>NC_072378.2:114332142-115645714 GCF_028885625.2 Pongo pygmaeus
CTAAAGATTTATTAAAGGCTAATTTAATAATGATAAGAATGGAAGTGATAAAAATGAGTTGATGTGATAAAATTATTTTTGCATTAATAATCTAGCTATTTGCTTCAATAAGAAAAGGTACCCATTTTAAAGGGGATCAATTTCCACTGAAGCTGGAATCTGTTAGATGAACATCTTTAGGTGGGGTTGTTTATAATTTTCCATGACAAGAAACACCAATAAAAGGGCTAATGTACAGCTAAAAATAAGAGGTGCTTAGCACCTACCACTTCCCATTATGCAGGATGTTAATAGGGTGTCCCAAGTGCTCTGGGCCTGGAGGTGAGGAAGGGTGAAGCAGATGACAGATCCCAGAGAACTGAGCAGAGAATCAGATATGGAGAACACAAGGCACAAGCCCCCTTCCTAGAATCAGGGTAGCATAAATCTAGCGTCTAGAGTTGGAGTACTTACTTCTTTCTTTATAAGGTAGGGATTTTGAACAGAGGAACAATTTGCTGAATCCAGGGAACAAGTAGAACCAACCAAACAGCCAGTTTGGCCAAGTTGCCTTTGGTCTTTAGAATTCCAGAGGGCCTGAGAGAGAGGGCCATGGCATCCAGAAGCCAGGTAGAACAAGCAATCTGGTTTTTGTACAGTATCTACATCAGTATACTCTTTCTCGAGTTCCAGGTCACTAGTTTCAGAAAATATAGACTTCTTTCTTGGATATCTTTCCTAGAAAAACTTTTATTATTAACCTCCCCTACTCTAGTTCTCATGATACAAGTCTCTATGGACACACTTAATGACTAGAAAACAAATCTATTTACACAATTTATCATCTTTCCCTGTGTACAGATACGCATTCGCAACATTAAGTTTGTGCACCACATATACATCGTGAGCTTTCTGCCAAACAACCATGAATGTCCACTTCCTCAACCTATGATTGGGCAGGGGACTTCCCTCCTCTGGTTCACTGGCCTTGTGGCTTTGTCTGTCGTGGCTCAGGCACTCATACCACACCCCAACTTCTTGGATGGCTTTTATTGCCACTGTTTGTGCAGTTTCCACTTCTCCACAATCCAGTGTAGATGTATCAGGTATACAGGTTTACTCAGTTATCTCAGAGATTTGGTATAGAAGGTATTCTTATTCTTGGAATAAGAAGCACTAAAGCTAAAAGGGTAGCCAGCTCAGATCTGCCCAGTTTAACTCTGCCATTGTTGCTCTTCCTCCTGACTTTGAGGAATAGAAAATAACTAGAAAGGATGGAAACAGTATATATTTCCTAAGGGGGCACTTACCTAGTATTTCCTATAATCAATACTTTAAACCTGTTTCCTTTTTAATTTTCATCCTAACACAACAACAAGAAGAGACATGTGTAATACAGTACGAGCGCTGATGAATTATCATTCTTCTTTTCCCAAAATATAAATGAAGGAATACTCATAGCTAGTTGATAGATTAGCAACAATTCTGAAATGAACAGTCAGGCCATTTCTTGCAGCTCGTCATTTCTTTGTGTAACAAGAACTGAAGGCAGCAGTTAAAAGGGAGGTGCAGTGAGGAGTGTTTTATTATTCATTGTTAGCACTTTAACTCAAAGTAGGTGAGAGAGTGAGGCATAGAGGGATGGAAACACAGGATAGATGGGCTTTGACAAGTGCAAGAGAGGAGGCTGGTGCTTGAGGCCATTCCCGGTCTGGATGGAGCCCTGCATTGGAGGCAGAGCTGACCACAGAAGGTCACTGAATGCCAGAGAGGAGGTGGTGGGACTCTGAAGATGCTGCCCATTCCTCATGCTAGCTCTCCAATATCTCAAGTTGCGAAAGTTATGATAAGGGTTAAGAATGTTATGGGCTATTAGATTGCTACCTTCCAACACTTAACATTTTATGATTCTAAAACATTTCATTAGTTGCTTTCTAAACTTCACCTAAAGTATAAACTAGTCACATTTTTGAAAAGAAGAAACAAACTTGTTGAATGCCTATGTGTCAAGCATGGTATTAGGCAATGTACACATATTATCTCAAATAACCCCACAATCCTGTGATGAAGGACTTATCTTCCCATTTTATGGGTGAGAAAACAGACTCACAGTGATTAACCATCCTACCTAATATCTCACAGCTTTATGTAACAGAGAGTGGAGATCTGATTCAGTGCTCATCCTGTTTCTATCATATTATGATACCTCTATGAAAACCCCACCATATGTAAGACCATGCATGAAACCAGGGATATTTAAAGGGAGACAGATACAGGTAGCTCTAGAAGCTAAAGCAAAATTTGAATAGTTGTGTAATTTTCTGGGAAGGGACAATTTATAGTTTTCATCATATTCTCAAAGGGTTAACCATAAAATTTGAAGAACCACTGCACTCAGTGTATTTAGAAAACAACAGCCATTTCCCCCTTCAGTTCCACCATATGGCGTCACAAGCTCATTCCCAACATACTCAATTTTCTCTGGTGATTGGAGCGAGGGTGGAAACCTTAGAAAGAAGGAGATTAAATAATAATGAAATATACAAGAGTCCATTTGGCTATGTGTGCTGTTTGGCGGCTGCCCATACAATTTCTGGTTATTAGCACACCCCAGAGGCTATTGTAGGTTCATTAATATAATTTTAGATGAGAAGATCCTTGGAGATCATATAGTCCAATCCCCTCAGTTTATAGATGACAAAACCAAGACCCTCAGGGCTAGAGTGACTCACATTTTCACACAGCCTTTCACTGGCTTGATAATGGATTTAATATTTATCCAGTAATCAGTCACTTTTGGCCATCATCTGTGCCTCCATGATCAGTCAATGGGAGGAGAAAACATTGGGCTCATGCTCAAATTGACCCTTCCAGTGCTAGTATTGATCTAGCATTACCAGATACTATTTAGCTTTTCAGCTTTAATCAGATTAGCTTCGGTGGCACCACAGTTGTCTGGCACCAGAGTGGTCTGTGGACGATGTCAGGAAAGTTGACATGATGCTGAGAATTCTTGTATTCTGAATTAGTAAACGAGAAAAAAGAAGATGCCCTTCTCAAATGCAGCTTAATGAGGCAGACTTTGCCAATTTTGCTAATATAAGGCAAGTTATAATGACAAAATAAGTAATTTAATTAGTCTATTGCAAATGAAAACATTCCATCCACACCATTATTTCAAAGCATTATGATTTCATTGATTTCCATTTCAGTGAAAATATAAGAAGGAACTTTTTAAAAAAAATCCATTAAAAAATCTTTAAACCGGGCATAAGAGGAAACTGCTAAAATAAATTGCATTTTTAGACTGCATTATAAAATTTCATTTTGGTACAAATTGATGCATGCTCCCAGTCATCTGACATGATCCTAAAGTACTGAAATAAATTACATATTTTGAATAAGAACACTGCAGAAAGCTTCATTTAAATTGACTTAAATGGGCAGGAGGCAGCATATGCTGTAGAGACAGCTCTGGAATGGGATGCAGGGAGGTTCCATGCAGCGTGAGCTTGGGTAGCACACTTAGCCTCTCTAGGTCTTACTTTTTCTTCCTGAAAAATGTGGAGGTCTGCCTGTGTGAGTTTTAAGGCTTTGTCCAGCTCTAAGTTGATAAGCCTATGATTCTGTCATAACATTTTTATCACTGAATATGAATTCAGGAAACTTGTTCTCATTACAAAAAATAAAAGGGGTTGGGATTAGCCATATAAAAAGCAACATTACCAAAAATGGGTGGTGCAGATTAACAATTATCACAGAAAAGTGGAGAAAAAAGAAATTAAATCAATATAATTTTGTTTAGGTTCCATGTTTTTTTAAAAAAAATACTCCAAGTAGACTTATTATAATAGGTTATCATAGAATTTTAGAATCAGAGGGGATCTTAGAGGCTGTCTATTAAATACCATTCACAATATAAATTTCCTCTAAAGTAACACAGACACATGATGTCTATCTGTTGCTTGAATATTTCTATTAACTAATAATAGGAGAAAGTCCACTTGGACAGGTCTAATTGTTACAAAGTTCTTTGTAGTAGTTAAAACCTGGCTTCTAGTTGCCTTCGCTGATTTCTGCTGCTCAGTTCTGGTGTATGTTGTTTCTCAATTGATCATAGAGACCAAATCTTGCCATCTCATCAGGCCCACTCCCTGGTTTCTTTTCTTTCTTCTTACTAATCTCTACCGATTCCTGTTTCTCTTTTATAATTTTTGGAGATTCTTAAACACAGTAAGTGAGATTATGTATATATGAAATAAATGAATTGACAAACTCATTTACAGTAGAAATCAAACAGCTCTTAAGAAATATAATCTAGCCCTGGATGAAGAGAAATTATATTTCTAATAAATTAGAAATATAATTAATCCAGGCTTTGGGGAGGCTTATGTTTCAGAAATATATATTGTATACTAAGAGGAAAGTTATAACTTCAAATTAAAGCAAAAATCTAGTTTACTTATTGCTGACTCAGTATCTTTTCCCTTACAATTGTATCCTATTTTTTAAATTTTTCTCAATTTTATCCCCTCATTGCCTCCCACATGATTGAATTTCATTCAATATGAGGTCCCAATTAGTATTCTTTCTGCCTTAAGCTATATATTTAAGACAAGCCTTTATATTAAGATAAATATTTTCATTTTCTCCTTCTCTTTCACTTCAGAGGAAGAATTCTCTCCTCTCCTTTCCAAAACAAATTCTACATTTTCCACTCTATGATTGCCACCTGTCTGCAGGAGGACCGTGGCCCATTAAGTCCTCCTTCTTTTTCTCAAATCTTCCATCTTTCCTGGCATGCTATAAATATGTTCTCAATATATTAGCAAAGCAGAAAAATGACAGTGTTGGACGGATAGTGGATGACACTGGTGAGCCACTGTATCACCCATATCCTAATGCTACACTTCCTTGAACATATATTTATTTAATTTTTTGAACATATTTATCATAGGCTCTTTAAAGTCTGTCTGCTAAATACTACTTCTGGGTCACCAAAAAGTCACTTTCTATTAACTCTTTTCCATTATTGTGAGCCACATTTTCCTATGTCTTTACATGTATAGAATTTTGGATTGAATACTAGATTTGGTAGATGATATGTTGTAAAGGTTCTGGAGTCTGTGTTCTCCCTTTGAGGAGTGTTCATTTTATTCTAGTAGGCAGTTAATTACTGGATGATCACCTTGGCATTGTCTAGGACAGGTGTGTAAAAAGGTCAAGGTGTCTCTCAATCCCCTCTAACAGGGCGAGACTTAACTTTGAAAGATTATCTCCCCTTCCAAGGGATCCTGACACACATGTTTTTAAGCTTTGCAGAGAAGGGTATGGTACTAAACCTAAGGCATAGCCTTTCTAATGTTGCATTAGATGTTGGAGGTGATTACAAGATGCGAAGATGTTAACCTGCCTAAGATGGAACACCAAAGTCTTCCAGTGCTGCTGTTCCATTTTCAACCCCATAGTACATAGTCACTTACTGCTAAGCCACAGGAAAGTTCTCCCTGAGCCCAGCCTTCAGCCCAGGATCCACGTGGGACCTCCACAAAGACCTCTGGGATTCCTCTACAAATTCCTTTCTCTCTAACAACACATGCAGGGCAGGGCAATTACTGAGACGACATTCGATCAATGAGCTGAAATGAGGTGAAGGAACAAGGCATGTAGATAACAGAGGGAAGAAAATGCCAGGCATCAGCCAGTGCAAAGGCCTTAAAATGTAAATAGTCCTGGTGAATTTGAGGACACAAAGTGGACAGTGTCTGACTATAGTGGAGTGAAGTAAGAGTAGCAGAAGATACATTCAGAGACATACAAGAGAGGGGGAAGGAATGACAGCAGCCTTGCAAGTCACAGCCAGGATTCTACTTTTACTCTGAGTAAAATGGCCAGCCATTGGAGGATTTTGAGGAGTGACATGATTAAATTTAAGTTTTAAAAGGATCATGCTGGCTGTGTTGAAAATTAACTTTAGGGAACAAGGGCAGAGGAAAGGACAAAGAAAGATATGAAATAATGCCATTGAGAGATTATTGTGGCCAAAAAAAAGAGTGATAATGGTGGAGAAGGTGGGAAGTGGTCAAATTTGAATATGGAGCCAACAGGTAATCCTCATGGATTAGATGTAAAGTATGAGAGAAAAACCCTTTTGTCCTAAGCAATTGGAAGGACACTATTACCATCTACTGAGATGGGAAAAGGTGCTGGAAGAGAATTAACTGAAAAATTGGGATTTGTTTTGGATCTTTAAATTTGAGATGCTTATTAGAATCTAAGTGATATAATCTGTTGCATCTGAGTCTGGAGCGCGAGGGTGAGGTCCAGGTGAAAATTATCAGCCTATTGATGGTATTTAAGGCCATAAGACTGATTAAATCATTAAAGGTGTGAGAATAGGAAAGAAAAGAGACCCAGTGTCTGAGCTTTATGACACTCTAAGAGGTTAGGGACATGAGGAGAAATAAACAAGATGCAGAGAAAGAGCAGCCAGTTAGGAAAGTGAAAACCTAGAGGGGTATGGCCTCCTGAAAGTCAAGTGCAAACAAAAAGTGTTTCAAGAAGAATGGAGTAATTGTGTCAAATGCCAATAGGTCAAATTGGATGAGGAATGAGAACTGATCACTGTATGTGCAAGATGGAGTTATGGGTGATGCTGAGAGAGCAGTTTCAGGGGAGTTGTGGGGTGAAAGCCTGACTGGGGAGGGTGGTCCAAGAGAGCGGAGAAGAGGCACTGGAGATGGAGTCCTCACAGCTGATTAGAAAAGCTCTACTCTAAAAGGCAAAAGAAAAATTTGGGTGTAGCTGAAGGGAGAAGTAGGGCAAAGAAGAAAGAAATTAAAGATGGAGGAAATAACCATGTTTACATATGTGGGAAAGATCTAGTAGAGAGGGACATTTTGATGGTGTAACATGAAGAGGGGAGAACTGGTAGAGTAGTTCTCATGGGTAAGTACAAGGGAATGGGATCTAGTGACAACATGGTGGCCTCAGGTAGAAGCATGGGTGGTTGACCCAGAGTAATGAGGAGAAGACAGAGAATGCAGGCACAAAGGCTTGGGGCCAAATGGTTCTGCTGGTGAAATCTTTGGAAGTTCTCTTCTGATGCTTCTATTTTTAATGAAATAAGAGGAAAGGAGATCAGCGGAGAGAGACAATAGAGAAGATATGTGGAGTTTTGAGAAGAGAGGCTGATGACGGACTCAGGAAATACACCATGGCTTCTGGGCAGCACTAAGGATCCCTTGAAGTTAGTGATCATGAATGTAAAGTGATAATAGTCAGCATCGTTGTGTGTTTTTCTCTAGAAAGGTTAGTCTGCAAGGGAGCAGGCCTCCCATAAACTGGGAGTTGTGTTTAGTTATGGATGGAACTGAGGTTATAAGGAAGAAACTAATTTGAATGAAGGAATACACTCTTAAGCTGGTAGGAGTAAAGATAAAAGAGTAAGTGACAGTGAAAAGATAAAGAATCAATGGATCACAGGCCCCTAGAAATTTCTGAATTTGGAATAATAAAGGGAGCCATATGGAAAGACAAGTGGTAGTTAAGGATGCAATACTTGAAATTGAGATTATAAAGGATATTCAGGTATTGGTAATGAGAAGGCTTGAAGACTTTATGGCTTTAAGAGTGGTTGCAGCAAGGTGAAGGACAAGATCAGCCCAAATATTTACCTGGGTATGTTCTAGAGTTTAAGTACCTTGGAATCTGAGAATGTGTCAGAGTCATCTTTGTGCTCCTTAGCACCTACTAGTTCCCTGACTATACAACTATGTATACAACGTGACAGAGCTGGGATTAGAGGCCTTCCCTGATTTCCCTTCTACTAGTTCCCTGACTATACAACTATGTACACAACTATACAACTATACACCTGACTATACACGGTGACAGAGCTGGGATTAGAGGCCTTCCCTGACTTCCCTTCTCCCCCTCTCTTGCTTTCTAAGTTTCATAATACTTTATCTACAATTCTTTATGACTCAATATTCTACTTTGCATTTGTTGTTATCTGGGTATGTTCTAGAGTTTAAGTACCTTGAAGTCTGAGAATGTGTCAGAGTCATCTTCATGCTCCTTAGCACCTACTAGTTCCCTGACTATACAACTATAAATAAAAAGAACATAATAATATGTTTATTAAGTCAATAAACATACAACTAATTATACAACTAAATACCAGCAGTAGCTAACATTGTCCCTTTGTGCCAAGCATTCTCTTAAGTGCTTCACACAGTGTTACTAAACTTTACATTAACACCTTCTTGTATATATTTTATGCTTACAATACATACAGAAACTGTGAAAAGGGAATTATTTAAGTGACTCACATGGAGGATTTCCTCAGCAGATGTGCATCAGGGAGCACATGATGACCAGGTGGCTCCCAACTAAAACAAGGTTAGGGTTTTTATAGCATAGGGTAGGGATCAGGAAACTTTCTGTAAAAGGCCAGATAGCAAATGTTTCAGGTTATTTGGCCATTTGCACTCTGCAGCAACTCTTCAACTCTGCCATTATAGCATGAAAGCAGCCATCCACAGCACATGAATAAGTATGGCTGTGTTCTGACAAAACGTTATTTACGGGTACTGAAATTTAAATGTTATATAATAGTCATACATCACAATATATTATTCTTTTTAATTTTTTCCCCATCCATTTAAAAGTATAAAAACCATTCTTAATTCTGAGATTTACAAAACCTGGTGCAGGTCTTTGGCCCACAGGCTATAGTTTGCTGACTTCTGTGATAGGAAAAAGTCCTCGTAGTTTGGGCTTAGGCATCAGTTTTCAACTTTAATGGAAAGTTAGGTTGGGCCCCTTTCCTGTTTCCATGCCCCTTGCCTGAGGTTATTAGTACAATCTCAAACACCACCTGAAAATTATTTTCTGACAGCTGTTTATAGGCTGGTCAAAATTTATGGGGCTGGAGAGGTGGCTAGCTGCCCTCCCACCCCACCCCAAATAAAAGGCACATAGAAGGCAAGGGGGGAAATTGGAAACCCTTTACTATGCTTATTTTAGTTCTTTAATAACACCAAAGTTTAAATAAATTGAGTGACTCTCAAGGTGACAGAGCTGGGATTAGAATCATTAATCTATGGGGTTCTCAGTTCATTGGACATCCTAGAGTACTACATTGTAAAAGACATGCTAATAATTAATACCGTGCTCTGAATGTGCTTATAATACTTCATATGCCGTGCACATAAAATGTTATTTATATATTTATTGGTTAAACGAATTAACATTTAAATATGAGCATTGTAAGTGAATAAGTATTCAATATCTTTGTAATCAACGGGTAACTCATGCTTTTACACATAATAGAGTACTCTTCTGATTAGCTATTATAAGGCAAAAAGCATTTTTTTGTATGAGTACAAATTCCATTTACATAAATTAGCCCATGACCTGCTACAGCTAAATCTCCAAAAGCTATGAGAGTGTGGAAAAAAAAACAAAAAACAAAACAAAAAAAAACTCTCAAATTTTGGTGAAAGTTTCCAGATGAAATACATTAAATGACTCAGCACTCCATTTTCAATTTTCTACTCTTTAACTCATATTTTATAAAATATAGTACAGTTTCTACAGCAACGATTGGGGTCTAATTGGCACAAAAGGCCTATTTTTCAAACATATGCATTTGTTCTTTTTTTCCTACTTGATCCACATAACTTACCTTGCATAAAATATTTGCTCTTTCCTATATCCTTGTATTTATGTAAGGAAATAATGGAATGATGGTAAGCATGGGATTAGTTTAAATCTTGTTGGGAGATATTATGATCCTCTGGCTGCATTAGGAAGCTACAATATGAAGGGAGTGGTGCATTTGGCAAAGAATGAACATCAATATGACCTTTCAGCTTTACCCTTTCCCCAGTCTGACTTTCTCTCACCTCAATGGAAATTCTGTAGTCAGAGTATTTTGGGGTTTTTGTTTGTTTTGTTTATAAGACCACATACCACAAGATTCATGGTTTTTCAACTTAACGTTTCAAATATTTGCAGAATCACTTCCTCCTCTATAAGGATGATACATTATTAAAGCTGTTTTTTTTTAAATTCTTGATTTAATTCTTGTTTAAATTCTGTAACCCAAGAGTGGCTCTTCTGAGTTAGAGTATCAATATGGTATTGTCTGCCCATGGTGGATAAGTAGTAAGCAGAACTAGGAAAAGGAAAAAATAAATTATATTTCTTTTGCTTCTTTACCAGGGGAAATATTAGGTTGGTGCAAAAGTAATTGCGGTTTTTGACATTACTTTTAATGTCAAAAACCGCAATTACTTTTGCACCAACCTAATACACTGCTGCTTACAACAGCAGTTATATAAACAGTAACAGTAATTATAACACTCATAATTTTTTGTATAAATGCAAATATTAACTTTTTCCCCATTCCTTTTTCCCATTCCATTTGCATCTCTGGAGTTAATGGATACATTCATGGGTTATACTGCTTCTTGCACAAAACATTTCATAGGCAAAGGGAAGGGGAAATAGTTCCCGATAAGGGAATGTATTCTAAACTTCTCCGTACTTGAGTACACATGTGGAAATTTCACTAACTTTGGGAAAAGCCATATGCAGATATTATTCAAGGTCGTTTTAAAAGAGTTAGCTCCAGAGAGTTATTCTTATATCCCTTCTCGAGCAAAAATGCTCTCATCGCAGGTTGCCTTGTCGAGGTTATAGTTGTAATTACAAAGGAAAAAAAAAATGACTATTTTTTTCATTCTGTCGTTTTAAAATATATGTTAAAATTTTCCAAACATGAAATGGTCACCCTAATTATCACTGATGACAAAGCTTCGTGGTTCTCATTACTTACCTTTGATGAAGGCCACCTGCGATGGGCTTTGAGCGAGCAGGTTAGTGGGAGAAACAATAGGTGATTAAACACTGCCACTCATGACTGACAGCTGCTTCCTGACATTCGGGTTAAGTCATGAGGGAGGAGACCCAAAAGGGGCAAAGGAGCAGGTTTACATGTGCTCTTCAATTATTCTTATGAGATTTATATAGCTCCATAAATGAACACCATGCTGTAATAAAAAATAAATGTCAAAATCAATAGAAATCCTTGCTGTTCAATTCTTCTACTTCTTGAATTTGAATGTAGGCAATTTAAAGCATTATTCTTTTTCTTGTCATTATTATTAATTTCTCTGTCTTAAGGTTACATTTTCTGCATAATTTTGCTTGCAAATTTAACAATTCTTACAAGGTTAGAGTCAAAAAGAACAGAAAAATTTCTCCCAAATAAATAGTGAAGTCCAACAAAATAAAATGAAAGTGGAGAATTTAGAAATTAAGAGAAATGTGCGGTCTTTTCATATTTATTTCTAAAATACTGATACTTCAGTATCCTTTAAAAGTCCAGTAAAGTGAGGGACCATAAACTCATAATAAATCTCCAGGGTTTTAATTTTTGGTCAGCTGCATTCAGATTACTGCATACTAATTTCCAGAAAGCCAAAGGCTGAGGGCAGGTTGGGTGAGAGGAAGCACACTGCTGAAGTAGAAATTAAACAGACAGGGAGTGATAAGAACCTCTGAGTGAATTTACATTAAAAAAGACGAAGGCTAGGGGAACATACTTTTTTCTGTGCATATAATTTCATGCACACATGCAGATCTCAAAGGATTCCTTTTGAAAACCAGATGGAAATGTGTTCTCCACAGCAAACGACACAATGCAGCTAACAAACAGTTTATCAGTAAGTCACCACTCAGGAAAAGCTCCCAAGCTTGGTAAAGAATCAAGCACTTCAAGAAGAAAACTTCTCTTATTCATTCTTTTTCTACTTTACTACATCAATTCCACTTAGATAAATAGGCAGTAAACTATAGGATTGCTAATCAATATCCGATAATTTTTTAATGGCAACAAGTAGTCAATTTCTTTAGTTGGCAATTAGACAAAGAAATCTGGAGCTACTTAAATATGTTAAAACTTCAGGAATATTCCAAATTCGTATTTCTTTACAAGAAAATCAGCATCTATGTCAATATTTAGATGTGCGTGCTTGTGTGTTCATCAGCATTGAATTGAAAGCAGGAATGTATTTCTGTCTGTACAAGCAAAAGCAAGTACATGCAATGTTACTAAAATGTAAAAGTGCTGCTTCAGGAAATGCCCTATAAGTCGTGTTTGTTCTTAATATAGTACAAAAGAAATAAGGAGCAGTAAATTGCACCATGGGGTTCTGCCACAGAAGCATAATTTCAACTTTATAACCTCTTCTTTCTATTTAGAGAAAAATAGGTGGAATCTGTGCTTTATGTGTTATACACAGTTCTAAATCTAGACCATGCAGTGCTGGCATCTAACAAAGCTGTCCCAGATTTTTGTTGCAATTGCAGGGAGATCTAAATGACAAAAATGCCAAATGGGGGTGTTCTCTATTCTGGACAGTCCTCACATTTCTATTAGCTCCTGAAGGCTGTCCCCATTTTATTGCTTCCTGAAAACCTCCTCATTATGGTCAGGACATGGCCCCAGTATGGCTGGATTTACTTTGAAAGGAAGGAGTAGAAGTAGGAGTACCAGAAATAGGACATGTCTCTTGCAGCAGGGCAGTGGTCTGGTGGGAGAGGAAGGGCTACCTTCCAGAACTTGGGAGATTTTGGACAAGCTGGCTCCAAACAGTGTGCTCATTCATTCAACAAATATTTACTGAGATATTACTATGTAGAAGCACTAAGACAAGTGGTAGAAACATCATGGTGAATCCTGGTCCCTGACCTCTAATATTACGGAGTAGCTAGGAAGGTTCCCATACAGATCAGAAATGGGCAGATAATTCTAATTCAGAATGATAAATGGGACCAAAGCAAAATTACATGGTACTGGAACTAGGAAAGGATACAGGAAGGGAGGCCAAGCCAGCCTGGGAGGGCTTCCCAAAGAAGTGATATCTAAGTGATACCTGAAAAAAGTGAGAGTTTCCCAGGATAAAGATGTGTGAGAGAGTGGGGGATGAGGTGTGGGGGAAGATGTTGGAAAAAAGGTATTCCAGGCAGAGGGAAAGAAAACACAAAGAATGTGGAAAAGGGAAAATTGTTCAGGGTGACTTCACTTGCTCCTGAGCACAATAGGATACTCTACCCCAGGATACAGGGGGTGATACAGGGAAGGAGATGGCAGCCATGAAGGTTAAGAAAGATTTAACAGGGGCCTGGTGAGCTGAGCCTCAAAGGAGACTGTGGGTCAGCATTGACAGAGCCTTTCAACAGATAAGATGAGGGCTCTGGCCCCAGGCTAAGATTCAGGAGGTACACCCTCTTCCAACAGGCAGAGGGACACATTGCTGGGAAAGAGAATCTGGGCCAGCAGATGTTATTCCAAATCCAGTTCGTCAAAGACTCATTCCAGTGGCATAACGATGGTTACTGAATGTTAAACTATTAAGTTACTTCTGACTACATTTTGCTGTCTTACACATCGTAAATGGTGTATTTAAAGTTGATTTCAGTACAATTATTTTCCCCATTCAAAAGTAAAATATTTCTAAAGGCAGTAAATAAGAGACTTCATCTCTTCTCCTTTGGATGAACCTTCAGAGATCTGATTTCAATTTGTATGTCTTTGAAGGTAATCTGACCTGCTTATTCACAATTCAGCATTAAAACCAAAGTATGGCGCCTTCAGCTGTAGACAGAGCTGAAGTAATAAATAAGTAATAAATTCATAAAACCTCAAATCATCATCGAACTAACATTGCAATCTGTAAATGTACGCTTCACATCAATGGGTTTGTGGTACCTTTTGAGGGCACACACTTCTGCTTCTTTAACATAAGATAGTAGCCTTGTAAGTAAGGCTTATAAGAAAGATAAACCTTATAAGTTTGGCAAAGTTCTCATTAGAAGCAGATTTTGAGCATGAAAGTAAGAGTTTCGATACCATTTAATTTTGGAATTCAGAATAAGAAGATATATTCTAGGATATGGTAGACCATTTCCCCAAATAACATATCATATCTCCATCTCTGATCCCTTCCAATGTATCTCAGTGTTTCACTTACTTTATGTTACTGCATCCTTAGTCTGTAGTATAACTTACATAATAACATGTAACAAGAATCTTTAATTAAAATAACTGATTTTAAATGAGCTGTACTTTACAAAGTATGCCAGTGTAGTTTTATAGTGTCAGATCTAATTCTTGGAATGATGGTTCTGTATAACACACTTTTGTCCTGATAGTTTTAAAGTTGTCCTAAATGTAGTGAAAAGTTTCTTTAAAAGGTTACAAACGCTTTTTGGTAAGCTTTTACGTAGCTTGACAACAATAAAATTCTTTTCTCCCTGGAGGAGTAGACTTCGGATTCCTTGTTTTCCAAGCCCATTTTCCAATCCCCTGTGGCCACTTGGAAAACAGCTCACCACCACACTGATGTTAGGGATAATGGGGAAGTGGGAAATCAAACTTGGAAAGAGAGGTAAGCTTTTAAACTCTGCTGTCAAGAAGAAAAAGAGGAAGTAGGAAATATTGCTGCTACCCTCTTTTTTCCACCTTCCTTAGTCCAGGCATGGTGTGAAATCCCCAAGGGAACACTGCAATATGTTTTAGCTTTCCTCAGTCTGGCAAGGCCCCCAGGAACACATTGCATTGTTTATTTCAGATAGACCCTTTGCTGTATTCAATCCCCAGAAAACAAGCATGACAATTAACATCCTTGCAGAAGACATTGGGAGACGGCAGGAAATTTCAAGGAGGAAGTGCACTCAAGGGGAAAAATAAGCACCTTTTACAAAAAAAGCAAGGTGCTGATAAGTCTTGGCATTTGGATGAATCAAAATCAACTGGGATTTTTGAACACTTTAAAGCAGTGAGTTGAGGTAGGCGTTTCAATATGCTATGGAAAAGAAGGTATATACTGAAATAATCTTTAAACAAAACTCAGAAACTGTATGTGTATGTATGAGTTTATGGGTATGTATAACAAATGTATATAATATTTGGAAACCCGTAAGTACCTTATGTGGAGAGACTAAGTGAAGAAACATTCTTTCTAAAATGAACCACATATTAACATAAAAAATCCCATTTTTCTTGTTTACCTTGAAGGCTACCTCTCAAAAATGTAACATGCAGCCACTGGCATCTTTGCATCTTTGAACTCACTATTCCTTTTTCAAGCAGTCTGAGTTGAATCCTGCATTCTTGCCATATGCCAAGGGTTAGACCATTAACATGTAAAAGAAGCTGGTATCCAGAGAATTGACTTTATAATTGGAGAACGCCAAAATAAACCTAACACTTCTCAAACAATGCTACCCCACAGCATCCCCGTTCTCTTAGGCTATTAGGCCATGTCCAATTTTCTCGGTCTGTCGGAGGATACAGCTGCCTCCATGTGCCAGTGAAGCTTTAATTATGGTGACTTTTCCTCCCCCTGGAAAGCCTCTTCCTGTGGTTTGAAAGTTTGAATTATTCAAGCCCATGTTAATACACTGTATTGAATGCTCTGTTTGGCCCACTGAGGTGCACTTGGAACTGTTCTTTTTCCACAGATTTGATTTCTCTGTCTCCCTTTTTCCTCCTCCTATCCTTTCTCCCTCCCCTTTCTTCCATTATTAAAGGCAGGAACCAAGGACCACTTTGGTAAGCTTTTACGTAGCTAGACAACAATAAATCATGGATTTTAGTGTAGCTAATTTCTTACAGAAAGTATGTGAAGTCACATGCAAAATAATCTCTCAACTAAAGTTTCTCAAGTAGAAAAAAGCTTTTTTCCCTAAACAGTTTTTTTACTAGAAGTGACATAATTTATATACTTTGGTAGTCGGAGTTCCAGGACTTCTAAACATTTTTCTTTCAAATCCAAGCTATAAATTTGGTTTGACTCCTAATATAGAATCAAGAAGAGAATTCTTGATATTTTCTGTTGAAGCTACAGAGAGAGAAAGATGGTAGAGAGGGCAGGAAAAAATAAAAGAATACCGTTTCTTAATTTTAAAATTATTTTTAAATTTTTAGTTGAATGAATGCTGTTTAAATACCAAAGTCTAGATTTCAGTCTTTGATTAGGTTTTTCATCATTTGCTTAAAATATCAACCATGGTTTTCCTTTATTCTAATTTTTTAGGTTTTGAGCTGTCATTATGATTTATTTATAACCAAAATCACCATGAAGATGATATATATCATTGCACTGACAGTAACCATAACTTCTAAGCTTGGTTTGTCATTAATAACCTGTAAGACCTCTTGGCAGCTTAGTAACAATACAAATGCTATCAACAGACTACAAAAATCACATAGGATTATATTCAGCAAAGTTTATTTTCAAAATTATAAAGTAATATAAATTAACATATTTTTGCTATTATTATTTTTTCATGTCATAAAATAAACATCATCTTTAGTTTACCTTCCAATTCACTCAGTTAAATAAAAATGTTTTGGAAGTTTTTCTCCAATGTTTGCTTACAAAAATAAGTTACCAAGTTCACAATGCAGACAGTCAAATTATCTTCCTTTCCTACACAGTGAATCTGTTCTTTTAGGAAAAAAGAAAACGACAGGGAAGAAAAATGTGTTCCCTGAAAATTCCTAATGAGATGTGCAAGTCTTCTAGTTAATAAACAGAGCATTTGTGAAATTTATTGCCTGTGCTGAGAAATGCTATTAGAAACTGCTTCAGGATATCAAAAAAATGATACATCTGCAAAAAGAACCCCAAATCTTTTTCAGAAGCAGGTGGATTATTTAGGCAGGAAATACAGAGAGGAAGAACTTATTAGAAATAACATTGCATGTATCTGAGGCAGGAAAAACTGATGAGGGACTCACCCAATTTTATCAGACAGAGGTTATCTCCATTCCACATAGGTCTAGTCATTGGATGTTAATTATATGTGTGCCTTGTAATTGATCAGGAATCTAATCTTAAATGTTCAACATTAAGGAAAAAAGGAAATAAACCTTCCCTTAAAGATGATAAAATGATTATATACTCATATGCCCTTACTCAGAAAATGCTTGGTCCACCTTATAGGGGAACTTAAAAGTCATTAAAGTATTTTAACGTTTAATACTAAGTCTATTTTGGCTTCATTTTTCACATTAAAAATCCATTCTTCATTCACAAACCCATTCACAATGTACAAACCCGAAGGCTTTCATGTTGAGACATTATTTTACCAAGAATGTATTTTTGTGCTAGTTGGAGAGTTGTTACAGTCATCTATTTTTTTAAACTTTTTTTGTGTGAGTTCCTTTTCATGGTGAGAAACTAGTTATGAAATCTTTTATTCTCAAGCAATTGTGCTGAAGGTTGAGAAGCTTGTCTCAGCCACAAGATCTAGCCTTAGTCACAATTTCGCACAGGAAACCTTATGACCACTCTCTACTATGCATTGCCTCAACCACAACCCAAGGGGAATGGAATCTTCCAGCTCCTAAAATTTGGATCTATGACCATGGAACCCAGGGAAAAGAAGAGCTAAATGCTTCTTTAATATTAGTGTTACAAATATTTATATTGTTTTCCATAATAAGCTTCAGAAAGTAAAATTACAACATAAGAGTTTACAGCCATAATAAACTTATATTGTAGAGGTAAAAAGTGAATCTCCAAGCTGCTCCTTATACACATGCACACCACACACACTCATATATATGTGAATATATACATATAGATCAGAGTAGAACAGTACTAAATCTGAGAAGAAAATTATTAAACTTAATAAAATTAAATCAGGAGGAAAAAGACTGAGAAAATATCCATCACACTAAAATCTGGATTGATCTTCAGCTCATTTGTCTATATAATATGACCCATTATCTAAGGTGCTAGGATATTCTATTTGTACACTATTTTCAAGCAAATGCCATTTTTACAAACTAAAATAGATTAGCTAGTAAATATTTGAATGCTGAATCTTACTGCTAGGCATTTATCCAAAAGAACTGAAATCAGGATCTTGAAGAGATATTAGCATTGGATTATCACAATAGCCAAAATGTGGAAATCACCTAAATTGTCGTCAACAAATGAATGTATTAAAAATGTGGTATATGCATGTTCACACTTATAAGTAGGAGCTGAATGATGAGAACACATGGACACACAGAAGGGAACAACATACACTGGGGCCTTTGGAGGATGGAGGGTGGGAGGAGGGAGAGGATCAGAAAAATAACTACTGGGCAGTAAGCTTGATACCTGGGTGACAAAATAATCTATACAACACACCTCTATGAAACAAGTTTACCTATATAACAAATATGCACATGTACCCTTGAACTTAAAAGTTAAATTTAAATAAATGTGGTGTACACATCCAGTGAAATACTATGCAGCCTTAAAAATGAAGAAAATTTCTGCCGTATGTGTCAACATGAATGAACCTTGAAGACACTGTGCTAAGTGAAATTAGCCAATCACAGAAAGATAAATACTGCATGATTCCACTCATACGAGGTATATAAAATGGTCAAATTCCACAGGGAGGGGAACAACACACACTTGGGCCTGTCAGGGTGGGGAGGGCGGTGGGAGGGAGAGCATCAGGATAAATAGCTATGCATGGAGGGCTTAATACCTAGGTGATGGGTTCATAGGTGCGGCAAACCACCATGGCACATGTTTACCTATGTAACAAACTTGCACATCCTGCACATGTATCCTGGAACTTAAAATAAAATAAAATTTAAAAAAAATTATAGTACATTTAATTATGAACTTTCATGAAGCCATCACAAATAGTGGTGAAGTTGATTGCTAATGACTTGGAAAGACATCACTAAATGAACAAAATAGTTTCCAAAATGCCACATGCAGTCTGATCCCATTGATTAAAAAAACATCGAAATATACATGTATGGAAAGATAATGAAAAAATATATGCAAAAACTGTCTAATGCCATAATCTCAAGAGGTTGGATAACAAGTGATACTTATTTCTTTCCCAGTATCTACTTTTCAATAAAATTTCCATAATTAACATGTAATGCTGTTTTTGATAAGAAAATAAGAAAAGTATTTTTAAGAAAAAAATTAATAAAATGGTCAAATTCATATACTCAAAGACTGGAATGGTGGTTATCAGCGGCTGAAGGGAGGAAAAAAATGGGAAATTGCTAATCAATGGGCATAAAGTTTTAGTCAAGCAAGATCAATAAGTTGTAGAGATGTGCTTTCAGCATTATGCTTAGTCAACAATAATGCATTGTACATTTAAAAATTTGTTAAAAGGGTAGATTTCATGTTAAGTGTTCTTGCCAATATAAAATTTAAAAACGATTTAAATGGTTATTAGCTACATATATAATATTGATTAATTTGCTTAACAAATTAAAAAGAGAAAGTATGTTTATGTTCTACCACAAAGAACCTTGTTTTTCTTCCCAACTAAATGTACAAGAAAATTGTTAAAATCCATCCTTCCCTCTTACAAACTAGCATTGAATTACCAGTGACTTATTAAATTTTTTTCCCTCAAGCATACAATTTTGCTTTTCTCATTTTCTTGTGATTCACTTTACATTAGAATGAAATAAGTAATTAATTTTAAAAAGAAACCTATGAAGTTACAACAAATGATAAAAGTCTGTCTTAATATTTATTATGAATAATATTTTAAGAAAAAACAACTCTCATTTTTGTCTGCTAATCTTACTTTTGTGGAGCTGTTCAGATGTTAGTAACTTAGTAACATTCCAATTTTAATGCATTAAGAAGCAAGGTAAAAATGAAATAAAAATTAGAATGGTACAGAGTAGTTTCTCTTTAGAAGATGTTAAAGATAACTGAAGTTGTGCTTGAAGATGTCTTGTATAAATTAGTGTACTTGCCTTTTTTCTTCTTATTTGAATAACATAACCTTTATTCAGGTGCATTTTAGACAATTTAGAAAATACAGACAATTATAAATAAGAAAATAAAAATCACTTTTAAGGACATTATCCAAAGATAAGTACTATTAATATTATGCATTCATGGCAGTAATATAATTTTAATAATATTGAGCACTTACTCTGTACCAGTCACTGTCCTAATTATTTATATATATTTAATCATTAGTTTACAAACCCTAACATTGACTCCATTTTGCAAATGAGGAAATTAGGGCCCAGAAATGTTTAGTAGCTTGCTCAGGGTCAAGGATCACATCTCCAGTAAGTGGACAAACTGGGATTTAAAACTGGGCTCTTTGAACTACACCAGAGATTGTGCTGGAGACATAACCACAATTGTACCACATGAAGTCTTTTTCTGTGTGTAAAACATAAAAGGGCTATAATTTATAATGTACATACTGTTTTATAACCTGTTGTTTAATCCATGTAACATATAACAAATATCTTCTGACATTGTTAAATAATCTCTTATCACAGAAGGTGAAAAAGAAGCATTTTGACTTGCTAGAAATCTTGTGGTATAGCTGTTTCTGGCATGGGATGATTCAAGAAGCCTGAAACAAAGAACACTCTCTATTTTCTGACATGTATTCAAATCAAACAAACATCACCCTCTTTAGGCAAACAGAAGTTACCATAGCAGAACTGAGCAATGGTCTGATCATTCCAATATCCTATTTCTGAAATTGTTCAATGCTGGCTATTTTAGCAGAAGACATAAAATCCCCATAAAGTGCCTAATTGTGTGATACACTGTAGTAAGATGAGAACGTCCCCTTTGTCCAGCATCTTATCTTCTACCACCTAGAAACTTAAGAGGGAATCGTCCTTGAAATTTTATCTTACTGAAACTAGCAATGTGTGAAGATGTTATTTTACCACACACATATCCACTCACATGTACACTAAAAGTATAAAGAAATGAGTTTTATTCCTGTGTAGCTTAAGAAAGTCAGGAATTACTATAGCTACCTCTATCAATGTATAATACATAGAATATACATGCATAATTAATCCATTAGGACTATGCAAAAATATTTGTTAAGTAATGTAAAGCAGCAGTGTGATCAACACGTAAACAGCATTTGATAGAGTAATCTTTTCCTCCATTAATACTGTATCATAAAATACACTCTTTAGGAGAGATAACCAAAGGGCAATTACTGAATGGCAAAATTCACTGGGTAAGTTTCTACACAGTGCAAATCAGAAAATCAATGCAATGGTACATTTTATTTTATGAACTGGGATTATATTATGTCTGGATTTTCATGTGGTTCTAAAAATATCACTAGTATATTGGCATGCTAGCCAGGCAGACAGCAACATTTTAAAGAGGGCTCCAAAAAATAAATTATTTCCTTTTTCTAATGAAAAAGGACATAAGAACATAAGAGACTTGTACCTTCCACTTACTGTCTCTTGGAATCCTTGCTCTTGTAGCTCTGAGCTGCTGTGCACAGGCAGCAGACAGAGAGTCATGTAGATATAGATGTATGATACCAGATCTATGAGCTTTGTGAGGTACAGTGATTATCTTTGACCAATCTGACTACTAAAGGTTTCATGAAGAAGGCATTTATGCTATCTCTATACTGACTCTTTTCCAAAATTTCTCACCTGCTTGCCTTTGTTGCCATTCCCAGAAATGATTAGATGTTAGATATAGTCTGTGCCTAAGAATTGAATAAAAGTAATTCAGTCCAATAGTTATGAGGACCATTGCCTCATAACCTTGGGACTTTTCCCTGACCTAATCAGCTACTAAGTACTTGTCTCTGCTTCCCACAATAGCACAGATCTGTAGCTCCCGAAGAACACAGCTGTGCTTTATGAATTTTGTATTTGGAAAGCCTCACATGGTTCCTGGGACAGAGAACATTTTCAACACATTCTTATTGGAACAGTGCCTGACACACAGTAGGCCCTTGATGAATGCTGACTGATGGAATATTTGAATGGATGAGTGAATACATTTAATCATTTACTGCATTTTTCTAATGTTATCCTTTACATTTCCATCTAGAATATACATATTTTAAAATCTATTTCATAGAAGATATCATAATACAACATTGTAGTTTTACACCAAAAATACACCCACTAAAGACAATTCAGTCACAGCTAAAAAAATAATACACATTGGATACTGATCAGTACTATTTATAAATTTTTCCTTGGGTAGGAAAAATGATGCTGCAACTGCTTCCAAATCAGCAACGTGTACAGTCGGTACATCCAAGAAACACGAAAATATTATATGTTCTACAAGAACAAATAACTGCATTTAAAAAAATTTCAAGACATAAAATTTAAAGACATCCCACCAATTATCTTCTTCCTCATTATTTTTAAATGGCCCCAGTCAGTGAGCAAGCATTAATTCACCAAATATTCTCAACTTCTTCCAGCGTATCTGGGAGGCTGAGGAGAAGTCATTCCAAGAGGTTGGTTTCCTTGTAAATCACAGATGATAAAAACTTCAGTCAATCATAACTTGTGTTTTAGTTTGTTTCAGCTAAAGGACATTAATACTTGTTATCTATCTCCTCAGGAAGACTGTAAAGAAAAGTAATTTCCAGAACCCACTTGCTTACTAACGTGAGCTCTACAAGTACAAAGCTCATACTTCTTAATCATTACCTAAGGGACAGATAGAGCTGAACTCAGGAAAGTTAAGGGAAATAAATTTTGAATTTTCCAAACTATCTTCCTATGGGCTTTGAAATCAAAGTTAAATATTTTTCATTTACCACAGTTTTAAATTTAGCACAAAATATCCAATGGGTTATATAATAGTATTGTACTTCAAATGAAAAACAAAAATCATAGATTTCTTTTATAATAATGATTACATAAGCTCTGGGGTTCCAAAGAGCCACAACAACTTATTATATAAGAATTCTTTGTCCTCAGTAGTCACTGAAATGCAGCACAATTATAAATGGTATGTTTCTATAAGTTCCATACTTATGTACTATCTCAAAATGATTACATAAATATGGAGAGATTAAATCACAAGGTTTTTTGTGGTTGTTGTTGTTTCTATTGTAATTACATTTTTAGAATCTAATTACCATGCCAAAAGTGGTCTTTTCGAAGACACACTAAACACAGTATGAATCAGCTTTGAAAAGTGTGAAGTGTACCAAACGCAGTGGCTACTGCTTTTACTAGTGCAGGCTGAGGAAGACAAAAGGTTCAATCTATTGCTCTTTTTTGGAATTTCAGAATAATCAATAAACCATTCAGTTTAAATGGAGAATTCAGAACTTCTTTAAAGATGTCATGGTACAGACACTAACTAAAGTCCCATCCTGAAATTTTGTCTATAAATTATGCCTTTCTGATCAAGATCATACTAAAATTGGAGTACTAACAGAGAAGATCACACAGTAATCGGTAATGCCAAAAGGGGTTTTATTTTCTTCAAGGTTGTTCAATTCAGTCTCCTGTTCCTCACCAGCCTTGTCCTAGGAGAATTCACACTACTATGAATTTTTTTTAATGTGATTTGAATGCCAGATGGTATATCAGAGTTGATGCTAAATTTTTCTTTCAAAACACAGGCTCATTGGGAACATATTTTTTATTTCTAAAATTACAACTTAACAATTACTAGGTGCCACTTGTATTGGTACTGTCATATCCTCCTAAGAAAGTTTTAAAAAATAAAAAGGAGATGGTTTTATGTACAAGAGTTGTGTTACTATTTTTTTTTAAAGCAATAAGCCATTAACCCTTGTGGGGGAAAACTGCTAAAAATATGTTGTAAACAATCTATTATTTAATTTGTTTCCCACTGTTACTCCTGATTGCACTATCAAGCAGCAGCGGAAAACTGGGGCTGGGAACCTAACAGTGCCCAATTCCGGGGAGTCGGCCCTACTTAGCCTCTTTCTAGGTACGCCAGGTACTCTTTCTGTCCCCTGTCAAATGGGCTCTTGTTCTCAGGCCCTATCCAGGGCAGGGCTGCCTGATGCTCCTTTTCTCTGGAGATGAAAGAAGTCTCAACACAGTTGGGTTCAGTCCTGCTTGCCCAGCCACTTAGTACAACTACTAGTTGGGGAGTGCATGATTTCAGAAATCTTTTCTTTGGAGCAAGCAGAAAGCTGATTAAAACAGATACACAACTATGTGCATTTCATGCAAGGAAGCCATTCAATCTCTGAAGAGAGTTTTTGTTTTGTATTCATACGAACAGTAATGTAGCACACCTAAGGACTTAAAGGGTAATTACACTCAGTATTTATGCACCCGCAAGTTATTAGTGGCTGTAATGGAAAGAATAGGGAAGAAAGTCAAGTCAATCATTAGTCTGACACATATTTATGAGGCTCAGTATTGAGCAGGGACTGAACCTCGGGTCATCTAGTTCCATTTCCCCCATTTGATGGGGTATTTGATTTGTAGATACAGGCAATGCCATGGAGATGGCAGAGAGTGATTTCTGCAAGGCATTAGTGAGCTCTTTGTAATGTCCTTGTGGACAGGATGAAGAAAGGTGGGCTGCCTACTAAGAAGATTGATAAGAATGTCTGATAAATGGATGGTGCCACCAGGAAAAAGATCTGAAATGTCAGTCCTGGGGGCTCAGAGTTCAGCTCCTTCTCATTCAGCATTTGTTATCAGTGCCTTAAATAAAGGCAAAAAAGAGCTTCTAGATCAGCTTAATGTAAAGCTCTAGGGCCTTGAATTTGAAACTCTGCTTTGACACAGTCTGCACATTTCTGTTTTTTCACACGTAAGGGAATAACAATACGGACATTATAGAGTTACTCTGAGGATGAAAGGAGATAAATGTTGGCACTAAGTGCACACTTTGCAACCCAAAGTATGTTCTAAAGAACAAATCTACATAGGACATAGACAGGAAAACTAGCTGATATGGTTTATAGCAAGATGAAAATTTAAAATGATCCCACATTTTAAAATAAAAAATGAAATAACATTTAAAGGGAATAAAGACATTGCTTAATTGTTAGTAAGTTTCATAAGAGCCAGTTCATTTTTATCTTATCAGTAACATCTATTGTAGCCCTTTGTAAACAATAGTATTTTTGTCCATTTTGTGGTGCTATAACAGAGAATCTGAGACTGGGTAATTTATAATGAATGGACATTTATTTCTTACAGTTTTGGAAACTGGGAATTTTAGGATCAAGACTATGGCATCTGGTATGGGCCTTCTTGCTGCGTTCTCACGGGCAGAAGGTGGAAGGGGAAGAGAGGACAAAATGTTGTGTTCTCACGTAGCAGAAGAATGAGAGAATCCACTCCTGCAAGCCCTTTTCATAGTGGCATTAATCCATTCAGCTTCTCTTAATGACCCAAACACCTCCCAAAAGTCCCCACTTCCCAACACCATTACATAGGGAATTAAGTTTCCAACACACAAATTTTGTGGGACATACTAAAACCACAGCAGATGGATACTCAAAAAATGTTCACTGAATGAATAAATGAATATTAAGGCATACATTCAAGTGCCAGAGTCATTTTCATAAGTACTGGGGTTATGAGAAAAGATAGCCCTTCCCTTAAGTTACTCATGGTTTGGTGGTGAAGAGACATGTACAGTCATCCTTCAGTATCCACAGGGGATTGGTTCCAGGGCTCCCCGAAGATACCAATATCTGAGGATGCTCAAATCTCTGATATAAAATTGCACAATATTTGCATATAACCTACCAATATCCTCCTGTATACTTTAAATCATCTCTAGATTACTTATAAGACCCAACATAATGTAAATACTATATAAATCGCTTTATATTCTGTTTTGAAATTTGTATCATATTGTAGTATTGTATTGCTATTTTTTGTTTTTTTTCCCAAATATTTTTGATCAAGGTTGGTTGAATCCATGGATGTGGAATCCATGGATACAGAGGGCTGACTGTACATGAACAATCATAATACAGTGTAAGAAGTGCTAAGGTAGAGAGGTGCACCATGCACAGGAGCTCCACGAGTCCACGGAAGAGGCACTTAACTCAACTCTTTGGAAGAGTAAGCCATGGGATAGAGGAGTGGTGTCTCTGAGCTGTACAGGAGGTAGTCAAGTGAAGAGAGGAGAGAGAGGGAATGTCAGGAGTTTCAGGCAGAAGCAGCAGCCTAGGGCTCAGAGCAGGAGAAAGCATAGCAAGTGTTCAGGACACAGAGGCTGGTTCTCTATGACTATAACTTTAGAGTTTAAGACGGAAAGTGGTTTTACATGAGATTGGAGACATAACCTGAAATAAGTCATAAAAAGTCTATGGACTAAACAACTAAGGAGCTTGAAAAGGATTTGGTGGGCAAAGGGGAGTCACTGAAGTCTTTGACTCATGATAATTATTAATATTTGTTTCAGAAAGCTTAGCCTAGCCACTGGGAATACATGAATTGCACCTAAGACCAGTCCTGAGACTGTTGTAGTAAAATGAGTAGGAAGTGACAAGGTCTTAAGCTAGGGAAGTTCATGGGGCAACTGAATTGTAAAAGTTAGGAGAGATCTGGATTGGTGATTATATATTTGTGAATTATCTAAATATGGATAATAATACATAAGAGCATATAAAATCACTCAGTAAGTATGTGTACTATAAGAAAAGCTGACAGATACTACCTTGGAAAATGCCAACTCTGGGCTTTAAATAGTGAACTCAAAGAAGAGCCTGAGAAGAAGCAGAAGGAGGTTTCAGGACCCCAAAAGAAGAAAGAGCCTCAAACAGCCAACCAGGTCAAATGCTGCAGACAGACTAATATATTCAGGGCTTGGTGCCCAGGAGACCATCAATAACCCCATGGAGACACACTTCACGAGAATTTAGGTCAAAGGAGAAACCAAACTGTGGTACTTTCTGGAGTGCCTGACAAGTGAGGAAGCATTAGCATGACACAAAGTTATGGAGATATTTTAAACTATGGAAAGAGCTGGATGAGAATATCCATCCAGAAGGGAAACCAGGAGGGCACCTAATCTCAATAACGTGTTAAGGAGAAACACTTAAGGAGAAGCAGCTGCAGGAAATTTGGAATGTTTCAGACGATTGAAGATGTGATCCCTTTGCTTGTCTCCAGGAGATGGCATTGGGGAAAAGAGAGATGATGCATTGGAAGCAGAAAAAAAACCTGCAGAATTAGTGTTCACCAACACCACAATGCTTACACTTTACTAGATGATGAACTTTTTGTTTCTGAGGTATTCAGGCAAAGCCTGGACAAATGTTTGATGAAGATCTTAGGAGACATTGCAGCTTTTGGTAAAAACTTGGATTAGATGGTTTTTGGTGTGTCCTCTTGAACTCCTAAAATTAATATTGCTAAGGTCAAGGTCAGAAACTTTTATAGCATGTCTAATCCATTTAAAGGTATGCATTTCTGATATAGAAAGAGCTTTCTCATGATCCTGAAACAATGTTAATACCATGAATGTTATATCACTGATTATGTTTCACTAATGTTGGCTGAAATTGGTCAAAAAGTCTTTTGGAAATCCTTACAAAGATCAAGTATCTAATTCTTCTATGTATCTTTCTTTTTCTCTAAATTTTGAATAAATATCTAAAGGCGAGGACGTCTGTGCAATTGAGGATTACAGTTCTCTTACTGAATGGAGCTTAATATCATTAATATTATTACATAAGGTAATTACTTATGTAATAATGGTGAACACATAATTAACGAGGCACTAGAAACTTTTTTTTCAAACCCAGATACCTGGCATCAGAACAAAATCACACACAAGAGCAAGACTTTATTCTGAGAGAGTATGTGCCCACATTTTCTCATTCATTCTCTTTCTCATTGTTATGCACTCACACACATTTAATAAGGTAAAATATATTTACAGAAAATAAGGGGAAAAATAAATTTGAATTAGAACTGTCTTCTCTAATGCCTGTTATTCATTTCAGATATCTTATTAATCAATAAATTTTATCTATGAAGTAATAATAAATGTCTTTTAAGTGAGGAGGCATTGATGGCAAGCACATTTGAGTCCTCAGGAAACTCAGGCTCCCTTCTCCAGAAGAGATAAAGCACTTGACATAGGGTGAGGGTAATAAGACCAAAGGTGGAGAAAGACTGTATTGACTATGGTAATCTTTAACTTGCCACATTTACAGATGTATCAGATAGGTAGAGCTTCCTCCAAAGCAGAAACACTTATTCAAGCCTATATATAAGAAACTGACATATCTAGATACTGCTGCTTCAAACATCAGATTGTTGTATAATAAGGTCATCTTTAGCCTGTGACCACAAATCTCCTAATATCTGAAATAACAGTGTGGAGAATAACAGTGTAAAAGCATGCAAACTATATAGAAGGGAAGGAACTACTCAGGGCCATGTACAAGCAATTACTTCCTTAGTATTCTTAATGACAGTGCCCCTTGGTGCTCCATAAAGTAGGTCTACTGTGACGGAAGCTGAAATGATTGCTTTGAGACTGCTAGACCATATCCAAGTGGCTTCTTCACAGCTTGTACAATCTTCGGGGCTGCACCAACTGGCAAATAAGATAGTCATAAGTGGAAGGGAGTTCAATTATTTGAACAGGCGCATGTGTATGTCCCACGGGTTTCTATTAGATCTGAAAGTTGCTCCTATTGTGAATCTATGCTTCAAGTAGCTAACCATACAGAATGTTCTAAAATAGGCAGCAATCGTCAGCCAAACGGTCACCTATTTCTCAATGTAATGGCTGCTATTCTACTCAGTACAGAAAACACACTCACAAAATTTACATTTCTTACTTTTTTTGAGTGCAAAAATAGCAGAAGTTCATCTCACTGTTCATAACTACTAGCTATATTAACATTTTTACTCAACAAAGGCATGTTATGGCCCACTCTAACTAAATATGGGTCCATGTCAACTATACTTCAATCTAATAAGCAGCAATATTTATAGAATGCCACGTCATAGAAGTCATCAGACCTCACACAACAGATTCACTGAGGATTATACCCCATTTTTATATTGGCTTTGCCCTGGAAAAAAAAACCCTGGGGTATAACTAATTAAATAAAGTTATAAACATGTCTATAGTACATATGTATACTTACTTATGAATTTTGCTGGTAAGTTCAGAATCAAAATGTATTCATCCATCTCCATAACCAACATAGACTCATAGGTATAATCCATAGAAAGGAAAATAATTTCAAATTAATAATAGGATTTCTAAAATTCATGTGTGGATATATATTCCAAAAGATGTTGTTTTCTCACTATTCATTTTATCTTCATCATAATGCTAAAAATTCACACCCTGTGGGGTGCTAATAAAAATATCTAGAGAGAAGATATAATCACCCCTGTTAAAGTAAAGGGCACAGCCAACAGCAGGAATTTGTGAGCTTTGAAATCCAAAAGCTTTGCCAGGTGGAAAGAGTCAAAACAAATGATACTCAAGAGGACAAGACAATGTAAATGAGAGCTCCTACCTGTAAGTAAATGGAGGTGAAGCATGAAATCGTGCATGTCCTAAAACCACAAACTTCAAATCTTAGAACAGAAAGGTAACACAAAGCTTCAGCCTATGTGCCTTCAGGAGCTTGGAGGATAACACTGAGCACAAAGGTGAAAGTTGAAAGGGGATCTTGCAGCAAAATGGGAGTACACGCTTCTCTGTACAGACAAACAAGAAATAATAAAAATAAAAACACCGTTCTGGTTCAGAATCAGCAAATGGATCACCTCATTTCAAACGCTGATCAGGTCCAGCCTCATCTCTTTATAGAGAGATGGACAGAGGCCCAGAGAGGCTAACGGACTTCCCCCAAATCACACAGCTAGCCCACAGCAGAGCTGGACATTTACTTCAATCATTATTATATATGAGTGTTTTTTTTTAGATATACACTGGACCACTACACACTAGCAAAAATAATGCAACACAAGACAAGAATGATTTCTGCCTTCACAGGGCTCCAGTTTAGAGGGAGAGACAGGGATGTACACAAGCAAGAGAGTCTGCTGAATGAGGCCGTTCCAGATATGCAGGGAACACCTGTAGATGCATCCAGCCAAGCGGTGTCCTAAGGCATCTGTGTTAGCACCATGAGTGACAGGAAGAGGAACAAGATTGGGAAACTGCAAAGGAGCAAAGGGAAAGCAGGCTTCATAGGAAAAAGTATCTTTCCAGATTTTTTTCATTCCTTTACTGTAGAGTTAGTATATATTTTTTTCATACATTACATAAATACTTAATGAATTTAGCCATATCTAATGAAGGCCTTTCTCCCGTGGCTCTAAAATTGTATGATCCCTTTGGAATCTACTGGGTGCTTTCTATGGACAAAGTACCATACTGGATATGGGGAATACAGAACAGGCTTGGTTAACGCTTTCCTTCAAGGAGCAACAGTCTGATAGAGAGACAAGGTATCTACACAATTTTGTGTATACTAGAAGATAGTATGCTAGTCTCATGAAACTGTTAGTGGCAGCACAGCCCAAACTGCCAAAATGACTAATAGCCAATGAATACAATAGAACCTGACACATTGTTTTGGGAATAGTAACTGGAACATGCTTTTAGGAACTGTAACATTAATTTTTCTATGAATTATTCTTTTTCCTATAAATTGAATTAATACAATTGTTTTAAAAGTTCTTCCTCTAGAAGATGGTTGTCTCCTGTCCCTCTACCCCTGCTGTGACTGCCATGAATAAATATTAGTATATTTGCAGCATTTGAAATTAATTGAGACTCCTTGATCAATTAATGTGCTATTTTAATGTTTGAAATTAAAACAAATTAAACAACAAAAACTGGCAGAGGCAATTTCCTTACTATTAGAAGGTATAATTTATTTTTATAAGAGAAAAATATCTTAGTAAAATAGAAATATATAAATGATCATGATCATTTTTGTTTCAAGTATGCATATCTAGCGCTGTTCATATTCTAGGTTATATTTCATTTTGTCTGAAATATTTAAACAGCAATAAGGAAGATCCATCAGAATTTGTTTTGGCCAATTTTCCACAGATATACTAATTCTGTAACACAAAACAATAACATCATTATCATTTAACACTTAAGGGTACTTATTATGTGTCAGACATTGTTCTAATTAGTTTACCTACAATATCTCATTTAATCTTCACAATTCTATGAGGTATGTCCTGTCATTATTCCAATATCATAGATGAGAATTAAAACACACACAAAACATCATACAACTTGCCCAAACTCATACGGCCAAGTGTTAGAGTCACGATTCAACCTGGCAGCACGACTCCAGAGTATACACTCTTGTCCTGTGTTGCAGGAAGTCAGGGACCCTGAATGGAGGGACTGGCTGAAGCCATGGCAGAAGAACGTGGATTGTGAAGTTTCATGGACATCTATTAGTTCCCCAAATTAATACTTTTATAATTTCTTATGCCTGTCTTTACTGCAATCTCTAAACATAAATTGTGAAGATTTAATGGACACTTATCACTTCCCCAGTCAATACCCTTGTGATTTCCTATGCCTGTCTTTACTTTAATCTCTTAATCCTGTCATCTCGTAAGCTGAGGAGGATGTATGTCACCTCAGGACCCTGTGATGATTGTGTTAACTGCACAAATTGTAGCACACGTGTGTTTGAACAATATGAAATCTGGGCACCTTAAAAGAAGAACAGGATAACAGCAATGTTGAGGGAACAAGAGAGGTAACCTTAAATTCTGACCGCCAGTGAGCCGGGCGGAACAGAGCCATATTTCTCTTCTTTCAAAAGCAAATGGGAGAAATATTGATGAATTCTTTTTCCCAGCAAGGAACATCTCTGAGAAAGAAAATGCACTCCTGAGGGTGGGCCTCTAAAATGGCCCCCTTGGGTGTGGCCATCTTCTGTGGTCAAAACTATAGGGATGAAATAAGCCCCAGTCTCCGATAGTGCTCCCAGGCTTATTAGGACGAGGAAATTCCCGCCTAATAAATTTTGGTCAGACCGGTTGCTCTCAAACCCTGTCTCCTGATAAGATGTTATCAATGACAATGGTGCCCGAAACTTCATTAGCAATTTTAATTTCGCCCCGGTCCTGTGATCTTGCCCTGCCTCCATTTGCCTTGTGATAGTCCATTACCTTGTGAAGTATGTGACCTCTGTGACCCACACCCTATTCCTACACTCCCTCCCCTTTTGAAAATCCCTAATAAAAATTGCTGGTTTTACAGCTCCTGGGGCATCGCGGAACCTACCAACATGTGATGTCTCCCCCAGATGCCCAGTTTTGAAATTTCTCTCTTTTGTACTCTGACCCTTTATTTCTCAACCCGGCCGACACTTAGGGAAAATAGAAAAGAACCTACGTGACTAGCGGGGGCAGCTTCCCCAATAGTCCTGTACTAAGTAACACTATCCAATAATTTATTTTGGAAAAGATAAGACTGAATTTTCTAGTGATAATATTCTTTGTGAGCATTCAAAGTGTTGGGCATTAATTAAAATACATAAAAATAACTAGAAATATACTATACCTCAGTGAAATTTCTACATGAGGTTAAGAAGAAAATGTAAGTTTTGTGTTCTTATCTGCTCTTTCCCATGTTCACTGCTAGTGGCTGCTAGGAGGTAAATGATTTCTATAAAAAAAGGACTTCCTGAAAACTGTTCCCTCTCTCATGTTCTAACACCAGAGAAATGGTCCTTAAGTGCTGGTGAAGACAGCCTGATAATACAGCAAAGGAAAAATTATGCAAGTCTAAAAGACTAAGGGTTAAAATGAAAATGGCTTAATATGCATAGTATTTTAGGCAGTCTTTTTTTTTTAGATATGACACCAAAAGTATGGATGAGAAAAGAAAAAAACTGGATTTCATCAAAATTAAAACTATTGTGCTATAGTGTTTCAAAGGACATCATCAAGAAAATGAAAAGACAACCCAGAGAATAGACGAAAATACTTACAAGCCATCTATCTGAAAAGGGTTTTGTATATATAACATATAAGGAACACTTTAAATATACAAAAAAATCTAATTCAAAAATGGGCTAAAGATTTGAATAGACATTTCTCCAAAGAAGATATTCAAATGGTCAAACAAGCACGAGATGATGCTCAACATCATTAGTAATTAGGGAAATGCAATCTCAAACTACAAGAGATATCACTTCACCACCATCAGAAAAGCTAAAACAAAAAAGACAGACAATAATAAGTGTTGGTAAGAATGTAGAGAAATTTGAACCCTCATACATTGCTGGTGGGATTATAAAACGGCACAAACACTTTGGAAAACAATTTGTGAATTCCTCAACATACAAAACATAGGGTTGCCATATGACCCAGCAATTCCATTCCTAGATATATACCCAAGAAAAATAAAAACGTATGTCCACACACACAAATTGTACATGAATGCTCACAGAAGCATTACTCATGATAGCCACAAAGTAGAAACACAAATACTTACAAACTGATGAATGAATAAATAAAAGATGGTATATTCATACAACAGAATATTACTGTACAGTAAAAAAGGAATAAAGTACCGAAGCATGCTATAACAAGGGTGAACCTTGAAACATTATGCTGAGTGAAAAAAGCCAGTCACAAAAGACCACATATTGTATGCTTACATTTGTATAAAATGCTCAGAATAGGAAAATCTATAGAGACAGAAAGTAGATTAGTAGTTGCCTAGAGCTAGTAGGCTGGAGTGGGGGAGTCTGAAAAGAGACTCTAACGGGTACAGGGATTATTGAGGGGATGAAGAAAACGTTCTAGAATAAAATGTTCCAAAGATTGTGGTAATGGTCACAGAACTCTGTGAATGTACTAAAAACTGCTGAACTGTATGCTTTAAATAGGTGAATTTTATAGTATGAGAATCACATCTCAGTAAAGCTGTTTAAAAAATAATAAGCAGGTTTCATCAAAAGTCAATTCTGTGCAAAATCTATGTTATTAATAATAAGTTCATTTTTAGCTCATCTTTGTTATTTTTCTAGAAAAAGTTAATTTATTTCTAAAGGTCATTCACAGGACACACTAGGGTCCCCTGGGAAATGAAAGTGTTACACTGGAGAAAAGATGTCCTCATTTTCTCAGTTGTGGATCCACTGTCAAACACTTGTAGTCTTAGCTCACCTGAGTCAATCCTGAACAAGGCATATTTAATTTGAGAAGCCTCATTCTCAGTAGCAAGTAAGGTCTAAGATTGAGCCTTGGTATCCTAGACACTTGTGTAAATTTAAGGGATCTACATCTGGAACAAGCCATAATATTCTCCTTATTGCATCAGCACCAGAGCTCCTTACCCCACACTCTTTCCTAAATATGGTAAAGCTTTGGTTCACTTCTCTACCTGGGGCTGAATCCTTGACCTGAGCTCCATTTCAGGGACACCGACACTCTCCTTAGCTCTCATCATCCATCTCCTGAAAAATCTGGACATATGGCTGAGCCCTCAGCTGCTTCATGGGGTTCTCTTCAGAATGGGACAGGTCTCCCAGGACCATGACACAGCCTGCCACATGCCACTATCCACTCATCATCACCACTTAAGTGTGTCTGCCAAATTTAGAAGAATGGAAGGGCAACCAAGGGCTTTTTAAGAAGAAAAAAATAGCCTCATGAATAACTGAAAGTTGATTTTTAGTGTTAAAACTGTAACGTGTATTTATTAGATCTTCGCTGGCTTTCAACATCACTGCTGACTCACAAAGTTTACTCTCCAAGCTGCAAATCATACTGTCTGCTGTTCTCTTCAAGTTTTGCAAATATTTGAAGTTACCCAGAAAGGTGTTGAATGTATTCTTGCCAAACTGGCAGCCTACAAACTCAATTTTTCAGTTTTGCAGGAGTTATACATTCATTTTATGTGTGATGACCCCAGACACCCTTAATATATTTGTTAGGCTCAACTACATAATGAGAAAGACAGAAAAATTAATTGTTTCAATCAACATAACCCTCAAAAAAGTAGAATCAAGGTACTAGTAATCTATCCTTGCTGAAAGCCATTGCAAATTATTATTTCATGATCACTAGAATATGGCAGTAGACATGAAATGGAGAAAGTCATAGTTAAGTTTATTAATAATAAAGTTTGTCCAGTTTCATTTCACCACCATGGCTATATCCAAGCACATATGCAAAATTAAACTGTCAATCACCTACTACTTAAGTAAAACCTAGGACAATAATTCAGGTATGTAGATGTGAGATTAAAAGAAGGACATCTGGAGAGCAATGTGTAATAATGAAAATTCTTTACAAACATTTTAGGGAGCAGAGATGCGGGGTACAATTATTTTGAAAGAAAGAAAAAATTATTTCATTTTCTGGGTAAGCTTCAACTGTCAACATTTGCCAAGAATTTGTGAGCAAAGGACTGTCTTTCTACTCTCCTTTCTCGTCTTCATTCCTATAGCATCCTTAGGGGACATCTTTGGTCCTCCCATCCTTTATCTCTTAGTAAAATCATTTTATGTCTTCATTATTCATAGTTTAAATATATTATGACAATCCTTTCTCAATTAAGAGTGAAAATGTTACAAACTGAATATGGATGAACAACTTTAGTGTTACTATTGTGAGTTGTTTGCCCACATTTAAAATGCTCTTAGCTTCTTTTATATAACTTCAACTTGTGTAGTTATTCTTAATGAATTCTTGAGACCAATTTGGCTCCTGGAAACTCAAAAAAGTTTAATTTGTTTAAACTAAGATGGACTCAACACTGCTTTTCTAAATACATCACTTTTTAAAATCCATGATGGAGACTGGCAGGTTGAATGTATTTCTGCACTGGGGTGTAACCAGGTTTCACCAAGTCTGGCCTCAACTCTACCAAAGCTTTCAGCTCTAGCTTTTATATATATATAATATTTTAGTAGAAATGGATTTTGGAGCGTTTACTAAAAGTATTTCAGGATTCTCGAAGATTTTTTTTTGTGATTTCAAATAAATAAGGTTATTAATGCATGTTAGTCCCAGATACTTATCCTCTCCTTCCTCAGTCCCCCCACCCCCACCTCAAAAGAAACCTGCCACATTCTAGCTTCACTGGTTTCCTATTGATTTAAAGTCTGGATTCTTAACCTAGAACTCTCATGGAACTTCAGGAGGTCCAAAAACCTGAAAATTTGTATGCAAAATGTATCATACTGTGTTTGCATTTTCTTTTCTGGGCAGAGTGACTATGGCTTCCACCTGATTTAAAAACAATTTTTTTACTTCAATATGTTAAGAACCACTAGTTTAAGAGAATATAAGAAAAGGCTCTGCAGGAAGAAGAAAGTACTCAAGGAAAATGATTTTTCTCACTGGGGTTTTCTCACGTTGGTACTTATCAGGGCACATTACATCATACTAAGAAGACAAACATCCTAAAGAATTTGGACCAACATTGGTGCTGCAAATTTGGATATGCTTAACTTAAATTCTACTATAACACTGTCTACTTATTTATGAAATATAATAATGCATGGAATTATTTCTAAAATATCTACAAAATTAATCTAGCAGCTTTATCTATTGATCCTGTGCCCATAAATCAGAATGTGATTTTCCATATCAAGCCTTCAGGAAGACAAAGAAAGATAAACTTTATTATTTAAAAAATGCATGTCACTGAGGGGGAGTTTATAAAACCACAGTAATGACTGTCTGCAGTAGTGGTGTGATTCCATGTGGACCTCAGAGAAGAGAACTAAATCATTCAGGACTTCCCCATTGCTTCCATATGCACAGCCATTTCTCTGTAACTGATACAAATGTCTCTGGGAGAAATACAAGATGTCAGAAGTATTTCTGACTGACCTACACTCAATTAGCAATTACTCAAAGGTCAGTCAGAAAAGAAAGAACTACATCAACACCTGCTACTTATAAGGAAGCAGTTAGAAAGATGAAAAAGATAATGAATTCTTTCTATATGGTATCATATATATTAAGAATTTGTGACGTTTTCTTAAATATCTAATGTAGACATCATTTTCTCAAGCATACTAGGCACAAACACAATTATGAATGTAGGAAAAAAATCCTTCCATTTTGTTTAAAGGGTTGCCACAGAAATAAAGCAGTAGCGTTCTCACAAAGCTTTGTGCTGCATAGTAAGTGCTGTGATTCTAGAACTCTCACATTTATTTTTCATATAAATTCTTAGTGCCTCTATACAATACATTTATGTAAAATGAAAGCTCCCTCTAGTGGCAAAAGAAGCTTTATTTTGGATTTGAATAGCTGCTTCCAAACCACCCTGATTATATCAGCGATTCTCAAACTTTTTGGTCTTAGAAGCTTTTGTTTCATGTAGGTTATATTTATTACTATTAACCATATTAGAAATTAAAACAGATTTTTAAAAAATCATTCATTTAAAAATAGCAAAAATGAACTCATTCCATGTTAACACATAACATTGTTATGAAAAATAACTGTCCTCTCAAACCAAACAAAAACTGCAAGAAGAGATAGATTGTTTTATATGTTTGAAAAGTTGTAGTGTCTGACATAATAAATGACAGCTGGATTTTCATAAATGCTTTAGTGGTCAATCTTTTGCAAGATGTTTTGGTTGATGTATATTTTTAAAAGTTAGCTCTCACATAGATATAGAGTTGAAAAAGAAAGGAGTAATTGAATAGCTTTTTAAAATAGCTGTGGGTATTTTTCTTTAATACTACACCAAAACTTGACAAGTAATCATTCCTTAAAGATTAGTTGCAATGTGAAATCTGAAACCATATCAATGTACTCTATTACATTAAAATTCACTGGTCTATCTTTCACTTTGAATGGATCTCTTATTAAGCATAAATTTTACCATCATGTACTGGTCATTTTGAAAACATTGCACTGGGTTCTGCAGTTCTCCTAAATGTTGACATATGTCATTATTTAAAAATCATATTCATTAATATCACCTCCCACCTCATCAGGAAAGTCTTTACATATTGAGAAGCAGTCATACTCAGAGTGGCACATACAATTTTCTAATACTTTTTACTAATTCTAAAATTCAAGCTTTCAAGTAAAAGTTCAAATTTGGAAACAAATATTGTCAGTTGTTCTTCTGAAGTGACAGACTCACTATGTTATTTTTGAGAAAATGCATGTGAAATACCCAACTATGAATAATAGCAGCTTGACAGTTGTTCTTTCAAGTAAACATGATGTTCCATGAAAAAGTGGCCAGTTCAGCTAGCAACTCAAACGACCCACATGAACTTTTTCTCAAGACTGCCCTTGTGCTTGGGTATGCAGTAAAAGTACTTTATGTGTACTTTTTATTTCATCACATAGATTATTAAAAAGACCATACTCAAAAGTTGAGATTTTTACTGCTTCTTCAAGGACATTCTTAAGAAAAGTTGCCTCTTCTCCTTCTCCTGTTTCTTCTTATTCTCTTAACGTGAATATGTGGCAGTAAATAATACAGTCTAGTGCCACTTAGATTTGATTCATGCTAAGGCACCAGCATCTTACTCACCACTGATTTTTGCACCATCAATACAAATTTCAACACAATGAAACGGACAAAGAGCACCTTAATATTATTATGGGACTCTCTTGACAGTGACTAGAAGATTTCAGGGGTCCATGGACCACACTTTGAGAAGCAGGATTGACATAATACATTGGAGTATATAATGTTGAACTGAGAGACCAACTGGTTGGCATCTTGAATTAACAGACATAAACACTTAAGTTCAGAAAGTCCAAAGCCACGTTCCTGTACAACTACCATTGCATTCTGCCTCTAAGAAAGTGCTTTAACTTCTGGGAGTCTTTGCCTGAATGTAATTTTTAAAATAATTATGACTATTAAAAAATGTTCAACATATCCTTCTATTCTCACAAGGGTCCAAATTTCAGTTTAGTTTTTTTCTCATTTATTCAGGGACTATTTAAGGCAAAGCTTCTGTAATGAAATATATATATATACACACACACACACACACACACACATATATAAAAATATATATATTCTTCATTCCTACGGCATCCTTAGGGGACATCTTTGGTCTTCTCATCCTTTATCTCTTAGTAAAATCATTTACATATAAATTATTATATATATATAATCTATAAGCAAATAATTTTTTCACTGGATTACAAATAGTATATAATTTTGACCTAGAATATATCTCAGAGCCAATTTTGAATTATAACATTACTAAAACATTGTTTTTTAGTGCTCAATATTATATTTATAATAATTTTTCTAAAGTGTTTCTATATTCTAGCTGTGAAGTGTTATCCATCAATGCAATTATAGACTAAAAACATTCTCAATATTCTACAGGTTGAATAAAAAAGACACATATGGATGGCTCTATAAAACACAGGTGTGGTTGCTATAAAAATAGCTATATGTGAAAGATACTATTTGAGTACCCAAGTTAAATGAAAGTGTATCAAGTGCTTTACAATCCAGAATCCAATAAGTTTAATAAAAGGATTAAGAAATCTAGTAAATCTTACCTATTTCTGATCTAGCTAGAAATCTGAATAACCAAGAGACTCCCCAAATGCTAAATATTTATTTCCTCTTAAGAAATACATATAGGACACACGATCCCTTATTTTTGTCCATTTCAACATCTATTTCTCCTGAACTTTGTTCTGACCACCTCAGTATACGCAGTAGCAGCAGCTGGTGAAGGATCATGGGGGAACTGTGCACAATTAATGATAGTAGCAACGGCAGCATGAACATCTTACTACATTCACTTCAAGCAAGGACTTCCAAATCATAATTAGAGAAAATGTGGATTGGGCTTCCTTTATTGTTGATACAGAAGGCCCAAAGCCTTATGTTGTAAAACTGCAGTTTCCAAACTTTGTAGGCACTAAGAGGAAATTTACAACTTTGATTCTTAAACCTGTATGAGATTACCTAGGGTAGGTTTGCTAGGACATCCTCTTAGTCATTTCTCACTTTACCAGTAGTTCATAATAGAAAAAGCATTTCTCTTTCCTTCATGAGAAGAGCATAGGATGCCACATTTGAAGTATGTATAGCACAAATATCCTTACTGTTTTTTTTTTCCATCTAGTAATCTATTGAAAATTACACAGGGATTTGTGAGAACTAGGATAAAACCTAGTTTTTTTTTCTTTAATAAGAAATGTCTAAGAATTTTATTGTTGTATTGCAATTTCATATAGAAACTAGGATAAAAATTGAATTCCTTGATGTCGGTCTAAAAATAAGTTTTTCAAGAATCACGATAAAAAATAATTTTGATATTGAAGTGTGTATAAAGTAATGCATAACATATGCAATTCCTATTTTGACTTATCTCTTTGTAAAGGTAAGGGGTGGAAAGAATTTGCATTTAAATTTAAAAAGTAGATGAATTGGCATTTACTAGTGAGATGTGATTTGCTTTCCTTTAATAGATAATAAAATATTGATAGCAATATAACCAAGAAAATTTGGAATACTACCATTTTAATTAATATCAATGTGAGGTGAATTAAAAGTTCTTATCAATATATTATTATTTACCAGTTTCATATTGTTTTTTGATTGAAATGATTTGGGAGTTTTGATTATGTCTGTATATATAATGCTGCTCAAATTTATAAGATTATTACTCAATGTGCAATATTAAGAGTGATTAGTAAAAAACCTAATGAGTTGTGTCATATAATGAATGCTTAGAAATTGCTTTAGGAAGCAGATAACAATATATTAATTTGGAAATAAAATTTTTATACATTGACATTGTTCACAGAGAGAAAATAAGTAATTAATAGAATACTCTTCAAGAAAAACAGAGAAAAATGATCATAGTAAATGACTATTAAAATATTTAAGTTGAAAATCTATATACTAGTAGGTTTAGGAATATCTTAAGCATAAATTGAATTTTAAAAAATTATCTCTGGAGCATAAGTATCTTAAATTTAATATTCTTGTCCTTATTTGACTCTCCTACATAGCAGAAAATAGCGCAGTTTAAAACTAACTAGATGGTGTCTGGGCGCGGTGGCTCATGCCTGTAATCCCAGCACTTTGGGAGGATCACGAGGTCAAGAGATTGACACCATCATGGCTAACACGGTGAAACCCCGTCTCTACTAAAAAATACAAAAAAATTAGCTGGGCGAGGTGGCGGGCGCCTGTAGTCCCAGCTACTCCGGAGGCTGAGGCAGGAGAATGGCGTGAACCCGGGAGGCGGAGCTTGCTGTGAGCCGAGATCACACCACTGCACTCCAGCCTGGGTGACAGAGCAAGACTCCGTCTCAAAAAACAAAAACAAAAACAAAAACAAAAAACAAACAAAAAAACTAACTAGATGGCTCACTGAACATTTGAGTAGAGTACAAGAAAGAATAGCTCTTTCACTGTTGACATAGACCTGTAGCTCATGAAATGCCTCTGACCCCCTCAACTGCCCCAGCACCCAGTCCCAGAAGGAGGCGAAAACCAGACCAGGTAAGGAGAAATGAGTGAACAAACAGATTGGTAAGATGATTCTCTTGACAGCTCCCTGCATGCCAACAAAACGCTGAAATGCCCATAGAAACATTTCTCCTCCCGAGTAGGTGAGACACAGTTGTCCTTGATGACAGGTGCTCCCAGAGCCAAGCAGGTATGAAACAAGAGAAGGATGATGTTCCCTTCAGACTAGGCATCATGTTAACCGGCAACTAGGAGGCAAAAATGAGAACTGATCCTGTAAGTCATTGGTACTTAAACTGTAGTGAACATCATACTCAACTGGGATGTCGTTAATAATATAAAATACAGAGTCACACTTACAGAGATTCAGATTTAGAAGAGATAGGGCCAGGAACGCCCTTTAACAAGTAACCTAGGGGATGCTGTTGAAAGTGGTTTCTTTGACCACACTCTAAGAAATCTTTTCACAGAATACATATGAGCACTCAGGGACATAAAGTCTCTAAAAGGTGGTAGGCTTAAATAACCGAAATTTGTAAAATACTTAAAGTACAAATAAGAGTTGTCCAGAAGAGATTTAAGCAGTAATAGGTAAAAACCTCTTACTATGTGAGGGACTTGTCAATAAAACACATCCACCTATTTCTAAAATGTTACCCAGTATAATGAATTAAGTAGTAACCACAGGTTGAAAATATTAAATATCCTGGCCAGGTGTGGTGGCTCACACCTATAATGCCAGCACTTTGGGATGCCGAGGCAGGCAGAGCTCTTGAGGTCAGGAGTTGGAAACCAGCATGGCCAATATAGAGAAACCCTATCTCTACTAAAAATAGAAAAATTAACCTGGCTTGGTGGTGTGCGTCTGTAATCACTGCTACTCAGTAGGCTGAGACAGGAGAAACGCTTGAACCCAGAAGGCGGAGGTTGCAGTGAGCCAAGGTTGCGCCACTGCACTCCAGCCTGGGCAACAGAGTGAGACGCTGCTTTGTCTCAAAAACAACAAAAAAGAAAATATTAAATATCTTTTTGTGTTAAATTTTTTAAATATGAGAAATAAAACACTGAAAAATACAGTAGTACATTTGTCTTTGGGCCAAGATTGTATCACATTCTAAACAGAGAATTAAGTTTGCACTAAATATTGCCTGCCAGGGCTCTTTTCCAACTTTAATTTCATAAATATAATGTACATCTAAAAAAAAGTATCTATATTTATGTATACTTTCAAACATGCCTTTCATTAAGGTCTTCAGGGTAATGTGCAGAGAAAAAGACCTATGATTCAATGGAAGTGAGCAGTAAACTTGCTCTCTCCAATATATTGTACTGGACAAGGAAATGATGAGTCCATGATGGAATGATGGGGAAAAAAATTAAACTCATAGTCCTCACAGAAGACTTAGATTTAAATCCAAACTAAAATCTCCTATCTGAAATAACTTTCAAATGTTATAGTCCCAAGTAGGTGGCAAGCTCCTCCAGGATGCTCAGTACATTTATTGCACAATAACTACTCAATAAATGAATGAAAACGTGCCTTTACTATATGCCAATGGTCAGGGGGAGGTAGTTGTGTAAGAAAAGGTTTGGGATTCTAGATTTTTTTTCAGAGAGATAAGAAACAAATAATTATGCTTATCTGTAACTTATTAAGGACTCCGGAGTAAGAAATTCCTATTGAAATGGCATCTTAAGTTCTCAAATTCAATTGTATTATAAACGGCAAAAACTTCAAAAATGTTTTTTTGTGGAAAAGACTTTATTTACTCACCAAATAGCTTTTTTTTTCCTGCTAGGAACCTAGGAAGTCCTTTATTGTTTTCAGGCCTTTTGCATCTAGATAGAGACCTGTGCACAATGGATGTTTGTTGTACACAGATGCTCTTCCACTTGCAATAGGGGTTATGTCCCCAGAAACTCATCGGAAGTTAAAAATATCTTATGCTGCTCACTTTCACACCATTGTAGAGTTGAAAAATCATTAAGTTGAACCTTGATAAGTAGAGGACTGTCTGTATATGTTTAATTAATGATATGATTATATTCCCCCACAATTTTCAATGATAGAAATGTGTAACAGAATATTCCATCTACTTTCACATATGCAAACTCACTTAAGGCCTCAAAATCCCCTGGAAAAGTAAATAGAGTTTGGCAACTTTCTGGTTTACTTCTAGATTATAAATGTTCCAGTAGGTTGAATATGCTAATACAGCCAATGTCATCAAGATTAAGTTCAGGCTCAAGAATAAATACATTAAATAAACAAAGAAACATAACTACCAATTTTATTCACTGAAACAAACAGTCTAACAATCAGGTAAGAATGCAAAATTGTACCTACCAGGCTCTTAATCATAGCACTGTTAATAATGACAAAAATAAAAAACAAAACAAAACAACAAAAATATTTGTAATGAACATTACTAGGGAAGTGGTTAAACAAGATGTATTACTTTCAAATAATAAAATCTGATGCTATTCGACCTTCATTTACTAAGATATAGAGATCTACAATGTTTTAAGGAAAAGAATGATATTTAGAACATGTTTCCATTTTGGTCCTTGTGATTGTATATTTGGAAGAATATATACCAATATGTTAAGAATGCTTATTCTGAGAAGAAGGGTTATGGTTGATTTAAATTACTCTTTATGTTTTCCTATAACTTCTCAACTTTTACAAATAAACATATTTCTACCACAATATTAAATATAAAGCTATTTTTTAAATTGTTACCACTTAAAATGAAATTTAAAGCAACATATTTTCTTTCTCTCTCTCTCTCTCTTTTTTTTGTGAGACAGAGTCTCACTCTGTCACCCAGGCCGGAGTGCTGTGGCACAATCTCAGCTCACTGCAACCTCCACCTCCCAGGTTCAAGCAATTCTTGTGCCTCAGGCTCCTGAGTAGCTGAGACTACAGGCACGCGCCACCGCACCCGGCCAATTTTTATATTTTTAGTAGAGACAGGGTTTCACCATGTTGGCTAAGCGGGTCTTGAACTCCTGACCTCAAGTGATCTGCCTGCCTCGGCCTCCCAAAGTGCTGAGATTACAGGCGTGAGCCACCGTGTCCAGCCGCAAGGAAGATATTTTCAATGGTCATAACTAAATCAATGCATAATTTCATAATTTACTAGGCATTTCATTATTTCAGTCATTTTACTTTCAATTTAGCGTTCTGCTTTGAAAGTTGGTAGTATTTTAACTATGCGACCTAAGAAATGTTCTCCATTGGCAGATTCACCTTTCCAATGAAGTAGAGTTCTACCTAAAGCATTCTTGTCTTTTCTTTCCTCTAGCTGAATTTAGGCAAAACTAATATGTATATTTAGACTAATACTAAATTCTCCAGGAATATTTGGATTTCATGTTACTATGTTTCCAAATGAACATTATCTAATGGAAGCTCTGGCCAAAATCTAAGAATAATGGAGAAGAGCCTTAAACTTTTAAAACAGAACTAGTGTAAATTATTTTACAAAATTAAAAACTGATGCTTGTCTGAAGTTTCAACAAATGTGCTGCAACAACTGGATATACAAATGGAAAATCAAAAAACAAAAACCATTGGTTTATACCTCACACCATATACCAAATATATTTAGATCTAAATAGAAATGTAAAATACTTGTAAATATAAAAGCCAAAATTATAACACTTTTACACAAGACACAAGAGAAGATCCTTGAGGTAGACAAGGGTTTCTTAGATCAGAAATAATAAATTAAAAACTTAAAAAATAAAACTGAGAAATTGAACTTATTAAAGTTATAATTTCTGGTCTTCAAAAGATATCATTAGAAAATAAAGAAGACTTGTTACAGACTGAGAGAAAATATTTCTGATATATGTAATGACAAAAGACCTATATCCAGAAGTGGAAAAAAAATTCTTAAAGTTGAATGATAAAATGAAAATCAACCCAATTAAAAAGAATTGAACAGATAATTCGTCATCAAAGAATATATACTCAGCTGGCCATGGTGGCTCATGCCTATAATCCCAGCACTTTGGGAAGCCTAGGTAGGCAGATCACTCGAGGCCAGGAGATCAAGACCAGCCTGGGCAACAACGTTGAAACCCCATTTCTATTAAAAAATACAAAAATCAGCCGAGCATGGTGGTACACGCCTGTAGTTACTAGGGAGGCTGAGGTGGGAGGATCACTTTAGCCCAGGAGGTTGAGGCTGCAGTGAGCCGTGATCGTGCCACTGCACTCCAGCTTGGGTGAGAGAAAGAGACTCTGTCTCAGAAACAAAAACAAAAACAAAAACAAAACACTAGATACATTCACAGCCAATAAATGCATGTAAACATGCTCAATATTAGTCATCAGAGAAATGAAACTTAAAACCACAGTGAGAGATCAGTTTACACTCATTAGCAGGGTAGATGCTAAAAATAACAACAACATACCAACAATACCAAGATATTGGAGATGATGTGGATGGAACGACTGGAACTTACGTTTCTGGTGGGAGTATATCACACTGGAAAACAGTTTGGTAGCCTTATGGAGATATACTATACATGCAACCCAGTAATTCCAGTCCTAGGCACTTGCTTACAATAAAGAAAAATGTATTCACAAAAAGATCTGTACAAGAATGTTCACAGCAGCTTTGTTTATAACAGCCCTAAACTGTAATCAACCCAAATGTCCAACAACAGATGAATGGATAAAGAGTTGTGGTATGTCCATACAACTTAATACTATCCAGCAATAAAAAGAAATGAAGTAATGATATACACAACAAGCTGGCTGGATTTAAAAATAAATCATGTACAGCAAATACTGTAAAATTTCATTTAGAAATGACGTTCTAGAACAGGCAACACTAATCGATAGTAATGAAAATCAGATCAGTAGTTTATTGGGGAGGAGGTGGTGGGAATTGCCTGCAAATATACAGGAGAACTTTCTGGAGAGATGGAAAACAATGTTCAATATCTTGATTGTGGTGGCTGTTAAATGAATACATAGATTTGTCATAACTCAATGTATACTTAAAATAGGTACATTTATTGTACGTAAATTATGTATCAATCGAGTAATTAAAATCAGATGCTTGGATATGAGAATTAGAAATAAGGGAATTCCTTGCATCAGGATCATCTGGAGTGCTTCTTTAACTAGATTGTTGGATCTAACACCCATTTGGTTTGTTTGTTTGTTTAAGACAAAGTCTCACTCTGTTGCCCAGGCTGGAGGGCAGTTGTGCAATCTCAGCTCACTGCAGCCTCTGCCTCCCATGCTCGCGTGATTCTCGTGCCTCAGTCTCCAGAGTAGCTGGGATTACAGGCATGCCCCACCACGCCTGGCTAATATTTTGTATTTTTTTGTAGAGATGGGGCTTTGCCATGTTGGCCAGGTTGGTCTTGAACCCCTGGCCTCAAGTGATCCACCCGCCTCGGCCTCTCAAAGTGCTGGGATTACAGGTGTGAGCCACTATGCCCAGCCCCAACCCCTATTTCTGATTCAATAGGTCTGGAGTAATGTCTCAGGACTTTACATTTCTAACAAATTATAAGGTGACACTAACGTTACTGGTCTAGACATCATACTTTAAGAACCACTACTTTAGACATAGACACAAATGATTCCTAAGCTAAGACATTATACAGCAGAATTTCAGTTGCAGCCAACATAGCCTTGCTGCCGTTCAATATGGAGCAAATGTTGAAGTTGAAATCCATACATATGCCTCTCAATTTAATGGTGATGAAGTTTAACGTTTGGAGTAATTTTTTGAAAAAACAAAAATGAGCTTTATATTTGCTTTCATAGGCCCAAGAAGTCCCTGAAGTTTATAGAAAGAGCTGGCAAATCCTCAAAAATAAAACACATTTCTTTTGTGTGTATGCTCTTTTTTTCCTCTCTGGAGATAGGGCCAGGCTTTCATCAAATTTTCAAGTGAAAATGATCAAAAAAGATTAAGAAGCACTAAAATAACTTTAGGAGTATCCTTTCAGCTTTAAATTTTCATTTACATCTGTTTTCTTGATAGATAAACAGTAGGTACACATGAAAGCTTACAACTTCATTTTTTATTTATGCTGAGCACTCAGAAGTTTTAGATTTAAGACTTGGCATAAATATTATGTAGGTCACTAACTGTGAAGAGGAATGAATAAGGGTGCACCATTAAAATAGTAACAAGTAAAGAGAGGGCTTCTGAGAGTTGCAAGACATTCTAGAAGTACAATTTTTTTTTTAAAGTAAGATTAAAATCAACATAGCCTTAATCTTATGTTATTGTACCTCCATCATCCACCACCATTTCTAGTTCCAATGTAATTAAAGCAACAAATATTAATGTAAAATTAATAACTATAGTATGTGACTTGGGTAACACAGGAATAATAGAGCCTTTGTGGATATAAGAGCATGTTTATTTGTCCAAATAAATTTTCATGTGTGGAATATGTAAACATGAATGGTTAGGATTATTTTATACCTATTTTAGCATTATTTATAAGCATTTTAACAGAACTGCTGCACATATTAGAACATGGCACAACTATTTGTTGTCTATCACATTTCTTTTTATTCCTTGCAAATATAAAAAAGATATATTTTCAGTCTTCTGCCTTTGTCTGATCTGTATCCTAAACACATATTTAAGGGGTTGTTTTAGTCTTTCAACAAACTACTAGAAACCTTGTTAAATTTGTTTATTTTAATAAAATAGAAAAAATTACAAACAATCATAGAGCTTAATGATCAACAGATTTAGTAAACAGATTTAGTATACATATTTTAATCATTTCATCTGAGAAACAATAGTACACATATTTTCTTACAAATATGTTAAAAGGATTCTTCAAATATGTAGTCCACTGACTGATGTTTTGTGACTTAGAGATGCATAGAAAACAATTTGATTATAAAATATTATGACCCCTACTAATTCTTTCATGCTCTGTTTTATGGAAAGGTTGGCCTTTTCTTTTTCTGTATGCTTTTCAACAGGTTATAGACATATATGTTCACAGTCTAGATATCATATGTACACTAAGTTCTTCGGGAAGAGAAAAAAATATTTTTTTTCTTATCTGCACTTTGTTTTCTCTCCCACTTTAAAATCTTTGCATAAAATCACCTTGCAGAGTGATATTCTTTACTCTCTCTCTTCTTGTCTGAGCTGTTGCTAACAGCTTTTAATTTGGGAAGTCTATCTCTGAGTTTACTGCGCCTCACTGGTTTCAGCTCAATTGTTTCTCTAGCCAGCAGAGCATTTCATTTCTCCTGAAGGTCACCACAAGCTGCCAAGGCTTTGAAAACATACCATCTTTTCATTCATGCTGCAATCTAACCCTGCAGTGCCATTAAGAGAAGCGGAAGCAGGCATGTGACTTTTTCTATCAACAATTATTGAATTTATTGTAATATAAAGTGAATTAGGCCATCAGTGAGCAAGGATCCTCCATAATGCCACCTTTGTTCAAGACTGTAGAAATTATTTTTGTATTTTAGTAGTCTGTCTGTGTATAGATAATTATTTGTATAAATTACACCAAAATGTCATCTGCTTTTGGAAGTTACTCTTCCAACCATATCACTACCGGTTGCAATAAACCAATGATGCAGGAAGCTGTCCCAATCTAAGGACACTCATAAAACGAACACCACATTGGCCATCTGTTGGAGGAGGGATGGCATTCAATGTAATGTGTGCCTGGAACACATCCAGTATTGTTTATTCTGTCACATATCAGATGAGCACTGAAATCAAATTGATGATTTTTTAATTCCAAGGGGACAAGAAATGGAGAACAGAGAAGAGAGATGATTCCAGATATATCCAAAAGTGTTCAAGTGACAACATGATCCAAAAAGCGAAAAAAATTAATAAAAGCAAAGGAAGAGTAACTCACATTATACTTGCCAGATATTTAACTGTTGGGCTAACAAAAAAGCATTTCAATATTACCTATATGTTCTACAGTTAATGCTGCTAGAAAAAACCAAAACTTTCCTAGATGAACAAGTTAATTGAATCAACAGCACAAATTATTTTAAAGATTTTAAGGGCAACAACAATTTTTCTACATTTTAGATAAGATTAAAATGTTTTAGATTATTGAATATGCCAATGTTTTAGATTAGCTCCTCTGAAAGAGGTAAGCTGTGAATCGTGAGTGTTTTTTGTTTGGTAGATAGTGGTTGTTGTTTTCAGGTTCTGAGGCAATGAAATTGTTGCATAGCAGTTACACAGTTAGTTAGAAAAATAAAATTAGATTTTCCTTTTATAAGCAAATTATTCTTGTGTGTTTTAATGGGAAACACTGAAGTTTGATTCAAAGCTCTGATTTAATATCTTAGATTTTCCAATTATCAGTGAGGAAACTTTGTGCAAGTAATTTAATTTCCCTGATTCTTGGTTTCCTTAAGATGTAAAAATATCAAATGTGGAATTTATGTCCAACATCTCCCTAAAAGCTAAGGCACTGTGAAAACATAAATAATTTTATTTTCAGTTTAGGTAAAATATATAGGTCAATCTTGGAGGAAATACCCATAGGATTTGTCACATTTTCATGTGGAAGTGCCCTCTTCCTCCCCAAATGATCTCCGCTTCCTGCATTACTAACAAGGGTAATCGTTAACACACTTGGAGTAAACGGATGCATGTAGTTCCAGTATCCAGATGTCCCTTAAGAATGAGGTGCTAACTGAAATGTGAAGGAATTCTATAACAGTCTTAAAATCACAATAAGGAAAATACTCTTTCTTCTGGGTTTGGAGCCATATCTATGGATATAATATTTAAATAGTATATTGTAATTTTTTTATTCTTCAACATTTAATGAAAAATACATTTCATATATCCATCTGTTTATTTAGTAGATATTTATTGAGTACCTATAGCAGTAGGCTAGGCACCTACCTAGCTGGGAACAAAAGTAACATGGTGCCTGCCCTTGTCATGCTTATGCTTTACTTTGGGGGGTGACATCAACATCAGGTAAACTAAATTATTCCACAAATGGTCCTAAGGGCTATGAAGGAACCACAAGAGTAATGATGGGGGTTGGGGAGGTAGGCTGGAGGGCGGGAAAAAGTTATGAGGCTTATTTTAGACAGGGTGGCTAGCGATCTGACTACCCCATCATCAAAATTACATTAAAACACACACATTAACAAGAGAAAATGGGATGTCCTCCTTAACATCACTGTTAATTCAAATACTCAAATTAGGGTACTTTAGTAAATAAAACGAGCTTTTCTCCACTTGAAAGTTGGAACTCTCAGCTCTTACGCATACAACTGGCGAGAGTTAAGCCCACTGCAGTGTGAGCAGATGCCACCCAAAGTCCCCTACCCTGACCTGCCAAGGCTCATTAATCTCCACCATTTAACACCTTGCTATTCATGGCTCTCTGTCCTGGAGAGTAAACTATATTCTGTCCACTTCATGTCCAACTCATAATATAGGGTGACTAATTAGAAAAAGCTGTAATGTCTGCACCAGCCGGAAGCATAGGACATATTTTTTTTTAACAAGTTCTTAGCAATGCTTTAACTCAACTTCAATCCCTTCATTGATTTCAAAATCCATGTGGATTATCTTCCTAACTTATGTATCTACTCCTCACTGGATTGTTCAAATTGCTATTTTTTTCCTCCTCCTCTCCCCTATTCTCAGGGATCTAATATCAGACTCTTTAAGTAAATTTTTTTTTAATAACTGTCTGACAACAAAAGGTTGCCCTGGGCAAAATTATAATAGTAAAATATAGGTCATTGATTCTGCCCACCAAGGCTCTTCACAGCATTATTTCCTATTTCTATGTATAAATCTGTTCTTTTAAATTGCTTTTCCTCTAGCTCTTTATAATTAACTGAGTCCTACCCCATCTCCCTCTTGCAGGTTATACCCTAAGCCTAGAGCAACCAGCATCGTGGTTACAAATAAGGTGTCAGCAGACTTGGGTTCAAATGCCCACTTGACCTCTTACTACCTATAAGATCATGGGCAAGTAAATGAACCTCTTAGGGAAACAGAAGCAGTTACCTTGTCAAGTTGTTATGAAGACTAACTAAAATATCAATCACTCAGCACTATGCTTGGACCTAGCAAGTGCTCAATGCCTATTAAGATTTTATAATTCCATAATCTTTTTTCTAAGAATGATTAAAACATCCTTTTAATTAGCTCCTATCAGCCCAAGGAGACACAAAACGTAGGTATTTCTATCATCTTAGCAGTCTTTTGTTTTGCTTTGTTATATGTATTTGCAAAAAACAAAACAAAACAAAAACAAACAGTGGATAGATAAGACAAACTGGATATATTTATCTAGATATATAAATTAAATATGCATCCAATTTTTATTTATGTGGTTTCTATTAAACATGATGCAAGTTTAATTGCATGTTTCTGATGATGTTATATATTCCAATCTCACAGAAAATATAAGAATTCAGAATGTTTAATTTTCTTACTTAATACATTTCTTTTGCATTATCCAATTTACATGCACCATTACACAACTTTACGATTTAGATAACTCCTCTCTTTTGGATTCAAAGATATTACTCCTGGGAATGATTCTACAGACAAATACTGCCTAGGAGAATAATTTTTATCTTGAAGTTTTTGGTAAACTTGACTCTTATATAGTACAGCTTCTGGTTACCACCTGTCACTGCTATTTTCAAAGTCTATGGCTATGTCTTGCTGATGCCTTGTGAAGGCCATTTTGGAAGTCTTAGTTAAGGGGCAATATCAATTTCTCATCTTTTAATTCTACTTTTTTTCTCTTTTTTGGTACCCTGGGTACATATATCATAAGTAGCACAGGTGAGCAAATTAAAATGTTACTTTTCCAGAGAGTATATATATCTTGCTTTTATACTTGACAGTTATTTTGGAAACCATTTCATATTTTAAAGTTCTATTTTATTTTTTCTTGTGATTGAATAATATTCCATTGTATGACTATGCCTTAATTTATTTCTTCTGTCCTTACAGAAGGACATTTAAGTTTGTCCCAGTCTTTTGCTACTACAAACAATATTGTAATAAACATATTTTATTCCTTTGCGTACATGTATGAGTATGTCTTTAAGTACCTGATACTATTTTGTTGTTGTTGTTAGTGGCTCTACTATTATCCCAATTGGGCTTACAGCCTCATTGCCTCTCTCATCCTTTTTCATAACAATGGATGGCACATCAAGTTCAGTTATTTTTTCATTTGCATCCTTTTTTTTTGTAATCTTTCACTGGAGAGGAAGAAATAGGGGTAATAATAATAATAATAACTATTAGAACTTGTTATTGAATGCATACAAGACATTCCCTAGAAAAATCTTAGAAATATTGGTGGTGGCATGAGTACTCTGTAGGTGACTGCACTGTTATTGGGACTCTACACACATTATCTTTAATTCTTACAATTAGACATGGTATATTTATTACATCCATTTTTCTGATGAAACTGAGACTCAGGTCGAATTAGTAATTTCACCAAAGTTACAAAGTTTGAGTACTAAAGCCAGGCTAGGTGCCTCAACGCTCTAATTTCTAAACTTAGACTCTATCTTCAAATTTACAATGTCTCTCTAATGCATGACAGTCTTTATATGCTGATTCATTATGTCTTCCAAATCCTTCTGAATCTACTCAGTGTCCACTAGTTCAGGGGGGCTACTGAAAAACCTCCCAAAGTCTTCTTCCCTTCTATCATTCCTCTCACTGTCCAAATAACCTCACTCCCATACTAACCCAATTACATCATAAGATAGCTCTTGTGATCTCTCTATTCCTGTTTCACTATCTGCACCCACTTCTCTAGTCCCTCATTGATATGTCCACCATTTTGGTAGCAGTACTGGGGAGTAGGGGCTTTCTAACTAGGTATAAATGTAATGAGAAAGGGTGAAGGAGGCTCTGGTCAGGTAGAGGTCCCAGCCCCTTACATCACCTTAACCAAACAGCTTTATTTGTATCTGCTTTATGTGTAGGGGAGAGAGTTATTAACGTTTTATTTGAGAAAAATTTGCACAGCTAAAAACTAAACAGAAAACCATGAAATATTAGTTCCATAAGGACAGGAGTATTTTTTCTCTTTTGTTCACTCCAGTATTCTCAGCACCTACAATGGCAGTACGTAGGAAGTGCTATATATATATATAAAAAGCCAGGGTCTCACTAGGTTATATATATATATATATAAAAAGCCGGGGTCTCACTAGGTTAACCAAGGCTAGTCTCGAACTCCTGGCCTCAGGCAATCACGCTGTCTCAACTTCCCAAATTTCTTGGATTACAGGCATGAACAGGCATATTTTTGGATGAACAAATAAATGAATGGATTTAATTAATTTTGGCTTCATCTAACTGAAATTTTGAGCAATTCACCCAACTACTATAAGCCTCTGTATTTTTCCCTCATATAGAATGCTCCACTTCCACCTAACAGCATTGTAGAGATTAAAAATATAAAAATACCTAGCACAGTGCCTGAAATATTCTGGCATTTGGCTTTATTGCTCTATGTATATCAAAAACGATTTGCTGTTTCATAAACCTACCTTTAGCTGAAATTTCCTGTCCTCTTTCCCTTTTAATTTTTTCTTCATTAATGCCATTAGAGGTGTTCTCAGGATCTTTCTCAATTAGCCTGGTGAACAGCTCTGGCTCTGCCTCTCATTCATTATAAAATTCTTTATTATCCTGCTTGGGCTTAGCACTTTCTGGCTTGAGTTATTGCTCTGTGTTCCACATTCTCTGTAAGATTGTAAGATTGTAAGATTGAAGCTGGGGACTCCAATCCATTGCCATCTCTCAATAGTTGTTAATAGTGCAAGTTCGATAATTATAAAGATCTTTTAAAATACATATAGCACAATATAATAATAAGTGAAGGTTTATTTTACTTACCCACATAAAAATGTTAATATCAATATAACATAAAGTCTACTTCAAAGTATTAGATTTGGTACAATATACAATGTTCTAGCAAAATATGCATGTCAATGTATCTTTTTATACATGGACACACACGTATATCTGTGTCTGGCATTTGACTGTTTATCTGATTGTTGGCATTTGTCTATATCCCGTGATAAAGGAAGGTAAAGGAAAAATAGGCTAGTCTGACAATTTTTGCTCTCTTAATAATTTAATAACTTGGTGACTTGATCTTTCTGATTAATTATTAAGATCATACTTATAATAAGTGGAAAAGCCACTTATTTTCTTACAATCACTACTGAATTTACTTTTCTCCACATCATTTAGATCACCAAAGTATGCGGCTTTTTTCATTTACACAGTTCTTGATAGCATATAGACTTTTCCTTGGCATGTTAATTCTTGTTAGTAGCATTAACTACAAGTAATAGAATTTTTAGCCTTTCAGAATTTCTGTCACCAAGTCAGAGAAGAAAAACTCTATGTGCCTGCAAATGTATTTCCTGTGCAACTGAAATATAAATGTGGTTTTAAAGTAGCAATATAATGCGTCTTTCAGAATGTGTTTATATTTTCCATTTGTTTTATCCTAACTCTCAAAATGAATAAGTCTGTGGTAGCCAACTGGCTTCAAAGTAGCTTAACCTTAGTTTTAAGACCATACTAAAAATATTGTCTGCACAACCTTTCCTAATCAAGTTTGAAAGAGACAGATGGGCCTGCTTTTTCCTTGTACTGTGTTTATGGTTATAATCTACATTTGCTCACATAACACATTAAAAGAAAATCAGCTGCAGAACTGACATCAGAGAAAGTGATTCCAAATTCTAAATATATATTCTAAATTCAAAAAGGTAACAGTGAAGCCTATAAATTCCCTGTTGATAATGACCAAAATCCATTTAAGCAAAAGTAATAATGTGAAGAAACCTGTTTGTGAAAGGACAAGAATCCTGGAGGTCATTTCTGTAGAAGCTGCTAAGGTAGCACTTGAGAAGATTCCTTAGAGCTTATTTCCTTTCTTGCCATCTATATTCCCAATCTCTCTGAAGGTTTATTTCACTTACCCACATAAAAGACTAGCTATACTACTGAGGTATGGCAACGCATGCATACCTAATAGTATAGACAGTATTAAACTTCACAAATATTTGCTTCTCCACCCCGGGGGAGGAGAATTATATTTCCTTGCTTCATGGATGTCAGATTTGACCATAGGCATTGATTTGGCTAATAAAATGAACACAGTGACTTGTGTCACTTTCAGAGGAAAGCATTTAGAGCCAGTGTGTCCTTAGCAATGATCTCTTTTCATTTCTGATAAATGCTGCTCTGCTGGTCGGGACTCAAAGTGCAGACTTGCAGTGGAGTTTCCAACTTGCAATACACACACAGTGGGAGGGAGAAATGAATCTTTAAAGTCTTAAGCCATTGAGACTGGTCATTTGTTACCTCAATATAAGGTAGCCTATTCCCAACTAACAAATGTGATAAGGAGCCATGCCCCAGAATGAAGGGAGACTCTTTTACCTAGAAAGTATGAAGGAAGAAAACATAAAGCAGGATTAGTATTCAGATTAGAGAAAGATAGCATATGTAAAACTGCCTAGTGCATATTTAATGATATGTAAAATTATTAAAGGATTAAGGAGGACTCATTTTGGGATGATTTTTATGTGTTGGGGGTGATACAGGTAAAATAATTAATCTGTTCATACCAATAGTACAAGGGTGCTTACACTTTATCCTCAAAAATCATTGTAACCCTTAGTTGACAGTATGATTGGTGGCAGGGATCATGAAATTTTGGCAGGAATCAGAAAGTTAAGGAGTTCAAGTCCTATCTGTTCCTCTTCTTAAATGTTCAACTTTGAATAATTTAATTTAAGCTGCAATTTCCTCATCTGTAAAAGTATAATATGGAGCCTACCTCATAGGATTATTATGAAGATAACATATAATGCATGTTACGGGTCTAATATGGTATATGATGTGGCATACAATGTCTGTTCAACCAGTACAAACTCATTATGTATGTACATTTAGTTTATACTTTCCCACTCAGTAAATGGAAAAATAAAGTATACAGAGTTATTCAGGGTATAAAGCTATAGAGTACTGGTTTCAGGTTTTGGATCTTAATTTGAGACAGGGTGTTTAGAAGATTCTCAAAAGGCAAACACAGTTTTACCTTTAGGGCCAAAGAGGCCTGGGAGGCTGTTTTAAAGGAACACTGAGTCAGAGGGTGAGTAGCCGTGCTGTTTCCTTCTGTTAACAAAGACATTTTGAGAAGACCCCAGCAGGGATGGCTGGGGGACACTGGCTTCTTCCTGTCCTTTCTTAGATTCTGAGAGTATAAGATTCAAGGGGAGGAAGGTGAAGATAAATACAACCTAACAGAAAAACTGCTATGTATTGCTATAGTTATTTTTGCACATATAATGTAACTACATAAAAATGCTTACCCACTGTGGTTCCCTTTTAGACAACAGGGCTGCCAGGTGCCATTGGCACCCAATTTAGTGACTGGGTAAGAAAAATCAGAAATCTTCTAAATTCTAGATAATGTGAGAGAATTAAAACTGTGTTCCCTTTAATATCTTTTCCGAAAACTGTCATCTCTAACTTGGCCTTAGAGGGACAAGTAGTTTCTTACGTGAGCAGGTTTCTAGTTTCAGCTCATCACTTTTCTTCATCATTTACACATGGCTTTTGACTTTCAATCACGGTACCATAGAACAAAATCCTCAGACCTAAAACATTTTGACGCAACATTAGCTTGATGACTCTGACTCTCAGTTTTAAAAAATGAATGACCTTCTCCCCGAATTATTTAATCATTATATAGGCTAGGATGTATTCTCTGTTTTCTTGCAGATAAGTGTCCATCAACATAAATTCCCTTGTGCATATGAAGTGTCACTTGTCAGTTATTGACTTGTTTTTATGTTCTTTGCCTTTTCAAGGCAAAACCTATTTCAATTTATAAGACAACTGGTCTAGATGCACAAAGTCTATCAGTACCTTCACTGTATAGTGGTGTTTTGAAAGTAGACATTCAACCAACATATTCAGGTGCATTCGGATGGACCAGGGATGGGCTCCACAGGTCTGAACTGTCACTTATACATCTGTAGAATCACTGCTCTTAAGGTTTCTAGTGATTCCAATTGCGGATAACGTGTCTCACTCGACTTAAGGGATATTACAGCCTAAGACAACTTTAGTCCTGTGTCTGGTTAATAAAGTACTGTCAAACTAGGAAATGATTATACTTGCAGGAAATGTCTACAGTTAGTTCCAGGCCAATAATCAGGAGAAAGAAACATTTAAACAAAGATTCTAAAAAATCCTTAGGATTGGCTTGGTGTAGAAAGTGAACATTGACTGCATCAGTTGAATCTCCCAGTTTCTGAATGAATTAATTGCTAGGTTTAGCATGGGCAGAGGATTTGTTTATCATCTTCAGTAAGAAATCTGGTTCGAGGCTGAGACCCAAGCCTCATCAACTTGGTCTTGAGACCAAGACCCCATCAACTTGATGGGGTTAGTTACTCAGTCACAATTGATGAAGGGTTAAAATAATAACCTATTTAGACCACAAAAGAGGTCTAGGCTTTATGGAAAAGGCTGTTCCAGTTTAAAATATGGAAAAAGGTATTTTAGCCCAATATTGATCAAAATTAGGTAACTTTCAAAAACATGTTAGAACAGAACATGATGAAAGTGTTATTTCTTTGTTAAGGTGGGTTGGGTTTGGCAGATAGTATTGTTAGGCATCTGGAGAGAAAGATAGATTTGGGATATAACTGTTGAACATGTGAAACATGCACAGAGATGAAGAGAGGTGTCTCAAGAAGTTTTCTTGCATCCTAAGATTCAAATTACTTGTATACTACTTTTCCCTGCCAAACTAATGTTTCTCCAACTCACTGTTAAGGCAGGTTTTAAGACAAACACACACAAAAAGCAACAAAACAAAAAGGGAAAAATAAACCCACTCAGTTTTATGCAGGCATACATTATCCTGGCAAGTTTTGGTAAATTATTTTCAATTTACAGTTTCTAGATAGATCTCAAGGTTTATACCTCCTCCTGGAAGCATTTTGAGACCCTTTCCCCCCACAGCCTCTTTTCTGTTCCACTACTCTTCTCCCATGCCACCTCATATACCTATGATTTCATTCAACAAGTATTTATGGAGCACTTACTCTGTGCCAGGCAATATTTTAGCATGCTTAGGCTATGTTGGTGAACAAAAATTCTTGCCTAAAGTGGAGTTTACATTCTAGTTGATGAGAGGGGAGAAATGACAAGGAACTAACCCTTACTTAAATTGCAATGCAATAATTTACTTTCTCACCTAACTCCTTGAAACCAGAGGACTATGTTTTATCTCTATTAAAAAAGTAGGCCTACTGGACCTGGTGGCTCATGCCTATAATCCTTTGGGAGGGTGAGCTGGGTGGATCACCTGAGCTCAGGAGTTCCAGACCAGCCTGGGCAACATGGCAAAACCCTGTCTCTACTAAAAATATAAAAAATTAGCTGGGCAAGGTGGCGCACGCCTGTAATCCCAGCTACTTGGGTGGCTGAAGTACAATAATTGCTTGAACCTGGAAGACGGAGTTTGCAGTGAGTGGAGATCACACCACTGCACTCCAGCCTGGGTGACAGAGTGAGACTCTGTCTCAAACAAAACAAAACAAAACAAAACAAACCAGTAGGCCCTCAATAAGTATTTGCCTAATGACTGAAACAGGAATGACAATATTACAAGTCAAAGATATTCTTAAAAGATAATATTTGAACCTTTATTCCTCAGTACTAATTTATGAACTAGCACAGTAATTAGAGTAGTTGCATAGTAGAGTTTCCAATTTTATAGACGTAATTTTGGAAAGTTTTCTAGTTGAAATATTGAGTTGTCAAACATACTCAATTTCAGTGATCATAATACTTCTTTTTAGTCAATGCCCTTGAAGCCTTTAAATTTTTTTTCAGTGAAGAATCTTCTATTCAAGCACAAAATAAAAATAAATCTCTATTCTTAATAGGATTTAAACTTCAGAATATTATGAGACTCAGTAGGGCTTTAAATTTGTCAATGCCCTTGAATCCTATAAACTTCTTTTTCAGTGAAGAATCTTCTATTCTAAAGCACAAAATAAAAATAAACCTCTATTCTTAATAGGACTTAAACATCAGAATATTATAAGACTCAGTAGGGCTTTAAATTTAGGGTGTTAGTGAAGCTTTGTGGTTTAATATTCAAAATAACTCTTAAGTGGTCTTAACTGAATGCCCATTTGGATACTGATATTTAGTATCCACACAACTGCTGTTTCTTGGAATTTTCTTTGAGTAAAATCTCCTAGAATACAGATAAGCTCCTAACATTTTTTTCTTTAAATACCCTTGTTAGAATGATTAGTGTTTGCAAACAAAGATGACACATTCTTCACCTTAAATACATTTATTTAGTGCCCTGTCTGGGGTTGTGAATACAGTCGGTGGTCATAATGTACTTGTAGATAGTGGTAAGTATTAAACTAGTGGGTTGGCCATATCCTTTGTGGATTCCCCATTGTTTACTTGGCTGTGGGCTTTCTCTATGCATCTTCCTTGTTCTTTAGCTATGTCCACTAGAGGGTGAGTGGGAGGGAGGAAGAAAAGACAAAAGAAGAAGTTTGGCAGATCTGCTGAACAGTTTGATGATGCAAATTAGTTTGAGGATCAATTTAGGATTTCTCTATTCATATTCATCTTGCCTCTTATTGCCATGGATACATAAGTTGATTTTTATGAATATAGCATTTGTAATGGCAAATTACAAGATGGCAGTATATTATACAGAGTCTATTTTTACAACTTGAAAAATAAATGCCAACATCCAGATAACTTAAAACAGCATTGTGAAAACACACTACACTATCCCAACAAACATAAGGTCCAGACATGCAACATTATTTTTTTTTCAGGTTTTTAGACTACCAGTAAATATTTTTGGAATTGAGTTCCATGAATGTGAGAAACTATATTAAGTTATAGGACTGGGTCTACTGATAATGTCACAATAGGCTGTTTATATATCTTAAGTAATATATTTAAATAATAAAAATAGCAAATGTCATTCAAGTCAAGAATTGCTAGTTTTAGTCATCTTCACAATCCTTAAAGTTAACACCATCTACCTATGCACTATGGATTGATGATGTTGGAAAGGTGATATTGCTCAAGATGTTGAACATCTATGTGATGCTTGGAATTCCATCAGTATAGGCTCACACTTAGGAAGAACTGCCAGGTGAGAGACCAAGACAGGGCAGTGGAAATGAAATAATAGAGGTAGGAGCAGGTAAGTCAAGCCTTCTTACTATAAAAAAGAATGGATGGAAATTGCAATCAATTGTAAAATTTAGAGTTTATATAAAATCCTAAATTTGATCACATATACTTTTTATGATATTCCATAAACTAGAGATGTGTATAGGGTTAAGTACAGAAGGTAAAGAAGAAAGGAAAAAAGGAAGGAAAGAAGGAAGGAAGGAAGGAAGGGTAGCAATAGTGTCTTTAATATAATCAGAAATTACTTATTTACAGGGATTAATTAATTTCTTTCCATCTGTGGCACCCAAACACCTCCATTCCTTCCCACCCATCACACACACAGACTCACAAACACAAAAACACTGACACACAATCCCAGAATGGGAACCAATGGCTGGCACTAGACTACTTCTCATCCTTGTACAATCTGCCTGTTTTCCTAAAAAAAGAAAAAGAAAAAGAAAAACACTTTACAGCTACTGTTTTTCTTTCTTTTTGTAAAACCATAGACACTCCCACGTAGCACAAGCTCAATTCCAGCCAAGCTGGGTGTGCTTTTAAATAAAGAAAACAGGTCTTCTAGTTCTGTGTTAGCAAAGTCACCTCTCACTGGCAGTGCTAATGCTAAACATGTAATAATACTTTATTGTCATGAGCAGGAATCTGCTTTGCTAATTAAATGCAGCTGTCAGTAATTACTACTTGTCAGTGTAATCTATTTTAGGGAACTCTACTTTAAATGATAAAAGATGGGCTTGATATTGAGAGGGTGGGATAGGCAAGGTGACTGCTTACTTCCCCAGATCAGAAACTCTTTCTCATGATGAATGAGTACCTTTATTGTGATGATGTCTTATCTGAATTATTCTGTATTTCTTTAGCGCATGAGTCATAAAGTTTGAAATTAAATAGTTTTTTTAATATCTGAAATCTAACTGTCGCCCCTCTTTGTAATGCCAAGTACTAAGACTGTCGCAGAGTTATAAATGCATCATGATGGTAATTTGTAATAGATAATAAATCTATAAGAAAAGCACCAGTAGTGAAGTCACTATAATCTCTACCATCAAATATTTAGTTGAATATGAATGTACCTTCTAATTGCTGGCAAATTTGATTAGACATAGAGGAGAATCACTTTGAAGTGGGGAGTAGTAACCGTTCCTTGTATAACCTTTTTCACTGATATTCAACCAGGTTTTCTCTGGGAAAATGTTTAGATTTCAGTTTAAGACTTTGAAATTTGCAAATCAAAAGAAATTCATGGTGTTTGCATGTAATATTAATTTATCTAACTGATTCTGGTATGAACCTAAAACTCTGTAATAGCCTACATCTGCATGACTAAAAGCAATGTCAGGGACAAGGATACTGCAGTCTGCTTTGCTCCACGGAATTGGTATTGGGACTGCCACAGATGCTGGCACTGAGTTCTGGGTCCAAGAGGAATAGACCTTTGCCCTCACCTCCCCTAACTTCTCTAACTTCTCTTGACATTTAAAATGAATGTGGTGGCAATGGAAAGGGAAACTGGAATCTCAAGGAGTAAAGTGATGGGGTGATGGAAGGATCAACCAAAACAAAGTAAGCACAGCAGGAAGTATGAAGGAGGTTTGGCGCACAAGTAGCTTTTACCCCACTGAGGCTGAAAGACTTATCACACCCTCAGAGCATCCTGACTGTCTCATCCTTCTTCTTCCACCATCTGTTTTATATCCAACACTCCAATAGTCCTTGTGTGCTAGATAATTAATTATCTTGTTGTAGGTCTCAACAAATTTGGCAGCTACTCTTCTGAATACAGTACCTTATTTAAATAGAATTAATTATTTGAGTTTTTTGTCCCAGGAAGAAAGAAGAAAGTTTTTCAGATGGAAATAATGACAAAAAGTAGAACTACTTAAATGTATGTTTGAAATACAGTCAGCAAAAGACACACACTTGCATTCTTCTTCCTGCTACTCCCTCTTGGGTAAGAGATGCACAGTCCAGTGGGAGTGGTATAAATGTCCCCATTTCCATGACATAAATTCTCACTTCCTTTACTGAGAAAATTTAGATTATTCCAGATGTTTTTTAAAAATGTTTAAAATTCCAAGTGATCAGCATCTCAAAAGAAGAAAGAACACATTAAACAGACACCTTTAAAAAGTAGGGTTTATTGAAAGAGAAAAACCACGAAAATAAACACGGATAATGGTTGGAATTCTGAACGTTTTTTTACTTTTATGGGTCCTATCACCTCCTCCAATGCATTCCTAAATGGCCTGTAATATGCTGAACTGTCTTTTGTATCAATGAATGAAGTTCTTAGAGTACAGTAGTTGCTCGGTAAATAGCTGCTGAATGTAGGAGCAATGATTCTGAGCTATTATCATGATATTGAGTTACTGTCATGTTTCCTGCTACCCACTCCAGCTAGATGAAGTGAGTAGGGGATGCTTCACAGCAAGTGTTTAGGCAGCAGGGCCAAAGGTATGCGTCCAACCTTCTGGTTTAGTGATGGTTACAATAGGGAGAACATGGACCCTATTTCCTCACATGAGCATCCACAGGTTCCACCCAGCTCCACACTCACAGAGGTCCCTATTTTCCTTTTCTGCACTGTACTCCCTTTATACATCAGTCTCCCTTTTTTCTACCTTGGAGAGCCAAGACCCCACTTGGTTGTCTTCTGAAACAATGAAGTCTTTCTCCTCAAGCCTACTGTAGGTATCTAGGGAGTCCTGGGTAAAACAAAGACTGCAACATGAGTCATTACCAGAATGTCTGCCCCAGCCTTGTGTTGGGTAAAAAAAGACAGGCCGATAGAAGGGGTCTTCCCAAACAGTAAACCACTGGCACAGGAAGGCAGCAAGCACTACATTAACCATATTTAGGATTTCATAACATTTTTCTCAGCATCACTATTAATATATCCCCTTTCAATTTCAAAAGTCTCCCAGTATGGATTGTAAGCCCTATGTTCAGCTACTTATAACATGTGTAAGACTTGTTCAGCTTTCCAACATTTCAATATTTTGGAATATTGAAAGTATATAGGGAACTACCTGTAGACCAAGAATGGCTGATTGTTATTGTGATAGAATTAAGTCACAGTAAACCGCATGGTTGCAAGATAATAAAACTAGGCCCTTTCTTAGGGCAATGGAATTACTGGTAATCAGAAAGCTACTAAAGTCAGAGAAAGAAGTTAAGGTGCCTTTTAAAACAGGATATAGTTACATCTTCAAAATAGTTTAAGAATTTCAAAGTAAATTTATAACTAAAAGTAGATAGAATTAATTTGGTTCTACTTTTTTATTGCTCATGATTTTCTCTCACTTTAAGACAGGAAATGGGAATATAATATACACATAATTAGGGAATATTAATTAAAATGTTTTTATGTACTTTAGAGGAAAGCAAAGAACATAATATTTAGTTACTACTTTGTTTTTAACTTCAGGAATAATATACAAGAAGTCACCTAAAATGGTCTAGTTTATTCAGTAAATTAAATGTGTCAATGTCTTTAGAGAATAGTTATTATATTTTATATATTTTGAAGGTAATATTACATTTTGCATGTTATATTTTTGAAACTAATTTCTTATTTTACTTGCATATATAATTACTTGCCAGGGATGACCATGCACATCTAAAAAAAGACTTGCTTCCAAATGTTTGCCATTAAATGTATTAATCAACAGGTCATTTCTATTTATTTAGTATTAGAGAGATATCTGTAGTGTGATTACCATACGTTGTTAGCTAATCTTTTGATCTTATTAAGTTTTCCATTTTGGTCATGGTAAGAGAATTTAATTTCATACTTATTTCCATTCTTAAAAGAGAACTCAGATTTTTAAATCTCATTAAGTGGATACTAATAATTGGTTAAATATAAGTCCCTTGCTTTGAAGAGAAAAATGAACTTAAATAATATGATTATTAGATATAATTTAAAATTTTTAAATAAAAGAAAACCTCAAAAATGAGCTCATGGACTATTACAGAACTTTTTGAAGCTTTCTTGGTCTGGAAGTAGAAAATGAAAATAAAAATGGCCTAATTCTCTATAGACTATTATTAGAGAAATGGAGACCTAAATCATCTCTTAAATATTATTATAATCATATTGATAGATGGATGCTTATTTCTAGGCAGTTAGAACACTAGAGAAAAATAGGTAGTAGGGGGTTAGGGCAGGACAAACGGGTGGAGTTTTCCCTGCTCCACCAGGCACACTCTCCCCGCTTTCTTATATTGTGCCCTCACTATGCGTTTTCTCCATCATCTAGCACACTCAATACTGTTTGTTTCGTTGAAAGTTGGGTTGCCCTTGGGCTTACAAGTTCTTTGAGAACTTGTAATATAAGGACTAATAAAGTCATCATATTCTCAGATCCAGCACACTGCCTGACACACAGTACCTGTTCAATGTATACTGAAATACGTTCAGCGAGTAAGAAAGGCATAAAAAAGTGAGACACAGGGAGAGATAAGATGATTATTTCTCCTATCAAAATGTATTTAGTGCTTCCTATGTAATCCAGACACTATGCTAGGCACTGGAGATGTAGGTACTGTTGGGGGTGGGGAGACAGTGTGTGTCTATGTGTGTGCGTGACAGGGGAATAACATTAACTCAATAGAGTATGATCTGTACTACTGAACAGAGGAGCAGAAAGATAGCCCATCTTGGCTTGGGTGGAGGTGGGTGAGCTACAGAGAAAAGAGGCAAGAAAACAAAGAGAGGTAGTGTGGAAGATAAGAGGTTAGACAAGCAGAGAACCCTTAGGGAGAGGGACCAGCATACAGAAAGGAATGAAGTATGAAGGAGCATGGTCCATTCCTTCCCTGGAGTCACGCCATTGTAAGGACCTTGCAGAGGAGTGACAGAAGTTGAGTCCCAGGCTGGTCCACTGGAATAGTAAGGGCTTTGTAGGTTGAACTAGTTTGAACTTTACTCTGAAGGTAAGGGATGCTGCAGGTTAGTAAGCAAGTGAACTGCATGATCAGGTCTGTAGTCAGAAAAAAAATCAAGCATTGAAGAGGACGGAGATCCAAGGCTTATTAGGAGGCTACTATGATTCAGGTGAGAAGTTCCAATGGAATAGCACTGGGGCTGGTGAGATAGGTAGTGTTCAGGAAGCAGGATTGTCACATCTTGGTGACAGACTACAAGTGGGAGGAGATGATCTTGAGGTACCTATGTTCCTACTATGATCTTTGTGACAAACTATTCTTAGTTTCTCACTTTTCTTGGCTGTCTGGGCAGATGATACTGCCAATACAGAAGAGCAAAATAACATAAAGTGTTTGAGAAGAGGTAATCTTAAAAAAGTAATGGTGTATAAAAATTTTCAAGCACTTGATCTTTTTTTTGGTAGTACAAAGTTGGAAGCCCTTATTTAAAAAATGCTAATATTTGTGGAATTCAGAAACTCCCAAAGTAAATGCTGCTATAAATAACCCTTAACTCACTGGCAATCCATTTCAGAGTGGACAGGGCATGAAGATAAGATAAACAACCGATTAAGAAAAAATAATTATATTCATAGAAAATCTGAAAATATTATGGCTAATATATATATACATATATATATATTTTTTTTTTTTGATACAGCGTCTTGCTCTGTCTCCCAGGCTGGAGTGCAGTGGCGCGATCTCGGCTCACTGCAACCTCCGCCTCCCGGGTTTACGTATTATGGCTAATATTTTTAAAGATTTTATGATGTGCCAGACACATCTATCACGACAAGGGGAATAATGTTCTTCACTTTAAAGAGTCAGATACCAGAGCTAAGTTGGTATCACACATCTAGTCTAGATTTGGAAACAGAGGAATTGAACCATAGTTAAGTAAAAATAAAATGGAAAGAAGTATCTCCCAGCTACCCATGCATCTGCAAGCCCATCAGTCCCACATACAACTTGTGCCTGTCTTGTGCTCTGCCTCTGCCCAGTTTCCCCAGGTCCTCCTGTCTGGGTGCCTCAGCTCTCTGCTTCTGAAGTTCTGAGTGCCCACACTAAGGAGCTCTGTGTCTGCCCCATTAAACCATGTGCCAAGTACCACAGAAATAGGGATGAAAAGAATACAATCCCTGTCCTTGAGAAGCACTCAAGTCAGGTGAGCAAGACAACAGTCCTTGAGCCTTTTCTGGATGTTTTCAAGGGTGTGAGGGGACCTTTCAGATCTGCAGGAACCCTAGAGTTCCCCGTGGCAAGCTTTTCCACTTCTCCACGCTGCATCCCTGGGAGGAAGGCTCTTTTCCAGTGCCCTCTCATCCTATATTGTTGCATTCAGCTCAGAAAAAGTGAGCCAGATAGGAACTTTAGGTCACAGACAGCTAGCTCACCAGGTGAGGACATTCCATTTGCATAAAATGTCAGTTCCCACTACTGCCTACAGAGTGTGAGTGCAACTGCAGTCACGTACTGCATAACATCGTTTCGGCCAATGACACACCACATAAACAACAGTGGTCTCATTAGATTACACTATTATGTTTTTACTGTACCTTTTCTATGTTTAGATACACAAATCCTTACCATTGTATTACGACTGCTTACAGTATTCAGTACAGTCACATGCTATACAGGTTTGAAGCCTAGAGATGATAGGCTATATCATATATCCTAAGTGTGTACTAGGCTATACCATCCAGGTTTGTATAAGTATACTTTATGATGCTCACACAATGACAAAATCAGCTAACAATGCTGATCTCGGAATGTATCTCCATTGTCAAGAGACACATGACTGTATTTAGAAGGATTCTGGCAGACTTATTTAAGTCTATTTTAAAATCGATTCAATTGTTTGCTAAAAATTAATGTTATCTAATTCTTTGTTCTAGTGGCCATTGCATATACATATGAAAAGTATGTACACAAAGTCAAGAAATTGAGCCTTATTGAAATTAAATTACTCTTTTGTTTGTTGCAAGGAAGATACAGGAAAGTAGGGAGGCATGGGTTTTAAGGCCCAGAAATCCACAGAAAATACTTAGGGGCTAACTGCAACTAAGAAGCCTGTTAGTGTGCGGGTTAAATATGGGCTTCAGAGACAGATGGTGTGGGTGAGGATCATGGCTCCACCCCTTTAGCTCTGGGTCCTTCCTGGGCCTCAACTTCCTCATCTGTGAAATGGAAATACTAACGGCATATGTCCCAATGAATGCTTTGTAAGGGCAAAATGTATAAAGACCTATACTGCTTGGTACATAGTAAATATCAACTACCGGAATTAAATGAGTGGCAAAAAAAAAATCTAAGAATAAAATTAAATTCAACCTTTTAAGTCAAGTTATTCACATTTAGTTACCAGAGTTAGGAAATAGCTTTTCCCTTTATACACTAAGTTCTATAAGGTAGGAAGTATAAAAATGTCAGAAAGAAATTTCTGTGTAACCTAAAGTTTTCAACTCATATCAGATATAAAGACAAATATAAATATTTCAATTCCTTTAGCAAAAACTTTCATTCTTTTCCATCTACTACATCTGGATAAGAGGATACATATTCCAAAGAATCAAGTGAACTTATAAAGCGAGGCCTTGCAAGTAAGGACAGTGAATTAGCTGTCCCAAAAGCCTCCTCTTTTTTTTTCTTTTTTTAAATTAGATGGAGTCTCACTCTGTTGCCAGGCTGGAGTGCAGTGGTGCAATCTCAGCTTACTGCAAGATTCCCGGGTTCAAGAGATTCTCCTGCCTCAGCCTCCTGAGTAGCTGGGACTACAGGCACGCACCATCACGCCCAGCTAATTTTTGTATTTTTAGTAGAGACAGGTTTTCACCATGTTGGCCAGGATGGTCTCGATCTCTTGACCTTGTGATCCACCTGCTTCAGCCTCCCAAAGTGCTGGGATTACAGGTGTGAGCCACCGCGCCCGGCCCCAAAAGCCTCCTCTTAATTTCTGTGTTCAGCATAGGCCTTTAAATCTGGTATTACTTTAATCAAGCTTAAGTCTTAAAACACATAATTCTTTCTTCATACCCTTCCCTCAAGAGTAAGAGAACCCATGCTTTAAAATGGAGAACCATGTATAAAATACACATAATGAGCATGTTGTGCCCATTATGTTTAACCATCTATGATGATGGTATGGTGATGTTAAAGATGGTGGTGATGACAGCAGTATCAATTACTACTTCCTGAACTTTTACTATGTATGACACTCAATGCTAAGTATTTTACATAGATTATCATATGGATATCAATGAAGTGGTATTTCCATTACCATATAATAGATAAAATTACTAAGAATTTGGCCGGGCGCAGTGGCTCACGCCTGTAATCCCAGCACTTTGGGAGGCCGAGGTAAGCGGATCACTTGAGGCCAGGAGTTCAGACCAGTCTGGCCAACATGGCGAAACCCTGTCTCTACTAAAAATACAAAAATTAGCTGGGCATGGTGGCACATGCCTGTAGTCCCAGCTGCTCAGGAGGCTGAGGCACAAAATCACTTGAACCCAAGAGGCGGAGGTTGCAATGAGCCACGATTGTGCCACTGCACTGCAGCCTGGGTGACAGAGCGTGAGTCCAACTCAAATAATAAAAATTAATTAATTAAATTACTAAGAACTGGAAGAATGAAGTAACTTGCCCAAGACACCATAGCTAATAAGCAGTAAAGCAGGGATTTTAATTCAGCCAACTCTGTCTGACTACAGTACTTACACTCCAATAAATACTTTATTTATGTTGAGGCCTGTTCAGAATTATTGTGATTTTTTTCATTGACTTGAGTTAGTTAGCTATGGCAGAGAGCATTACAGTGACATTTTAATATGTTCTTGAATAGTTCCCCAAACTACACTCAAATAGTAAGATTGTTAATATTTATGATAGAACAGTTGTGGTACCTCATTAGCAGTTTAAAGATTCTGTTACTTCCTGTTAATTATGCCTTGTATGCCTTTTTAAAATAAAAAGTACAATTACAGGCATTCTTCCTTTTGTCTGCTCCTAAACTTAAACATTTAAACCGGTTTATTATTTCACACTTCTTACACCATCCTTCTCCTTTCTATCTCAGGCCATTCCATCTCATAAAAGTTATTATTCCACAAGGTTTCATAGATAGTAATGTCCTGAGATCATCATGACAAAATAAAATGTCTATTCAGTATTAAATCACATCTTAAAACTGTGCAATTATAAAGACATTTGAAGCTTTTTTTTTAACCTCTGGAGTAGCAACATGTGGAATGCCCTGCTTCAGTACATGCAGTAAATATTAATGGGATGCCAACTGTGTATACCCAAGTCTGAGAAGAGTAAGTCTTCTCACTTCACACCTTCTATAAAACTCAGATTCCTTTGGCAAGTACTATACACCGTAGTAACACAACACTGACCTCTGTGCAAGAGGTTCACATTATAAGGATATCATGGGAAGCATAAAACATTCAGTATCAGATTCTCTGAGCTATTAAAACTACTTAAATATGGCATCAGTTCTTAAAGTTACCTAATTTAAAAGTAGCTGAACCTTTGAAAATTATTGAGTCCATTAAAAACTACATTAAGTTACAGCACTATGCTCAAGGACCGCTGTGGTTCAGGTTATGTCACGGCTTCATTACAATTGCCTTCCTTATGAATTTCAGAAGAATTCACTAGAAGTTGAAAATTATCATAAATCTTAGTTGCTAGAATCTATTTGCTTTACACCTAACTTGCTCCCCACTGGGCCCTCTATTTAAGTAAACTTAAAAAAAAAAATCTATTCAAGAGCAGAGAAGACTGCCTGGACTCAAATGCCAGTTCTGCCATCTAGTAGCTGCGGAGCTTGAGTCATTTATTTAGGTTCATAAACCCTCACCTTCCTCATCTCCTAAATGGTAGTAAAAATGATAAGATCAAAGAAAAATAAAATAATAATAGCAGCTGTACCTACTTATTTTCCCTCTGTAAAATGGGAAATGACAGGAGAGCTACCAGAATTAAATGAGTTAACATGAGTAGAGCTCTTTGGACATTGTCAGGCACATACTAAAATTTATTACAAGTGTTTCTTAAATAAATTGTTCAAAAAAATGTATCATACTCCATATTTTCAATATCAAACTAGTAGAGCATTTATGAGTATCATTCTCAAAGTGATGCTGACTTCACAAACCACATATGGCACAAAGGGATTCTATTCCTATTGTACAAGGTCATTAAAAAACAGATATATACATAAACAGAAACATATACTATATATGTATACATATGTGTATATGTATATGTGTGTATATATACATTTGTGTATATATATACACACATATATATAAAAATAAGTATGTATAAATAAATATAAATAAAATTTACCTCCCCCGTGCAGAGTCAAGTTAGGTAAAGTGGTCTAAAGTCAAATAAACTCTTCAACCATTTCTTAACATGGACATAGCTTTCCTTCATAAAACTTCAAGAAGAAGAAAAATAATCTATTGGACCAATGTTAATTAATAGTAAGACACCATAATGGAACTTCCATATGAGATTTAGAGAGGTTCATTTATCCTATCTACATTTTATGAATTTCCAGATGTAATCTTTTACTCTACTTTTAATAAAGGTTAGCTACTCTGAAATGTTTTTTACTAAGATTGGTGATTTTTAAATGAAGTTACTAATATCTTGCTTTAATTGCACTTCTGCTTAAAGGTTAAGATAACATTAAAACTCAGAAACAAACATTGATTCCAGAGGAAGCAAAATCTGTCAACAATTAGATACCAGAATACATATACAAAAGTTTACATTTTTGCTAACTTCAAACAATTAATATTGGATTCACAAAAAGCCTAAAATACAGGATTTTTCTGAATGGTAACAGTTTAATTTATAATGAAAAGTTTAACTAGGTATTTTTCTTTGAGCTCCCCTCACCAAAAAATGGAAAGGATTTAAATGATTTGAAATCTATGGTTTAAACAATTTCCTTAACTTGACTTGTTCTCTCTTTCAAGCTATTCACCTGTACTTAAAATAAACTATTATTCCATTACCAAATAATAATTCTTCACTTAATTGCAATCATCTCAGAATATGAAAATATTGGGATAAAGTATTTAGAAATCCAAAAAATTCATCCATATAAAAACCAATGAAATATATAAATATTCACATAATTTCAATGTTCAAACACAACTCTAGTGTTACTGCTCATACTCTATTCCCAAATTGGAATCATTTTTAGTAAGCATTCTCTCCTCCACTAGCTCCTTTTACTAGGAAGTTACCTTGAGAATTATTTTATTCATGAATGAGGGTGCCTACAATAAATAGACCATGCTGCTGACATGTCAAGAGCATCAAAGAAAATTCACTTCAACTAAAATTTCCACAAGACATTTCCCCTTTTCTAAAAAATCCTAAATAACTACTTTTGTTAACTTGTTCATTTATATATAATTGCTTTTTTAAAAAACATTACTGTTTCTGAGATTATAAAAATAAAGAGACGGTAAGATTTAGGAGCAAAATATTTCTTGTGTTCTATGAATGCGAATTCACTTTTTCAGTGCAACAAGAACATTTGCATTTACTCATAAATGAATACTAATGACAAATTCAGAGCTGGCATTACTCCACAGAAATCACACACAGAAAGCCAGAGCTAGAAATCATACAGTGCACAGTTAGTTATATTACTTTAAAGTATTCAGACAAAGAGCAAGGAGATTAGAGTCAACATCAATTCTCTGAAGTTGAGTCACATCTTAACGACATGGTGGGATAAGGATAATTGTAGAATTTAGGAGGGAAACAAAGTTGACTAGTTAATACCTTATGTGATTTCTGAGTCAACAGCTCTTTGTTGACCACCTACTCTGGGCAAGATGCTGCTTCCCTAAGTAAGCCACTGCTCTACAGTTCTATTTACACTGTGTAGGAGTAAGCATCCTGCTTCTACCAGAAATCCTCCCTTTTTGTTTAAAATAACACCCCAGCTCAGCTTTGCATATTGTGTGTGTTCATGTGCTCAATAAATACTTTTTGAATGAGTGAAAATTCAGTGAGTAAGAAGGTTATTCATTCAAAAACATCTGTGTATGCTGGCAAAAATGGTAAGGACAATGATAAAAGCATAATGAAAACACTGGGCAACATCTCCTCACAAAGATGTCAAAGGGAGCAACTTCAAATATTAAAATTTAAGCATGAGCTCTGGCTTAACCTAGAAACCAGGATCCCAGTACCTGCTGTAATACTCCATTGAATATTGTGCTCATAATTTCCCATGTAATTTGCTTACATACCTATTTGAAAATATTTTTCTCAAGTAATGATGTTTCTATATGTTTTATTAATTGAAAAAAGAGTGTTTCTAAAAGGCCAGAGTAGCTTGGGAGAGGCCAAAGCAGTTTTCTTTTTCACTGTTAAAACACTGGAGGCGGTTAAATTTAAGCAACAGTTTCCTTCCCATTGCTATGTGTCTTGTGATATCTTCTTGTGTCCCCATCAGTTCACTGGTGAATAACTTCATATTCCTAAAGTTAAGAAGCCTGCCCTGATGGTCATTCAGTTACTTTGAGCAATGACCAAACAGAGAGAGGCAGGTAAGTAGTATTGTTTTCATTTCTTTAAAAACTTCACTAGGAGGAAACCCCAAGGTAACAATGACAACAACAAAAATCTATTGCAACATAGCTGATAGCAATAAAACCTCTTTTAAAAAATAATTATTTTTGATATTCATATTTGTAATCCCCTTTTATTATCTTCTCTTCAACTTTTTCTTGAAAAGAGCTTAATATGTTTGAAATAAATTATAATGTGTAATTTGTCTAAAGCTCTGAAATATGTAGAAACTACTAAGTAAAACCTTTGAGAAGCACCAGCTGTTTATTACTTCTAGCAAATCAGTTTAGAAAGGAGCACTAGCACAGAAAGAAGGCCCACCCACCCACTTTCGCTCCCACCCAACCCGACCCTGCATGCTATTTATCAGGCCAAGTTTACATAAATCAGAGAAGAGTTACAATGCTATTAAATATATCCACGAAGTAATACGACATAAAGCACTTTGCAAATATTAAATCTCTCCCCAATGTTTTCTAAGAAGAAACTGGTATTCGGAGACAGAGAGGAGGGGGGAGGGAGGGAGGGAGAGAGAGAGGCAGAAGGAGAGGGAGAGAGAATAGGGGGGGAGAGAGAGAGACAGAGAGAGAGAGAGAGAGAGAGAGAGAGAGAGAGAGAGAGAGAGAGAGAGACCCACCGGGTGAAGATAGGGTAGACCACGGATCTGAGCATCAGCTCCCTTGGGTGGGTGCCCTGAAGCACTGAAGTAGGGAAGCGGAAGAGCAGAGGAAACCCACCAAGGTGAAGTAACTCCGGAGTTGTGGTAGAGGTTTGTTTGCTGGGCGCTTGGAACCTCCAGGTAAAGACATCCACCTTAAGCTGGACGCCTCTTGCAGGTTGCCCTAAACCAAGGTGGTCGCCCAAGTAACAGGAGCAGGCGTCTCAGCGCTCCAGTGAGTAGCGACAGCGACCTCTCAGACTTGTTAGTAGTAACAGTATGACCACCCGTCGACTGCATCCATCCCGCGTGTGTGTGTGTGTGTGTGTGTGTGTGTGTGTGTGTGTGTGTGTGCTGGGTGGGAAGAGATGCATAAAGTGGGGCTGTGAGGGGTGTGGGAGGGGCCAGCTGGGAAGAGAAAACACCCCACCCACATGTTAACTTAGCCTTTGCCTGTTCTTTGCCTGCCCTCTGCCTGTCCTCTGCTGGGGCCTCGCAGGCCCCCACTGTCCCAAAGCTGCCCTCGCGCTCCAAACAGCTCCACAGCCACCCCAGAAGTGACCGAACGCGAACCCCCAAACTCTGGCGAGCGCAGTAAACCCATGTTCCCTTTCTCCCTCAAAGAGAGCGCTACCCAGCGCTCTGGGAGAGACTGAGAGAGAAACAGACAGGCAGGCTGACTGACACCTTCTGTCTAATTTTACCCCAGGAATTGCCCCCGCCGTTTCTCATCTAGCACTAGTTTAACCTCTGGTCCTAAGCAAACCTCTCAAAAGTCTTCCCCAGGCAGCGCCCAGGAGAACCGCACCTCACAAAGTGCTTTTTTGCTGGCATCAGCCGGATGCCTCCCTTTGGCGATTTGCCCCTTCTCATTTCCCCCCAAATCTAGAGGTCTCAAAGCCCCTCCCCCGCGCGAGGCGGGCGGCGCGCCTTGCTCACCATGGTCCCCGGCGGTGGCGGCGAGGGCGGGAGCCCCAGGGCGCGGGGGCCGGAGGCGGGTAGCGTGGGGTCACCGGGCCGCTCCTGCGGTCCGGGCGGCAGTTGGTCCAGTAGTTTCGGATGCCCGGGCTAGGCTCGGCGGAGAGCGAGTCGGCGTGAATGGGAGCAAACCAACAGGGCTGTGCGTGGCGAGTGTGAGTAAGAGGCGGGCAGGCCCCACACGCAGGCGGCGGCGGCGGCGGCGAGGTCTGGGGCGGGGAGCCGGGCGCGGGGGCAGGCGGGCGAGAAGTAGTGGAGTTTAGGGCGCGTTTCCTGCACTTCCGCGAGAGGCTGGAACCAGGTGCGGCAGAGCGCGCTCCCGTGGCGCGGGCACGGTACGGGCAGCCGCAGGAGCCGGAGTCCGCGCAGTGCCGGAGACCGCAGCCGTTCTGCTGGAGGAGGTGCGCATCCTCCTTGCCCCACGAGGGCACCCTGCGCGCAGAGGGCGAGACTTCGGGCGTCCTCGGTGACAGCTCCTCGGGCAGCCCGCTCCCTCCCAATCCGCCCAAAAGAGCAACAGTCAGTGTGGCTGGGATCTTCCCTTCCTGCGTCCTCGAGCCTCCGGTGCCAAGCTGTGCGGGCGCCCCGCTCCCCGCGGCTGGCGCTGTCACGGCCGCCGCCCGGCCCCCAGAGCGCCCGAGCCGGCAGCTGCCTCCCGGAGACGTGCCCAGCTGTGTGCGCGTGTGTGTGTCTAAGCGAATCTCTTCCCCTCCATCACTTGGGCGCGCAGGAGGGACCGGGTCCCCGGCGACCAGCTGCAGAGTGGCTGCCAGTCCACACCCTCCCGGCTCTCTCCCCACCCACCCCGCCCCTACTCCTCCTCGCCTTCCCCTCCTCCCCCTGCTCCTCCTCCAGCTGCCGCTCCCGAGCTCCCAAAGGCAGCGGAGAAACCGCAGTGAAAGGGAGGCGGAGGAGAGTGGGGAAGGAAGCGCAGGTGTCTTCGGCGGAGAGACGGGCGCACGCACCGGAGTGGCTTGCTGCAGGGGGAGGGCAGGGCCTTAGGCGGAGAAAGGGGAGGAGGAGGATTTAACCGGAGGCGGAGGTCCCGCTGCTGAGCCACTGCGCGTCCCACCCAGGCGCTGGAACCGCGGGCGAGCAGCGCAGTGGGGCGGCTGGGTGGGCGCGCAGGGCTCCCAGTTGGACTGAGGTCGCAGCTTGGGGAACCTGCGGAGGTGACCAGGGTGGCGGAACTCGGAGACACAGGTCGGATGGACCCAATCGCTGAGGCGCTGAGACCGGTCTCTCTGGGGTGAGGGGGATGCCTAAACCCAGAGCTTGGGGCACACAGGTGTCCAGGAAGCTGGTGTGTGTGGCTCCAGAGTGCCAGGGGGGAGAGCCGGAGGCGGTGAGGGGTCGGGCGGCGGCCGCGGCGTGCTTGGGGCTGCTGTGTGCATCCGGAGTCACAGGGGGCGATCACCGCCTAGCTGGGAAGCGGAGCTCAGGACTCAGCCTTCTTTCAGGTCCCAAGTCCAGAAGCCGAGAGGCACACTAGCCTTCCCAATTTAGTCTGTGTTCCTCCAACCCTTTGCACCCAGCAAAACAACAGGCCAGGAGCTGATTCTACCTGCTACTTACTGTGCTCTTTACCCGATTGAAAGGACTCTACTGCTCCAAGGAGACTGATGTGTTGCTTCCTCTCTCCCAACTCTAGTCCCCTCCCTCAACATACATCCCTACCCAACCAAAATTACCCAGAACATTGTATTTCTTATTGATAAACTTTTTCCCTCTGGGGTTCCCTAAAAATGAAAATCTTTCCTCCCTTTTTCTCTGTAGAGGCATTAAGTCTCTTGCTTACATTTCATAGTACAAATGCAGTACACAGAAAAGTCCTTTAGGCAAGAAATCACAGCATTATTGCTTATGACGGCTTGTCTGTTTTCAAATGACAGTCGCAGAATGCAAATTTGTGTCAACCTGAGGTCAGTGGAGAGAGTTGGTCCATTTAATTAGAGGTATTTTGGAAGGAATCTGGGAAACAACACTAGAAGGAATTGCTGTACTTTCTTCAGTACCCATTCCTTTTTATTATGGTAATTTCACTCTGTTAATTTAGGCAATCTGAAGATGAAAGGTCGGATGCAATTTACAAGGCACAATATTTCTAGATTCTCATTCAACAGCCTGCCCCACCTCCTTCCTCCCACCACTCTTACCATCACCTCAAAAGGTCATGAGCTAAGAACCCAAACTGCACTTTTTAAATCTCAGGATATAGCCTGAATGACAAAGCTGTTGAGTTTTAGAAAGAGACCAGTTAAGTCTAAACTTATTTACCAACTACTCAGACAAAATCATATGCTCAGCAGCAACAATAAAATGTATACTGTGTAATATATTGAGCAGGAGGAAAGATGGCTGTTTGCCAGATATGTGATCCATTAACCTCTTTAGCTCATTGTTGGCAACAATAGCATACAATCACATTCCTATGTTTGAAAGACAAGAGATTTTTTTTTTCCCATCTTAAAATCACAATGCCACATTATAGTCTAAAAGAAACCTCAAACAATAAAAGTAATAAGAAAGGAAGAAACACGATTTGGTTTTTTTTTTTCTGAACAAATGTTGCTGTTCTGTTTTTTTTCTTGAGGGGAAAAATGCTGATAAGCAATAAAGTCCACAAAGGCATGACAATAGATTTTGAAGAATGCATCACTCCATCTATTAGTCCTTTCAATTAGTAAACTTTATTTAAAAGGTTTATTTATATTATCTTTTGATTGGCATTCAGTCTTTCTTTTGTACCTGGAAGATAACTGAGAAGGAGGATGGGTGAGCTGAATCTGGTTTCTCATAATTGTCTTGCATCAGGTTTATGTCTGGCAGGAGAGGAACACTCAGCAGCCTGTGCTTTCTCAGCAATCCTAACTTCTCCTCAGAGGATCCTTTGCTCTGTAGCTGATGGATTGTGAGATTGTCACAGTAATTTTGCCTACCTGCTACAGGGTCACACCTGGGGTTGGGAGCAGGTACGGTTCCAAAAACTGGGATGCAATGCGCCGGAAAGAGCTTTTACCTTGCCCAGGGTTGGAGGATTAGATGAAGGCGCATGAGCTTTTTTGTGTTGCTTTTCAACTTCTACAAATGACCTGGATTTTCTGCTAGGTGAAGTGCAGAGGTGGGTGGGTGTGATCTAACATTTTAAGAAACATTTTGATATTGTGGTAAATTAAACAAATAAAACTAAACACCAGACATAATGGTACACCCAAAAAATCTATTTGAAATACAGTTTTGAAAACAGTCACAGATTTATTGGTTTGGCTTAGTCGTCTATGCCAAATAAAGTACACAGCAATGAAAATTAATTAGAGTGTTCATTTGGTAAAGAATATATTTTTTTTCCTGAACATCAGCATACTCTCTTGTCTCATAAAGATGTAACCATTAAATATTATTTAGGCCAGTCATGCTAGCTTATGTCTATAATCCCAGCACTTTGGGAGGAGAAGGTGGGAGGATCACTTGAGGCCAAGAGTTTGAGATCAGCCTGGGCAACATAACGAGACCCCTTCTCCACAAAAAATTAGAAAAAAAAAATTAGCTGGGCAGGGTAGTGTATGCCTGTAGTCCCATGCACTCTGGAGGCTGAGCCAGGAGGATCCCTTGAGCCCAGGAGTTTGAGGTTACAGTCATCCATGATCACACCACTGCACTGCAGCCTGAGCAGCAGAGCAAGGCTCTGTCTCCAAAATATAAAAAATATTATTTACTTTACAGCTTCAAATGGAGGCTGCCCTCTCAGTAAAATATAGAAATGTTTGTCATTATGAAGAAATTGAGGGCAGCTGACTTACTTCCCAAAATCTATCTTTTTTTCTTTTAACCAGCCAATTGGTTTAGTAAATATTCATTGAAAGGGCCCTTCAGTCCAGGCACAGTGGCTCACACTTGTAATCCCAGCACTTTCGGAGGCTGAGGCAGAAGGACTGCTTGAGTCCACGAGTTTGAGGCCAGCCTGGGCAGCATGGAGAGACCCCATCTCTACAAAAAATTAAAAAATATATATGGGTTTGGTGTCACATGCCTGTGGTCCCAGCTACTCAGGAGGCTGAGGTGGGAGGATTGCTTGAGCCCAGGAGGTCAAGGCTGCAGTGTGCTATGATTGTACCACATTCCAGCCTGGGCAGCAGAACAGGATGCCATCTCAAAAAAAATTTAAAAAAGGAAAGAAAAGGGTCCTTCTATGTGCCACCACTGGAAACCAGAAGATGAATAGAAGAAGTCTCTGCTCTCATTGAGTGAGGTCAGTAATCGCTAGGGCTATCAAGTTGAACAAGGTTCATTTTATTATAAGGAAATGTGCCCCTGTACCCGCATCTTCATGCTCCATCACTATATTTGGGTATCTCTTGTATGAAAATTGTGGTTTTTGTATCGTGTAATGCAGTGTTTAGTCAAGAGAGACCTAAAAGTGTAAGGCCACGACTGATTGTAAGGAAAGCATTTCTCATGGAAGGAGTGGGTCCACAGACCGAATATCAAAAACCCTGAGGGTGGTAAAGAGGATTTAACCTCTCTCTAGGTCTAGACAAGTGCTGACCAATAGAAATACAATGTAAGACACAAATGTGAGCCACATATATAATCTTAAATATTCTAGGAGCTTATTCGAAAACTTAAGAAACAGATGAAATTAATTTTAATGATATATTTCATTCAATCTAATATATCAAAAATATTATTTCAACATGTAATCAATATAGTTATCATTAATGAAATACTTTACTTTTTTTTCATACTGTGGTAGAAAGAATGACTTTCCAAAGATGTTTGCACCCTAGTCTCTGGAACCTGTACATGTGTTACATTACCTGGCAAAGGGATTTTGCAGATGTAATTAAGGTTAAATACCTGAAAATAGGGGGATTATCCTGGATTGTCTGCATGGGTTCAATCTAATCACACAAGTTCTTTTTTTAAACAGCCAAATAATATTTTTGTATTACTAATTTTAACTATTTAAAATGAAAAGTTACATATTTTAATTAGTGAAAAGCCAATTCTTTGACCTAGGGAGAAAACGCCTGTAGTGACAAATGTTGACAATACTTTGTAATCAGTATACTAAGGAGACATTAATATATTTCAAGAATTGCTTAAATGCTGATATTTAAATGTAAGCATGTGACCATATGCTGACTTTAATATATACAATTAAAGGTATTTATCACAATTTGTTATACTCCCAGCATTAATTACAGATACTTTGGAGCATAAATCAAATGGTTTAAAGTGAGCCTGTAACATACCTAAGGAATACCTTCCCATATTGTACATGAAGATTACTTCTCCTCCATGTAAAGATCTCATCACTTTAAGTTCTAAGTTAAGTTTAACCCAGCTCTGCAAGTCACTATTTAGGGGCTCTGGATGGCCTAAAAAGAAGGAAAAAAGAATGTAACGAGGACTGATGGACAAAGTTTTCTATATATATGTAACTATATATGATCTACATATGTTATATATGTACTATATCATATAACATTAGTTATATGATATATAAACTATAAATATGATCATTTCTATTACTGATGCCATAGCTAAATTATGTATTATGCATCTTCAAATAAAAGTCGAAGCAATAGGGTAAATGCAGAAGCATCACAATGAGTTCCACTTAATACACATAACTATACAGACCAACATTTCTGTTGGTACTTGAAATGGATCAAGTACATCTAGTGGACATTGACCGGTATCAGCAAAGATGGGCCATTACAATGGAGAAGCTTAGGAGGATGATGAACATCATGCCAGAGGTGGTGTTCAGTGTCAAACCTCTTAATAGTGCCAGTGAATGACACTCACTGCTGGTATTACATATGCAGTAGTGAACAAGTGAAGGACTATAACCATAATATGCTCACTTCTTGCTATTTCATTTTATCTTCTGATTACCAGTTAAATATAGTGGTCCCTTAGTATCCATGAGGGATTGGTTCCATGACCCTCCTGGGTACCAAAATCCAGATGTTCAAGACCCTTATATAAAATAGTGTGCTATTTGCCTATAACACATGCACAATCTGCTATATACTTTTTTTTTTTGAGATGGAGTTTTGCTCTTGTTGCCCTGGCTGGAATGTAATGGCATGTTCTAAACTCACCGAAACCTCCACCTCCTGGGTTCAAGTGATTCTCCTGCCTCAGCCTCCCGAGTAGCTGGGATTACAGGCATGTACCACCACGCCTGGCTAATTTTGTATTTTTTAGTAGAGACAGGGTTTCTCCATGTTGGTCAGGCTGGTTTCAAACTCACGACTTCAGATGATCCGCCCTCCTCAGCTTCACAAAGTGCTGGGATTACAGGCATGAGCCACCATGCCTGGCCAACCTGCTATATACTTTAAATCATCTTTAGATTACATATAATACCTAGTATAATGTAAATGCTATATGGTTACACTGTACTTTAAAATTTTTTATCTTTTTTATTGTTGTATTTTTTTTTAATATTTTAAATCTAGGGCTGGTTGAATTTGCTGATATGGAGGGCCAACCATACAGAGTTTTAATTTCAAAGTTGAACAATGAATGGCCATAAGTGTAGGTCGATACATATACTTAGCTTTTCAAGCTAAGCTTGTTCATATACACATCTGAAATTAATTACAAGACATGACCTAACAAATGCTAGCGGAACTTTTCTTAAAAGTAATTTTTACAGATATTAGGCCAGGTGTGGTGGCTCATGCCTGTAATCCCAGCACTTTGGGAGGCTGAGGTAGGCGGATCACGAGGTCGGGAGATCGAGACGATACTGGCTAACACGGTGAAACCCCGTCTCTACTAAAAATTAAAAAATTAGCCAGGCATGGTGGCAGGTGCCTGTAGTCCCAGCTACTCGGGAGGCTGAGGCAGGAGAATGGTGTGAACCTGGTAGGCAGAGCTTACCAGTGAGCTGAGATTGTACCACTGCACTCTAGCCTGGGCGACAAAGCAAGACTCCGTCTCAAAAAAAAAAAAAAAAAAAGTAATTTTTACAGATATTAAACTTCATCTTGCTCACTGACGTCAACATATATTTAGGGCAAAGTCAGAGCTTTTATATTTTCATTTATTATTCATTTAACTTTTAAAACACTACTATAATTGAATATTAAAACAAAAACAATAGCAAGAAGTGAGCATATTATGGTTATAGTCCTTCACTTATTCACTACTGCATATATAATACCAGCAGTGAGTATTACTCACTGGAACCATTAAGAGGTTTGACACTGAACCCCACCACTACCATGATGTTCATCATCCTCCTAAGCTTCTCCATTGTAATGGCCCATCTTTGCTGATACCGGTCAATGTCCACCAGATGTACTTGATCCATTTCATCAGCATCTTTTACTTCCTACCTCTAAGGCAGGAGTTATTCCAGCAAAGAGAGTTTATCAGGAGACAGAAAGGCATTCTCAGGGAAGTAGACCTTAAATTTGATGATTAGGTGATCCTTCTCATAGGATCTACAATAAACTGGCATGCCTTCATTTAGCGCACACTTAATATCTCTATGCTTGACAATCTGAGTTGGGGGATGAGAGGTGTTGACTGGGGTTTGGTTGTCAAGGGTGGATATTGGCTTTTGGAAGACATGCAGTGCTTCAACCAGTTTTATGTCCATACACATGAAAAGGTCTTCTGGTCGAATAAGAAAGTATGGTCCTTCTGATCTAAAACAATGATAATATCTCCTGGCTCCTAATCTTCTTCACCATGAAAGATATCTACTGGTCGTCTTTCATGCCTTTGTCATGAACTTGCAGAATCTTCTTCTCTCAGACTATCCTCCTTCCATTGCAGCTTTTACATCTACCTTTAGGACTGATCTCCTCCCCATGGCTCTGGCACTCCATGCACACAGACTGAAATTCTTGAGCCATTCTAGGTCGTATCTGATGAATTCTTATTTGCATTCTAGTACTTCAGTGATTGGGACAGCACTCTACTGCTCCTTTCTTACCACCTTGGCCTACATACTTGCCACAAATCACATTATTTTATGGAGCTAGTTTTCTTGTTGCACCATTAAATACATCTTCTATGGTTACTGAGAGCTGATGCACAATATTTTTACCTCTTTTTCTCTCTGCATCCTTCCTCTTCCTTCAAATAACATATCAACGATGTCCATGAGGGAGCCAAAACTGCCACTCACTTCACCCTTTTTAATTGCCACTCTCCTCTTTTCTCAAATAATTCAATTTTCTTTGCTTCAGAGAGCACTTCATAGGCTTGAGAAATCTGTTTACACTTCTGTTTGTTATTTGGATTCTCACCAGGGTAGTAATTCAAGACCAGTTTCCTGTAAGACTCTCTTAACTCTTCCTGGATGGCATTGGGTATCACCCACAAACCATTACAGTAAGTGGTTTCTTTCACCACTTTCTACAGCTGGCAAGGGGGCTAAGGCTGGTGTGTGGGAGCAAGAAGGAGTTTGGGCAGCTACCACTCCTCCACCTCTCACCAAGTGTTTTGGAAAGCTCCCTCACATGAGTTCTTAAAAGCAGAGAATTTGTTCAGGCTGGAAGAAGAAGAGATATGACAGGAGAATTCAGAAAGATTCAAAGCATGACAAGGATTCAACATGTCCTTGCTGGTTTGAAGATGGAGGGGACAGTGTGATAAGGAATGCAGGTGGCCTTAAGGGGCTGAGTGGCTTCTGGCTGACAACCATGAAGGGAACAAGACTCCTGCCCTACAACCACAGGAACAGAATTCATCCAACAATCCAAATTAGTTTGGAACAGATTTACCTGTAGAGCTTCCAGAAAAGAATGATACCCCGTGTACACATTGATTTTGGCCTTACGAGTCTCTAATAAGCAGAGAGTTCAGCTGAGCCACTCGATATGGGACTTCCGGTCTACAGAAGTGTGAGATAGCAAATGCGATAAAGGGGTGTTTCAAGCCACTAAATTTGAGGTAATTTTTTGTGGCAGCAATGGAAAATTCATATATTTAACAAATCTTGAGACCTAGTATGTGTTTTACATGTATGGCACATCTCAATTTGTACTAGCCACATTTCAAGTATTCAGCAGTCACACATGTGGCTAGTGGCTACAGTATTGGACAGTGCAAATGTAGACCAACAGGAGTCAAGATGTCTAGGAAGTGCTAGGTTTGTAGCCTAAACATAACGTCACCATGTGGAAAGAGAAGATGATCAAGGAACGGGGGGGACTTGGCAAGTTCTTTTTTGATTCCCCATCCTGTAATCTGTGAATTGGGTAATCTTGCTCATACAGAAAACAGGCTAAATTTTACAAACTTTATAGATTGTCTAAGTTCATTGGACTCTGAAATTTTTGTTTTAATTGCCTTCTGGCTATTGAAAAAGTATTTTTTGAATATTTCATTTTTATCTCAATTAAATTTTGGAGCAATCAAGAGAAGAATTGTTGCTCACACCTGAATTTATGCTTGAGATGGAGCATTAGTTATTTAGTTCTAGCATTATGGGGTCAGGGCAAGGTAGGCAAGGGTAACCATGGAAGATCTCCAGGAGTAGAATTATGCAGATTGATTTAGCTTTCCTAGGAAGGCTGTTACTCCTCACCAGAGAGTTGGCCTTTCAATATGAACCTTCTGAGGTCTAGGTTTCATTTTTATTAAGAAGGGCAGCATGTTTTATCATTCTAATCACATTCCATGTTTAGCCTTCTAAAACCATCTTTTACCATCTCCCCTAATAGATGAAAATATATGTTTATCCTGCAAAATTTATAGCAACAACTAATCATTGTAATCTAGAACCATATTAGGAAGGTTTCACCAAAGAGCTATAAAATTAGACTGGGTTTAAAGGAAAAAAATGGAACCTAGACCAGGAGAGAGCAGAGGGAGGTCTTTCCAGGGTTCGAGGAGCAGTGAAGGTAACAGTGGAAGAGAGGAAAGTGAATGGTGGGTTGATTGTTTGATGAAAAGTTTCTTTTGACTAAAGCAAAAAGCTTTTGTAAGGAAAGCTATAGTTGGTGCTGGAGAAGGAAAGGTCAGAACACTCTAGGTATGCACTATCCAGTACAGTGACCCCTAACCCCATGTAGCTATGAAACACTAGAAATGTGGTTAGTCTGATTTGAGATATGCTGTAAGTATAAAATACACACTGGATTAAAAAGACTCAGTACAAAAATATTATAAAACATTTCACTAATAATTTTATATTGTTAAAATGATAATATTTTGGATATATTGGGTTAAATAAAATATATTATTAAAATTATTTTTACCTTTTAAAAATCTTTTTTAATATGGCTCCTGAAAGATTTTAAATTACATATGTGGCTTGTATTATGTTTCTGTTGAACATCATTGCTCTAAACCAAGTGCTTCTCATACTTTAAAGTATATAGGAATCATCTGGGAATCTTGTTGAAATGCACATTCAGAAACTCCCGGGTAAACTGTTCCTGCAGTTCAGTCTTTGGACTACACACTACCTTGCCTGCAATATGTAACTATTCAGGAACTTTTAAAGTCACAGTGACCAGATTGCTGCACCGCAAATCCATTACTTAAGAATCTCTAGAGCTCTGACGTGAGTATCAATATTTGTTATAACTCTCTAGGTTAATTAAACATCTAGCAAATTTGAGGATCCCTGCTTTAGAAGCTCTTGAATAGAAGTGAACTAATTTAAACTTTATTTTATAGAAAATGGGGAAGTTCATATACCAAGAGCAATTAATTTGTCACTAGTGAATATTCATTGATTCATTAAGTGAGTTATTACTCTATGTCAGTCATGGTGATTTATATCACCCTGCCTTCTGGAAGCTAAGAAGCTAGTCAAGATATAAGATAAATAACTGCAAAGCAATATGGGATAGGTTCAGCATGAGTGGTATAGATATTAAGGGTTATAGGACTTAAGAAAAGGCAGAGTCAATTTTGGGTGGAATAATTATTCTTGGAAGAGCTGATATGTAAGACCTAATAGTGTGGTTCTCAAACTTTAGGTTGCATCACAATCATCTAAAGTAACCAGGTCAAGAACACTGTTGTCACAGAACACTGCTAATGTCACCCCACCACGCTGTGAATGCATTTTAACCATTCTTACATCTCTGTTCTAATATTAATAACTCAAAATTCAAAGTGCCCAGTGGGAGGCTGATTGGCTGGGCCCAGACCACGTGCTCAAGCCCGGTCTGGCCAAGAGCCATTGGCAATGCACTTCTCACTCAAACGAAAATAGGAATGAAGTACAATACTGCTAGGCTTGCTCCCTAACCCCTCCCTCCACCCTCACCAAAAAAAAAAAAAAAAAAAAAAAAATCCCCAAACTAAAACAAAACCAAAAACAAACAGATAAACAAAATGTCTACTGCAGGTAGTACAATTCCAAAAACAGGCATGCATCAGGGGAGACTTGATTATGGACAAAAAGTCAAATTAAATTTTAGGTTGTTAAGTTTGAGATTACAATGTTTAACTTAAGCAGAGATGTCCAGTTAGTTAGTTTTGAGAATGAAGTAAAGGCTAGAGAAGGTAGCTTAGGCATCACCTCTTTAGAGGTAAAAATAGAGAACAAATGTGAGCATGAGGAGGCAGAATGTAGAGGGAGGAACCGAGGACTGAGAGTCTGATAATATCTTCATACTTTTGGGACTCTAGGAGTAGTAGAAAGGGATGCTGCGTTAGATGTTAGCAGGTATTAAACCCCAAACCTATTCAGATTAGAAGAGTGAAATAGGAATTTCTGTTGTGGTACTTCTCAGAGCTATTAATATACTAACTTGCATTATAATGCTTTAATAATGCTGCATTTCCAAATATTATTTGGCTAGGAACTCTCTTAAAGAATTAGCAATATATTTGAAGACATTTTAGAAAACAGTGGGCTAGAATTTTCTGGAACCAGTAAAAGACAGAAAGAGACTTAGAAAAGTATTCAGGGGGAGAACTAGTAGTACCAGGATCGAGACTATTCAGATAATTCAAACTCCTATTACTCCATTGTAATAGAAAATGGGTTTAATAGTATGGGATTAATAGTATTAAATTCTGTTTTACATATATGTCTCCCAAATGCACAGCACTTGGCAAATGGAGTTGCACCATATATATTTAGGTGAATAAATAATAATAATAAAGAGTGAAAAAAGTCCTTTAATTTTCTGTATGGAGATCACAAGAAGTCCTTAGCAAATAGGTGTCTCCTTCAGCTCACCTCCAACCAGCTTCAGAATACTGGTGGGGGGGGGGTTGGATGACACATCTATTTGCTAAGGATTTCTTGAGTGATTTCTCAAGAACCCCTGGCAGAGAGAATTGCCACCCTATCATCTGTTTCTCTCTTTTTTCTTGGAAACATAACAAGGGTGACCATATAATTTATCATCCAAACTGGGACACTTGAGAGAGAAAAAGGGGGAGCTATTAATAATTACGCCAGGACAACACATACAAAACAGACTCTCAGGCAAACTGGGACAAATGGTCATCCTAAATATAACTCCTGATGTTTAGCTGTGTGTTTGACTATTAGGAATAAAGTCTGCACTGTTCGATCTCTCTTGTATTTTCAGGGGGCCAAGTACCAGATCACAGTAGTTAGTTCCCCTCTTCCCCAGAGTTTACAGAAATGGCTCATATCTTGACCAAAGCTAGTTCTTACCAATCAAGGAAGATGGTAGAAGATGGTTGTAGAAGGCCTCACAGAGATAGAGTCTTAATGGGTTCGTTTCTTCTTCCTACTGGCTGGAATGTGGTTTTTCTGGTTAAAGGTTTAGCAGCAATCTTGGATCACAAGGCAGTTGTGCTTAAGATGGTGGAACAGAAAGATTAAAGAAGCCTGAGCCTCTGATGATCATAAGCCCTTTTAGTCCAGTCTACCTTTGGCCTATTTTGTGAGGAATCAATAAATATTTATATTTAGTAATCATCATGGGTCATTTTATCGTTTTCTGTTACTCCTCATTGAACCTAATCTGGGTAGATAAGACCTTATAACAGTGCTGTCAAAAAACATAATGTGGGTCACAAATGTGAACCATATGTGTAATTTAAAATTTTCTAGTCATTTTAAAAAACAAAAAAAAGTGAAATTAATTTAAACAATGTATTTTATTTAAACTATTGTAGCCAAAATATTATCTTTTCAACCTGTAATCAACATGAAAAATATTAACGTGATAGTTACATGCTTTTGTTTCATGCTAAGCCTTCACAATTCTATGTGTATTTTGTGCTCACAGCACATCTCAGTTTAGACTAACCAGGTTGCAAGTGCTCGATAGCCACATGTGGTTACTGGCTATCATATTGGACAGCACAATTTTAAACCACAAATACCTCCTTTCACCCACCCACTCATGTATTTTCTATCTCTCTCTCTTCTTGTTTCTCTTCAACAGGTAAACATAGATAAAACTCTATATCTTATACAACAAAAACAAAATAACAATAAACCCCTTCTCATTCTTCCTCGAAGATATTTTTCTAGTGTTTTTCTTTCCTTCACATCTCTATTTAATTGAGTTTGCAGTAGCAGGTAACTCTGGTCTTAGGCTAATGACAGAACAGGGTCCTTTAGGATGCCACTTGATAAACTGGTGCCTGGGTGATGTGAAACCATCAGGAATCATATTTTTAGGATGATCTTCTAGCAAATTAAAGCCCATGTATTAGGAGTTTTTAATATCAGGACCGAAACTCACTATGTTTTGCTATGAGTTGCCAGAAATAATTGGTCTATTTATAGATCTACCTCATCTATCTATAATGATTTAAGAAAATCACTTCGGGAATCAGGTTACCCCTCTGGTGATGCTAATTTCCTTTACTTTGAGATATATGGTGAAGAGTGACCAAAAGGGAATTGTTGGAGCTGGCACTTGGAAGTTGAGCCTAACCTACATACCTCCTGGGAGGGGTCGTGAATGTATACGTCAACTACCATGTGTGCGACAATGGAGAAGTGATTTCTGGCAGGTAGGCTTTCTGGAGTACAGCATAACTTCAGTTATCTGGAGTCTAGTGTTCAAGCACCAGGAATGGTGTCAGTTACAAAAGGAAGAATAATGTGCATCTTATAAAAAATGAAATAAGCCATGAGCTTTGAGTATTTTGTACATGATTAAGAGGAGCCAAAAATATGAAAGTTATGGTGGATGAGCCGGGATTGATTAATTCTCCAACAAGAGGGAAGAAATCTTCTGGTTTAATAGAGATTTACAAAAAACGTCAGTCTTTTCATATAGACGTAGTCAAGAAGCTCAGATGACATGATAGGGACCCAACAAAATAAGAAATAAAAAAGGCAGAGAGAAGAGGAAAGCAAGCAAAGGAGATTATATATGGAACAGAAGTGGTGGTAACAAAGACAGAAGTAGTAGCAAAAGAGCCCAAGAAATGTCATCAGCTCTGTGGAAGCAGAAAGAATGAGGCAGACATGAAGTGCAGAGATATTATCAGCAACCCAGTGGATGTTTGGGTACCATGTACAATTACATCTTCACAGGCACAATATTTCTGGGAAAAACTACTTATGCCAACTGGAGTCATTTGTTTGATGCTTTACTTACTCATTTGCAGTTATCTAATTTGTACCAGAGGTTTGCACTCTCTTTGGCCTGTGTGCTCTCAGTGACCAAAGCCTAGGTGCTATGGGTGATGCTGTCAAACCTAAGACCTGAAACACAGAACATGGGCCAAGAAAAATAAAGTAAGAAGAACAAGAAAGAAAAAGACCATTATGAACACTTTGGTTATCCAGACGTCATTTATCTAGCCCCCTTAACAATATATCCTCCACAAGGAACAGCAAAAGACACATCTGAAAATCTAGACAGATGATGCCAAGACTACACGGTATTTTTCATTGCAATTTACTTATTGAAAACTCTCCAGGTCCCAGAAGTGTGGCCTCACTTTCCCTTTACTTAACCACGCCAGAAACTGTCACTCCTTATGGGCCCTGTTTCCTGAAGAGCCATGGTTATTGCTGCAGAAACATCAACTCTAGGTGCTACTACTAAGCCCGGGCCAATGTGCAGCTTTAAAACCATTTGTCATTCTTTCCTTTTATTGTTGCTGAGAATGTTTTATTCTTACTTTTAAACAAGTCTAACAAACATAGTTAGTATTTTCTAAGTCAGTTGCAGATTAGGACAGTAAAAGAGGGCATGAGATAAATGATAGCCAAAGAGGTGGCAGGCGATATTGAGGGTGGAGCAGAAAAATTGTAAAAGCCATGAACTTCATCTCAAACCACAAAGCCCATTCAATGTCAGAGTTAGTGTATGTGGTATGTGTTGTGGCAGGAAAAGAATAGACTTTGAAATAAGACAGGTCCAGACTCAGGTTATAGCTCTTCTGCTGGTAGCTGTGTGACCTTGGGCAGGTATTTAAGTTATCTGAGCCTCAGTTTTCTCATTTCTAAAATGGAGACAGTAATATTACCTTCCTCATTCAGTTGTGAAGATTAAATCTATGTAAACCAACATGGTTGTTGCAAATAGTTCCTTCTCTCCTAGAAATGAATAGGCTTTCAGGTTATCAGTGACTTTTATAACTTCAGGTAGTACTTACTAAACTCATACTGGAATGTGGACACCATGCAAAGCACTGGGACATGGAATTAAATGAAGGACAGCCTGTATCATCAAGAAACTTAGAGTTATTTGGGAAGAAAGATTGTAAAACATAAGTTAGACCACAGGTTAAGGTGAAACAATAGAAGTAGTTTCCAGTAATTGAGGCAGTATGTACTAATGGCAGCATGGGGTGGGTGTCAACAATTTGAGGGAGAGCATCATGTGTTTATGGTGAAGATAATCCTGAACCATCAGGAAACGTAAATTGTGTTAATAAACTATGTCTAAAGAGGCAGAATATAAATAAATCTTGTATTTAAAATATTCCATTTAAAATGATGAAATCTAAAACAATTAACTTCCATGGTTTACTTTGGCAAAAAAATTGATTAATTTCTAATGGAACACCTTATTTATTGATATGTCAAATAAATGAGACATTGCTAAAATGGCAAATGAGAAAGGCAGAAAAGAGGAAATAAGACTACGGAGAAAGGAAGGGGAAAGGAACAGAAATGTTATGGTGCGACCAGAATTGCTCATAAAATCAGTCTTTTGTCAGTGTGGCTTCCTTGCTGTTTCTTTTCATCTTCACAGCTGCCCTGTCTGATTGGTAAAACATGTATTATTCTCTGTATAATTGATGATGAAGTGAAAAATGCAAGGGGCTATTGCTTGTCCAAAGTCACACATTTAGCAAGACATGCATCCAGAAAGTAGAACTCATGTTCTCTGCTTGAGGCACAAAAAATGTAAGGAAAAAAAGTCATCCTCAGTAGTTCTAAAGAATTTCATCTAAAGAAATAAAGTTTAAAACCAGGAAGCAAATATCCAAGAAGTGGTATGGCACAAGCATATTCTACATATAAAAGAAGTGCTAAGCATAATTGCTTTGCCATAACTTCTCTTTTTTCCCGTGTTTTCCTTTCTCACCTCCTTTCTCCTCCAAACAGATGAAGGCAAGAGAGAAATACCAGAAAGGAAGAGAATAGGAGGGAGAAAATACAAGGTTATGGGAAAAGAGACGGGAAAACAATAGGAGATAAATGTATAGGGAAGTCTTACTCGTGAACATATAATATGTTTCTGGTAGATTTAAAATTTGTAAATAAGAACATATTTATTTTTATACCACATATGAAAATCCTTGTTTTGAAGTTTCTCCCCAAAACAATTGAGGTCTGGGAAGGGGTAAATGTGTCAAGAGATGTGTATGTTGTCTTGGCCACCCGTAATTCAAGGATTGCCGCATGAATCAAGGGCCGTAAATTTGTACCATTTACATTTTTATTTCACTAAGCAATCTCTGCAAAATGAAAAAGAACATAATTTTAAAAGTTGGTGTTTATTATTATTTTTATATGTAGTCCCATAATGAACGGGCCGTTTGGACAGAATCAAAAGCCTTCCCTGAGGTCGCCGAGCTGGCATAGCCCCGTAGACTGGTACTCTCTATTACTCAAGGGCATCAACTGGCCAGTACACTTCTTCTTCTCCAAGTCACTGTAAATACCACCCAAAGCCTGATGCTGATATAGGGATGTAAAAAAGACCAATGCTGATCATGTTCCCTGGGCACTTCTCAGGAAAGAAAAGCTCATCTGGAGCCCACCCTGCTGAAGCAGGTGGGTGAGATTCTAACACCAGCATCATCCTTTACTGTGACCCAGCAGGCACTCCACCAATTGGCAGGCCAGTTTCTCCTCTGCTTGGGCATAATCAGAGGGCACATCTCACAGGACATAGTGAATGTTCATGGAAAGTACTTAATAGAGGTATTGGCTCATAGTAAGTTCTCAAAACAAGCTGTCTTTCTTCTTTTCAAAAATTAACACTATTTGTCAAGTTTTGGTTTCTCTGACCTTAAATTATCATGTTTAAAATATGAAAACTAGGCTTCAGTCGAAACCAGCTATTCATGGTTTCCTATTGTTCAACACAAAAATTTTCCTCCTTTAAAGAAGTGACAAAAAACTGGTGGTGTTTGAAATGTCTGCATTAAAAGTTTTATGTGGCTGGATATTTGTGGACTTCTTACATCCACTTGGGAAGGATTGCTCCATGAATCAAGGGCTGTAAATCTGTACCATTTACATTTTTATTTCTCTAAGCAATCTCTGCAAAATGAAAAAGAACATAATTTTAAAAGTTGGTGTTTATTATTATTTTTATATGTAGTCCCATAAATGTGAACACTTTAAAACCTCATTCATTTGGAATAATGGAAGAAAAATGTGAGAAATCTGCCTGAGAAAATATTTGGGAACAAGCGGAGTTTTAGTAATGTCAAGGAAAGTTAATATTATTAACTAAGATATAAATGGATTTTAATAAGTAATAAAGCTAAGTTTATAAAAACTACACTTCACAAAAGGCCCTGGTTTTATACCATCTCGTAAGAATAAGCTACTTTGATAACACAATAAATTTAATTACTAGAACCAAAAATAAATGACTCTTTTTAAAACAACTAGATTTGCCTACTTGAGAAATAAGACTCTAAAGAATTATCTGAAGAAAAAGTAACATTTCTTAATTACGTATAGTTTGGTTGGTTATCTTCACATGAGATCAGTGAAGTGTGGGTTAATGGAGTTTTATTGCATAATGCAAGTTAAAGCAATATACGAATAAAATAAACAACCCAATTATTTTTTCTCATATCATAGCTTCCAAACACCTAGGGCTTGGGGCTCATTTATCTTTAGTTGTATATGGACAAAACTCTGTCAAGGGAATGCCAGGGGTGTGGAGTTTTTAACTCTTTCCATGGAAACAACACTGAAGAGAAGAAAGCCAGGGAAACTGGAGGTCACAGCAACGTCCTTCTCAGGGGGTGCAAGCGCGATTTCAGTGTCTGGGCTCTGGAGTCAGACTGCCTAAATTCAAGCTCTACTTCCCCCTGGCAGACTCAGTTACAATGGGGGAAGTTACTTCAGGCTCCTCCTCTGTAAAATGGGATGATCACGGAATCTCACAAGGTTCCTGAAAGAGTAACATTTCAAACAGTGCCTGACACACAGTGAGCGCTCAGTCATTTCTGCTGTCTCTATAGCTGACCTGATATTAAAGGATATTTATCCACCTTTAACTTCATGGCAACAAGAAAATCAAGCCCTAACTTAGATTGTCAATTTACCTGTACTTTACCATGTCATTTCATAGTTTTGTGTATTATAATATTAAAATATCTCACCAAGAAGGTGACTTTTAAAAGTCATTCTTTATATAAATGCAATGTCAAATGCTTTTAAAAATCTAAGAATAGAACATCTACTGAAGTTCAGTTCCTCTATTGTTAGCATTTGGATGACCTTCATGGACCTGTTTAGATTGGTTACTTCTTTTGTTAAAGTTTTATGGTGATTGAACTATCACCAGGAGAGCACTTGAATTTGCCCTCTGTAACTTGCTCTTTGCTAGCCATTAGCCACTTGTTTAAGCCTCAAAACTTGTTTCTCCTTGATTTTTCTCTTTCCTATACATCACACATCTACTATATCACAAGAAATGTAGACTCTGCCTCTGAAATATGTCTTGATTCCATCTGTTTCTTTCTCTCTTTACGATCATCACACTCTTCCAAGCTGCATCCACCAGTCCTCTTGCCTGGGCTACTGTGATAGGTTCCTAAATGATTTGCTTGCTTTCACCTCTTTCCTTATAAAATTCATTCTTTACTGAGAGCTCACATTGATCCTAGTGAAACATACATGGAACCCTGTTACTACTCTTATTTGCAACATTTCAGTGGCTTCTTGTCATCCTTAGAATAAAATCCAAACTCCTTATTCTGGCATACAATGCTTTCTGTCCTCTGACCACTCCCTATCTCTTCGAACTTATGTCCTTACCCTCTCACCAGCACTCACTGTCCTCAGCCATACTGGCTTTCTTCTGTTTCTTGAACGTGCCAAGCTTGCCATCTTAAGACCTTTGTGCTAGCTGTGCCTTCTGCCAGGAATGTACTTACCGCCAATCTTCTCATGGGCCAACTCTTTTTTGCCCTTCAGATTTCAGACTAACTATCACTCCCTGGAGATGCCCTTCCACTCCCAACCAATCAAAAGCACCTGCCTAGTCACTTGCTATCATATTGCCTTTTAAATGTTGTGTGTGATATTTGTCATGGTCTGATCTTTCTTGCTCATCTATTTACTCCTAATTTGTCTATTTGTATATTACCAGCCTTGCTCCAACTGGAATATAAATTCCAACAGAGTGGGAACAATGTCATTCTTACATTCTTATATGGCATAGTTTGTGTTAGAACAGTGTTTGGAAGACAGTAAGCATTCAGCAATTATGTTAACTCAATGAATGGAATTCTCAGGTTGCCCAAGGGAGGAAGCTCCCTGTGTCCTAACCGGGACCACCTCTTAATCTCCTCAATTCTTAATTTCCGTCCAGAATTATTCCACCCAGAGCCCAGAAGAGTGTAATGACTTTAATTCCTCCCCAGGAAAGCAGTATAGCTGACTACTTCTTTCAGTACTGCCTTGCGTAACCATTATTTCTGTACTAGGATTTGTTTTGCCTTCCTTTTCCCAATTTTCTTTGTCTTACCTCACGTTAACATCTTTGACAAAATTCTCGTATTCAATTCACATAGCAACCTGGGCAAGTATTATTACATCTTTTTTTTCCCCTAACAGACAAAGTTGAGCCTCAGAGAGGCCAAGCAACTCATAAGTGATAAAGATTTGAACCCAGATCTGTCAATATTGTGATCATGAATTTATTTATTGCCTGGAGATAGTGTCCTACCAATTATTGTGATCACAAATTTTCCACAATAGCCATTGATGAGTTGACCAAATGATTCCCAAACTTATTTGGGGATTCCTGAGTCCCCTTAGACTTGCAGAATAAAAGTCTGGAGTATAGCTCAAGAATTTTCTTTCTCCCTTTCTTTTCTTTCTTTCCTTCTTTTCTTTTCTTTCTTTCTTTCTTTTTTTCCTTCCTTCCTCCGTTCCTCTTTCTTTCTTTCTCTTTCTCTCTTTTCTCTTTGCTTTCCTTCTTTCTTTCTTTCCTTCTTTCTCCTTTCTTCCTTCCTTCTTTCCCTTCTTCCTTCCTTCTCAGAGTCTTGCTCTGTCACCCAGGCTGGAGTGCAGTGGCACAATCTCAGCTGACTGCAACCTCCACCTCCTGGGTTCAAGCAATTCTAATGCCTCAGTCTCCCTAGTAGCTGGGATTACAGGTGCCCACCACTACACAAAGCTAATTTCTGTATTTTTAGTAGAGACAGGGTTTCTTCATGTAGGTCAGGCTGGTCTCAAACTCCTGACCTCAGGTGATTCACCTGCCTTGGCCTCCCGAAGTGCTGGGATTACAGGTGTGAGCCACCACAACCGGCCTCAAGAATTTGCATTTTTAAGGAGCTGTCTAGATTATTCTAAAGGCAGCCGGTTTTAGGTCTCATTGACTTAGAGAAGAAGAAGCAGGTAGGGGAATGTTAAATTGAGTACATGTTATCTTTGGAAAGGTCTTTTAAATGTGTCAGCTGAGATTAGTTTATCTGGTCAGGTTGGTGACTGAGACGTGGAAATATGGGGTTGGAGACCCTCAAGTTTCCTCAAGGAGGAAGAAACATCTGCAATTTTCTAGAGGAAAAGCCACAAAGCACGAGATGGGGCCTGAGCTTTGGTGAGGGCTTCCCAAGGGGAGCACTGAGAGTACAAAAGCATTCTTTCAATGTTATGAGGTTCTCCAGTAAAGCCCCACTAGATATTTGAGCTTCATAAGCTGTCTCTTCAAGTTTCTTAAAATCTTTACATAAGTTATTCAACATGTTTTGAATCATTAAAAAATCTAGGTAAAGTGGGTGAAAAGGGCATTTTGTAGAAGTATAAAATAATCTAGGCTGTCAGAGATGGCTTTATAAGCGTGTCTAAACTATTCCCAAACTACTGAGAAGTCTGTTTTATGATAAAATCATGATGTAATGAAGAGAAACAACACATTCAGAGTGCTTTTCCTATTGAAAAAGCTAAAATTTTGACAAATTCAGATACCCTAATAGTAAGATGCTGGTTCTGCCACACCTCTTTTTAGCATTGAGTCATATCTAATAAAAGAGATAAATAGCCTCCTGGGGCTTAGAGACCATGGGAAGTCACATCTGGTAGCTTGCACCTGGCTGACCTATTCACGGAAAAGGCCAATCTAGTGCAAAAGGGCATTTTTTTTTTCCTTCCAGCTCTGCTGGAGGGAACTGAGCAGCAGTCAGGGGAGGTTTTCATCCTTTCGCACCATTCCACTCACTGTGCTGGTTCCTTCAACTATGGCTGGGAGGGCCATGACTCTGCATTTGATACCACTATAGCAAGCTACCCTTAGCCTTTTTGTCACTAGGGCAAAATTGGAAATTCAATTATTTCTATATTTTCTGAATTGATTCATGATCCAAATAAAAACTCAATCACTTTATTTTATTACAACTTATCTTAGGACTGGGTTCCATTGTCTTTACAAATATTCTAATATTGTGTTTTGTATTTCATATTCATTTTACTTGATAAATTGAGCTTTCTTCAACAACTGGTTGTCATGAAATTTTTTTTTTTTTTGCTGTTTTCAAATTTGAAACTTTTCCTAGAAAAGTTCTAGATTCTAGGAAAACCATTTGGCTGAGAGGCAAGTTGGAGTCAGGTTATAAAGAATACCATTTTTGATCTCAGTACTGTGATACTCCACTAGTACTCACAATATGCTTTTCTAAAACATAGGAAGTAAGGTTGGGCCTTTTATAAAGTTTGTAAGTTTTGAGATGCCTGAATTCTGGGTGAAGTACTTGTTGGATTAGATTGGAAGACTGTCCCTTAACTAGATCCAGAATGTCTCCAGTCAGAGTTGGTTTCTATCCTCTATTTTCCAGTGGATGCCTATATGCTAAATCTAAGGTTTAGTATCACAACTCTTCTCTTCAGATCATCAGTTTAAGATGTTAACAACATCGGAAAGACCATGTTTAGTTATTTTAAAAGTGACTTTTTCTAAATTTCCTACTCTATCTTTTAACTTTTCTATTTCTCCATTCAAGTTTAAATGGCCTAAAAAGAAAAGGCAGTACTTACCCAGATAATACAAAGATTTGCCCTCTGGTGTTTATGGACCCCAAGTCCTCAGTCACTGATGACCTGAATTTCTAGCTTATCTGATAAATGCTGAGCTTTCACATCACCTCATTCTGAAGAGCCAAGTTCATACTGAAATAATTTTCCTTTTATTCAAAGCAAAATATCAATATGCCCAGAATAGTCTACTCCTTCAAAAGAGAAAAGCAGGAATCTTTGAGACTATTATGTATAATTATTTTATGTTTAGCTAAGGCACTTTTTAAAAGGCTTTAAATATATACTTTAGTTTTTTTTTAAAAGAGTTTCATGTAGAGTTCAAATATTTAGTTTAACATGTTTAAGTTTCAATGATTCATGTCAAAATAAAATTACACATTAGCTAAATGCCAAACAAGCTTGACATGGAGATGAGTCAGATCTGGGCCATTCTGGCTCCAGACTGCAAACTGCTGTTAAGTATTTCCACATTATGCATGCCATCTCCCTACAGAGCACCCTCTCTCACCATTCAGACTATGAGCTTAGGGGAGCTGCACTAGAAATAAGGAGAATACTCCATTTCTGTTCATTTATCATGGCTGAATTGCTATAATGAATGGTGACAAATAGGCCTTTTTCATCTACACAACAGTTACCATTACCTTTCAATGGTTTCTGCTTGTGTGTTAAAAATAGCAAGTTTAATTACACAAAAGCGGTGGAGGCATGTGGTGTGAATTTAATGGGAGGAACCACAGAGAGGCTGCTGGACATCAACTTTGATCCTGCGTAGGGAGATAAAATCTATATAAATATACACATGGAATGAGCTGTTAGAGATTACAGAAGCCATATGAAAATTTACTTCTTCACATCAGTGTTATATTTATCTAGAAAACATGACAGATTGAGAGGAAAAACAACTGCTAAATATGATTCCTTGATTTCCTTCTGTCTCAAGAGTGAAACACACCTCTGAATTCAAACTGTATGTGGAATGTTAATTTTGCAAGATGTCTTCAACCTAATTTCAAGAAGTGCTGAAGGTTTGATCATGGTATTTAACAAAATGTCATCAGTTAGGAGAGAAGAGCCCATCATAGCATTGTCAGTTGGGTAGTAAAATTCTTATATATAAAATCAGCTTGATAAAGTGTGGTCCCAAAATGTAATTATTACCACAGACAACCATTTAGAGTTATTTGACATCTATTATATGTCAATAAATCTACCTGGAGGTGGATCACAAGCACATAAAAGATTTTCTTTAATAGCCCACAGTTAATGTATTTTCCTTATTGTGATTGATTATGACATAATTCTCTGTAAATTTTCACCTCTGGAAAATAAAAAAAAAATTGATAATACAAAATGAGCTATCTTGCCAAGCACTTTGACATTGAGAAAATGCAATTTGTTGCATCTAAATATTAATGGCATGACTTATTTTAAGTACATATTGATTTTTACTTACATACTTGTGAAATGAAGTTTATTTTATTATTTTTGAAATGGAGTCTACCTCTGCTGAATAGGCTAGAATGCAGTGGCATAAACACAGCTCACTGTAGCCTCGACCTCTCAAGCTCAAGTGATCTTCTCACCTCAGCTTCCCCAGTAGCTGGGACTACAGGTGTCCACCACCACACACATCTAATTTCTGTATATTTTTTTGTAGAGATGGGGTTTTGCCATGTTTCACAGGCTAGTTTTGAACTCCTGAGCTCAAGCTATCCACCCACCTCAGCCTCCCAAAGTGCTGGGATTACAGGTATGAGCCATGGTGCCCAATGGAAATGAAGTTTTTTTTTTTTAAAAAAAAGAATAACTATAATAATATGTAAAACTATGTTCATGAGTGCTTTATCTCAATTTTCTTTAAGAATACACAAATTTGAAAACTATCTGGCATAACTATTACTCAGATCTAAATAAAGATAAAAACAATTAACTATCACAAAAATTGCCTTAATGACCAACTGGATGAATGTGTAAAACTGCACATTAGAGAATTGTGTCACAAAATCACAAATCATGATATTTTAATGTTCTTTTATACTTTACAGTGCTTAGTAGTGTTTTTTTTTAATTGGAGCAGGAGGGAAGCCACTTAAACCTACACTTGTCCTAGAGGTTTAGATGGCTTTTTGTGGGTTTTTAAATGTAAAATGGCATGGGATAGATACATTTCCCTTCCAGAGTTCTATTGTGACAACTTTAAAGAAGATTAAAAGCAAAGTTATATTCTTACTATCTGTTTATTAAAATGGAAATACCAGTGTTAGCTTCTAGATAAATAATATAAATCATTCTTCAGCGATTGGAATTAACTAATTAAACACATAATTAACATTTGCTATGGGCCAGGCACTGTGTAGAAGCTGGAAATATAAAGAGTCATACATATGCTGGATTTTTTCTTTTTTTTTTTTTTGGTGCATGAGAAAACAAACCGTGTCTTCATGGAGTTCACAGTATTGTTGGGACGATAAGAAAATGTTAGAAAAGATGATCATATACAAGCAACCTGGTAAATTGTTTGGGTTTGAGTATAAGGATAGTTAACAAAGAAGGCAGAACACAGAAGGCAGAAAGGGAGAAGCCAGTGTGTACTGAAACATTTAGGGAAGCACTGATGAGGGTAAGGATGATAATGGTCCCAAAGAGAAGAGTTTCATCAGCCTAAAATCAATATATGTTTGTATGCTACAATTTTGAATATGTTTTGGTTTGTGTTATCAGAATAAGAACAAAGAGTCAAAGCAATGTGAGTTTGGACTCTATTGCAAATCAACCCTGTTATTAATCCCATTTTAACTTTTGCTTTTGCAGAGGTCCTAGCAGAGAGAAGCCACCCCCTACTACATCACCTTTCCTTCTCTTTTTCCAGTGGTGCATCCATATTTCTTTCCCTTCTAGCTTAAACATTTTAGAAGGATCAATTTCACAAAATTCAGAACACTCATGATTTTGGAAGGCAAGAGTAGTAATACCATGTACATATAAGAAATCTTAAAGGATAATTATAAATTAGCCTTAAAAAATTTTGATGATGTCATAGATGTGTGTATGTGTGTGTGTGTGTGTGTGTGTGTATAGAGCATTTCCAAGGCCATGACCTTATATGCCTCAATAGAGTGGCTAGACAAATAAGAAAAAATTATATCCTGGGAAGTTAAGGTAAGGATTGGTGATCACTAAAGTAAGAACTTCCTGAGGAAAATATAGTTGTCTTTCAATTATAAAGGGATGATACAATTCCGAATATATTTTCCCCTGTAGCATTAGAATTATGGCAATAATATTTAGATTTTCTTATATTAAACTCTTATAGTCCTCCTTAAATTTTCCCCAACTGCTACATGATTTTTTTTCTTAAAATTAAATCACCTTATTTTGTTTTCCCATGGAAGTATGCACCCTTGGCCTCAAGATGGAAAATTATTTGCTTTAATATTCATGATTCAGCAAGATATTTTATGGCTAGTAAGAACTGTAGCTTAAGTGCATATCTTCTGTACATACAGAGGTCAGAAATAATTTGCTTCATGATGTAGGAATTAAAATCAATACTCTTACTTCCTTAAAAAACAAACATAACATAATGTAAATGAGAAATGAGTAAATTATTAATAGATAGGTTTATCTAAAATATAATACCAGCTAAGCAAGGTCAACTCAGAGAATAGAGCTTTAGGAAGCAGAGCAAGTTACAGGAAGTGTGAGGAAGTTAGATCCATCACCACAGCTTTGTCTTCAGAAAGCCAATTTCACCTGAGGGGTTTCAAGCCATATTACAAATATCCTTTTAACTGTCCTTGTGAATAAGTGCCTGTTATGCTGATATTCAGCTTGAGGATTAAAAAAATGGGGAGAATAGAAGTCTTGGCCATGGTATCTTGGGGGTACTCCCAGGCTTCTCATTAACACTTAACTGGCATTCGAGGGAGAGAGAGTCCCATCAGATGCTGTCTGGGTGCTTCCAGCACCATAATTTTCATTTCCTGTGCCTTTATATTTGCTCTCTGTGCAGGATTTAGACAAATCCTGTACTCCAGAAAGACCCTCTTCTTACTCTGTGCTTGATATACTTCCACCTATTGAAAAATGTAGTGAGCTGAAGCTGAAGCCGGCTGGGTTAGTCGGAGAAGGCATTTTCTTCTTCCTTCTCAGAGAACAGAGTTTATCAGATACCATGTTTCTGGGCCCTGCCCTACTTTCTAATTTCTACATAGAGTCTGGTTTTTCCTTTTTATTTCTTAAGCCAAGAATGGGTATTTCTGTGCATGTGTAAGCATCTCTCCTAGAAAGAGGAAGGCCGGCTTGTGAGCCTGACCCTCTTGAAAGATACATGGATGTAAAATTCATAAGCAGTGAAGTGAGAATCAACTTTGAATCTCTCTTTCTTACCTTCTGTACATGTAATTTATTTATATTTGTGGGATCCTTTCCATCACTTTCAAATCATTACTTCCATAGCAATTTATCCTTTTACTTATTGAAACAAACAAATTTAACTTTTAGTATTGGTGCCGGGGATGTAGGCATATACGAAGCAATCCCCTACCTTAAATCACTTATAGTTTAATAGGAGGGACTTATACAAATGAATCATACTAAGTCACAATGAAATAATCTGTAATGAACATATGTCCGAAGTACTATGAAGGCATAGGGTAGATATGTTTATTGCTAATTGGTAAGAGGCAATGCTATATGCATAATTTTGCCAATTGAGGAATAACCAGCGTTTCTTACTTTTTCAACCTGCTTGGGACCCTTTAATGCTGAGGTGTAACAGTTTTTTAAAAGTTCCCAATACAAAGAAAGGATAAGTGTTTGAGTTGATAGATATGCTAATTGTCTGATCTTATCACTATATATGTATCAAAACATCGTTATGTACCCCATAAATGTGTACAGTTACTATGTGTCAAATACCTTTTTTTCCGAAAAAAAAAAGAAGAAAGAAAAGCTTCTACTTGTTGACCAGTGAAGGCAAGGTAAAAGTTAACCAACAGAGAGGAATTATGAGCTCTGTTGTTGGGTTACTGAGAGCAGGATCATAGATTTTTTATTATGTTCAGCTTGTATCATGGAAGATGGCTGTTGAGCTTATGTATATGATGTGTTCATATAATATTCACAATTCTAATGGAGAAAATACTTCATAAACTGGAGGGGATTTGAAATATTATCTTTCCAGCAGAGCTTTCTGAAGGAATGCATTGCTCTTTGACAATTAAATAGATCACTAGTAGAGACCTGTTGGACCTCAGGATCTCAGGGCCTCACATAGACTAGAGTCTAACAGAGGATCATTTGAATCTAGGGCATGAGTACTTTACCAAGAAAGGATATTAAAACACCACAGAAATGAAAGCTTGTGCAGAGACATCACATAGGCACACAAGATGGGAGATAATTTATCATAATGGCTTATTCAACCACAGGGGAAAACAGAAGTTGGAGTGACATTGTTTTCATCACCTCCTTCCCCTGAGGAATCCAAGAGACTACCACAGTCTTATGTAACGCACAGCAATTTTCATCACACTATTTTTCTTTGTTCCTAGTCCCTAGCAGATAATAACAATAAATAATTCCTAAAGACTATCAATGTATTACCTCTCAAATGTTACACTCCTATAGATTGTATGAACTCATGAAATATGGTTTTACTTTCTGGGCATCTTTTTCCTCATTTACCAACAACAAAGGAAAAACTAAACAATATATAATATTTAAGGCAGTTTCTAGTTAAAACAACAATATGAGTCTATAAATCTTTATCAAGATGGGTGGCACTAAGTTCCAACAAGTTATGTAAAAGACATTGAAGATATATATTTCTGCATTTATACACATACATTTAAAATAATATTTATTTATTACATGTATGTATATAAATGTGCCTATTTTTCTAAAATGTTGATAAATGCATGCTATGAAAATATTTGACACTATTGTTCCAATATCGTAGATTGTAATCTTTGTTAAAAAAGAGAGAACAGTGAAGCAAATGTTAGAAGACTGGCATTCTAGGCATTCTAGGCTCCTCTGCGCCACTCAGTAATTTTGTGGCTGGACATGTCACACATACCCACTGGGCCTCGGAAGAAATTGGAGAAAATAATCTCTTTTAGATCTACAATTATGTGAAGCTTCTATTAATTGAGATAGGAAAGACTATGTACACTGTGTAGTAACAAATTAAACTTCAAATCTTGTGGCTTAAAACAACAAAAGTTTGTCACTCATGAAAAGCCTGATTACAAGTAGAGAGATACTTGATAATGACTGTTCTCCATGTGATATCTCAGCTGATGCAAACCAGTCTGCTTGAATATTGTGTATCTACCACTGTGTACACAAACTCCACCTTCACCATTACAGGGAGTCCACCTCAAGCCACATTGGCTCTTCTCACATTTCATTGGCTGGAACAGAATCATAGCCCTCCCTAGCTGCATGGTAGCTAGCTTGATATATACTTGGAAAACAACTATTGTATTAGTTAGGATTCTCTAAAGGGACAGAACTAATAGGATAGATGTATATATGAAGGGGAGTTTATTAGGAGAATTGACTCACATGATCACAAGGTGAAATCCCACAATAGGCCGTCTGCAAGCTAAGTAGCCAGGAAGCCAGTCCGAGTCCCTAAACCTCAAAAGTAGGAAAGAAGACAGTGCAGCTTTCAGTTTGTGGCTGAAGACCCAAGAGTTCCTGACAAATCACTGGTATAAGTCCAAGAGTCCACAAGCTGAAGAACTTGGAGTCTGATATTTGAGGGCAGGAAGCATCCATCACCGGAGAAAGATGGAGGCAAATCTGCTTATTCTGCTTTCTTCTGCCTGCTTTATCCTAGGCATGCTGACAGCTGATTAGATGGTGCCCACCCAGATTGAGGATGGATCTGTTTCTCTCAGTCCACTGACTCAAATGTTAATCTCCTTTACACCCAGGAACAATACTCTGCATCCTTCAATCCAATCGAGTTGACACTCAATACTAACCATCACAACTATAAAATGAAATTGGGTGGCCACATAGCATTGATTCTGCCATAGTGCTAAATTACAGCGGGGAATGCATCCAATGAAATAGTTTCTCCTGTCCCATGTTTAACATCATGGCATTTAGAACATGTTTGTTGTCCAGTGCTTTCTGAAAAAGCAGGAGAATTTTCCTCTTTATGGATGGACACTTCAAGTTGCAGGGAGGTCCTGAGACTTCTCTTGCACTTTTGACACATTAGGAAATCTCATATTTGCAAACTCCTTTCCCTCAAGTTGGATGGTGAGAAATTTGTGTTCCCTTCATCAGGCACTTTGGGAGTGGGAGGAAGTGACTGGGCTTTTCATGACACGTGTGCCAAAACAAAGAGGGTTCTTGGGATATCTTTTGGAATGAAAAATATAAATGGAAAATGAGAAGAACAAAAAAAGATTAGTCTTTTTTGTTGTTGTTGATTTAGAAGGTTTTCATGTGCTATGTAATTTTTTTTTTTTTGGCAGAAAGAAGTCTTGAAGAAGAGAGAGACAGAAGAAAATCACCATAAAAAGTCAGACATGAGAGCTTAGAAGTCAATTAAGACAGGGCTTGGAAGTGGCATTAGGTAGGAAATATCAGCTTTGTAGTTTGCTATTTCTCTTTACCAAAGTAAAGGGACTTTATCTTGATTGAATGGCTTCCACAGAGGGGCCTGGGTGGTTTATGCAATAGAGTAGATGATGACAGATAACACACTCTGGTCAAAGCCTTTGGGAAGGCACTGTGCGTACAAAGGTTTTTCCAGGGAGATTTGCTTCTGCCTGCTAATTGTGGTCATGTATTTTATGGCCTTGGGAATACCAAGGCCACTAGTGTAAGTCCCAGAGCAGCAGAAGCAGTGTTCAAGTCTGGTTCAGCAAAAGCTGTAGCTGCCTGGACTTCTCAGGGTGTTTCTGAAACTACCCTTGTTAAAATCACTCAGGGCTTCTTAATTTTTATAACCAATTATGTATTTCCCTGCCCCATACAGCATAATTTGCTTACAGTGGCTACTATTGACCACACCTGCCTTTTAAAACTCTCTCCTCTAATTTTTAGCCCCTACCTTTTCGTGTTTGTCCCTTCATCTGGCTACTATATTTCCTTAACGTCATCAGTAAACACCTTTTCTGCCAACTCTTTAAATACTAACATTGTCTGAAACTTTATCCTTGGTCTTGCTTTCTTCTCCTTCGACATGTTTTCCTTAGGTAATCTTATCTATTCTAGTAACATTCAGCTACCACCCAGACTCTTTAAAATGACAAACTCTGGGTCAATCCAACCACCCACTTTCTCTGTATCTACACCAGGGCTACATTCACTGAAGAAAATAAGAGAAAGAAGCAGCTGGTGCTACTCCACATTGATGGTCTCCAGGCTGACCTAGGCCCTCAACACTGCCTGTCCATCTTTATATTTTCTACAGACATAGCCCTCTCTTAATCTCTACAGGTGCAATTTTACATCTTCTCCTACACCTATTGACAGATAACTTCACATTTTACTTGAATGATTTGAAATAGAAACTATTAGACAGATTATCAAGAAGAGGTGAATGGTCAGTGGTATTACATGTTGCACAGAAGTCAAGGAAAAAAAGAACAGGGGATTTATTAGCTTGGTGCAAAACTAATTCTAGTTTTTGCAATTAAAAGAAATAGCAAAAACCTCAATTACTTTTTCCACCAACCTCATAGAAATAAGGCTATGATTGGTTACTTTAAAATTTTTCAACAGAGGAGTTGTGGAAAATCACACTGCAGTGGTTTAACAAAACTAATGGGGAATATGAAAGGGATCTTTGCATTCCTAAAAATATTTAACAAAAATCTTATTACAGAAAGAAGGAAAGAGCTGAGGTAATAGTTGGAGGGCCACTTCAATTCCACTAGTGGTGGAGGGTATTCAAAAGATCAGAGAAAATCAGCATGTTTTCATCCTAATGGAAAAGGCCCCAGTAAAGACAATAGTTTGAAAGCAATTCCTTTGCTCTAAAAACATTGTCATGGTTTTTCTCTAGCTTCTCTACCCATGTATATTCTTGGTCAGAGAGATAGGAAGAGTAAGTCTCACATTTCTGGCTTAGACTGGTTGGAGAGCAGGGCCCTTCACTGAATTGCAGTGGTAACTGTTTCTCAGAGTGTCTGTGGTGAAGGATAAGCTTTCTGTTTTTATTTTTTAAATTTCTTTTTCATTGCATACTTTGTAAAATGCAGTAAAAATAAATTACTAGAAGCATGTTAGTGCAGGAAGATGTTGCAGCATTGCTAAAGTGCTATGAAGGTTTCTAAATGCTTTCTCTTAGTTCCTGTACTTATTTAACCATGGACTAGTTCATATAATCCCTGACCATCACTTGTCCATTGCTCACACTTTCAGTAGCCCTGACTTAAAGAACATATAGGAGCTAGCAATGTGGAGGATGGTGATAAATTTCATTTTGGACATGGGGAAATTTAAGCCCGCCTGATAGGCATCCAAACAGAAGCATTCAATAAGTAATTGGGTAGATAACATGACAGATGCTTTAGAGAAAGGTTAAAGAACCCACAAAATAATGTTGTAAAATGGAAAATTAAAATATGACATATCTGTATTATGGTAAGCTATTCAGAAGTGAAGAATGAAAGCATTAAAATTAAGTGTTCCAATATAGAAAGAACTCCAAGATATGTTATTGAGCCAAAAAAAAGTTAGGGTATGTAATATGACTTAAAATTATATTTGTATTATATATATACACATATATGTACATATATACGCACACGTACACACATATGTATACATGTATATATATACATACATACATATATAATGTGATATAATATATAATATGATATATATGTATGTATGTGTGTATATATATAAATACATTGGTGTATATAAATACATTTATATATATATACACACATATATATACAAATACACACACACACTGAGAAAGTCTGGAAGGTTATATGTCTGTGAACAGTAGTTACCTTTGATAAGAAAGGTAGGTTTAATGAGGAATGTGACAGGTTAGATTCACGTTACTTTTCAAGTTAACTTCTATATTGGTTTTCTGCAGTTTTCTTTTTACAGAATTAATGCATTTTTTTGCATTGATTCAGTATTTTTTAACAGAATTAATGCATTTTTTGGGAATTAAAAATAAGAATCATACAGTTTTCATAGATAATGCAATATATTGCTTGTAAAATACATAGAAATATAAACATAATCAGTGGCTTGTTATAGTTTCATTTTGTAGTAATTATGTAATTAAAGGAGGCAATTTAGCATCATGGATAAGAGCGCTTCAGCACCCTATAATCATAGATTCAAGACCAGCTCTACCACTTATAGAATCACTTCTGTGATCCTGGATAACCTTTTTACCTCTCAGCCTTAGTTTCCTCATCATTAAAATGGATATAGTAATGGTGCCTACCTTGTGTTATTATTGTGAGGATTAAAATAGTTACAGAATATAATGCAGGTAATATGCATAGCTCAGAGCTCAGCAAGTCTGCCAATTTATAAATGCTACATCCCTTAAGTATTTTATTGTTAGACTCTTCAAATAGGTGGAATTATATAAACTATGAAATCAGCAGTCACCTCTTTTCCCCATTGTGCGTTTAGATTATAATAGCAAAGCAAGAGGGCTAGATTATTTTTGTTTTCACTTTGTGTGTTTATCCATTTTTGTATGCAAAACTTAGGAGTAGGCAATAGTCAGGTCTTTGGAAAGAACATGAATTGAGGGCCAGACAAAGCTTTAGAGTGTGGGTCTGTTATTCGCTGTGTGATCTTGGGCACATAACTTGTCTATAACTCAGTGTGCTTATCTGTAAAATGGCACTGATATTTCTTCCCTCCTTGGGCTGTTGTAAAGATTGACAGATATAATCTATGGAAAGGCCCTTGCAGAGTATGCTCTATAAATATTGTCTTTCCCTTTTCAGAACAAAGCAGCATTTTTCAAAATTCAGTATTTCAGTACTGAAAAAAATACAGGTTTTATTTTATTTTTTTGAGTTAGGGTCTCACTCTGTTGCTCAGACTGGAGTGCAGTGGCCTGATCTCAGCTCACTGCAACTCTGGCTCCTGAGCTCAAACGATCCTTCTATCTCAGCTTCCTGAGTAGCTGGGACTATAGGTGCACACCACCTTGCCTGGCTAATTTTTGTATTGTTTGTAGTGATGAGGTTTCACCATGTTGCCTAGGCTGGTCTCAAACTCCTGAGCTCAAGCTATCCACCCGCCTCTGCCTCCCAAAGTGCTGGGATTATAGGCGTGACCTACTGCACCCGGCCCAGTATTTCAAAATGTTGCTTTATATAAACCTTCACAATTAAATAAAACATATACCTGAAAATGTTATTTTTCCTTTTCCAAAATCCTGGAAAGTCCTTCCAGAGTTCTCATACCATTTAATCAATTAGACAAATCTTTTTATCACATCTCCTTAACTTGTTCAATGAAAAATACACCGAAATATTTTCTTCTTGACTCCTTGTATTGAGAAAAGAACGAACTTGACAGAGAGAGACAGTTTTAAAAGTCCTTTTTGAATGATAATGGGAGAAATATATGGTGTGTGGAGAGGTGGGGAGCATCCTACATAATGAATCATATGCAGAACGTACAACAGAGAATTCAATACTGTGCTTCTAAAACCTCAATAGTGCTTACAGTAAGTGATATTTTTGTGGCCTTTTCTTTGCCCAGATATTTGTCATTCTGTAGTTGATTTAGAAAGAGATTCATGGAAAGTCATAATTATTTAAAGAAGGGAACAGGCAAAGTGTTCTTTTGCCATGTCTATAAATCTTTCCTTATGCTCTGCTGAGAACTCTGCTCTGACTGTCTGCTTTAACCGTGTAATAGGAGTATATCATAATGTCAGGAGTTGTCAGACCCTCAGAACTCTCCATAATGTGAGATCACAAGCAGAGACAATTTCATTGTAACATTTCTGACTACAAAGTATAAATACCATTCAGTTGGCACATTGTCATCACATCAGAATTTTTTTTTTCATCCTTATACTTTAGGTTTGCTGAGGTATTTAAATCTATAAAGTTAGACAAAGCAGAATAAGAAAATTAAAATTTATAATAGAATAACATTGTCAGAAGAAAACTATCTTTTTGAAAGAAAACATAAAAAGGAATTTTAAAATAAAAATTACAAAGATTTTTAAAAGGCAGTGCATATATTTTCAGTTATGTTTTCATCAGTTCTCTCCAGAGTATAAAAACATTTCTCAGAACAATTTAAAATTGTAGATATAAAACAATAAATCACTCAACACAAGATTTAAAAATCTCATTGAGAGCCCTGACAGAATATTTCTTTCTCATGATGAAGTTACCAACTGGGAGTATTTCACTAATTCTTCAGTTTGTTCATCTGCCTCACTGCAGACCATTATGGCTCCCATAACAGCTATTGTTTTTAAAATAGAAAGAAATTAACACTTGCATAAACTCAGATGTAAAAACTACAGATATTTTATCTTTTAGTGTGATGATACTTGTAGCAGATGTGCTTTTCTTTTGTTTTGTAATAAAATATAGAATCAACCATTACAAAATGAAGACCTACATGTATTATTTTCTTCCTAGAAATACCTTACTAAAATTCACCTTTGTACTTCCAGGTTAACCTGAGTCTAAAGCCTTAAATGCTTGGTTAGTGATTCACAAACAACATCCAGGTTTTTCCCTCGGAATCAATATTTTCTGATTGTCACTGAGGAAGGAGCTTCTAAGGAGATATGTACATGAATATATATGTCGTACTCAGAGAGGAGATACTATTCCTGTTCTGTTTTATTGTAAACCCTCTCCTCTATCTGAAAACCCAGCCTGCTTTGTTAAGGTTTGGAGGGGAGCCCCTCTCCCGCACTGCTGTGTTGGGTCTCAGCTTCCTGTCTGAGGCACATGGCTGCTGTCTTCAGATTCAGCCCCAGTGTTAATCAATAAGGGCATGGACAACTCACTTGGTCCCAATGCCAAAGCAAATCTCATTTTAAATTGTTGAAAAAAATATGTTTTTAATAGACATGGGACAAAGAATTAGGCTGATGAATAAAACCATCGTTTGGTAAGGTGAAAATCAGACCTTAGTATATACTATTTGAGGTTTTTTTGGTGTGTGTGTGTGTGTTTTTTTTTTTTTTTAACATAGTTTACTTAAATCATTGACCACTCTAAGCTGTCTTTCTCTGGTATGTTCCCTGACTTCTGCAATAATAATGTTAGTGTATTCTTCTTCTAATTATTATTTATTATTATTTTTTGAGACAGGGCCTCACTCTGTTGCCCAGACTGAAGTGCAGTGGCATTATCTCCACTCACTGCAGCCTCGACCTCCTGGGCCTAAGTGATCCTCCCACTTCAGCCTCCCAAGTATCTGAGACTACAGGTATGCGCTACCATACCTGGCTAATTTTTGTATTTTTTTTATAGAGACACGGTCTTTTGATGTTGCCCTGGCTGGTCTCAAACTCCTGAGCTCAAACCATCCTCCTGCCTCTGCTTCCTAAAGTGTTGGGACTACAGGCATGAGCCACCATGCCCGACTGTTAGTGTATTCTCCGTTTATTCATTACTTTTCATTTTACTGATAGCGCATTTTTACATTAGGGTAAAGTCTGGTCAGAGTGAGGAAGGTATGGCAGATTTATCCTTCTCCATTACATTTTAGCTTTAACAAGGCTCATCCTAAGATCTCTTTTCTCAGTTTATCCTCTCTTCCCAGGCAATCTCACCCAGGCCTGTGGCTCTGACCATGTTCATGCTTTGTCAGTTTTTATCTACAGCCCAGCACTATCCTCTAAACTCCAGACTGGTATGTTCAATTGCCTATTTGGTATCTCCACATGGACATCTTAAAGACATTTTAAATTCTACTTATCCCAAACTGAACTTAATATCATTACCACCTTCCCACTGCAAACAAAACAAAATAAGATCTTTTCCTAGCATTGCTATTTCAAAGATATATAAGCCAAAACCCTGAGTCATCCTTAAAGGCTTTCTCTTTTCATATACGATATCCAATTAAACCATCTCCAGGCCCGCTGATTTTACTTCTTAAACCAACTTATTTCTATTTTCATTGCTATGACCCTAGCTCAAGCCGCTGTCATCTTCACCTGGAAAATAATGAAAGCCACCAAAAACCTTCCACTTTATTTCTTTCAAATCTGGGCTGTACTGCATCACTATGTCATTGCTGGAATAATCTTTTTTTATTTTCTTTTAAATAAAACTTAACGTCACGTGTCAGTCTCTTGTTTAAACAATTAACTTGTTTCTCACTAATCTTAGAATAAACACCAAAATACTTTGCATGGCCTTTACTGTGCCTGGTCTTCCTTCCACCTCTTCTCCAGTGTCACCTGTCACTGCATGTTCCTTCCTTTTGACTTTTCAGCCATTGGCCTTCTTCCATTCCCTTGAATACAGGACTTTGCTCTTGCTCTTCCCACTTCCTGGAAAATCTTATCCCTTCTTAATTAACACCTCCTCCCCACCACCACACACATATCATCCTGTTAACTCCTACTCATTGTTCAGATCTCAGCAAAATCACTTCCTTAAGAGTGCTGTTTTGCACCATCCTGGTCAAGTCAAATCCCCCTCTTATGCTATCAGAATACCATGCACTTCTCTTTCCTAGTGCCAATCACAGTTTTACATTTGCTCGGGTGACTATTTTATGGAAATCTTCCATATTGAATAGTAGGATCATATAGGAAGGCACTATGTCTGTTTTTGCTAATTACTGCATCCCCAATACTAAGCATAGAGATTTCACTTATGCTGGTATCAGGGGCGATTCATATTTCTGCTTCCTTATGCCAAAGACCAGTGTCATATGTCTTAACTGTGATGCTAGTATTCTGCTTCTGTTACTTAAGCATTTTTCATCCATCTCTGTCTCTTATATTTTTTTGTATCTGTGTATTATCTGGCTGAAAAAAATGGGTACTTTCCTTTTGTAGGCAGAAAATGCATTATTTTTATCATTTGGACTACTTTTTGTACCCAGATCAATTTTTCAGAACAACGCTAATGAACAGATTACACTAGTCTTTTTTCCCTTCCTGGTTCTCAAGGCTACACCTTGTCATTAGCCTTCTGTTTCTTAAGACAGATCTCCATGTTCTCTATGGGTCTCAACTCCATGTTAGAACTTGCTGAGTAATTTGGCTATTTGTCAACCCAACCAATTTAGTTTTACTATTTTTTCCAGCCAAATTATAATTATCACACCTTCCTGGTAAACTGTAACTCTCAGGTTTCACTATCTTCCCAGGCCTGCTGAGCCCCAGGTGTCCACTAATACCCTGTCTTGGTTTTAGCCTTTGGAGGAATTATCTTGCCCCCATGGTTCTGGAAATGAAAAACAAGAGTTCAAAACCAGTGTTATTAAAAGTACTGAACTCTGTAAAATAATATATTTTATTTTCTTTCATCATTTTGCTTTTGCCCTTTCAAAAAGTAGTTGCCTATTTTGCTTTTAAACTACAACTACAGAAGAAGGGGCAAAATGACAATCTTTAATATCTGTAAATTGCAGCTTAAAATAAAAATGCTACTATTCCAAGAGAAAAGTTGTTTTCAGCACTTTTAAAACCTTTGGCATTTTGTGCCCACTATTTATGGATTGCATAAACATAAAGAGGTTACCCCATTAGCGATGCAATAGGGCAGATGCTTTGTGCAAGTCTTTTTTCATAGTTACTTAAAAACATTTTTCAGGGTATGCATCTTTCTCATTAGTGCAAAGAAAGACAATCTCTGCAAAGAACAGAAGTGAAAATCTGGCTGTTGTTTTAAACATTAAAAGGTATCCTGAGAAAATCGTTTATAATTTGTTTCTAGTGCTTCCAACAAACAGATGGAAGAACCTACTATGAGCTGAGCATGATGAGAATGCTGTAGAGGCTTAAAGATTTACAAGTCACAGTTCCCGCATTCAGCAGCATATTGCAAGCAGAGTATGGAAATACACTGAGTGCTCAGTAGAGACTAATTCAAAGTTAATTACACACATGTCTTAGATTGTTTGGGTTGTTATAACAAAATACCATAGACTGGGTAAAACAGGAAAGCAGACATTTATTTATCACATTCTGGAGACTGGGAGTCTGAGATTAGGGTGTCAGCATGGTTGAGCTTCCTCACAGATGGGATCTTCTAGTAGTGTCCTTACATGGTGGAAGGACAAGCTCACTCTCTGAGGCATTTTATTTTTATTTTTTATTTTTTTGAGACAGAGTCTCACTCTGCCACCCAGGCTGGAGCGCAGTGGCACAATCTTGGCTCACTGCAACCTCCTCTGCCTCCCCGCTTGAATTCCTGGTTCAAGCGATTCTCCTGCCTCTGTCTCCTGAGTAGCTGGGATTACAGGCACTGGTCACCTGTATTAATTTATGCTTGGCTAAGTTTTGTACTTTTAGTGGAGACGGGGTTTCACCATGTTGGCCATGAAAGCCTCTTTTATAAGGGCACTAATTCCATTCATGAGGGCTTTGCCCTTGGTACGTAATTAACTTACCAAAGTTCCACCTCCTAATGACATCAACTTGAGAGGGTGTCAACATATGAATTTGGGGGGTGACACAAATGTTCTAACCATAGCAATACACAAATAATTCTGAGCTAAAAAAGACTTTAAAATAATCTACTCTAAATTCTTTATTTTAAAAAGGAAGAAAAGTAGACACAAACAAGTCATGAGACTTGTTTATTATTATCCAGAACTGGATTTGGAACCCCTTACTTCCTGTCTCATTTGGTGCATTTTACATGCTACAGAGGAAATTTTGTGTTCTTTTATTTATTACTACTGCGGGGGATCTTTTAAGAGTCCTCTTTTTAACAACAGATTATGGCCTTGAATTAAAAATTGACATTGGTGATGCAAATTTAAAAAGGAGACTCAATATGTGATAGCTTATGATATGTGTGGGTAGTTCACTGGTTTTCTTTTCCATGTGAGAGAGGAAATAAAATAGTACTTATATCACATTATTAATTTCCCTAATATGAAAATATTTGAAAGAATATCCAAATTAAAACATAATTTCTGAAGAAGCACAAACAGGAAGTTTTTGTTTTAATATAGCGCTATCACTTTGCCATCATTATTTGAAGTCTGCTCAACATGCACAGTGTCTATTCAGCACCCAAGGCAGTGATGCCCTTAGTAAATTATGTATTTCATGATGCTATAGATAGTTTACTATTCATAACTCCTAAGGAATGATTATTAGTCTCTTGAAACACTCATGTGCTCAAGGTTAAAGGTAAGTGTCGACCAACAATTTCTCTGCTTAGTTTAGGCACAAATTAAATGTTTTTCTTCTTCTTGTCTTTTTTTTTTCTTGAGATGGAGTTTTGCTCTTGTCACCAGGGCTGTGTAGCAGTGGCACAATCTCAGCTCACTGCAACCTCCGCCTCCCGGGTTCAAGTGATTCTCCTGCTTCAGTCTCCTGAGTAGCTGGGATTACAGGCACCCACCATGCCCGGCTAATTTTTGTAGAGATGGGGTTTTGCCATGTTGGCTAGGCTGGTCTTGAACTCCTGACCTCAGGTGATTTGCCCACCTCGGCCTCCCAAAGTGCTTGAATTACAGGCATGAGCCACCGTGCCCAGGCAAATTAAATATTTTATATGGAAAACATTATAATTTATCTCTGCAGAATATTCAGGTGTGCAGTAAATGTTTTAATCAAATGTTTTGGCAAACCATTTGGGGTTAGCCAATAAGAATTTATCACTCTCATTCATATGCAAATAGAAATGTATGTTCTAAGGGTATGAAAGCTGTAAAAAGCCTCACGGAACACCCAGTCCAGCCCCTATATTTCACAGATGAGGAACCAGAGTGACCTGTTATCTTTTCCCAAGAACAGTCAATAAGCCATGTTTTCGTAGACATACAATTTTCGCGTTTGTTCCTTTTGCTATTGTAATTATGTTGACTCATTCTTAAGTTGATCAAGATTCTGCCATCTTTGTAACATGCTGTTTTCAATATGGTGACAAGATGTTTTGTAATAAGGAAGTCACTTCATTAGACTAAAGAAGACCAATAACTAATATAAGTGATATAGTTTAAATGACAGTTGCTATTACTATAGTTACTTGTGGTACCTACTCATTGGTGTGTGTGTGTGTGTGTGTCCATGTGTGTATGTGTGTCCATGATACTGGGTGTGTATATCTCTGAGTCTGTGTATGGATGTGGCATTTCTGCATGTGGTAATATTTAGATGTGGACATGTGTATACGTGTATTTGTGTGTGTGTGTGTGTACTTGTGTAGTTGTACCTATGGTAGAATGGAGGACTCTTATTTCATGACTCCCTGTGATATGTATTATGCTCCTTAGCAAAGAGCTGCAGCCTCACCAACTGTTCTTCCCAGAGTCTGAGCTAATAGAAAGTCTGCCACATTTATGACTACATACTGTTCAAACTGAAAAATTTCCCCCTTTACCTAGGGTATTTTTAGTATCAAAGACTCTTTAGTCACTTGTAGACTTAACACTCTTTAAAAATAAAACCTTTATTTCTTTTCTGAGTGCTGCAGTGTGGGCTCTTTTGGTGTTAAATGAAAAACTGACTTTGGAAGAAAGATGTATGGAAAAAAGAAATGTTATGATACTAGCACAATGACTTACTAAAGCTGTTTTGAATTGCATTAGATACTATTTTATTCTATTCCAAGTGTGAACACAATATAAAAGCTCATGTTTACTCATTTAAAGATAAAAAAAATCACAGAAGCCAACTGTTGGGAGAGCCTGCAAAGCGCCCCCTCCTTTATTGCCCTTGACCTCAGTTTCTCTCTTCTCTAAAATGAGAGCTTGAAGTTGTTTTTTTATATATCATTCGTCTTGTTTGCTATTCCCAAAAAATAGAAATTTAGGGCTTATGTTTGCTTTTTTTCTTTTTTCATTTTGAGCAGCCTGGGAAGCCAGACATGCATGGCATGGAATGTGTTATTTGTTCTGATCTGAAAATGAAATATCTAGTATGGTGTATAACTCTCTTGGAGCATTATTATAAACTCATTGTTCTGTAATAACTTACAAAGACAGAATACAGAATCCCTGATACTTCAGAAGACACTTACTTATCTAGGTCTAAAATATTGCTTATTTAGAGTAGAGTCATACAAATAGAACATCAAAAAGGTCATGCTCATAGACAGAATAATTGTTCTTTTATAAAAGATGGCACCTAGAAAATTGAGAAAACTTCCTACAAATCCAGTGTCTGCAAGCATCACTGAATTGTTGACATAATCAAGAATATTCATGTCAAAATACTCCAATAAAAAATTAAAGTGTAAAATCTTTAACGAAACCGAAATTTTATTAAATGAACACATTATTTAAGTTGGTAATTCATATCAATTATTAGCATGTTTTCAGTTTATACAGATTTTTCAGTTGCCCAAAGCTTAATTATGAGGGAAAAAAACACTTTCTTTTTTTAAAACACTTTCTTTCTTTTTAAAACTTTATTTTACATTTGTATTATTGATTTATTTTTAATTTGATTTATGTGTATTTATTAGTAATCACTTTGTCAGATTTTATGAGGTAGGCAGATAACGACATCATGGTCCCCACTTGCCACAAATACATGAAATATATGTTGCATTTATATTCTGTAAGAAATATGATATTTCTGTCTGGAAGAAAAACCTATTGAAGAAATGGGGGAAAACACTGCTGGATTGACAACTAAAATATGACAAAATACATAAAAACAGAAAGCAGGGGGAAAATAAACCAAAGCATTTTCCTTCCAACACTCATCTAATCTGCTTATGTTTTCTGAGGGAAGTAATTTCTGACTCCAGTGACCACAGTTGTCATAGAAAACTACATACTAGTAACAGTAACAGGCTCCGCACAGTGGCTCACGCCTATAATCCCAGCACTTTGGGAGGCTGAGGTGGGCGGATCACTCGAGGTCAGGAGTTTGAGACCAGCCTGGCCAAAATGGTGAAATCCTGTGCCTACTAAAAATACAAAAATTAGCTAGGTGTGGTGGCGCACATTTGTAATCCCAGCTACACGGGAGGCTGTGGCAGGGAATCGCTTGAACTGGGGAGGCGAAGGTTGCAGTGAGCTGAGATCATGCCACCGCATTCCAGCCTGAGCCACAGCGCAAGACTGTCTAAAAAAAAAAAAAAAAAAGAAAGAAAACTATATACTAGCATACTAGTAACAAAGGCACAGGGATCTTCTCCTCCAGATCAGGAGCTCGCAAATGTTTTCTTAAAGGTATGTGTAGTAAATATTTTAGGCTTTTTGAGTCAAGAGACAAATCAAGGATATTGTATAGGTACTTATATAACCGTTTAAAATGTAGCCATTTAAAATGCCAAAAGCATTTTTACCTTGTGGGCCATACAAAAACAGGTGGCAGGAGAGATTCATCCTTTATTAAGGAATTGGAATTTCAAAATTCTATTCTATATCAATTATACAATTGAAGTTTTATAAAAATTAAATAGGTTAGAGCAGTCTTTTAAAAAATTTAAACGTTATTTTTTTCCCCTCAATATCATTGCTTCTTGACAATAAAGTTACCACTTTAAATGAGAAAAGGATATTCAGTCTTAAATTCCAAGAAATTTTCCCCACAGGAAACTTACATTGTTTTAATTCAGAGTCAGTGAGGTACAAGTCAAAAGATGAACACCGAACTGATAATAGTGGCAATGTAAACAACAATAAGAAAGTTAAGTAGTGGGTGGTCAGAGAATTGGATTCAATGTCAATACTTTGATCCTCTGATAACAAGATAGCTTTACTGTTAAATTAATAGTTGACATAATTTTAAAAAGTTTCAGAAGAAGAAATAAACATTTAATATTTAATGTGGAAAAAGTACATGAAGACTATCTAAATATTGAGATATGAGCTATTGGAAGGAGAATGATATATTTGCACCCAGAAATTCTTGCACACTATATCAACTGGGGCAAATAAGTACATTCTTTTCAAGACTGGAACATATGGGAAGCAAAGACAGTCTTAGACCATCTTTTTCTGTGCTTTTATCTTAGAAGGAACATAATTTAGCAATTTTTTTTCCATTGGCATTTATAGAATTATATAGTTTTTCTTAATTCAGAAAATGAAAAAGAATTCAATATTTTTGTGTGAATCCATGTAGGTGGTAAAATATATAAACAAGACAAGAAAAGATGGTACACACAAAAAAAACACAGCCTTTTCAAGCAAATTGGAAGCTATAAAACATCATATGTCACAATTTTTTTTGGTGGAATGTGATGTGCCAAGCTACTTCGATTTTTTAAAAGTCAGCCATCAACTCATTAACCAGTGTCTGCAAGCAGATGTTGGCTTCAGCTGTGGTGCTATTTGGTGTGCTTAAGAATGTGGAGATGGATATCAGCTTTTCAAATAGAAAGTAGCTACAAAACATAAAAAATGATTTCTTTCCTCAAATTTTACTTGTCATATTATGTTACATTAGATGGTGAAACAGAATGTTAACTGTGTAATGAGACAAGGATACTAAAATGTAAAGGAGAACACACTTTTTCAGCTTAGATACATGCCATCCTTTTAGACATGGGTAGCCATTCTGAAATGATAGAAGAATTTTTGTTAAATGCAAATCAGCTGCTTGTGAATTTATGATATGAAAGTTTAACAAGTTTGAAAACTTTTCAAAACAATACAAAAGGTGCATGAGCGATACTTTGCTATTTTAAACAGAGATAAAAGACTGTGTTGGCAATGCATAGCCACTTAGCACCTGATGTTTTTCTACCAACATTAGTGTTAGTGCCCATGGCCCCTTGTTGATGTAAGCACCCCAATTTTGGGATTGCTGATGCTTTCTAATACTGTACCATGTGATTCTTTTGACAACAGTGGATATGTGGGCTTCTAGACCTCTATTAAAGTAACTGCAGTTTACCTCTCAAAAAAGAATATAACACAGGTATTTTGCAAAGCAGATAGACTGCATATTTGATTTATATTACAGTGAAAATTAATATTTGTATAAAGATAGGAGAAGTTAACAAGAAAAGGCAACTGTTAATGGAAAAGTAAAAGAACGTTGGAAGTGTACAAAGATGGGTCACTGGTGAAATCACTTTTGTTTTTAGTGGAATCTGTTATTCTCTGTCATTGAATCATTCTTACGTGTGCACTAATTGATTTTTTTAACTCTTTCAACACATCTCATAATTCTCAACATCATTTAATCTGAATAATTCTCGGTTGATTCAGTCCTAAATGATTCCAGAAAGATAATCACTTATTTTATTCTTTTAAAACTTTGTCTAGTAAAGAAATATTACAAACTAATTTGGGTTAAATTCCCATCTTTCTAAAGCACTGGTTGCAGCTGTGCTCCCTGGGAAGTGAACTCTGAGACTGAGATTACATGCAAGATTGCTCTCAGAGAAGAGAAGGGAAGGGAAGATGGAGAAAGGGAAAGGGAGAAGAGGGAGGAGAAAGAAGGGAATGAATTGGATGTGAGAGCGAAGAGAGGAAAAGGAGGGAGGGGATGAAAGGGAGAAGTGGGGGAGGCAGCAGGATTGGGCAGCACAATAGGCTAAATGTTTTGTGTACCCCCAAAATTCATATGTTGAAACCTAATGCTCAGTGTGATGGTATTTGGAGCTGGGGCTCTGGGAGGTAATTAGGTTAGGAAAGTGGAGCCCTCAGAATGGGATTAGTGCCTCTATCAAGAGGCCAGGGCATTAGCTAGCTCTCCTTGTACAATGTGAGAATGCAAGGAGAAGGTGGCAATATGCAACCCAGAAGAGTGTTGTCACCAGAGCCTGACCACAACCATGATTTCAGACTTCCTGCCTCTAGAACTATGAGAAGCAAATTTCTGTGTTTTATACATCAACAAGCCTATGGTACTTTGTTGTAATAGCCTAACCTAAGACACAAGCCGAAGGAAAAATTGTAGCTGTGATGGTGTCTCAGTAACAAAGAGTTATCCCATACTTCAGTGAGGGTGCTGGATCCTTACATCCTATTCAATATGCTATGTAATATACTGCATAGTTTACACTGTACAGTGATATAGAGTTTATGCCATATGCTATACTTTAGAAATTATACCAGTCAGTGGGTGCTGCTGCCCCAGGAAGGAGGCTTACAGCTAGGCAAGTCTGCTCTCTGTAGTCCAGGACAGTTTCGGGAGAAGGCTAACAGCTGAGGACAGCTCTTCTAGCAACTGGAGAAACAAGTCCCAAAGTCTCGAAGGGGGATTTGTACAGCTTGTCACACATTCACTATAGCATTAAAATGAGGAAGATTATTTTAATTTCTAACCTAAATTACTCCTATTAAGTCTAGATTTTTAAATTCTACCTTCTCTGAAAGTACTGAACAGCTGCTTTTCCTTGTATAAGCTACACATTTCAATCATGATGCAGTGAGTCTACTAATGTAACTAAAAGCTGGATGAACAATCCCAGTCCACTCCTTTCTAAGCTTTAAAAGCATTGCTCTTACGTTTTCTTGAATGCATTGCTCTTGTGTTTTCTTGAATGCACTGGCTAAATCTTGAACAACATTTATTAATTTTTTTATACCGTTGTTGCAAAGATTGTAAGAATAGGACATACCACATAACAACGCTTGGAAGACACTGTTATAATTTTAACTACCTGGAGAAGGCTAGCTATTTAGTAACGCAATATTTTCATTTCATAGTGAACTGTGGGCAAAGATATGTATAAGCACATTTTGGGATCATACAATAGGATCTTGGGCTTATTTAATTTAGAAACAGAGGTAGTAGATATTTAGGAGAGAATAGAAAAATTTATTTATCTTTCTTGGATTGAATAAGAAAATATTTGATGATGTAAGAAGCAATGAGATGTTGAGTACATCAGTTCTCTGTGGGGCCATGCAAGCTCAGTGACCTCCGTCAAGTGACTAAAGGACACTTAATGGGAGCTAAATGAAGCTAGGGCATTTCGTTGACCCTCCAGTCATGAGACTATTGAGAAACCACTACTTCAACCCCGTAATGTTTCTCTGAGCCACTGGGGGAATCAAATAAAGAGGATTTCCAGTCAACACTGTGATAGAGACATAACTTTCTGTTGTGTTAAAACCAAGAGGAAATATAAGGAATTTGATGGAACCAACCTTATATTTCCAGGAAATATAAGATAGAACCAACAGTAAATATAAGGAATTTGATAGGATCAACAAAAAAAGTATAAGGTTTGGGTTAATGAAGTCTTTAGAAAAATAGCTAATGCTGGTGAATTGGGGAAGGATATTTCAGATTTTAGGCCACCTTGGACACACCAAGGATACGCATGTTCTTCAAAAATCTGCTCATATGAGAAATCTTACAATTTTCAGTTTTTAAGGAACTCAGGAAAGTTCTTCCTGATTCATATGTTTAAAGAATACATAAAGTATTACCCTGTGCATTACAACTTGATGACAGCAGCCATTCTTAGGACAGTTGTTTTATGGGAATCTTCCAGTAGCAGAAATGGGTAAACCAGAATTATAAAAAATGATGCATCAAGTTATGGAGTATTTTATTGCAAAAAAAAGAGGCTCTAAATCTGGCTAGATGAATATGTCTTTTAAAAACGACACCTTCAAAACAACTAGACAGCTTTAATTAGTAACTTCAAGATACAACAGTAGCATAGTTTGTTTCTCACTAAACTTGCAACTTCTTTTTTTTTTTGTTTGTTTCAGATAAGAAAATGAGGCTTTTGGTGAGGATTTGTAGAGATTATGCTTTCCATTCTTGTCCCTCTAGAACAGTGTGGGTGTTCAGGTAGACTCTTTCTCATTCTCCATAGGCAGAAATAAAATTGCTGATCTTTTATAGAAAAGTTGCCCTCTAAGTACTTCCAGCCAAGATTGTAAGTTATATAAATCTTGTGGAAAAGTGTGAATTTCTTCTCCAGCTACTGGAATTACCTTTGCTCCGTCATAGCAAGCTTTTTTAACCCAACATATTTCCACATCTTCGTATTTCATTATTTTATTTACTTTACACAAGTGAATGTCCATATATTAGAGCTCTGTAGAGATTTTTTGTGCCAAAATGGCTAATAAGCGATATGATAAGTATAAACAAATACTGAGACTATAAATGGGTCCTGCCTCTAGGCCCATACAGAACACACAGATCCTTCTTTCCTACTTATTTTCTTTTCTGTGTGAATAAACAGCATTCTTAAAATTCCTAGGATAAAGAATTGAAATTTCTCTTTCTCCTTTATTGTCTAGTATTTGACTAGCCTTAGGTTTTAGAATCTGAAAAGTTGAAATGAGTCATTAGGTTTTCAGTTGACTTGGACTGAAGATAAAACCTAATTGTACATTTTTGCAAGATTTTAAATAAATAACATCTGCTGTCTTAGCCATGGATGATTTAATTTTTTAACACGTGCTTCCACCCTTTAATTTTCTGCAAAGCAGCCACATCAATTATTAATTCATCTATATTTCCTCAAAGCGAGCAGACTTAAGATCCTTCATAAATATTTAAGAATACTGCTGCAAAATAAACAAAAACTTCTACTTAACTTTTAATTGCAAGTTCGAGAACCAATGCTTGCAAAAGCAACAAAGAACAAGACAAACATCACACACACAAAAAAACAAAACCCTGAGAAGTAAAAAAGCAGAAACTAAAAGAACAAGGAGGCCAGACTTCTGTCATTGCCTGTTTTACAATGTGAATCTCATTTACTGCACATTTAACTAATGGAATAAATGGACACGGCCAAATTTAACTCAGGCCTGATGATAGCACTTAATTTCTGATAATTCACTTTTTCTCTTTCTCTTTCTTTCACACATATTGCCACACATGGTACACACTCTTTACCATTAATACTGAACAAGTTACTAAAATAATAAATACAGGAATATGCAAAATAGCCTGCATGTAATTAAAATAATGAGGGAATAGCTCAAACTTTCCTTTCTTATTATATTAACAAGGCGTCTGAGAAAGATGCTATTATGAATTGAATTGTGTACTCCAAAAAGACATATTGAAGTCTAGACCCCTATACCTGTGAATATGACCTTATTTGGAAATTGGGTCTTTGCAGATGTAATCAAATAAAGATGAGGTCATGCTGAATTAGGGGGGGCCCTAATCCAATATGCTGGTGCCCTTATGAGAAGAGGAGAAAAGCCACACAGAGACACAGTGAAAAAAATGCCATGTGACAATGTAGACAAAGACTGGAGTGATGCATCTATGAGCCAAGGAATGTCAAGGATTTTGGGCAACAACGGAAGCCAAGAAAAAGGCATAGATTAGATCCTTTCCTAGATCTTTCAGAAAAAGTGCAGCCCCAGTGACACCTTGATTTCAGACTTCTAACTTCCCAGGCATGTGAGAGAATAAATTTCTGTTGAAAGACACCCAGTTTGTGCCACTTGGTTACATAGATGCTATATGCTAATCTGTTCTTTTTGCTTTCTAATATTAGAAAGCCTATATACTATGGATAGAATATATGTACAGTTTTAAAATTATAAAGCAAATATCCTTCTGATCACCCTCCAGGTCAATAAACAAGAATGATATTTCTGAATCCTTGGAAGGTTCTCTTATATACCCCTTTCTTATCAGAGCCTACTTCTTTCCCCCACTGCCTGATAATCCTTTAGCGGCTTTTCTTTATAGTTATATCACCTATGCAATTATACTGTAACCAATATGGTTTAATTTTCCCACTGATAAATCTTTAAAGGAGAAGATATTTAGATGAACCAACCTGATGAAAATGCATTTTAGAGCTTTGCTTAGGCAAATTCACAAGTTACTTACTGATAAATATAAATTGAAACTACACTCTGTAAAATTATATTTTGAATAAGCATATTCATTCAGTTGATTCACTCACTGAAGACTTATTATTAACTGGGGACATACTGGGCAAACTTTATGTTTCAGACATTTTCCAGATAAGAGATTAAAAGTAATGTCAATAATTCCACTTTAACAAAACATACAATTTAAAGCAAAATTAAATTATCTGAAAATCATACTTACTTGTTACTTATGCACACACACAAGAGTTTGTGTGATTTGATAAGATTGTATTATAGAACAATTGATTAGTACAATGAATTTTACCAATTTATAGATTAACTTCATTTATTCATATAAACATAAGAGCATAGATTTAGAGGTGCTACACATTTTAATTTTCATTAAGTTATTAGATTATCTAGATTTGCTTAGTTACTGAATTTGCTCAGTCTATGCATATGAATTCTTCTTGGCATTTCCATGTATTTACTGTTAACAGAAAATATACAAGTCTTTTTTTGATTTTATAGACTGCTTAATATAACACATGTTTAACTATTACAAAGGTTAGATATAAGGAGGTAAAGGGATTTAAACCAGTTTTTTGTTTGGTAGTAAAATGCTTGTGAATAGGAGTCTGTCAGATGTTTTAGAAGGCACTGGAACACAAGTGTCTCCTGCTTTTCAAAAAGCTTATGGTTCCCAGAAGAAAAGAATGGATTGGCTAATGACTATAATATAATATAATATGCATTCTGTAGTCCAGGAAAACTTGAAGTGGATCTAGCTCAAATATGAAAGTGATGAGACCAGGTGCAGTGGCTCATGCCTGTGATCCCAGCACTTTGGGAGGCCAAGGCCAGTGGATTGCTTGAGCTCACAGGTTCGAGACATGCCTGGGCAACATAGCAAAATCTCGTCTCTATAAAAAATACAAAAATTAGCCAGGCATGATGGTGCACACCTGTAGTCCCAGCTACCCAGGAGGCTAAGGTGGGAGGATTGTTTGTGCCCAGGAGGAGGAAGCTGCAGTGAGCTGAGATTGCTCCACTGCATTACAGCCAGGTGATGGAGTGAAACCCCATCTCAATTAAAAAAAAAAAAAAAAAAAAAAAAGGAAAAAGAAAAAAGAAAGTGATGAATTCTACCTGGAGAGAAACAAATTTGTTCCCATGGGAAATGGCATATATAAAGCCGTTGTTGAGTATTGAAGGGTGGGAGTTTGTAGACAGAGAATCCCAAGGTCAGAGAAGGGCAAAGTGTTTGGCCTGTATCAAATTTGTTTTTAATGTCAGGAAATAAATCTCAATAATATTTATCTCTAGATACGTATTATATTACCTTTGTGACAGCTTTTAATTGATCTTGGAAAGTTATCAACTTCATATACTTATTGATAGATTATAATTTAGTTAACAAAACATGTCACTGGCTAATATGATTCAGTTGACATGCTCACTATTACAGGCATTTATTTCCAGATTCAAAGGTCCTGATACTGCACATTATCAATTGCAAATTATTTCTTTAAAAAATTCATGGCAGGGAGCACTGGCTCAAGCCTGTATTTCCAGCACTTTGGGAGGCCGAGATGGGCGGATTACGTGAGGTCAGGAGTTCGAGACCAGCCTGGCCAACATGGTGAAACCCCATCTCTACTAAAAATCCAAAAATTAGCAGGCACGGTGGCATATGCCTGTAATCCCAGCTACTTGGGAGGCTGAGGCAGGAGAATTGCTTGAGCTCGGGAGGCGGAGGTTGCAGTGAGCCGAGATCGTGACACTGCACTCCAGCCTGGCTGACAGAGGGAGACTCTGTCTCAAGAAAAAAAAAAAAAAAAAAAAAAAATTCATGAAAAATTTTACTACTTTTAAAGGATTACATTGTTCAGTTTCTAATACAAGAACTAAATTGAAAGCTTCCTTACAATTTAGGATAGGCCAATATATGCTAGAAATTTTATTCAGTGTAATTTTCAAAGATGTTTATTCTTTTTTTTTTTTTTTTTTTTTTTTTTTGGGGGCTTAACAGAAATTTATTTTCTCGCAGTTCAGGAAGGCAAAAGCCCAAGTTTTCAACAGTCTTAGTTCCTTCTGCTGCCTCTCCCGTGGCCTCACATGGCCTTTCCCCCCTGCTCATGCCTCCCTGAGGTCCCTTTTTTGTGTCCAAGTTTCTTCTTCTTGAAAGGACATCAGTCCTACTAGATTAAGTCCTACCCTCATGGCCTCATTTTACTTTAATTACCTCTTTAAAGGGCCTATATCCAAATACTATTCTTTTTTAAGTTTTGTTTTTAATTGACAAATAATAATTTGTATATTTATGGGATTCAGTGTGATATTTTGAAATATTTATACATTGTAGAATGATCAAGTCAGGCTAGAATATCCACATCTTAAATATTTATGACTTCTTTTTGTGGTAAGAACAGCTAAAATCCTCTTTCTTAAAAGTTTTAGCTATTTTGAAATGCATTAATAATTATAGTCACCATGCTGTACAATGGAACACCAGCTCATACTTCTCCTAACTGAAACTTTGTACTCACTAACCAACCTCTCCCTTTCACCCATTCAGCCCTCTCATAAAACTAGCCGATGAAAACCATTATTCTACTCTCTACTTCTACGTGTTTGACTTTCTCCCTTGATTTCTTTTTTTTCTGGCTTTTTTCTTTTGGTATTGTGATAATTTTGCTGTGGGTTGTAAAAATGTCCCTAGATAGCAGTTTCTTGGAACTTTATGAGTTTACTCAGTTTTCATGTTAACTTTTCAACTTGAAATTTCCACACAACATTAATAGATTCAAATTACACTAATACATTCAAATTTCACAGCTAGGATGGCACAGGCTCAGAGGTTGAATTTTTCCAATTAGACTCAATCCACACAGTACCTACCTCCTCCTCCTCTCGCTTGACACTGGATTCCCTAAATGAATAGCTGTTTTCAATATCATTACACTCAGATGTAGCCTTTCAGATGTCTTTTTATGCATGGTCTTACATCTTGCTTTCTATCGTGCACAAGTCCAAGTTTACTCTGTTCCCATGTGAGTGGTCAACTTCCTTGGGCCAGTATCTAAGTCCCTTTGGCCTGCTGAAGGATTAGTTAGTGTATTCTGTATTCTGGCCTTGACTCCTTTCTTTCTTCATTTGCAGAGACTTCTGTTATTTAATTAAAGCTTGACAACATTGTAAATCTTTTGGTATGCTTTATAATTTCTGCATTTTTGTTGCTGAGGACTGAGAAGGGGGAAAAAGAGGGCCTATTTGTTTAAATTGCTAAATTACTAGAACTAGAATTAGATTTTTTTTGGATAAGAGTGTAAGACAGTTTGGAGATCTGAGATAATTACCAAAGGATGATGGCAGAAGGATGGGGAAGGAGTGGCAAGTTGGAGATCAAGGAACCTTGATTGTGCACAGACGTGTAAGAGCCACTAAATGAAGAGGTGCTGCTGGAAAAGGGAAACAGAAGATTCAGGAGACTGGTGTCACAAAAACTGCAGGGGCAGGAGATTTCACGAAAGTTTTAGGATATTTAACATGTAGCATCCCTATCTGGTAAAGTTTAGCATCACAGGGAAAAAGCTCATTGGCTTTGGCACTTAGTCATTGCCAGTCTTCTTCCTCTCAGTTGGCGGCAACCCCATCAGGTTGCTCAGTCAAAAACCTTGGTGCCGTCCTTGACTTACCACCCTCTCTCACAAGATCAATATCTAATTCATCAGGAAATTCTGTTTTCTTGGCCTTCAAGATATGTCTGCACTTTGACTACTCACCACTACTAATTTAAAATTGCAAACTGAATATCTCCCCCTCCCACTCTCAACAATTTCAATGTTGGTTACCCAGCTCTCTTATTGTTCCATAGCATTTTTCATCTCCAGCATCGTGGATGGCACCCTCATTTATTACAGTGATTGCTTACTGCCTGTCTTCTCTCACTAGACTACTAGTCCCATGAGGGCAGGGTTCTCTGCTGTGTTCTAATGCTTAGAGCACCTGTACCTGGCATGTAGTAGTGACTCAATAATTGTTACATAAATGAATTGTAATCTTGTTGTATATTTAACTAAAATTTCATTTGAGCAAATTTTAGTTAAATATACAACAGACTCCAATTAGAGCTATACAGTTGGAGCTGTATGTTTTAGACATGTAAGCCTTATTCAATTCTACTTTGAATATAATTAATATTTTAGTAAAAATTTAATCTCTTATTCTATTATAGGAATTCTGTGCTCAAGAATTTTTGCAACCATCAAATCCTAGAAATTAGAGTCCAAACATTACTATCAGATACCATTTTTACCTTATAAACTAATTAAAGATTTTAGCCAAACTTCTAAATAAGGAGATTTAAAACATTCATAAGGAATCAATATTCTAGCACTTCTTCTTCACAAAGTACTTACTCAGTGGACAAAGAAATTTCAACTTACCAAAACAACAAAATACTGCATATATTTGAGGATTCTTCCAATTGGAGCTAAACAGTTGGAGCTGTATGTTTTAGGCATGTAAGCCTTATTCAATTCTACTTTGAATATAATTAATATTTTAGTAAAAGTTTAATCTCTTATTCTGTTATAGGAATTCTGTGCTCAAGAATTTTTGCATCCATCAAATCCTAGAAATTAGAGTACACACATTACTACCAGGTGCCATTTTTACCTTATACCCTAATTAAAGATTTTAGCCAAACTTCTAAATAATGAGATTTAAAATATTCATAAGGAATTAATATTCTAGCATTTGTTCTTCACAAAGTACTTACTCAGTGAACAAAGAATTTTAAATTTACCAAAAAAACAGAAGACTGCATACATTTGAGGATTCTCAGTATGTCCTTCAGGTGGGAGCTGATCATAATTCCAAAACAAACAATTGCAAATGCCATAGTCCCAAGTGTTGAAATTCCAAAAGATCAAAATACTGAAAATATAATTCTAATTTTAAAAATTTTATTTACACTTTTAAAAGGGGATTTATTTGAGAAACATAAAAACACAACAAAACACTTCCTAGGCCATTTTACGTAAGAAAATAGGCAATAATAACATGCATATTTTTGCAAGCATTAATACTTTGGCATACTAATGACAGTTGCATGGGAATAACAGTTATAAGCAGTGAAACTGTATTCATATAAATAGGTCAGAAGCAAAATATGACTATGGTTGGTAATTATGTGTGTCTAGCTTTATAACTTTGGTCATATGAAACATAATGACAGACAACATAAATCTTATCTTGGCGAGACTGATGGAAAACCATGACGAGTTACTGTCACAAATGTAATCACCCAAAGAGTCAAGATCTCAAGAAATTTTATCTTTCACAAATGCAGATCTACAAAAAGGACATTTCTTCATTTAGTGAGGAAATTTCAACATTTCTATATAAATGTGCAGTGCTTATACATAAAGTCAACATTGTGATAATGCACTTTAATGGAATCAAATTTGTAGCATAAAACAAATTAGAACTCTCTAAAAGTCTCCACACAATTTAGATCTCTAATATAGGATATAATGTGAAGATGAAATACATAGCATAACAAATTGGCACTGTGTGTGAAGAGGTAGAAGTTATGTGTGAAGAGGTAGAAGTTATATGTGATTGGATAATTTGGCTTGGAGGACTTCTTGTATTTTTCAGCTGTGTTTTTACTTCTATGATCTGTATTTGGGCAGTGGTTGTGGTCTACAAATTTTGTAAGTATATGCAGTCCCTCTGAAAGTCTGATTATTGCTTGGCCTTTGCAATTAAGGGATTTTCAGCTTTTGCAGCACCAATAATAATTAGCTTTTAAACTTTTATCTTTCACTATTAAGAAGCCTCATACACTTAACTTATCACAGCCTTTTTGTGAGGGAACAATTTCACAGATCTCTTCCACTGTGTTGTAAGGAATACAGTAGCAGGAATGATACTTGGCTTCCTCAACGCCAAGTGTGTATTAGTAAGGGATCTCCAGAGAGACTCAATCAATAGGATATGTATATAGATACACGAGAGGGGATTTTTAGAAGAATTGGCTAACATCCTTATGGTGGCTGAGAAGTCATAGGGCAGGTCGTCTACAAGTTGGAGACCCTGAGATGCTGGTAGTGTGGCTCAGTCCAAGTCTAGTAACCTCAGAACCCAGGAAGCTGGTGTAAGTTTCAATCTGAGGTCAAAAGCTTCAGGACCCAAGAAACAGCTGGTGGAGGTCCTGGAGTCCAAAAGTCAGCAAACCTAGAATTCTGATGTCCAAGGTGGCAGAATAAAAGTCTTTCCAGTTTGGGAGGCCGAGGTGGGTGGATCACCTGAGGTCAGAAGTTTGAGACCAGCCTGGCCAACATGGCAAAACCCCGTCTCTACTAAAAATACAAAAATTAACCAGGTGTGGGGACACGTACCTGTAGTACCAGCTACTTGGGAGGCTGAGGCGGGAGAATCACTTGAACCTGGGAGGCAGAGGTTGCAGTGAGCCGAGATCACACCACTGCACTCCAGCCTGTGGGTGACAGAGTTGGACTCTGTCTCAAAAATAATCATAATCATAATCATAATCATAATCATAATAATAGTAAAAAGTCTTTTCAGTTCTCAGAGAGAGACCAATTTACCCTCAGCATTTGTTCTCTCCAGGTCCCTGTCTGATTGAATAATGCCTACCAACTTTGAGGGCAGGTCTTCCCTGCCTAGTCCACTCAGATTTACACCCTAATCTCTTCTGGAAATACCTTCATAGACACATGCAAAATAATGCTTTACCAGGTTTCTAGGCATTCTTTAATCCAGTCAACTTGACACCTAAAATTAAGTCCACAAGTTCGTGCACTGTCAATTTAGCACTCATAAATAACCCCTTAAACCAAGCTTGTCCAACCTATGGCCCATGGGCCACATGAGGCCCAGGATGGCTTTAAATGTAGCCCAATGCAAATTGATAAGCTTCCTTAAAACATTATGAGAATTTTTGTGATTTTTAAAAAAATCTCATCAGCTGTCGTTAGCGTTAGTGTATTTTATATGTGGCCCAAGGCAATTCTTCTTCTTTTAATGTGGCCCAAGGAAGCCAAAAGATTGGACACCCTTGCCTTAAACCATACTTAATTTCCAAATAAAGACAATAACAAGTTAATAGCTCTACCTAACATGATGCAACTATTCTGCGATTGTGAATTTCAAGATTTTAGACATTAGAAATTTAGACTTTAGAAATTTTGATCTTTTGAGATTTCAACATTTGGGATTATGGCATTTAGGATTGTATCTTTTGGGATTATAATCTAAACCCCCTTTGGGCAAACTTGTTTAACACACATTCTCGTAAGTCTGTATATGTTTAAATAAGGTTGTGACATGAGTACACAACTTTTTGTTGAATAAAGATACAAACTGATTCCATTATATCAGCAAGTCATATAGATTCTCTTCATCAGAAGATATTTACAATTTTAATTTTTTGCTTTATAAATTCTAGTAAGAGCTTCTAGCCTTTCTTGGCTGTGAGTTAAAAAATTGACCTCATAATTCCTTCCTTCCTTCTTTTCATTCTTCCATTATGTCTTTTTTCTTTATTTTGCTCTTCTGCCCCCCACCATCTTCAGTCCACTCAATAGCCAGTTCCTACTCTAGAAACAGCAAATGGAATTACAATAAACTAATATACCTAACTTGTCCTGCAGAGTCCACTGCATCTTTTGGTTCATCATTATTTTCTGCATAGAGATTTTGTTTTTTCACTGAATATAATTGCGCTGACTTCCTACCAAGTGGTATAATTCTCAATTCTTTCTCGTACATCTCTTTCTTACACATTTAGAAACTGAGCCCACACCCATTCTCTAATCATCACAGCTGACATTCATTTGCTGTTGTCTTGTTATTTCAATCATTTGCTTCTTGGGTTCTAGAGTCTGTTCATTTTTTTTTTTTTTTTTTTTGCTTGACCAAAAGAGACTTTAGAAGGCTGGGAGTTGTGGCTCTTCTTATGAACCACATGTGCGTAGTTTACTGTTTGTATTAACATCTCACCTGGGAGGCAGAGATACATGAAAACAAGATTCAGAGCTCTAAGGACATTACTGATGATGCAAGCTGATACAGACTGGAAAATCAACAGAACCCAGCAACATCAAAGCAGCACTTGCTCTTTGGTCATTTAGGAATTGAATCAAGAATATCTAATGTTAAATGACGAGTTAATGGGTGCAGCACACCAACATGGCACATGTTTACATATGTAACAAACATGCACATTGTGCACATGTACCCTAAAACTTAAAGTATAATAAAAAAAAAAAGAAGAAAAGAAAACCTTAAAAAAAAAAAGAAAACAATAGGGTCTCATTTTCTTTTTCGTTACAAGTTTTACTAAAAAGTTGTATGAACCAATATTGATAAATATTGAAAATATAGATTGATTTTCAAAGTTTGACAGGAAAATACAGAATCTTTTTCTGGCTAAAAGCAAACCAAGTGACTCAGTTTGAAAATGGCCTGAAGAGAGAGTGCTGTCTTTCTCCTTCTCCTTTTCCTTCTTCCTCCTTCTTCTCCCTCTCTTTTTCTTTTGCCTCCATTCACTTTTCTTTGTCTTCCATATCTTTTAATCTTTTGCGTTAAAAGAAGCTATTTAACTGAATGAGGTGAACTATGTTCTATTTGGATAATTTGGCATTTTGTACTTTTTATTTTCTTCATGAAAACTTTAAAATGATTTTAGCCTGCAAATAAAGATTGCATTGTCCCATTTTCTTGACATATAGTGAAGGTCAACAAAATAAGTGTATCTATTAAGTTTTCATTGGCTTTCAGTATAATTTGATTACAATGATAAACAGAGGTGCCAAAAGCTATAGTTAACATAGTAGCTTCTATAATTCAGTTTTTTATGAGAAATAAAAAGCAAATAGAACAGCAGATCTTTGTGTGCACACAGTAGAGAAAGAGCACATTTAAAAAATTTTTCGAAGTATAAATACAGAAAACGCTTGTGAAATTTAATATAATTATATTATAATTTCCAAAATTATGCTATTCCTCCAACTATGATGATTATGTTGTGGGAAACTGATAATGGTTACCAAATTCTTTTGTTTAATAAAACCAGAATAATGTTAATAATGATTTTTTTAAATCATTAATTGTATCCACAATTCAAAATAGTAATCTTTATATCAAATAACAACTAAAAAGCCTAGTCTAAGGATATATTTTATGAGACAGAAGAGATCAGATTTTTCTATTCTCTATACCTTTTCTTCGTATCTTGTTTTGCTGATAGTGAAAAAGAAGCAGAGTGGGAAACTAAAATTGAAAAAATCTGATTTTTGGAAAGTCCTATTTTGCAAATCAAATTAATTAACATAGGTGACTTTGGATTATCTCAGAATTGCCATAGTTCCCAATAAGTTACTTTTTAAACTAGAAAAAAGCCACTCATTGTAAGAAATAATAGTAATAAGCTTATGTGTTTTAGATCCTTTTTTGAACTTGCTCTCCCCTTTGTTATACAAGAATTGCACACAAAAGATGGAGACAAAAGTAACATGACAAGATTGCCAGTCCTATACTTTGCCCATGTGCTAATATTTGCTGATGAATCCAAAGAAAAGGTAGATTTGACTGTTAACATGAAACTCTGATTGAAACCAAGCCAGAAACAAAAACTAAGTTATGACATCTGTATTATTTTCATCATCAATATCTGTGTAAATCAGTTAAGTACTTTAGTCCTTGAGCCATTTATAATGTAGTCGTCTGTATTATTTATCTTTATTTTGTTGCTATAATAAATACTTCTCTTATCATATTTAGATATTGAAAATAATAAATCTTAAGTGGTGCATATAAGCTGTATACGACTGAAGTAAAGACAAGCAAATCTCAGAAACAGAAAATACCTTTTAGGGAGGGGATGGGATTAAAAGGTACACAAAATATGTTGTATTTTAAATTTTTTTCTCTTCTTATATCTTCTTGCTTTAATGTAGTTGTATGTTTATTTTTTGTGACTTTATTAAAAAAAAACAGCTAGTGTGTTTTTTATTTTCCAACTTAATTGCTCCTATAGGCTTTGCTGCAGAAAAATAAACTTAAAAAGCAAAACTTCAGGCTTGTTCTAATTTCTTTTTATTCTCCCTCTGTGTAAATCCAAGTCACAGCCCACAAAATAGTACAAAATGATTTTCTTTTTCTTCTGAAACTCATTACAGTACATTCACAAAATGGTATATTTAATGTTCCATTGTTATTTCCACAATATAATTTGATAATCCACATTCACAAAATGGTATATTTAATGTTCCATTGTTATTTCCACAATATAATTTGTTAATCAAAGATTATGTTGGTTATATTTTGTAAAAAAATCTTTGTTTTGCTTGCAAAACTCCAATTTAGATTATTCATTTGAAAATGATCATCATGACTAAGAATAAAGTACTTCCAGGCTGCTTGGAGATGTGTACAGCATGTTTGACTGTATGTGTAAGTTTTTGTAACTTTCTACACTTCTTTAAAATCACCTCCTTGGCATAAAAAATATATATATGTGAGAAAACTAACCTGCTGTTCAGGTGCTGCTCTTTAATCAACAGAAATAGTCCGGTAAAAAACTTGCTAAGTTTATATAAATATAATAATACTTTTGTCATTTTAAGCATGAGTAATTTGTGTAACAAAAAACATATTTTAGCCAATCATGCAATTAACCTTGTATTGAGATCTCTGTGCTGGGGATGCAAAGGCCAAGGATTCTGCCCTCAAGGAGCTCACAGTCTAGCAGAGGTCTCAAAAATACACATAACTGGCTGGGCGCGGGGGGCTCAGGCCTGTAATCCCAGCACTTTGGGAGGCCAAAGTGGGCGGATCACAAGGTCAGGAGATGGAGACCATCCGGGCCAACATGGTGAAACCCCATCTCTACTAAAAATGCAAAAATTAGCCAGTTGTGGTGGCAGCACCTGTAATCCCAGCTACTTGGGAGGCTGAGGCAGGAGAATCGCTTGAACCCGGGAGTTGGAGGCTGCAGTGAGCTAAGATGGCGCCATTGCACTCAAGCCTGGTGACAGAGTGAGACTCTGTCTCAAAATAAATAAATAAATAAATAAATACATAAAGAAAAATGCACATAAGTAATTGCAAAACAACTAAATAAGTGGTATTAATGACAGGAAAATGAGCAGCTCTGGAGTGATTGTGCTTCTTATTTGGGTGTCAAGTGTCAGAAAATTGCATAAAGATTGTAACATTTCAGTATTCATATGAAGAGAGACAAGGAGTTGTTTACCCAGAAAGGGAGTAGAAGGACACGACCAGTCACAAAATGCAGAGAATACATGGGATTTACCGTTAATCTCCTGACTCTTAAACTTGCGTGTCTCTCACTTGCTTGGACTCCTTCCAAGGCTCTATAGCTGTTTGCATTTCTAATTTTGTATTTTTTAAAAGCACCCCCTTCCAAATTGTGCAAGCTTCATTTTCCACAAAAGTCAGATTCTCCCTTAGGATATGCATGGTGTGGAAGAGAGAAAAGGCATGTTCACACAACCACAGTAGCCTATTTTCGCTCTGCGGTAGAAGATGAAGCTGAATGCTGACATCTCGAACTGAATTTTAGCAAACAGGAATCACATTCTTCATTGTCTCCAAAGCAAGTGTTGAAATTGATTTCTTCAATTTTTGTTGTTCAGTGTGGTCTGCAGAGGAGGCAGCATGGCAGGGTTCATAAAGCTAAGAGAAAGAAGTTCAGGCCATTTCTAATTCTTTTTCTTTACTTTTTTTTGTAAGGGAGCAGCTGAATATGAAATACTACAGTAAGATATATTTTTATTTTATCATCTCACCAACACCACTCATTAATTAATTCATTCTTCTAATACTTATTGAATGCTTCTTATATCTTAACTCTCTTTATTTTTCTATTGTGCCTAGAGCATTTCAGGCTTTTCTATTTTATTGATGTTTATCAGCATTTGCAGAAGATGTAGGTTAGGAAAAAAACATATTAAATTAGTAAGAGAAACTTTGCCCTGCTTGATTTTGCTTCTTTTTCTTGAATGACAATATTTTATTCTCCCCACACTATATTTATTTTCTCAACCAAGTCCTATGATTACTTTAAGACTGAACTCAAATGACATCCTCAATGAAAGTTCTTTAACTCTTTCCCAAGAGAAACTTTATTCCATGTTTTAAAAATTTTAGCTCTTTAGTTATTAAGTGTTTGAGACCCTTGTCTGTGTGTCTAGGGATAACTGTCCAACTATTTTAGATGTGCATATTTTGTCTTCTCTCCCTTTAAAAGTTGGAACCACTGTCTATCTGTACCTTTCTTGTCTGGCACAATGCCTGAAGTCTTTTAAATGATAATTAAGGAGTGGAAGGATTTACCTCTTAAACACTGAATAAAACCTAGGACTATAGGAAGGTTCAAGATAACCAAGTGTGAAAACTTCAGGTAATATTTTATTTTTTCCTAAACAAGAATATCGAGGAGGTGGCACAGTTGAACAAATGGACCAGTTAAGTGACACGAAAGAGCTGTGGGGGGTTGAACCAGATGTTATGTAAATAACTGAATTTCTTGTGCCTTAATTTTTCTATCTTTATTGTAGTCTCTATCACAAGGCTATTAGCTTCAAGAATCTTGATGGAAAGTTCTAACAATATTTAGTTTTTAAGTTGAATTTTTAGGACTGACTCACTACTGTGAGTCAGTTTCTTTTTAACCTTCTTGTCTACCTCCTTTATTCTACCCTAAATCACCAAATAGACAGGTTATCCCACAGTTCACTGACCTATTATTTGCCCTCTAAGAGAGTGAAATTGTCCAGGAGTCCAGTAAACTATATTTCTGAATTACTTATAGAAACAGTTTCCTCTCAACCATGATGGGCAAGATGCTCAAATTTTAAAATGAATTTTCTTTGCTCCTATGTGTTTTGGATTGAGGAGACATTAGTAAAACCTTGTCCTTCAGTGTCCTTATCCTCATGACAATGCTAGAGCTTTCTAGTCCTTTATCTTGGAAAGAAAAACTATTTTTAATGCCAAAACAATAGAAAATTTGTCTTTAAATGAGTCAGGGGAAAATCCAGAGAAAGAGTTGTCCATTTATAGGAAATCAGAAGAAATGGTGCCTATCAAACTATATTTCATTCATAAGCTATGTAAAGAATCTAATTTTTGTTTATAATAAGGCCAAGTTTCACTGAAAATTCCTTCAGCTTTTGCTTTCTCAGCCTCTGAGTATGCTTTTCATTGAGAGTGTGCTCACAGAAAACAGGAGAGAGAGAGACACAGAGAGTGATTTTAAAAGATGAATACTTACAGGTAGCTTGGATATGAGAAAATAGGGTATTTATGAAGGAAAAATTGATAATCTGATAATCTGTTAATGTACTGCTTTGATGCAACTCACAATCCCATTATATTCTATTCTATTCTACCATGTATGAATCCATCACACACAGTCTTACCCCAGTCTCAAGGTTGGCTGTAGGACAACTGCTTTGAACTGATGTCACACAGGAGACCAGCTATTTCTCACTGTGGTTCCCCATGGTCACCTTGCAGGGAGCTTGTTTATTACTCCACTGTGGAGCAGATTGGCTTATCATTACAAAATCAGCCTAAAATAGTGCCCAGATTCTGCTTTGTGTCATCCAATAGCAGAAATTTCCACACTTCCAGGTGGGATATCTGAAGAATGGAATCAATATCTAGATACAGGAATAGACATTAAAATGGATTTTGGCTTAGATCATAACATAATGAGGTAACTTTCCTTCCAAGGTTTGCAATTAAATGCAGTTATTATGAGTATGGTGAGAAGAAGGAAAAAAAACGTGTCTGGGCTTTTATGTCAGTTTTTGTTCTTGAAAAACTGAAAATACTGATTTACCATTTTCTTCCTTTTTTTTTTTTTTTTTTTTTTTTGTAAAAGCAAAAAGGCCTTTGTAGTTGAAGTACTGGTGACCTTTCACAGGAATTATGCAGGCAGTCATGGAGGGCTGTTCTAATGGTGATGCTGTGGTACAATCAGTTTTACTGAAGAAGAGCCCTCTGGGCTGCAGGGTAACTAGCTTAATAGCTTTTCAAGAGGACAAATCTGATACGAGACTTTAAAATGCACTTTAGGTATTTAGTATTAAATGGACAGATAGGGGGAACTCTAGAGGATGCACAGAGGTGGATGAAGACATACTGCAAATACAAGCTGCTACAACCAGCTGCCCTCTCACCTGCACAGAGACTGCTCTGCTTTACAGCCAGTTTGGGTCTATGACAACAGGCAATTTTTTTTCTCAATGCTTCTGAGTCCGGGGCGCTCTGTGTAAAGCTAGTTCCTTCAGAAATACATCTGCTTTCTCTTTGTTTTACTTTTTAAAAAAATTGTTCTCACCCTTTTTTCACTTCCCTTGGTTAAAATATCCTTGAAAATCACCAGTAGAATATCAAAGGATGACTCTACCTAGAGCTTAGAGAGTTTGTTCAGCCATTATCTCCATTGAAAGGAGCCAGGACTTAATGCTCTGAATGGTGCCTGTTGAAATGCAGTTGTAACTGTGATTCTGGTATAAAATAATGTTTAACGACATCTCCATCCTTGGTGTAAATGTTGATTTGTATAGGTGAATTTGGGAGGACATAATAACATTGCACTCAAGGACCCTGATCCTACAGTCAAAATCACCTGGGTTTCGATGCCAGCTCTACCTCTCCGTTTTAGGTCCATTTAACTTCTTTAAGCCTTAGTACCCTCACGTGGAACTTGGGACTCAAAATTACATCTACCTTATAGTGTTGCGATAATTAAATGAAATATTTTAAGTGGCTAGCACAGAGCCTGACACATAGTAAGTTCTCAATAGATGATTAACCAAAAATGTTTTCTATTTCTTAATTATTTTATTGGGCAACTTCACTATCATTGTTTGGAACTTAATTTTTTTCATTATTTTCTTTTATTATGAGAGAAGCATGCTTCATCATTTGGTATGAATTTATATTAATTAAAAGAAAAAACAAAAATGTTTGACTGATTTCTAGTATAGTGGAGGTAAAGTAGATGAAGGTGCATGAGCCAGTAATTCATTCTAGAATCAATTTAGAAGCCGCCTGCTCTTGGACTGGAACATTCTAGAAGAAAGAGGACAGCTCAAAAGCCACAAGCCAAGTTTAACATTGGAGGACAGAGTTTCGGGGAAGGTGTGAAAGGCAGTCAGAGAAACAGAGACAGAGAAACAGAAAATTTTCATACATAAAGGGAGACATGAGGCCCAGTATTGGAAGTACTATATTTCCTCCTGAAGCTGTGAGGAAGTATGATGAGAATTATTTATTCATTCAGCAAACATGTAGCAAGTGTTACTAAACATGTAGCAAGTGTTACTGTTGACTGTTTTCCGCTCTGTGCTAAATCTGAGATACAAGGGCAAGCTATGGTCCCTGCCCATCAGGAAGGCAGATTGTATAACTGTATTAATTATAGATTAATATATTTCTAAGTAAATTTATGATTTTGTTGGAAGGAGTGAAGGAGGTACTGAGAGAATGATTCTATCACATCAGTAAGAATAACCAGAGCATTGTCAAAACTATTTTTAAAATGTAAATCATGATTTTTGATAACTACAAACACATTGCAGTATTACAATGATTTAAACAATTTGGAAAGGTTGTGAAAATAAAGATCAATAAAAAAGAAGAGATAGGAGGCAGGATTGTCAGAAAGTCATGGCTTTGATGTCTAAAGAGACCAGCATTGTGATATAGTGTCAGTGAACAAGAGGTTCTAAAGCATCTGAGTGAAATTAAAAAAAAAAATAGGCCTCTGTATTAAGAAATCTCACTTACTCTGATGTCAGTCAGTGAGCATTTTTTAGAATTTAAGAGAAAGCTTTTGAATACACAGAGGTGGGTGCAATTTTTTTCTTTAAATGTACCTACTGTAGCAAAAAACTTGTGGAACATCTTATCCTAAATTGTCACTCATCAAGTTAAATAAGTTCCTCATAAACCTAATCAGGAAATTGGTTTTGCTTTTGACAAAATAAATTATTGTGTCCCTTTAAAATTAAATATGATGAGTAATATATTTTTTAATTTTTTTATTTCCGTAGGTTTTTGGAGAACCGTTGTTACTTGAGTAAGTACTTTAGTGGTGATTTGTGAGATTCTGGTGTACTCATAAGCTGAACAGTATACACTGAACTCCATTTGTAGCCTTTTATCCCTCACCTGCTTCTCACCCTTTCCCCTCAAGTCCCCAAAGTTTACTGTATCATTCTTACGGCTTTGCATCCTCATAGCTTAGCTCCCACTTATGCGTGAGAACATATGATGTTTGGTTTCCACTCCTGAGTTACTTCACTTAGAATAATAGTCTCTAATCCCATCCAGGTTGCTGTGAATGCCATTAATTCATTCCTTTTTGTAGCTGAGTAGTATTCCATCGTTTCTTTATCCACTCATTGATTGATGGGCATAAATATGATAAGTAATATTTTATGACAAAAAACATTGGCACGTTATAGAATGCGCAATATATAAAGGACATGCTCGTGGGTGACGGCAGAGTCAAAAAGCATCATATATGGCCCTGTAGTCACACTCTGAGGAATGGAGGCAAGGAAAGGCACTTACAAGACTTATGATACAAGTATATCTGCTTCAGGATACAGGTAGCCTCTCCATTTAGAACAGTGCAGTTAATAACTTAACTCCCACTTGGGTCTCTGAAAGCTTTGTTTAAAATTATTCGTCTCTTTTTTTCCTGTTTGACCTCATAAACCCCATGTAGAAATTATGATGGGCAATTTCTAAGTGGTCTACCAGTTGGCCAATATTTCACCTTTCCCGGAGGAACTTAAAAACTCTTTAAATCTTTTTAACCCTTTACAATTCAACATGTTAAAATGCAAGACCTGAAAAATATTAGGAGCGCATTTATACATTCAGCACAAATTCTTTGGAAAAAAATTAGTCCAAAACCCTCTTGCATTTCCAAATAGAGAGCTATTCTCCTCTTCTCTCATTAAACCCCCAAACAGCTGCTAAAACCTAAAGACAGCTGCTGAGAATTAACAAGATAAGTCTTCCCTCCAAGTTTTACGCTGGTCTCTATGGAATGAGCCAAGGCCATTTATTCTGGATAATCATGCCTTTTTATCCTGACTCCACACCTGATCTGAAGACTGAGCTACAGGGACTAGAGAGCTCTATAGGGATTTCTAGTCTAATCTGATGTATAGTTTCAGATTTATGCCTGCCCTTTCTGAGAGTATTCAGAAAAGTGGGACTTTAAGTTGAGAAGAAAGGGGAGATAAAGCAGATGGCATAAAAGCTGCAGGATTTATGCAGTGTAGGATCATATATGGAAAGGCGAGGCAAATGTACCCAAAGTTTCAATTATTGCCATGTGAGTGTGGGAGAGAAGCTCAACTCTGAAGAGAGGATAGATTTAGCCTACTGATAGCACTGTGACTGCCACAGAGGGAGCTAGAGCTTGATACTTTGGCCAGGATTGCTATTTAGGACCTCTCAGTAACAGAGCCCCTGATTTGCAGGGCTTTTCTATTTCTGATGCCTTGATTACTCTGGAGTCATCACAGCAGAATCTAGGAGGCAGAAGCCCCACATTTTCAAATTTTTCCTATTAGCTCTAGCATGGTAGACTCCAAAATTTCCTGTCCCAAAGACTGGTAATGTCCCAGACCCTGCTTCCTTATTTTCTTCAAAGGAGTGTTTGGCAATAACCTGAGGGCAGGCTGTGAGATAAAATGTACATTATATCAAAAACTTATTTTTAAAGACCAAGGAGACTTGATTAATGGTGAGAAACTTTTCAAGCCTTTCTCCCACCAATCTCTCCACAGCATAGGTGATTATTACTAATTTGAAAATGTCAATGAACAATTTGCAGCAAAAAAAGTAAGAGAAACAGGTAAAACTAGAAAAAGGTGGATTATTACATCACAATTTGAGTACTTATCAAGCCAATTTTAATTAAAAATTTTAAAACTTAATATGCATTAAAATTAACTTTTTGGTGTATAGTTAATTAATTTCAACATATGGATTTAAATAACCACTCCCACAATCAGAATATGGAATTAGAATCATCAACCTGATTCCTCCTATCCCCACCCTGGTAATCACTGATATGCTCCCATTGCTATGGGTTTTCCTATTTCCAGAATGTCATATAAATTAATTCATTTATTAAAGACTTTTGAAAATTGGATTTTAAACTTAACATAAAGCTTTCAAAATTCATCCATGTTGTTGTGTATATCAATTCCCCATTCCTTTATATTGCGGAATATATTCCATTTTATTTTTGAACTATAGTTTTTTTACTAACTCATTGAAAGACATACAGTTATTTTCATGTTTGGGTGATTATAAACAGAGCTTCTATAAAACATTCACATACAGGTTTTTGCACACACAGAAATTTTTGTTTTGCTAGTTAAATAGCTAGGAGTGGAATTGCTGGGTCATATGGTAAGCATTCACTTAAATATAAAATATTGCCTGTTTTCCAGAGTAGCTATACATTTTTGCATGCTCACCAGCAATGTATGAGATTTATCGTAGTTTTACATTCTTGCCATCACTTGGTATTGTAAGATTTCTTTAACTTTTAACCATTCTCATAAGTGCATAGTGGTATCTTATCATGGTTTTAATTTGTATTTCCCTAATGGTGAATAATATTGAGCATATTTTCATGTTCTTATTTGCCACTTGTACATCTTCTTTGGTGAAGCTGTTCAAATCTTTGGCCCTTTTTTTAATTGAGTAATTTTTTTCTTATTTTGTTGAATTTTGAGGGCTTTTAAAAAAATTCTGGATACAAGTTATCAGACTGGTGACTTGCAAATTTTCTCCCAGCCTATAGATTATCTTTTCATTCTCTTAACAGTAACTTTTATAGAGCAAAAGTTTGGGTATGTTTTAAATTCGCTATCTTTATTGACTTTATTTTCTATCCTATACCTGAATATAAATCTTAAAGAAGCATGCCAGAGACTTAGTGTGAGTGACTAGTTCAGTGAACTGCACAATAGAAACCATACCTCTAGGAACAGGCACTCTTCATTCCCAGCTGCTGGAGAACTCATAGTCTTCAGAAGTCTGTTTGACTGGAAAATACCATTGCAAGACAGTGACCAATATTATATAAGACTTACATACAAAGTTTAAGAGAACCTTTCTTCCTTACTGAAATCTCAGGAGGCCAACACATTAATCTTGAAATTGCTGTCACTTACCTATTTTATAATGCAAAATTAATGTTTGTCAGTATCCTTTTAGGTTGCTCTGGAGATTAAATGTAGGAGAAAAGAGCATTTTCTCAGGTCTGCACAGACAAGGCCAGGTGGGAAAATTGAAGCAATTTTCTGAATAATTTAATAAACCCCCTCTTTTATTTAATTATTCAAATAAATCTTTATTTTTCCTTCCTTTCTCTGGCCATAGAGACTTCTTTGTCATCTAACTTACGTTTGAAAAGTGACAGGCCTTTATATATCTAGTAAAGGCTTAAAGCTTTTTAATATTTAAGGTTATCTGACCCTTAAAATAATTAGTAGAGATTCTAAAACTCCGATCTTCATAGCAGTGTTGAAGATAACTGAAAAAGCATAATCTCATGTTTTCACACATTGAATTCCATTCTCTAAAGAACTACTACTTGCTTCTAATTTCCAGCTGCCAACATCTGCAATTAGAAACTAGCAAAACAATTACCCTAACAGCTGCTAGAAACATAGTTTACAACAAAATGTCAAATGTGTTTTTGAATGTTGAATTAAAAAACACTAATTTTTATTTCAGCTATCACCTAACCTTTCTCTCAATTAATTAATCATTCTGTTGAATAGTTTCCCAAAGAGATCACATTCCATTAGCATTCACCACATTTATTTTTAGTAAAGAGATAATGGAACTACAAGGAACATTCAACTGTAAACACAGGCATGAGTTACAAAACCTGATATCTAGATGACCTCTGTAGTCCCCTCTATCTCTCGGACCCTAGGATAATAATAAAAGGAAAGGCTTTCCCAGGTCTATACAAAACAACAACGACAACAAAAACACATTCCTATCCCTTGTGGCCTTCAATGCTATTTAGCAAAGTTACAAATGCTCTGTATTCTCCTCAACTGCAAGTATTGTTCAAAATGCATTATTTAAATTCAGTCGAGAATCATATCTGTCAAAGGCAGCAGACTTTCCTAAAATACTCCTGAAGCAGTGTCATTTGATCATGGAGGTTAAAGTAGGTGTACCAGTTTGCCCACCAAATTGCAGGTGAGACACAATCACAATACTTTCCTGTTAGTTGTTGTGAAGAATGCAAATTAATGAAAAAAAATCTATGAGATTCTTATGGTAAGTGATTTGCTATTACAGAAATTCTGTCTTAAAAAATGGTATCATGAAATGGGTATACACATTATATAACATAATTCATTCATTTTCTAAATTCATCCAACTGCTATTTTCACAAGAGATAATTATTATAATGGAAAAAATAATCTAATTTTGTTTGTCTATTTTAAACATAATTAGACTTTATTTAAAAATTCTCTGAACATATTTTCTTCAATATTGTTTGGTACTTAAGCAGGCTGAGTTCTATGGAGTCAGGGAAGATAAGATTATAAATTTATTCAAAGATGAACCTCAGCTCCTTCCACCAATAACCACACACATACCCATGCACACTTGGCCTGAGATATCAGTTTATCAGAAAGCAAAGTGGCCTCCAGAGATTTCTCCAGTATAGGAGAAATAAAACTTAACAACCTACTGGTTTAATATTTGTAAATTCTAAAATAAATATGACAATGAAATTCGTATATATTCTAAAGTTACAGAGTTGATTTTGTTTTTTTCTTTGAGAATCACTCTGTCACCCAGGCTATAGTGCAGTGGCACAATCGTAGCTCACTGCAGTTTTAAATTTCTGGAATCAAGAGATCCTCCCACCTTAGCCTCCGCAGTAGCTAGGACTACAAACATGTGCCACCACACTCAGCAAATTTTTTATTTCTATATTTTCTTTTAGAGATAGGGTCTCATTACGTTGCCCAGCCTGGTCTCTAATTCCTGGACTCAAGTGATTCCCCTGCCTTGGTCTCCCAAAGTGCTAGGATTATAGGCGTGAACCACTGAGCCTCAGGGTTGATCTGTTTTAAATTGCTACATTTAGTATACAATTATTTTAAAACACAGAATTAGATATATAATTACTATAACTAACAGCAAGTATAGTTCATACAGTTCATTGTACTTTCTTCCGTAATATACCGTCATTAGTATGACATAAAACATTTTTTGTGACTCTAATTGGTTCGTAAAAATAAAGCTTCTGTTGATTTTTACTGTATCTTAAAGTGTAAACTATAAACAAATAAAATAATCGAAAGTTCAAATATACTACTACAGTGAACATGACTTTTAATAAAAAAGTATCCTTCTGTATATATTCTCTACCCATCCAAATTCATGGCAATGTGAAGAGCTTGGAAAACAATTGTTCAAAATAGAATGAAGAGCTTGGAAAACAGTTGTTCAAAATAGAATGAACAGAAAATGCTATATGGTTAGCCTACTTTGGTTGAGCTTCCTCTATAATTATCCAACAAAACATATAAAGAAAAAGACTAAAAAACAAAAACAATAGTAAAAATCTAGGAAAACTTAAGGAAGTGGCAGTGGTTGTCTGCAAAGAGGTTGCACAGAGGAAATTTTAGGATAAAGGAAACATTCTGTGTGGTCCTGGAGGGATGATACACAACTATACATATCAAAATTCCTAGAATTATACATAGAAAGTAAAGTTTAATGTATGCAACCTAAAAGAAAAATCCTAACAAGTAACTTTGGTAAATGAAATTTTTACTAGAAATTGTAAGACTGCAGAAAAAGAACTAGACATAAACACCATACTCTAGTTGGTATTTTTTTTTTTTTTTTTTTTTGCACAGGCTCATGGGTTAACAATTCTAAAAGTGCTTTACATGTATACTGAGGTTGAACAAAGATGTAAATGGATTTTGGGTGTGGGGGCCAGGTTTCTCACTGTTAGAGAAGGAAGTCACTGATAAATAAGAAAAAAGGTCCGTAATGAGCCCCACACTGCTGGAGTAGAATTGGACACATTGGTATAAACTAATGTTTAGCTTACTAAAGATACAGGTGGATAAATATAGAAACAATTACAGATATACGGGTTAGTATATTTTACCTAGTGCTATCTTCTGAGAGGGTCTAGAAACCATGACACCCACTAGCAATGAGCACACTGCACATTCAGATCTTTCTTGGTTTATAAATATTGTTTTCTAATAAAAGCAACAGGTTTCTTGGAGAAATGGCTGATTCTAGGACCAGGACAGGGAAAATACAAGATGAGCCTGGAATATCTTTTAGTACCAGAAAGTAAAAAAAGTGATTAAAAAGCAAAAGGATGGGGCATGTCAAAGAGACATAGGAAGCAACCTGATAGAGCACTCAGTGGCCCGCAATGGAACAATTTGAACAACAAAGGGATATAGTATTAGATTGTAATCCAAAGTATATACATGAATCTATCCTGACATGGATAAATGACAGAATAAAGAAATAAATGAGGAAAAGAAACAACTGTTTCTTACAGAAGAATTTCAAATAACATATGTAGATACTCCCCAATGCAAGAAGTGAAGTTTAATTCCTTCTACCTGCTAGGGCATTCTAGGCTTTGTAGCTTATTTCCAAAGAATAGAGAAGAAAGCAGGAAAAGTGATAGGTTTACTATGAAGAACCCTGGCAAAAGCCCCCTTACCAAAGTGATAAAGGTTAATGTCACTGTAATGTCATCTAGATGTCACATACACCCTGATATAATGGGATGCACCTCTGTTGCATGATTTCAAAAACTCATAACCTTAGTGTGATGGTCAGGTTTATGTGCCAACTTAGGCTCAGCAACAATACTCAGTTACTCAATCAAACATGAATTTAGGTGTTGCTCTGCAGAGACTTTGCAGATGTGTTTAGCCTGTATAATCAGTTTAAGCAAAAGGGATTATCCTAAAACATCTGAATGAAAAGAAGTGAGATTTTCCTGAGGAAGCAGAAATTCTGGACTGCGGATTCAACTCCTGAAATTTTCCAGCCTACCTTTTCTGATGGCCTGTCCAGCAGATTTTGGTCTTACTGAGCAAGTCCCATAAGCCAAGTTCTTGCCATCTATCCATCTATGTATTGATTGATCTATCCATTCTAGCTCTTTTTCTCTAGTGAATATGAACCCAGATTGGAAAACATTCCACAGACTACTGGCCAGTCCCCCTCAAGACTTTCAAAGACATAAGAAACAAGAGAAGACAGAAAGTGTAGAAGTCCAGGAGACTTAGGAGGTGTGACTTTCAAACATACTATGGTACCCTGGATTGAATTCTGGAACAGAAACAGAGCATTAATGGGGGAAAAAAATGGTGGAACATGAATTAAGTTTAGGGTTTAGTAATATACTAATGTTTATTTCATATACCATGATAAAATAAGATGATAAAAATGGATAAAACTGGGTGAGTGATATATGAGAACTCTTTGTACTGTCTTTGAAACATTTCAGCAAATATAAAATTTTTCCAAAAGGAAAAGGTTTTGTTTGATTGTTTTTTGTGATTTTTTTTTTTTTTAAGAGAGCGTCTCACTCTGTCGCCCAGGCTGGAATGCAGTGACACCAACATGGCGCAATGAAGCCTCAGCCTCCTGGGCTCAAGTGATCCTCTCGCCTAAGACTCCTGAGTAGGTGAGACCACAGGTGTGTGCCATTGTGCTCAGCTAATTAAAAAAACAATTGTAGAGATGGGGTCTCACCATGTTGCCCAGGCTGGTATCAAACTCCTGGGCTAAGGCAGTCCTTCTGCCTCTGCATCCCAAAGTGCTGGGATTACAGGCATGAGCCATTGGGGCTAGCTAAAAAAGTTTTTCATGTATATGAAATATTATATCTATCTGTCTCTATGTCTCTATCTTTGTATTTCTATGTATCTATATGCCTGTCTGTCTATAAACAGGCATAAGGACAAATGCCAGTCATTTGGAAAAGACTGTCAATAATTATTAGGCAAATAGAAATGTTTTGATATAAAATCTTCAGGCTTCAGCTCATTTCAAGCCTTGGTTCCATATCACAAACCATATTGTCTAACAAAAATGAACTATACTTTATACCTCTCTTCTCCCATACCCATTTGGTGACTTTAGACCTAAGGTATGAACAAAATATATATCTGGGCACCCTCTCTACAACTCAGGTGACACTTGGTGAGTCAGTTTCTGCAACCCAGGAAGATAATGAAAAGCTCAGAAAACAAGTGGCCATGTTTTACATCACTAATTCTGAAGAAGAGCTCAGAACAACAACAACTAAACATCTAAATCAGTAATGTTCTCCTCAGCTGAAGAAAGACATGCGCATGCACTAAAAGCCGAAACTATTAATATCTACACCCACACTGCTCCTGTTTAAATTAACATGGCTTTATTATTCCCAGAAACTCCTGCTCTGGAAGGTGAAAATTGCAAATGACTTTTATTTTCTGCAAATAATTTTATTGATTACTCCAGAAACTTCCTGAGAGACCCACCAACTCTTTAACAGGAAGCAAAGGTTATATCCCAAGATATTTCTTTCGTCCTCCAATTTATTTGATAATGTGGGGAAATTTGAATACTTATATTTAATGATATCAAAAATATTATATTTTAGGAATGATAATGCTATTGTGGCTCTTTTTTTTCCCAAAACATTTTGAACCCTTCCTTCAAAAACTTCTCCTTCCTGTGCCTACCAATGCTATATTATTCCATCATGACCCTTACCCAATCCTAATCAAACCTCTTCCTTTCCTCCTCCCCGTCAAAAGACCTACCTTAAGCCGGACTTCAGAATCTCAGAAATATCTTTGTGCTTTTTCTTCGGAGGTGCTGTTAACACTGGGAGTAGTGCTTTCTCTTATTGAGGTAAGCAATAAACTCAGCTCTGTCTTATTAACAGGTTGATTTGGTGATATTTTAGAAAGCTAGTATTCAACAGTGGGTTGAAGAACGTCACTGTATTCCAGGAAGAATACAGTGACGATACAATGAAAACATATCTCCATCTGATCACAGAGTAAAAAATATTGAACTACATAGATTAAAATACCTAATAAGTATCTTAAGTCGACAAAAGTAATTGACCTTTCAAGGAGGAAAATTCAGTTTTGTCACGTTGTCCAATGCAAAATGAATGCCAAAAAAATATTGAAGCCTGGGCATGGTGGCTCAAGCCTGTAATCGCAGCACTTTGAGAGGCTGAGGTGGGAGGATCACTTGAGCACAGGAGTTCAAGTCTAGCCTCTCTCTCTAAAAAAAAGCAGGCAGTCCCAGCAACTTGGAGGCTGAGGCAAGAGGATTGCTTAAGCCCAGGAGGCTGAGTGAGCCGTGATTGTACCACTGAACTCTAGCCTGGGTAATGGAGTGAGACCCTATCTCAAAAAAAAAAAAAAAAAAAAAAAAAAAGAGGGTATAAAAATCTCTGTAACCTAAGAATTTTATCATCTTATCATTCAGATAATAGAATGGTAATTTCAGATTTTATTAAGAAAATATTGTCTGCTTTTTTGAAAAATTATTAGTGATACCATTCAACAGAATGAGAGGTAAAGCACAGAAGTATTAAAAAAATTGTTATTAAAATCTGTTAGAGAAAAATTGAAAAACTTTCATTGTTACAAGACAAAGTTTCAAAAATTTATTCTTGAAAGAAAATGCATATCATGCAAAATTAATAATTTAATAATGTAACAATAATAATTTATATCAAATATATCAAATTAAATTAACAAAGGCTGAAAAATGGAGTTGGAAACTGTATAGTAAAGGAATCAAAATATGAAAAAGTAAGTAACTTATATAGATGAGACCCAAAATAAAATTTTTCACTTGGAACTGGCATTTAAATAAATACATCTTTAAAAGCTTTTGTAAAAAGAAATACCATTAGAATAAAAGGTGAGAAAAACACTTTCCAAAATTAGAGTAGGGCATAAAGTGGGGTGAACAGAGGTAAGCAAGTTGAAAATGAATTTGGTAGAGGTAAGCAGAGGCCATGTCATAAAGGACAATGCAAGCCATATCACTGTGTTTGAACTCTAACGATGCAAGTTTTGTTTAAGAAAACTTGGAGTAGGAATAGGTACAGTGTGACTAGTTAAAAGAGCATGGAAGTAATCCAGTTGAAAAATGATGGTGGCCTGGACTAGGACATTGGCAATGGTGATGGAAAGAAGTGGAAGGCTTTGCAAGATATAAGAAGATTAAAGTAGATGTGCTTGTCAATTGATTGGTTGGCAGTGTTGAAGTGGATAGAAGAATCGGGGTTTCTGATCTGATATCAGTGGATGATAGGGCCATTCACTGAGATTGGTGGTTGGCGGGGAATACAAACTGAAGTCTGGGCTGGAGATTGTGTATCAATTACATATACATTCAATTGTTCTACAACTAGCAAATGAACACTTGTGTTAATTAGATACCCTGCTAGACTCTGGGAAGACCATGATAAGTAAGAAAGACACAATTCATGTTATTGCAGAATTTATGGTTTATTCAGAGCTTAAGAGAAATTTGAATGTGATGACTACTTTTCTCAGAATTATCAGGAGTGCTTGTTAAAATACTAAATTTGTCCCCACCTTTGTCTACTAGATCGAATTTTCCAGTTGATTCTTACAGTAAGATTTGAAATCTACTAATTTATATAACTGAAACCTTTCACTTGTGACATCACCCAAACGAGATGAAGGAACACACCACCAGTGTTTATCAGAAGCCCAGAGGAAGAGCAGTTTATAAAAGACACTGAGAATTGATGGCCCAACATTTAAGAAGAAAACTAGAGTTTGTGTTGTGTTGGAAGACTAGAGAAAGGAACCATTAATGTAGGAAAGTTTGTTTAACATTAAAACTGCTACCAAAGAGTCAGTAAGATGAGATCTAAAATATACCCACTGAATTTTGTCACTCTAGTGAGAGCAAGGTGAGCAATTTTGAAGTGGTATGTCAGGAAGCAAATACCATACCAAGAGCTAGGAATGCATCCAAGAAAACTGGGAGGAAAAGGGTCGAGAGAGTAGAAACCAGAATCTCAAGGGAGTTTGAGGGATAATTGTTTAAAAAAGAGAACTGAATATGACATTCTGATAGGAAAAAAACTGAAGAAAAAAGAGTGAGAGGAGAGTGTTTTAAAAAAATTGCAGAGAAAGTCTTGTGGGATAAGATAAAGAACCCAGGGTCTAATATAGATCTAATAAGATTTAGTAAGATCTAATAAAACAGGCAGTAAGAAAGGAAGAAAGGATGTGGTTCTGTTTAGAAGAGAAGAGTAATCTTGAAGAGTGCAGGCACCTGTCTCTGTTCATCTCTTTATAAACAGCACCTGTTATTGTGCCTGGCAGACAGCATACCCTTAATCAATACTTATTAAATGAATGAATGATTAGGGAAGCGGTCAGTAGTTCATGTTCAATTTCTCTGTAAAATATTAGTTAAAAATCTATAAGTAAAGGAGGGGGTGATGGGGTCAGAGACTGCTCAGAGTGAAGAAGCATTGGAACAGTTTCTGTAGGGAAAAAATGAGACAAAAAGGTTGCAGGAAACCATGGAATCTCAGTAGCATCTGTTGCACAGAGGTTGATTTTCTCCATCAGCATCCACAGGAGATGAAGAAAGCAATTAGGTTTGTCCATTTTTTCCAAGGAACTACTTTACAGTTAGGATAGGTCTTTGTTATCTTCTGCTGCCTGAGAGATTTGTCCATTAAACTCAAGATGCACCCTCTCCTGCAGTACTGTCTTGAGCTTGTAATGAATATTCCACCTAGAGACACACCTCACCAAGGTGTGTTCTACTTCATGATAATCACGGGCTTATTCCATTCTACCTGTCCTCTTGGTAATGACACTGTTCTGGGTGACATAAACCTAGCTCTGGTATCCCTGAGGCCCTTTTCTCCATAACAGCTTCCCCAGTGGGACATACCATCTGAACACGTCCTGTCAGAATCCCAAGTGTCTTTCCAACTTCCCTTCTTGTCATCAATTTTTTAAACTTTTATTTATTTATTTATTTATTTATTTTTGCAGAGACGGGGTCTCACCATGTTGTCCAGGCTGATCTCAAACTCCTGGGCTCAAGTGATCCTCCCATCTCAGCCTCCCCAAGTGCTGGAGTTAAAGGTGTGAGCACTGCACCTCACCCATTTGTTGACTTTCAATGCAAGTAAATGCTGGATTAGCAAAACCGTTGTATGATTTTTTGTTTCTCTTAATGAAGCCGCTTAATCCTAGTTGCATACTGTTTTCACCATTCATCCAGAATACATACATCAGATCCAAGGGCCAAGTTGCAGCTAGCTTATATAATGCCTTCGTGCAAATAACAAAACAATGCCTCTTCTAAGCAGGTCAATTAGGGAAAACAAAAGCATATTCCTGTGAGCCAATGCAGCACCAGGAAAAATTTGGAAGAACAGGTGGTACATTTGTGTCGAAAAAGAGGTGCTTAGTCTTCTGGGAAAGAGCAACTGCCAGGCAGGGTAGCTATGGTTAGTTAGTGGAACAGAGGTGGAGCTTGGGCCCCATTTACCACTGTGGCTAGAGCCTGTGGGCAGAGTGGAGCCCCTCATGCCTCAGAAACTGACTCATACAAAGTTTCATATAGATGAAAGGGTGATGAGGTAACAACCACAATGCATCCACAGAAAAGGTCATTTTCGTGTACTGAATTTAGGTCATTACTTAAATACAAAGATAAGGAGTCTTTTGCTTTCAATTCTATGTCCTTTGTAAAAAAAAAAAATGAAAATGACAACATGACACTTTTGTAGTCTTAGTGCCATGCATCACTTCTGTTTTATCCTTGTTTAAATTACTAAACTGAATGTTTTTGTTTATAAACGTGAGAGGAAAGGGAAAAGCCGAAATATTGCACAACTAAAAAAGCCCATTGTTCTGAATAATAAAACTGCCAGAGAAGGTAAATTGTGCTTCAGTGCATGAATTTATTTAAAGAAGATAAAAGACTTTGTTTCCTCAAACTCTCTGATAGTGACACTAAATCAAACCCCAAATCTGAAGTAGCAGATATTAGATGTCAGATGCATGGGTCATTCATTCATCCCCCACTTTCCTTGCTATAACTCAGCTCAGAACAAGGGAAAAAGAGTCAGCTGTAATTAAGATGTAAAGACTAAATCTCAATCCTCTGGGCGCTGACGGCAGTGTCTGAGGTAGCAGTCTCTGAAGTATTTGTGCATGACTGAAGAAACCTTATGATGGGGAAAGATTTGAAGGCGGGGGGCAGTGGATAAGGTAAGATAGAATATGATTTTTTTCCCCATTAATCTCTTATTTTTCTCTCCAGATGCAGGTCCAAAGCCTGTAGGAGAATTTTTTTTTGCAAATATGATGAAAAATGACTCTACTTCCCTTCAACTTTGATATTTTGGAAATTGGGTCTATAAAGACTAAACAAATATTGTGATGAACCTTTTAGTTACAATGTTTCAATTGATTCCAGGTTAATTAAGTGAAACCCTCTAAGGCCTGAATTGATGGGTTTATTTTGGGACTGTCCTAAAACCCAAATCTTTATAATTCCCAAACTGCATGAGTTGTATGCTTACATTGTGTCCCCTCTAAATGGGGAGGAACAATTTAGGCCCCAAACAGGCATTCTTTTTTTCATGCGCGTCCATGTGAAGAGACCACCAAACAGGCTTTGTGTGAGCAACATGGCTGTTTATTTCACCTGGGTGCAGGCGGGCTGAGTCTGAAGAGAGTCAGCGAAGGGAGATAAGGGTGGGGCCGTTTTATAGGATTTGGGTAGGTAAAGGAAAATTACAGTCAAAGGGGAGTTGTTCTCTGGTGGGCAGAAGTGGGGGTCGCAAGGTACTCAGTGGGGGGTGGTTTTTGAGCCAGGATGAGCCAGGAAAAGGACTTTTACAAGGTAATGTCATCACTTAAGGCAAGGACCGGCCATTTACACTTCTTTCGTGGTGGAATGTCATCAGTTAAGGTGGGGCAGGGCATATTCACTTCTTTTGTGATTCTTCAGTTACTTCAGGCCATCTGGGTGTATACGTGCAAGTCACAGGGGATACGATGGCTTGGCTTGGGCTCAGAGGCCTGACATTCCTGCCTTCTTATATTAATAAGAAAAATAAAATAGTGTTGAAGTGTTGGAGCAGCGAAAATTTTTGGGGAGTGGTATGGAGAGAGAATGGGCGATGTTTCTCAGGCTGCTTCAAGGGGGATTGGGGCAGTGTGGGAACCTAGAGTGGGAGAGATTAAGCTGAAGGAAGATCTTGTGGTAAGGGGTGATATTGTGGGGATGTAAGAAGAAACATTTGTCGTATAGAATGATTGGTGATGGCCTGGATACGGTTTTGGATGAATTAAGAAACTAAATGGAATAAGAGAAGGAGAAAAACAGGTATAAAAGGTCTAAGAATCGGGAGGACCTAGGACATCTGATTAGAGAGTGCCTAAGGAGACTCAGCATAGTCCTGCCAGCAAAGATTATTTATTTACTTCAAGAGTTTAGAGTGGCAGTTTGGGGATAGCACCAGGAGATATCAGCTGTGATGGCTTGGAAAAGCAGTGTAAACCGGCAGTGTAAACAAGAGCAGGGCATGTATGAGTAGTTGAGAATGGTGAATGAGTATGACTAGACAGAAGATAGTAGGGATGACAAGTTTTTTTGGGGACACAGTCTAAGTTGGTCTGGTGTCTGGAATGAGACTGGGACCTAATAAAAAGGAGCGTCTATACAGGAGCTTAAATGGGCTGTACCCTGTAGCATTCCGAGGACAGGCCTGAATTCTGAGAAGGGAAAGTAGTAAAAGTATTGTCCAGTCCTTTTTAAGTTGGTGGCTGAGCTTGGTGAGGTGTGTTCTTAAAAGACCTTTAGTCCATTCTACTTTTCTTGAAGACGGAAGACCGTAAGGGATATAAAGGTTTCACTGAATACTAAGAGCCTGAAAAACTGCTTGGCTGATTTGACTAATAAAGGCTCATCTGTTATCAGACTGTATTGAGGTGGGAAGGCTAAACTGAGGAATTATGTCTGACAGAAGAGAAGAAATGACTGCAGTGGCCTTCTTAGACCCTGTAGGAAAGGCCTCTACCTATCTAGTGAAAGTATCTACCTAGACTAAGAGGTATTTTAGTTATCTGACTCAGGGCATGTTGAATAAAGCTTATTTACCAGTCCTGGGTGGGGAAAATCCTCTAGCTTGTTGTGTAGGGAAGGGAGGGGGCCTGAATAATCCCTGAGTAGTAGTAGAATAGCAGATGGAACACTGAGAAGTTATTTCCTTGAGGATAGATTTCCATGATGAAAAGGAAATGAGAAGATCTAAGAGGCAGGCTAGTGGCTTGTACTATAGCATAACCTGCCTTTGCTGGTGTGTGGCGATTAGGCCTGGTGGAACTGCCATCAATAAATCAAGCGTGATCAGGGTGAGGAACAGGAAAGAAGGAAATTTGGGGAAATGGGGTGAATGTCAGGTGGATCAGAGAGATACAGTCATGGGGGTCAGGTGTGGTATCAGGAATAATGTGGGAGGCCGGATTGAAGTCTGGGCCAGGAACAACAGTAATTGTGGGAGACTCAACAAAGAGTGAGTATAGCTGAAGGAGCCAGGAAGCAGAAAGTATATGCATCAGGTATGAGGAAGAAAATAGATTTTGGAAGTTATGAGAACTGTAGAGAGTGAGTTGAGCATAGTTTGTGATTTTGAGGGCCTCTAAAAGTATTAAAGCAGTGGCAGCCACTGCACGCAGACATGAGGGCTAGGCTAAAACAGTAAGGTCAAGTTGTTTGGACAGAAAGGCTACAGGGTGTGGTCCTGGCTCTTGTCTAAGAATTCTGACCGCGCTAACCATGCCTAGGAAGGAAAGGAGTTGTTGTTTTGTAGAAGGTGCTGGGGTTTGAGAGATCAGTCGGACACAATTGGCAGGGAGAGCACGTGTGTTTTTATGAGAATTATGCTGAGATAGGTAACAGATGAGGAAGAAATTTGGGCTTGATTGAAGTAATGGGGGCTGTCTGTGAAGCTTTGCAGCAGTACAGCCTAGGTAATTTGCTGAGCTTGATGGGTGTCAGCGTCAGTCCAAGTGAAAGCGAAGAGAGGCTGGGATTAAGGGTGCAAAGGAATAGTAAAGAAAGCATGTTTGAGATCCAGAACAGAATAATGGGTTGTAGAGGCAGGTATTGAGGATAGGAGAGTATATGGGTTTGGCACCACGGGGTGGATAGGCAAAACAATTTGGTTGATAAGGCGTAGATCCTGAACTAACTTGTAAGGCTTGTCTGGTTTTAGGACAGGTAAAATGGGGGAATTATAGGGAGAGTTTATAGGCTTTAAAAGGCCATGCTGTAGCAGGTGAGTTATAACAGGCTTTAATCTTTTTAAAGCATGCTGCGGGATGGGATATTGGCGTTGAGCGGGGTAAGGGTGATTAGGTTTTAATGAGATGGTAAGGGGTGCATGATCGGTCGCCAAGGAGGGAGTAGAGGTATCTTATACTTGTGGGTTAAGGTGGGGGGATACAAGAGGAGGAGGCAAAGGAGGCTTTGGATTGGGAAGAAGGGCAGCAATGAGATATAGCTGTAGTCCAGGAATAGTCAGCGAAGCAGATAATTTAGTTAAAGTGTCTCAGCCTAATAAGGGAACTGGGCAGGTGGGGATAACTAAAAAGGAGTGCTTAAAAGAGTATTGTCTAAGTTGGCACCAGAGTTGGGGAGTTTTAAGAGGTTTAGAAGCCTGGCTGTCAATACCCACAACAGTTATGGAGGCAAGGGAAACAGGCCCTTGAAAAGAAGGTAATGTGGAGTGGGTAGCCTCTGTATTGATTAAGAAGGGGACGGGCTTATCTTCCACTGTGAGTTACCTGAAGCTCGGCATCCGTGATGGTCTACAGGGCTTTTGAGGTGATCGGGCAGCGTCAGTCTTCAGCCGCTAAGCCAAGAAGGAGTCAGTCACAGAGCCTTGGGCGAGAGTTCCAAGGGCTCTCGGAGTGGCTGCCAGGTGAGTTGAACAGTGGGGTCCCACACAGATGGGATGTGGCTTAGGAGGAATCCCAGGCTGCGGGCATTCCTTGGCCCAGTGGCCAGATTTCTGGCATGTGTAGCAAGCTCCTGGGGGAGGAGGTTCTGGATGAATGCCTGGCTGCTGCAGTTCAGGCGTTTGGAAGTTCTTGTGTGCTGGAGATGTGGCTGGGGTTTGTCTCACAGTGGAGACAAGGAATTGCAACTTTTTTCTGTTATTGTACACCTTGAAGGTGAGGTTAATTAAGTCCTGTTGTGGGGTTTGAGGGCCGGAATTTAATTTTTGGAGTTTTATTTAATGTCGGGAGCAGATTGGTTAATAAAATGTATATTGAGAATAAGACGGCCTTTTGACATTTTAGGGTCTAGGGCTGTAAAGTGTCTCAGGGTTGCTGCCAAACAAGTCATGAACTGGGCTGGATTTTTATATTTGATGAAAAAGAGCCTAAACGCTATCTGATTTGGGATAAAAAAAAAAAAAAGGAGCATTAACCTTGACTATGCCTTTAGCTCCAGCCACCTTTTTAAGAGTAAATTGCTGGGCAGGTTGGGGAGGGCTAGTCACAGAATGAAACTGTAAGCCGGACCAGGTGTGAGGAGGGGAGGTGATAAAAAGATTATAGGGTGGAGGAGCAGAGGCTGAGGAAGAATTGGGACCTAGCTCAGCCTGGTGAGGAGCAGCCTGGGAGGAAGGGAGAGGTCAGATGGGTCTGTAGAAAAGGAAGATTAGAAAGACTCAGTGATGCTTGGGGTTGGTACTGAGGGGACAGGCGGGAGGGAAAGAAGGAAGATTTGGGACGAGTTGCACTGGACACAGAGACTAGGAAGGGACTGATGTGTAAAAGAATGCCTGGACGTCAGGCACCTCAGACCATTTGCCTATTTTACGACAAGAATTATTTAGATCTTGCGGGATGGAAAAATTCAAAGTGCCATTTTCTGGCTATTTGGAACTACTGTCGAGTTTGTATTGGGGTCAAGCGGCATTGCAGAAGAAAATAAGGCATTTAGGTTTGAGGTCAGGTGTGAGTTGAAGAGGTTTGAAGTTTTTGAGAACACAGGCCAAGGGAGTAGAAGGAGGAATGGAGGGTGGAAGGTTGTCCATAGTGAAGGAAGCAAGCCTAGAGAAAAGAGAGAGTAGAGAAACAGAAGGAAGGGGGTTCGGGGGTTCTTACCCTCTAGAAAAGTGGGAAGGGGTGTCGGGGCATGGAAATAAGGGATTGGGGCACAGAGGTAAGAGGTTGGGGCGCGGAAGTAAGGGATTGGGGCACAGAGATAAGAGGTTGGGGTGCAGAAATAAGGGATTGGAAGTTCTTGCCCCCTAGAAAAGCGGGACTTGCCGCTAAGAGTGAAGGAGAAGGGGTTGAGGGGTACTTGCACCTCCCCCAGAAAAGTGGGACTTGCCACCAAGGGTGAAGGAGAAGGGGTTGAAGGGTACTTGCCCCTCCCTCAGAAAAGCAGAGAAGGGGTAGAGACAAGGAGAGAAGGGGTTGGGATACTTGCCCCTTCCCCAGAAAAGTGGGACTTGCTGCTAAGGGTGAAGGACCAAGGCAGGCGTCCCTGCGTGGTCTGACACCTTTGAAACATGGGTGAATAACCAGAGAGGCGACCCTGCAATGATTAAACACCAAGGGAAGGCTGCCTTCCCAGTCCGTGACCGGCACCGGAGTTTTGGGTCCACGGATAAAACGTGTCTCCTTTGTCTCTACCAGAAAATGAAAGGAATTGAAATTAAAAGAAGGGAGAGATTGATGTGTGGCGCCAAGATTGAAAGGAGAAAGAGGTTGAGGGATAGTGAGGGAGGTTGGAGAAGAGAGTAAAAAGAGGCCGCTTACCGGATTTGAAATTAGTGAGATGTTTCTTGGGCTGGTCGGTCTGAGGACCTGAGGTCATAGGTGGATCTTTCTCATGGAGCAAAGAACAGGAGGACAGGGGATTGATCTCCCAAGGGAGGTTCCCTGATCGGAGTCACGGCACAAAATTTCATGCGCGTCCATGTGAAGAGACCACCAAACAGGCTTTGTGTGAGCAACATGGCTGTTTATTTCACCTGGGTGCAGGCAGGCTGAGTCTGAAAAGAGAGTCAGCGAAGGGAGATAAGGGTGGGGCCGTTTTATAGGATTTGGGTAGGTAAAGGAAAATTACAGTCAAAGGGGTTTGTTCTCTGGCGGGCAGGAGTGGGGGTCACAAGGTGCTCAGTGGGGGTGCTTTTTGAGCCAGGATGAGCCAGGAAAAGGACTTTTACAAGGTAATGTCATCACTTAAGGCAAGGACCGGCCATTTACACTTCTTTCGTGGTGGAATGTCATCAGTTAAGGTGGGGCAGGGCATATTCACTTCTTTTGTGATTCTTCAGTTACTTCAGGCCATCTGGGCATGTACATGCAAGTCACAGGTGCAAGTCACAGGGGATGCAATGGCTTGGCTTGGGCTCAGAGGCCTGACACTTTTTCCAGTGCAATACCAATTCAGTTTCAACCATCTGAAAAATTACTCAATTAAAGTCTATTTTCTGAATGCAAGTGATTGCCCATCCTGGAATAGCTCTCCTTGTCTGCGGCCTTTTCTGCAGAGTAGCTGATAAGGGGCTGGCTGGGCTGACAACATGTATGTGTACAAACCTGCACACTAGAGTAATGATCCTAGGGATACCTCTGTACTCAGGAACTTTGTGTTGAAGTTGGACAATCCTTGGGTGTTTGAGGATTTTTTTTTTTAATTACATTGTTCATGAATTAATTACATATTTGTTTAAGGCACACATTAAATTTTAAATATCTGAAATGACTAATTTACAAAATTCATTTTTGAAGCCAGAATTGGGTGAGGAGTTAAAGTAATTCAATCTTTCATAAAAATATAATGAACAACTGCTGTGTTAAGCAGGGGAACTAGAATGAATAGGACACAGCCTCGGTCTTGAGAAGTATACGTTCTAGTTGGAGGACTGAGAAAAAAATACAAATAATTACAATATAAAGCAGGTGAGGATGAGCGTTTATGAGAACAAAGTGAAGTGAGTTCATAGGAAGGGGTTCTCATCCATTTGAAACTATGAAATATTTCTATGGAACTTTGAAATTTAAGATTGCCTTGAGAGATGAGTTAAGTTTGACAGAATAAAATATTATGCACATAAGGAATAATATAACAAAGGCACAGAGAGGAAAAGACTGCATAGCAAATGGTTATTTTTTGGCTGGAGAATGGGGCTCATACAAAAGAACATTGGGCATTAAAGCCAGAATGCATTTTAACCTGGGAGCAGTGTAGACTAAACTGGAGTGAAGAAAGAAATGAATGCCAAGGTGGAGGGTGGAGCTGGTTCAGGGAAGATACCAGAACAATAACCCTAGGGAGGTAAAGAGGAATTTAGCTAAGATGGTAACAGTGGGGAAAGAAAAGAAGGGATGAATATGAAAAACTTTCTGAAGGACTACTTGCTGGGAACTGTTAACACCTTAGATGTGGTGAATAGGAAGAGAAAGAGACCACTGGTGGCTGAGAATGAGCCTGGTATGAAGAGAGTGGTGTTGCCTGAAGACAGAGAAAGGAAAGTCAAGAAGAAGAATTGGGGGTGGAGAAAACAACATTTTTGTTGAGATTTAGTTTATTTGAATACTTGGGATAGCCAGGAGTTAAGGAGATACCTTTTAGTCATACACGTCCACATGTCAAAGCCATCACATTGCAGCTATGGGTATACATTTGGGGGCCATGCACTTAATGATGAAAGTTTAGATGGGAAGATGTTGGGCATTATGAAAGAGAGAAAAGCAAGGGAAAGAGTAAAGGCCAAAGAGAGTATCAGGTGGTCAGAATGTCAAATTTTGCAGACAAGCCGGCAGCAAAGCTATTTTTGGTACTTGGGTGATCACTGGCAACATTAAGGAGAACTTTTAGTCTAATGCTGGGAGTAGGGTCCAGAAATAAAAGTCCCAAGTGAGGCAAAAATAGAGAGAGAGAGAGAGAGAGCTCTCCATCTGGTGTGGTTTATTTTGTGACTTGAACTGTGATGTGCTGTTAGGGTGGCCTGATTGTGTTAAGCTGACCAACCATCCCAGTTTGCCTGGGACAGTCCCATTTTAGCAGAAAAAATCTGCATCCCAGGAATCTCCCTAGTTCTGGGCAAGCTGGGATGGTTTGTCACCCTACAATTCCTAGGGCAACATATGGCACTTAGTAGGTTTTCAGTATTTGTTGAGTGAATCAAAAAAAATAAAAATAAAATAAAACAGAGACAGATTAACATCTCTGGGGCTAAGTTCCTTAAGTTTGTAAAACAAGGTTAGAAATATCTGTAATAGCCAGCACATGAGGTTATTTTGACAACCAGATGAAATAATGTATATGAGTATATTAGGAAAAACTGAACACTATACAAATATATACAAATTTAGGCTTGAGTAATTTTTTATTTTATGCATCCTATGCATACTATTATTTGTTGAAATTTTTACTTGTCTTTTTTTTTTTTTTTTTTTTTTGGTCGACTAACCTCTCATTGCCAATGATGTGATATTGGCACTGAAGTTAGTAATTAATTTTGTTTATATGGAACCCAACACCCAAGAGCCTCTAGGCACATGGCCAAGTCCTTTTTTTAAATATAGTCATTAAATGTAGGAAAAGAGCCAAGCAAATTCCTAAACTGGCAAGTGAAAAAAAAGCGCAACTAGAAAATGGGGAAACAAAAGAATTAATAACAAGTATCAATTAAGAGAATTTCTTCCATTATTTAGGGACAAAAACTGCATCCCAAACTTAATAGAAAATAGATTGTATAACATTAGCCACCTAATCTCCCAACCTCTTGATAAAAGAGCTCCTGAACTATGAATTTTTTTAAAACAAAAATTTCCATTTTTTAAAAATTGAAAATATAATTAGGCTTTTCGCTTAGCAAATTCTCATGTTAAAGTGGGAAGAGACCTTGGAGATCATCTCATTCTACCTTCTTATTTGATATGTGCTTTTTGTAGGAACAGCTCCGGGTAATGTTTTGTTAACATACTTAGCTCCACAAAGTGAAGGGAAAACTCTCCTGTGAATGAAGGACTCTGCAGATTTCAGAGTGTAGACAAAGAATGGATCAGAGTTCTTGACTCTGTAAGTCCCTTCATCCATATCTAGCTCTCTCCTCCCGACTGGACAGGATCCCAGTCTCATGGTCCTAGAATATTTTGACTAAACTCTGAGGGCCGCACTGCAAAGACATTTGTTTTCTTTCCTGCTTTGTCTTCTTGCCTTTTCTCAGCTTCTGATGCTTCTTTTGCTTTTCTCTATTAATAGCTGTACATATTTCTAGAAATGGTAGATGCAATAAGACTCAGAGAAGTATTATTCAAAGACTTCAATTTTTTTGCCCAAGAAATTCAGCAAACTTTAAACTTTTCTTTGATTACCCCACTCTCCTGTCTTTGAAGATTTCTCTTGGAAACACCCTATTTCGTGGTGTCTCTTTTACTTGGAGTTGATTTTACAGCAATGAAACAGTTTCAAAATTAGACCTTCTTCACAAATAAGTTATTAGATAATTTGCAGAGAGATTATTTATTTTACAACTCAAAATTTTCTGCCTAATACCACTGTGCTATGCCAACTATATATATATAGTCATTTGTGTATGTATGTATTTCATATATAGTCATTTGTGTATGTATGTATTTCATATATAGTCATTTGTGTATGTATGTATTTCATATATAGTCATTTGTGTATGTATGTATTTCATATATAGTCATTTGTGTATGTATGTATTTCATATATAGTCATTTGTGTATGTATGTATTTCATATATAGTCATTTGTGTATGTATGTATTTCATATATAGTCATTTGTGTATGTATGTATTTCATATATAGTCATTTGTGTATGTATGTATTTCATATATAGTCATTTGTGTATGTATGTATTTCATATATAGTCATTTGTGTATGTATGTATTTCATATATAGTCATTTGTGTATGTATGTATTTCATATATAGTCATTTGTGTATGTATGTATTTCATATATAGTCATTTGTGTATGTATGTATTTCATATATAGTCATTTGTGTATGTATGTATTTCATATATAGTCATTTGTGTATGTATGTATTTCATATATAGTCATTTGTGTATGTATGTATTTCATATATAGTCATTTGTGTATGTATGTATTTCATATATAGTCATTTGTGTATGTATGTATTTCATATATAGTCATTTGTGTATGTATGTATTTCATATATAGTCATTTGTGTATGTATGTATTTCATATATAGTCATTTGTGTATGTATGTATTTCATATATAGTCATTTGTGTATGTATGTATTTCATATATAGTCATTTGTGTATGTATGTATTTCATATATAGTCATTTGTGTATGTATGTATTTCATATATAGTCATTTGTGTATGTATGTATTTCATATATAGTCATTTGTGTATGTATGTATTTCATATATAGTCATTTGTGTATGTATGTATTTCATATATAGTCATTTGTGTATGTATGTATTTCATATATAGTCATTTGTGTATGTATGTATTTCATATATAGTCATTTGTGTATGTATGTATTTCATATATAGTCATTTGTGTATGTATGTATTTCATATATAGTCATTTGTGTATGTATGTATTTCATATATAGTCATTTGTGTATGTATGTATTTCATATATAGTCATTTGTGTATGTATGTATTTCATATATAGTCATTTGTGTATGTATGTATTTCATATATAGTCATTTGTGTATGTATGTATTTCATATATAGTCATTTGTGTATGTATGTATTTCATATATAGTCATTTGTGTATGTATGTATTTCATATATAGTCATTTGTGTATGTATGTATTTCATATATAGTCATTTGTGTATGTATGTATTTCATATATAGTCATTTGTGTATGTATGTATTTCATATATAGTCATTTGTGTATGTATGTATTTCATATATAGTCATTTGTGTATGTATGTATTTCATATATAGTCATTTGTGTATGTATGTATTTCATATATAGTCATTTGTGTATGTATGTATTTCATATATAGTCATTTGTGTATGTATGTATTTCATATATAGTCATTTGTGTATGTATGTATTTCATATATAGTCATTTGTGTATGTATGTATTTCATATATAGTCATTTGTGTATGTATGTATTTCATATATAGTCATTTGTGTATGTATGTATTTCATATATAGTCATTTGTGTATGTATGTATTTCATATATAGTCATTTGTGTATGTATGTATTTCATATATAGTCATTTGTGTATGTATGTATTTCATATATAGTCATTTGTGTATGTATGTATTTCATATATAGTCATTTGTGTATGTATGTATTTCATATATAGTCATTTGTGTATGTATGTATTTCATATATAGTCATTTGTGTATGTATGTATTTCATATATAGTCATTTGTGTATGTATGTATTTCATATATAGTCATTTGTGTATGTATGTATTTCATATATAGTCATTTGTGTATGTATGTATTTCATATATAGTCATTTGTGTATGTATGTATTTCATATATAGTCATTTGTGTATGTATGTATTTCATATATAGTCATTTGTGTATGTATGTATTTCATATATAGTCATTTGTGTATGTATGTATTTCATATATAGTCATTTGTGTATGTATGTATTTCATATATAGTCATTTGTGTATGTATGTATTTCATATATAGTCATTTGTGTATGTATGTATTTCATATATAGTCATTTGTGTATGTATGTATTTCATATATAGTCATTTGTGTATGTATGTATTTCATATATAGTCATTTGTGTATGTATGTATTTCATATATAGTCATTTGTGTATGTATGTATTTCATATATAGTCATTTGTGTATGTATGTATTTCATATATAGTCATTTGTGTATGTATGTATTTCATATATAGTCATTTGTATATGTATGTATTTCATATATAGTCATTTGTACACTATATACACAAATTTGATCTGGATAGGCAAATTGTGAGATATTTATTCTACATGAAGCCTATTATATAATGTCTGATCTATTGTACTGATCAAATTATCACTCTCATATGTCAATATTTGATACTATTAGCAAGGACATATTGTTTAGTATTTATTTCATGCATGTATAACTTGTCATACAAGTAGATTGTGTCAAATTGTGACATAAGATACTTCTCACTTTCCCTTTTAAACCCTTAATTCCTCAGTTTATACAGAGGGGTCTATTGTTGAGAACAGCTAAAATGTTACTGCTTCCGGAGTACTTCCACTTAAACAAGATGGAAAATATTGAGGGCAACTGTATGGAGTTGTATATTAGACCCTGAAAGTGGAAACTGCTGTGTCTTAGGCTAAGAGGAATGGTGCTGGAATATAAGGAACTCTGATAGGATATCATAAGACTATGTTCACTTCTGATTTCAACATTTATTAGCTATTTGACATTAGATAGGTGAACCCTGATAAGCCTTAATATTCTTATCTATAAAATAGGAACACGTATTTTATAAATATAATACAAATAAATAAAAAAGTGATATACAAATGCCATGTATTATTATTATTACTTTACTTCTTTTCCTATAATGCCTTTTTAGATGCCCATGAAATACTTTTCAATAAATGGTGGCATAAACTTTCTAGAGCAGTTCTAATATAGTTATTTGTAATTAGATATTTTGGGAGAGCTGCATATCTTTAATTTTATTTTTTAGAAGAGTCCTGGAAATGCTATTATTTGGAAACTATTTTTCCCTTGATTATCTGGAATGAAACATTTCAAATAAACCTCATAAGCCAGGCACAAGACTACCCTGTAATACTGGCTACAAATTTCTGAAACAGGATTGCATTTCATTCTCAAAACCAGTTTTACAGTTTAATAACCTGTTCTCACTTTTTCTTTTATAAAGAAATCCAGCTTCATTGTTCATATGGTACTTCCTATGTGGGTATGGTTTAATTTATCCTCACCAAAACTCATGTTGAAATTTGATCCCAACGTGGTAGTGCTGGGAGGTGAGGCCTAGTGGGAAGTACTTGGGTCACGGGGGCAGATCTCTCGTGAATGACTTGGTTCGGTTCTCATAGTAATGAGTGAGTTTCTGCGATAGGAATACTGGATTAGTTCCTACCAGAGCAGGTTGTGATGAAGTCAGGATACCCCTCAGAATTTGTCTCTTCACACGTGTCTGCTTCCCCTTTGACCTTCTGCCATGTCTTGACACAGCACAAAATGCCGTCACCAAAAGCTGAGCAGATGCTAGTGTCATGGTCTTTGAACTTCCTAGCCTGCAGAACCATAAGCTAAACAAACCTCTTTTCTTTATAAACTGCCCAGCCTCAGTCAGGCATAGCAACAAAAAAACAGACTAAGATAGTATTCTCTTAGCCAAAATCTGGACCGTAGGTTTTGAATCTTTTCCTTCTTCAAATAAACAAACCAAATAAACTAATAGTTACTTGCAAAATTTTTCCTGTAAAATTTACATTTTGTTCTGCTCTCTTTTTCTTTTGGGACAAAATAGTGATTGTAAGGGGCACTGTCTGGATGCATTTAAGAGAGATTTCTATTTTTAAGCTTCTTAGAAAAATTACCTCTGTTCTTTGGGAATCATCTGAAGGGATTTATCACAGTGATTTTATTATGTAGAGTTAAAATACACACTTGGCTGATTTAGCCCTTGATAAAATATAGTACCTAAATAGATTTATACATTTCTTCAATATACATATATCCCCCCCCAAAAGTCTCTGATATCTTGCCATTTTCTTCTTTCTCCAAAGTCCCATGAAGGTATTGAATTTTTACAAATAAATTAACTGTGCAAAGCAAGTTCTCCCTGTTTTAATCTCAGTCCTTGGGCCAAAACTCCTAAAATATGCATTGCCCTAGGATCTTTGGTTTTTTTACTTTCATATCAAAGACTTCTTTCTAAATCTGTGTCAATAATCATGCTGAGGGAACTACACTACACTCAGTTCATTACCCACGGAAAAAATGAGAATTTATTTGTTTCTGTCCGGCTTTGACTTCATGACGAGAGGTAATCTGAACTAGTACCCAGGCCCAGTCTTAGACCACACATGATGGGTAACATTCTCACATTTGATCACAATCTTCTACCATTCTTTTTAATTTTTTTGAATCATTTTTGAGTGTGGTGGCAGATGGCACGTCTCTCAGTGAAATCAAAGGCATATGGCAAGCTGTTTTCAATAGTTCCATGCCACCTAAGTTGCAGTATTTATATTTCAAGGAAAAAATAATTTAGCTTCTGATACCAAGCTTTGGATGTAGTCGTAATGAATATATAATTCCCAAACACCATACATTTTGAAATTTCTAAATGATTGTGTGGAAATCCTCTTTTGATCGCAGTGAGCAGTCAAGTTCAGAAATGTAGAAACTGGCTTTTAGATGGATCAGACAAATCTAAGAAAGAGACCAAAAAGGATCATTTTTTTGTTTGTTCGTTGGAAAAAGAAAAGTCATCTTAATAGGTTCTATAGCCTGAGAGAGGGTATTCAATTTTTAAAACAATGTTGTCTATTTAGGTTAAGAAAATAATACATTCATTTTACCATTTTCCATTCTCTTTTCTGTTTGTTCATTAAATTATATACAGGTCAGAAGCCAGGGGTTGAAACTTCCTTAAGTTATTTCTACACTTCATTAATTCTATTCAAATAATTCATTTCAGAGTATTAATTGTTAATTAAAACCAGAATGACAATGGCAACAATTTAAAATCTTAAGAAAATAACTTATATTCAGTATTTTTTCTTATAGTACAATAAACTCATGTCTTCCCAAACTAGATTCAGACATATTGTTAACTCATATTTTCATAGCTCTCTAGAGTCCACATTTTTTGCATGTAGAAAATCAGCATTATGCAACAGGGACAGCTGCTGTGATAGCAACCCTGTAATTGTTGGGGCTGGACTCCCAGGGGAGTAAGAAAGGAGGGGTGGAGGGAAGAAACACCATCAATACTGAGAGAGATTCCATATTTCATGAGTATTTCAACACTTAAAATCCTGGCAGTTTATATGTCTGAGTTCAGTGGTGATATTTGCTATTTTATTAAGTGAAAAAAGATACAGTTTTATTTTCTCTGCAGATACATGTTTTTTTTTTTTTTCTGTCTTTTAATGAAATTATTATTTGCTAACAAGTCTTAGGGCTTTTGCAGAACAAATCTCTTAGCTCAAGCTGTTATATCATGGCCAGTTCCCATAAGACAGATTGATAATCACCCTTTTTGCTTTCCTTCAAATTTGACAAACCAACTAAAAACTACTAGATATTATAAACACTATCCCTTCTCTTAGATTTCTAAGAGAATTTTACTATTCTCTTGGCGTTCTCCTAATTTTATGAAGTGCCATGCCACCTTATATGCATTTATTTCCTATCAGATACACTATATTTATATTTATGCATCAAAACTGTGGTGCTATCATTCAGAAAAGGCAACTTTTTAAAAAATTTTATTATTATACTTTAAGTTTTAGGGTACATGTGCACTATGTGCAGGTTTGTTACATATGTATACATGAGGCATGTTGGTGTGCTGCACCCATTAACTCGTCATTTAGCATTAGGTATATCTCCTAATGCTACCCCCTCCCCCCTCCCCCCACCCCACAGCAGTCCCCAGTGTGTGATGTTCCCCTTCCTGTGTCCATGTGTTCTCATTTTTCAATTCCCACCTATGACTGAGAACATGTGGTGTTTGGTTTTTTGTCCTTGTGATAGTTTGCTGAGAATGATGGTTTCCAGTTTCATCTATGTCCCTACAAAGGACATGAACTCATCATTTTTTATGGCTGCATAGTATTCCATGATGTATATGCGCCACATTTTCTTAATCCAGTCTATCGTTGTTGGACATTTAGGTTGGTTCCAAGTCTTTGCTATTGTGAATAGTGCCACTATAAACATACGTGTGCATGTGTCTTTATAGCAGCATGATTTATAATCCTTTGGGTATATACCCAGTAATGGGATGGCTGGGTCAAATGATATTTCTAGTTCTAGATCCCTGAGGAATCGCCACACTGACTTCCACAATGGTTGAACTAGTTTACAGTCCCACCAACAGTGTAAAAGTGTTCCTGTTTCTCCACATCCTCTCCAGCACCTGTTGTTTCCTGACTTTAATGATCACCATTCTAACTGGTGTGAGATGGTATCTCATTGTGGTTTTGATCTGCATTTCTCTGATGGCCAGTGATGATGAGCATTTTTTCAGGTGTTTTTTTGGCTGCATAAATGTCTTCTTTTGAGAAGTGTCTGTTCATATCCTTCACCCACTTTTTGATGGGGTTGTTTGTTTGTTTCTTGTAAATTTGTTTGAGTTCATTGTAGATTCTGGATATTAGCCCTTTGTCAGATAAGTAGGTTGCAAAAATGTTCTCCCATTCTGTAGGTTGCCTGTTCACTCTGATGGTAGTTTCTTTTGCTGTGCAGAAGCTCTTTAGTTTAATTAGATCCCATTTGTCAATTTTGGCTTTTGTTGCCATTGCTTTTGGTGCTTTAGACATGAAGTCCTTGCCCATGCCTATGCCCTGAATGGTATTGCCTAGGTTTTCTTCTTGGGTTTTTATGGTTTTAGGTCTAACATTTAAGTCTTTAATCCATCTTGAATTAATTTTTGTATAAGGTGAAAGGAAGGGATCCAGTTTCAGCTTTTTTTTTTTTTTTTTCTTTTTGAGAGGGAGTCTCGCTCTGTCGCCCAGGCTGGAGTGCAGTGGCGCGATCTCGGCTCACTGCAAGCTCCGCCTCCTGGGTTCACGCCATTCTCCTGCCTCAGCCTCTGGAATAGCTGGGACTACAGGTGCCTGCCACCGTGCCCAGCTAATTTTTTTGTATTTTTAGTAGAGATGGGGTTTCACCATGTTAGCCAGGACGGTCTCGATCTCCTGACCTCGTGATCTGCCCACCTCGGCCTCCCAAAGTGCTGGAATTATGGGCTTGAGCCACTGCGCCCGGCCCCAGTTTCAGCTTTCTACATATGGCTAGCCAGTTTTCCCAGCACCATTTATTAAATAGGGAATCCTTTCCCCATTGCTTGTTTTTCTCAGGTTTGTCAAAGATCAGATAGTTGTAGATATGCGGCGTTATTTCTGAGGGCTCTGTTCTGTTCCATTGGTCTATATCTCTGTTTTGGTACCAGTACCATGCTGTTTTGGTTACTGTAGCCTTGTAGTATAGTTTGAAGTCAGGTAGTGTGATGCCTCCAGCTTTGTTCTTTTGGCTTAGGATTGACTTGGCGATGCACGCTCTTTTTTGGTTCCATATGAACTTTAAAGTAGTTTTTTTTCCAATTCTGTGAAGAAAGTCATTGGTAGCTTGATGGGGATGGCATTGAATCTATAAATTACCTTGGGCAGTATGGCCATTTTCATGATATTGATTCTTCCTACCCATGAGCATGGAATGTTCTTCCATTTGTTTGTATCCTCTTTTATTTCATTGAGCAGTGGTTTGTAGTTCTCCTTGAAGAGGTCCTTCACATCCCTTGTAAGTTGGATTCCTAGGTATTTTATTCTCTTTGAAGCAATTGTGAATGGGAGTTCACTCACGATTAGGCTCTCTGTTTGTCTGTTATTGATGTATAAGAATGCTTGTGATTTTTGTACATTGATTTTGTATCCTGAGACTTTGCTGAAGTTGCTTATCAGCTTAAGGAGATTTTGGGCTGAGACAATGGGGTTTTCTAGATATACAATCATGTCATCTGCAAACAGGGACAATTTGACTTCCTCTTTTCTTAATTGAATACCCTGTATTTCCTTCTCCTGCTTGATTGCCCTGGCCAGAACTTCCAACAGTATGTTGAATAGGAGTGGTGAGAGAGGGCATCCCTGTCTTGTGCCAGTTTTCAAAGGGAATTCTTCCAGTTTTTGCCCATTCAGTATGATACTGGCTGTGGGTTTGTCATAGATAGCTCTTATTATTTTGAGATACATCCCATCAGTACCTAATTTATTGAGAGTTTTTAACATGAAGGGTTGTTGAATTTTGTCAAAGGCCAGAAAAGGCAACTTAATGGAAATTACATGTCAGGTGTCACCTCTCTCAGTTGCTGCGAGGCTATTTATCTACACCTCCTCCTATTTACTGTTTGTTGTACCCTTTAGATATGCTAAGGGGTTTGCAAAAAACACCTTCGCTTAGGATGATGTGACTATTACTCTGAAATTTCTTGACTGCTGGAAAAGACCCAGGATTTGTCCTATATAGCATGATTCCTCTGATGTCTGGTCCATCACCCCTGCCCATCTTTTGGAGGTAGAAGATTGAAGTCGTCCTTTTTATCAATGAGAATTACTCACATTGACATTCTGTCTTGTTATAGTAAATCCTCATGTACAAGCAGCATGTAGTGGTACATTTTAATAACTAAGTGTAAAAAAATGGCTATTGGAACCTACTTAGTATTTGTGTAGCATGGTCTGGAGTCAATGGCTGGGTTAAATCATGGTTCCTTCATTTATCAGTTTTTTGACCACAAACAAGTTGCTTGAGCTCTTTGTGCCTCAGTTTTGTCACCTGTAGAATGGAAACAAAACACTTCTCTCAAAGAGTTATTCAAAATATTGAATGAGTTAATACATATAAAGCACTCAGAACAATGCACAGAATATAGTGAACACTTCTTAAAAGTTAGACATTTGCTTTTAAAATACAGTATAGACAAGAAAAATGTAAATCAATGCACATGAAACATTGTATTATAAGTGTTTTGCTGGCCCTGTAATTCTCTGCCATTGGGCAAATCACTTAGCCTCTCTGACCCTTAGATTTTTCATCTGTGTAATGGGGATAATGATAGTTATTTTAGAGGGATTTTTGTGAATATCAGAAAAAAATACATATATATATTACTCCTAGTCCAGTTCTTGGCACAAAGTAGGCACTCAATAAATGTGTTAGTAGTATAGTAACTCATATTTGCTAAGCTTAATGCTCTAATGCACAGAGAACTGATTTCAGAAGAAAAAATGTGTGTGAAAGCATTCTCTATATTTCCATTGAAAGCAAACTTATGAGGAACATATTTAGAAAAATTCGGAAATATGGAGCAACTGATTAAGCTAATGTTGTACCTCTTTATCAATCTGTCCTGGCTGAGCATAGGGCAGATCAGGCCAAATTCCTTAGCTCAAAATTCAGACTGGTGCCAAGGGAGCTATCATCCCTGATGTGGGCTAAGAGCGGTTAATGTTGATTCGCATATGGTTTTCTTTTTACTAAATGAGATTATTTCATTGAGACTGCTGTGTTCCCAAGGTCAATGAGAACCTTGCTCTTCTGCAGGTGTGCCTGTTCTCAGAAAGGTAGGATTTAGATGGTTTAAACTAGCTGAATTTCAAGCCTTAAATCAAGGAGAAAGAATGGATTTAACTACCTAAGAGAAGGAGACAATAGAACTAACTGAGGAATAATATGCGTGCTCTCAATTTTAATGTTAATTGAATTTAAAAGTACAAATATAAAGTTTTATTAACGTTGTTCTGGAAATTTTTGTCTAAAAAACAAAACATAAATAAATAAAGCATATCAAGGTTGTTCTTATGTGTTACATTCTGCGTTTACATTGACATTTAATTTCCAAGTACTTACTGGCAGAAAAAGTGCCTATTTTGTGCATTTTTCTGTTTCTGTCCTATTTTTGCTTATGTGACATTTTTTCTCTGGAGGAATAAACATGTTTTAAAAAATATTTTCAGTTTGTCATTTTAATAAACAATTACAATGAGCTAAAATGAGCAAGTCACATAATTTTCTTGGGTGTATATAACATTAGTTAAATCCTTTAATAATTTTAAAATAAGAACTTTAACTTTTGTCATCCCCTCTCCCTCTTAAAAAAAAACACACAGATATAGAAACATGCATGTACAAATTAAAGAAAGCTCTTTTCCCTTCTTTTCTATATTTTTTCATATCTCTTTTTTATTTTCTAAAATAGTGAATCTCAACTGTTTTAGTCTTCTAAATAAGTCCAAGGGTGGCAAGAGGAGGATAACTTTCAAATTTCTCTGAACGTCTATCTAGTGATGATAAAACAGCAATAATATGAATCAAATACTGTACACTAAAAGGATACGAAAATAAATTTATAAAATAATTCACTTACAAGATATTCATGTTGACGTGTTGATTCTGGGTTACTTTATTATGATCTAAAATATCATAATCTCTTAAATATTAGTTCACGGGACTGGATAGTGATTAACTTTTGAGTGGCCTTTCTCAAAGCATGGTCTGAAGACCACTGCATCAGGATCACCAGAGCCTCTTGTTGAAAATGTAAGTTTTGGGTTTCCATATATGACCTATGAAATCTGATTCTCTGGAGTCTGAGCGCCAGAGCTGTGTGTGTATGTATGTATGTATGTATGTATGTATGTATGCATGCATGTATTTATTTGAGACAGTCTCGCTCTGTCGCCCAGGCTGGAGTGCAGTGGTATGATCTCGTCTCACTGCAACCTCCGCCTCCCAGGTTCAAGTGATTCTCCTGCCTCAGCCTCCTGAGTAGCTGGGACTACAGGCACCTGCCACCACGCCCGGGTAATTTTTTGTATTTTTAATAGAGACAGGGTTTCACTGTGTTAGCCAGGATCGTCTCGATCTCCTGACCTCATGATCCTCCCACCTCTCAAAGTGCTGGGATTACAGGTGTAAGCCACCGTGCCCAGCCACCATGTGTGTTTAACAGAAGTCCAGATAATTCTTGTGCACACTAAAGTTTGAGAAACAAAGGATTCACATCTGTATCCTCACCTTGATTTCCTAAACCAGAACTGAAAGTTATTTGTCAGTCAGGGTGGAGACTTTCTGGCACAGTGGATCTCATTACTGGCTACATATTAGAATAACCTAGAAAGCGTCCTAAAAACATCTATGCCTAGACCATATCCGAAGGGTTTAGAAAATACAACTTTACCTTTTGATATTTGATATACAACATTTAGCAATTAATACAGTGGCTTCTTCTATACTGTGCTTCCTGTTTGGTTTTTAACCTATGATTTGAACAGAGGTTCCACAAGGGTCATATTTTTGAGCATGTGTATTTCCCCAAGTAATGGTGCTGGGTAAAAAGGAGTTGTTCAAATAATACTCTTTGCATTATAGAGATTGAACTGGAAAGAAGAAAATAATGGGATAATGAGTTCAGAATGAAGCAATTTTTTAAAAATAGTGGTGTCCTACAGCGGTTTGAGCAATATCAAGCAAAAGAAAGGGAAGTAACTCACTAGACAGAAGCACGAAAATTGAGAGGATGTGATGAGCTTGAAAGCTGTGCATCAGCAAAGGTTTATTTCTTCCCCAGGGCATTGTGAAAGAGGGCTATGGTCATTACTGCCAAGACTGGTGGGGGAATTTCAGGTGCCGTGAGGGGGCAGGTACGCTATATCCGTCTTATTCAGGTTCTTATTCTAAGAACCTGAGCTTATTCTAAAATTGATGATAAGAGAGAATTTACAACTGCCAGTGCACATTAAATAGGCCCCTATTCTGACTATTTTATTAAACATTCTTTATATAGTAATCTACTTTTTAAAATGCTGTTTTTTAATTTAAAAAGCTAGTATTCTAATTGCAGTGACCAATTTTAGGAGTTTAAATGAATGTTTTTCTTTGGGGGTTTTAATTTCAAAAGGTCTTTTTCTGAGTTTCCCCAAGCATTGCTTTGCCTTTTATTTCTTGATGCTTTGTCTAAAAATGGAAGCCATTATGAATCCCTAACAAGACAATCTTGTAGATTACAGTTGTCTCTCAACTTTTTGAGAGATGTGGCTCTCAGAATTGTAGGTTACATGGAAGATATTGGCTAAGTCAGCAGATTTTAACTAGAGTAAGAACTATGATGGCTCTATGTTAGTATATTAAAAACAAGAATTGTTGGAGTCGTTAATTAGAAAGAAGGATAGCTATCTTATGGTAAACTAAACAAACTTATTTGAGAATGTGGGCAAAGACTAAGTATCTATCCTAAGTTCAGTGTTAGGATGGTTTACGTAGCAATTTTTGGGCTACAGGATCATTTTATGATGATAGCATTTGTAAGACTGTCCTGGTACAAATTGTGAATGGCAAGTTGGGGCTATGATTTAAGTATGAAATAGTAAAAGAAGATAGAATTGTTTCTTTATAGTTATTCAAATAGGGTAGAAGAAAAGGCATTATCTGGGGACATACATACAGTCGAAAAAACAGTGTCATGAATATAATAAAGTTATATTGGAAGAAGAAGAGCTGCAAAATGGCTCTAGGAAACCTTATGAAGAAAAATACTGTAATTCTAATGTCTTTCTATCAACATAGATTGAGTACCAGAATGTGACAATAGTGAACTTAAAATTTTGATATAAGTGGGTAAATTCATTCGTGTAAAAATGACTGAGTCTAGTTGAGTTATGATTCATGATTAGAATTGCAAAGATAGGATGTTTCTTAAAAAAAATTTCTATTTTATTATTATTATTTTTATTGCGATGGAGTCTCGCTCTGTCACCCAGTTTGGAATGCAGTGGTGCAATCTCTGCTCAATGTAACCTCCGCCTCCTGGGTTCAAGCAATCCCTTCATCTCAGCCTTCCGAGTAGCTGGGATTACAGGCACGTGCTACCATGGCTAATTTTTGTATTTTTAGTAGTGATGGGGTTTCACCATGTTGGCCAGGCTGGTCTCGAACTCCTGACCTCAGGTGATCCAACCACCTTCGCCTCCCAAAGTGCTGGGATTACAGGTGTGAGCCACTGTGCCCAGCCCATCTTTTTCCAAAGAAACTAAAACTTCAAAAAAGAAATTTGTCTTCCCAAACACAGCAATAATTGTGATGGCTTGTTTTTCTCCTTTGGATCTCAACTGAAAAGTGAATATTATTTGGAAATTTTCCTTTGTGGAAAAGTGAGAATAAGTAATCAGAAATGGATACACTTCTTTTAGGTAATCCAATATTTTTGAATTTTTTTGAATCATATTTTAGTGTGATCTTTATAAAACACGTAAGTCTAAGTCTTCCGTAGTTATTTATCGTGTTCAAGTATTTAATAACTATAATTTTATACAAACTTTATATGAAGAGCGTTTGATCAATCTGCAGTCTAAAACTTTTAGGTTATACTTAACTTTTTATTAAAACTTCAAAGCAAACGATCTTGAGTTTTAATAAAATACACATAAAACCTTGCCTATCTCCCCTCCCCCAGGGTTTCACTTTATGTATTTGTCATGGCTCCAGCCTCTTGGTGTAAATGTCACGTACTTATCTCTTCTCTGAAACAGGGAGTAAAGCTTTAACAAACTCCATTAAAAAATAATAAGATGACAACTATAGTCAAGTCACCCATTTGCACAGAAAAGTGTGAGCTGAGACTTGACTTACACCTGTCAAATAGAAAAGAGTAATTCATTGGTCAGGGAACTGGTATTTTTCACTGTATGTCATCTGTATTTGTTACAGGTGAGAATCAAATGGAAGTGTGGCCCTTTCTCCTCTAATTTTTTTTTTCCTTTAATCTCCACTCCCATACCAGTTGCCTCTGAAGGCAACATTACCATGGAGAAAGAGTGCTTGCTTTTTCTTTTTAAAGTAGGAGTTGACATCTGGATGCTTCAAGCTGCCAGGTGGACCCCATGTAGAACCACAGCTGTTCTTTCTGGTAGCTGGAGAAATAAAGAGCAAGAAGGAGCTGGGTATTCGAAGTCAACAAAGGACAATATACTGTTATCATTTCAATCACACAGGGCTAGTGATTTGTATTATAACAGCAATACAATATTTTTAAAAGTTAATGTTATTTGAGGAAAAATACCTAGCATGTCATTTTTCATAGCCCCAAAGATCACCAAGAAGAGCTAGGCTTTGGCACATAAACCAAGAGAGAGGGAGCAAAGATGATTGTCACAGTTTCTGAAGCCATCAGTTTAATAGAGAGGCTAATGAAACAAGAAGTAAAAATAAAATACTTTCTCTAGTTAATCCACCATGATGCCATCCTTCTCGTGATCACTTTTTATCGTGAGAGATTTTTATCTGATATTTTTCCACTTAAATATATTTTTAACTTATAGTTTTATAAAATATAATTTTACTACTAAATTATAATTGCTTTATGTTTATACATGTATATATTTAAAAGCTGATGACTATAGGTAATTGTATTAGGCTATACAAAGAGTCAAAGTCAAATATTTTAAAATAACATTTGACTACTTTGTATGGATCAATCATGATATACACCTAGATTTCACTAAAACCTCAATATGTTTATACAGTTAATCTAGGCTAAGATAGCATTATTATAACAACACGAGCAAACAGATGGCTGAGTTAGCAGATTGTCTTAAGGCAATACTATGTTAATCAATAAGATTACCAGTAATGGATTTAGTAGAAGATTTTTAGATTCAGTGTTCATACATTGGTGAGATATTTTACTGAGGACAACATTTCTTATTTTTTAAAACATATATTCATTATATTAGAATGTACATATATTAGATTTAACTGTTATGCTTTTCATTATAAAATATAAAATGAATATCTAAAATGTGTTGGAAGGTATCACAATGCAGAATCGAATGTACCACCAGTTACTTTATTTACTTATAAATATTCAATTGTTTTTGAGAGCCCTCTGTATGCCACGGATTGCTCTAAGAAGCTTATATTCTAGTGAAACAAGACAAAGAAGAAACTATAAAAATTTCGGTAAATATTATTAAGAAAACTAAGGAGAGGACAAAAGTGACAAGAATACTGTATTAGATAGAGTGATTGGGAAACCTCTTGGATAAGGTCAGACATTTTAAACAAAGATAGGATTGAAGACTGTCCTTGAAGACTGGGATATGTACTTATCTTAGACAAGATATGTCCAAGTTAATTTGAAATAAGAAGTGGGATTCATGTATTGGTAAATTGCTATAAATATTTTCCTATTCAGAAGATATTTATTGAGCCATACTAAGTCCTAAGGACAGTGCTTAGCAGAAGGATTTCAAAGATAAATAAGATACAATCCCTGTCATCAAGAGATTCATGAAGAAACACATAAAAAGGTAATTATAATAAGAAATGCTAATTACCATGATGGAGCTATAATGCATAGGACACTTAGGCGTAATTCCTACATTTTATATTGGTTACACTATTAACAAGGATAGGGCCCCCAATTCTAATTTGTTTTGGCCCCCAATTCTAATTTGTTTTGATGAAAAATTATACTTTCAATTAATGTGGTTACATAATCAGGGGAATTGAGTCCAGTTCTGGCTCTCTGGCTCTAATACTGTATTAGGCAGGACTTGTTCTCTTGCATTAATAGAAACCCAACTCTAGTTTAAACAAAAGGGGTATTTATTAGCTTTTGCTACCGGCAAGTCCAAGGATTTTGCACTAGCTTCAGCTACAGCTGGTTTTAGAGGATGTCATAGGATTCACTTTCTTTCCATTTCTCTGCTCTGCCTTTCTCAATATTGGCTTTATTCACCAGCAGGCTATGTTTGTGTTGTGACAAAGAAGGCCTTTGGCACCCTAAATATGGGTGACATGTAGCACTCACTATCATAAAAGCAGAAAGATTATTCTCTCCCAGCATCCACATCTGTTGCCTGACCTCTGTTCCTGCAAGAATCACAAAGTTTCCTCCTAGATCAATCACTGAATCTACCGTGATTATCCATTCTGGTGGTGGGCTTAAGTCAGCAAATAAAACACAGGGCCATCCACATAAATGACATATCTATCAGAATCCTGCACAGGGTAGAGTAGACAGTAGGAAAATAGTTCTACTACCAGAAGAAAGGGAAAGAGTACAGTGTTGGCAAAGCCAAACAAATTTTGCTACAGACAGATTCATTCTGTGACCTTGGTCAAGTCATGTCACTTGACCAAGAGTCTTGGCTTCACCACCCATTACTTGCCAACCTCATAGTGTTAAATTATATAAGGAAGGTTGTGTACCAAGTTTAAACATATAGAGAAAAATGCCTAATCAATAACTATATCAGCAATGTTACTACTGATAAACAAACATGGTTTGCATCAGATTTCAGGTAGTGGGAACTAAAGTACTAAAAAAGATGAAGGGGCCGGGCATGGTGGCTCACGCCTATAATCCCAGCACCAGGCAGAACACCTGAGGTCGGGAGTTCGAGACCAGCCTGACCAAAATTAGTCAGGTGTGGTCGCGGGCGCCTGTAATCCCAGCTACTCAGGAGGCTGAGGCAGGAGAATTGCTTGAATCTGGGAGGTGGAGGTTACCGTGAGCCGAGATTGTGCCATTGCACTGCAGCCTGGGCAACAAGAGTGAAACTCTGTCTCAAAAAAAAAGATAAAGGGTGGACTCTTCCCTTTCAAATAAAATGAAATGACAGAGCCAGCTAGAGTCTTGATGCCTGTGTAATCTGATTGAGTGGTCTCCAAACAGGGAGTGGAAATCTATCTCCTTTGGACACAAGAAACCACTTAGTTGCAAGATGTAGCTCTGAATGGAATTTCAACCTAAAAATATGTAAAAGCTGCCTTCTTATTGCTACTTTTTAAATATACTAAGATAATTAACATTTTGGTGAGTTTAAAAAAATGCAGATTCTCTTAGTAATATTCTTATTCAATTAAGCTGATAATGTAAATGAAGCAGTAAATCTAAATATGTACTCCCCTTCTAGAATGATATCAAATTATTTTCATTTTGAATAAAATACAAATGTGACATTTTTATATTTACTGAATTGGCTCTTAGAATTCTCTTCACTGTTCAAGGCCAGGTGTTGCAGCCCGTGGCCTATAGACCAAATTTAAATTTTTTTCCTGTTTTCGAATTTAATTCCCCTCCTGCTTAGTTCCTACTCTAAAGTAAGAATGATTTTTACATTTTATCTGGCCATTTTCAGGAAAAGTTGAACGACTCCTTTTTCAAGATGAGCTTTTTCTTTAGAATTTTATCCACCTCCACTCCACTTTTTTTTTTTTTTGCAGTTCCTGTTCCATTCTTGATGAGCAGCTCAGTGTATGTCCCCTGTGCTGTTTCAGACAGTTGATTCAAAAGAATGCCTCTGAATGGGAATGAGGAATTTTGCCCCAGGTGTACTTTCTGCACATCTTGTTAATTTTACCACTAACATGTTTTTTTCTCCAATGCCTTCAGATAACTTTACGCATGCCTTCTCATAACTTTACGCATGCCTTCTCATAACTTTACGCATGCCTTCTCATAACTTTACGCATGCCTTCTCATAACTTTACGCATGCCTTCTCATAACTTTACGCATGCCTTCTCATAACTTTACGCATGCCTTCTCATAACTTTACGCATGCCTTCTCTCTCCTAGGATCTGATGATGAGCATCTCCATTAGAGTTCCGACTGGATTTTATCCTTTGATTCTCTGCTCCTTATCACTGATCATGTGGACTGGCACTGACAGTGTGGGCTTTTGACTGACTGTGGACTTCCTCAAATCTACATACCAGGCCCCTTTTGCCAGCTTATTACTCAGCAGATCTTCACAGGATATATACAGATTAGGAGATGTAAAGGGGCAGAGCCACTGTGTTGGTTTGCATTCTTCAATAAGCAGACACAAAAGGTTGTATTAGAGGGAAAATTGGGGAAGGTAGAAGAGCTCTCAAATCATGATGCGGGCCTGACCCCTGTGAAATAGAGAGGGAAGGGAGGAAGATTGAGCAGGAAAAGTCAAAGGGATCAGAGTAGTTTTAAGAAAGTTTTGGCAAAGCCTATGTGTAGTCCCTGAGCCAAAGTCACATGACAGAGGAGTTTGAGTCTCTCAAAAATGTAGCTGCCTCAGTATCCCTGCTGCACTCAATCATTGCCTGGGAGCAGCACATGCACGGGAAGCATGGCCTCAGCCAACTCAGTGCTGGATTCAGAATACAGCAATGGGTCCCTTGGTCAATTATGCTCCTTTCAGTTGCAGTACTGCAAGGCACATTCTCCTGTCTACCACAGCCATCTTGAATGATAAGGACAAAACAGGACATACAGCTAAGGGCTGGGAAGGAAAGCAGTCCCTGGTCACAGAGAAATAAATGAGAAAAAGGGAAGGAAACTGGTAGACAATGTGTCTCCCATCTACTACTACCTTAGATTGATTCTCCCAGAAGAACTGACTGCTGAGAAAGAAAGAATGGAGTTGCATTGTCCCTCAACACTTACGGAGTTGGGGTGGCCATGTAAGGCAGCCAGCAAGAGTCTGGCATGGACCAAAGGGGTAAAAGAAGTGTGTTTAACATGTATAGGAAAAATTTACCTTTCCATCCCATAGCTAGAGAACAGGGATGGTGAGCAGTCCATTGCCTGTGCTTTGAAGTCTAGGCTTGACTTTTGCAACTTTCTTCCCATAGGTGTTTCCATTTCTAACTTGTCTCTAAGCCATCTGTTCAAGATGCTGCTGTTCAAATAATTTTTCCTGACAGCTGCCACAACAACAGGGAGAATGATGAGCATGGCTGAGCTGCAATTCAGGATAGGGGCTCTTTTTCTATAGTTGCCAGCAGTGACATGGCAACAGGCAATTTCCAGATCTGGTGAAGGTAGTCGAAGTATGATGTCTGGTCTATTAAAAAGAATGTCCTTCAATTGCTAGCGCTTCCATTTGTTCAATTTCCTTTAACATGTTAATTAAGGGAGGAAAAGTGAGAGAAATGCTTCTTAAAATGATGATACATGTGAGATTTTGAACTTCTGCATTTTTTATTTTAAGCATCTCTAACAAAGCTTGACACTGACCTGGACTTTTCAGTATAAAAAGGAATGACTTGATATTGTATCAGCTTTGGCTTTCTTCTCGTGTGTGTGTGTGTGTGTGTGTGTGTTTGTGTGTGTGTGTATGTGTGTGTCTTTCTATACTATCATTCCCAAGAGACATGCAATTTAGCTGTTATGCCCACTGTTTATTTGAAACCAATTTAACAGGTAATAAAGGTGAAGAGTATTTACCTTTTCAGTGGACTTTCATCTACTTTTTAAAGATTGAGGAGTGCAGAAACGTACGCAAATAAAGCTATTTAGTCTTTTATAACTCCTTTGAAACTACAAAGGTAAAACTAACTTTCTTTTCTTCACATTTCCTAAGTTCTTTCTACGAATGTAGGCCTATGTAAGAGATACACATTTTCTCGGTTTTCCAATAAGCTATTGTTGGGCTTTCCTTTTGTGTATGTGTGTAGAGAAGTAGCAACTTGCACTTGTTAAGAAATGAATGAGAAAAGAGAACATAATCTCTACCAATTTGAGGTTTTGAACACTCTTTTCCAACCAATTTCTTACCCATTTGGAGGACTATATCTCTCAGTCAGATATATGATATACAGATGACCTCACTTCCATTTTTTTTTTCCTTCTCTCTGATTTTTGACATGTGGAGATGGTTTTAGAGTCATTTTCAACTAATTTTTAATTGAAGAATATGTCTTTTGTTTAATGACATTCCTATCCATTAGAATCATAGACAAGTTTCTAGCTTTGTAGTTCTTTCAAAAGTGAGAGATGCTGAGTCTTGAAAAATAACTAACAAAATATAATTTCTCAGGGGGAAAAGCTTTTTAAAAATGTTTGCTTTTCTGTTTTAATTCTATCTCTATTATCAGTGATTGTGGAAAACATTTTATTGTCTAATTTAATGTTAAAATTATTTTTATAACCAATACATGTGGTGTTTGACGTTATTATTTGTGCAAGAGTTTAGTTAGAATATAGAAAATTCCAATTTTTAAGTAGTGAGAACTTTTATGAAAGAAGAAAATTCCAAAGCTCACACAAGGAAAAATTTCATATGGATTTTTTTTTTTTAATATTGTACATGGCTTCTGTAATCTGAAAAGTTACAAATCTATAATAAAATAATATTTTAAAATATCATATTAATTTTTATTGTTTTTGTTAATTCTGTTTTCATGTTTTAAGATAGAGCAGTTTTAGGTGCATAGCAAAATTGAGAGGAGTGGAAAGAGACTTCCCATATATCCTTGTCTCCACACAAGCATATCCTCCCCCATTATCAACATTCCTCACCAGTGTAATACATCTATTACAATTGATGAAGCTTGTATTAGCCATTTTTACACTGCTGTAAAGAACTACCTGAGACTGGGTAATTTATAAAGAAAAGAGGTTTAATTGACTCACAGTTCCGCATGGCCAAGGAGGCCTCAGAAAACGTACAATCATGGCAGAAGATGAAGGGGAAGCAAGCACCCTCTTCACAAGGTGGCAGGAGTGAGAGAGTGAGGCGGGAAGTGCCACACTTTTAAACTATCAGATCTCATGAAAATTCACTCGCTATCATGAGAACAGCATGGGGGAAATCCACCTCCATGATCCAAACACCTCCCACCAGGTTCTGCCCCTGCCATGTGGGGATTACAATTCGACATGAGATTTGAGTGGGGACACAGAGCCAAACCATATCAAATCTTCATTGACACATGACACCCAGAGACTATAGTTTACATTAGGGCCCACTCTTGATTTTGAAAATTTTATCTATGGGTTTGGTCAAAAGTGTAATTAAATGTATCCATCATTATATTATCATACAGAGTATTTTCACTCCCTTATAAATCCACTATCCTCTGCCTATTCATCCTGTCTTCCCACTAACCCCTGGCAACCAACGATATTTTGGCTGTCTCCATAGTTTTGCGTTGTCCAGAATATCATGTAATTAAAATCATATGGTATGTAGCTTCTTCAGATTAGCTTTTTTCACTTAGCAGTATGGGTTTAGGTTTCCTCCATGTCTTTTCATTGCTTGATGGCTCATTTCTTTTTAGCACTGAGTCATATTCGATTGTCTGGAGGTATCACAGTTTATCCATTTACCTATTGAAGGACATGTTTGTTGTGCTTGTTTATACTTTATCATAAACATTGTTATCTTTATCACAAGCATTAATGAATCTCTATTAAATCCTTATAATATGCATTGGCCCATAATATTCATGTAATGAACATACTTTCAATTTAAACAGGAATCCAGATTGTTGATTTTGTAAGTTTATTTTTAATTAAAACATTCATGTTAATTGTATTCTTTTTTTGTCTCTTTTAGTTTTAATTTTATCATGGTGTTTAGTACTAGGAATGTTAGTAAAAAATTTAAGTTAGAAGAAGCTACAGAAGCCCAGAAATTTAAACATGAAAGAGGCTGATGGCTGATGGCAGAGAGAGATACATACTGCTAGGGTTGCCATATGCTCTACAGGTTTCTTTTACTCCCTATCAACAAATACTATTTTTGTTCTTCACTTTTTATCAACAGAATTGAGAGACATAATAAAGAGTTATAATTATGTTTGTTATTTATTTCTTTTCTTTCTGGTTTCTGCAACAGAGTGAAAAGACCGGTTTAAAAATATTGTGATTCTATTTTCAGAAAAAAACAAAACAAAACAAAACAAAAAACCTCTGTTTGTATCTGTAGACAAAGATCTGTTCAGAATGGTTGGCTTTGTGAGGTAAGTTTATGAAGAACTTTCACTTACTATTTTAGTCATTACATTTTTTTAACAGGATTATATATGATTTTTGTAATCTAAAAGTGTTACAAATTAGTAATAAAGATAATATTAATTTTGTTATTTTTATTAATGTTTTTTATTTCTTGTTAACATTTTAACAATATGATCATTATAATTATCTTTATAACCAACACTAACAAACATTAAATATTTATAATAGCGCCTTTTGGATTAACTGTTGTCCTGGCTTTTAAGAAGTTTTATGAGTGGTAGAAAAATTGAAATTCATTTTGAAAACATAGAAGCTTAGCTATTTTAGCTTTAAGCTTGACTATGTTGATAACAAATGGCTCTGAGTTCTGTTACAAATGACCTAAAAGTTAAATATATCAGAAATCACTTATAAGTAGAGTGGCTATGTAGTTTACCCTCAAATCAGGACAGTTTTGAGAGTGAAGGGGATTGCTATTAATAGTTACTCTAGGCAACAGGCCTCAAATGGGACTGTCCCAGGCAAACCAGACCGTATAGAAATTATGACTCTATTAATCAACTAAAAATAAAATACTAATAAAACAGATATAGAAAAGCTTATTAAAAATCTATTTTGATGAATATAGTTTAATATAGAATTGTTCTGATGTTGAGTTCAGAACACTTTTTAGGTTTCATGTTAATATTTCAAGGGATACATGAGAAATGTGTTATTAGTCTAGTATATTGTGGGTGGCCCATTTCAATGATCTCCAGGGGGTGCATAATTGAGCTACCCAAAGGGCCTCATTATGAGGCTGTTTTCTATTACCTCACCAAGGACTTGATACCACTGAAAACAATGCTCCAATGTGGTAGTGGGTATAATTTTTCATCTAGGAATGCACTTTTAGCTTACATCCTACATGGATCTACTATTTGTCTATCAGAACTTTGTTGATATAGTTCATCTGTGTAGAAATTATTTGCAATCCATTTAAACAGAGGGAGAGAGACAAAGGGAGGGATTGGGGCAAGGGTGCAGTTTAAGTCTGAGATGACTCAAAGAAAAAGATAATCTATTGTATTTGAAAAGGCATTTTTTACTCATTATTCTGCTAAGTAATCCTACTTATGATGTATTTAAAAAGACAAGGCAATTTCCCACTGAATGGTAAAAATAAAAAGGCTATAAAAAGAAAGCAATTTAGTGTCAAAACATCCTACTGTGTTTGCTTATGTGTTTGTAAATCTGTCTATAATATCATTGCTTAAACAATAGGCTACTGTACCAGGTACGTGGAAACATTTCAAAGCTCCATAGACATATTTTAAAGATAGTAATTGTCATTTTCTATCTGGCCAACTGCTGGGATCTGATTGGTCATTACCTTATTTCAGGGGAAGCTTCAAAAGCTAACCAGAGGTGTTATCAGCTATGACTTCTACCGCTGCTGCACAGGAAACTTAGCAATAAAGCAAAAGCTGTAAATTCAGGATTTATTTTTTGTAAGGGTGTGCCTCATGCTTGGAAGATTAATGAAGAACTCCTGGTCCACTGTTTATTAAAGATCTCACCATTCTATAGCATTTTAATTGTATATTCACTCTTTGACATCCTAACTAATGGTTCTTGCTAAATTAATAAAAGCAACATATTAAGTCTAAATCCCAGATAAGGTAAAGATTGCCGTTTTAATATCCCATCTATATCCTTTATCTTTCTACAGGGGCTTTCAGGCCAGTAGTTTTAATAACATGCATGAATGAAGATGCTCTTTTTTAACTCAAATGGTGGCGAAGAGTTTTTCCTTTATATTAGCAGGCAATCAATTCCAATAGCTTTTTAATGCTTTCTTAAAGAATCAATTTTAAAGCAGACATTCTTCAGGGGACCCTCTTAAACTTCTTCACAGCCGGTCTCCTAATTTTCTATTACAATGCAATCTAAAGCAGCTACAAAAATAATGCAGATAATGTTTGCTGGTTAATGATTTCCAATTTCCCCATTCCATGTACCCTGTTATTAGAAGGATCATCTTGGTTGTGTAAATTAATTTTCAATTCACTTCAGGGGAACATTACAATGATTTATTCAGCCTTGGTGTTGAAGAAAGTGTTGGGAGGATTTCAGCAATCCGAGAAACAAAATCAATTTGTTCTGATTATCACCATGTTAAAGGGGAAAAAAGGAAAGAAACAAAAGAATCACTCAAATGTGTGTCTTGACTGTAGCATACACACTAGCACCATGATTTGATGCTAGGTTGTCACTCTGTAATACAAAAACTGAACAAAACAATGGTGTTTGGTAATACATCTCTACTTGGAAATTAAGTAATCAAATAGCTAGGTTATTCCTCCTTATGATATTTTAGTTATATGCCTTTGAGGCAGGATAACCGTTCGTATTTCTTCGGAAGAAAAAAGTAACACAGCAGCTTATAATCAAGAAGAAATAGTTTCCCTAAGCATAGTATAACTAGCTAGTTAGTTTGATTTTTTTTTAAAGTTAAAACAGGGGCCATGATATCAATATATCATAACCATGAGACATACAACATTTTTCATCATAATTTATCTCACAAAAGTTTTTCCAGGATTGTGTATGAACTGTGGTTTTTATAATATTGTAGAAAGGTCATTCTTTGTAAAGGTTTTACTGACCTTTTACTTTAGTCAGTTTGTAAGTGTGCCGGTCACTTGGGTCAATTTTAATCGTGCCCAGGTGTGAATGCAAATTGCCAATACCATTCACTTCTGCAGATCACTTACCATTCAGCAAATACTTATGAGGCTCTACACTGTGCTGTGCACTGTAGTGAGAGCTACAGAGATGATGAAAAACAAAAGCAAATGCTGTAAAATGATTGCTTACCTGTTGTAAATGTATGAAAACCTCTGAAGACGAGGTTCATGATACTATAAAGGCATATAATATAATTATCTAACCAGGTCAGGAAGACCAGTGTAGGTTTCCCAAGGAACTGATGGTTGAGTTCCTGAAATCTGAAGGATAGGGGTGAATTAACCAGGAAATGAGAGGAAGGGAACACTGTTCTAGGACAAGAAACAGGATCAGATTTGCATTTGGAAAAGAGTACCTTGACTGCATTGTGGGGAACAAACTGGGGAAAGGCAGAATGCACGCACAGATTCAGACAAGAGACTGTGGCCATAGCCTAGAAAAAGATGAAACATGCTAGGGTGGATTGATTATTTTTCCAAGCCTCTGCCCACCCATCTGTGGGTTGCTAGGCTGGACATTCCTTTCTTGATGACTCTGTAGCTCAAGATGAAGGCATGGATCTGTGTGCACTGAAGTGTAGTGGGCTTTTTTACTCTGGAAACTAGGCACCTGCAGAATAAAAAAAAAATATGCAGACTAGTGGGAGTGAATTTGGAATACTGATTGAGACGTGCAGGGTCACAGAAAGACCCAGAAGTGTGAGCTCGACTATTATTTTGAAGTAGTATGCAGAAATTTTCTTGTTTTAATAGATTATTTTTATTGATAGCACAAGCTTTACTTCGGCCTGGCTTTGCTTCTGAGTTGGAGCCCACCTTCTCTTTCCAGTGAGAAGTGCTCTAGTGAAGTGATTCAGCACTCACAGTCTATGCTCAGCTTAGCACAAAGCCAGATTCTCTCCCTTACCAGCTCTATGACTTGGGAAGTTACCTAATCCTCGAGTTCAGTTCCTTCATGTGTAGGGTGAGGACACTCAGTGCCCGCTTCCTAGAAAGCTTGTGAGGAGTAGTTGAGATAATGCTTGAGAAGCTCAAGCAGAACCCCTGCCTTGTACTATGCAGGCTGCACACCTGTGCTTGGATTAATCCACAGTTGTTTGCGTCGAGATGAGCAATCAGGAAAAAGATGTTTTGGCATCAGCTGGTGGTGGTGTTGGGTCAGAGTTACAGTCACAACAGTGTCAATCTAGGTCAGGCAGGTTTAAGTGACACAGGCTTGGCACTTACATGCCACTCAGGATAGATGAGTCCCAGGGATCCAGGAAGCAGGGCAGTGGCAAAGCAAGTTTACTAAAGATCCTCAGTAAGGAACACAGAATTACTGTAGGAGAGCTGACTGGCACTAGAATCCTCAGGTCAAGATGGAGCTCTGTGGCAGTGGTCACTGAGACCGCAGCTGGTGGTTTCTGTGTACTTTGTAATGGCTCTGTATAAGACCTGCTCTCAGGATACTCACTTTTGTCTCATCAGACCTCTCAAGCTCTCAGGCCTCCACAGTACTGCCTGTAGAGCTCTAAGAAAAGGTGGTACCTAAGCACTGCATACTGGAGTCTGGACTCATGTGCACTGTTCCCTTGTCTAAGAGCTGGGCAAAGGCCTGGGCCATAAGGATCCTGAACAAGTCCCACCTCCTCCATTATCAAATGTACTCTGACCTGTTGATAAGATTTTCAGCGTTAGATTATCCTCAGAGTAAATACATCAAAGAAGCCTAAATGCAGGAACATTATTTGTTATGGAAATGTAGAAGGTTGTCTTCTACATTTGTAGAATGAGTCCAATGTAGAAGGAAGTCTTTTTCATAATCATAGAGTTAGGAGTAGGTTAGGTTATATATGAAATTGAAATATGACCTAAATGGAAATTATACGAAAACCACAGATTCCCTCTTTAGCATGATCGCCGTTATTGTTCTCTCAACAATGCCAACTTACATGAATAATTAATCTGTGTGTATGTATGTGACTATTAAGTTGGGCTGTTGAAAAAAAGTTTTTTTTCTAATGTTTTAAATTTTATTAATGTTAAATGGTGTTGTGGCAGATACGAGTATTGCATATTTGAAAACTGTATTTATAAGAGTTAGTGTACAGATTTTTTAAATGCCAGCAATTTTTCCCCATGCATTCCTAGATCCATTATGAAGGTTGTCAAAGAAGAATCCATCATGATTTCAAAGGAAATCAAAGGACATGGCAAGCTACAGTATTAATCTCCTGACTCTTTTTGAGTTTTCAGAATAAACTGACAGCTTGAGTTAGAAGTAATCATATTTAAATATTCTGTGTGTGTGGGAGACATTACCTCCACTTACCTAATCTTTCAAATCTGTATAAAAGTGAAACCTGTCTGCTGGTTTACTAATGTGTCATGTGAAAAAGGATATGTGGATTGTCACCAAATTTGTAATTAAGTTTGGAATGGCCTGATGTAAAAATGTAAGCTGTGTAGGTATCATCTACGAGATTCACTAGGAGGGCTCGGAAGACTATGTCAAAGAGAGAGGTAGCCACCCTCCAGAGAAGCTGAAAATGAGGATGGATATTTTTCACTAAATATGGAAGATATGTGGGAGACCATCTGAATTAAAAAAATCAACTATGACATACTTGAAATTCTTTTTGAGGGAACCTGAGGACACCTAAGAGAGAGAGAGAAATTCAACTTTCAGAGGTTGAAAACAGGGTTCAAATCAAGGCTCAAATGCTGCTCAGTGGGAAAGAACCATCCTACGTTTGAGGTCATGCTGGGTGGTGAAAACAGTCAGTGCTTTTAACAAATGATGGGAGAGATGCTCAGAATTCCAGGCACTGGTTTGACTTGAGCTGTTTCTTACATGAGTAACTCTGTTTCTTACTCAAGTGAATTGTAGAATTATAGCAAGGAATTTTAAAATATATATCTGTTTTTAAAATGGAATCAGGGTTAGTGAGTTTCCTAATGTAAGGTAGGAAGTCCAGCTAAGAGGTAACATAAAAACCTCTTGTAAATGAAGCATCCAATAATCAGAAATAATAATTGAAATTCGTTTTTAAGAAGATCAGTCTAATGAAGAACCAAGTATTAAAGGAGGGAGTGAAAGAGATGAAAATAAGCAATATAGAGTATAAGATCGAGCCCTTCTCCTTCTTCTTTTCTCTTTTCCAAAATTCCTCCTTATCTTTATATTCCACTACCTTACAAACTGAATATATAAATTGGACAATGAAGGATAAAATTCAGAATAAAAATCTAACAAGTGTAGTTAATGAATAGATTTATCTGAAGCTGGTATGTTAGTCATTTTAAACAAGTGCTAAATTTACTTCTGAATTTCAACACAAACAAAGTATGGTGAGGTTTTGATTCATATTATGTCAAAAGAAAAAACTTTTTCCTGGCACTGCACACTAAAAGATTTTATTATGTGATGTCCAATAACCATAAATACAACAATAATTAAAACATTACACAACATCTATTATGTTAATAATTCTATTAATTCTGTTTATAATTCAGTTAATAATTCTGAGTTCTCTTTCTAAACCACACTTAGAATGAACTTCATACTTAATACCATTACTAACATTCCTGAACACCTTTTGCTGTTGTATTTCACTTATTGTCTTGAGCATGCTAAATTCACACTTTTTGTTATTTACATACATATATATATATTTATATATAACCTTCACAATAATCCTATGAGGTAAGTAATATTACTAGCCCACTTTAAAGATGAAAATATTGAAGCATAGAGGAATTAAGCAATTTGCCCAAAGCCACCCAATTAAAAAGGGGGAACCAGGATTTGAGTACAAACCATCTCACTTCAGTCAGTGTTCTTAACTATTATGCTATACTGCCTATGTATACATCTAAAATGTAGAGTGTATGTATATAAATGTGTGTATCTGTATATGTCTCTCTATATAGATATACACATGAAATATCTAATAAACCAATAAACTTGGATCATCTGTTGTCAGCTTAGCATCCCACAACCCCTTTCCAAGATCATTTCTGCACTGTAGAGAAGAAGCCAGGTATTGTATTTCCCAGAATCCTCTTTTCCGTGTTGCTTCAGTTTACAGCTGGCCAATGAGAGGTGCTGCATGATATTGGAAGATGGGACAGAAAGAACCAGTATTCTGCAGAGGCAGTTGCATGAGCAGATGTGAAATGTCCTGGAGGCTCCCCCAATAAGCTGAGAAGCATCTGCTTTCCCACTATAGATGGAGACCATTGAAGGAAGCTTCCCAGAGATTTCAGAATTGCAGAAGCTTCTGTGAGCTATGAAGAACAACCTGACTTTGACCTTCAGACTGAGATATAGCTGGAGGCTGCTTTGACCTTCTTTCCCACAGCTCTTTTGACCTTTCTAAAGCCCCAAACCCTATCTTAAAAATGACAAATATGGAATGCAAAGAGCAGCTTTTCTTTTTCTGATCATGGCATTAATATAATACAATAGTGAACCATCTAGCATAGTGATTAAGAACATTGGCTGTCGAATTAGACATATTTAGTTTAGTATTTTGATTCTACCCCAAATTGGCAAAGTTACTGAATGTGTCTAAATTTTAATTTGCTCATTTGTAAAATATGGCTAATAATAGTACTATTTTTTAGCTCATTTATAAAGTATGGATAATAATAGTGCCTATTTTAGGGTGTTCTGAATATTAAAAGAAGTAAACCACGTAAAGCACTTAGCACAGTGCTGGATACTAACAATCGTTATTGTGATCTAACTATAATTTTGCTTAAAAACATTTGTTCAAGTTTTCTTATATCATCTCCTCTATAAATATGAGAATTTAACATGAAATTTTAACTCTACAAGTTTAATGGGAGCTAAAATAATATTGTGCAGTCTGTTCTTTTTGAAGCATTTTTAATGAATAAATTAACTTTCCTAAAATAAAAAGGTACTGTAGGCTCATTGTAAAAAGCTAAGAATACAGAAATGTATAAAGCCTAAAATCAGGGAGTCTCCACCACTGCATAATGACTATTTACAGTTCTGTGTCTGTTTTTCTATACCTTCTTATATGCATATGTGTACTTATATACACTTAAAAACAAGATGAAATTATACTTTCTTTTCACATTTTTAACTTAGCAATTAATTTTTACAGATTCATATACAGAAAAAAACGATTTTAGTCTTTTTAATGGCTACATGGTATTCCTTTGTATTACTATGCCAGACTTAGCCTTCTCTCAATGAGTATTAAGGTTATTTCCAATTTAGCTGCACTGTAAAAAGTTTCAAGCCTGGCATAGCGGATCATGCCTGTAATCCCAATACTTTGGGAGTCTGAGGTGGGAGGCTCTCTTGAGCCCAGGAGTTTGAGACCAGCTTGGGCAACAAAATGAGACTTCATCTCTAGGAAAAAAAAAAATTACCCAGGTGTGGTGTTGTGCTCTTATAGTCGCAGCTACTTTGGAGGCTGAGGCAGGAGCATTGCTTGAGTCCAGGAGTTTGAGGCTGCAGTGAGCCATGATCATGTCACTGCACTCCAGCATGGGCAACAGAGCAAGACACTATCTCTCTTAAGAAAAGAAAGTTTCAGTCAGCATCCATGCAACTTTGTAAAAAATGCAATAATTTCCTTAGAATAAATACTTGCCCATGCACTTTCTAGGTCATATAACATGTGCATTCTCAAATTTAGTTCATATTGTCAGGTGTCCAACAGAAAATTGGAAATATGTTTTTACTTCCAGCAAGAGAACATAAAAGTGTTCATTTCTGTAAGTTCTTGATAAGCTTTGGGGTAGCAAGTGATAGAGGTATTATGTTTCCAGTAGCCAGGGTCATAGATAATTAAAATGTCTCTTATCCCATTTGAATCAAATGTTCATTGTTGTGAGTCTTTGTTAAATTCTGAAAGGCAGTCAGTTCTGAAGAAAATTCTCTGATGAGTGCCCTGTGGGCCACGATTTTGTGTTCTTGAATCAAGGAAAACCATATGCTTTAGATATGAGCTGCAGAGACCACAGATCTGACATTCCATTGTGAACATGTAGGAGCCTGATTTAAGTTTCTGCTCAGTTTCAGGGTTTTCCAATCAAATGGAGGTGAGCTGTACAGATGCTGAGAATATAAATTTCTTTTAAAAAATTGTTAGTTTTGTAAGTACATGGCCACTCATTTAGTTGAGATGTTTAGGTTCTATGCCACATATTAAGAAGAGGTGATTTTGGCCTGATAATCTACCTCTGTCTTAAAAACAATTCTATCAATCCGATTACCTTAATTAAAATGTGAGATTTTGAATAAGAGTAAAATCTTATTACTTAACTAAATAGGTTAAAAGGTTTTCTAAATAGTGGGATGAGTAGAGTTCTTGGGTAGAGTCATGTCATTTTAATTTAAGCTGTTGTAAAACTACGTGTTTATGGAGTGATGGCAATGAGAGAAAACAGGCTCAGTTGCTTTCTAAGGCCATTTCATAAGAGCAAATGGGAACACTGACCCAGAGAAACGTGATCGTTTCCTTCTTGCTGTGACCGAAGAGAAAGATGCCACTTCATCAAGATCTGCACCTATTAACTTAATATAAATTTAAAATATAACAAGGGACAGAGCTGCTTTAGGCCATTTGAAATATAAAATTAATTTGTCAAAAAAGCAATTCTTTCCCCTCTAATTTTGGCAGTAATATTATGTGCAGCCTAGTTTGTGATCCCTGCTTTATAAGTTGTTTGTCTAGGAAATCAGAAGTAGATAAAAATGAAGATTTTCTTATTGATTCTTATTGGTTTAATACAGTAAGACTTGAAACTTTTTATCTATATACTCCTTTGATTGATTCTCTATACAACTAATTAGAACAAAAAAAGAATCTAACAAAAGAGCTCTGGGATTGGAAAGGATTTTGGGCAAGATATTCCTAGTAGACTGATATTAATTTGACTTTCCTGGTTCTTTACTAAAATTAGTTTGAAGATGGTAGGTGTCAGGAGAGGACTATTGGAATAGGTTTTGCAAGAAGAATCTTGTCAATTTTAACTTAGAACATTTTACAAAATGTTCATGTAAAAACTTAACATGCTAACAATACGTATTTAAAGGGACTATGCCTTTGTAGAAAAGAAAAAAACAATGAAACTTATTTGCATAGACTCCTAAATAAGAGCCATTCAAATAAAAGTTGCAAACCCCCTAATGCGTGGGTGGACATGGGCCCCGCAGCCAGTGATTCTCCTATGCTGGAGCATAAGAACTGACTTTTTGTTTCAATACAGAACAACTCTCAATTGCCACCATAGCTCCAAAACTTACCTGTTGAAATGGTATCACAGCTCAACTCCTCTCTCTCCCTAGAATACGTTGCTCCTCACTCATAGGTATTGTCCTTGAGGAAGAATTTCTCCGTAACATACTGCACACAAAGTTCAAGTCTCACATTCTGTCTCTTGGGAACATGACTAACCATACCCTATGCTTAAAACCTTGGTAGGCGTGGCCATGTTTCTTTTCATGTAATCTCAAGATATTTCCATAAGTTTTTTCAGCAGGCTAGTCAAACTTCTTTCATTGTGATTCAGGGCTTTGCGAGGCCAAGGCAGAAACAGCCAGTCCTCTTAAAGGCTGGTCCCCAAAATGACATAAGCATCACTTTCTCCATGCTCTATTGGTCAAAGGAGTAGTCCAGCCTAGGTGGTAAAATGAGAGGAAGGAGATGGGAAAAGTATGGAAGAATTTTTGTCCATCTGTAACCTACCACACAGACTAATTGACAGGGTGAAATATTTTTTTCATACTTCTTTAGGAGAGTGCAGAGTTAACACTCTCTGAATGTGTTAATCAGCCTGATGCCTTTTTATATTTTCTATAGAAAGAAATTAAGAAGTCCCCATAGGCCATGGCTGGGCAGAAGGTTTGATGGGGATGATAATGTGTCGAAGAAGGATAGATACATTATTCCTTTTCCGTATAAACTTTTAAAGAAGTAGTCACCATAGGTATACAATTTGAAATTATACATGATATAACATAACAAAGCAGAAGCCGAGTTGGTTAGAAATTAAGAACATGAGATCTGAAATCAGATAGATTTGGTTTTGCGCTCCAGCCTCACTACTGCATGAATATGAGACTGCTGATAAATGACTCTTGAGTCCTCACTTCTCCCATCTGCACAATAGGCATAATGATGCCCATCTCCTGGGTTTTTTTTTTTTTTTTTTTTTTGATGGAGTCTCGCTTTGTCGCCCAGGCTGGAGTGCAGTAGCGCGATCTCAGCTCACTGCAAGCTCCGCCTCCTGGGTTCACGCCATTCTCCTGCCTCAGCCTCCCGAGTAGCTGGGACTACAGGCGCCCGCCACCACGCCCGGCTAATTTTTTGTATTTTTAGTAGAGAGGGAGTTTCACCGTGTTAGCCAGGATGGTCTCGATCTCCTGACCTCGTGATCCGCCCGCCTCGACCTCCCAATGTGCTGGGATTACAGGCATGAGCCACCGCTCCCCGCCCACCTCGTGGGTTTTGAAGGTCAAGTAAGATGAAATATGATAATATCTAAAAGTACTCGTTTTAGGTCTTATGCATAAAAAATAAGAAGTAATGATAAAAATAGTAAAAAGAAAGTAACACGAGCCATGATATTGATACGAAGCAAGACAAAACAAAAACTTTTTAAAAATATGAGGGAAGAAGCAGTAATGATAAAACTATGCGTAAGATTGAAGGCATTCATCACAGATACTCAATAAATGCTGCAGAATCTGAATATCGTGAAGATAGTAAATAGAAAAGAAGCTGAAGTTTAAGGCTACTGGTAAAGGTTAGACTACTGTGTGAATAATTAGAGAGCATCTTTCTTTCTCAGTGCAGTCAAAATCAGGCAGCTTGTTTTCTAGTAATCATGTTTTCAACATTATTCATATGCAAACATAAAATTTTAGGTTTTAGGAAATAAACTGAACTCTCCATACTCTCTCAAATCACTAGAAAGTCTCTGTCAGTTATTTCTCAGTGCTGATTAACTATGGATTCAATTGGTGGTCAAAATCGAGACTTGCTGCTGTGTCTGTGTTTTGAAATTTTTATTTTATTGACTTTTGACAGGGCACAGCTAGAGAAGAGAAAAGCCTAGTTTAAAAAAAGTATTTGTATCAAGCCATCTCACCCATTAAATATTGATAATTTTACATTACAATTCCAAAACAATAAGGAATTATTGCTCCCACATCAACTGGTCCAAAACAGAAGCAAGTCTGTTTTCCTTCCCCTGTGGTTAGCGCAGTGTGTCTGGACAAACAGGCAATTAAGTTCTTAAAATATGAACCCAAATGAGACTGAGACTGGGTGTGTTTTCATATTCTTCTACAGCCAAAGATGTTTAACTCACTAGGGTGGCTTAACTTATTCTGACTCTTCTGGATAAACATGCACGTTATCCTTGATGTTTACTCATTTTTTAGCAAGTTTTAGGAGAATAGATGGATTATTTATCAAATAAAGAACTTATTTTTCACATCTCAGTACTGATATGGTGGAAAGCCAAATTGTACCATGGAAAAGGTCAGAACACCTTGATCATATGTCAGTTTCACCCTTTAGCTAACAGTGTGACCTCAGGAAGGTCACTTCGTCTATCTGACCTACAGGTACGTTACCTATAAAATATGTCTGATGATAATTCTTAATCGACCCACCTGTCAGAGCTCTTAGACACAAGTGAAATTATGAATAAGAAAAGGGGTAAAAATGATATATAAGGCTCATTTTCCACTAATACTTTAATACTAAATCCATGAAAGTTTATAGTATCTGTTTGCATACACATGACCAAAATATTTTGGATGGAAGTGTAAAAAAAAATCAGTCAAGGTATCTATATGTTCTATTTGCAAGAGGTAATAATCTACTTGTTTAAAATTATATATACATATATAAAATTTATATAAAATATATAATTTTAATGTTATTTAATTTTGCATATTCATTGTATATACATATGATATACATTATTTACAAAATTGATTTTTAAAATTTTAACTTTTTTTTTTGAGATGGGGGATCCCACTTTGTCACCAGGTTGGGGTGCGGTGGTGCTATCTCAGCTCACTGCAACCTCCGCCTCCCAGGCTCAAGCAATCCTCCCACAACAGCCTCCTGAGTAGCTGGGACCACAGGTGCATACCACCACACCTGGCTAATTTTTTCTATTATTGATAAAGATGGGGTTTCACCATGTTGCCTAGGGTGGTCTCAAACTCTGGAGCTCAGGTGATTCACTCACCCCGCCTCCCAAAGTGCTAAGCTTGCAGACCGGAGCCACCACACCCAGCCTAAAATTTAACTGTTCAGTTATGTTTGAGGTTGTGTTCTCAAGCTTTCATCTACTTTTTTATGTTCTTTCTTAGAAGCTGGTTTTAATATTCACTCTCTTCTGTAGCTGCTTCCCTCCTTGGTTTTATTGTATCATCTTTTGTATGTAGTTTGTTACAATCAATATTGTTTATGTAAAATAACTGCTTAAATAAACTTGTTATCTGTGTCTACTTCAGAAAACATAGAGTTCCATACTTTTCTTTTTATTTTAGTAAATGTAAAGTGGTGGTATTGATGGAAGGTTGGGGAGAGGATATTTCAAACAAGTCTCATTTAAGATATTGCTGGAGGTAGTTAATAAATGTAAAAAATCCTAAGCATGAAACATTCAGGACTTTACAAGACAAAAAAATAGAATAAAATTTTGGCCTCGTTCATCTAAATTGTTTTTTTCGTCAGAGCAATTTTCATTACATTTTTTTATTTCCGTCCTCCAATTTGCTCATTGTCTTTATGTTCACACAGTTAACAAATTGGCTAATATTTCCAGTTATCTTCACAACCAATTATGCATTGATCAACTGATTGACCATATAGCAATTTTATTTGGTTGTTAAGAACAGATGTAAATACCGGATTGACTCTTACAGTTGTTAATTTAGCTGTACAGACAAGGTGTCAGAAAAGACCTTCTGAAATATGTATAAAATGCCTTATATTCTCAAATGGTCATGAAAATGTTAAACCTGCAGCCAAAATAAAGTTTAATTTGAATAACTTTTATTTTCACAGACTACACATTAAAATAGAATTCAGTGTGGAACATAATTTAAAGTGTTCTGATATAACGGAAATGGTTGCTGAACGTTCTTCTGTGTCAAACAGGTGGACACAACTGCTAGATTAACAATGAGGCATATTAGCAAATATTGCTGTCCTTCAGTGCTGAAGAGGATGTTGGCTCTTGCAATTATCTTCTTAGGCTCTTTGTTGATTTTGGTGAAATGAGCAAATTATGTTTTATATCATTAATAATATTTCATCTTTTCTGAATTAGTGCTATTGAAAATTAAAGAGAATTTAATTGTTATGAAATGGAAATTGTGCAGTTTTAATCTCTACTGACAGTGACTATATTGCTTGCAAGTCTAATTTACTATCTGGCCCTTTGGGAAAAGTTTGCTGACCCACTGCTAGGGTTACTACTGCCCTATAGTGACAGTTCAAGGGTCTTTTCTACTTCAACACCAATTGTCTCTCTATCCCTGGATCCTAAGGTGTCCCACTCTGCTTCAGATCAGGGACAACAGAAATTCTGAGGCACCATTGGGCCAGGGTAGGGGTTAGAGCTTTGGGTGAAATGAACAAAGGAGTTAAAATCCAAAGTACAGACTTCTGAACTTGTTGTTTGTTTTTGTTTTGCTTTTCTTTTACGACAGCATCATACAGGGATCCAAAGTCTTCTTTCCCTTGGGAAAATCTTACCTTTTAAAACATTACATTTAACACATAATAATTTTGTATATGTATGTGGTACAATGTGATGTTTTTATCTGTGTACACATTATAGAAGACTCGATCAAGTTCATTGCTGTATCCATCTGAAAGCCAGTTAGTAATCAGGATAGCGACCAGGGCCCAAGAGTATGGGTGGGGGGTGGATGTGCTAGTTTGTTGCTCTGAGCCCTAAAATTATCTCTCATTGTTTTTCTTCACTATACCATTAATGTGGAAATATCATAAACTTAGGTTGCTTTTTTTTTTTTTTTTTTTTTTTTGAGATGGAGTCTCACTCTGTCACCAGGCTGGAGTGCAGTGGTGCAATCTCGGCTCACTGCAACCTCTGCCTCCCAGGTTCAAGTGATTCCCCTGCCTCAGCCTCCTAAGTAGCTGGGACTACAGGTGCACATCACCACGCCTGGCTAATTTTTTTTTTTTTTGTATCTTAGTAGAGATGGGGTTTCACCATGTTGGCCAGGATGATCTCGATCTCCTGGCCTCATGATCTGCCCTCCTTGGCCTCCCAAAGTGCTGGGATTACAGGTGTGCATGTTTAGTGAAAAGGGGCAACAGTGAATATCTGACACATTTTCATGTGGGCCAAGACACACAAGAGTTTGGTTCATATGGGGTCCATTCTAGCTCACTGGAGTTTAGAATCCCATTCCGCATATTGAGGCCAACCTGCAGTAATAAAGTATGTGTGTTTGTTGGTCTTTTCCACTGGAAAGTTGTGGTACCAGTGCTTCTTCATCCAGGATTCAAGATTCCCAGCCAAATTTCCCTTTCTCTACTAAACCAGCAACAACTGTTGTTGTTGTGACAGTTTCTACCCTCAAGTGATTCCTAGTCTAATGATAAAAACATAAATGCCAAGAGCTAACTATAATGACATGTAGTAAGTGAGAAATTGCTTTACAGAGAAGGTAACATTTCTCAGTGGTGTAAAAGAGCTGGCTCTTACCAGCTCCATTGTTAAGTATTTAGGAATCGACAGCTGAGTTGTTAAATCATTGGTAGCTTGAAATGGGCTGTGGTAGGAATATCTCCACCATGGAAATTGGCAAACACTGCAAATTGGGACTTATTTTTGTTCAGAGAGCCTGTTTGCCAAAGTAGCACTGCATTTGAACTGGAAAAAGGAGGGAGTGAGGGGGTAAATTTATTGTAAGCAGAGGGGACAGACATTATGATTAAAATATAATACAGTATATTAAAATATCAGTAACTTTTGACATTTGAAAAGGGTTATTCTCTTTGATGCATAACTATTGATCTTATTCATTAAAATGTGAAAACCACATACATTGTTTTTCTTTTATATTTATCACATACTTATAGGGTAAGCAATTTTCATACCACAATAATCTTTTAGTCATTTTCTCTAATTATTCCTCACAGATTTGTATGTATGTATATAGGCATCTAGTAGGCTTTCATGTTTTCCTCCGGCATTTGGTATGGTTCAGGAAGTCTAACATCAACCTGATTTTTAGCTATTTATGGGCAAACTATTCCCTTTTTCTTTAATGCTTCATAATTCCAAATTTCTATTATTTTCAATAATGAGTCTTACTATTTTAGCTTGATATATTTAGTAAATTTCTATATCTATAAATTTGTTTTTCTTCACCGTAGGCAGATTTGTATGTATTACGAGGTTTCCTTGAGTGATGTCAGAATCAGCTTTCTAAAGTTGATTATTTTTTCCTCTTATTCATATCTATGAGTTTTCTTGTCATTTTCACTTCTGTTCTTTCCCTTTGGATTCAAGGCTTCTCAAACTTGCCATCCTTATTACTGATTTGATTTGATCACATCTATTTTTATTGTCTCTAATGGGAGTTTTAGCTCTGCTCTTGCTCTGGTGTTTAATTGCATTCTTTTTCTACTTTAGACAGAGTTCTTTGTATCTCTGCATCGATCTTACACTCTATGCTTTTCACCCCCTTTTTCCAGAGGCCACTTTCATCTTTCATGTTTTTGAAGACGTCAAGCATAGTTTGCTAAGCTTTGCCTTTTCCTTTCCCTACTGATTATTTTTCTGTTTGTTCACCCTTAGTAGATACAGATCTATCTAGACCTGGCATTTTTCGAAAGACAGTTTCTTCGTTTCGTTATCTTGGTCTGCTCTTCACCTAGGTTCAGGCAGCTTCCTTCTTTGGCTCTGGAACTAAAGGCAGATTTATTTGCACAGATCTGCACATCTTGCACAGATATGTCTGTTTCTAACAGTAGTTAGTCCAGAAAAGATTGACCATGGAATTCTTTTCTTGAGAGGAGTGGCATCTCAATCAATGTTTCCCAACGTATGGTTCTGATGGCCTTGGGGACCCTGAAAAGATGTATGGGGCAGGCTCTGGCTGGCTTAAAAAGTGATTCCTTAGGGTCTAGGAAAAAAAATTGCATGTTTTTGTGGTTTGTGCATGTATTTTATGTATTTATTTGTGTATTCATTTATTTATTTGCTAGAGTTTAGAGCAGCAAAGGGAGGGTAAATCAAAGACTTTCCTACCGCTGACTTGAACTCACCCTTCTTGCTCTGCTCTGCATTTGCAGTCGTATTGTTTGTCATGGAGCAGTATTTCTCAACAGTGGCACTATTGATATTTTGGGTCAGATAATTCTTCGCTGTGGAGGCTGTCTTGTGCATTGTAGGATGTTGTAGGAGTTGTGTTTCCTGAGTAGGGCGCAACCTCCCTGGTTTCTACTCAGTAGATACACCCCACTCCCAGTTGTGATAAGCAAAAATATGTCCAGATGTTGTCTAATGTCCCCGGGGGAGCAAAATTATCATCCCTTTCTCTCATTAAGAACCACTGCTCTAGAGACTAAGAACACATTTCTAAATTTCGTGAAACTTTCTCCAAAATCAAATTCTATTCTTTTTGTCAATTTGTCTAAATTTGATTGTACTGTTGCCAGTCTTTTTTTTTTTTCTATCTTCATAGGCATTTAGTAGAATGTATAAAAGGCTTATATGAGGAATTGTATTTTTTGTTGCTGTATTTTTTTGTTTATTTTTTCACCTGCCAAACAATCACTGAGCACATAATATATTCCATGTTTTCTGCTGGGTCATGGAACAGGAAATCGAGTAAGACTTTCTCTTTGCAAAGTCTCATCTTTTGAAATTATTCTAGGATTTATCTAAATTATCGTATTTAACTTCTTCAAATTTCTTGCCTTTTGTCTTTCTTAATAAATATTCTCGTGATACTTTTCTACATCTTGTCGTAATGTAGGACTTGTCAGTACCTTTAAAATGTTCATGTCATTTACAAATTTCCAGAGGAGGGGGATAAAGTGTGGTGTTCCTTAATCTTATTTGATCATGGGGCTCTATTTTCTTCAGAACATCTTATGAGATAATTAGTCCAGGGTATAGGCTTTGGATTTTCCATTCCATTTATGCATTTATGCATTTCTTTATTATCTAAGGATGGATGATACTGGTCTTTTCAGATTAATATCTTTAGCCCTGATATTCCACAGAACCCCAGACCCCAATATTAATTCCTCCTGTATATCTCCAGATTGAAGTTCCACAAATATCTCAAACTCAGAACTTCTTCCAAGGCAAAGAATTCCAAGGCATTCCTGACCCCCAAAATAGAGTATAATATCTCTCTTTCCTCTATATCTTTAACACTGTTCTGTCAAAACCTTAGTTCAGTGTAGGTTAGTATCTGTTGTAATTCTGTCTTTCCTGCTAGACTGTGAGAACTCAGATACAGTGTCTGGGCTTCTTCTTCACTTTTCTCCCCAGAATTTGGAACAAAATGGGTGCTCAGAAGATGTTTTCTTTAAAGTACAAACACTGAACAAAAATAATGTCATTGACATTTTTTTAGAAAATGATTTTTAGCTTATTTCTCCACATACCTAAATTGGGGTTGGAGGATACATTTGACAACTCTAGGAACCTAATGTTAGATGTTGAAGAAGAGCACTATGGGAGGCCAAGGCGGGTGGATCACGAGGTCAGAAGATCGAGACCATTCTGGCTAACATGGTGAAACCCCGTCTCTACTAAAAATACAAAAAATTAGCCGGGCATGGTGGTGGGCACCTGTAGTCTCAGCTACTCCGGGAGGCTGAGGCAGGAGAATGGCATGAATCCAGGAGGCAGAGCTTGCAGTGAGCCAAGACTGCGCCACTGCACTCCAGCCTGGGTGACAGAGAGAGACTCCATCTCAAAAAAAAAAAAAAAAAGAAAAGAAAAAAGAAAAAAGAAAAATTGTAAAAAAAGCACAGAGGCTGGGCATGGTGGCTGAAGCCTAACACTTTGGGAGGCTGAGGCAGGAGGATCACTTGAGGCCAGGAGTTGAAGACTAATCTGGACAATACAATGAGACTCTATTTCTACAAAACAAACAAACAAAGAAACAAACAAAACCACCACCAACATCACCAAAAAACCTCAGGGAAATAGGGTACCGGGATTTGCCAAAGACAAACTTGAATGAATTAACAATTCTGGATAGTGTTAGTAATGTCTTTGAAAAAAATTTAAGTGTCTTTTTTGGCAGACGTAGGGATTTTGCAGGTTGGCTTGTGTCCAGCGTGATGATTAAACATTTGTTCCTTAAAAAGAGAATTGATTCTTTTGTTCTGTGTTGCTTAATTCAAGATTAAGTTATGAGGGGATTTGGAAGGATGTACTGAACTTTCATCTGGTTTGGTGAGAACAATATGCTACCAGATAATCATTGCTTTGTAATAGCCCAAGAAAGTAACAGTTTTTTAAAAAAGTTAAAACTCCATATAGCATTTAATTTGTGATTAAATCCAAACCAGAATAAACATCATGACTGAGTTTTAGGAAGCCCACCAAATCCTTCTGCCACGATTCTTTGCTGGACCCAGAAATACCATTTCTTTCTTTTGTTTTTGAGATGGGTATGTTATGGGTACATTTGTCTTTTCGTTCAGGTGCTGTGAGACAGAGATGAAAAAGACAATCTGCCAAGCCTTAGGAAAAAAATATTAAACAAGCATCTCTAGGAAATTGCAAAATAGTTTCTACTTTATCAGGATTTCCAATTCCAGGTATCTTACTTTGGAACTTTTGTATTACTTTAATGTCACTCATAAAATGTTACATTTCTGAAACTGCTAGATTCCACAGAAATCAGGAATTTTTTGTGTAATCGATAAGAAGAAAACCATGGATTACAATCTGTTGACTGTAAAAAATAAATACGCTTATTTTTTTCTCCATTATCAAGATTGATTTGTTTTTTTTTTTGTAGTAAAAAATGAATGTTAGCTTTCTATTCTAAGTCTGTGTAAAAAAAAGAGGCCTCAGAAGATTAAATTTGGTAGTGTAGATATAGCTACTTTGTTATTTACTTCTGTGTCTGCATCTAGCATCATTCCAAGTTCAGATACTGCAACCAACAACCTAGAGTACTTCCCTTTTTGTTATACTGATTTAGACACCTAACATCAGGATGCACTATGGGAGACACAATTTGGCCAAACTAGGCCTATATTCACAATGTAATTAATTGCTTTTTAATGGAGCTATTTAACAGCACTTAATGTGTATTGAAACATAAGTTGTTGATTATGTTTATTTAAGGTGAATAGGATAAAGATGATGGTCTTTGGAGGCAAAAAATGTGTTACTGGGAAAGAAGTGATAACCAGACACATTCACATCATTATGCACCATTATTCTGATAGAGAAGCCAAAAGCACAGGGCCAATCCTTTGCTTAAGCTATAAACATGGTATGTATGACCCATGTCACACATGTTATTTAAAATGCACATTTTAGCATATTCAACAGTTCTTTTTCTGAAAAGTAAATTTTAGACATTTTTGTAAAGTCTTAGGAAATTAAGAAAGAGGATTTATGAGTTAATATATGTACAGCTCTTAGCAAGTACATATAGCACAAAATTCTCTGCATTTATTATGGTATGTATAATATTCACTGTTGACTTAGTTAATGTTAAGTAAATATTAAGCATCTATTACATGTAAAAGGCTATACTATAAACTATATGATTCACTTAAAAAAATTTTTATTGATAGATAATATTAGCACATATTTATGGGGTACATGTGATATCTTGTTACATGCATAGAATGTGTAATGAAATGAAATATGCATAGTATTTTTATTCAAGAAGTTTGCATATTAATGGTAAATAATTCATAAAAAAGAAAATTAAGAATATAAAGCAGTACAGTAAGTATATGGGGACATCAGGAGTTGAGAGAATAGAGAGATCCTTGTGGCTCCATGCAGGACATAGATTGGTCAGTTATATTGAAGGGAGATTTTGGAAGGGATGGCAAACATTTCAGGAAGGAAAAGAAAAAGAAATGAAGATAGAACTACATAAAATATTTATAGGCTGGCTGTACTGGAGGCCAGGCTAAGAAGATGAGATTAGAAAGAAATGCCAGAATCAGAGGTCTGGACTTGATTCCATTTAGTTGTTGAAATTTTCCGAGCAGGGATAAGCCAGGATGATATTTGTGTTTCAGGAGATTAACGTGGCAGTTATACACAGAAAGGATTTTAGGGAGAGACTGGAGGCTAATAAGATGGCTAACAGGGAAATAGGAAAATAGATAGCAGTAGAAATGGAAAGGAAAGATGAATGTAATGGACATTGTCAAAGAAGAATGATCATGCTCTATTGTGTTGATGAGATACTATGTTTTGTATACTTTGCATATTAATTTTTTCATTTACAAAAATTACTTCAGAGTTCTTAAGAATTATGGTCAATTTTTTATAAACACGAATTTCGTTTCTATGGCTAAATTAATTAACTAATGAAAAATGAAGGAGACAGTAATTATAAAGTGCTTATAATTTAGTGCATATTTTGAAAGTTGGTGCTACTATTTGTGCTTTGGATTAGGCCAACCATGGTTCAGTTACAGGCTTTGCAACTTACTCACGTAAATTTGGAAAAGGTATCTAACTCTCTAAACTGCATATTTCTCATCTGTAAAATGCTGATAAAACTTTTCTCATAACCTTATTATAAAGATATACTATATTTTAAATGCCCAAGCATACATACAGCACATAATAATTATATAGTAAATGTGAAATGCAATTAACGTCAGAAAGCTAAGCGTAGAAAAATAGAAAGCTGATATCATTGTAAAGTCTCTTACAATGTCTGTGTTTTGTGTGCCTGGAACACAATATACTTCATTTTTCTAGGTTCAAGGACCTTGTAATTTTTTTTTTATTTTTCTATCATCTCACTGATATCTCCATTAAAACATCATTTATTTGTTTCTTCTTTTCTCTTTGACTGCTTTCTGTTGGTATGATTTGGGGATTAGCTCTCAGATTTCTCTATTTTACACATTTCCTTGGTGATCCCACTCAGATATTTTATCTCCCATGGATGATTAATTATCATCTATGTGCAGATAACTTCTGTGATACTTTTAAAGATATATTCTCAAATTTTTTGATACACCTTTTTTCAAGAGGTTGGGCTCAATTCTACTTCCCTTTAATGTGGGTCAACCTATAGATTGCGAAGACATGTTGTGAGAAGCCCTGTAGAAAAGTCCACAGAAGTGAGGAACTGAAGCCTCTAGCCACAGGACACATGAGTGAGTTTAGCGGTAGATTCTCCAGCCCCAGTTAAGTCTTCCGAGACCACATCCTAAAGACAAATTGATTATAACTTCATGAAAAACTCTGAGCCAGAGCCACCCATCTAAGCCACGTCTGACTTTCTGACATTTAGAAACTGCGTGAGATAATAAATACTTTTGTTTTGTTTTAAGATGCTAAGTTTGGGGATAATTTGTTACACAGCAATAGGTAACCAATGCAATCCTTGAATTTATATCTCCAGCCAGACCTCTCCACTGAGCTCCAGACTTGTATATCCAACTGCCTACTCGCACCTCTACTTAGATGTCTAATAAACATCTTGATTTCAATACATTTGTGATGGTTAACATTAGGTATCAACTTGACTGGATTGAGGAATGCCTAAATGGCTGGTGAATCATTGTTCCTGGGTGTGTCTGTGAGGGTGTTTCGGGAGGAAATTGACATTTGAGTCAGTGGACTGAGAGAAGGAAGATCCACCGTCAATGTGTGTGGGCACCATCCAATCGGCTGCCAGCACAGCTAGAACAAAACAGCCAAAAGAATGGGGATAAGCAGCTGTGGAGTCTCTTACTGTCTCTCCCTTCCCATGCCAGATGCTTACTTTCTCTCCTCCTGCCCTTGGACATCAGACTTCAGGTTCTCTGACCTTTCGTAGAGTGGGATTTGCATCAGCAGCCTCCCAGGGGCTCTTGGGCCTTTGGCTTCAGACTGAAGGCTACATTGTGGGCTTCCCTGGTTTTGAGGCTTTTGGACTTGGACTGAGCCCCTACCAGCTACTCTCTCCCCAGCTTTCAGGCAAGTTACTGTGGGACTTCACCTTGTAACTGTGTGAGCCAATTCTCTCTAATAAACTCCCTTTTATATATACATATATGCTATTATTTCTGTCTCTCTGCAGAACCCTAACTAATACAATGGCTTAAAACTAAACTCGGCTGGGCATGGTGGCTCATGCCTGTAATCCCAGCACTTTGGGAGGCCGAGGAGGGCGGATCACTAGGTCAGGAGATCGAGACCATCCCGGCTAACATGGTGAAACCCCGTCTCTACTAAAAATACAAAAAATTAGCCGGGCGAGGTGGTGGGCACCTGTAGTCCCAGCTACTCGGGAGACTGAGGCAGGAGAATGGCATGAACCCCGGGAGGCAGAGCCTGCAGTGAGCCGAGATCGTGCCACTGCACTCCAACCTGGGCGACAGTGAGACTCCATCTCAAAAAAAAAACAAAAAACAAAAAAAAAAACTAAACTCATATTATTTGCCCTTTCCCCGTCACCCTCAAGGCCCCAGTATAACTTTTTCATGCCAGTTACTGAAAACTGCTAAGTTACTAAGTCTTGAAGAAATCCTTGACTTCTCTCTTTTATCGTCTCTCTCCATCTGTTGGGAAGCTTTTAGGCTCTGCTTACAAACTATTTACTGAATTGATAACTTTTTAACCACCTTTCCTCTGCCATTCTATTACAAGCCAACCTGATCTCTTTCCTGGATTATTGTAAGAAATCCCTAATTGCCTCTCAGATTCTATCCTTGACTCCTTGTCTTACTGTATATTTTCAACACAGAAGGCAAAGTTATTCTTTAAAAGCTTATTCTTATCCTTTGAAAAACGAGTCAAATTTCTAGTTATAGTAATGATGAAGTTTCTTGTATTGGACTAGGCTTCCTGCAGATAGCAATTATAAATCCTGGACAAAATATTTTTTGTAAAGCTATTTGAAGGCGCTGGAGGACAATCAAAACTAGGCAGACACTGAACAATATTTGACACTGAAAAAAGGAAACCATGCTGGGTGACAGCCACATTTACAGTGAGGGGAAATACCCAATCAATGAGTGGTGCAATTGGATACAACTAAGCAGAAGGCACAGTTTTTATCAACCTGTGATGTTAGAGGACAGAGTTAGAGGCTAACAGAGTGAGTAGGAATTAACGAGAGAAAGTCCAGAAATGAAGGGGCCACAGAAAGAGGATTCCCAAAATTTTTAATTTAACTGCCTTCAATCCTTTGTGTCATTTTCTGAAATTTATGTATTGGGCATACTCTAAGGAGTCCAGGGGAAATACAAACTTAAAGGATAAGAAAGCTAAGCATAGATTTCAGCCATTGCCTCTTGGTGGGATGACAGTGTTTGGAGTTTGAATCCTGCTTGATAAATACCTCAGACTTTCTGTAAAACCCATGAAATACTCCATATTAGATGTAAATACTGTGTTTGTTGATTAAGGGCTATACTTTAAGTCTAGGAATAAAGGTGAAGCAGATTGACCCTAACAAAATATAAAATAAAGTCTTCAAAAATTCAGTGTGATTAGTCAACAATTTCACTGGTTGCCAGAAAAAGCAAACAAATGAACAAGCAAACAGACAAACTAACAAAAGCACCACTTCTGACGGGAAGTTAACAGAAACCAGAGTCTCTATCCATAATATCAAGTGTGCAAGAAGGATTCATTAGATATATGAAAATATAGGAAAATGTGAGCCATCCTCAAGAACAGAAGAAATTAACATACCATGAAAATTAGTAGACAATTAACAGTAAAGGACTTAAAAGCGTCTATCATAAGGACTTAATTTAAAAGATGACTATAGTAAGTGAACAGATGGTGAGTCTCTGTAGAGAAATGAAAACTATAAGAAAATCAAATAGAAATTCTAGAAATAAAAAATTTAGCATCCGAAATAAAAAAGTTCCATGGATGAATTTAGCAGCAGATTGAAGTCAGCAGATAAAAAGCTGTGGTAGGCCAAATAATGCCGGCCCCTTCCCTCTGCCAAAGATGTCTACACCTTAATCTCTGGAACCTGTGCATATGTTACTTTACATGGAAAATGGAATTTTGCAGAAGGAATTCAGGCTGTCAACTTTAAAGTAGAGACATTATCTTGGATTATCACATGGGCCCTGAAAAGTGGAAGTAGGTCAAAGATTTGAGATAATGGAAAAGGGCAGGAGAGATTTGAAGTGCTGAGAGAGACATGACCTGTTGCTGGTTTAGAAGCTGAGGAAGTCACATGCCAAAGCTGGCCCTCAGCTACAGTCAGCAAAGAAACAGGAATGTCAGTTTCACAGAATCTGGAGTCCACCAACAACCTGAATGTGCAAGAAAACAGATTCTTACCTGGAGCTCTCAGAAAGAAGTACTGCCTTCCCGATTCCTTGGTTTAGCTCAGTAGAAACTGTGTCAGATTTCTGTTCTACAAAACTATAACAATTTTTTGTGTATTTAAGCCTCTAAGTTTGTGGCAATTTGTTACGGCATCAATTGAAAACTAATACAAAGGAGTCAGTAAACATCAAAATAGATAAATATAAAGAGAAAGAAGCAAACAAAACTTATTTTAAAATATATTGGCCCCAAATTTTTCAAGTTTGGTGAACAACATACATTTATAGATCCAAGAAGCCTAGATAACTCCCAGCAAGATAAACACAAAGTAAACTGCATCTAAGCACATCATGGTAAAACTTTAGAAAATAAAAGATAAAGGCAAAATACTGAAAGCTGTCAGAGGAAAGAGGTCATCACATATAAGGGAACAATTATACAAATGATGGCTGAATTATCATCAGAACATTGAAGACCAGAGGACAATGAAGACACTTTACCCTTTCAATAAATGATAATAGAGCAACTAATTGGATAAATACATGGGAAAAAATGAATGTTAGCTTCACCTTACACTACACACAGAAACAAATTCAAGGATTTTAGCCTTAAATTATAAGATTAAAACAATAAATCTCTTAGAAAAATATATAAAGAATATTTTTGTGACCTAGGCATAGGCAAAAGCTGCTTAGAGAACAAAAATGCACTAAACTTGAAAGAAGTAATCATAAATTAGGCTTCATTAAAATATTTAAGAATTCTTTTTTTTTTTGCACCAATAAAAGAGGGAAAGCCAGACTATGGCAGAAGAAAAGATATTAAAAATACATATGTTCAACGACAGAACTGTATTCAGAATATTTAAAGAATTCTTCAAATCCATAAGAAGAAGACAAATAGTCCATTAAGGTGGGTAAACGAATTGAGTAGATCTCACAAAAGAAGATATAGGATGGCCCAGAAGTATGTGAGAAGATACTGAATATCACATTATCTGGGAAATGAAAAATAAAACCACAACGATATACCATATACATAAACCAGAATTTTTTTTCGCACAACATAGATAATATCCAGTGCTGGCAAGCGTATGAAGTAAGTGGAACTCATATATTGCTGGTGGCAGGGTAATGTAGTACAACTACTTTAGAAAATTTATTTGTGGTTTCTTAAAAAGTTAAACATATGATAATCACTTAGCAATTCCACTCCTAGATATTTACTCAAGAGAAAGGGAAACATGTGTCTTTAAAATGTCTTGTACAAGAATGTTCATAGCGGCTTTATTTTTAATCACCAAAACCCAGAAATAACTCTTATGATCATCAATGGGAATACAAATAACAAATTATGGTGTATTTGTACAATGAAATACCACTTAGTGCTAAAAGAAAGTCAGTTTTGGATACAGACAACAATATAGGTGAATCTGAAAAAGATTATATTAAGTGAATAAAGCTAGCTAAAATTCATATACTGTTTGATTTTATTTACATGAATAATTACACAAGAATCTATGTTGAAAGAAATCAGAAAAATAGTTGCTTAGAGAGGTGGAGATGGACTGAACAAGGGACGATGTTCTGAGTGATGGAATATTTTTTTTCTTTTTTTTTTGAGTTGAAGTCTCACTCTTGTCACCCAGGCTGGAGTGCAGTGGCACGATCTCGGCTCACTGCAACCTCCACCTCCCGAGTTTGAGCTATTCTGCCTCAGCCTCCCTGAGTAGCTGGGATTACAGGCGCCTGCCACCAGGCCCAGCTAATTTTTATATTTTTAGTAGAGACGGGGTTTCATCATGTTGGCCAGGCTGGTCTTAAACTCCTGACCTCAGGCAATCTGCCTGCCTCGGCCTCCCAAAGTGCTGGGATTACAGGCGGGAGCCACTGCCCTGGCCAGAAGTGTTTTATATCATATTTGGGAAAGTTTTTATTTGAATATTTGCATTTGTGAACAATTATTAAATTGTATATTTCAACTTGCATTTAGCTGCATAAAATTTATCTTAATTTAATAAACAATAGCAAAAATTCATCTGCTTAACATTTCTCTTAATTTAATAAACAAATAAAAAACTAACATCAATCTCCTGTTAAAAATGCCATGATCTTGCAGCAAACCACCATGGCACATGTATACCTATGTAGCAAACCTGCAAGTTCTGCACATGTATCCCAGAACTGAAAGTAAAAAAAAAAAAAAAAAAAAAAAAAGGCTATGATGGCTGTGCCCATTTCATCCAGTCAAAGCCAAACAAAATAAATAATAATTATCTTGACAACTCTGCTCTGGTATATTTACTAAAAAACAAAACAAAGCAAACAAATCTTTCTCCAATAAGATTTAAGAGAGAATTGTTCCCTTTAATTACATATGCATCTGGTACCACTTGGAAGAAAAAAAGGAAGAATCAACAATAGCATAATATTTACTTTATCATTTTGGGAGCAGAAATGTCATATGAAGGTATATACACTCACCCACATACACCTTTTCTTGATGAAAAACTTAAATTGGAGCTTAAAATAGCACATATCTGGTTTTTTAATGAGAGTTTTAATTTTATAACCTTCAGTCAAAAAAGTGTCCAATATCAAGAAATGTTTTCCAGATGGATTCTCATGAGGCCCTTGGATCCAGGTCATTCTCTCTCAGTTCTGCAAATTATTCCACTAGATCTTCTGTAACAACTATAACCTTAAGTTCCTTCCTTCCTTCCTCCCTTCCTTCTTTCTTCACTCCCTCCCTCCCTTTCTCCCTCCCTCCCTCCTTCTTTACTTCCTCTCTCATTCCTTCCTTTCTCCACCAAATATTTATCAAGAGATATACTGCAATACTGGGAAGATTAGAAATATGTGGTTCCTACCAATGAGGAACTCAAGATAAACGAGCAAAGTAGATATGTAAATATACACTTATACCATAAATTAATATTTGTAAAACAGATGTGTATGTATATATATATTCTAATCACAGTGGAAATGACTAACTTTGAAGCAAGTGGAAATCTGTTGGGCCACTTAAAAAGGAATATGACTAAACATCATACAATGCACAGGACAGTCTCCGCCTTCCACTATGACAATAAATTATCATGTCTAAAATATCAATAGCATTAAGAATGAGAAACTGTATGTCATTTAGACAGTTTGTTAGAATTTTCTGATTATTTTTCTTCTGTATATGCCCCAAACCTCTCTAAATCATTCCATATTTTGTTTTGCTGGTGAGTGTTAATATTTTATCTTTGAATATTTTGTAGTATCTTCTTTATGATCAAGGGATATGTAGCTAGAGATGAAAAAAATTTATTAATGCTTGGATAGTTCCTCACTATATATAAAGCCTTCTCACAAGATATTTCACAATGTACTACTGAGGACAGTAAACGTTTTATAAGTGAGAGGGCTGTAGCTAAGAAAAATCACAATAGTTTACACATTCAGGGACTTTAGATTGAAACTGAAGTCTTTTGATTCCAAGTCTCATTCCCTTTCCACTGTTGTCTTTGAAATTCCAGGTGTTAGCGAATTTAGCACTGTACTAAGAAATTTAAAAAAAAGAGTTAAGATGACAGAATACACCTTAGTTTCCATTCAGAAATTATTATCTTGTTCCAAATCAAAAGAGAGTAAAATGAAATAAAAATTAACTACAATGTCTGTACTGTTGACTGGAAAAGTTGCTATGAAGTTGGCGGCACGCCGCGGTGGCTCAAGTCTGTAATCCCAGCACTTTGCGGGGCTGAGGCGGGTGGATCACTTGAGGTCAGGAGTTCGAGATCAGGCTGGCCAACAAGGTGAAATCCCATCTCTACTAAAATACAAAAATTAGCCGGGCCTGGTGATACGCACCTGTAATCTTACGTACTTGAAAGGCTGAGGTAGGAGAATCGTTTGAACCCAGGAGGCAGAGGTTGCAGTATGCTGAGATCATGCCACTGCACTCCAGCCTGGGCAGCAGAGTGAGACTCCCTCTCAAAAATAAATAAATAAATAAATAAATAAATACACTGGCATAATTGACAAAGTATAACTATGGTTCAAATATATGGATTATAATCTGATTTTGATAGTATATAGTGGTTATCAAATATAATTTCTTTGTTTTTAGGAAATACACACTGAAGTACGTAGGTGTATTAGTCTATTCTTGCACTGCTATAGAGAAACAGCGGAGACAGGGTAATTAATAAAGAAAAGAGGTTTAATTGATTTGCAGTTCTGCAGACAATACTGGAAGCACGGCTGGGGAGGCTTCAGGAAACTTACAATCACGGCAAAAGGCAAAGAGGGAGCAGGCACATCTTACATGGCCAGAGCAGGAAGAAGAGAGAACAAAGGGGGAGGTGCTACACACTTTTAAACAACCAGATCATGTGAAAGCTCATTCATTATCACGACAACAGCAAGGGCAAAATCCACCCCCATGAACCAGTCACCTCCCACGAGGTCCCTCCTCCAACACTGGGAATAACAATTCGACATGAAATTTTGGTGGGAACACATATCCAAACCGTTTCAGTAGGGGTAAAGGGCCATGATGTTTGTGACCCACTCTAAAATTGTTTAGAGTGAGAAGGGTAAGACAAATATGGCAAAATGTTAAAAACACACAAAATTAGGCAGAGGGTATAAAGGACTTATTTGTAATATTTTTGTAAACTTTTTGTCCAAATTTTAAAATTATCTCCTAATGGCAATGAAGGCTCAGAAAGGGACAAGTATTTGTGTCTACTAAATGACAAGAAGACATTATGATAGATATTTGGGATACAAAGATGGATGATTTCAAGAAGCTGTGAGGCTTGTGTCAAAACAGCAAATTAAACAGAAATTACAAAATGGAGTCACAAGTGCTATAGCCTAAGTAGCACTGCTCTGCCTTTTCCTAAGCAAGGCTGCATTCTCTTCATTCATATGACCTCCCAAAGGAGAGTAGAGGATTCTCCACTTTAGCACGTTGCCTTGGGCTTTAGCCTTGTCCGTTATTCCTGGTTGCTATTTTCCCTAGGAGGTGGAACGTCAAAATGGTCACATCCTCAGCCCATTGACTTGTTTTTACTCAGCATGTGACTTGCGTTTGCCACAGGAGAAGAATCAAGATACATAGCATAAAATTATGATTATGGGGTGTATTCTTCCAGACTTTTGACACCAATTGTACTGTAACTTTTACTACCTGACACTGAGAGAACCATTCTGTTCTTTAGAACAATTCTGGCATCTCACCCAGTGTTTTCAATAGGGCAGGAGAGAGGAATGGCTTAGTAAAGGAGCATATCAGAATTTCTGTCTACTGGAGAGAGAAAATGTGGTGCTCCTACCCCTATCCATATCTGCAATCACTGTGCATCAAGAGAGGTATTGCTGATATGGTTATGGGAGAGAGAACATGCAAAAATATATATTGAAACTCACTGATCTAGCCTAAAATTCTCATTTTATAGATAAGTAAACTAAGACCCACAAAAGTAAAATGTCTTTACCAAGATTATTCAACTATTAGGTTGAACTCTGTGAAATTAAAACTTTTACAGGTAAAAAATTTGTCTGATATTGGTAATTTCATGTGGTCCAAAATAATAATGGCATCATGGTGAGAAGCCTGGTCTTCGTATTTCTAGGGAAGATACTTCCTAGTAGACCATGCCTTTTGCTTGCGATAGAAAGCAAAGTACTTTCTGGAAGGTTCTTCAGTGACATGTCCTCTGTTTAATTTGAACATTTCCATTACAGCCCTCACATCTGGCCACACGCATTGTGTAGAGCACAATTTCAGGAGGCACTTTTTGCATATTCTACGACACTACAATACAATCAGCAGAATCATTATCTTACATTTGAAAAAAAAATATTACTCTTTTGAACTTGTTTCTTTTCCTAGGTATCTAACACCAATATTCACAAATTATTTCTACAACCCTTTTTTCATTCTATTCTACCCTCTAAATCTCTTCAGACTTCTTCCTTTTTGATACTCTTTCCTCACTATCCCTTGTGGCCTGCTCATTGCCTTTCCACTGGTAGCTTGTTTCACATAGCTCTATATGTTTCCCTTCCTCCAGACTGAGGATCGTCTCATATTCCCTTACTCTTTTCTCCTTGATCAATGTCATCAAAGTAATTCCTCACTCCACCTAACTTAAATTTACAGATTAATTCATTTATATAAGATAGCTCTTGTCTTAAGTGCAGAAGCAGAAACACAAAGCAAGTCACATAATAATGGGATCACTGTGTTTATTTTTTCCTTAGATATTTTTGAATATGTAGATGATTGGATATGATCTGAATCATATTTGAAATGCTTTTCTTATTTTATTTTTATATATATATTGGCTGGACTGATATGTTTCAAGATAGTATTCTAGAAGAAGTGAGGGAGAAAGGAAAATATACAGTGTGGTCCAAAAGAGGCAGGGTCTAGAAAAATACTGAAGAAACTTCATTACGTGGAAGAAAGATCAGCAAGCATTCAGGGCCTTTAACTCATTCTTGCAACAGCTTTCATCCATAGCTACGATGCCCACATTAGCTTTAGCTCAGAGACATCCATGTCCCTGTTATTCATCTCTAATTCTGACATACATTCTCATATTTAACTTTGTTTTGGGTGTTCAAATGGTATTTAAAAAAAAAAGTAAGTAATCTTGAGTACAATTTTGATCTTCTATCTTCTGTTATTTCTGTATTTCACTCTATTTCTGGGTTAAACCACTAGAATTTTTTTGCATCAAAAGTAGGACCAAGTTGATGTTTTATTGATTTAGAAATGCTATGCTGTCTCAGACTTTACATGCTATGCTTTGACAGTCTGACTGCTGGATGCTGGATGGCAGCACTAAGCCTTCATAACACTCTCGGTGGTCAAAGGGTTACAGCTCTTTTGTTGCTGCTGTTTGCTTATCATTTTTTCCTGACTAGGAAGTCAATATAAATAGATACGTATATTTTATTTCAGGTTACAAACTACAGACTGGAAATCATTTTGTAAGATATGGTTTATTCATTTTTCTTTTTTTCTTCCTCTCATCAAGATACAGCATAGATAACAAACATTTGGAAAGAATGAGCACTGGAAAAAGAAAATAAGCATAAATTGCATAATATTATGTAAACCTGTCCTTGTGCATTGCTAGCTACTTTTATGATAACTTTTGTTTTAGTCCATGAATTTATTAGAATTTACTAATTGGATGTTCAGTTCTAATGCTTTATTTTTATCAGAATTTTACCTATGTTTCATTCACTATGGAAAACATGCTTTCTTAAATTTTCTACTTTAGCAGTAGGACTCAAAATGCCATGGGAAAGGAAAAAGAATGCCGAGAAGGACATTGCATAAAAGGAGATTCCAGCTGGCACATTGTTCAATAACATATAGATTAAGATGACCAGACATACTGTCTTGTCTATACCAATTTCAACTCAATTCACTTCAGCAAATAGCTTTTTAATGTTCTAAAAATTATAAGAGATTGGACTAGACCCAGCAGGAAATAAACAGATGAGTATACTTCTCTTAAATAGTTTAGTTGAGGTTGAAAGAGGCAATAAGACCTATACATAAGTAACAATAAGAGGCAAGAGTAAAAATGGGTTTTGTTGAAGAGTTACCAGTGCAGTGCAGCAATGTGAACAGGCCAAATAGGAGATGTCATTCCTTTAGGGCCAAGAGGGTTATTAAACCTTCATGGAGGGAGCTCTTTTTGAAGTGAATTTTGCAGGTGATAAAGTTTTTAAAAGTGGAATAAGAAGGAAAGTCATTTCAGGAGGAGGGAAAAGTGTGAACCAAATGCAGTTATAATTTGGAGGGCAACTGGGGGCTTCTGGAGGCTTTTCATAGATTTTGGAGTAGTGAGTTAGAAAAACTATCTTGACAGTGATGTGGAAGACGAAGTTCAGACAAACATGTCAGCAGATCCCATAGGATTCTGTGGGTCTGGTCTTTTCTTTTATTCTCTTCTCTTTTCTTTCTTTCTTTTCTTTTCTTCTTTTCTGTTCTCTTTTCTTTCTTTTCTCTTCTCTTTTTTTTTCTTTTTGGCTTAGGTGAAATGTAACAAAGGCTTAATAAAAATCTCTTTAAACAACAAAAGGGAAGTTACCACTGATCCCACAGAAATAAAAACAACCATCAGAAACTACTATGAACAACTCAATGCACACAAACTAGAAAATCTAGAAGAAATGGAGAAATTTCTGGACATACACAGCCTCCCAAGACGTAACCAGGAAGAAATTGATTCCCTGAACAGACCAATGACAAGATCTGAAATTGAGTCATTAATAAATAGCCTACGAATCAAATAAAAGCACAGAACCAGATGGATTCACAGCTGAATTTTACCAGAAGTACAAAGAAGAGCTGGTAACATTTCTACTGAAACTATTCCAAAAACTTGAGGAGGGCCTCTTCTCCACACATTCTATGAGGCCAGCATCATCCTGATACCAAAAGCTGGCAGAGACACAACAAAAAAAAGGAACTTCAGGCCAATATCCTTGATGACCATTGATACAAAAATACTCAACAAAGTGCTTGCAAACCAAATCCAGCAGCACGTTAAAAAGTTAATCCACCATGATCAAGTAGGCTTCATTCCTGGGATACAAGGTTGGCTCAACATATGAAAATGAATAAATGTGATTCATCCCACAAACAGAACTAAAAACAAAAACCAAAAGACTACCTCAATAGATGCAGAAAAGGCTTTTGATGAAATTCAACATTGCTTCATGTTAAAAACTCTCAACCAAGTAGGTATTGAAAGAAAATACCTCAAAAGAATAAGAGCCATCTATGACAAACTCACAGCCAATATTATACTCAATGGTCGAAAGCTGGAAGCATTCCCCTTGAAAACTGGCACAAGACAAGGATGCCTTCTCTCCGATTCCTAGCCAGCATAGTACTGGAAGGCCTGGTCAGAGCAATCAGACAAGAGAAAGAAATAAAGAAATAGGAAGAGAGAAAGTCAAAGTATCCCTCTTTGTAGACGACATGATTCTATATCTAGAAAAGCCCGTAGTCTCTGTCCCAAAGCTCCTTGATCTGAGAAACAACTTCAGCTAAGTTTCAGGATACAAAATCAATGTAAAAAAATCACTAGCATTCCTATACAACAACGATTCCTATACAACAACATCAGCCAAGCTGAAAGGCAAATCAGGAATGCAATCCCATTCACAATTGCCACAAAAAAGAGTAAAATACTTAGGAATGCAGCTAACCAGGGAGGTGAAAGTTATGTACAATGAGAATTACAAAGCCACTGCCCAAAGAAACCAGAGATGACACAAACAAATGGAAAAACATTCTATGCTCATGCTCATGGATAGGAAAAATAAATATCATTAAAATGGCCATACTGCCCAAAGCAATTTACAGATTCAGTGCTATTCATATCAAACTACCAATTACATCCTTCACAGAACTAGAAAAAACTATTTGAAAATTCATGTGGAAACAAAAGAGAGCCCAAATAGCCAAGGCAATCCTAAGCAAAAAGAACAAAGCTGAAGGCATCAAATTACCCAACTTCAAACTATTCTACAGGATTATTAGTAACTAAAACAGCATGGTACTGGTACAAAAAGAGACACATAGACCAATGGAACACAAGAGAGCCCAGAAATAAGGCCACAAACCTGCAACTATCTAATCTGCAACAAATCTGACAAAAACAAGCAATGGGGAAAGGATTACCTCTTCAATAAATGGTGCTGGGATAACTGGCTAGCCATATGCAGAAGAATGAAACTGGACCCCTTCCTTACACCATGTACAAAAATAAACTCAAGATGGATTAAAGACTTAAATGTAAAACCCCAAACTAGGAAAACCCTGGAAGAAAACTTAAGTAATACCCTTCTGGACATAAGAACAGCCAAAGATTTCATGACAAAGATGTCAAAAGCAATTGCAACAAAAGCAAAAGTTCACAAATGGAATCTAAGAACAACTGCATAGCAAAAGAAGCCATCAACAGTGTAAAGAGACAACCTACAGAATGGGAGAAAATTTTTCAAACTATGCATTCAACAAAGGTCTAATATCCAGCATGTATATGGAAACACATTTACAAGAAAAAAATCAACCCCATTAAAAAGTGGGCAAAGAACATGAACTTTTCAAAATAAGACATACATGTGGCCAACAAGCATATGAAAAAAAGCTCAACATCACTAATCATTAGAGACATTCGAATTAAAACCACAATGAGATATCATTTCACACCAGTCAGAGTGGTTATTATTAAAAAGTCAAAAAAAAAAAAAACAGATGCTGGCAAGTTTGTGAAGACAATGAAATGCTTATACACTGTTTGTGGGAGTGTAAATTAACTCAACCATTGTGGAAAGCAGTGTGGCAAATCTTCAAAGAGCTAAAAACAGAACTACCATTTGACCCAGCAATCCTGTTACTAAATATATACCCAAAGAAATATAAATCATTCTATCATAAAGACACATGCATGTATATGTTCATTGCAGTACTATTCACAATAGCAAAGACATGGAATCCACCAAAATGCCCATCAATGACAGATTGAATAAAGAAAACGTGGCAGACACACACCATGGAATACTATGCAGCCATAACAAAAAAGCAATATCATGTCTTTTGCAGGAACATGGATGGAGCTGGAGGCCATTATCACTAGCAAACTAACACAGGAATGGGAAACTAAATACCGCATGTTCTCACTTATAAGTGGGAGCTAAATAACGAGAACTTATGAACACAAAGAGAGGAACAACAGACATTGGGGCCTACCAGAGGGTGGAGGGTGAGAGGAAGGAGAGGAGCAGAAAAAATAACTATTTGCTACTAGGCTTAGTATCTGGGTGATGAAATAATCTGGACAGCAAACCCCTGTGACACAAGTTTACCTATGTAACAAACCTGCACATATACTCCTGAACCCAAAAAGCTTAAGAATATATACATTATATATATATATATATATAAACATATATGTGTGTGTGCATATATGTCTCTTATACATATAAAAAGATCTCTCTCTCTCTCTGGACCCAAGCTACCAACCTACTTATTTACCCTGATGCGTCTTGCTATATACTAAGACAATTGGTAAAATCTTATCAAACTCTAGAATTTGAACAATGGACACAGAACTAGAAGTGGAAAAATAAAATGGCTGGAAAGAAACAACACTATGAGAAAAAGGCTTAGGGAGTAAACTGAGGGATAATTGTGTAAGGAATATTTCTCAATTCAGTTTTTGGCCTGTATAATTCTGATACCAAAACATGAAAAAGACAGTAAAAAAGAAAATTATAGGCCAATGTTGCTAGTGAACATGGGCTAAAAAATTCTAAAAAAGAAAATAGTAAATGGCACCCAGTTATGTATAACATGAAAAATGACCAAGTAAGGTTTATTCCAGGAATGCAAGGGTGATTTAATATTTGAAAATTAATCAATGTAATTTACCACCTAACAGAATAAAGGTAAAAACCCATATGATCATCTCAGTAGATGCAAAGAAATATTTGATAAAATTGAACAGTCATTCACGATAAAAACTCTCAGCAAATTAGAGATTGAAGGGAACTTTCTAAATCTGACAAGGGATATCTATAGTTCAGAAGCTGTTGTTACAGGCACTTGGATAGTATTTTCAAGAAATGTTGGGGAAGGGTGGCCTTGAAGCCTGACTGAAAAGGAGTGAAGAGTTGGGTGACTCAGTATGAACTCCCCCCTTCTTTTTCGATAACAAGTCTTGATGATGGGAGAAAAAGGAGAAAAAGGGTGATAGTTCCAGAAGAATATTAGGAGAGATGTTTTTTATATTTTATTCATTTTTGTTATTTTGGAAATGGGGAGAAATTGAACTATTTATCATTCCCTAAATAAACCATGTATTTTTGCTCCCTATGATCTACATGTTGTAAAGGTCTGGGTACTGGCAGGAAAGAAACACAGACCTATAGTGTTAAATCTGGAGAAGGCTAAATGTAGGGACTATTTAGAAAGGTGTGGGGAGAGGAGAGGGAAACCAACAAAGATCACTGAGGTGCGTATTAGCCAGCAATACTGGAAAGCTGTTACTGCCTCTAGACCTGAATTTGTTACTGGAAACCAGCGAGAGTAGTAGCCATGAGAATTAGGTGACCTGAAAAGATAAATAACTTAAACTGTCTTTCTTTTCACCTTCCATTATCCTGCGTGTGCCTACCATTGGCTGATCCCAGCAGAAGCTGGTGGATAAGGAAGCCTGGGTAATGCAGTTCCTACAGGCCGTTCTTCCAGGTTATAAAGAGGTGGGCAGATGAGGAATCTATAGAAGTGAATGAAGAATAACTAGCATCATATGTCATTCTCTAACTATAATGTCCTTCCTTACTTTTTCTATCTGGCAAAATCCTGATTACCTTCCAAGGCTCAGTTCATGAGTAACCTATGTGGATTCACAGTGCTTCCAAGCAAAGACCATTGGTCTCTCTTCTATTTGCATATATGTATCTGTGACAAAGAATGTTTATTGAGTACAAATATGTGATAGACACAGTAATAACCTGCATTATTAACCTTATTTTTTCATATAATATTGTAAACTAGATAGTATACCCCTTTAATAAGTGAGGAAAGCTAGACTTAACAGGTTAAGTAATTAGTCCAAACTTACAGAGCTGGTATTGGCAATTATTTTTACCTTTCTAAAAATTGATACATAACAGTTGTAGTATTTATGGGATACATGTGAAATTTTGGTACATGCACACAATGTGTAATAATTAAATTTTGGTATTTAGGATATTTATCATGTCAAACATTTATCATTTCTTTGTGTTGAGAACATTTGAAATCTTCTCTTTTAGTTATTTAAAAATATACAATAAATTATTGTTAACTATAATCACCCTACTATGATATAAAAGACTAGAATTCATTCCGTCTGTTTATTTGTACCCATTAACCTACCTCTCCTCATCCTCCCCACTTCCAAACACACACATTCTTCCTAGCCCCTAGTAGCTATCGTTTTACTCTCTACCTCTATGAAATCAACTATTTACCTCTCACATATGAGTGAGAACATGCAATATTTGTCTTTCTGTGCCTGGCTTAATTCACTTAAAGCAATGACCTCCAATTCCATCCATGTAGCTGCAAATGGCAGAATTTCTTTCTTTTTTTATGGCCAAGTAGTATTCTATTATGTATATATACCCAATTTTCTTCATACATTCATCTGTTAGCAGATGCTTAGGTTGATTCCATATCTTGGCTACTGTGAATAGTGCTGCAATAAACATGGAGAGGTAGTTAACTCTTTGATATAATCCTTTCCTTTTCTTTGGAGTAATAATAGTGGGGTTGCTCAATTGTATGGTAGTTTTAGTTTTTAAAGAAGCCTCCATAATATTTCCCATAATGGCTGTACTAATTTACACTACTAGCAACAGTGTAAAAGTTCCCTTTTCTCTGAATCCTCACCAGCATTTTTTATATTTTGTCTTTTTGATAATAGCCATTTGAACTGGTGTGAGTTGATATCTCATTGTGATTTTAATTTGCGTTTCCCTGATGATTCGTGATGTTGAGCATTTTTTCATATACTATCGATTATGTTTATGTCTTCTTTTGAGAAATGTCAATTCAGATCCTTTGTCCATTTTTTAATGGATTAATAGCTTCAAAGTTTCATACCTTCAAAACTTCTTTATTGAATCGCTTGAGATCTTTGTATAATATAGATATTAGTTCATTGTTGGATGACTAGTTTGCAAATACTTTCTTCTGTTCTACCAGTTGTCTCTTCACTCTGTTGACTGTTTCCTTTGCTGTGCAAGAACCTTTTAGTTTCATGTAGTCCCACTTGTCAATTTTTGTTTTTGTTGCCTGTGCTTTTGAAGTCTTAGTCATAATATCTTTACATAGGCCAGTATCCTAATATTTTCCCCCTATATTTTCTTCCAGTAGTTTTATAGTTTCTGGTCTTTTTTATAGTAAAAATTTTCTAGTCTACATCTAAGTCTTGAATCCATTTTGAGTTGATTTTTATATGTATATGGTGAGAGATAGGGGTCTAGCTTCATTTTTCTGCATATGGATATCCAATTTCTCTAGTACCATTTATCAATGATGGTGTCTTTTCCCTAATGTATGTTTTTGGCATCTTTGTCAAAAGATCTTTTGGCTATAAATACGTGGATTTATTTCTGGGTTCTCTATTCTGTTTCATTGGTCTATGTGTCTGCTTTTATACAAATATCTTGTTGTTTCTGTTATTGTAGCCTTGTAGTATATTTTGAAGTCAGGTTATGTGATGTCTCCAGCTTTGTTGTTTTTCCTTAGATTACTTTGTCTATTCAAAGTGTTACGGTTCTATACAGATTTTAGGATTGCTTTTTCTATTTCTGTGAAGAATGTCGTTTGATGGAGATTACATTAAATCTGTGGATCACTTTGAGTAGTAAGGTAATTTTAACAGTATTCATTCTTCTGATGTATGAAGATGATGTATGTTTTCATTTTAGAGCTGGTATTGGCAATTTTGAGGAGTTCATACTGGCTCCATCACTCTATGTTCTTCTGGTGCTTTCTATACAGCCTAAATATAGCACCTACCAATCATGTTTGTTGAAATTTGAGCAAGAAAAACATTCACATAGCAAACGATCTCTGAGTGTCACCAGGAAAGCACTTCATTATGGAGCTTTCATCAGCAGTAAAGGGTGAGCTCCTCTAACACAAGGGATTTTGGCTAGGGTTTAGACCTGGGATCTGTCCCTGTAAAAAACAGAATGACAGCAAAGCATGGAGTCAGAGTTCTAGTATATTAGACAGGTATGTTTCTGTTGCAAATAATTCTATTCAAAGTGCAGATGGTCCCTGACTTATGATTTTTCAACTGTGTGATGGTGCAAAAGCACACACATTCAGTTGAAACTATATTTAAAGTTCCCACCAACCATTCTGTTTTTCTCTTTTAGTACAATATTTAATAAATTACATGAGATATTCAACACTGTAATATAAAATAGGCTTTATGTTAGATGATTTTGCCCAAATGTAGGCTAATGTAAGTGCTCTGAACATGGTTAATGTAGGCTAGGCTAAGCTATGATGTCCAGTAGGCTGGGTATATTAAATGTGATCAATTTATAATAAGTTGATCAGGATGTAATCCTATTGTAAGTCGAAGAACGACTATAATTCAAATCCTACTTAACATAGTTCAAGCAAGAAAGAATGTGCTAACCAATATAGCTAGAAAGAACAAAGTAAATCTAGCTTTAAAAAGATCAATCTAACGGTTCAAGAGTTCATCCCATACCTTCAAAGCTTCTTTTTCCTCCCTCTCTCTCAGCTTTGTTTCAGTTTTCCTCATCTTTTGGCTCAATTTTTCCTACTGACAAGTTCTCTCTATTGCCACTGGCAGGCTTAGATTTACATGGCCCTGTTTTAGCACACTCAGTTGAAAGAGAACTTGTTTCCAATATCCATTTATCAGTTTAGGGGAAGGCCTCTGTTTGTCTCTGTTTGTTTGTTAAACACATTCTCTAGAGTTAATCACTGTGATAGGAAAATTGATCATGATAAGTGGTCACACTTGCATTACACATCCATCACTAAGAATGGGAAAAGTAGGAATTGTAGGATGTTAGAAAAACATGGAATTTAATGAAAAATATGCTACATGACTCCCCAAAATAGCTATTGCAATCCTTATCCAATCTTCCTATCAAATCTATATTCACATTAAATGCATTCTTTTTTTCAAATCGTTCTTTGTTTTTAGTTTGTATTCCAACTTCTCCAGTAAGTTTTTAACCATGAAATAATTAGCATGAGTCTAATCAACAGAACACAAGTAGAACAATGATATTTTTGCCTTTGTGAAAAATCTTTTTCACCATGGTTAATTCTATACGGATTATCTATATTTACCCATAGCATCACTCTCTTAAAAGCACAGGAATCATTTTATATTTAAAGATGTGTTAAATTAGTCTGAACTTTTTTTTTCAGGGTACTCTCAATCATAAACATGTACCTGACAACCAAAATTACTTTTCTCTTCTGTCTACTGTATTGATAGTTTTTAAACTTTTTGGGTCAATAAGACTTTGATGAAAGCTGGGGACCTACTCCCTAGCATATACAAACTAGCAGGATTTTAAAAATAGAATCCTGGGGAGCTTATAGATCTCTGAAGCTTAATTTATAATTAGAGGAGAGCAAAGTAGAGGCTCAGATAGTCAGTGCCTTAGCTAAAGATTGTGCAGTTTCTTCTGCAGGATTTATTCTGCGAGCCTTGTGAATATTTTAACAGAGGTGAGGCATTGTCAGATTTGCACTTTAATGAAATAATTTTGTTTACAGAGGAGAAATGAATTTGGAGTTATGGGAAGGGCAGGTACCAGAGAGATCAGTAAAGAGATTGATATTAATGTATAGGAGGTCAAATAGGCAAGATTTTACAGTTTACTGGAAGTGAGGGTTAGGGTAGGAGAACTCTAGGATGGAGCTCAAAGTTTCCAGATGGACTGTGGAGGGATTAACTGCTAACACAAATAATGGAGGAGGAGCAACTTAGGGAGTTTATGATAAGCTCTATCAAACTGGAACAACTTAAGGTACACATGGGACAGTTGGATATACAGGGTATATGTTTACGATGATAATCTGGAATCTTCATGTAGAACAGTGGTTCTCAAACCTTAGTATCCATCATAATCATTTAGAGAGCTTGTGAAAACAGACTGCTGGGACCCACCCCCAGAGTTTCATTCAGTCAGTCTGAAGAATATGCATTTCTAACAATTTCCCAGGTGATATGGATGCTGCTGATCACACTGAGAAACAATAATGCAGATTTCTATTCTTTTGGGTTTCTGTCCAACTCTTGCTCTTCTTGTAACAGTTTCCTTTCCAATCCCCCAACTTTCTTTGGGAAATTCCTCCTCTCTTACTCCAACCATTCTATTCTTGTTTGTCTGCATATATGTATTCATGTGCGACTACACATGGAGAACATATCTGCATAGAAGAGGATGAAGCCATCACATAAAAAGGAGTTTGAAACAAGGAACTAAAGGAAGAGAGAAACGAATAAAAATGAAAACAAGAAAAAGAGAGACATGATGATCTTTGTATCTCAGTCCTCTCTGAAGCTGGCACTAGCTCTTCCCTTTCCAATTACTTGAGCAATAAATTCTCTTCCTTTCTTAAGCTGGATAGAATGTGTCCTTGTCACTTTCAAAATAAAAGTCCTAATGTATCATGTTTTTAATTTGTTTAAAAGACTTTTTAAGATCCTGGTTTCTCCTTGTTACAGCTACTTTCAAGCAAGTTGATAAATGTTCTTTCTCTAAAAAAATCTGGTAATAGTCACATATTCCCAAACCAAAATAAAATCAATGTAATCCGAATTTTATTTGCATACATTAATTTGTGTTCTTCTTGCTACAATATGTGATGTGGACCATGGCTGAGTATAAGGCATTTTCTTGATTTGATTATTCTAACATAAACACCAATCTAGTTAGAAACATAGATGTTGTTAGAATCTGCCATAGTATATGTGCTGGCATGGGCAGTGTTTAATAGTTTCTGCTCCGATGGTGGTGTTGTTATTGTTATTGATTTTTCAGGGAGACATTCAGGTCTCTATCTTGTAGTATTTTGCAAGCAGCACTGATTAACATGTACAGCTGCTCTTACCATATTTTCCTGTAGTACAATGAAATTAATGGGAAGGAGACCACCTGAGGCACATTAATTAATAGTTAAGAGAAAAATTTTAACCTATTTGCCCTCTCCATTTCTCCAACTGGATAGATAATAGGTTTCCGTTAATCAAATTTACTGTGCTGCAATGCCATATGCAATGTGAATTACCTTCCTGTTGGGAACCCAGAAAGCTTAGCATAACATGCAAAACTCCCAGATAGCACCAGATTTTGTTCTTTTTTTTTTTTTTTTTCTTTTTCCCTGAATTCTATCTCTGGTATACCTTGTGTATGTAGAGAGATTTTAAATCACCTGGTTTTCTGTTATAAAAGGAAAACATTCAGATTGATGATGACCTGAAAATATTTCCCCGCTCCTTAAATTACTGACTGTGTGATACGGTTAATCTTTCTCTTTACTGTTTATGGTCTCCCCAGTGTCTCAGTGACAGTTAAAAAAGAAAGATGGATGCTCAATATTCATCTTGCTCAGACATAACATTTCTAATGCTAAGAAAAAAGTAGAATATTACCTTTTGATGAGACCTACTATTCAAGTGACAAACGTACCTTAACAATGTACTATTACTAGATGAAGATAATAAATTACATTTCACTTATTCTCAAGATATCATACTAAACAGAAGCTTTGGAGGGAGGGGTTATTTTATATCCACAGTGAAAAACAAATCAAGGATTAGGTATAAACCCTGTAGCTGTTATTCCCTAGTTACTTTATTAAATTACAGATGCGTGAAGCTCTACCAGGCCTATTTAATTTGTGCCCGTGGCTTCTCTTTAGGAGTGAGGACAGATAGTGCACATTTCCATGATGTAGCATGAACAGGACCTTATTTCATTTGTTAGTTGAGTGGAACTTAAATGGAGTTTTTTGGAAATATAAAACAGACTTTCCCACTGAGCTAACCTCATTTTCTAGAGTTCTAGTGTTGCCCTCACCATATGTTCCATTGCATTATGACAAAGATATCCAACTGTTGAGGTTATTTCTGTTTCTAGTAAATAGATGCTAGTTGTGTTTTAAAAATTATCTATAAGAAAGTTAAATTTTTCAATGATGCAATTATCAGTACTAATTTAAAACAGCCTTTCATTACCTAAATTTAAGTAGAAGAAATGGGAGGTATAAAAGAGAAGGATGGGAAGGGCACTAGGGGAAGGCTAGAAAAGTAGATTGGAAGGAGAATATAAATTCTAGGCTAAGGAATTTGGAATCAATTCCAATACTGTGGAGGACTCCATAGAGCAGTTGGCCTGAGTCTCTAGATATCATTGCAAATTCGCACTTAAGCCATAAGTGAAGGTTTCTTTGAGAACCCCACTGCCAGCAACATTACAAGGCCTCACCCCTGATGTGAGAGTTGGAGTTTCCTCCAATTCAGCCAAAAGATTACTTCATTTCATATCCCATGTTTTCACTCAAATAGCCCCTCCTTCCATCCTCCTGCCAACCTCTCTCTGGTATATACAGAAATTGCTACTGTAAGCCAGCTTTCTCATGCAGAGGCTCTCACAATTTTTCTCGTAAATATAATATACCAAAGCAACATACCTACTTTTTAAAGATTGTGTATGTGCAAAATGTACAGGAAGAGATGTGTAAGCCCAGTGATTAGAAGCAGGAGTTCTAAAGTCCAAATGCTTTGGTTCAATTTCATGTTCTGATAATTACTTGCTGTGTGACCTTGAGAAAGTTATTTGACCTCTCTCAGTGTTTGTAAAAGGAAGATAATATGTGGGCCCCATAGAGTTATTTTAAGAAGTCAGTAAGTTAATACTCATAAAACACTTCAATAGTGCATAATAAAAAGTAGTACTCAATACATTTGTAAAATATTTCTATAGGTGTTGGGCTGATTAAAGTCCTAGTCAGATAATGTGAAAAAAACAAGGTCTTTGTAATCAATCAAATGTGGTTTCAAATTTTGGTTCTGCTGATACCAGTCATGTAAACTTAGGTTTCTCTGAGCCTGTCTCCATATCATAAGGTTGCTCATAGGCACATTTTGGCTTCAAGTAACAGACCACACAACTCTAAATCACAAGTTAGGAAAGATATTACCTTGTTTAATGAACAGCCCGGAGGGATAGAGGTACAGCATGTCACTCTGACTCTCATTCAGCCCTTTTTTTGGTCAACTTTCTACTTAATTTGGCTCTTCTTGTGGTGCCAAATTGGTGGCTGGGGCTACCTGGGCAAGATGCTCTCTAAGAGAGAATCTTAGCCAATGGTGAAATACCAGTTCTTCCCTTTACTCTTATGAGTCATTTTAGGATTTACAATTACCCTTACACCAATAGCAATAGCCAGACAAATCTGAAGCTGACCAGCGCAGACTAATTAGAATTCTCCTTTGTAGTGGCACGGGGAGGGGTTGTGGTAACCTGAATAAAATCAGGGCTCTATTTGGAAAGAGGAAGGAGGAAATGAATATTTCATGGTCAACCAAGTATGTCCATCACAATTTGTTTTGAATATTAAATGAGATAATGCAGTAAAATATATAGCATGGTATCCAGCTGTTGCACCAAAATGCTAATTCCTCTTTTCTCTCTGTTGCAAGTTTCTGATTCATAAATACTTTTTAAAATTAAACTGAGGATTTATCTGGCACTGGTGATGGGTTAGTCAAGAAAATGAGGGGGGTGCGAAGCTAGAAGGAGAGACTTAGGATGAGTTAGAGCAAATGAAGAGGTTATTATAATAGTTCAGATAAGAAGTAATAAACCCCTGAGCCACAGTGGTAACAATTAAACTGGAAGACAGTGATAAATGTGAAAATATTTGGAGCTAGAATTTATAAGGACTGTTGACTGATTGGTGGTAGGAGGTGGTAGGAGAGGAAGTACCTCTAAGATTCGAATCACGTTGCCGGGGAGAATGTCAATATCTTTAATGCAGAGTTGAGAAGGGCTGGTTTGGGAGGAGTGGGATGTCTTTGGTTTGTGGGATGTTTTGAATTCAAGGTTGTGGTGGAATATTCAGGCATGTAAATCATAGGATTCTTAATTCAGCGTGGAGACACTGCACCTTTTGGGTCATTCAGATAGAGGTGTTAGATTTGGTGAAATTTTAGGAAGGATTGTGTACGTCATATAGGAGACAGTCAAAAAAAGAAACTTTAAAAGCAGCTAAATTTGTAGGTAGAAGAGAAAGAGGGATCAGTCAAAGACACACAGGTATAGCACAATGATAGTGGCTGTGGAATAAATTATTTTAAGCAAATAAGGGATCCAACAGTGTTAAGTGGTGCAGATGTTTCAAGGAGCTTACAAATAGAGAAAAGACACAGAGCTTTGTGATTAGAAGGTCACATAACAGTTCAATAACATCAGTAGTCAAAGTAAACAAATTTGGAGTTATTAAGAAAAGACTGCAGGAATAGTTATTCTTTCAAAAATTTGGTGGTAAAGGGAGAGGCATAGGGTGGTAAGGAGATCATGCAGCAAGGGTGAGGGACTCTTGTTTTCATTCAGATTCAGAAAGAACTGAGAATATTTGTTGGAGAAGAAGCACAATCAGTATGAGAAAAAGTGAGAATATGAGAAAGTAAGAGAGGCAATGATAAAACATCTTACTTTTATGAATCCATTTTTTGAAGGTAAAGCCTGAATTGTGGGATGTTAAGTAGCTTGCACAGCATCGCACAGCTAAAAAGTGACAGGGCCAGGAGATGAGTCCATGGATGATAACAAACTCCATACTCCCTGCTGTACTGCAATGCAAGCTCCTGGAGTATAGGAACGTAAGGGGGTCAGAAGTACCAGCGAAGAGAGAGATTCACTTTGGCAAAGGGGAAGGGCAATTCTTTCTCAAATCCAGCACAAAGGAAGGGAGAAAATAAAGGTGGGGAAAACGTTGAAATGGAGGAGGAAATCGAAAAGTACAGATGGGAGAGCCTTAATTTGCTCATCAGAGCCCACTCTTCAGAACACAAGAGGCAGGATTTCTCAGCCTTAAGAAAATAGAAACATTTTCAAATATATGTGCATAGCTTTCACCACCTTTCACCACCCATTAGGCTCAATTTAACAGTTGTTACATGTGAAGTTTTTCTTTTAATAAACAAAGCTTTGTTTTATATCTTCAGAAAGAATTTGAAATCCATAAGAAAGGCATGTAATGTAACAGTTATAAATATTCATAGAGTAAATGATCAGGCCTATTAAAATTTGAAGTTGGTAAATCATTGTATACATGGCTTATCATAAATTACCAGTGGTATGAAGGGATACTATGATAATTGCTGCCTTTTTAATACTTCCTTTTACCTGAGAACCCTACTTAGTCAGCTGGGCATTTTGCATCATTGCCTAAGGGAAGAAAAAGCCAGCCAAAAGCAGAGAAAACAAGAGGTTAATTCTTAATTTTTGAGGTTTAGCACTCAAAAAGTGAATATAAAATTTGGATAATACAAAATGCTCAAAGTGATGTAAAGAATAGTAACATTTTGCCCCACCTGTCTGCCACCAGGGTTACCTGCCAGACTAGGTGACCATTTGACACAGGTAGGGGAGGAGAGATGAAAGAGGCATCAGGAGTGAGTAGATGCTGTCGTCCCTAAGAAACCAGGATCTGTGGATGTAATGGGAGCAAACCCACAGAGGTCTGAAGATCAAAGAGCAGAGGACACTTTTCATGGACCTTCATTTCTTGGAGAGGAAATTCAGGCTTAGTATACACAGACACAGAAATACATATCTGAACAGTGTATCTAGACAGATCAACCTACAATTGACTTAGAATTAGTTTCTTGCACTCCTCTGGGGTGTGAGAAAAATAGAGTGATTCCTGCATACAGGAAAGCCACACAAAAAAGGGAAATGTTCATGGGAGACTCAAGTGAGTTTCCCTCGGTCTCAGCCAGAGAGGAATTGCAGGAGTTAAACAAGAGGAAGAGAACCAGTCCTGAAGAGGACTGAACACCAGGGATGATTCCGGCATGGATAAACGATGAGTCTGGATAGAAGTGCCTACCTTCCTTCCTCCGATAGTTTAGTACTAACTGAATGGCTCAGCCATCACTCCCCTTGTGAATATTGGTGAATATACACACAGTAACATACTTGCTTATGAATAACTCATACAATAACAACAAATTCATAATTTTCATAAGTTTTTGATTTGGTAAGAATTTATATTTCATTTTAACTCAAATGTCTAGTGCTACCTTGAAATTCAACAACAATACCTTGTTAGCAAAAGAGTTCCTAACATACTGTTATTTGTCATACAATGTCTTAAATAGAGTAGAAAAATCCTCATATACATAGATGAACTAGTGTATTTTTAACCAATAAGTGAAAACTGTATAAAATTCTTCTAAGGGCATTACTTAAAAATCAGTGGTAATCAAGATAGAGGGAGAGTGTACTTAACAGAATCTTTTATCACCTACCATTTTGAATTGTTTTTTAAAACTGTTCCACGTGGGTAATTATTTTATTTCCCAAGAGAATTGTGCTTTGTCCAGGGGAAAGTTTGGGTCCTACACAGCAGTCTAAGTAAACAAAACAACTGCATTCAAGGGGAGCTTGAATAGGAGATGCTGAAACCCCCAAGTTTGCCCAAGTTAACACTGACAAAAGGAAAACACGAATGGCCTTAAAGATGGGCGCAAAGTTTGGAACAGGAGAGCAATGCAGTAGGGAAGTGCAAAAGTTTGGAGGAATATTCATGGTGGAGAGTCTCCCTTAGGTAGTACTCCCTGCAGAGTGGAGAGATGGCCCAATGGGCAGGGTATTAGCACACTTATGATTTAGACCCAACAGAGCATGGGGTTACAGATCTCAAAGGTTTCCATTAAAAATGATTTTTTATTGGAATAAAACAACTGGATTTTACATACAAATTAATCTAGTATGGTAGAAAGATCTCAATATTTGGAGGGAGAAGGACACTGTTTGAATACCGACCCAGTGAAAACAGATTTTAGGACTATTTTCCTGATCTGTAAAATGAAGAAATTATACATTTTCTACCTTGTAGCATTACTTTGATGATCGTTAATCGAATAAGAATATATGAGACAATATTTTTGTAGTGTTATAGAGTTCATTGTATAGTGTATAAAGTCTATTGTATCAAGTGTTATACAAATATTAATTATAATTATTTTTGAAGTTGCAATTTTAAAACTTTTCTAACTGCCTTAAAAATGAAATGTAAGAAAAAGTGTATGTGTGCATGTGTATATGTGTGAATAACAGATAACTATTTATAAATCAATTATCCAGGCCAGGTGCAGTGGTTCACGCCTGTAGTCCCAGCACTTTGGGAGGCCAAGGCGGGCAGATCATTTGAGGTTAGGAGTTTGAGACTAGCCTAGCCAACAAAGTGAAACCCCGTCTCTTCTAAAAATACAAAAAAGAAAAATTAGTTGGGCGTGGTGGTGCATGCCTGTACTCCCAGCAACTCGAGAGGCTGAGGTATGAGAATTGCTTGAACCTGGGAGATGGAGGTTGTAGTGAGCGGAGATCGCACCACTGCACTTTAGCCTGGGCAACAGAGCAAGACTCCACCTCAAAAAAAAAAAATCAATTATCCAAACATGTTATTTTATTAATCTGTATCCCTTTATGAGAGGAGAGGCTAGTGAAAGGAGGATCCCCAAATCCCTGGAACTGACCCACAGGCCCACCAGACCCAGGAGCTACCCATACTTTCATCCCTGTCTCCTCCCACTCCTAGGATCCCTTCAGCGGATAATCAGCTGGGGACTTACACCCCTTTCCCTCACAATTTAGTGTCCTTTTTCCTGCCTCCCTGCCTTAGCATTCGCTTTCTTTTTGCCTTGAGTGCTTCTCTCCGGATTTGTATTCATTTTCGAAGACCTGCTCAGGCATCACCTCCTCTGCAAAGCCTTTCCTCATCACCACTGTATTTTCCTATTACCTATAATGACTTCACTTATGCTCAATTTTTCTGTCTCAGAAAAATGGAGTCTCCTCTGGGATGCTTTTCTGGCTCTCTTTGGGGTCTGGGCCAGAGCTCCTCAGGGACAGAAATTGCACCTAAATGCTTTTTTGTTTGCTTTTTTGTTTGTTTTGTTTTGTTTTGCTTTTATTTTATTGTTTATATATATTTTTATTGCACTTTAAGTTCTAGGGTACATGTACACAACGTGAAGGTTTGTTACATATGTATACATGTGCCATGTTGGTGTGCTGCACCCATTAACTCGTCTCTTTACCAGAACATCAGCACCAGGAAAGGCAGGACTTGGTTTTTATTTATTGCTGTATCCTGGGAACAGCAATGCCTGGTATATTGTAGGTGCTCAATAAATATTGATTATGTAGTAGGTCATAGGAAGAGGTTGATAGTTGCAATTCTTGACTGATATGAAAATTTGCTATTTTCCATTTTAAGAATTCAGTGTACTACCATATATAGTGGTAAATATAAATATATTACATTTCAGAACAATGGTGACTTTCTGTGTTTTTATGGCAAGGAAATAATATTCAAACTTATTGGGAATAAAAATGGGCGAATAAATGGGTGAATAAAAATTTGTCCAGTGACTTTGCTGCAATAGATGACCATTATACACTGCGACTGCCATGATCTGTTCAAAGCCATAACAAGTCAGAATATAGACCACACCAAGAGTTTTCTATTAATAAAGTAAAATAAATAGGAAACAATCTTGATAGTTTAAATAAAAATTACTTTTTAGGCTGATCTAGAGAAGCATTCCGCAAAAATGTGCTTTGATCTTGAACTATCATGGATAATTTCTTTAATATTTCACTTAATTTGTTCCTTATGAGTTTTAGACTTGGGATAATTTTTAAAAAAGTCACATTAATTCTTTTCAGAGAAACTACCATGTGCTTTATTGAAGTTTGGAAAGTTTGTTTTTCAGATCTACTGCCGTGTGCCATATCATTAGCCTCAGTTGTCGGGACAGCACTGATCTGATGTGAGTGTGAGGACCAATAAACTCTTATCAAGTGCTGGCAATTCCATCAAATAGTGCCCACTGCAGCTCAAAGAGAAACTGCTAAACTGAAATTAATGCTTATGTTTCTCTTCCAAGCAACTAATTTCATTAACAAAATTAGATTTCTTGGAGGGTAATTGACACAATCTGGTAATTCAGAGACTTGTCATTAAAAATTAAGCATAAAGGGAAACAACATGAACTCAACTGCCACTACCAATCCCTTGACAGCAGAGCATCCAAAGCAAAAATCTCACCTACAAATGTCAATAATAGGATAAAGGTCAAATGGGAATCTGCAGTGAGCATGTACTGAATGTCTTTCGTCTTAGCAGAGGAAAAAAGGCTGATTGTTTTTTTTCTCTCATTGTAAAACTCTGTTCATGTTTGGAGAACATGTAATTTTTTTTAGAAAAATATTTTAACATTTTTAGTATTCTCTAGCCAGACAATAATGAGTTTAACTTTACTTTGTCTCATAATAAATGAAGAGCTTTTTCAAGTTCCTTGAAGATCCTGTAACTTTGAATTCCGAGACATGGTATGACCTTTCTTTTAACCTCTAAGATTTTTCTCATAATAAGAATGATCCGTTTTTATGTGAAGTACTTAAATATTATAAAAAGATATAAGCCAGGGAAGTCAAGTAAAATATTAACAATTTCACAAAAAGAAAAGTTAGTGCTTTAATTTTCTGTGCCTTAACTCACGTTCTTCCTCCCTTTATGAGACCTCTTCTCTACCCACCTTGAGTCTCTCTAGCAATAAAACTACTGCTTCTCAGAAGAGGTGTCCAACCATCCAGCAGGAGTGATTTATGCCTTCTTGATGTCCTTTGGCATTTAATTCCTAATCACTCATTTGACACTTAATCCCATGTGTGCTTAATTTTTTTTTTACTGGTTTTATCACTCATTGTGTAATTTCACATTGTCCTTCACCAATAGTGGATCAATTTGTGGCACTAATTGTGTGTATTTGTTTGCCCAGCTTTCTACCAACATAACGCTTGTCAAAAACCAGAACTCAGGTATAAACATCTAGAAAAAGAAAGAATACGTTGACCATAAAGAAGAAGGGCTATTTCACCAAATAACACAATGCCAGGCATTTTCAAAGAAAATACACTGCAAAATTAGACAAGTTTCTGAGTTTACATCTGTCTGATCAAAGTGAAAAACAGAAACTCTGGGCATGATTATTACGTTAACAAAGGCCACAATACAGATTCCACACCTGCGTAGAAAAGATCAGGGACAACATCGTTTATGTCAGAAAATCACATTTTGTGGGAAATGTTCACATTTTTATTATTCAGGGGATCAGAACCAGTTAGAATTTCTATTATTATTTTTTTCCTCAGAGGATACAGTATTCTTTTTGACCACAGTTTATGAAGTGTTTACGCTTATTAAAAGCACTGCCAAGTTTAGATTTGCTTCTAAGCTTTCCAAGTTTTGCTTTCCCTCCATATGGTAAAGTGCTTGCCAGTAAGGTATCAATCTGACCATATAATATACTTAGTGATTTTTCTCTTTCAGTGATATTTGGTGATTCTCTTTCAGTGATTTTTTCTTTTAGTGATATTTGGTTCCATGAGACCACTTATTTCAGAGATTTTGACCTCTTTTTAGTATGGTGAAAACATTTGGGGCCACAAAATATTAAAGCCTTAAAAGTTAACTTTTATCTTAAAGTATTTAAAAGACCTGGGGCTGTAATTTGCTTTTATGTCACTGAAGAATTTTATTGTTCTTAACAATTCTATTGGGATTAAGAACTAAGAACCATCCCATTTACTACTAGTAGTTTTCTTTATATATATATATATATATATTTATTATACTTTAAGTTCTAGGGTACATGTGCACAACGTACAGGTTTGTTACATATGTATACATGTGCCATGTTGGAGTGCTGCACCCATTAACCTGTTCATTTACATTAGGTATATCTCTTAATGCTATCCCTCCCTACTCCCCCCACCCCACAACTGGCCCCAGTGTCTGATGTTCCCCTTCCTGTGTCCAAGTGTTCTCACTGTTCAATTCCCACCTATGAGTGAGAACATGTGGTGTTTGGTTTTTCATCGTTGCAATAGTTTGCTGAGAATGATGGTTTCCAACCTCATCCCTGTCCCTACAAAGGACATGAACTTATCATTTTTTATGGCTGCAGAGTATTCCATGGTGTATATGTGCGACATTTTCTTAATCCAGTCTATCATTGTTGGACATTTGGGTTGGTTCCAAGTCTTTGCTATTGTGAATAGTGCCGCAATAAACATACATGTGCATGTGTCTTTATAGGAGAATGATTTATAATCCTTTGGGTATATACCCAGTAATGGGATGGCTGGGTCAAATCGTATTTCTAGTTCTATATCCTTGAGGAATCGCCACACTGTCTTCCACAATGGTTGCCAAGTCAATCCTAAGCCAAAAGAACAAAGCTGGAGGTATCACGCTACCTGACTTCAAACTATACTATAAGGCTACAGTAACCAAAACAGCATAGTACTGGTACCAAAACAGAGATACAGACCAATGGAACAGAACAGAGCCCTCAGAAATAATACTACACATCTACAACTATCTGATCTTTGATAAACCTGAGAAAAACAAGCAATGGGGAAAGGATTCCCTATTTAATAAATGGTGCTGGGAAAACTGGCTAGCCATATATAGAAAGCTGAAACTGGATCCCTTCCTTACACCTTATACAAAAATTAATTCAAGATGGATTAAAGACTTACATGTTAGACCCAAAACCATAAAAACCCTAGAAGAAAACCTAGGCAATACCATTTGGAACATAGGCATGGGCAAGGACTTCATGGCTAAAACACCAAAAGCAATGGCAACAAAAGTCAAAATTGACAAATGGGATCTAATTAAACTAAAGAGCTTCTGCACAGCAAAAGAAACTACCACCAGAGTGAACAGGCAACCTACAGAATGGGAGAACATTTTTGTAATCTACTCATCTGACAAAGGGCTAGTATCCAGAATCTACAATGAACTCAAACAAATTTACAAGAAATGAATAAACAACCCCATCAAAAAGTGGGCGAAGGATATGAACAGACACTTCTCAAAAGAAGACATTTATGCAGCCAACAGACACATGAAAACATGCTCATCATCACTGGCCATCAGAGAAATGCAAATCAAAACCACAATGAGATACCATCTCACACCAGTTAGAATGGCAATCATTAAAAAGTTAGGAAACAACAGGTGCTGGAGAGGATGTGGAGAAATAGGAAAACTTTTACACTGTTGGTGGGACTGTATACTACTACTGTTTTCTCCTATATAACCTATAAGTGTAAAGGGTCATCTTTGTCTGAGATCCATTCCTTCTTTGGTTGGTGTTCCTGGCCTACTGAGAGTAGCATTCTTTTTGAATTTTTCCTTCCAAATTTTATTTTAGGTTTGGGGTACATGCATAGGTTTGTGACATGGGCAAATTCTGTGTCACAGGGGCTTGGTGTACAGATTACTTTGTCACCCAGGTGGTAAACATAGTACCTGCTGGGTAGTTTTTTGATTCTCACTTTCCTTCACTGTTCACCATCAAGTAGGCCCCGGTGGCTACCTATTGTTTCCTTCTTTGTGTGGAAGTGATATTCTTTACTATCTATAAGGCTGAGATTTCATATGCCATAGAGCAGGTATCAGGAAATTTTTCCTAGGAGGAATGTGTAGGCATCATTTCCACATGAGAAACATTGTCCTTGCTTCTTAATAGTGGACTTATCTGATCTAGGTAAACAAGATTTTTGGCTTGGTCATAGATACAAATATAATTTGTTCAATTATATTCTGGTAGGAAAGAGAATCCAATTTTATTGAACCTATAAAGTAATTAAATGGTCATAAAACATAAAATAATCTAATAAAGCCACTGTTCATACAATTGAACTTATAATTGTTTTGATGACAAAGTCAATCATAATATGCCATTATTTTCTGAGAAATATATTTAAATTTCCTTAGCATTTCTTAGTTTATAATCTGTATTAAATTATTTCTTTAGACGTTTGCTTTTAAATCCTTAGGGTTATATTGGATGAAGATACCACTTAGAGAGTGTTTTATTCCAATTTCTATAGATAAAACTGGTTATGCTGAGGATTAGATATAGATTAAGAAGAAAAAAATAGGTTTTTCACATGTGCATCAAAAATAGAATATTATACTAATTAAATCAGTTACGTTAGCTCCATGTATCTATTTTTGTGGTGCCTTGTGCTGTTGCAACAAAATACCTGAGATTGGGTAATTTATAAAAAATAGAAATTTATTTTCTCATAGTTCTGGAGGCTGGGAAGTCCAAGATCAAGGTGCTGGCAAATTTGGTTTTCTTTTGAGGGCTCTTCCTCTGGAGGGGAAGGACCCTGTGTCCTCACATGGCAGAAGGTGGAAGGGCAAGAAACAAAATGCTATGTGAAGCTTCTTTTTTTTTTTAATTATACTTTAAGTTCTAGGGTACATGTGCACAATGTGCAGGTTTGTTACATATGTATACATGTGCCATGTTGGTGTGCTGCACCCATTAACTGGTCATTTACATTAGGTATATCTCCTAATTCTATCCCTCCCCTCTCCCCCTACCCCACGACAGGGGTGATTTATAATCCTTTGAGTATATATCCAGTAATGGGATGGCTGGGTCAAATGGTATTGCTAGTTCTAGATCCTTGAGGAATCACCACATTGTCTTCCACAATGGTTGAACTAGTTTACAGTCCCAACAACAGTGTAAAAGTGTTCCTATATAAGAGCCTTTATCCTATTAATGAAGGAGAAGCCCTCATAGCCTAATCACTTCTTAAACGTCCCACCTCTTAATACTCTCCTATTTACAGCACTTGAATTTTGAAGGAGAGTCTCATCTAAATAAAATATAAGTGAGACTCAATGCATGACTTGCCTAGAGGCAAGTCTTTCCCTCCAGCTGTGAAACTGTGAAATCAAAGAAATTATATGCTTTCAAAATACAGTGGTAAGGCAGGAATAGTCTGGACACTGCCATTCCAAAAGGGAACAATAGGAAAGAAGGTAAAAGCAACAGGTCTCAAGTATGTCCCAAACCCTACAGGATAAATAACTTAAATCTTGAGGCTTCACTCCATGTCCTACTTCTGGACATGCTGGGGGAGGGGGTTGGGCCTTCAAAGCCCCAGGGACTATGCCCCCATGGATTTGCTGGTGCAGCCCACACCATAGCTCTCACTGGTAGAAGTTGGGTGGCTGCAGTTCTCCCAGGCTGGTGTTGCATGTCAGTGCCCTAAAGGTCTGGGGTGTTGGTGGCAGCTCTGCCTGCATGGCTGCATTAAGCATTGCCTTAGTGGAGGCTCTCTGTAGTGGTCTCACCCCTGTGGCGAGTTACTGCCGGGGGGTCCAAGGCTGTCAGACATTCTCTGAGTTCTAAGCAGAGAGAACCATGCCTCCACAGCTCTTACACCCTGCAAACCTGCTAAATTAGCACTGCAAGGATGTGGCCAAAGTTTCCAACTTGTACTTTTCAGAGAATTGGCCCAGGCTGCACCTGGGCATGCTTGAGCCATAGCTGGGTGGGCGAAGCCACTCTGCTCCCAAACTCAGGAAGCAGAGAGTTGAGGCATCTCTGCATAGCAAGCTTTGAGGTCCCATGGGTGTCCCTGGCTCTTCCTTTGAAACCGTACTGTCTTTCAGCCATGGCACTCTGGGCCTTGGATGGACATAGCAGGCTGACATAGGGTCATTCTTTCATTGTCTTGATAATAACGCCTGTTTCTTCTATCTATACTAATCTCCTTATGAAATGGTTGCTTGGCTTCACCCTTAGTTTTCTCTCCTGAACACACTTTCTTATTCTTTACATGGCCAGTATGTGAATTTTCTAAATCTTTAGGTTCTGCTTTTCTTTTAATTATACTTTTCATACTTAAACCATTTTTTTCATCCCTCATTTTACTATTAGCAGGTAAGAGAAGCCATGTAGCTCCTTCAACATTTTGCTACTTAGAGATTTCTTGTGTTAGGTATCCTAGTTGATTGCTCTTAAATTCTACCTTTACAAAGTCTCAAACATGAACATAATTCAGCCAAGTGTTTTGTGGGTTTTTTTTTGCCATTTTATTTTTCAAATTTATTTTCTATTTTATTTTATTTTATTTTATTTTTATTTTATTTTATTTTATTTTTTGGCACGGAGTCTCACTCTGTTGCCCAGGCTGGAGTGCAATGCCGCAATCTTGCCTCACTGCAACCTCTGCCTCCTGGGTTCAAGCGATTCTCCTGCCTCAGCCTCCTGAGTAGCAGGGATTACAGGCGCCCGCCACCATGCCCAACTAATTTTTGTATTTTTAGTAGAGACGGGGTTTCACCACATTGGTCAGGCTGGTCTCAAACTCCTGACCTCAGGTGATCCCCCCACCTCAGCCTCCCAAAGTGTTGAGATTACAGGCCTGAGCCACCGCATGTGGCTTTTCTTTTTTTGCCATTGTATAACAAGGATGGCCTTTTCTTCAGTTTCAATAATACATACCTAATTGTGTCTAAGACCTCATCAGAATAGCCTTTACTGTCTATATTTCTACCAACATTCTGATCACCATCACTTAGGTAATCACTAAGAAGATTCAGGCTTTCTCTATAGATTTTCTCTTCTTCTGAGTCCTCACCAGAATCTCCCACTAAGGCTCCATCCATGGCAAGACAAAGTTTTTCTGGCATGCACTTCAAAATTCTTCCAGTCTCTACTCATTACCCAGTTCCAAAGCTGCTTCCAGTTTTTCAAGTATTTGTTACAGCAGCACAAACACAAGAAGACAGTGTCCTAGGTTATCGGTTCTTGTTTGCTTGCATTTGAGTTAAGCAGTCCATTTCCATGGAGTCATCTGCTTTTAGATTAAAATGATTCTGAGGTTCTGACTCAGTCATGTAAATCAGTCCCTGGTGATAACCTGGAAATCTTGAACCATGAGTATATTCCTTGTAACAACAACAGTCAGGTCTACCTGATACAGTCCTTTCCTGAAGTTCTTTTGATGTTTTTTATAGAATATTTGATTTTAAAAGTCGTATCACAAGGCCTTTAGACAAATGTAAGCAAAAAAGAAGAAAGCTTTTTGTAGATAAGACTAAATGCCTGGAGTTATTTTATTATAGTAGCCAAAAATAATAGAAAGAAAGAGAATAGTTTGTTCTGTTGAGGCATAATACATAATAAATTTATAAAGATATAATAAATTATGATCCTGATAGTGAGGGCATTAATAAATTTCCAGAGTCTTTAATTTATACCATTAAATGCATTATGAGTGCCACTAATATCAATATATTATAATAAATTAAATGGATATTTAAATCTAAAAATTTATTAAAAATTAATTTGTTGACAATAGTCTTTAAATATAAACATGATTATGTTTCTTTTTAACTGTTAAAACTCGCAAAATGGAAACAAGTTTGTTTTTTGTTTGTTTTTTTTTTTCTGAGACGGAGTCTCGCTCTGTCGCCCAGGCTGGAGTGCAGTGACGCTATCTCGGCTCACTGCAAACTCCGCCTCCCAGGGTCACGCCATTCTCCTTCCTCAGCCTCCCCAGTAGATGGGACTACAGGCTCCCGCCACCACGCCTGGCTAATTTTTTCGTATTTTTTTTTTTTTAGTAGAGACAGGGTTTCACCGTGTTAGCCAGGATAGTCTCAATCTCCTGACCGCATGATCCGCCCGCCTCGGCCTCCCAAAGTGCTGGGATTACAGGCGTGAGCCACTGCGCCTGGCCGGAAACAAATTTATATTAGTGGCCTTTACCTGTATGAAATTTACCTAAGAAGGATGATATTTTTTCGTTTTGAAAATAAAACTAACCAGGACAGTTCTCTTAACAATATTGAGCTAATCAAACATCTGAAGAATGTCAAACATGCCTAATTATTTTAATGAAGGAATAAATTTCTGTGTTACCTGGTGTTCACTAGGTAGTTCATAACTATAGGGTGACTCAAACATAATTTGTATGTAAAAGAAGTCTTAATAGTTTTATTATTTTGAATTTGGAAACTGAATTTGCAAAAAGCAAAAACAAGAAGACACAAGAGAAGAGAGAAGTTGTGAACATACATCTTAGGTTCTAACGACAATAGTTACCAGCCAGTATTTAAAAATAGCAATAAATAACAATTATTACTATTAAATTAAAATTTTCAAGAAATAAGGAACTTTAGCTAAAATGATTAAAGAGTATCCCAAAACCCATAGAGTTATTGTGGTGATAAGAAGGAATTTTTGTTTTTTGAGCCGCATTACTCAGCTCTTTTAACGAAGAGAACACATTTTAGTTTCACCTTGTTGAATCTTACCTGTATGACAATATACAATGAAAGATTCATGAGTCTTTTTTCCTAATAAATAAACTCATCACATTTACTTAACTTTGTCAAAAATTTCAACACATTTTGTAGTTCCTTTCAACCTCCTATTTCCAAGTACTATAAACCCAGGCATGTGAGGTTAATTTCTTCTCAGATCTTTTACATTTATGGTACAAATCATTAGATTTGCATTTCATTATCTTCCTTTACATTGTGGCATACTTTTACTTTAGAATAAAATTATTATTTTTAATCCCACAGTAAACCAATATGTATATTTTTTATGTTGTATACATATCCCCTTACCATACTGTATTTTTCATTTCTTAAAAAATGAACATGCGCTTGAACATAATCCAGATTCATTTGTACTTTTTGATTTGTTAACTGAGGGCTACTCTATAATGTAGTAAATAAGAAAACAGGCATTTTAAAATTAAGCTGTCCAAATACATGAGATCATTTATTAAACAACTCAAATTAATATTATAATAGTTCAAGATTTTAAAATTAGCTAAAAATCTGGAAATTATAATTTTTGGCTGGCACTTACAATTTCTATGATTTGTAGCATTGCATGCATTGATCTCTTTTAATTAATACATTATTTATTATTATTTAATTTAGTTGAACTTGATATCTTGCAGTTTTCTAAGTGATGTTAGGTTTTTTAATGCACCAAACTAGTAGAGGAAGTTTGGGACATTTGAAATAGACTATTCATGAGGAAATATATGCAACACTTACATAAACTGAAGTATTTTGCTGGCATTATTTTTACGTGATGGTAAAGCCAGGGAGGAAATACAGAGTTGCTCTTAAACCAAAGTTATAAAATCAGTCTAATTTGTCCAGAATTATCTTGAAGAAGAATACTACATGACTTTTTTCTTATACAATGATATACCAGATATTAAAACTTTTTAGTTGCTTTAAAGTAATTTTTTAATATCTTGAAAACTAATAATAATACACATTAATTAAATTCATAGGTCATAGGTATTTTTTAAATTAAAGTTTTTATTTCGAGATAATTTTGCATTTACATGTAGTTGTAAGAAATGTAGAACGATCCCATGCATTCTTTGTCTAGTTTTCCCCAATGGTAATATACTTCAAAAGTATAATGTACCAACCTTATTAACATTTCTCCACTTTTACTTGTACTTCTGTGTGTGTGTGTGTGTGTCTGTGTGTGTGTGTGTGTTTAGCTCTATGCAATTTTATCACGTGTGTGGGTGTTTGTATTCATTATCATCAAGATACAAAACAATTCCATCACCACAAGGCTCTCTAGTGGTTCTAGTGGTGTAATTTTGTAACCATATCCCCCTCTTCCCCTTTCCTAAACCCTGGTAATCTCTCTCTCCTGAAAAAAAGTATGTATCTCAAGAAGGTTATATAAATGAAATTATATAGTATGCAATCTTTTGGAATTGTCTTTTTTTTCCTCCCTTAACATAATTTCCTGGATCTTCATCTAAGTTGATGTGTGTATCAACAGCCCATTTCTTTTTATTGCTGTGTAATATTCCATGGTATGCGTGTACCACAGTTTGTTTAGCCAATCACTTATTGAAGGACATCTGAGTTGGTTCCAGGTTTTGGCTATTATGAATAAAGCTGCTTTGAACATTCATGTACTTTTTTTGCATTAACATAAATTTACTTTTCTCTGGGATGAATGCCCAATTATTAATTGCTGAGTAGTATAGAAATTGCATGTCAGTTTTATAAGAAACTGCCAAACTATTTTTCAGAATGGCTATACTATTTTACATTTCCACATACAACATACGAGTGATTCAATTTCTCAGCATTCTCACCAGAATTTGGTATTGTTATTATTTTAGCCATTCTGGTACATGTGAAGTGATACTATATTGCGATGTTAATTTGTGTTTGCTTATTAACTAATAATGCTGAGTATCTTTTAATGTGCTTATTTGATATCTGTGTAGCCTCTTTGGCAAAATGTCTGTTCATGTCTTGTGCCCATTTTTGGTTTGGATTAATTTTTTTTGTTTTTGTTTTTCACTGTGTGAGTTTTGAGAGTTCTTCATGTATTCTACATAATAGTCCTTTGCTAGATATATGGATTACAAATATGTTATCCCAGTCTGTAACTTGTAAATGAAACAAAAAGCTGGTTCTTTGAAAAGATAAATAAAATTGATACACCATTAGCAAGATTAACCAAGAAGAGAAAATCCAAATAACCTAATTTAGAAACAAAACAGGAGTTATTACAACTGACACTACTGAAATACAAAAGATCATTCAAAGCTACTATGAACAACTTTATGCACATAAACTAGAAGAAATGAATAAATTCCTGGAAGTATACAACCCTCTTAGCTTACATCAGGAAGAATTAGATACCTTGAACAGACCAATAACAAGCAGCGAAATTAAAATGGTAATTTAAAAATTACCAACAAAAAAAGTCCAGGAGTAGATGGATTCATAGCAGAATTCTACTAGACATTCAAAGAAGAATTGGTACCAATGCTTTTGACGCCATTCCACAATATAGAGAAAGAAAGACCTCTGCCTACTTCATTCTTTGAAGCCAGTATCACCCTAATACCAAAACTAGGAAAGGACATAACCAAAAAGAGAATTACAGACTGATATCTCTGATGAACATAGATGCTAAAATCCTTAACAAAATACTAGCTAACTGAATACAACAACATATCAAAATGATAATCTGCCAAGATCAAGTGTGTTTCATACCAGGGATGCAGGGATGGTTTAACATACGCAAGTCAATAAATGTGATACACCACATAAACAGAATTAAAAACAAAAATCACATGATCATCTCAATAGATTCAGAAAAAGCATTTGACAAAATCCAGCATCGCTTTATGATTAAAACTCTAAGCAAAATTGGCTTACAAGGGACATACCTTAATGTAATAAAAGCCATCTATGACAAACCCACAGCTAATGTAATCCTGAATGGGGAAAAGTTGAAAGCATTCCTTCTGAGAACTGGAACAAAACAAGGATGCCCACTCTCACCACTCCTCTTCAACATAGTACTGGACGTCCTAGCCAGAGCAATCAGACAAGAGAAAGAAATAAAGGTCATCCAAATCGGTAAAGAGGAAGTCAAACTATCAGTGTTTGCTGATGATAGGACTGTTTACTTTGAAAACCCTTAGGACTCCTCCAGAAAGCTCCTAGAACTGATAAAAGAATTCAGCAAGGTTTCTGGATACAAGATTAATGTACGCAAATCAGCAGCTCTTCTATACACCAACAGCAACCAAGCAGAGAATCAAATAAAGAATGCAACCCTTTTACAATAGCTGCAAAAAAAAAATAATAAAATACTTAGGAATATACCTAACAAAGGAGTTAAAAGACCTCTACAAGGAAAACTACAAAACACTGCTGAAAGAATCACAGACGACACAAACAAATGCAAACACATCCCATGCTCATGGATTGATAGAATCAATATTGTGAAAATGACCATACTGTCAAACAAATTCAATGCAATCCGCTTCAAAATACCACCATCATTCTTCACAGAATTAGAAAAAACAATTCTAAAATTCATATGGAAACAAAAGAGAGCCTGCCTAGCCAAAGCAAGACTAAGCAAAAAGAACAAATCTTAGAGGCATCACACTACCAGATTTCAAACTATCCTGTAAGGCCATAGTCACCAAAACACTATGGTACTGGTAAAAAAATAGGTAATAGACCAATGGAACAGAATAGAGAACCGAGAAGTAAACCCAAATACTTACAGCCAACTGATCTTTGACAAAGCAAACAAAAACATAAAGTGGGGGAAAGACACTCTTTTCAACAAATGAGGCTATCCCACATTCAATGTCACCTTCCTGCACTTTGCGATGTTGAGGAGATCAGTAATGCCACCTGTTGCTAACTAGCTATTAACTCACTTCTCTCTGACAAGGGGACAGAGAAAACATATATGCTCAGCCATTCGAGAAATATTTCTTTAAAACTATTTCCTCCCTAGTCTGCCAGCATAAAAATTGATCTGCTGATGTTTTCTTTATAACTCTTCAAATTTTTATCATTTTCTTTATTTTATAATTTTAGATTTCTCTAATTTGTGTGTCAAACTCTATGATAATAATAACAATAATGATTACTCATTAACTGCTTACCTTGCACCAAATACATTATATAATGTATCTCTAGTCCTCACAATTGTTTTTGCATCTTATATTTTATTCTATCCATTTTACATGTGAGAAAACTGAGGCTTAGAAATCTTTTTCATCTCAGTGCTTTTACTTTTTTTCCACTAAGACTTTTATCTTCTCTACAGACTTTCTCTAAATTAGGCTACTGCTATTATACTAAAACATGATAATCTGCCACAATTTTAAAATATTTTTAAAATTCTCAGATTCTTTCCACAAGTACTTTGCCTCCAAAAGTCTTGAATTTATTAAATTTATTTTTTTCAACTTATACTCATTCTCTACTCCTTGAACATGTAGAAACAATTCTGTTCTCATTTTTTTCTTCATGGTTCTGTAAGATTTAGAATTTGCCATTCTTGTGCCTGTCATTTTAACAGCTTTCCTGTCACCTAAGTTAAAAAAAATACTAAAGTGTTCAAAGGAAATTAAAACTATTCAGCTTTCAGAATTTAATAGATTCATTCTCTGAGTGAAAGGTGAAAGTGAAGGATTCTCATAATTCTATTTATTTTGTTGCTCTTCTAGTTATGTTTGCAAGTAACTCCTTGGACCTTTCTTATTGGAAACTTTATTTTCTTACATTATGTTTCAAAATAATGTGCTAGTTTGATGAATTATAAATAGTATTCTGCCAAAAGAATTTTTGTAGAACATATCCACATTCCTGTCTAAATATATAAGTACATACATATTAGAATTTGACATAGACATGATTTTAGATCTGATGATTTTTTATAACAAAATTTAATCTTTAACCTAAGGTTTTACATAGGTATTTAAAAATGAAAGGAGTACTTTTCCATGCTGTCAACATAGTTAACTATAAATCAATCTGCAGAATTTTAACAGCAAACAAAACCCACTTCATGCCTCTTAGCAACATTCTCTGCATGCAAATGTAATTGCTTGTTGTCCAGTGACTTCTATCACCCTTGCTTGAATGCCTTTAAAATATGATGTCCTTGCTTTTCACTCCTTGTTTTACCAACAACCTTAATATTCTGGCTTTTACTAATTTTCTATATAAAGATTTTACCCCAGATGAACTCACTGTTTCCACAAAGCTTTCTCTCACCTTCCTCTTCACCCTTGCTTTCATTATTCTAGCCACATGGATAGAATATTTCTTTCTTCACCACAATCTTTCTAAGCTTAGCCAGTATTTAACATTGAGACTAAAATGTGTCTCCTCAGAAAGTCTTTTTGATCATCCTCCCTCCAATGTCCATTCATCTGTCCTTCTGACCATCCATTCCATCCATCCATCCATCCACCCATCCATTTATTTATCTAATAACACCACAAATATTCACGGAAACTTGGACATTGTGGTAGACTATTGAGTTATAAAGACATAAATCAGATAAAGTGTGAATATGAGCACAATTTGTCTTAAAAGAATTGGAGAAAGGCCACTTGAAGGATAGAGTTTGACAGCTGGAAAAGTGTAAAGAGAACATTTGTGACAGAGGCAACATATTGTGCAAAGTTGTGGATAGAGGTGACAGAAAGTAAGTTCCATTTGGGATCTACATGAGAGTCAGCGTTAGTAGAGCATGAAATGCAATTGGAAAGAGGTGGGAAACAAGGCTGAACAAATCATGAACATGGTATACCTTTCTTAGGAATTTGAGACTTTGTGATAAAATTGTTGAGAGTCACTTACATTTTTTAAGTAGGGACTGGTGTAGCCATATTTACTTTCACAAAGATAAGTCTAAACAATACTGCTGAGAATAAATTGAAGCATGAGGGTAACATTAAAGATGAGGAGACAAATAAGCCTACTGCAAGAGTATGAGCAAGAAAAAGGACGTCGACTTAGAAACTGCCAGTCAGGAGGAAGAAGAAAAGACTATTTGAACATAAATAGAATCTGTAACTAGATGACAGCAAGGGAGAAAAAGAAGCAGAAATGAGAACTGGCATGTACAGTTATTGAAAAATTGGGTGGATAGTGGTACCTTCTGACAAACTGTGAATGAAAGGAATAGAAAGTACATTTGCCCTGGAGTAATGGAGAGATTTAAAGATAAAAAGATTTTAAACATGTGGACTTACAGGAATCTGTGAAACATCAAATGGTAAATGATTGGTAAATGGCTGATACATGTGTCTGAAACTCCAAAGAAATGTCTGCACTGTATTTGAGAATCATTAACACCTAAGTTAATATTGAATTCACAAAGGGTTGCTTCTCTCCCTGTTTAACCAAAACACTCATATTGCCAAGAGATAGTTCCAGCTACCCTGCTTTTCTGTCAGATCGTCCTTTGTGCCAGGTTCCATCTTGTTCAAGGACATAACTTGTGCTATTTCCTTGGCTGAAACATTGGCCCTTTGCCTTGACATTACTACCTCCTTTCTTCCTTAAAGCTTAACTTAAAATCCACTTCTTAATAAAGGCATTTCCTAATGCATTCAAAATAAATACTTTTGTTTTTTCTTAAATCATCTCCCAACACCCTTTACTTTATTTGCATATTGCTTTTGGTAACTGCAATTTTTAAATGTATTTCTCAGTGAATTCTTTTGGTCTGTTTCCCCTATTTCAGGGTGAGCTTCACAGGGCAACTTTATGTCTGCCTTTTCCATGATTCTATTCAAGATCTTAGCACTCGGTAGGCACACAAACATTTTCAGAATGAATAAGTGACATTATGCATTTATGTTTCACTGTTTACTGTCTCCATCCGGTGGCAGTGGCTTCTTTGTGGTTCTTTGAACACTTCAGATAGGTTACTGCCTCAGGGTCCTCAGACTTGCTGTTCCTTCTACCTGGAATGCTCTACCCTCAGATATTTCCATGGCTTGCTCTCTCACCTCAGGCAGGTTCCTGTTCAAATATTCCCTGAAGCCTGCAGGAGGAAAGAAGACTTCCTTGGTCTCTCTTTCTGAAGTAATATCTCTTATAATGTGCTATTCCCTTAGCTTGTTTTATTTGTGCGCACAGCACTTTTCACTAACAGCTATTTCAGTGTATATTTATTTATTTGACTGTTTATTTTCTTTTTTTTTGTTTGTTTTTGTTTATTTTCTTTTTCTTACCCCTCCAGAATTTAGTTCCATGAGAGTGGGAACTTTATTGTTCACAGCTTGATCCTCAGCCCAAATTATGAGATCAGAGAAGCCAGACAAAGCTGTGTGAGATATGCATAATGCAATTGCATATGATTTAAAGTATTCAAAAATTCAGCTGTATGTGATTTTTTACATCTGTTAAGAGTTGTATGGTCTTAAGAATATGAAACAATGCAAGATTCCATCAAGTTCAAAGATAATAGGTTTATAGAAAAATATATTTCTGTATCTGAAGAACCAAAGCACTTTAAATCAACCACTTCTATCAAGTGGTCAACAAGAAGTTGCAGACCTCTGTCAATAGAAACACACACACACAAACACACACACACACACATACACACTTAAACCCAGGGAGTTAAACTTAATAACTTAGGAAACGAATCCATGTATACATTTTGAAACCCATGATGTTGCATGATATTGCAATAATTAAACAGGATTCAATGAATTTTATCAAGGTTGTGGGCAAGTATCTGAGTATCTGAAATATCAGTTCTTAAAAACAATCTCAGTTCATTGGAATGGTTGTTTCTACTTTATGTGTGTTTCTATATTTTAACATCATAATAATTTGTAATTAAGCATAGAAAGTTTTAAGACAATCAAACACACAACCACAACCAGAAATCTGTGTGTATTTGGTATTTAGAATATGTTCAAGGTTTAAGAAAATGTGTTCTATTAGAGTGAAAGATTAGATTTGCATCATATACTTTTCTTGAGTGTTTTTCCTCCTTGATAATGCATGGCAGTTATAGAGTCAGATTTTCATGTTCGTATCCACATTTACACTACAAACTTTCGATTAAAAATGCTATATCTTAAAATCAATGATCATAACAATGCAAATTACTACATTTTATACCAGGAGAGAATTAAAATTTGAGAATTTTATTTTCATGCCACTTGCATAAAAGTATTAATAAAACTCCAAATTTTTGTTGATTGACTGAAATTTTCTAAACTTTTTTTAATATTTCCTCACTTTTATATTAGTAAATCAGTGTTATAAAATATTTTTACATAATTTTTCCCTTCCAAGTTGTAGAAACAATATCATAAATGCGTATTTTGTCCTCTTAGTTATGAATGACAATATGACAATTATTCTGGCAATTTTGTAAGGACCCAAACAATACAATTCACAACAGTCAGATAATTTGAAAAATATCTTTGATTAGTATAATGGACTACATTATTGTGTTACTTTGCTAGGCCTACCACAAAAATGTATCATAGACTGTGTGGCTTAAACAACAGAAGTGTATTTCCTTATAGTTCTGGAGGCGAGAAGTTCTAGATCAAGATGTCAGCAGAACTGGTTTCTTCTAAGGGCAATTCTTCTTGGCTTGTAGGTGTCTGTCTTCCTCTGATATCTTTACATGATCTTCTTTCTGTGTGTGTCTGTGTCCTAATCTCCTCTCTTAGATGGACACGAGGCATATTGGATCAGGGTCCACACATATGACCTCATTTTACCTTAATTAACTCTTTAGAGGCTCTATCTCCAAATACAGTCAAATTTTGAAGTATTGCACTTAGGACTTCAACATATGGATTTGGTATGAGGGACAAAATTCAGCACATAGCACTTATTTTAAGGGGAAAAATCTTTTAACTATTTGTGTTTATTCCTCACATTTTATCTACTCTTTGAAATAATAATATCTATCATTATCATTAGAAAATGGAGAACTTACCCTTTGTAGTGTTTTATGAAATTATTCATCTCCCAATGATATGTCATTCAATGCAATGTTTTAACACCCTTCTTTCTACCATTACTTTATTCACCATTGTACCTTCCATGCCTCTAATGATGGCTGGCACCCATTAGGGGCTTCATGAACACTATTTATTTATAACACAGCTGTCATACTTTTCCTACAGTGTAATCTCTCTTTTAACTTCTTGACAATGTGGTTCCAGGTCCTCCTAATGTATATATATTTTTTGCAGCAAACTTAAAAAATATAGACAACGCCAACAAATTCACAGAACAATTGGATGATAGCATTTACATTGCAGAGCATACCGGATTTGTGTGTGTGTGTGTGTGTGTGTGTGTGTGTGTAAAAATCACCATTAGATATTCCACAGCCTTCTCTCAGATTCTCCAGTTTTTCTCTCCCTAGACACTCTTCCCTATGAAGTTCTTGGGAATTTCTTTCTTCCTCTCATCATCATCATCTTCTTCATGATGCTGCGTAACTGTTTTCTTCAAAGGAAATCTGGAGTAAGACTCAGTCTAGCTTTCATGTCAAAACAGGTCTACCAAAACCTCTTCTCAGGCAGGGGACATGAGAGAGGGTTTGTTACTGCTCCATGTCTCAAACCTTATCTGGGAAGACTCAAATAGCAGAACCTGACTCGATCATCTGGAAGGTGGAATCATCTGCAGGTTTTTTCATTGATATGTCTGGTACCCAAGATGGGCTGACTTGAAGACTCAACTCATCTGGGTGTGTCAGTGAGAGCACAACAAGCAGTCTCATCTTGAGTTGGCCTTCTTGATGCATGGGAGCTGGGTTGCCAACATGAAGATCAGAAGAGAGAGTATTCATAAGGCAGATATTTCAAGACACCAAAGTAGAAGCTGCATGACTCTTTATGACCTTGCCATGGAAGCCACATCAGGTCCCATTTTTTATATTCTACATAATCTATTCATTGAAGCATAATGTATTCCATGGCTTTATGGGGAAGAGGAGGTCACATTGTAGAACACAAAAGGTATTTGGGAAAAAACAAACTGCCATGGTTATTGTTATACTTACTGGCAGGTTGGGAAGGGTTTTGAGTAAATGTATTGTTTTGGGGGATTCTAAGTCTTTCTACAGGAAAAAACTCTGAGAATATATTAATAATTAGGAACACTGATAGGTAACTTGCCATGTACTCACACATCTCAGTGGAAATTGTAATATTGCAACTTTGTATTTACATATTTTTAATTAATAGATTTTCTTTCTGAACTCTTGACAACAGCACAAAATACCATTTGTTGCTACTTTTTCAAATGATAAATTGGGTTGCTACAGATTTTCATTAAGATTATTATTAATATCTCCTATTACTGCAAGCTTCTAAGTACTTCATTTGTAACATCACTGGTGGTTCTTTACTTACATTTTATTAGGGTGGCTGGCTGGAAAGATAGAGCACTGGATATGCAATAGAGATAAATGATGGCAGAAAAATGGATTCTGAATGTCACTTGAAAAACCATAATTCGCTTCACCTAGTTAAAACCCTAGAATTGGCCAAAGTTAATCATCAACTGTTCTTTTTTTAATGTTTTTCCTGTCTGGCCTACTGAACAGAAAACAGTAAGACTGTTATCCCTTTGGAAATCTCTGTTGAAACCTTTTCCTTTTCTAGGGTGAATAAGAGGCATGCACACACACACATAATTTTTTAGTTTGTCTGGGTTCTTTTGCTCCTGTACCTATTATCAGAATGCATCAAATTTTCTCATGTCTGTTTTATTATTTTTTGATAACCTTTATGGAAAAATTATTTTTATATCCTTACTAATGTTGGAGAAAACTATTTAGCTTAATCAATAATCACGTTCTGAACATGATTATTTGTATCCAAAACAATGGTTTCTGTATGTAGGGCAGTTTTCAATTTAGTTATGGACACCAAGCACATACAGTCTATCACCCATCATGGCAGCAAAAGAAATGTGCAATGATTAACATTTAGCAAAACTATGTAGTTATTTTATATGTGAGTCAATTCCCTATAATAAATCTCTCTATATATGTATATAGATACTTATATAAAGATATCTTATTTTTATATATGTATATTCATATCCATAGAGATAGGGAGAGAAAGATTTATTATAAGGAATTGACTCACATGATTGTGCAGGCAGAACAGTCTCACAATCTGCTGTCTGCAAGTTTCAGACCCAGGAAAACCAGTGGTGTAAATTCTAGTCCAAGTCCCAAGGCCTGAGAACAAGGAAGAACACCAATAAAGCAAGTCTCTGTCCAAGGGCAGGAGAAGGCCACCAATGCTTCAGCTCAAGCAGTCAGGCAGAGAGAGAGAGAGAAAGAGAGAGACAGAGGGAGAGAGAGAGAGAGAGAGAGAGAGACAGAACTAATAGGATAGATGTATATATAAACGGGAGTTCATTAAGGAGTACTGACTCACATGATCACAAGGTGAGGTCCCACAGTAGGCTATCTGCTTGGCTGAGGAACAAGGAAGCCAGTCTGGTCCCCGAATCTCAAAAGTAGGGAAGCCAACAGTGCAGCCATCAGTCTGTGGTTGAAGGCCCAAGAATCCCAAAGCTGAAGAACTTGGAGTTTAATATTTGAGGGAAGGAAGCATCCAGCATGGGAGAAAGATGGAGGCCAGAAAACTCAGCCAGTCTAGTCTTTCCAGGTTCTTCTGCCTTTTGTTTTATTCTGGCGGTGCTGGCAGCCGATTAGATGGTGCCCAACCACATTGAGGGTGGGTCTGCCTTTCCCAGTTCACTGACCTAAATGTTAATTTCCTTTGGCAACACCCTCACAGACATACCCAGGATCAATACTTTTCATCCTTCAATCCAATCAAGTTGACACTCAAAATTAACCATCAGGGGGAGGAGGGGAAGAGAGAGAGAGAGAGAGAATTCTCTCTTCCTCTGCCTTTTTGTTCTATTCAGGCCCTCAAAGAATTGGATGAAGCCCACCCACATTAGAGGGGGCATCTACTTTTCTCAGCACTCCAATTCAAACGCCAATTTCTCCTGAAAATACCCTCACAGACTCACCCAGAAATAATGTTTAGCCAAATATTTGGGTACCCTTGATACAAACAAGTTGACACATACAATTAAGCATTGCAAAGTGTCATTCTGACATTTACCTCCACTAATGGGAAATGCACCACTCCTTGGGGGAGCCGATACTATCAGCTCCTGTTATTCTTCTGCTTTACCTCCCTTTTCTTTAAGAACTTACTGAGTTAGCAGAAGCCAACCTCCTAAGAGTCAACACAGCTTAGTGGTTAGGAGCTTGGGATTTGAAGTCAGTCTGCTTGATTTTGACTATTGCTTTTATTTCATTTATAAACATAGAAATTGGGATAAGTTGTATAAACTGTCTTTGCCTCCATTTTCTCATTTATATTAGGAGGATACTAAAATACCTACTTTATGGAGTTGACATGAGGATCAAATGAGACAGTCTATACAAAGTTAAGAGCAAAGTGATTGGAACATAACAACTGCCTAATAAGTATTGGTTAATATAATTTTCATTCCTATTTTTAGGTTTGGTTTCATCTCAGTTCCTGAGACAATCTAAACTGGAAAAATAAAGCTGTAAGTAGCTTCAGTCTCCATCCATCCCTATCAATATTCTCTATGTCCAGGGTCAATACAAAATATTTTACTCTGTGGTATAATGAGTAAAGAGAAAGTGAATGGGGAAAAAATAAAGACATATTAATAAAAAAAGTTTATTTCTAGACTATTTACATGAAAGGTGTCAAAGAGGGGTGGAGACTACCAGTGAAAAGTTTGAAGAGGCCGTGGTCAGACAACAAAGCAGTGTTGACAGGTGATTAAGAACTCAGGACTTAAGGTTAGTCATAGCCCGATTCACATCCTAGTTCTACTTCTTTTCAGTGTTTCACTTTGGGACAAGTTGATTAATTCAAGCCTTGGTTCCCTCAAATATAAAACGGGATAAAATAATAAAACTTATTTCATAGGACTAGTACAAGAATTTAATGAGACACTAACTGTAAGCTGTATAGCAGAGCATCTCTATAGCATGAACAGAGCAAGGTGGGGCATTGACTAAAATATTCAGAGCCCTTTGGAAGAGACATCCAGGAAAGAGATGTGGGAAGTGACAGGGGTCTAGATGCCTTGTTAGAATTGACTGATTAGAACAATGGCCCAGGTTCCTGGATTCAGGACTATTGCACAATTGACTAGAGGGTAAAAGCCTGCCTGAGCAAGAGGAACAGTAAGTAACCTTTATCATAGTCGACTTTTGCTCCAGCAGCTTTCTTCTCTTGCCAGTTCAAAGCAAAAGTAGAGGTGTCTGATGTCTTCAAGCTTTTCAGAAGTTGAAGCAAAACTACATCCTCCATCTTCTCCTTTAACTGCTTATAATTAGAATATGATTACCTTGTTGTGGCAATCATAATGCGTGTCACTTAAGATTTCTAGTGCCTTTTCTCATTTGGTATTTCATAGTACAAATACATTTCTCTCACAAACACTACTTCGTGGCAGTTCAGTCCTCATGGTATAAATAAAGAAAGAAAGTGGGTACTTTGCTCAGAAAAGCTTAGAATCCACTGGGGGAAGACTGCCAAATAAATCATCACCACTAATAAAACCTGGAGGTACGTCCTGTGAGAGAGGCAAGCACAGGGAAATTTAGAGACACATTCAAACCCGGATTTGGACATGAGGAAACGAAAAATGTAAGAAGACTTTCTACAGGAATGAGTCAAAGAAAGGGGTGGCTATTTCATGAGGGAGAGGGAGGAGCTAGAGGCATGATGGGGTGTGAGAACACGGTGTTTGGGGGAAAGTGGCAGGATTTGAACAGGTTGAGCAGAAAGTACAATAGGAAAGTTGAGAGGAGAAATTAAAGGAGTCAGCAGGAACCAGATATTGTAGGTACTGATGCTTTATGAAAGGATTTTCTGTGACAACCTGCAGAGGATACAGATTCATTGAAAATTTTATTCTTACCAGGGCAGAGAAGGAATATGATCTGACTAGATTTAGAAAGCCCACAGTGATAGATCAGACCTGTGTGAAAGCACATTGATTTTATAGTGATTGCTTAGTTTACTTGCTGCCTGTGGAAGGGATAACAATTCAAATTAGTGAGGATGTAAAGTAGAATGTCTATGTACAGGCTGTGTCTCTCCTTGCTAACTAGCCAAAAAAGAAGTACATAATGAAACTAAGGGGGAAAAGACTAATAATGAGACCAAAACCATCTGGAGAACACAGAACATGTCATTCTTGGGTGCTTAAAGGAAAAGAACACAGGGTTGTAAGAAAAATAGGCTTGGGGGAAATTAATAGAGAGCTCTAAAGAAAATGAAACATTGGAATAAGAAAAGTACAGAAAACAGAATAAAAGTCTAAAGCAAAAAGATGTTTTACTGAAAGATGGACATGAAGCAGAAATTGGATGATCCTGAAGTGTAAAACCCACCCTTAATTGAATGAAAAAAGGAAAGGGTACAAAAGGACTTTGTCAATTCATAAGGAATCTCAGTTTTTAATTTGCCTTTTCAAACATTCTGTAACATGAAGTAAGCTAGTTAGAATAAACATGTTTGTTACAGTGTTATTTTCTTACAAACAAAATGGTTCCTTTAGTAAGTTAAATGTACTACAAAATATTAAGCTTTTTCAAAAGGATTCACATGTGCTTTGTTGTGTGACACTTAGTAATGGGTAGAATCATAAAAGGACTTAGTTCTGGTGGGCAGCTGTAAGTTTAAAACTCATCTGAAACTAAATTGTTTAGCCCTTTCATTAGAAACATAAAGACAACAATTTTTAATGAGACTGTCAATGTCTTTTGATACAACTGAGTTAAGAATTCTCTGAGCCTTCCCAAGGCATTGTGAATACTACAATGTCTAACCACAGTGGCTGTGGGTGGGAGGGGCCAGTGGGTAATCCCATTTGTTGTGTGGTCTGAAGAATCTAGAAGGGTTCCAAATTCTCTCTCCTGCTAAGGTTATCAATGCTTGAAATTGTATCCTGAGGAACTCATTTTTGCCGGGAGAGGGAGGGAAACCAAGCAAGCATTTTCCAATCTTTGGTGACTTATTTAAAATCCAAATATTTCTTTATGTGCTTAAGGCCTTTATTTATTACTATGGTGGATTTAATCATTATGGAAGCATAGAATTATGAATGTATAAATAAGCTTCAATATCTGAATTCACATATCTCAACCCAAGCAGTTTAGGTAATTTGTCCAAGATCACAATTGCAGACACAGAAGTAGTTCAGTTTCTGTGCCTTCTGGTTGGCAATGGTTAGCTGTTCTTTTCTGAGAAGCAAGGGCAAAGGGCCTGAGAGTCTTGGCTTCCTGCAGGGACAAAAGGGATGGAATGGGAGAAGGTGGAAGGCAAAGACGGAGGAGGAATTTCACCTCCCTTTCAGTTTTGTTGCCTGCCACTGGCCTGTGAACATGTAGAGGAAAAGAGTAGTTTGGCATAAACTCTACTCAAGTTTTAAACCATTTCCTCCCAAACAAAAAGTATTGACAATCTTTAACTTGATTTATTATCTATTTCAAAAGAGATAAGCTAACCAGCTCAGGAAGTTCTTTTGCTTTTGTATGAGTTTCTCAAGCAACAAACTTCCTCTGCGGCAGGGTTTCAGAACTAAATACAGGATCAGGGAATAAAGTTGAAAGTGTTATCTCAGTCTTTTCTCTTTCTCCAGCTGCGTTCTCTGATTAGCAAGTTAGCATTTAGAACTCTTACTCTCTGAATGACCCTTAGATCTATTCCAGTGACCAAGAAACCTGCAGTTTGTTCCCTACCCTTTTAAAGTGCCATTTCCATGCTTGGAAAACATTTCATCCATCAGTGGTATCAATACTTCTCATGCTGTGAAAGTTGGCTGTCCTGGCTACTTGCACAAATAATGAGCATGCAGAGCTGACCCAAATTCTACTCAAGAATTGCATAATATAAGCTAATCATTATATAAAGAGTGCATTGAGTGTCTCTATAATGAATTCTGAGAGATCTACAAAATAAAATGCACACCATGTCAGCTCTTCAGTATTCCTTGTTAGAGTTAGGAAAAACATATTTTCTTTTAACTTTTTCAATTTTCCCCCCAATTTCTCTTCTAACAAAGAGTTGTAGTGCTTACTGTAAGAAAAAACATAAACAGTAGATATTAAAAGTATAGTAGACCCACTAAAAGAGCTCCTATAGTAAATAATTTAGTAATTATTTAGTAATAAATAATAACTAAAACCTTGATGTATATCTCAATGTTTCCATAATTCTGGATATTTATAAGAAATGTGTACAGATACACACACACATACACACATTTACATAACTCAGCTCATAGCATACTTTCTGTTCTATAACCTGAAATTTCCCATGACAATATGCCATGGCATGAGCATCTCTCTGTTTCAAAAAAAGAAAGAAAACCATGTTATCGTTTTTAATGGCTATATACACCATGATTTATCTAGGCACCTATTGATGAATATTTAGATTGTGTTCCTATTTTTCACTATTATCAACTATGTGGTAATGTTTCTGGGTGTGTACACATTTGCACTGGTTACATCATAGCTCAGTTTGCAAGTCTATTGAAATTAAAAAAAAAAAGTTTAATTCAATAACTTTTTTTTTCCCCCAGAAGATATTTAGTTAAAGGATTGGCTCATAGAAAGTCTTTCCTAGTCTGATTTTTGAGACTGCTTTCTGCCAGAGGTTGCCCTTCAGTGTCCTGTTGGGGCTGCCTTATTCAGTCATCTTCCTAGGACCAGGGCATTTCGCCTGGGTTGCATGAGTGGCTTAATGGGAAAGAATACATGACTGTCTCCCAAGTTTGATGATTGGGACAGTCTGCCACAGCTGCTGGAGGCAACACAAGGACTCTCATCTTCAACTGACACCTCACTTGTGGCTTAGTTTTAGTGGATGCAGAAGCCCTGCTCCAGCATCTTGGTCATGCAGTAGTGTGGCCTGTGCTTGGCATTTTAGCCAATTTGCATAGTTTCTAATACTGGTACATATAATATTGAGTAAACATTCCAACTTATCTTCACTGAATAGCCACAATAGCCCAGGTGCAGTTGAAATTCACAACCACAACTTCTAACAGTGCATTCTTGGCAAATGGGCCTTATCCTGAGAAGACATGCAGTTTTAACAAACCCAATTCAGTTGTGGTGTGTAAATGTCCCTCTCAAGTTAGTTTTCTTTGCCTCAGACATAGTCAATGATTGGAAGGAATCTACACTTTCAGTCTCAGCACACACAATTCACATGCCAGCCTTGCATTCCAATCAGACTCCAAACTTTTTATGACCTCAAAGCCTGAAACTCGACATTTCTATCTTGTGTCATTTCAGAGAGAAATGTCCTTCTAATTTCTTTTTCCCATTCTAAATATAATCCTGCCCACTCTTGGGAGCTCAGCTCAGATTACACCACACTGATGAAGTCTCTCCTAACCATGTCCTCCTCTGGGTGCTCTTATTTTTGGCATATTGTTTTTACTACTCACTTGATAATTTGAATAGAGTGATTCATTCATTCTTTCTGTCTCTCTTTACACACACACACACACACACAAACACACACGCATTCCCATGAAAGCACTACTGTTCTAGAATAGTGTCAAAGGGTAAAATTTTTGTACCCATCATTCTGTCCCTCCTTTTCCAGCCAATGGTCATTGAATCAGGTACAGCATATACACTTTATGCAAATTGGCCTAATTTGAGTCTCTACTAAACATGTAGAGAACATATATATATATACAGGATTAATCAGCCATGGATTCCACGTTTAGCAAGTCCTTCAGACTCAGTGGTTGAGTCATGTGTGAGAGCCACAGCAAACAGAGCAATGAAAGTTGAGAGAAGATAGAGGGAATAAGCAGACATGCAGGAGCCTGTGGATGGCATTTACCTCCTGTTCCCCTCATTCCCCACCTTGCACGTGTGCACGCACTCACACACACACATGTGCGTGCACACACACACACACACACACACACACGCTGCTCGGGTCCTGAGAGCTCTGTAGTTTCCAGCTGCTCAGTGAGTTTGCCTGCCTTGGATTCCGGGAGATGTTCCTATTTTCACACACATTACTCTTTACTTAAAGCAGGTTGGATAGCTTTCTGGTCCTTGAAGCCAAACAATTTGTTCTAAGAAGCAAGGCATTCTCTGTCTTCAAGAGGCATTTCTAAATGTCTTATGAGTGAACACTTAGTCTCTATACACTCTGCAGCTCTGTTAGTTTTGTTTGTTTGTGTCGCTGCTCAACCCTTTCCTTGACTGCCTGTAGAGCATGGTCATAGTGTCTGTGAGGCCCCGTCTCCTCCTCTAGACACTAGGATTCCCACCTTTGTGATCTGGCTCCAAATTTATGCACTTATTTATATACAAATTGCTTGCCAACTTAACTGGTGACATTTTATGGACTTAACGAGCTCTTCTGATTCAACATGTTTGCATCATTACAGACACCTGAGGAAATAGGACCTCAAATGGCAGGAACTTCAAGCACTGTGGTGAGGGGAGAGTAAACAATTTAAAAAGGTTTTCCTTAGATACCACCAGAGAGGCAGCTGCTCTTTCTGCCTGCATTAGGGATTCCCTCAGCACATTTTAAGACCGTGTAAATCTGTCCAGGAAATACCACTAATACTCTCAAGGTAAAAAGACACTTAAAAACTGTCCTAGTTAATGAGACCATAGATATAATAACCCACATTAGCGATATAATAACCCACATTAGCGACTCCAAATATATGCAGCTATGTTTTCATAATGTTCAGCCTTAAACAAAATCACACAGAGCAGTCTGTTTGCTGGGTAGGTTTGATTGCAAGATGATGAATCAAACACTTGGAAAGGGTCTTCCTTTTTGCTAACCACCAATTAACGCACACTGGGTGTAATCCTGGACAAAACATACCTCTTACAATCCAGTATCTCTTTTAAAGTGAGAAGCTTAGATGGAAGATCTCTAGCACCTTTTAAAATTAGACATTCTGGCCAGGCACAGTGGCTCACGCCTGTAATCCCAGCACTTTGGGAGGCTGAGGCAGGTGGATTGCCTGAGGTCAGGCATTCGAGACCAGCCTGGCCAACATGGAGAAACCCCATCTCTACTAAAAAAAATACACAAAAATTAGGCATTCTGTGATTTTCAGTTGTAAAAGCCTTTGAAATGAAGGTGTCAAGTAAAAATGATTAGAGCAGTTAGAGAGAGAAACAAGTCAGCCTATAGTGGCTGTGTCTTCTTGGACCTCCGTCTTCTTTTGAAGGATCTTGGAGAAGGTGAGAATAGCGCCCTTTCTTCACAAAGCCGAATGACTTCAGCAAACCCAAATGTCTCCTAATTTTAAGGATTTGGTTGAGATGTGTATTTTAGGTACAAAGAATATTAAGTTACTTCTGCAACAATTGAGCACTAATTCTTCTATATGTTTGTAAGAATGACCAGGGCTCAGGTAAGGTAATTTCTAGAATGGCTTTTAGGGTCCTTTCTATGTGATGGCTTCTGCAGATATTATGTGCCTTTAAATGGTAACATTGCCTCTTTAACTAAAATTAGATCAGTGTTTCCTAACCGGGGTCAATTTTGGCTCCGGGGGATATTTGGCAATATCTGGAGGCATTTTTGGTTGTCACATCTGGGAGTGGGGTGGAGAAACAGTGTGCTACTGGCATCTAGAGTGTAGGGGACCAGGTTGCTGCTGAACACTGCACCCTAAAATGCACAGGATAACCTCCAGAATAAAGAAATATCCAGTCCCAGATGTCAGTAGTGTCGCGGTTGAGAAAGCCTAGACTAGACAGTGCATGGGAAAGATAATGACACGTGTACCCTTACTTTGGTCCACATGCAATCTCATTTTTTAAAGTCAGAAACATGTGTAATGACAACCGAATGAGCTTAGAAAATATATTGCTAAGAAGCTTTTTAAACTAGCAAGATAATTTAGGTTTAATGAGCCCTACTACCTTCATAAATATCTCTTCAAAAACTTTATTTTAAAAATATAAATTATTGTGAAGCTCATCTGGTTAGAACACTTTAATGGATTGCTCTCCTTAAGTGACCCACAAGGCTCTGCATGACCTGGTCCTGACTTCCTCTGCAGCCTTCTCTCAGGACTCTGTGTTTGTTATTCTCCCGCCACTCTAGCCTGTCAACTGCTTAAATGCACAAAGCTCTTTCCTGCTCCGGACTCTACCCACACTCTTCCCTTCTTCTCTCTGCTTAGAACATTTCTTCTCAGCCACAGGATCTCTCCCTGCACCAACTTGTCCTTAGCTCAAATGTTGGCATCTTTGCAAATGTTTTACTGAAGCTCTACCCTAATCCAAATTAGAACCTGTGCTTTGTTCTCTGCATTTCATAATACTCATCACATTTCTAATCATGTCTTTTTGTGTGTTTATGTGTTCATGTTTGGTTCCCTCTATTGTTTTATGACCCATGAGGAGACAAAGTGTACAATACTTTTTAAAAATTTTTAATTTTTAATTTTTCCATAAGTTATTCCAGTACAGGTGGTATTTGGTTACATGAGTAAGCTCCTTAGTGGTGATTTGTGAGATTTTGGTGCACACATCACCTGAGTAGCACACACTGCACCATATTTGTTGTCTTCTATATCTTGCTGCCCTCTCACTCATCCCCCAAAGTCTCCAAAGTCCGTTGCATCATTCTTATGCCTTTGCATCCCCATACTTAGCTCCCACACATCAAGAACATATTATGTTTGGTTTTCCATTCCCGAGTTACTTCACTTAGAATAATAGTCTCCAATCTCATCCAGGTCACTGCAAATGCTGTTAATTCATTCCTTTTTATGGCAGTGTAGTATTCCATTTTATATATATATATAAATATTCCATTACATATATAATATATATAGTTATATATATATGACTTTTATTACATTAATTTATATATATGTATATGTGTATATATATATATCAAAGTTTCTTTACTCTTTGTCCACTCATTGATTGATGGGCATTTGGGTTGGTTCCATGATTTTGCAATGGTGAATTGTGCTGCTATAGACATGCATGTGCAAGTATCTTTTTCGAATAATGACTTATTTTCCTCTGGGTAGATGCCCAGAAATAGGATTGCTGGATCAAATGGTAATTCTACTTTTAGTTCTTTAAGGAATCTCCACACTGCTATCCATAGTGGCTGTACTAGTTTACCTTTCCACCAGCGCTGTAGAAGTTGTCCCTGTTCACCAAATCTGCACCAGCATCTACTGTTTTTTGATTCTTTTATTATGGCCATTCTTACGAGAGTAAGGTGGTATTGCATTGTGGTTTTGATTTACATTTCCCTGATCATTAGTGATGTTGAGCATTTTTTCAGATGTTTGTTGGCCATTTATATATCTTCTTTTGAGAATTGTCTGTTCATATCCTTAGCTCACTTTTTGATGGGATTGTTTGTTTCTTCTTACTGATTTGTTTGAGTTAGTTGTTGATTCTGGATATTAGTCCTTTGTCAGATGTATAGATTGCAAAGATTCTTCCACTCTGTGGGTTGTCTATTTACTCTGCTAACTGTTCTTTTTGCTGTGCAAAAGTTCTTTCGTTTAATTAGGTCCCAGCTATTTATCTTTGTTTTGTTGTATTTGCTTTTGGGTTCTAGATCATGAAATCCTTGTCTAAGACAATGTCTGGAAGAGTTTTTCCAATGTTATCTTATAGAATTTTTATAGTTTCAGGTCTTAGGTTTAAGTATTTAATCCATCTTGAGTTAATTTTTATACAAGGTGAGAGATGAGCATCCAGCTTCCTTCTCCTACATGTAGCTAGCCAATTATCCCAGCAGCATTTGTTGAAAGGGGTGCCCTTTGCCCACTTTATGTTTTTGTTTGTTTTGTCAAAGATCAGATGGCTCTAAGTATTTGGGTTTATTTCTTGATTCTCTCTTCTGTTCCATTGGTCTATGTGCCTATTTTTGTACGAATACCATGCTGTTTTGGTGACTATGGCCTTATAGTGTACTTTGAAATCAGGTAGTGTGATGCCTCCAGATTTGTTCTTTTTGCTTAGTCTTGCTTTGTCTATACAGGCTCTTTTTTGGTTCCATGTGAATTTTAGAATTGTTTTTTCTAATTCTGTGAAAAATAAAGGTGGTATTTTGATGGTGATTGCATTGAATTTGTAGATTGCTTTTGGCAGTATGGTTATTTTCACAATATTGATTCTACCCATCCATGAGCATGGGATGTGTTTCCATTTGTTTGTGTCATTGATGATTTCTCAGAAGTGTTTTGTAGTTTTCCTTGTAGAGGTCTTTCGACTCCTTGGTTCAGTGTATTCGTAAGTATTTTATTTTAGTTTTTGCACTTATTGTAAAAGGGGTTGAGTTCTTGATTTGATTCTCTGCTTGGTCACTGTTGGTCTATAGAAGAGCTACTGATTTGTGTACACTAATCTTATATCTGGAAGCTTTGCTGAATTCTTTTATCAGTTCTAGGAGCTTTCTGGAGGAGCCCTTAGGGTTTTCAAGGTAAACAATCATATCATCAGCAAACAGTAACAGTTTGACTTACCCTTTACCCAGTACTATGTTGAAGAGGAGTGGTGAGAGTGGGCATCCTTGTCTTGTTCCAGTTCTCATAGGGAATTCTTTCAAATTTTCCCATTCAGTATTATGTTGGCTATGGATTTGTCACAGATGACTTTTATTACATTAATGTATGTCCCTTGTATGCCAATTTTGCAGAGACTTTTATCATAAAGTGATGCTGGATTTTGTTGAATGCTTTTTCTGTATCTATTGAGACGATCATGTGATTTTTGTTTTTAATTCTGTTTATGTGGTGTATCATTTATTGACTTGCATATGTTAAACCGTCCCTGCATCCCTGGTATAAAACCCACTTGATCATGGTGGATTATTGTTTTGATATGTTGTTGGATTCATTTAGCTAGTATTTTGTTAAGGATTTTGGCATCTATATTCATCAAAGATATCAGTCCGTAATTCTCTTTTTTGGTTATGTCCTTTCCTGGTTTTGGTATTAGGGTGACGCTTCCTTCATAAAATGAATAGGGAGGGTTCCTTCTTTCTCTATATTGTGGAATAGTGTCAAAAGGATTGGTACCAATTCTTCTTTGAATGTCTGGTAGGATTCTGCTGTGAATCCATCTGGTCCTGGATTTTTTTGTTGGTAGTTTTTAAATTACCATTTCAATCTCGCTGCTTGTTCAGGGTATCTAATTCTTCCTGATGTAAGCCAGGAGGGTTGTATTTTTCCAGGAATTTATCCATTTCTTCTAGGTTTTCTAGTTTATGTGCATAAAGGTGTTCATAGTGGCCTTGAATGATCTTTTGTATTTCAGTGGTGTCTGTTGTAATAGCTCCTGTTTTGTTTCTTAGTAAGGTTATTTGGATATTCTCTCTTCTTTTCTTGGTTAATCTTGCCAATGGCCTATCAATTTTATTTACCGTTTCAATGAACCAGCTTTTGTTTCATTTATCTTTTGTATTTTTTTATTTCAATTTCATTTAGTTCTGCTCTGATCTTGGTTATTTCCTTTCTTCTGCTGGGTTTCAGTTTGGTTTGTTCTTGTTTCTCTAGTTCCTTGAGTTGTGACCTTAGAGTGTCAGTTTGTGCTCTTTCAGTCCTTTTGATGTAAGTGTTTATGGCTAAAAACTTTCCTCTTAGCACTGCCTTTGGTGTATCCAGAGGTTTTGATAAGTTGTGTCATTATTGTCGTTCAGATCAAAGGATTTTTAAATTTCCATCTTGATTTCACGTTTGACCCAATGCTCATTCAGGAGCAGGTTATTTAATTTCCATGTATTTGCATGGTTTTGAAGGTTCCTTTTGGAGTTCGTTTCCAGTTTTATTCCACTGTGGTCTGAGAGAGTGCTTGATATAATTTCAATTTTCTTAAACTTATTGAGGCTTGTATACGGCCTATCATATGGTCTATCTTTGAGAAAGTTCCATGCACTGTTGAATAGAATGTGTATTTTGTGGCTGTAGGATGAAATGTTTTATATATATCTGTTAAGTCCATTTGTTCCAAGGTATAGTTTAAATCCATTATTTCTTTGTTGACTTCTGTCCTGATGACCTGTCTAGTGCTGTCAGGGGAGTATTGAAATCCCCCACTATTATTGTGTTGCTGTCTATCTCATTGCTTAGGTCTATTAGTAATTGTTTTATACATTTGGGAGCTCTAGTATTAGGTGCATATATGTCTAGGATTGTGATATTTTCCTGTTGAACAAGGCCTTTTACAATTATATAATGTCCCTCTTTGTCTCTTTTAACTGCTGTTGCTTTAAAGTTTGTTTGGTCTCATAAAAGAATAGCTACGCCTGCTCGCTTTTGGTGTTCATATGCATGAAATGTTTTTTTCTACCCCTTTAAGTTTATGTGAGTCCTTATGTGCTAGGCAAGTCTTCTGAAGGCAGCAGATAGTGGTGAGTTCTTATCCATTCTGTGGTTCTGTATCTATTAAGTGGAGCATTTAGGCCATTTACATTCAATGTTAGTATTGACATGTGAGGTACCATTGCATTCATCATGCTCTTTGTTGCCTCTGTACTTTGGTTTTTCGTTTTTTGTTTTGCTTTTTAACTTGTACTTTTGTTTTATAGGTCCTGTGTGATTTATGCTTTAAAGAAGCTCTGTTTTGATGTGTTTCTAGGATTTGTTTCAAGATTTAGGGCTCCTTTTAGTAGTTCTTGTAGTGGTGGCTTGGTAGTGGCAAATAATCTCAACATTTGTTTGTCTGAAAATGACTGTATCTTCCCTTCACATATGATGATTAGTTTCTCTGGATACAAAATTCTTGGCTGATAATTGTTTTGTCTGAGGAGACTGAAGATAGGTCCCTAATACATTCTAGCTTGTAGAGTTTCTGCTGAGAAATCTGCTGTTAATCTGATAGGTTTTCCTTTATAGGTTACCTGGTGCTTCTGTCTCACAGCTCTTAAGATTCTTTCCTTCATCTTAAATTTGGATAACCTGATGACAATGTGCCTATGCAAACATCTTTTTGTGATGAATTTCCCAGGTGGTTTTGTGCTTCTTGTGTTTGGATGTCTAGGTCTCTAGCAAGGCCGGGGAAGTTTTACTCAGTTATTCCCCCAAATATGTTTTCCAAGCTTTTAGAAATTTCATTTCTCAGGAACACTGATTATTTTTAGGTTTGGTTGCTTAACCGAAATCCAAGACTTCTTGGAGGGTTTGTTCATATTTTCTTGTTCTTTTTTCTTTGTCTTTGTTAGATTGGGCTAATTTGAAGACCTTGTCTTTAAGCTCTGAATTTCTTTCTTCTACTTGTTCAATTCTATTGCTGACACTTTCCAGAACATTTCACATTTCTACATGTGTGTCCAAAGTTTCCTGAATTTTTGATTGTTTTTTCTTTAAGCTATCTATTGCCTTGAATATGTCTCCTGTCACTTATTGTATCATATTTTGGATTTCCTTGCACTGGACTTCACCTTTCTCTAGTCCCTCCCTGATTAGCTTAATAACTAACCTCTTGAATTCTTTTTCAGGTAGATTGGGGATTTCTTCTTGGTTTGGATCCATTGCTGGTGAACTAGTGTGATTTTTTTGGGGGTAGAAGAGCCTCAATTTGTCATATTATCAGGGTTGCTTTTCTGGTTCCTTCTCATTTGGGTAGGCTATGTCAGAGGGAAGGTCTAGAGGTGAAGGCTGTTGTTCAGATTCTTTTATCCCACAGGGTGTTCCCTTGATGTAGTACTCCCCTCCTTTTCCTACAAATGTGGCTTCCTGTGAGCCAAACTGCAGTGATTGTTGTCTCACTTCTGGGTCTAGCCACCCAGCGAGTCTACCTGGCTCTAGGCTGGAGGCTGTCTGCCCAGAGTTCTGTGATGTGAACCATCTATGGGTCTCTCAGCCATGGATACCAGTGCTTGTTCCCATGGAAGTGGCAGGAGGTGCAATGGACTCCATGGGGGTTCTTAGCTTTGGTGGTTTAATGTTCTATTTTTGTTCTGGTTGGCCTCCTGCCAGGCAGTGGCGCTTCCCAGAGAGCATCAGCTGTGGTATTATGGGGAAGAACCAGTGGTGGGCGGGACCCTAGAACTCCCAAGATTATATGCCTTTTGTCTTTCACTACCAAGGTGGGTAGGGAAGGACCATCAGGCGGGGGCAGGGCTAGGTGTATCTGAGCTCAGATTCTCCTTGGCTGGTCTTGCTGCGGCTGCTTTAGGGGATGGGGGTGAGATTCCCAGGTCACTGGAGTTGTGTACCTAGGAGGATTATGGCTACCTCTGCTGACTCATGCAGGTTGTCAGGGAAGTAGGGGAAAGCCGGCAGTCACAGGCCTCATCCAGCTTCCATGCAAACTGAAGGGCTGGTCTCATTTCCCAGTGCCCACCCAACAGCCCCTAGACTGTTTCCAGGTGGAGAGCCACAGAGGCTTGAAAACTTGCCCCAGGCTATCCGCCTCCCAGCTGGGAAAGAAAAGGGGCTTGGTTCTTTCCCTGCCCTTGGAGTTTGCACTCTGGATTTGCGCCTTCCTCTGAGTTACTGCCAGAAGGCTTCTCACTCTATTCAAATGGTTACAAAATTCAGCTAGAGATTTGCTTCTTCCTGTGTGGTTTTACCCCCTGCTTCTCTCCCGTTGGATCCCTGTGGTGCCAGGCAGGAATGGTCTGCTAGGGGACCCAGCGAGTTCCCCGGGTCTTTCTGCTGCTTCGTCTACCACTGTATTTTGCATGGCTTCCAAATGTACTCAGCTCCAGGTAAAGTCAGAAACTTCTCCTGCAAACAGACCTTCAGCTTCTCCAGTGGGGGTGTGTGTTTGAGAGAGGAGGGTCTCCCTTTCCCACTTCCGCAATTGGAGCACTTACAGTTTTGCAGGGGTGTCTCCTGTGTCCTGCAGGAGCAGTCTGCTTCCTTCAGAGGGTCCGTGGGTCCTCTCAGGATTGCTGGTTTGTTCTTGCTGTCGATATGGAGTTAAAATTCACCATGCGAGCTGCCTGGTGCTCTGTCCGGAGCTTCAATCTAGTCCTGCCTCCATCCGCCGTGATCTCTCCTCTAATCCAAAGTGTAAAATACTTTTTAAAACTTACCAAAAAGTATGTATTGCCTAATTTGTTCCTATATATTTATTGAGGCAATAAGTGTAAGATATTTATTTTCTATTGTGTTCTATTGTAAGAACAGATAATATAAGATCCATCCCCTCCACATATTTTTAAGTATATAGTACAATATTCTTAGCCGTAAACACAGTGTTGAACAACAGACCTCAAGAACTTATTCTGATGATGATTATTGCAGTGCTTATCTTTATTGTCTAATAATGTCTGCACAGAGTAGGTCCTCCACAAATCTTTGTTCAAGAAATACAAGAAAATGTCTTTGATCCTCAGAGTCACAGAAGAAGATGATGCCTCAGCCTTTTTTGTGTTCTCTCAATCCACAAGTATATACCCACAATATACTACAGCATCTAGGACAGGAAGTTTCTATGTCAGGTACAAGGTACATATGTTCTTAACGGGACTCCATCTTTTCTCTGAGGCAGAAGATAGACAACTGCCCAAAGGCATTTATTCAGTGCTGTGTGCTGTAGGACTTAAGGCTGTTGCTACTGTCTTGTGATACAGCTACCTCCAATGAAAGGTGCTGCTTCTCTCTGAAATAGGAAGGACAAAAGAAGTAAGGCAACTCTTTCCCAAAGTTTAGGATTAGAATAGCAGAACATCTCTTTTTGAAGTACGGGCTAGGTAGAAAAAAGTGGTTCCTAAATGTTGTACACCTTTCAATTGATCTTAAATGGGAAGATCCTATGAGTACCAGGGACCATGTAAGTTTAGGGTTTTGATGCAACGAAAAACTCAGGACCTCAAGAAATTGTCTGATCTGTGCACTTCTGTCTTGAGGCAAGTACAATCTTATGGACACTGACAGACAGACTAACCTAACTAGCATCATAATATTCTGATGGCTAGTAGACTGATCTGCTTTACTGTTTATCATCAGCACATCAGTTTTCTGTTCCAAAGAACTGGGACTAAGTTGGTACACTTAGCTCTTTTGAATAAAGTGATAAAGATATGTTTTCTTTTTTTATGTCTCTGAACATCTGACCTACATTTTATCTTTTTGTTATGAAGTAGAAGAACATTTTATTCTACTTCAGGTTTATTTTGAGGGGAGATTACATCTCTATGTGCTATATGAACTTCAGTTTTTATTGGATCGACATGTAATGAAATATATTTTCATGGTGAACATCCTTTTATATATTTCAGTTCAGATACAGCTTAATTTTATAAAATGAATAAACTAAATCAATAAAGAGGGAAAATCGTTTTTAGCATTATAATTCTTTCTGTTTGAAGTTAGAGACAAGGTTATCTTCAGGACTTTAGTTCTCCAATCCAATAAGTTAGAAATGGTCTTTTTTAAATTAAAAAATGACTAATGTTTGATGTGATTTTAAATATTAACTCTTGTTAAAATGCTTATGCTTTGTTTTCATTCAAGTCTTAAACATATAATGTTTTGGATCCAGATCATGTGTTTTACACACTGGTTATTACCTAATGAATAAAAACAATGATGTCTGATTCTAAGATGGTCTCTCCCTTATTGATGACACGAAAAATCTTCTCAGTAATCTCATATTGTCCATTGAGATAAATACATAGGGTATAATTTCACTGGTCACACTAATTATTTAAAGCATGACATGAATTAGTACATGTGTATTTTGTCATCAGCATCATCAGCACCATCACTTCGTACACTGATATTGTCATAATTACCACTGTTGTCATTGCGAAGTTTTCCTTTTCTTCTTTCTCATCTTCCTCCTCCAGTTCACAAAAATCATCCTATCAAGATTTGCCAAAAAAATCCTTAATATCTACTTTAAGAGCAGTTAGTAACAGAAAACATTGTTTTATAAATTGATGTGTTCTGCTGAAAATTTTTAAAAGACATGTTCCCTTAAATAGCTAATGCATAAACTCTCTGTACTAGTTTTCTGTTGCTGTTAGTACCACAAACTCTGTGGCTTAAAACAACGTATACCTATTGTCTCACAGTTTCTGTGAATTAGGAGTCCAAGTGCTGGTTACCTGAGCCCTTTTTTTTTGGATTGTATGAAATTGTAATCAAGGTGTTGGTGGGCCATGATATCACCAAAGGCCAGGGATCCTTTTCCAAGCTTGTTCAGGTTGTTGGCAGAATCCAGTTCCTTGCAACTGTAGAACTGAGGCTGCATTTTCTTTTTTTTTTTTGTTTGAGATGGAGTCTCGCTCTGACGCCCAGGCTGGAGTGCAGTGATGCTATCTCGGCTCACTGCAAGCTCGGCCTCCTGGGTTCACGCCATTCTCCTGCCTCAGCCTCCCAAGTAGCTGGGACTACAGGCACCCACCACCACGCCTGGCTAATTTTTTATATTTTTAGTAGAGATGGGGTTTCACCATGTTAGCCAGGATGGTCTCGGTCTCCTGACCTCGTGATCCACCCGCCTTGGCCTCCCAAAGTGCTGAGGTTACAGGCCTGAGCCACCGCACCCGGCCTGAGGCCTGATTTTCTTGTCGGCTACTTGGGAACTACTCTCAGCTCTTAGAGCTTACCTGTTGTTCCTTGCCCTCTCCATAACACAGAAGTTTGTTTCACCAAGGCCAGCTAGAGAAACTCTCTCAGGTTCAAATATCTTCATGAACAGTCAGTCTTTTATAAGCACTCACCTGATGAGGTCAGGTCCATCCAGGATAATCTCTTTCAATTAAGTCAAAACTAACTGACTAGTAACCTATTCATTAGTGTGAAATCCCATCACATTCACACGTCCTGCCCACAATCAAGGAAAAGGAATCAGACAGGGTGTGATTCCTGAATCATACCAGAGGTTGGGAATCTTGGGAGCCATCTTTTAGTCTAGCACACTCTCTAACCTGCCTGTTAATTTTTTCAGCTCTTTCCTATAGACTTTGCTGTCTAATATGATAGGAGCCACATGTGCCTATTTCCATTGAAATTAAATAAAATTTAAAATTCATTTTCCTAGCTGTACTAGGCATGGTTCAAGTACTGAACAGTCAATGCAACTAGTGGCTGTCATGGTGCACAATGCAATTATAGATTATCTACCTTCAAAGGAAGTTGTGTTTGGGACTAAAGTGATAACAATTTGTATGGATTACCACTTCTATGTAACATAATTTTATTGTATTAACTCAGCAGACTAAAAATGAAAATTTTAGATTGTGCAGGCAGGCAAGAGGGGAAAATTTTTAAATAGTATTTTGATATGTGTTCAGTCACACCACAGAGGTGGTATTTTTTAGTCTACTCATAGCTCAGCCTCAGGAAGTCTCCTGCTATTGTTTCTGGTTTCTGCTGTGGCTAATTATAATGAAAGAATAATTCTGTCACCACAAAAAGTCTTGTTGGACAGTGCTTCATAGAAGATCATTAAAAAGGTAGACTACCATCTAATGTGCAGCTACAACAGTTTTATGCAATGGAACATTCTCTGATGATGAAATCTATATCTATGCTGCCCAATATGGTAAGCGTTAGCTACAGGTGGCTATCAAAGCACTGGAAATGTGGCTAGTGAGGGATTAAATTCTTAATTTAATTTTAATTATAAATTAATTAAATGATTTAAAATTTTAAATAGATAAAATAGATGTGCCTAGTGGTACATACATTGGGTAGCACAGATCTAGGCTATGACACATTTTCAATTATTGGAATCCTGCTACTTTGACATTGGCTCATAAATAAAATCTGAGAGCTTTTAGGTTGGTGGAAGGGAAATGGTTGGGTAGATTAGGAAGAGAATGTAATTCTCTTAACGTTTCATTATGTTTTAGACAATTTTTAAAGTCCAAGGAAAGAGGTTGAAAAGTAAAATCTCCTAGTTTTAGATCTTATTTTATATTCAAGTTAGTGTTTCATCTGTAGCAATTTGTCTGCCTTTAGAATGTTACAGCTTTATTCAGCTGGAATAAATTTTCTTACAATGTTTTCTCCTCACGTTGACTTGCCTTTTGCTTTGTTACATTTAATTATATCCCCCCTTAAGGAAGACGGGAGGGAAAACATCAAGTAAACATGTTCCAATGCAGAACTTGTTCTTCCCCAAAAGGTATAATTTGTAACTTAATAAACACAACCACATTGTGATTTAATTAACAAGTGATAGCAACAAAGAAAATAGTAAATCTGTGATTTATTTTAATGTGATGAAAATGGCAGATCTCTTTTAGATGAGAATTTAAAGTGAAGCAAAATCAAATTTAGCCCAGTGTTTCATTTCTAGATGTGCTGAAGTGCTGTCATAAAAACACACACTGCCTATCTCCATGGAATGTACCATCTATTTTTAGGAATGAAAATTTCCATCATCCTAATATGTTTAGGTATCATTTCCAGATGCTCAACTTCTCAGGAACTGGACCATACGTTGAAGCTCTGTGACACTCATGATAACTTTCTGTATTAACAATATGCAAACTCGAAGGCAACAATTCTAGTTAGACACAGACATTTCATAGTTGAGTTTCACTGTAGCTAGAGTTTGGCATTTCACCTATATATAGTCTGAAAAAAGAGAAGTCTCTGAAGTACTTCTGTTTGTGATGGGAGTCAGAGGGCAGGGGCTGATCTACTTTTGTTGTCTGTTTATGGGGCAGGATGACACAAGTCAAATGAAGTATAATGACCATGTATTACTAGGGAAGAAGGAAGCACAGAACTTGGTTCCATATGCACTATATATATTAGAGAACGCCAGTTTGGGCATTGTCTTGGATAGTTATATGTTCTAGTTCCAGTTACTAACCAGAAAGACAAAGAGAATGAACAGAAGCCCTGAAGAGTTCTATACTTCCCCTCATACCCAATAGCTAAGAAACATTTCCACATACCATCCTTTCCATGTCTTCAAGGCTTACATCTTTTCCTTGGAGCTACAGGGTAATACATATTGGAGGATGCTAATACACAGCAGGATAATGATGCTTTGAAATACCACGTAGAAATTCTTTCCTGGTAATTATTATTTTTTTCTTTCTGTCTTTCAAGAAACATTCCACCTCTCATATCAGGCTGTGAAGCTAAGACTTACTGCCATTGAAAATGAGAAGAGGAGAGTAGAGACAGCTGAGACCAAACACTTTGAGTCAACAGAAGGATTCAATTTAATCCTCCAACAAACAGAATGGCTGTAAGACAAGTTGCATTTGATTGGCAAGAACCAAACACTTGATGTGTCTGGAATTGGTGGGTTCTTGGTCTCACTGACTTCAAAAATGAAGCCACGGACCCTTGAGGTGAGTGTTACAGTTCTTAAAGGTGGCGTGTCTGGAGTTTGTTCCTTCTGATGTTCAGATGTGTTCAGAGTTTCTTCCTTCTGGTGGGTTCGTGTTCTCGCTGGCTCAGGAGTGAAGCTGCAGACCTCTGCAGTGAGTGTTACAGCTCTTAAGGTGCCATGTCTGGAGTTGTTTGCTCCTCCTGGTGGGTTTGTGGTCTCGCTGGCTTCAGGAGTGAAGCAGCAGACCTTTGCCACAAGTGTTACAACTCATAAAGGCAGCGTGGACCCAAAGAGCGAAAGAACAAACCTCCCACGGTGTGGAAGTGGACCAGAGTGGGTTGCCACTGTTAGCTCTGGCAGCCTGCTTTTATTCTCTTATCTGGCCCCACCCACATCCTGCTGATTGGTCCATTTTACAGAGAGCCGATTGGTCTGTTTTACAGAGAGCTGATTGGTCTGTTTTGACAGGGTGCTGATTGGTGCGTTTACAATTGCTGCACTAGACACAAAAGTTCTCCACCTCCCCACTAGATTAGCTAGATACAGATGTCAACTGGTATATTTACAAACCCTGAGCTATACACAGAGTGCTGATTGGTGCATTTACAAACCTTGAGCTGGATACAGAGTCCTGATTGGTGCATCCACAATCCCTTAGCTAGACTTAAAGATTCTGCAAGTCCCCACCAGATTAACTAGATACAGAGTGCCGATTGGTGCAGCCACAAACCCTGAGCTAGATACAGGGTGCTGATTGGTGTGTTTACAAACCTTGAGCTAGATACAGGGTGCTGATTGGTGTGTTTACAAACCTTGAGCTAGATACAGGGTGCTGATTGGTGTATTTACAATCCCTTAGCTAGACATAAAGGTTCTCCAAGTCCCTACCAGATTAACTAGATACAGAGTGCCAATTGGTGCATTCACAAACCCTGAGCTAGACACAGGGTGCTGATTGGTGTGTTTACAAACCTTGAGCTAGATACAGAGTGCCGATTGGTGCATTCACAATCTCTTAGCTAGACATAAAGGTTCTCCAAGTCCCCACTAGACTCAGGAGCCCAGCTGGCTTCACCCAGTGGATCCTGCACCAGGGCCGCAGGTGGAGCTGCCTGCCAGTCCGGCGCCTTGCACCTGCACTCCTCAGCCCTGGTGGCCGGCACTGCTGGGGGATCCGGCTCACCCTCCACAGCTGCTGGCCAGGGTGTTAAGCTCCTCATTGGCTGGGGCAGGTGGGGCTGGCCGGCAGCTCCAAGTGAGGGGCCCACGGAGCCCACGCCCACCTGGAACTTGTGCTGGCCCGCAAGTACCGCAGGCAGCCCCAGTTCCTAGCCATGCATCTCCCTCCACACCTCCCTGCAAGCGGACAGAGCCAGCTCGGGCCTCGGCCAGCCCAGAGAAGGGCTCTCACAGTGCAGCGGTGGGCTGAAGGGCTGCTCAAGTGTGGCCAGAATGGGTGCTGAGGCCAAGGAGGCATTGAGAGCAAGCGAGGTCTGCGAGGCCTGCCAGCACTCTGTCACCTCTCATTGAGAGAAAAATGGTTTTAGATTTGACTTACGTTGGCAGTGCTTTGTGGAACCGCTTAGTGGGAGGATGCAGGATATGACATGGATCATTTGTTTACATAGAAGGGAAGATATTAAAACATTTCCTGCCCAGAAGTGAGAAACTTATAGAGGATCTGGAAATGAAAGCAACACATGGAGCTGTTAGTACAGTCTATGGTCTAGTTACTTTGCTACCTGGGCCAGAGTTCTTGTAGGCAAAGAAAATAGAGGTCCTGACAGTTTGAGGAATGTGAAAGAGGGTCCTGCACAACCATAGCACTGTAATTTATTTCCTGTTCTTTGTACTGTTTTGGACACTGTGTGTGCCTAATTGGAGTAGATTCGACAGCATATGAGAAGAAAGAATTAGTAAGAGTGAATCTTCAGAACTTTTGAAGGGTTTTCTCAAATGCGAGGAAGATATGGCCCAGTATCTGGGAGATGTAGGGGCAATAGACAGTTTTAAAATCATATATTTTTAATTTATTTTTGAAGATGATATGAATAACAGCATGATATATTCTTTTTAAAAAACATTTATTTAAATTGACAAATGAAAATTGCATATATTTATTGTGTTCAACCTGATATTCAGAAATATGTATACATTGTGGAATGCTAAATCCAGATAATTAACGTGTGCATTATCTTACTTTTTTTTGGTGGTGAGAACAATTAAAATCTACTCTCTCAGCAATTTTCAAAATATAATGCATTGTTATTAACTATAGTCACTGTCTAACCAAAATTTTGTACCCTTTGACCAACATCTGTCCATCCCCCTTCTCCAGCCCCTGGTAACCACCATTGTACTCTCTGCCTCTGTGAATGTAACTTTTTAAAATTTCACATATATGTGAGATCAGCATATTATACTCTGGTAATGATTCAATAGAGAGAGGAAAAATTTCCATGTAAGAGAGAGAGGGCCGGGCACGGTGGCTCACGCCTGTAGTCCCAGCACTTTCGGAGGCCGAGGCGGGTGGATTGCTTGAGGTCACGAGTTGGAGACAAGCCTGACCAACATAGTGAAATCCATCTCTACTAAAAATACAAAAATTAGCTGGGCATAGTGGTGGGTGCCTGTAGTCCCAGATACTCGGGAGGCTGAGACAGGAGAATCACTTGAACCTGGGAGGCAGAGGTTGCAGTGAGCCAAGACTGTGCCACTGCACTCCAGCCTGGGCAACAACTATGTCAAAAAAAAAAAAAAAAAAAGGAGGGAGAGAGGGAACAAATCATTGAAACAATGTTCCTGAATGAGTGAAAGGGAATAGGAGTGGTGCAGAGATTGGCTTTAGCTGGAAATAACAAGAGAAACACTCTCTTGGATAGATTTTATGTTAGGATCAAAAATGCAAGCAAAGAGAACATAGCATGGTTTGAGCATTAGAATTATATAAACATAAACATTAAATATTTAGAAAACTACATTTGAGCCAGAAGACATTTCAGTTATGAAACATAAGCTTGACTAGGACTCCTTCTTACCTTAAAGGCATTAGAGTGGCCCAGTGGTTTTCAATTGAAGGTGATGTTTTCTCCACGGCCCAAGGATATTTGCCAATGTCTGGAGACATGTTTTGTTGTTAGAACTGGGGGAGATGTTGCTATCGACATCTAGTGGGTAGAGGACAGGAATGCTGCTAAACATTCTATAATGCAAAAGTCAGCCCCCAACACAAACAATTAACTAGCCTAAAGTGTAATAGTACAAAGATTGAAAAACAGTGACAGGAAAGAATTTCCCTGACCTCTACTGAAATCTGCTGTAGTTATTAATGGTATAGTTGATTTTGTTTGCCCCTTACAAACAAAGGGGCTGCTTCTTACAGCCAAAGACAGGGAGAAGAAGAAAAAACTAGCATAAAAGCCAGAGCATTGATGTCTTTACATGTAGAAGATACATGGCATGTGACACATTGCAACACACTGCAGAGAATTCTATCTAAAAGTCTGTAACCTTTGGCTCATCTATGTTGTTCAGTGATCACCATAAATACAATTTGTGTTGAAATGGCTCTCTCAGATTCCAGCCAACCACACTAATATATCTAAACAAGTTCTATGAGAAACAAATGTCTCCAGGTATGCTGGGTCAGCTGCGAACATTAAAATGGGGTTGACTGATGAATTAGTTACTGGGGAAAACAAACATATTATAGCGCCATTCTTGAAAATCACACACTTTCATACTTAATATACGTCTTAGTTCAAATGAAAGTAATAAAGATGCAGTTTCATAAGTTTTAAAATTATATGGTCACATCCAAAATATCATTAATAATTAACAAAATCTCAGACAAAATAAGCATGTGAAAATTGCTTATTTCAGATACAAATGTCATATTATTGGATGTATTTTGTTAGGATTTGAAGTGGATTATTTATGGCGATAGAACCAGCGTAAAGGAAATGGGAATAACAAAAAGGTTTAAAAGATTAGTAAAATTTAAAATTTAATAATTTGAAAGTTGATGTGAAGTATTACTATATTGTGCTTAGGTAAGATTTACTGGAACGCTTTGTAAAAATAATCTAAGTACTAGGGCCATTGGGAAAGCTGTCTTTCTTTAAAATTTCAAATTCACTGGATTATGGTAACTGAAAGAAGGAATAGACAAACCAAGTAATTCTTGCACCCTAATATTAGCTTTACCTAGTCATGCATAACAACACAGGGAAGCCATATGGAAAAAGACCATGCCTAAAAAATATCAGTCTGAGATAAAGTATGTAAATACATGTTTATTGTAAACCACTTCAAAATATTTTTGAAAGAAGGTAAGGCAAGGCATAAACATACAAATATTTAGTAGTATATGCATTAATATTGAACAAAAAGTTGGATTTTTCTTACATTCATTTCTTTTTTTCAAACTTATTTTAAAGTATTTTCTCTAGAATGTCACCTTGGGCTACAAATTAATCTTTAATCTATTTGTCTATATTTGTGTATGTGTTACTACACACAGAACATTAATTTGGTTCTGGAGATTGAGTGATGAGTAATGTGCTCTACTTGCTTTAAAGGGCATATAGTCCAGCAGGATAGAGAGACACAAGTAAACAGGTAACAATGACATAACATCATAAGTTCTATGGCAGAGGTAACCATGGGGATGCAATGGAGGGTCAAAGAAGGGAGTACTTAACCAAGACTTGGGAAGTTTCTGAGAAGGTCAAGTTAGTGGAATTCTAAGCTGGATTCTGAAAGATGAGCTGTAGTTGCCTAGGCAAATGTGGTGTGAGAGAGGAGAAGGAGGACATTTCAGGCAGAGACTACAGTATGATTGAAGTGTTCAGTGTTGAGATAGACCATGGGTATAGGGAGAAATGTTGATGGTTCAGTATGACAGGAATTAAAGAATGAAAGAGGCCAATGGAATTGCTGAAGATAGAGAAGGAATCAGGGGTCATATTGCCTTGGGAACTTTATCTTGCAGGTATTGGGGAATCACTAGGATGCATAAGTGGTGGAGTAACTTGATCAGAGTTCCATGTTAGAAAGATGTTTCTGGCTGCAATGTGGAGAACATCTTAGAGAAGAATAAAGGTGGAGGCAATGAGCCCAGTTAAGGGAGTGTGCTGTAAACCCTGTGGTCTGAACAAGAGTAATGGACTCTTGAGAAGAATGAGGAGATTTTGAAAATAATTAGGTGGTAAAATGGACACAACTTTGTGATATTTATATATGAGAGGTGAGGGAGAACGAGGCATCAAGAGTGCTTCTTCCCATTTCTTTGGTTTAGAAAGTTGGGTTAATGATGATGCTGCTGACTGATGGAGGACATCCCAAAGTTTGTGGGAAAGATGAGGTCTATTGGCTATTGCACATAAAGGCCTACATTGATTACAGTGAGCATAAAGGTGTGTGATGACTGCTCATAATATGTTCTACTCAGGGATTGCCACATTCTCCATTTTTAGGTATCCAAATGTTACTATATTAGGGCACATTTCTGATGAGTACTAGTAGGATAACTGAACAAAAACTTATATTTTGGTTTTTTTTCTTCTTTTATCTAGAGTCATGCAAACAGTTCCTCTGGCAGCATTTTAGAGGTGTCAACCCAACAATTCTACCACTGTTTTCTCAAGCCAATTGGCTGAATAATAAGTATATCCTAACTAAATGTATATATATGCAGAAATAGCCATTAAGTAAAGGATGGGATACTATAATTTCTAACACCTAAGATTGGAAAATAGATATTTTTAAACTAGATTAAGGTGTTAATAAGAAATTATATACTAAGGCTGGGTGCCATGGCTCCTACCTGTAATCCCAGGTTTTGGAGGCTGAGGGAGGAGGATCATTTGAGACAGGAGTTTGAGCACAACCTGGGCAACATAGTGACATCCTGTCTCTACAAAAAATTCAAAATTAGCTGGGAATAATGGGCTATGCCTCTAATCCTAGCTACTCAGAAGGCTGAGGAAAGAGCATAGCTTGAGCTTGGAGTTTGAGACTGCAGTGACCTATGATTGTACAACTGCATTCCAGCCTGGGTGACAGACAGAGATCCTGTCTCTAAAATAAATAAATAAATAAATAAATAAAATAATAAAAGAAGAAATATATTATACACTTAAACTGTGCCTTATACAATTCAATATATACAATTCAATAACTGTTCTAGTAAATCTACTCACTGGTAAATATACAATGAACTCATAACATTTATTTCATCTCAGAGTATGAAGAATAAATTAAGAATTATGTGAACCCTATTTATAGCATGTTTTAAAATTACTTTTCTTGATACATTCAGAATAAATAATTAATAAACTATTTCTTCTCGCCCAAAACTAATGTACAGTGATAAAATGTTATCTCACTTCAAAATAAGTTGTTGTTTTTCATTGATAATTTAGAGTGTTAGATGTTAAGGAGTCGTGTGTATTCTCATGCCTTATCTAACAATGCTAAAATTGCCTACCTTAAAATAATAGGAATTATATTTTGTTTTTTCATAGAATTCAGGATTTTAAGAGCACCTATGACAAGGAGTGTCTTGCTAAAATATTGTTAATAATGGTTATTGAAAAGAAGGAAGAATTCAAAGGAGCTCTTTTCCAGTTACAGATGTGGATTTTTATTTTTCTGTTCTGGTAAACCAAACTACAATTGTTTCCTACAATAGCAAAATGAATCATAAAATCACATTGAAAGTGATTTTAATTTTCCATTATGACCCAGTATAATTAAAATTTCAGAAATAATATTCTTTAAGCACTCTGGTGTTTTTCAAATCCTCTCTTCTTTAAGTGTTATAGCTCAGAGAAGGGAATGGGCCACTTTTGCAATAACACGCTATGTGCACACTTCTCCCTTTTAAATTTCAATTCAAAGGAAATGTAAAAATCTTCAAACACAGCAGAAATTGTGAATTAATAAGACCTGCAATTAAATCTTTTTTATGGTATAAACTGTGCCTATGCCTTAACAAAACAAGATGTCAGCATTGTGAAGGTCAAAGTTGCTTGGAATCAAATAGATCAAATGCTGAATTGTTTATATACATGTTAGAAAAGTGCACTGCTGTAAAAATATTCTCATAATCTGCAGAATTTGACACTGGAAATAACATTTGCTATTTAATTAAATGTTGAGAAGGCATTTATAGATACACACAAATAGACAGCAGTTTTCTTGGATTGCATCTGGAACGACCTTTATTCCCCTTTGCAATAATTCTCTCACACCCCGAACACTTGGCAAAGAAGAATGTTTGTCAGTGGATACATTCCTTACAATTTCATCTTGGCTTTGAACTTTATGGTGCAAATGAGACTATTTTTGAGATTTATTTTTCATTAGGTTTTATGATTATTTTTTCTCTATTTTATGTTTTCTACTTTTTCCTCACCCTAAATATGGTATCGGTTATAGGTAACAGTTTTTACTCTTGGAAAGAATGGAAAATTAGAGGTGAAGATGAAACCAAGGTATGTTACTATGACCACATGAGGCTCCCTTGCTGAAAATATCTCGGTATCTTCCCATTGCTTTGTGGATAAAAATTTAAACTAATTAGCTTTCTTTTTAATCAGCTAGCCTTTCCAGCTTTATTAAACTCTTCACACTAGACAAAATGGCTTACTAGATGTTTCTTAGGTACATATTGTACTATCTCTGTTTTGTGATTATTTTGTTTGATTATATTGTTTGATCCAAAATGACATCTTCCTTTGGGATTTTTCTTTGTGAGTCCAGATGAGAGGATATTTACATAAAGATAGCCCTCTGCCTCCTCCCTCTGCTCCCACATCCAGGACTAATTGCTTGATTCTGCTACATAATTAAGAGAGAAATATGCAGAGTGGACTTTTGAGGGAAATCATTACTAGCTTCTTGGAGGCTGTGGTCCCAAGCTCCTGTGAGGAAGCCACACTCCTGGTGAACTACATCAGATCCCACAGGGCCTTCCAGGCTGCCTCTTGCTTTTCTGACCTGGGCGTTGTTCCTTTTACTCACAACTCTTGGCACTCTAGATCTTACAACATATAGGAAAATACACACATTCATACACCATCTACCAGAAATGGTATCCCAAGCACCTTGGTCAATAATATCTAATAATGAACCTTAACATCTCTCAAGGCAGTCTTGGGCAAAAAAGGAGAAGATCGAGCTTATCTTATCTGATGAGCATTTGGAGTGTGGCAGTGCTGAGGGTGAAGGTTGAGAGAGGATTTTCACCTTGTTTTCAGAGCTGTTCTTCTTTCATGGGTTTTATAACACCCTCTCCCCAGAATATCTAACTAAACAAAGATTTCCATGGATTAGAAAAAAAATTTTGTTTTAGAGGTTGAAGTGAATCACTGACTCACTCTATGTAAACCCAACTTTCCATAAAGCACACCTTTCTGTAAAGTTCATCCTGGCCTCTCCAGCCCAGATATGTCTGTCTGAATTTCTGCAGCAATTACTATCTGGGCTCTGGAATCAGACAGCCCAAATGCCCCTGTGGCTTATAGTTCTCATTTATAATGTGAAGATAATAGCATCTATCTCAAGATCTGAGGTGAAGATTGAGAATTAAGTTACTATCAGTTTTTTTTTTTGCAATTCATGCTGTTGTATATTATTATCTACAACTACCTTAAATTGATTTTAAATTTTATTTTTAAATACATGCATTCAAATAATTGATCTATATATGTCTTGTATACTATGTAGACTATTAAGTATATACTTAGTATATAGAAAATTCCCAATATAATTGAAACTACAATGTATCCTTTTCCTAGTGCATTCCTCTTACTTTCTGCCAGAAATTTTGGTTTTCATAATACGTTTATTACATATGTATCCCTAAAAATTATATATTTTTAAAGCTTAGTATTTTCAAAGTTTATATAAATGGTACCTTACTAGATGTAGCCTCTGTTTTTTAAAAACAATTGGTTTTTGTTCCTCAACACTTTGTTTGTGAAGGTCATACATGTTGTTATATACAGCAGTAGATAATGTATTTTGCTGCTGTAAAATTTTTTATTTTATGAATATTCTACAATTTATCTGATTTCCTACTGGAATGTATTTTGTTTTCTTCTAGTTTTTTTTGGTTGTATTAACAACACTACTATGAACATTCTTGTCTCCAAGAATTAAATGGTACTTTGAATCTTTGACTACTTAATTTCCTCTTCCCTTCTTCCCATCCCACCTAGGTTGCAAATGCCCCTTAGAATCTTTATTTCCCTCCATAGTATTTAACATGGTGTCTTGACCACAATAGGTACTCCATAAATACTTGTATATTTGATATAATCAAAATGGATGCATCCTTTGACTAATGTATCAATTATTTTAATTGGTCCTTTTCCATTTTCTATACCATGACATTTATCCTTTTCAGATGCTGTGCTGTCATCTAGCCATTATTCATTGCATGGTAGCCTTTCAGAATATCAATGGTACATGCATTCATATATAGCATCATGTTCATAGTTAATATAATCTCTTTCAACATTATACACCATCATATACTGAAAAATCTACTTAACCGGTCTGAACTCATTTCTTCTTCCGTAACATTAGTATAAAAATACCTACTTCATAAGCTTGTTATAGATATTGAACATAGTACATTTAGATCTTTAAGCATAGCAAGGGCTCGAAGTACCTATTGTTATTACTATTATTCTCTAACTGATTGATGTGGTTAACTCTAATATCTGCAGCCAGATAGTATGTCCCTAGAGCACAAGGACATTCTTATAATTACACCCATCCATAGGGCCTGTCATAACTCATGTTAGTTGAATTGAACTGAGTAGTCAGTGGTTATTAAATAACCATTGATTGGCTAAATCCCTGCTTAGTAACTCTTCTCTTTCTCTCACTTAACTCTTGAAAGTGATTCGTAGTTTTGTAGGATTGCCGATTAAGACTGGAGTGGAGTGGGAAGCCGTTAGCTGCAATAAAATGAAGGAGAAATAATAATAAGAAATTGCCTTTGAAGCTGAGACTGAGTAGACAGATTGGGTGGTTACTTCCATGGTATGACTTGACATATATCAAAATACTCATTCCAAAAATGCCACCTTCCATCTGCCTGCCACATTGTCAAAAATCCCTACTTTTTAGTCCTCCTTTTGAGTGAAGACAATAAAAGTTTTGTTGACTATGTTACATGGAAGTACTTTTTCTTAATATGATGATGTTTCAGAAGGGAGGATGTGGAATGATCAATGGAACTCTTGAGTACCAAACAAGCTTTGCTAATTTCACAATTTTTCTTAAAGCTGCCTTATTATAATATGGATCCTTTAGAGGGTATTTTCCATGTGCCACACAGTTTATCAATATTGATATGGTAATATTTTACAAGTATGGAGTTTATAACATCAATTGGAATAATAATATTGTGTCAATATAGTTTATAATATTCATAAACCTTTACAATTTTGATACTATGTTTATATTGCAGATGAGGAAATTGAAACCCAGAAATGTTATTTACCCAGTCTACCCAATCATAGATATCCATACCTAGGAATTTGAATTTAGCGTTCTATAATTCTAACCTCTGCTATACCTTGAAGACTCTCCTACCTTGGCCTGTGTTTTGCTTAAACCACGGTAATTGGTAGCGTGATGAAATAATTAGAGAGGAAGTTATTTTTTTAACTTTTTTCAACAACACCATAACCCTGCTGTCTGCATCTGACTGACTTCTATTCACCTAATAGCAAAACCTAGTTATGCTTCATTTCAGGAGTAAAAGAGCTTTTCTAAATCTATTTGGGGGCATGCACTTCTGCTCCTGGGTGGATCCACACTGCAGCTTGCTTCTCCCTAGTATCATGGCAGCTCTCCATTCCTATTCTTTACCTCCACTCCTGTGGCTGCTTTCTTCCCGTGCATGATTTTTGTCCTCCATGTGATCACCTTCCTTATTTCTTTATTCTTCCAAAGCACCAATATTACAAAATAATTACAAAAATTTGAAGATAACAATTATCCCAAAAGATCGCAGAATATGTAAGGACACTGGCTACTGTATGCATACAGCAAAAGTAAAAAACAATACTAGATATCAATCTGCTTAAAAGTTTCCATGCCGCCCCTGCTTCTAGAATTATCCCCTAGGCTGTCCATTTTGCTCAAGACTGGGGCTTGAGTCCTATCTCTTTTCTTCTTTCCATTTTTACCAATTTCAAGGTTTATGAACTCTCTGCCTTCCTCTTTTCTTAATCATTCTTTTACACACCAGGCCTGTGTTGAATGGATATGAAAGGCAATAGTTTGATGGGGTTGGATTGGAAGGACTGACTTTTCACAACTGAAATAAAAGATCCAGCAAAAGATAAGCTCTGGTCCAGTCTCTGGGTGGTGATTTCTTTTGAGGAAGGGCCAATCTGTCCTTCCTAACTTGGCCCCAAGTTAGCTCTTGCTGGTCCTGCCAATACTCTGAAACTTAGCCTACCCTCCTGTTGGTCCAGGCTTGAGCTTTTGGCCCTAAAACTTTGGCCAAGAATGGTTGTTGTTTTTTTTTCTTTCTTTCCTAAACCTGAGGCTGAACAACTCCCTGGCAGGCACCTTGTTGCTCATTTCTCTGCTATAGATCTCTTCTAGGCCATGCTGGGGATGAGAAAAACTTGGATGGAGTGAAGGGATCTATTTCAGTCTCTCACTGACTAAACATGCTACAAACACTACACCACCTTTGCTATCCTATTGCCCTTCTATTGCCTGTTCTATTCCAGTTGCCCTTTCTTTTACTATCTGCTCACTCAATTAGGGGTACCATTCAATCTTGCTGCCTTTAATACTATCTGTATACGAATTACTCCCAGATGAGTATCCATTGCCTATATCTTTTTTGAACACCGGGGTATACCCACTTCCTAGGTGATGTTTCTGTCTTCATGATAAGTAGATATCTACATCCAAAACAGCACTCCTAGACTCCTCTCATTCCCAGTTCCCTCCTCCTCAGAGTATAGACCAATCTCCCTGTTTCCACCCTTATTCCCTTCAATTAATTCTTATCTCAGCAGCCAAAGTGATCCTGTTAAAACGTAAGCCAGTTCACGATATTCTCTGCTCCAGATCAAACAGTGGTTTTCTAACTTACTCTGATTAAAATCTGTATCATTACAATGTGTATCTGATTTTCTAACTTACTCTGATTAAAATCTGTATCATTACAAGGTTGTACCTGATCTCCACACTCCACAGTTCGCAACCTCTTTGTCTTTATCCCCTCTACTCTTCCTTCTCATGATTTGTGTCAAAACGTCACTAGTCACCAAGCTGTCTAGGATCACTCCAAGGAGCTAGTCCCTGTCTCTCTCTCTTTTTTTTTTTTGAGACGGAGTCTCGCTCTGTCACCCAGGCTGGAGTGCAGTGGAGTGATCTCGGCTCAATGCAAGCTCCACCTCCAGGGTTCACACCATTCTCCTGCCTCAGCCTCCCAAGTAGCTGGGACTACAGGTGCCCGCCACCACGCCTGGCTAATTTTTTGTATTTTTAGTAGAGATGGGGTTTCACCCTGTTATCCAGGATGGTCTTGATCTTCTGACCTCGTGATCCACCCGCCTTGGCCTCCCAAAGTGCTGGGATTATAGGCCTGAGCCACTGCGCCCAGCCTCCCTGTCTCTTTTTCTAGAAATTTGCATGACTTTCCCTCTAACCTCCCTCAGGTCTTTTGTTATGTGCTAGGTGAGACATTTCCTGACCATCCTATTTAAAATTGCAAACTTGCATTCTCCCTCTCTAATTTCTACATGTTGGTCCCTTCCCTTTGTTGTTCAATTTTTATTCATAGCACCTATAATCATTTTACTTACACAAATTTTGCTTACTTTAATTTTTGCCTTTCTTCTTTCAATATAATTTGAGTTTCAAGAATAAGAGATTTCTGTTAGTTTTGCTGATCACTTTTAACTTCAGAGTCTTAAACAATGTTGAGCATATAGTGTATACTAAACAGATAATTGCTTAAGGCATTATTATTTTTGATTATTTAAATGCAAAGGGTGACATTGAGTTTGATGACTAAGGTTACTTAGGGGAATTGAGGTCTTGTAGGTCATTTCCTTAGGGATAGATGGTATAGCAACATGCAAATTTTCTTACTAAACTTGTTTATTAAAAAAAAACAACTTGGTGAGACACATGAAATTACTTAGGATATTTTATTTCTTTTTCTGTTTTCATGTAAAGTGCATACAACCTGTTAATAGATGGTCTCTTTTTGTACACTATTGTCCTAACTTGAACATTTTGGACTGTGTAGAAAGTAACCATTTTCCTCTTCAGTTTAATCTGGAACATTTGGCAGAGGTATTCTGGGACTTGTTTGCTCTTATAGTGGAACTGGTGAGAGTGATAAAAGAGACAGAAAATATAAGTAAGCTGTAATACTTTCAATTTGGTGCTGATTGTCTCCTATCTGAGAATATTGCCTATTTCATTCTTGTCAAAAATTGCCAATGAATAAATTAGCTTTTATCAGCCCAATGGTTAGGTTTATTTTTTTTAATACCTGATTTGACAAGGATTGTTAGGTAGAAAAAAAAAATCTTGGCAAAGCTACTAAAGAGCGTATATGGGAATTTTTTTCAAGTTGAAATCTTAGTATAAACTTTGCATTATTGAGTTGTTCATTCAAACTGATAATAAGGAAAGATTCAGAGATATTGATAAGTACCTGAAGGATGAATTTCATGGCTTAGGATGAGGAAACCAAGAAAGATTTTAAAGCTGACTTTTTCTAGTATTTCTAGATTGTGTATTTAGAAAACCCCATCTTCTCAGCCCAAAATCTCCTTAAGGTGATAAGCAACTTCAGCAAAGTCTCAGGATACAAAAGTGTGCAAAAATCACAAGCATTGCTATACACCAATAATAGACAATCAGACAGCCGAATCATGAGTGAACTCCCATTTACAATTGCTACAAAAAAATAAAATACATGGGAATACAACTTAAAAGGGATGTGAAGGACCTCTTCAAGGAGAGCTGCAAACCACTGCTCAAGGAAATAAGAGAGGACACAAACAAATGGCAAAACATTCCATGCTCATGAATAGGAAGAATCAATATCATGAAAATGGCCATACTGCCCAAAATAATTTATAGATTCAATACTCTACCCATCAAGCTACGATTGATTTTCTTCACAGATTTAGAAAAAATTACTTTAAATTTCATATGGAACAAAAAAGAGCCCATATATCCAAGACAATCCTAAGTAAAAAGAACAAAGCTGGAGGGATCATGCTACCTGACTTCAAACTATACTACAAGGCTACAGTAACTAAAACAGCATGGTATTGGTACCAAAACAGATATATAGACCAATGAAACAGAACAGAGGCCTCAGAAATAACACCACACATCTACAACCATCTGATCTTTGACACACCTGACAAAAAAAAGCAATGGGGAAAGGATTCCCTATTTAATAAACGGTGTTGTGAAAACTGGCTAGCCATATGTAGAAAACTGAAACTAGACCCCTTCCTTACACCTTATACAAAAATTAGCCCAAGATGGATTAAAGACTTAAATGTTAGACCTAAAACCATAAAAACCCTAGAAGAAAACCTAGGCAACAACACTCAAGACATAGGCATGGGCAAAGACTTCATGACTAAAAGACCAAAAGCAATGGCAACAAAGCCATAATTGAGAAATGGGATCTAATTAAACTAAAGAGTTTCTGCACAGCAAAAGAAACTATCATCAGAGTGAACAGGCAATCTACAGAATGGGAGAAAATTTTTGCAATGTATCCATCTGACAAAGGGCTAATATCCAGAATCTACAAGGAAGTTAAACAAATTTACAAGAAGAAAACAGACAACCCCATCAAAAAGTGGGTGAAGGATATGAACAGACACTTCTCAAAAGAAGACATTTATGTGGCCAACAAACATATGAAAAAAAGCTCATCATCACTGGTTATTAGAGAAATGCAAATCAAAGCCACAACGAGATACCATCTCACACCAGTTAGAATGACGATCATTAAAAAGTCAGGAAACAACAGATGCTGGAGAGGATGTGGAGAAATAGGAGCGCCTTTACACTGTTGGTGGGAGTGTAAATTAGTTCAACCATGTGGAAGACAGTGTGGTGATTCCTCAAGGATCTGGAACCAGGAATACCATTTGACCCAGCAATCCCATTACTGGGTATATACCCAAAGGATTATAAATCATTCTATTATAAAGACACATGCACACTTATGTTTATTGCAGCACTATTTACAATAGCAAAGACTTGGAACCAACCCAAATGTCCATCAATGATAGAATGGATAAAGAAAATGTGGCATATATACAGGATAGAATACTATGCAGCCCTAAAAAAGGATGAGCTCATGTCCTTTGCAGGGACATGGATGAAGCTGGAGACCATAATTTTCTGCAAAGTAACACAGGAACAGAGAACCAAACACAGCATGTTCTCACTCATAAGTGGGAGCTGAACACTGAGAACACATGGACACAGGGAGGGGAACATCACACACTGGGGCCTTTCGGGGGGTGGGGGGCTAAGGGAGAGATAGCATTAGGAGAAAAACCTAATGTAAATGACAGGTTTATTGGTGTAGCAAACCACCATGGCACGTGTATACCTACGTAAGAAACCTGCACCTTCTGCACATGTATCCCACCACTTTAAGTATATATATATATATAAAATTCCTGAAGATTATACTATAATCCTATTCCCTCAGTTTTTCTAATTTTTAAATTTGGACTCAACCACACCATTGGAGAACTACACACTTGTTTTGCATTGTTTTGGCCCAATGTAGAGTTGCTTGTACAGAATTGCATTTTGGATTTATGCCATTAGCCTGTGTTGAGGGACATTATAAGAAACAACCATAGAAAAGACACAATCATATGTATTGTAAAAATCTTGTTAAAAACTTGTTCAATACATTTCTATGAGAACTCCCACAATAAATTTCTTTCAATGTTCTACAGCAGGAAACACTAGGTTTCTTTTGGGCAAATGGTTTGTATTCATCTTATAAATACTGTACATTGAATGATTAGTAGGTTTTTCTTCTGCTTTGGCCTCTAAGGAACTGTATCAGTCAGGAGTTGGGCAGCATACCAGAAGCCATTCTATGCTTTTTAAGTTTGAAGGATTATAATTGGGAGAATTAGAGGTTTATATACTGCTGGAAAATCTGTGGGTTGTGAAAGTTGCCACTACAGAAGCTTCCAACTTGAAGCAGCAGAGTGTGTGATTTTCAAAAACTCTGTAGAAAGCTCTCATCAACCCCATGTCCGCCCCAGATTCCATAGACTTTGGCTTCATTTTTGCCTTTGCTTTCCAAACCTGTGTGACTGCTTCTCTTTGGCAAACTAATCTGAACAATATGGGAAAGGGATTTGGAGAAATATATTTTCAGCTTCTCCTATGCAGGAGCTGATGGCTGAATTGATAATAGATAATTAAATATTGCAAAAAGCATAAGACATTTTGCTCACCTCTTGCAATAGCACAAGATAAAATAGTATGCAGTTTGTGTTCTAATTTTGTACCTGGCTTCAACTTACTTTAATAGCCCTATTTTTCCATCTTAATTCTTTCCTCCCTCCCTCCCTTCCTTCCTTCCTTCCTTCCTTCCTCCTTTCATTTCTCCTATTGTGTTGTAATTGTTTACTTCTGTAAGCTGCCTCAATTCTTTTGGGGAAAAAATGATATAGAAATAATTAGTTTGAAAAACAAGGGAAGGAGAATGAGCTTATAATAAATATATATCTAAAACAATCTAACACACATTAAATATGACTAGAGATCTAAAATAGATGGAAAGAATACCCAAGCGATTGCCATAATATCACTCTACAAAGCAATACGCATCATCTTAGATATATTCCTCTTCATCATTTACATTTTTTTCCTGTTACAAATAGGTTCTCAAAGAACGTCATTAAAAATTATCGACAATAAAGCATACATATTTACCCAGCATAATTAGAAACTAGTCTTTCATACAAGCACATTTTCTATTTATCTTAGGCTTACTCATGTAAATGGCTTGATTTTTAAATTTTATTTTTTTTGTCAATTTCTATAAAGAAATAGAAACATTTTATAAATAAAAATTATATATTTCTGCCTTCTTAAGCAGTCAATAATAAAAATAATGTAAGATTTTCATGCTAATTTATGGTAATTGTTATGAAACAAAGAGTTATAGTGAATTATAGAAATGCTTTCAGCAACTATTGAATACAGAGATTCAGATTTTAGATTCTTTAAAACGAGTTAATTGTTTTGTTTTCTTTTAGATTTTCTTTTCTTGCACTATTACTCTTATCCAATGTCTTATTTTACACAGAGTTGTCTAGAAGAGGTCTGAGGGTGGCTCTAAATTTTCAGGAGAGTAAGTATAACAGTCTGAATATAATAGTTAATATTCCTTCATGCTTGAGAGCTTCCTTTTTCTTCTTTCTTTTATTCCTTTTAAGTTTAAGGCTATATATCAACTCCTGAGGTTTCCAGAAGCTTGACCTCGGAATGAGTGGGCATTATTGCATGAATTTGATCTCTTTAATAGGATTACAGAGTAATGAAATTTAGAGACTAAAAGAGACTGTGAAAGGTCACCTGGTCCACCACTTTCCCAAAGAGGCCACTTCCATTTAGAAACTTATCTAAACCACTGCAGGCAAAGGGCAGTCTCTGCTTTTTTATAGCCTTTCAAAGACAGAAATCCTACCATCTCTGGTGGCAAGACTTTTTTATGTTTTATAATTCCCAGTGTCAGAAAATTCTTCTTTAGATTTATCTTAAATTTCTTATGCAAAAACTTAAGCCCATGAACTCAATCCCTAATGAGATTTGAAAATAAAATTGGACTTCTGAAAAGACTTGAGAAAATTGAGTTCTACTGTTTCTTTTACATTCCTAGCACAAAACTTGGCATAATGATATGCGTGTGTGTGTGTGTGTGTGTGTGTGTGTGTGTGTGTGTGTATGTGAGAAAGAGAGAAAGAGAGAGAGAGAAACTAAGGGTCTCTTCGAATGGATTTCTTTTAGAGGCCCGTCATCAGTATAAAATTGATTCATAGATCAAACTAGTTGGTGAGGGGCTAGGCTGAACTAATTCTACATCTCCACCAGTTCTCCCTTGATGACTAATTCACATTCACAAGCTAGCTTAGGATTAGGTGTGTAGTCTGTAGCTGTGAGATAGAAAAAAATGGGAGATGATGTAGCAGAGAGACATTATAGGGACTGGAAAGACCACTATCAATCCTGGCATTTATGAACTGTGTGACTTTGAGGAAGTCAACTTCCACTGAAAAATAAACGTTGATAGTAATATATCTTCTGTCCGTCTGTCTCCCGGGGATTTTTGAGGAGAAGAGAAAATGAGTATGTAAATTATTTGAAAAATCTGAACAATATACAAATACTGTATATGGTAATTTCTCCTTCCCCAAATCTTTGCCTGTTCCTTAGTAGTGCATTGTAGAACCAGGAAAATCTGGTTTGAATTATGACTTTGGTACTGCATAATTGTGTGGGCTTTAACAAGTCTCTTGACATCTTTGAGCCACAATTTTCTTTTTGAAAACTGGGATAATATAATTGACCTTGAGGGATAATGGTGATGATTAAAGATAATGATTGCAGTGTCTAGCATGCTGTTTCACAAACAGTAAGCGTTCAGTAAATAGTAACTATTATCATCTAGTCATTGAAGCAAAAAATACATTCATTTTTACTTATCTTGCTCCAATCTCATATATTTCATCTAATTGGTTATGAAGTCATAGGAATTCTATTTTCATGCCTTTACAGTCTCCATGACTGCTCTGTCATCTGTGCCATTGTCCCTTATGCTATATGTCATTTCAGTAGTATTTAACTACTCCCCTTGCTTGCAGTATTTTTCCCTTCAATCCAGCCTCCTCCACACTATAACCAAAGTCATCTTTCAAAGTGACATCTGAACAGTTTACTGCTCCTCTTCAAACATTCCAATAATTTTGCCGTTGACTGCAGTGCAAAAGATACTCACAGTCAGTTAGGATCCTTCATAGTCTATATTATCTTTCTATTATCTTCCACACTCCTCCTGCACCAATGCATTCTGTGCTCCTTCTACAGTGACCTCTTGGCTGTTAACCAAAATATGTCATGCCTGGGTTTCTGTGTGTGCTGTTTTTTCTCCATGAAATACCTGGCAAGTTTCTATCTGCCTTTTTGGAGTATGTAGAGGTTCCAGCCTTAAAACCTACAGACATGTAGAAGGATGTACACATATATACATTTCAAGGGATCAACTTTTAGGTACATGCATTTTTTTCTGAGTATGCTATGACCCTCAAAATATTAGGGACCACAATTTTGGACCCAGTGTAACCACCCTTTCCATTGTAAAGTCTTCACTTTTTAGTGATGCTCTTAACCATTGAATATCATGTAACATATAACATTTTCTTTAATATTTTTAAGCAGGCAAGATAACTGTTGCTTTCAGCAGGAAATCAATGGGTCAAAGTGGGATTCTAAGCGGGCTAACTCCTGTATGAAGTGGTTTCAGAGAAGAATCTATTGCTCAAGCACAGCCCCATTTGATGAATGCCTTGAAAATGCATGATCAAAATCCACTCCCCTAATTTTTCTTTTTTTTCTCTTTTTCTTTCTTTCTTTTCTTTTCTTTCTTTTTTTTTTTTTTTTTTTTTTTTTTGACGGAGTCTTGCTATGTCACCAGGCTGGAGTGCAGTGGTGAGATCTCGGCTCACTGCAACATTTGCCTCCCGGGTTCAAGCAATTCTCCTGCCTTAGCCTTCCGAGTAGCTGGGATTACAGGCACGTGCCACCATGCCTAGCTAATTTTTGTATTTTTAGTAGAGATGGGGTTTCACCATGTTGGCCAGGATGGCCTCGATTTCCTGACCTCATGATCTGCCCCCCTCAGCCTCCCAACCTGGTGGGATTACAGGTGTGAGCCACTGCACCCAGCCCCATTCCCCTAATATTAAGTTGTTGATTCCTGTTAATACAGAAATCCGTAAATTCTAGTGTAAAATGTACCACTTCAGAATATTATCAATTATCATCCTTTAAAAAAATGAGTTTTATGTATTTTCCCAATAGAAAGAAAGGGCAGGAGAAGGGATTTTATGGCTCCTGGCATCCTAAGGAAAATAAAAGGACTACTACAATAAAAAAATGGGGAAGTTAGAAAAATGAAAGTCAAATTTTATATCGTTTCCATTTTGTTAAATGATACTAAATGGCAGCGGTTTTCATGCTGGGATGTAAGTACCTCCGGAGGATCACAAACATCTTCTAAGAGGTACAGAGATACTGAGGCTTTTGAGGGAATTAATTTGCAGATACTCAAGTTCTCTGTATATTTCCTCCTGAAACTAACTGCCTGCAAATAAGCATGAGGTCATGCTGATGGTCCTTTCCCATCTTTCTCCCACTTTGCAAAAGAAAGGGAAATCTCCTACCTGTCTAGGATCATACTGTGGTTCATTGCTCTGCTATGTGAAAACTGTTGGGACGTCATATAAAAGTATCATTGAAAATATTGATGTAGATGGAAATATACAAATAATTTTAATTGCTTAGTAGCAAACTAATTTGCAAGTGAATTTCATTCCAGTTCTTTGCTTTCAACAGAATTGAAGGAGGATCCAAATGAATTGTTAGCCGTGTGACTTTGTTAGGTAACTCTCAATCAACTGACAGCCATTGTTACAGCAAAATTCCTTCTTCCCTCCCCATTAAATTGTTTATGTAACCAAGTGCTTATATGTATAAAAATAAGAGTTGAATTGATGCTAAATCCTCTCATTTTCTTTTATCAATGAGTAGAATTTAACCATGGTTACACATACTGATTGAAGAACGAAAGCTTTATATACCTCATTAAGAAATACATTTCCAATAAAATTTGTCTTATGTTTAATTATTACCTATTAAGTATATTTATTATGTTTTAGCCAGTAATGCATTAGTAATACAATACTTTGGAAAGTCTTTTTCTCTTTAACATTTAGAGCTTTTGAGACTCCAAAAATAAAAATAAATAAAAATAAAATTGTTAGAAACACTTTGATATGTGTGTGTGTTTGTGTATGCAAGAAAGTGTGATAGCTTGAATAACAATAAATATTAAAGCAAAAAACGTATTATACTAGGAAAAATTCTTTGGGAAAAGCAGAATAATAATTAAAGTATAAGGAGGAAAATGAATAATGTTACATTTCTGACCATTAAGAAGACCCTTCTCATGTATTTTTCAAAGAATGATGGTTGGTATCAAATTACTATTGACAAGTTTGGAAATGTTATATTTCAAATTTATAATTTAAAATTTCAATATTTACAATATGTTAGAGATTACATATTTCACAAGTATTTAGACTTGTGTAAATGTTTTACTCTCAGTTTAAAAATACATATGAGGGTCACAGATTTTAATTTTTTTAAAAAGGATATATGAACAAAAAACTTGAAGACCTCTTCTGTGAAGTACACAGAGGGCAGAATTTTCTTTCACATCCCAGTATCATGCATTATGAAAAATTATGGTTTTTGGGGTTTCTTTTCTTGGGGTCCTCTGAAAATAGCCTCCCAGGATAGGTCAGAAACTGAGAATTTCACAGTAAAAATCACTGACTCCTCAGAGAGATGCCGCAGACTTTGGGATGGTACTGGGGACTGAAAGTAAGGGAGCCGGGCCAAAAAAAAAAAAAAAGAAAAAAAAGAGGAAAGGGTTGAGAAGGGGATAGAGCCAGAGGAAAATATCCTGCACCTTGATTTTCCTGGCTGTGGCTTTGGCTCTTAAGAGGGCTCTCCTTGAGTGTGGTCACACACCTTCTGCTGTGGTTTGAGAAGGTGCAGGGAAGGAGATGACCCTGGGAACTCCGGGCCTTAAGTCCCACACCACCTCAAGAGAACCATCTCTAAGAAAGGAATCAGGCAAACACAATTTAATGAAAGAAAAAACAGACAATCTTTGTCTCCTTTATTTTCAGGAATGAATCTTTTTTCTATTTTTTTTTTCTGTTTATTAAATTATATTCAGCTCTTCATTATTAAAAATTTTTATTTCCTTTACACACCCAAGTCCAACACTTTGCTTCACAATACTTTGGATTGTTAGCTACCCATTTAGTGCAAGGTTTTTGAGTGAGTGAGGGGGCAATACTCTTGTCAAATTTCTGACTGATTTGACCCTGCATCTGAATTCATACCATATTTATAAAAAGCAAAGCAATGGTTAAATCTTTTCTTTAGTGCTGGGGAGACAATCCCGAAATCTACTGATGTGCTAACACAAACTAACAATGTGAGTATTCACCATAAAGTAGCTGAGTATGTTTTATTATGTATGATTTTTACTATTGGGGTTAGTGACAACATAATGTATTGGGGGTCTCAAGACTTAGGTTCCTGGGCCAGCCAGTATTGCTACCAAATGCTGTATGTCCTTCAAAAAATGTTGGCCCCAACATTGCTGGTTCTTAGTTTCCACAATTTTAGAATGAAAGAGTTCTGACCAATCTTCTTTTCCTTTTTCTACTGAAACTTTATGATATGACTTTCTAATCCTATATCAACTCTTCCCATATCACATGTATTTGTTCTATTCCTAGTAGCACTGAGCATTCTCTTCTTTGAATCTTAAAAACTTATGTATTTCTGATATTCCTTCTGTTAGGTAGAGATCTTCTTAAGAAGGACAAATTTAAATTCAAATTTGGGTCATACACAATTTTCCCATATTATATGCCACACAAGTATTGGTTAGGCTGACCTGGAATTGTCTCCTCTTCTATCTCTTCTATTTATTATCCTACTAATGCCAAGGTTAATTTTGTAGATGAACATTGAGTGATCTTGTTTCTATATTATGTTTTATCTTTCATTCCTTTTCCCATATCCATATTGACCTAATTTAATGTTCTGTCTTTGTAGTCCAGAATTAATTTTTTCTCTTTTTCTTGTATTTCTACTTAACCTCTTGAAACTATATCTAAGAATCTGCATTCTACTTTATTCTCTACTTATTTGATTGTTGCGGGAAGTCAGGGACCCTGAACAGAGGGACGGACTGAAGCTGCAGCAGAAGAACATAAATTGTGAAGATTTCATGGACATTTATTAGTTCCTCAAATTAATACTTTTATAATTTCTTATGCCTGTCTTTACTGCAATCTCTGAATGTAAATTGTGAAGATTTCATGGACATTTATCACTTCCCCAAGCACTACTCTTATAATCTCCTATGCTTCTTTACTTTAATCTCTTAATCCCATCATCTTCGTAAACTGAGGATGTATGTCACCACAGGACCCTGTGATGATTGCGTTAACTGCACATATTGTTTGTAAAATATGTGTGTTTGAACAGTATGAAATCTGGGCATCCTAAAAAGGAACAGGATAACAGCAATTTTCAGGGAACAAGGGAGATAACCATAAGGTCTGACTACCTGTGGGACTGGGCAGAACAAAGTCATATTTCTCTTCTTGCATAAAGTGAATAGGAGAACTATCACTGAATTCTTTTGCTAGCAAGGAATAACCCTGGGAAAGGAATGCATTCCCAGGGGGAGATCTCTAAAATGGCCGCTCTGGGAGTGTCGGTCTTATGCAGTTGAAGATAAGGGATGAAATACACCCTGGTCTCCTGCAGCGCCCTCAGGCTTGCTAGGATTAGGAAATTCCAGCCTGGTGAATTATAGTCAGACCAGTTGTCTGCTCTCAATACCTGTTTCCTGTTAAGATGTTTATCAATGACAATGTGTGCCCAGCAGGACACGGAACCTCAGCAGTAATTCTAATTTCGCCCTGGCATTGTGATCTTGCTATGCCTTTCTGCCCTTGTGATCTTTTATTGCCCTTTCAAGCATGTGATCTTTATGACTCACTCCCGGTTTGTACCCCCTTCCCCTTTTAAAATCCCTAATAAAAACTTGCTGTTTTTGCGGCTTAGGGGGCATCACGGAACCTGCCAATATGTGATGTCATCCCCGGAAGCCCAGCTATAAAATTTCTCTCTTTGTTCTCTCTCTGTTTACTTCTCAGACTGGCCGACACTTAGCGAAAATAGAAAAGAACCTACATTGAAATATTGGGGGCTGGTTCCCCCAATATTTGATTATCTTTATATCCTTGGCTGTCTTTCTGGTACTAATCAACTTCACTATGGGGCTATATTTTAAAATGTTGGTGTTCAGAGATGATGGAGATAGATTGTTAGTAAAACCCATGTTCAATCAATTTACACTTTCATTTACGTAATACTTTTTTGTATTAAGAAAACTACATTTTTATAAAAGTGAGAACAACACATACTTTCTACATGTTTGCATACTCTACTGTTTGCCAATTTTCATGTGATGGATGCTTAAGCTATAAGAGAATACATTTTTCTCTTTTATCCTCAATCAAAAAAGTTGAAATATAATGCTGTGATATTTCAGATGTGGTAGACAGTATTAACAGAAATTGAAAACCTAATAAAAATCTGTTTTCAAACAAAGTATAGATTTTTCAATAAAATTAAGAGGAAATATAGTAATAAAAAGCTGCAAAGTAATAGCAGTGTAACAAATCCCCCACCTCTTATTCTCCGCAGGCTTTTTTTTTTTAAAGCCATAAATACTCTCAATTTTATAAATCCAATTGAAAGCTCAGTTTAGTCTTAGAAAGGTGCAGCCACTTCACTGACCTTCATTTCATTTCTTTACAAAGTATAATTGGAAATATTTTTTCTGGATAGGGGTCGCTGACACTTGGTTACCACAGGGCACATCTGAAACCATCTTCTCAGTCATAACTGCAAACACGTAGTTTCATCTGCTTTTTTTCATGTTAGTGATGGGCTGGTGAACTCAAGGGAATATTAGATGATCGCTTTTGGAGGACACATCCAAAAGGCATGCGTGTGGCTCACAGCTTCCTGTCATAGCGGACAAGAAATAAACGACTTCAATTCAAAATCCATTTCTCTCTCTTGTTAGAAGAGACACATGTGGCCTCATCATGTGTCTAATGTGTAATCCCTCTAGTATCTACCCCATGGAGGTAGCTTCAGTACGCTTAAGTGGGCATAGGTGTTAAAATTTTACATTAAGATCTTTCTTCTCCAGGGACATGCCTGACTCTTCATTAAGAAAAACTGTTGGAAGATAAGGTTGGATAAGTAGGTTGCAGCCACAAATTTGAGGAGGGGGAGGGATTAAAAACCAGACAAAGTGCTTGGATTTGATAAAGAAATATGGGAGAAATACATGCTTTTGAGCCAAAGAGAAGCTGTGCTTTTGGAAACTGTCTTGCAAGTGAAAAGTAGCTCATAAATGGAATCACATTTAGACTTTTTTTTCAGTCTACAAAATAGAGTAACAATTGCTCACCTCAGACTTAGGAGAACTGAACTATAAGGTGGTGTAAAGGATTATGTTGGCACTAAGCAACTTGTCTCCATCTCTTTTCCCTTCTCTGTAAATGTAGAAGATGATATTCACATATGTGCCATAACCCATTTATTTTTAAAAATTTATATTTTAAGAATGTTTCCAGAAAACCAGAAATATAGACCTGTAGACCTTTGGATGTGTGGTGATGGAAGGGCTTGGTACTTTTGTTTTTTTTGTTTTTTGAGATGGAGTCTCGCTCTGTTGCCCAGGCTGGAGTGCAGTGGCGCGATCTCGGCTCACTGCAAGCTCTGCCTCCTAGGTTCACACCATTCTCCTGCCTCAGCCTCCTGAGTAGCTGGGACCACAGGTGCCCGCTACCACGCCTGGCTAATTTTTTGTATGTTTAGTAGAGATGGGTTTTCACCATGTTAGCCAGGATGGTCTTGATCTCCTGACCTCGTGATCTGCTTGCCTCAGCCTCCCAAAGTGCTGGGATTACAGGCGTGAGCCACCGTGCCTGGCCAGGGCGTGGTACTTTTAAAAGCATGTTTTAAGCATGTATGTCATGAAGTAAGCCATCTAAATATTCGTTCTCTTCAGACTTGAGAGAAGTGGAGACACCATATTTAGCAGTTTAAGCACAATTGCCTACAAGCTAGCTATAATTCCACTCCTTTTGCTTCCATAAGAGCACACCAGGAAGTAAGTGAGAGGGATGTCACTGCAGTGATCACTCAAATAAGCTTTAATTTATAAAGAATATAATTCACAAAATTCAATACTATTAAATATTTTTAGTGGCAACTAATGCATAATACCTCCCTTTGCCAAGACACTAAGGCAGAGAAGTCTAAGTTAGCCTGGCATCGATGTGGTTTACTGGCTCTTCGTTGTGAATATCCTGTCACCTAGGATGCTGTATCCAGTTCTTCTTGTCATTTTCCCAAGGTGGATACCACACATCTATTCCTTCTTCCTCCTTTCCCATCTCCTCCACCCCTCATCTAATGCTTTTCCTTCACTCCCTCTTTCCACCACTTCTCTTTGCCCATGATTTTTGTGCATTATTAGCAAAGGGAATTCTGGAAATAGGACTACTGCCAAGAAGTATTCCAGTAATACTTGAGATGTGAAAGAGGATCCATTAATTAAATAAATAAAAGCAGATCAATTTGTATTGCCAGATGAAAACTAAGGAACACGATTTCCTAGAGAAATTCTTTGTTATTGACATCATTCACCATGAAAAAGACATAGTTTCAGCCCCTGCATCACTTGTGATGACAATTACGGGGCAGGACACTTCCTTTTTCTGCTGGATGGACAGATGCCCTTGGCTTCCACATGGTTTACATGGGTCCTCAAAACTGAGAAGAGGTAATGAAGGAATGCTGAAAGAAAAATTGAGGCTCAAAGCAGATTAATTACAGGTCATAAAAGAGAATGTTGGCTATCAATGAAGATACAAATTCCAAGAAAATGAGTCTCTACAGTGTCAGGCTGAGCAAGTAGGGAAGAAAATGTAATGAAGAGTCCAATATAGTCTAACTACTTAATTGTTGGTGGTTCTTGGAGCATAAAAACCATGGGAAAAGCACAAATCTCCTGTCTTTCTGCCTGGGGGAAAAATAGTACAGTGTAATAGATTTACCTCAAAAAAGGAAATGGGTGTGAGGAACAAGCTCTCAGATGGGATAAATGAATATAGTACAAACACCAGAAAATATCTTCCTAATAGAGAAGCATTAAATGGCTGTATGCTCCCTGCTGGCACCACCTAACTTGCTCACCGTGCATAGTAATTCACTGAAAAGAACATTAAAAAAAAATTTAATATGACTGTGCATATGTGTGACTCCTTTGGAACAATTAGTCAGCTATACTTTATAATACAAGGTAATTATTTGCATTGCTATTTGCAACTGTACCTGTATGTGTCTTATTTGTAGGAAAATATTCAGAATAGTGTTTCTTTAACCCATGGTTGATTTTCACTATAGAGATCAGATGTTAATGTGAACTTTCATTTTCATTCTTCCCTAAAATTCATACATCACCAGGCAGTCCTGAAAATTGATATAGAAAACTCATCCAGAAAGCCAGATTATTGGAAAATACACTGGGCATATCTTTTATTAACTGTTTAATTCTGCCTAGAATGTAATTTCCAATTTTAATAAGAAAGAAATGCAAGCTCATTGAAACAAAACCTAAGCAGCAACAATAAATAAAGTTGCTGGGAGAAAAAAGATGAAGAAATTCTATGATTCTGTTGAACCCCTCTGAGTTCACTGTTTTACCATCTTTTTTATTATGGTGAAATATGCGTAGTATAAAATTTAACTTTTTTTTTTTTTTTTTTTTTTTTTTTTGAGATGCATTTTCGCTCTTGTTGCCCAGGCTGGAGAGCAATGGCGTGATCTCGGCTCACTGCAATCCCTGCCTCCCAGGTTCAAGCGATTCTCCTGCCTCAGCCTCCTGAGTAGCTGGGATTACAGGCATGCACCACTATGCCCGGCTAATTTTGTATTTTTAGTGGAGATGGGGTTTCTCCATGTTAGTCAGGCTGGTCTCGAACTCCTGACTTCAGGTGATCCACCTACCTTCGCCTCCCAAAGTTCTGGGATTACAGGCGTGAGCCACCATGCCTGGCTTAAAATTTAACATTTTAACAAATTTTAAGTGTACAATTCAATGGTATTAAGTTCAGGCATTTATAATGTTGTTAAACCATTACCAATATCCATTTACAGAATTTTAAAAATCTTCCCAACTTCATATCCATTAAACAACAACTTCTCATTTTCTCCTCTCCAAGTTCCTGGCGACTACCATTTCACTTTCTGTCTCTATGAATTTGGTTACTCTAGGTACCTTATATACATGGACTCATATGGTACCCGTCTTTTTGTGATTGTCTTATTTCACTTGGCTTAATGTTGTCAAGGTTCTCCTATGAAGCATGTGCCAGAATTCCCTTCCTTTCTAAGGTTGAATGATATTTCATTGTATGTATATATCACATTTGTTTACCCATTCATCCATCAGTGGAAACTTGAGTTACTTTTATTTTTTGAATATTATGAATAATGCTGCTATGAACATAGGTGTATAAATATCTGTTTGAATCCCTGCTTTCAATTCTTTTGGGTATATACCCAGAAGTGAGATTGATAGATCATATGGTAGTTCCATTTTTAATTTTTGGAGAATCTGCCATACTGTTTTCTGTAGTGGCTGCACCATTTTACATTTCTACCAACAATGCACAAGGGTTCCAATTTCTCCACACCCTTATTAACACTTATTATTTCTATATCCCAGAACTTAAAGTAAAATAAAAAAAAGAGTCATTTTAATGAGTGTAAAGTAGTGTCTTAAAAAATTCATATATTTTGATTTATTTTTGGTACAGATCTGAATGGATTTACAAAACTTGATTTTACTAAAATAATATTTTATCCTTTCAGAGTAGGTTTCTTTTTGGCATTAGTGCCTGGCAGATCTATAGCTATATATCTCTAAACTTGTGACTACACCAGCAGGTGGCTTAAGTCACTTCCTGGTCTCATAGCCTTGTCTGCTGCTTCCCACCTCCTTAGGCTGAAGCTTTATGTTGGCCACAGTCTCTGCTGTGGCAGGCAGATGCATTTTCTATTCTCTTTTTTGTGTGAATAATTCCGCTCCCACTCCTGGCTTCAATAATTGGAATATGATTTAGGGTGACCAATTGCAGTTTCTGCTTCCCTGAAGAAGCCAAATAGCAGGTCTGCTCTGCTTATTACTCAATGCTCAGTAGGTAGTAACTTCAGCCCTTCTTACCACTTACTGTTTGTGTTTTCGATTTTGTTCCCTTTTATTTTGTGCTTGCTTCTTGATGACACTTTGTTTTCTTCTCTTCTTATTTATCCCTCAATGCTGTGTGTTTACAGCATCGGGGATGCTTCGAAGTGGGACCACACAGATCCCTCTTGATTAGAAAGAAGTCCTTGGATTAGGTTCTAAGGTGTCATAAATCAGCTAAGCAGCTAGGCTCAGTGCAACATGAAATGGGGTGAAAAGAAATGTCTTAATATCTATTGCTAACTCCAACAGAAGAAGACAGTGCACTGCCCAAGGGGACTACACAAACTCAGAATTATTCAAGGACACACCAGTATCAAATAAATTTAGTATCTACAGATTAACCACAGCAGAAGGGGTCTCAGTTAACTGCAAACTGTATTCGGCCTCAGGTCAGAGACCATAATGTGGTTTGGATAATCATTTCAAATGCCAAATGACAAAACGTTGGGGAAAGGAGAGGAAATTTCAGGATCTTACTTGGGTGGCCTATAAAATCACTTGAGAGGACTTCCAACATAGTAGAAAAGTGACATTTCAGGTTTCCATCTCTTCAGAATCACTCCTCCAGATTCACCTTTCCTTCCTATACCAGCCAAGAAATGGAAGGAGGGTGGATTCGTGGTGGGAGATTCCTGCTCCTCCAGCTGAGAAGTGTTGAGAAAGACAAAGGCTGACAACAAGTCCTTTTAACATTGGCATTCTACTACCTACAAAAAAGTCTATTTAATTTTATTTGCTGCTTCTACTCATAGTGTCACAATGTGATTGGCTATAGTATGATCAAAGTGCTTAGTACTTATACTCAAATGGGAATATGTCCAGATTAGATATCATATAATAAGATATGCTGCTTACGTGGTCTGACAACCAGTATTCCAGAATAATGCCTGTAAACATCAAAGGGGTTTTCTTGTTAATAGGTTTTTTCAAATGGCTTTATCTAGGTCAGAAAGTTCTAAAGACAGTAACGAAGGATTGACTGAAAAGAATTTAATTGTTGGTATAAAATAAACCATAAAGAGGTTAATAAATGAGTAAAGCATGAACTTCCAGATTTCAACTAAGACATCGATGTGATTTTAATGGTAACTGAAAGTTAGGGCCAGGCACAGTGGCTCATGCAACACTTAGGGAGGCTAAGGTGGGTGGATCACTTGAGGCTAGGAGTACGAGACCAGACTGGCCAACATGGTGAAATCCCGACTCTACTAAAAAACAAACAAACAAACAAACAAAACAAGAATTAGCCAGGCGTGGTGGCACATGCCTGTAATCCCAACTACTCAGGGGGCTGAGGCACAAGATTTGCTCGAACCTGGGAGGCGGAGGTCACGGTGAGCCGAGATCATGCCACTGCACTCCAGCCTGGGTAGAGTGAGACCCTGTCTCAAAAAAATAAAAAAAGGAAAGTTAATAGTGTCTTGGGGATAAGCATTATCATTGAAGGGAATTGCAAACATATTCAGAATTCTGGGTTTTTTTTTATTAGTTAGCTAATCTAACCATTTATCCATTTATCCAAAAAATATTTATTGAGGATCTATTATGTGAAAGGCAGTGTGCTTGGCATACATTCCACACCTTTATAAAAACTGTCTTTGAGCTGACTATATTCTGTATCCCTTGCTGGTTACATGTTATCCATTGCTGGTTGCATGACCACACCAAACCATTTTATCCTGTTCACTTGTGTCTGAACTGACAACAGATTTTCAAAGAATCCCTTCTGAGAATAAATGAATTCTACCATTGCCCGCAGAATGTTTAGGACAGTCCAGTGACTTTGTGACATGCTTTCCTATAGTTTACTGCTTTTGTAATTAATACTTCCTTACAGAAATGTCTCAGCTCAGATATGCTGGGAAACATGAAAACCATTATTTGTGTTTGGGTAGGAATAGAGTAACTTTCAGACTGGATGTTACCTGGGAGAGCCTCCCATTCTTCACCTGAATTAATTCTAGTAATTGAAATTACAATACTTACTGGCTTCTTCCTATTTCACAACGTCTAATGTGGACCATAGTCCACAAAATTAAATGCCAATGGGATTGAACAAGTAATAAACATGAATGAAGCAAATTGTGGCATAGCAATGATGAATGAGAAGAATGTGGTCGTCTGAAAAGTGTATACTCTGCCTAAAGGGCTGGGCATCCTTCATGATCACTGAATATTCCCATATGGGAAATCTGGCCTACTATTGTTAGACCAGATCTTCTCATCTGTAAGCAAAGACAGAATTCTGGAATGTTATGTACAATTTTCAATTAAACTTATAAGTGCAATTAAAAATATATCATCTGGCCATTATATGGTTTGGATGTGTCCCTGCCCAAACCTCATGTCAAATTGGAGGAGGGGCCTGGTGGGAGGTGATTGGATCATGGGGACAGATTTCCTCCTTGCTCTTCTTGTGATAGCGAGTGAGTTCTCACAAGATCTGATGGTTTAAAAGTGTGTGTCACTTCCCCCTTCAGTCTCTTTCTCCTGCTCTGCCATGGTAAAGATGTGCTTGTTTCCCTTTCGCCTTCCAACATGATTGTAAGTTTCCCAAGGCCTCCCAGCCATGCTTCCTGTGTAGCCAACAGAACTGTGAGTCAATTAAAACTATTTTCTTCATAAATTACCCAGTCTCAGGTAGTTCTTTATAGCAGTGTGATAATGAACTAATACAGACCAGAAGGGATTTTTTGTTGTTGTTGTTCCTAAGTTGCCATTTTGTGATCTGTCCTGTATGTCCACAGCTGAAAATGATCCACTTTCTATCCTACTAAGTTTGGGTATTTTAAATTATAATGTCTATTTATGGTTATATTTTGCAATGTGAAATATTTTTTCATTTTACATCTTACTGTTACAGGCAAAACTGGCTTTATAATCAAGTCTAAAAATGAAAAGACTGACTGATTATACTTTAGTAATTTCTAGCTATTTCTTATACATGCAAAAGGAAGAACTAATATTATAATGTCATTTTCTTTCCATCAATCATTATACGGTTTCTAAGAGAATCACCTTTCAATATTTTGAAATCAGAGTTCTTTAACCAAATTAGGAAATATTCTGAGTGAAATGTTCCCTGAAACCTCCTTATGAAATAAGTAATAGCATATCAAATTATCAGTGAAGGAACTTAATGTATGAAAAGTAAGAGAATTCAAAAGAGCTGGATCCATTTCTCTACACCAGAAATTGTTCAAAACCATAATCTCTGCTTTTCCTGCTATTCCAATGTATGAATTCACTGCTGATATACTAAGACCTTGAGCAGTGCTGGCATATAACAGTTAATCCAATATAATTACATTTGTTGGGTGAATAAATGAGTGAATAAAATGAGAGGAAAATTTAGAAAGAGTTAGCAAATAATGAGAATCGTCATAAGGAATTTAAAAAAAGAGAACTTCTTGTGCACCTAGGGGCAAATATGAAAATATGTGCCAATTAAGTGAAATAACTCAGAAACGGGAAGTCAAATACTGCACATTCTCACTTATAGGTGGGAGCTAAATAAAGTGTACACATGGACATAGTGTGGAAGTGTAGACATTGGAGACTTGAGAGAGTGAGAGAGTAGGATGGGGATGAGGGATGAGAAAGTACTTATGAGCACAATATACATTATTCCAGTGATGCTTACACTAAAAGCCCAGACTTCACTATAAAACATAACCATGTAATAAAACTGCACTTGTACCCCTTAAATTTATGCAAATAATAAACAAAGATGTGCCAAGCATCAGCCAGTTTCAATTTGAATGGGAGGCTATCACATAAGTGAGCTCCAAAGTACATAAGTTGAAATGAGACACAATTAAGAAAATGATCAATATGTAATTCTTCCTTTAAAAAGATTTGATTATGGGTATCTCTCATAGTTTGGGAAAATGGTACCATGATTATAATTATGGTAAATACAAAATTAACTGATAAGATTGTAGGGCTGTTTAGGTAACAAGTTCTGGACTATAACATCTTCCAAGTCATTGACTTTTCCCCCCAGTGGTTGTATTTACCACTTACAATGATGGCTGGGGTGGATTTCACAGTACAGTAGAACTCAGCATCTAATTTATTAATCAGATTAAGCTTATAGAGGGCTCAAATAAAACATCTCTTAGCTAAAAATATTATCTTCGTGTAAAAGAATTCAATTTAAGGCCAATGAATCCATTAATGGCTTCCAATCAATCAACCGAATTATTCCATGATTTGATAGATCAACATGGTGACTTTGTAATGAGCCTATGGAGGAGAAACATATGTGGTTGCCAGCTTATCATTTCACTATCAATGGTGGAATGAAAAATGGACTCTACGTACCCAGCTGGTTTCCTCATGAGCAGATTAACAGGTCGAACTTGACTATGACTCTTAGGTAGAACGAGAGTCAGCATTAGATAACCATAAGTAAAGAAGTTTCTCTGTTATTTGACAGTATTGCAAAAGCATGACCATCTACAGCGGGTGCTTATGCTTCAAGTGATTCATACAGAACATTAATGTACTTGGATTATTTTCCAGTGAATGCATATCATCAGACATTGGTTCTCGTTAGTGTACAGACACTGAATCTGGTTGTGATTTTGTATATAGACATTGGTTCTGTTTTCCTAATAATGAAATTGGTTCTGGTTCTCATTTTGTGTAATATTTTGTTTTATTTCAGTAATGACTATAATTTCCTCTAACTTTTACCCAGTTGTGTTTTTGTGGTAAAGTGAATACCCAGCCCTGTGCACATCTTTGTCACCATCATGTAACCCTCTGTTACTCTAGGGCCACTATGCAGTTGGATGGCATTCCCAGGAAGGAGGACAAGGCAGGAAAGACTGGAATGAGAAATGGCTATACCAGGTGTGTCTGAGAGGGATGATGACAGACTTAACATAACTGTGAAAGTGGATACAGATGACTCTTCCCTCAAAGGAACCATGGATTAAGGAATATAGCAGTAGCTGAGCTGAATACTGTGGTCAATTAAAAATCAATATAATTATGCTAAAAGATGGATATGGGATTCTGTCACTCCTCAGCCAAGAGTTAGGTTGGGACATAACGACAGATGGGACATAATGGCATGAGAGGAAAATGCAGCCCCAGGATCTGGAAAACTGAGTTATTTTTATTAATTATTGGAAAATTCCTAATTCCATTTTAAAGACATGGCATAATCAACCTGTCTTACTCTAAACTTTGTACCAGCTAGGTTCTATCTTTACCTCCAGAGAGCTACCAAAAATTTAGCGAGCATCAACATTGCTGTATTATGCATCATATTTAATTCTCACAGCAACCCTGTAAGACCTGCATTTTAATCAGTGTTTATTGAACTGAATTCTTAATTTTTTTAAATGGACAGAGTCTCACTATGTTGCCCATGCTGGAGTGCAGTGGCTATTCACAAGTTCAATTATAGCAAATCGCAGCCTTGAACTCCTGGGATCAAGTAATCCTTCCAGCTCAGCCTCCCAAGTAGCTGGAAGTTATTGAAAGTGGCAGGTATTTATTACACTTCAAGACTGAGAAATTTTGATATTTTTTCAATAAATCATATGTTGAACTGTTATATATTAACATTAAAAACATATTTATATTATATAAAAGTTCAATATGGCATGTGAAATAATAATGTACAATTAAAGTATAGTATATAAATTGAAATAAACAAATAATCACGTTAATTACCCTCCTAAGAAATTTTTAGGAAAGTCTTGCAAGTTTAATAACTAAATGTAGGTGTTGTTACTGAATAGTGTATATTTTTTGTAATTTTTTAGAGATAAAAAGAATACTATTAAAGTATCAACACATCATTTGGTTTATATAATAAATGTGGATATTTATATAAAATGCATTAATGTATTTTTCACTACATTTTATTCTCATTTAAAGATGAGCACATATAAGCTGCTTTCTAGGCCAATCATAATAATTAAGTTATTGTATGACCAGGACATGTCGTTTCTACATTTTGAGGTAATTAAATGGCATTCCTGAAAGAGAATCTTTTTGGAGCTCATGTTTCTTTGTTGTGAGAACACTGTCCATAATGTGTTTCTTCAAATTTCAAAGCTGAGAAACTTGATTTCTAAATCTTTGGTTATTTTATGACCTGAAACCTCTCACCATGAAAATGTATATGAAAAATAAACTATTTTAACACATAGTGATAATACCGTCAGAATGCCAGAAGTCTTCAGACTCGCCTCAGCTACAGTTCAAGAAGCAGCAGCTTGTTTCTGAAGACAGGGGATAAAAGTGAAATCTTGAATGGATTCATTGCTTGGCTTTCATATTACATGACAAATCTAATTGTGCACTATTTACCCCATTCTAGGACAATGTGAATGACATCTGTGTAAAATATGAGTACAATTAAATGATTTTCCACAGTCATGTGTGTGCTTTGATGTCTGTCAATGTGTAATTGAGTTAACACTGAAGTAGAGGGGCTCTGGGTAGCTTTATACGTGTCCTGGAATTATTGCAGAAAAAACAATTCAACAGTGAAAAGAAACAGAAAAGGAACTTATCTTGTAAGACTGAGAGACTATGCATTAATTACTTTGCCTCTTCCAATATCAGATTTTGAGTAAATTTTTTGAAAACAGTCATCAAATCCTGTCTCTATTTAAAAACTTAATAAATAGATTAGTTGAAAATGCAGCACAAAAGCACTTTCAGAAATTTAAACTCTTGTCAGTGAAGGCAAGCATGAAGTGAACAGCAAAATCTTATTTATAAAATGTTTTTGACTTTCATTTTCTGGCATAATGATGTGGTGTTTTGATTGTATAAAGGATACTTTGAATCTAAGAGAGAAATGACTGGTTCAAAGACTAAAATAACTGTAACAGTTCTTTATTAATTTGAGAAAGAGATTAAAACGACCCTGGTAAATTTATCTTTAATCATAAACTGTGTGAAAATTATATAATTTGAAAGTTAATTTTTTTTTTTTTGTCAGGTTCTTTATGTTGCTAACTGAAAACATGTAATTTGCGTATTGAAATCTAAGTAGCATGTCTTCGGGAAACAGAAGTACTTAGAATGCTGAATTAGCCTCTTTGCTCTGTTTGGAGAAAGTGCTATAATAGATTCTGAGTTAAACTATATGTCTAGGCTAAGGTCCTGAATGGGCTAATGTCTGTTAACAATCAACAAATTAGTGAATGGCCTTTATTGAAATTTCTTTTCCCAACATAATGGTTTGTTTAACTGATGGCTGATGTGACCATTAGGAGCTATTAGCATGTTAAGAGGGTATTAAATAAAGCCAACAGTTGGCCTTAGAAACAAAAGGATAAACACAGCACAATTTATTATTTTGCTAGGCTAAGCAAACATGGTTTCAATGTATTACTGCCTTCTAAAGTATTACTGCCTTCTAACAATGCCAGTAGTCATCTGTTGAATATTCTATTGAGTTAAAAACAAAAGAATCAGGAAATTTATGATCTATTGAACTTCTAGCTGTTGATATATATTAGCTAATTTTTAGATATTATCTGAGCTATATATAGACTCATCTAAAATTCCATATTGTATTGGATTTTTTTTCAATCAAATATCATTGTTGTGAATAAGGAAAATGCATATTGCAAGCAGATGTGGAGGAAATTGTCTTAAAATGAAGTTAGTTTCTAATGTATTTCATGTAATGTATGTCAAGGTAAAGAAGAATCAGGTAGAAGTATTTTAAATAGTACTTGAAATATAGTTAAATGTTCAACATCCTCATGTTGATTCTTTACTACTTCTGCTACATTTAGCTTCCTATTGTTTTTATGTCTAGAACAGTAGACCTAGCAGTGACATACAGAGGTGCTAAGAAGCTCTTTCCATTAACTTGATTTATTCTGTGATTCAAATGCCCACGTTTTTGAAGTTGTTTTGTTTCTGTTAGTCCATCAGCAAATAAATAGAACTTTTAAAATCTGTGCATTTCTCCTAGTCTGTGCCTTCCAGAAAGGAATGGATGAAACAACACTTCCAACAGACTCTCTGTATATTGCCTTAGAAATGTGATCTCATTGCCTCTTTCTGCGCCTGAATTTTGATTAATTCAATATTTATTGATCACCATCACATGCCAAGCACTCTTCTAGGTGCTAAGGACACTTAGTGAACCCAAGAGAGAGAAAAATCCCTATACTTGTGAATCTTACATTCTACTGGCGGAATACAGACAACAGAAATAAGTCTAAGTAAAGAGATAGAAATGGTGAGGAGGGGAAACAAGTAGCATTTTAAATAATAATTTGGTTGCCCTTTACAATATTATGATACTGCTGCAAAGATTTAAGAGGAGGTAAAGGGGTTTGTCTTTCAGTTATTAGAAGAAAGAACACAATGCAGAAGAAACCACTAGTGCAAAGGATCTAAGGCAGGAACTTACCTCATGTGTTCAAGGAGCAGAGTAAAGAAGGCTTGAGGACAGGATTTTTGGGAAATAAAGTGAGAAAGGAAAAAGCAGCGAGGGCTTTATAGTCATTCCATTGTAGGAATTGTGGGTTTTACTCTAAGCACAATTTCACTTATGTTTTAAGAGGATAACTCAGGCTGCTACAACTTAAAATGGATACTCACTATAGCATTACTTTTAATCTTCATCACAGCCCTAGGATTAGTTTATGAATGAGTCTATTAAGACTAGACCATAAGAAGGCAAGGGCCCACTAAAGGGGTCCTGATTAAGAGTTGCATTGCAGCGATCATGGAGGAAGATAAGAGTGGCTTGGTTTAAGGGAGGGGATTAGCAGAACACCAGAAGCAGTGAAAAGTGGTCTGATTCTGGTTATATTTTGAAGAAAGAACCAAGATTTGGATTGGATGTGAAATGGAAGATGTGAAAGACAGAAAAATAAAGGCTGGCTGCAAGTTTTCTGAAATAAATGACTGGAAAGATGAATTGACATCACCTGAATTGGGAAAGATTGTGGAGTGGAATAAGAGTTCAGCTTTGAACATGTGGTAGGGTTGCCAGATTTAGCAAATAAAAATAGAGGACACCTAATTAAATTTGTATTAAAATGTGTATTTAATATGGTAATCCTAATATGTTGATTTTTAAATGTCTATTGGATGTCTGAATGGAGATGCAAAGATATTTGAAATTCAGGGTCTGGAGTTTGGGGTACAGCTATGAACTGAAATTTTAAGTTTATGAGTTAACATGTAGATGGAATTTGAAACCATGAGACCAGATGATATAACAAAAGATGTCAGCATAAATAGAAAAGGACAGAAGTTCTGTCTCCTTGCTACAGTGAGGCTTGGGGCATCTTAAACTTTTATCAAGGTTGGGAAGAAGAAGACGGACAACAATGAAGACCAAGAAAGAAAAACAAGAGTAGCAGCAAGAAAACCAAGAGACTGTAGGATGCTCGCAGCCGATGGAAGAAAGCATTTCAAGAAGGTGGTGATCCGTTGTGAAGTATCCTGATAGGAACAGTTCAATATAGAGGAAAATATTCATAATGCAATAGAGAGAGAGACTAATTGCTTCAGCAATGTCCTTTACGAGATGAGAAGTAATAGGCTTAACTAAACACAAGTAGAAATGAAACTCAGCATCTAGACTAATAGGCAGAAAGGCAGAAAATACAGTGGCAAATGCTAGCAGGTGGGCAGATGAGGTGGTAGAGTCTGTAGAGGTTCTCTTCTGTTTGTTTCAATTTTTTCAGTGAATTAGGAAGCAAAACCATAGTTGTAATTCAGGATAGATAAGAAACTATTTGGGGTTTGAAGAGAAAGGAGAAGCATAAGACATGTGTCCAGGTCAGGATTTTAACTGAACTGGCCAAGCATTGTGTGGTTACTGGGCATCAGTAAAGGTCTTCTTAACTGTGGGCATGAATTGAAATTGAAACTTACTTAGTATAGTTTTGTGTTATTTGTAGGACATCCACACTAAATTAGGGTATCAAATTAGGGTATGTGAAAATTAAAGTTAGGATTCCTTAGTAAGTGTTACCTACCTGGTTTTACCTAATTTGGGTGAGAAATTCTTAAATATAATAGACAGTCCACCTTTTACAGGCATCGATCCATAAGAATTCTCAGAGCAAATCTTCTAATTAGAGATGAATAAAGCTTTGACTGAGCCCCAAATAAGAGAGCTTTGTACATCTTACCATGTAAAAATCATAAAGTGCTTCAGAGAGTAATTTCCACCTTTTCACAAGGAAATAAAGTTGACCCTTGAACAATGTAGGGGTTAGGGGTGTTGACCATCTCCACAGTCAAAAATCCAGCAATAACTTTTGGATTAGTTTTCCTAAAACTTAACTGCTAATAGCCTACTGTTGACTGGAGGCCTTATTGAAAATATAAACAATTGCTGGGGATACAAGAAAAATGGCAGATAGGAGGCAGGACTAAATTGCAGCTCCCTCTTGAATGGATGGAGCAGCATGTGGAGAGACTCACATCATGAACTTTTGCTCTAAGAACTACCACTGGAACATACCAGGAAAGCCAAGAGAATCCACAGACCCTTTGAAGGAAGCTGATTGCTCTTGTAAGCCCCAGGAGACAGCCAGAAAACTGAGTGCCCAAAGTGTGAAAGTGTGAGGAGGATCCTATGCCCCTGAACACACACTCTCACTGGGGAACCAGAAGGTGGAGATCATGGGAGGATGATTTTGAACTTACCTGGAGCTGAGACAAGTTTAGAGAGCTGATGAGATACCATCTCACACCAGTTAGAATGGTGATCATTAAAAAGTCAGGAAACAACAGGTGCTGGAGAGGATGTGGAGAAATAGGAACACTTTTACACTGTTGGTGGGACTGTAAACTAGTTCAACCCTTGTGGAAGTCAGTGTGGTGATTCCTCAGGGATCTAGAACTAGAAATTCCATTTGACCCAGCCATCCCATTACTGGGTATATACCCAAAGGACTATAAATCATTCTCCTATAAAGACACATGCACACGTATGTTTATTGCGGCATTATTCACAATAGCAAAGACTTGGAACCAACCCAAATGTCCAACAATGATAGACTGGATTAAGAAAATGTGGCACATATACACCATGGAATACTATGCAGCCATAAAAAATGAGTTCATGTCCTTTGTAGGGACATGGATGAAATTGGAAATCATCATTCTTAGTAAACTATCGCAAGGACAAAAAACCAAACACCGCATGTTCTCACTCATAGGTGGGAATTGAACAATGAAAACACATGGACACAGGAAGGGGAACATCACACTTCGGGGACTGTTGTGGGGTGGGGGAAGGGGGGAGGGATAGCATTGGGAGATATACCTAATGCTAGATGACGAGTTGGTGGGTGCAGCGCACCAGCATGGCACATGTATACATATGTAATTTACCTGCACATTGCGCACATGTACCATAGAGCCTAAAGTATAATAATAATAATAATAATAAAAAGAAAAAAGAAAAAAAAAAAGAAAAACAGGTAGAAGAAGCAGCAGGAAGAGCCCTGTGGGCTCTCTAAATCCTCAGGAAAGCCATTTCTGACTTTGTCTTGCAGAGGTCCTTAGCAGAAGGCTGCCAGAGGAACTGAGGAAAGACCAGAGGGAGGAGGAAACTTCCAGCTGAACTTTGTAACAATTTTGACTGAATGCAAAGTTTCCTGGACAGAACTCAGGGGAGCAGGGGAATCGGGAGTGCAGATTCAGCACAGAAGCCACAGCAGAAGGGGACGTGAGAAACCTGAAAGCCCTGCTTGCTTTCTCAGCCAGGACGCTGGTAGCCTGGGGCAAGTCCTCAGCCCTGCTCACCCCTTGCCTGGAAATAAACTTGGTGTTGTTGAGGGGGATGGTGGGAGTGAGACTGGCCTTTCAGGCTGTGGGCTGTGTGGCAGTGGGGTGAGGCCTCTGGGTGCCAGGTTTCCCCCACTTCCCTGGTGACCTGCATGACACAGCAGAGGCAGCCATAACCCCTAGGAACATAACTCCATTGGCCTGAGAACCACACCCCCATCACCTACAGCAGCTGCAGCAAGCCCTGCCTGAGGACAGTCTGAATTCAGGGATGCCTAACCCTACCCCCACCAGATGTTTTTTCCTCTTCCTGCCCTGGTAGCTGAAGACAAAGGTCATAATCTCTTGGGAGCTCTAGGGACCCACCCACTGCCTGATCCTCCCTATGCTACAGGAGCTGATGCTCTCTTGAAAGCACCACCTCCTGGCACGTGGCCAACGAACACGAAACTATTGCAATAAACAAAACTACAACCAAGGACCCTCACAGAGTCCATTTCACTCCCCTGCCACATCCACTGGAGCAGGTGCTGCTATCCATGACTGAGACCTGAAGATTATTCACATCACAAGACTCTGTGAAGACACCTTGCAGTACCAGCCCAGAGCCCAGTAACTCCACTGTGTGGCTAGATCCAGAAGAGAAATAACTAATCACTATAGTTCAGCTCTCAGGAAGCCACATTCCTAGGGGAAGGGGAAGAGCACTACATCAAGGGAGCACCCTGCGGGACAAAAGAATCTGAATAGCAGCCCCTGAGCCCCAGATTTTTTCTCTGACATAGTCTACCCAAATGAGAAAGAACCAGAAAAAACAATTCTGGGAATACGACAAAATAAGGTTCTTTAACACACCCAGAAGATCACACTAGCTCACCGGCAACGAATCTAAACCCATAAGAAATCCCTGAATTGCCAGAAAAAGAATTCAGAACATCAATTATTAAGCTAATCAAAGAGGCACTAGAGAGAGGTGAAGTCAAGTTTAATGAAATAAAAAAAAGTGATACAAGATATGAAGGGAAAAATCTTAATTGAAATAGCATAAATAAAAAATAATACTTTCTGGAAATGAAGGACACACTTAGAGAAATGCAAAATGCACTGGAAAGTCTCAGTAATAGAGTAGAACAAGCAGAAGAAAGAATTTCAGAGCTCGGAGACAAGGTTTTCGAATGAACACAATTGAACAAAGACAAATAAAAAAGAATTTTAAAAAAATCCTCCAAGAAGTTTCGGATTATGTTACATGATTAAACCTAAGAATAATTCATGTTCCTGAAGAAGATAAACCTAAAAGTTTGGATAACATATTTGAGAGAACAATCAAGGAAACCTTTCCCAACCTTGTTAGAATTCTAGACAACAAGCTTAAGGAAAACCTGTTAAATTTATTACAAAAAGATCGTCACCTAGGCACATAGTTATCAGGTTATCTAAAGTCAAGGCAAAGGAAAGAATCTTAAGAGCTGTCAGGTAAAAGCACCTGATAACCTATAAAGGAAAACCTATCAGATTAACAGCAGATTTCTCAGCAGAAATCCTATAAGCTAGAAGGGATTGGGGCCCTATCATCAGCCTCTTTAAACAGAACAATTATCAGCCAAGAATTTTGTATCCAGCAAAAGTAAGCTTCATAAATTAAGGAAAGATACAGTCTTTTTCAGACAAACAAATGCTGACAGAATCTGCCACTACCAAGCCAGCACTACAAGAACTGCTAAAAGGAGATCTAAATCTTGAAACAAATCCTTGAAATACACTAACATAGAAGCTCCTTAAAGCATAAATCCCACAGGATCAATAAAACAAAAACACAATAAATTTTTTTAAAAAGCCAAGTTTATCAAGCAACAAATAGCATGATGAATAGAATAGTACCTCACATCTCAATACTAATGTTAAATGTAAATGGCCTCAATGATCCACTGAAAAGATACAGAATGGCAGTGTATTAGGCAGGGTTCTCTAGGGGGACAGAACTAACAGGATATATATATCCTGTTATATATATAAGCTTATTAAGTATTAACTTACACTATCACAAAGTCCCACAATAGGTTATCTGCAAGCTGAGGAGCAAGGAGAGCCAGCCAGTCTGACTCCCAACACTGAAGAACTTGGAGTCCAGTGTTCAGAGGAGAAAGATGTAGGCTGGGAGGCTACGCCAGTCTCTCCATTTCACACTTCTCTGCCTGCTTTATATCCGCTGGCAGCTGATTAGATTGTGCCCACCAGATTAAGGGTGGATCTGCCTTCCCTAGCCCACTGACTCAAATGTTAATCTCTTTTGGCAACACCCTCACAGACACACCCAGGATCAATACTTTGCATCCTTCAATCCAATCAAGTTGACACTCAGTATTAGCCATCACAGGCAGAATGGATAAGAATGCACCAACCAAGTATCTGCTGCCTTTAAGAGACTCACCTAACGCATAAGGAGTCACAAAACTTAGGGTAAAGGGGTGGAAAAGGATAGTCCATGCAAATGCAAGCAGGAGTGACTATTCTTATATCAGACAAAACAAACTTTAAAGCAACAGCAGTTAAAAAAGACAAATAGGTACATTATATAATGATAAAAGGACTTGTCCAACAGGAAAATATCACAATCCTAAATATATATGCATCCAACACTAGAGCTCCCAAATTTATAAAACAATTACTACTAGGCCTAAGAAATGAGATAGACAGCAACACAATATTAGCAGGGGACTTTAGTACTCCACTGACAGCACTAGGTAGGTCATTAAGAGAAAGTCAACAAAGAAACAATAGATTTAAACCATACCCTAGAGCAAATAGATTTAACAGATATTTACAGAATATTCTACCCAATGACTGCAGAATATACATTCTATTCATCAGTATATAGAACATTCTCCAAGATAGACCAAATGATGGGCCACAAGACAAGTCTCGATAGATTTAAGAAAACTGAAATTATATCAAGTACTCTCTCAGACCACAGCGGAATAAAACTCAAAATATCTCCAAAATGAACCTTCAAAACCATGAAAATACATGGAAATTAAATAACCTGTACCTGAATGATCATTGGATCAACAATGAAATCAAGAAGGAAATTAAAAATAATTTGAACTGAATGATAATAGTGACAAAACCCATTAAAACGTCTGGGATACAGTAAAGGCAGTGCTAAGAGGAAAGTTCATAGCCTTAAATGCCTTCATCAAAAAGTCTGAAAGAGCACAAACAATCTAAGGTCACACCTCAGAGAACTAGAGAAACAAGAATAAACCAAACCTAAACCCAGCAGAAGAAAATAAAAAGAATAGAGCAGAACTAAATGAAATTGAAACAAAAAAATACAAAAGATGAATAAAACAAAAAGCTGGTTTTTTGGAAAGATGAATAAAATTGCTAGATCATTAGCAAGATTAACCAAGAAGAGAAGAGAGAAGATCCAAATAAGCTCAATTAGAAATGAAACCGGAGTTATTACAACCAATACTACAGAAATACAAAAGATCATTCACGACTACTATGAACATCTTTAATGCATAAAGTAGAAAACCTAGAGGAGATGGATAAATTTCTGGAAATATACAACCCTCCTAGATTAAACCAGGAAGAAATAGAAACTCTGAACAGACAAATAGCAAGCAGCAAGTTTAAATGATAATAAAAAAATTTCCAACAAAAAAAGTCCAGGACCAGACGGATTCACAGCTGAATCCTATCAGACATTCAAAGAAAGAATTGGTACCAATTCTGTTGACATTATTCCACAAGGTAGAGAAAGAAGGAATCCTGCCTAAATCATCCTATGAAGCCAGTATCACCCTAATACCAAAATCAGCTAGGGACATAACAATAAAATAAAATTACAGACCAGTATCTCTGATGAATGTAGATGGAAAATTCCTTAACAAAATACTAGCTAACTGAACCCAACGGCATAGCAAAAAGATAATATATCATGATCAAGTGGGTTTCATACCAAGTATGCAGGGATGATTTAACATATACAATTTAATAAATGTGATACACCACACAAACAGAATTATAAACAAAAATTATACTATCATTTCAATAGATGGAGAAAAAGCATTTGACAAAATTCAGCATCCCTTGTGATTACAACCCTCCACAAAATTGGCACATAAGGGACATAACTTAATGTAATAAAAGCCATCTATGACAAAGCCACAGGCAATATTATACTGAAAGGGAAAAGTTTAAAGCATTCCCCCTGAGAACTGGAACAAGACAAGGACGCCCACTGTCACCACTTCTATTCAATACAGTGCTGGAAGTCCTAGCTACACTGTTCAGACAAGAGTAAGAAATAAATGGCATCCAAATCAGTAAGGAGGAAGTCAAACTGTCTCTGTTTGCTGATGATATGATCGTATGTGTAGAAAACCCTAAGACTCCTTCAGAAAGCCCCTAGAACTGATAAGTGGATTCAGTAAAGTTTCAGGATACAAAATTAATGTACACAAATCAGTAGCTCTACTATACAACAACAGCAGCCAAGCTGAAAACAAATAAAAAACTCAACCCGTTTTACAGTAGCTGTAAAAAAATAAAATACTTAGGAATGGAAAACCAAACATCATATGTTCTCACTCATAAGTGGGAGCTAAGCTATGAGAATGCAAAGGCATAAGAATAATACAGTGGACTTTGGGGACTTGAGGAAGAGGGTGGGAGGGGGGTGAGAAATAAAAGACTATACACTTGGTACAGTGTACACTGCTTGAGTGATGGGTGCACCAAAATCTCAGAAATTACCACTAAAGAACTTAATTCATGTAACCAAACACCATCTGTTCCCCAAAAACCTATTAAAATAAAAAAAAAACATTTAAAGAACACATATTTTGTATATGTATTACATACTGTATTTTTATAATAAAGTAAACTAGAGAAAAGACAATTAATAACGAAGTGAAAATATTTACTATTCATTGTGTGGAAGTGGATCATCATAAAAGTCTTCACTGTCATTGTCTTCATGTTAAGTAGGCTGAGGAAGAGGAAGAAGAGGATGGGTTGGTCTTGCTGTCTCAGGGATGGCAGAGGCAGAAGTGGAGGAAGTGGAATGGAAAACAGGAAAGGCAGTCACACTCAATGTAATTTTCATTTAAAAAAAATCCACGTATAAGTGTTCCTGTGCAGTTTAAACCTATGTTGTTCAAGGGTCAACTGTAGTAGCAATTTTTAACCAGTGTTAAGAAATCACTGTCTAATGAAGTATACTCCCTCTTTTGTGTCCTTAAGTGGCATTCTGAGATGAATTCTGAATTTCTTACTGGAATCTCAATGGAAATTTCACAAATATACTTTAGTTTTATTCCAAGCATGTTTTGCACTTAGCAAAGTGGTCTTTAAGTATAGAGTTCTAATCTATTAATTTCTACTGAGTAGTAGTTTTCTTTCCTCAAACAAACTCAAGCTCTGAAAAATGTAGACAGCCTGCCTTTGTAGGTGTGAAAGAGACTATGTGATGCTGTAGCTCCCTGCTTCTACTACTAAGTAAAATATTTTGCTTTGTGGCCATAATCCCTCTAAGCTACATTTTCTATGGTATTGTGAGCCTTCTCCAAGAACAGTCTTCTCTGAGAAATGTAGTGAAGAAAGGGTTGTTTCACATTTATTTTCCTGAAAAAAAAATTCACTGTCTTTTTGGACTAAAAATTTATCTTTTTCTGGTAGTGCTGACAATTTTTGGGTAATCATTAAATATTTCTTCAACAACTAAAACTTAAAGACACTGTTATGGTATTATGCCTTCAATAACTTTCTGTCTAACGTAGAGTAGTCCAATGGCCTTTAAATGCCAGTTGATGAATGCAACTGGCTGTCTGTGATGATATTTTTACCAAAATGAAAACCAAAACAAAATAAACAGAAAAACAAGGGTATTGTAAAGTTGCCAACTGTCCTTTCTTGGGAAGCTCTTAGGAAATAATTCTAAGAGTTAAGTTCTTTCCAATTTTTATAGCAACCATGCACAATACTTCCTTTATATTTTATGCCATGTTTAATTTTCAAAAGAATTGGAAAACTCTAGTCCTTTAATTTATTTTAAAAATGTAGCTGGTCCATCAAATACAAAAGACTGTGAACCAAATATTTAGTCCATGTATGATCTCATGAAGAGCAGAGTATATGAAGGGGCTTAGAAATACATAGAACAAGCAAAGAGAGGAGCAGTTCTGTTCCATTCAGATACTGATAAAAATCCATTTATGCCCATTTATGCTAGGAAAATTTGGCTCAATGTTTTCAGATACATTGATTACAATACAATATTTTACAAATTACATTAAAGCCATATATATAATATATATAATATAATCAATGTATCTAAAAACATGAGCCAAATTTTGTTTTGTTTTTCATTTCACTATGTTCTGGTAAAAATATCATACCAAAAATTTATATGGCTTCAATATAATTTGTTGTTATATTTCATATAAGCCCTCTAGGTGAGTAGTAGAAAAATTATTCTTCAGTAACTAACTTTAAAAATCATCTGTTTTCTTTACATGGAAACCTGATGTTTCCTTTTTGACCATGTGTTTACTGTCATATTGGTGATGGATCTAATACTTAGAAGGGCAAAATGTCATAGGCAGATCGTATGAAGGGGCAATCTCCTATAGTATTTCAAAAAGTCCTTCTGAGTAATTTATTTCCCTTGGTTGTTTAGATATCTATGTAGACTTCTAGCAAAAAGATCAACTAAATATTTTTACAGAATATACCTATAATCACAGAATTGCTTAGATTAAAGGTTAAGTCATATAGAACTTTTAAAAAATATATTTTATTTAAGCCAGAATAAGAATTCAAAATAATCATGAAAGAAATTTTGTGCCTGGGTTGACCACAGGGATATGTGATTTTTTATTATTTGCTTTAGGTATAGCATGTATAAAGTCATAACAAACTTAGGAAAAAAAGCGACATTCTGAAGTTCAAAAATTTTACTGTGTTCTACAAATCTTTTATTATTAACAATAATAGATCATTCTTCAATAATTGATAGAAAATTGTTTTTCTTATATTCAAAAAGTTCAGATTACATTATATCTTACCAAATAAAAAAGAGTTTTGTGATGAGGTGATTTCAGCATAGATAGCAAACAAAGAAAACAACAGTTTTGAACCTAAATGTCTAATCACAGAGTATTATTTAGAAAAACTCTGGTATGTATATTTTATGGCATGCAGGGACATAGCTATGAGGGACAGAACAGCTTAGAGGTAAAAATACAGACTCTGGAACCAGACTGCTTGGGTTTGTGTGCCTGCTCGGTCCCTTACTCCCTGTGTAAAAATGGGCAGGTCAATTAACTAACTTCTATGTGCCTGTTTGTCTTTTTAATCTGGAAAATTGAGTTAATAGTATATACATCATAGTCATAGCATGGCTGTGAACATTAACTGTTAATATATGTAAAATGTTTCAAATGGTAACTGACATATGATGAAAGTATAAGCTTTTACTTTTTGAAATAAAAATTTTAAATGTTATACAAAACATTAATAAATTACATAGTATACAATGTTAGGCAATAAAAACAGGGTACATAATAGATATGATGTATGATTGAATTGGCTTTTCAAATAGGTTTAAAACAATCCCCATATAGAAAATGAATGTCTACCAGAAAAATTATAGCTTAATAAGAATTTATATTACAGCCTAAATTAGTGTTTGTTTTGCTCAGTAGATTCAATATTCACGACGCCAACTTCCGATTTGCAAGTAGCCAAAAATGTTTCTTTTTCCCCTTTAAAAGTGAACTCCACAGCTTTGCAGAAGCCCTGGGCTTGGCTGGGACGAGGATCTCTCAGTGACTCTCTACAGGCCCACTCCTTTCAGCAAGCTCATTTCTGATGTGACTTGGACATTCTGGCCTCTAGAGAAAAATCAAAACTACAAATTTTAAATTGGAAAAAAGCCAAAGGTCAAATGTATCCCTTGATCTACTTCTGCTGTTCTTGTCAATTTTTTCACCGTTTCTATTATTATGCCAACAATGAACTCTCATTGAGCACAGCTGCTTGAGAGTTCTAAAAGAAGCTTGTCTTTTTTTTAATCATCTCTCTATGGATCAGAAATATAAAAATACATGATCACTTCCCTCGTTAAAATCCTACTATCCACAGGGATTGAAAATATGGTCTTCACCCCTAAATTTACAGTCGCTTTCATAAGCAGGTTCAAGTATTATTAAAGAATATAAATTCAGGTTCACTTCCATTTATCACACATATTGGGATTGGTTTGTTGTTTTTAAAGTAACGTGCAAATTTATCTAATGTTGAGTCAAATTAATGACTATTTTATCATTACCGAACTGCTTTTTATCCAGCAAAATATGAAAGCTGGAATAGGGTCAATTTGTTTGGAGGTAAGAGGAAGAGCAGTTACTTAAGTTTTCTGTATTTTTTCAACTATGTGTTTTTTTTTGTGATGCAAAAGAATTCTAAGAAAAGACATTTGCCCCAATACAGAAGCTATAAAATATTTTTTGTGAGACAGTAAGTACATGTACAACATGTGTAAACTGTTCGTCACATATGGTAAACAGATTAACTGCTAACCTAATATTAAGAGAGAATTATGATCCAATTTCTCAAAAGCAGGTTTAATTTTTTTACCTCTCTATAAGTTTGCTACTAAAGGGATGAAAAGAAAACTAGTTATATTGGAATTTTTGTCTATAAATTTACAATAAAACTTTATAAGGGGTATTTTTTTTGCCTATGCAAATATCTATGAAAAGATTATCATGGTAACAATTTCTTTCATAACTTTCCTCACTATATTAGCTTTGCTTGGTCAGGTAAACAAAAAATTTACTAATTATTAGTATGATGATAGAATTCTAGAAAATACTCTGTTGCTACTTTTTATATTCACTTAGCAGTCATAATGGAGTTAAACTCATAATAAATAAATTATATCCTTTAGGAGCTACTGTGTTGAGCCTTTTATAAAGCTTTTCTAAAACATAGCTAATATTCAGTGAAACAAATACTTTTAATCATCTGCCGTCTATAATTCCCTTGGTACAGGATCACACAGAAATAGGCATTCTAATATTGGAGAAAAGCCACAGAAACCAGAAAGTTGAGATAGCTCTGAAATCAAAGGTGCTATGTGGTGCTGGGTAGAAGAAAGGGCGATGAGAAGTCAGGCTGACAAGAAAGATTGAATCTTGATTTTGAAGGGCCTGTGTGGTTTGGGGAGAAGACTGGAAACAATGAATGGTTTTGAGCAGCAGAGTAGCAGTCAAGTTTACATTTATGAAACATCTCTGGAAGCAAGTCTAGAAGAATATTAACAGACCATCTAGGTAATGTGAGGCTTTTACAATGATTCTAGCAAGAAATAACAAAAAGAGGCAGTCATAGAAGCAGTGGTAGAGAAGATAGAAAGGAAGAGATCGATTCAAAATTTAGTTTTGATAATTTCATTCCATCTCTTCATATTTTTCCTTGCCCCATCTCAATCAAGGAGTTTTACTAAAGCATAATACTTCACTGAAAGTTAACCAAATAAATATATGGTGTTTGAGGGAGTAAAATGTATGAGGAAGAGAGAAGACATATTTTCTAACATCATGAGTAATAAGTTTGATGGAAATACTCTCCCTTTCATGCACAAGAGCCTGACAGTTGACCCATATCTAAGTAATTAATAAAGATGCTAAAGAGGAAGACATGACATGCTTGAGAAATTCAGTTGGATGCATCAATGCCTACCAGTGCATTTTCCCTCTAGGATGACACAGACGTTTCCCACAAAAATCCTCTTGTACATTCAAGACAAGCTTAACCTTGTCTTGTTCCTGTCCTCTCCATTTCAGAGACATTTGCTAAGTGGCACAGGGCTAGAAATTTAACAAAGATTATATATTTTGAATGGTTCCTATGTTCAGTCCCCTTTGGACAATCAGGCTAATTATAATTATGGATTCCTCATCCCTGCTATTGTGTTATAGAAGGAAATTCGATTAGGCGGACAGGTTTATTTTTGGATTTTTCTCAATTCCCAGAGATCTTCGAGGTACTAGCAAATTGATTTTTAAAAGATGTTTAATATAGCCGGTACAAAATTACATGGTTCATAGAGTTGTTCTTTTCCTTTTTTACTTAGAAATAACTGTATAGTTTCCCAGAGAGCATCTTGCTCTAATATAGGGATAACTGAAATTTCCATCTCCACCTATTTGCTTTCTCTCTGTTTCTCCATCCACCCCATGCTAAGGCATGTGTTTTTGAGTTGGCAGTTGTTTTGCCAGGTCTCCCTGGAGCACCCAGGAGACTCCTCAGAGCATGCTGCAACCAAGCACACAGAACTGCTGGTAGGTTATTTTAAGAGGTCTGCCTCCTCCCTTGGGCCGGAGGAGCTGGAGCAGGGTTGTATCAGCTGGCTGACAGATAAATATAAAGTAAAACCCCAGATGCTTTTCTGTGGTGATCTGGGTGAGCACCAGCCTGTGGGAGCAGTAATTTGTGACACTCTTCTCTGAATCTAGCTTTCTTCTAGAGGTTACTTTTTTATGCTGAAGCCCCCAGTGAATTTACTCCCTTGATATACAGATTTCCAATTTGCAAACACATCTAGTTAAGAGTGAATTTGCCATGCATAGTGTTTGTTCTCTGTTGGGGTCCTAAACGTGACACTTAATAATCAGCATAGGTTACTAAAAGACCTCAGGTTAGGGCTTTTTAAAAACTGTATTGTAGCCGGGTGTGGTGGTTCACGCCTGTAATCCCAGCACTTTGGGAGGCCGAGGTGGATCACGAGGTCAGGAGATTGAGACCATCCTAGCTAATATGGTGAAACCCCGTCTCTACTAAAAATACAAAAAATTAGCCAGGCATGGTGGCAGGTGCCTGTAGTCCCAGCTACTCAGGAGGCTGAGGCAGGAGAATGGCATGAACCTGAGAGGCAGAGCTTGCACTGAGCTGAGATCATGCCACTACACTCCAGCCTGGGCGACAGAGCGAGACTCCGTCTCAGAAAAAAAAAAAATGTATTTAGGGGGTACGGAAATGGGGTACATTAATCAAAATAGATTTTTGCAAATCAATGAATTTAAACCAGATCAATAGTTATTTAGAATCATTTTTTCTCTTTCTTTTAATAGAATTTAAACTTGCTAAGTTACAATCTGATGGTAATATGTCAAATAAATAGAATTTTTTGGGAAAAATCACCTACAAATGAGAAGAAATATTTAGAAGCAATAGATAAAAGTAGTAGTGACAATTAAACAAACAAATATCTTAGTCCATGGTCAAATATTTCAGTTAAGTTCTAACAGAACCCAAACCTGGAAAAAGGCAGTCCCCACCCGGGCCCCTGCATTTCAGAGAGCCCAGCATTTCACAAACACAGAAATTCATAGAATATGAAACACATTAATCGTCTGTCACTTGGGATCTGGCACTTGTGACCTGTGATCCTAAATGTCTACTCTTTTCACGAACATCATTTAGGCCCAAGAAAATAGATACCTCTCCTATATCTTTTGCCCCATGACACTGAAATGAAAGATGACTCCGTGACAATGATAAAATACACAAAAAAATGACCTTCTCGTAATACTTCCTGGCTTCTGTGTGAACAAGTCCAGGGTGGCCTGCTGGAGGATGGGCAGCCAGCTTGAACAGAAGTGATCATCTCTGTTAGGGTCATCCCAAGCCAGCCAACCCTCAGTTACCTGGAAGCTGCCCACTTCTGGACAGCTAAGCCAAGGCAAGAACTGCTGAGATGATCCCAGACCAAATTGTAAATGTTAAGAATTGTGAACTAAACAGATGGTTATTGTTTTTTGATCACTAAGTTTTAGGAAGGTTTTTGTAGAGCAAACATTAACTGATACATTGGTATAGAGAAATATGATTGATTTTTGTTTATTGACCTTATATACAATATAATGATTAATAATTATTATTGTAATTTGTCTGTAGTTTCTTTTGATTTACTATAATCACCAAAATTTTACATATGAATAATGACAGCCTTACTTATTTTCAATACTTGAATCTTTTATTTCTTTTTCTTATTTTATTGTAGTTGCTTGAATCTCTGGTACAACATTGAAGAAATATGGTGATCTTTGTCTCATTCCTAATCTCAGGAGGGAGAGTTTACAATAAATCTCCTTTAGGTATGAGGCTTCAAAGCACCTTTAGCATTCAACAAATCTCTTGAGGGAGATAGAGTCTGTGTGTTTGAAGTGCTTCAATTCTCTTCTTTCATTCTCTCTCTCTCTCTCAGCACTGCAAAACCAGAAGACCATCAAAAAGTCTCCCAATTTTGCTATACCCCAGTGGGACCCTCTGTCTAAACCAAACTTCCATTGCCAGCTTTCCCTGTATCAAACCAGTAAGTGCTCTAGGGAAAAAGCGGCTAAAGATATGTTAGCTGCCTCTCCAGGATTCCTTCCCCTCCGGAATTTTATCCTCTCTAGTCCTCGTTGCTTCCATAGCTGTCTGATATCTTTAAACAGAAGCCCTTTGTGTTTATCTGGCTTGTCTATTTTTCTTAATTAGAGCTTTGATCTGTCTGACACAAACTATACCATCCTTCTCAGAAACTTAAGTGATTTAGTCTGATATTTGTAATAGTTGCACACGAAAACTAAGGAATATTTTGCATAATCAAAAAATTCATATTGCAATTAAATTTGCATATGTGCAACTCTCTTAAAGCATTAACTAGATTGCTACAATTTACATTACTCTTCACATTATAGTAGAAACTAATTCATGCTTTTAGAGACTGAAAATTATGATATTAGTAACAGTAAATTATGTGAAGAAATTAAAATGTTTTGCAATGTTTTCTGCATAAGGACAATATATTGTGTGTCCCCATTATGATGTTTGAAAGTGATATGTAAAATTCGTGATTTATTTTTTAATCTAACTATAACTTTAAGGGTTTAATTGCAATTTCAGTTACTATGGCCTCCACAGAATTTCTTAAAAATGAAATTAATAAAAATCTGTCCAATAACTAGAATGACTCAAAAAAGTTGTTTAATTTGTCATTTAAGCCACATTAAAATCATAACCTTATGTGTATTTTTCAGTTTTGTAAATTTGAAGATACAGTTTTTTCAAGGCAGGTGTTATGGGGGTGAGTATTGGTGTACCCCTCAGAGTTTAGTTTACATGTTGAAGCCCTAGCCGCCAATGTGGTGGTATGAAGATATGGAGCCTTTGAGAAGTAACTGGGTTCGGAGGAGGTCATGAGGGTGAAGTCCATCGATGGGACTAGTACTCTTATAAGAAGAGGAAGAGGCTGGGAGCAGTGGCTCATGCCATCCTGGCCAACATGGTGAAATCCCTTCTCTACTAAAAATACAAAAATTAGCCTGGCGTGGTAGTGCGTGCCTGTAATCTCAAGTACTCAGGAGGCTGAGGCAGGATAATTGCTTGAACCTCGGAGGCAGAAGATGCAGTGAGCTGAGATTGCACCACTGCACACCCCAGCCTGGGTGACAGAGCAAGAGTCTGCCTCAAAAAAAAAAAAAAAAAAAAAAAAAAAGAAGAGGAAGAGACACCAGAGCTTTTTCTCTCTGCCATGTGACAATATATCAGGAAGACAGCAAAAGTTGGGAAGAGGGCTCTCACCAAGAATGGTATCTATAGGCACCTTGATTTTGGACTTCCCAGACTCCAGAACTGTGAGAAGTAAATGTCTGTAATTTAAATCACCTAGTCTTTGGTATTTTGTTACAGCAGCCTGAGCTAAGTAAGAAAATAGAGTATAATTTACCTGGAGGCATTAGTTCAATTTCTAATTTATGTATATTTAATAATATGGTATGTATGCAGACCTTCATTTTTATTCTTGCTCCAGGTCATGAAAATAATGGAGTCAGGCCAGCTATTTTGAAATGTTATTTTATCTTTTTTGTCAAAATTTACTGTTATTTCATTTTATCCTCTGTGTCAGTTAGGGTTCAATCATAGGAGCAAGTTCAGTATGAATATTATGGAATTAAAAAATTATTATACAAAATAAGCCCTATACCATTGTTGAAGGATTTAAAAAATAAAGGTCTGAAAAGAATCAGAAGGAAAATCTCTAATCCTATTGTTGATGAAAGACTTGCAGCTTGCAGGAAGCTAGGAAGCTAGGCTGTCTGGGTGCTGGAGTAGAACTGGTGCAGAAGTCCATGAAAGTTGCTGGCTCTGCACAACTCAGTAAAGCAACTTTTGTTGGCCTGAGTGTGCTTATATATATTCAGTAGGATCAACGGTCAGGAAGGAGAGATGCACATGGAGCAACGAAGTGAAGACATGCTGTCATCTGCCAAGCAATCTGAAACCATGTCATCTCTTACAGTACAGTGGCTGCTTTTTTACATCTGCTTCCCATATCACATGCAAATTTTTGTGTGTGGCTGATCTTAACCCAAATTTTTCAGGTAAAGAAACTCTAGGCTATTTAGTTTGTTTAGTTAGGGTAACACATAAACCACATTCTAGTCTATCACCCTATAGGGTGGTTTAAAAAATTAGAATTGGGAACACTGAGGTGCAGAAAGATTATGTGATTTTTATCAAGTACATCATGCAAAAGCTATGTGGTTTTTTAAGAACTTTTGTCGTCTGCTTCTTAGATCAGTGTGCTCAGCGTCTTGCTGGCTGATGTGCTTATTTCCTACTCTACTCTGTGTTTTTCCTTTGAATTTAGGACCATATTTGGACAAAGAAGGATATTTGTCCAGTGGAAATGTCTGAGCTTTCATAGAAATTACACAGCATGGGATGTTGAAGAATTGGAGCAGCCAACTTAAATTGAGGATAACCATTCACTGAGGAAGTGATGGTGCCGCCACTGGCATCATTAACCACAGCAAGCATTTCCTGAGCTCTGTAAGACAAGAACATAGAGGAGAAATGACTTTTCCATCAGCCAGGATTGTCTCTTGCTTTTTAATTTATAACTTCATGCTCTGTCCTCTTCTCATCAAGTGTCTCTGCTTTGCTGAAAATGTCAGGAAGATGTGATCCAGCGTTTTATATTTTATAGAGCAGAAATGTTAATGTTTTATGTCTTGGGTCCTGTATCTGCCAAGTAACTTCCCTACTGCAGTGCTTGCTTAGCTCCTGTCATCAGCTGAAGTATTGTTGTGGTATTTACTGTTATTTTCTGTGACAAGGTAATACTAAACAGGAATCTATTTCTACATTGTTTTGTTCTGCAATCTTCCTGCACAAGCCAAATAACTACCTTATTAGAACTCACAGGATTTCCAGACTAAAATGTCTCTAACTGGCAGTCAAATCAGTGATGGGAGATGGTGTTTGCATGGTGGAGCACACTCTGACATCCTAAGCACACCTAAAAATGCAAAATGCAAATAGTGGTGCAGGAAGAATTCTTGGGAATATTCCAGCATCAAGTCAAATTTATGTTTCATAGACAAAGTGCCAGGAAAGCAAGAAAATATAGACATTGTCTTAAGTGTATATGAAAAACTTAAAGTTTTCTAAAGTTCTAAAGAGAGTAGAATTTCAAATACTTTCTTCACTGTACTTCACCATGTCTCTTTAGTTTGGTAAGCTGCATTTATCTTGTAATTTTATAAAGTGTTTTATTTACAAAGCACTTTCCTGTAAAAATTATATTTACTTTTTGTAACAACCATATAAGGTCAATATTAATATTTTCATTTTCAAATAGGAGAAATAGAGGCTCAAAGGATCAATGAGTTGTCCAAAATCACACAATGTGAGTGGACAAGGTGGGTCCCTCAAATGTGCTTTGCAATGTTATGAACCTACTCCTACACTTGGCACAACACAGATGAACAATATGCTATTCACTGGCAATATTCTTTTTAAAAAAATATTAAAGACTTTCATGTGAATTTAACTCACACTCAAGTCTCTCTCTTAAAACCTTCACATTCAGTGACTCTTGACTTATCTTTTTTTTTTTTTTTCCTTTTTCGAGACGGAGTCTTGTTCTGTCTCCCAGGCTGGAGTGCAGTGGTGCGATCTCTGCTGACTGCAACCTCTGCATCTCGTGTTCAAGTGATTCTCATGCCTCAGCCTCCCTGAATAGCTGAGATTACAGGCACATGCCACCATGCCTGGCTAATTTTTGTATTGTTAATAGAGACAGGGTTTTGCCATGTTGGCCAGGCTGGTTTCGAACTCCTGACCTCAGGTGATCCGCCCAGCCGCCCAAATTGCTGGGATTACAGGCATGAGCCACCGCGCTCTGCCCGACTCTTGATTTATCTTTTTTCTTTGTTATCTAAATTCAACACAGAGCCCACACTCCCTGTTCCTATTCACCTTCATTCATTTCTAAATTCTTAGCAACCTGGTTCCTGTAGCCATCATATCTTATAAAATTAACATGTACCTCCTAGTTATTAAATAAAATGCATTTAGGGATTTTTTTCTGGGATTTTAATATTTCTATTGAATTAGCTCTTTTATTATAAAATGCTATTCTCTATCTTAAGTAATATTTTTTGCCTTTAAAGTTTAATGTGTCTGATGTTAATATAATAGCTTCCTTTTTTTTTTTTTTTTTTTTTTTTTTGGAGACAGAGTTTCTCTTCGCTCTTGTTCCCAGGCTGGAGTGCAATGGCGCGATCTCCGCTCACTGCAACCTCCGACTCCCGGGTTCAAGCTATTCTCCTGCCTCAGCCTCCCATGCAGCTGGGGTTGCAGGCGCCTGCCACCACGCCCAGTTAATTTTTTTGTATTTTTATTAAAGACGGGGTTTCACTATGTTGGCCAGGCTGGTCTTGAACTCCTGACCTCAGGCAATCCACCCACCTAGGCCTCCCAAAGTGCTGGGATTACAGGCGTGAGCCACCACACCCGGCCACTTTCAAACTTTCTATGTTCTTAATATTCAGATGTAATCTCATGTAAACAGCATATACTTGGGACTTTGTTTTAGGTTTAAAGATACTTTATGACTGAACCAATATGTACAAACTCTAACATGAAAATAAGCTACAGAATATCAGACTACTTACAATACTTTTTTGTATTTTATAAAACATTTTTTACAAGATTAATTCTCTCTAACATGACAGGCATTCACAAAAATCAAACTTTTTATTAAATGCATAAATAAATATTGACTTCAATTGACCACTGTAAGGGACATGAATTCTACACACCATTTGGATGAGAAGGTAGCAGTTCTGTTTTCTGTATGCTACAATGTAATTACGTTACAAAAAAAGCCAAACAAACTTTATATATACCTTTGTTAAACACTCTGCATATTACGTAACTTGCTAAAATATTCAGTAGAGGCAAGACAGCCATGAGAGTCCATTCTGCACCTGACACTGAGTCTGGGCATGCAAAAACCATAGATGAGTTAACATCTTTATGGACTCATTTATATTTTATAATGAACTTTAAAGCACATGGAACAGATATTTAGCCATTGTGTTCTGGTTATAATGTGAATGTTTGTATAATAAGATTTAGAGTTATTTGCCCTCATGGAAATGACTGAATTTGAGGAATTCATGGTCAAAGAAAATTTTTGATATTAAATAAGTTAATATCGAAAAAGACATTTATGGATACATAGGGCAAAAATTAGTATTTATGCTTATATGATACAGACACAAGTAAAAAATTAATCATACTTTTAATCAGGTTTTTAGTGGACATAAAAGACACAGTTTAGGCCTTTGTAGTCAAAAATAACTTCTAGGCTGTCTGTTGGTTGTTTATTAATCCAGTCTGAAATTATTTGTCTTTTAATTGAAGTCTTTGGCTGGTTTATATTTAATATGCTTTGGCCTATACCTATCATTTTCTTGTTTGATTGTTATCTTTTATTTTATTTTATTTCTATCATTTTTTGTTCTTTTATTCTTCTCATCTTTTTTGGATTAATCATGCATTTTAAATATCCTATTTTTCTGTAGTAATTTTGAAATTTATTTTAAACATTTATTTATACATTTTACTTTTAAAATATTAACATGCTAATTTACTCCTTGTTTTGCCTTCCATTTTTTTTTTTTTTCTGATATTTTGTGGCTACCACTAGGGAAGTTTTTCCCTCTACTTAAAATCTCCATTTAGTAACTATTGGATACTAGGCTTAGTACCTCGGTGATCAAATAATCTGTACAACAATCCCTGGTGACACAAGTTTACTTATATAACAAATCTGCACATGTACCGCTGAACCTAAAATAAAAGTTTGGAAAAAAATTTCCATTTACTATTCCTACTAAGGTAGCTTTTGTTTGTCAAAAAATCTCCTACTTTGCCTTTATTTCTAAGGGATATATTCAGAATGAGCATAGAATGCTACATTAGCAGGTTTTTTCTTTTCATACTTTAACGATGTCATTTCACTGCCTTCTGGTTTGACCATGTCTGCTGAGAAGTCAGCTGTCTTTGGGTACTCTTGCTCCTTTAGATGTAATATGACTTATTTTCCCACTGATTGTCTTTTTTGCTAGCATTTTAATTATGCTATAACTGTGTGTGTGTGTTCTTTATACTTTTCTTTCATGGGGTTTGCAGAGCTTTTTGTAAGTGTGGATTAAAGTCTTTTCCAGTTTTGAAAAATTTTCACCAGTTCTCTTTTCAAATATTCCTTCTGCCTTGTTTGTTATCTTTATTGTACTTGTTTGTTATCTTTATTGTACTTGTTTGTTGTACTTGTTTGTTATTGTACTTGTTTGTTATCTTTATTGTACTTGTTTGTACTTGTACTTTATTGTATTGTACTTTATTGTACTTTATTGTACTTGTTTGTTATCTTTATTGTACTTCTCTCTCTCTGTGTTATATATATATATAGATATATAGAGATATATATATATATAACTATATATTTGTTATCTTTATTGTACTTCTCTCTGTGTTATATATATATAACTATATATACTTATATAGTTCTATACAACTTATATATATAACTTACATAGTTATATAGTTATATATATACTTATATAGTTATATATATCTATATAATATATATAGTTATATATAGTTATATATATATAGTTATATATATATATAGTTATATATATATATAACTATATATATATAACTATATATATATAACTATATATAGTTATATATATATAGTTATATATAGTTATATATATAGTTATATATATATCTATATATATAACACAGAGAGAGAGAAGTACAATAAAGATAACAAACTATATATACTTATATAGTTATATATATGCATATATATATGTAGTTATACATATATATGTAGTTACACATATATATATAGTTACACATATATATACATATACATATATATGTAGTTATATGTATATACATATATAGTTATACATATATATACATATATATATACATATATACATATATATATACATATACATATACATATACATATATATACATATATATATACATATACATATACATATACATAACATAACATATATATACATATATATATGTATATATACATATACATATACATATACATATACATAACATATACATAACATATACATATGCATAACATATACATAACATATACATATGCATAACATATACATAGTTATACATATACTTATATACGTTATGTAAAAGTATATGTAGTTATACATATAATATATATAATATATAGTTATATATATCTATATATAGAGACTTTAATATATATAGAGAGAATTTAATATATACATACACTTGCCCTTTTGACTATGTCCAATTTATCCATTTTATTCTTTTGTTTTATTTTGTCTTTTTTTCTCTTTACATATATATGTAAATATTTTATATGTAAATATATATGTATATATTTTCTATTAACCTGCCTCTCTGTTTGCCAATCCTGTCTTCTCCCATGTCCAGTATGCTATTAATTTCCCATAATGAGCTAACTTCGGATATGTATTTCAGTTCTAGAATATACACTTGATTCGTTATATAGAGTCCAATTCTTTATTGAAATCCTCCACCTTTTTATTCATCTTGCTCAGTTTACTATGTTTTCTAAAAAATATATTTATAGTCGTTTAAAAATCCCTATATACTAAGCCCAATATTTGGATCATTTGTAGGTCTGCTTCACTCTCTCTTTTTTTTTTTTGTAGTCACATTTCCCCATTGCTTCATGTTTCTATCATTTTTTTATTTGCATACCCAGCATAGTGTAAAAGATGATTTCTTATAGCAGTAAAGTGCTCCCCAAACTCTTTTTCATTTTTCCTTTCTTTCAGTCAGGCAGACAGATGGAAGGATGAGAACCTCAATTAAATCAGAAAATGAGTTGAGTCAGGGCTAAGTTTCAGTTTTAGAAAGACTCAATCCATCTGTTCAATGTGCAAAGGCTGAGACCACTGAGAACATGTCAGATTTCTGTCTCTGGTGCTCTAAAAAATACAGAAAATGTGGTTCTGCCCTTCAAAGCAAAATTCCAATTTATGCAGTCCACATTGTTTCTAAAGCTCTCTAATTTTTTAAAATATGATTTTGTAATTTTCCAGATTTTATCTAGCTGTTACGGCAAGAGCATTGAGCTGTGATGGCCTAATAATTCTACCCAGAAGTAGAAGCACCTCTCCTCCTCTTTTGGGATTCGTATTAGCATCAAATTATCCAGCAGGGCTCCGCTAATTTTCTGCATTGCATGAAGTTGCTATCTTTGTTTTTTTCTTCATCATATTCTATGAATTTTTTAAATTTTTGCAATCATCATCACGCATTACAATTCTGACTCTTTGCTTCTGTGTTTCAAAAAATACTCTCAGGAACCAGACCTACTGTACAGTATGCATTCTTAAGCAGATTAGCATATATATGTAGCATAGCGGTAACAAATGCTTCCCGCACACTCAATCTCAAAATAATATGCTAATCACTTTTATATGTAACTTTGGTTATCTTTCTTTTTATTAAAAATTGTCCTCTCTATTTGAGATGTTTGCCACTCATTACACTCATTCATCAATCATTACAGAAATAATATTAAGGATTTTCTAAAAGATAGAAACGGGGTTAATAATGAACAAATCAATTATTCAAGTTCCTGTGTTGTTTTAATCTGATTGGCAGAAATGTAACATATTAAGCCTGATGTAAAGTGGTACTAAATTCATTGCAGAGCCCATGGCTTTGGATGTGAACATATCCAATCAAGTCCAAGTGCAAACTGCCAACAGAATCAATTATTTCATTAATCTAAACTACACCTACATTGCAGAACTAGAATGTGATATGGGTAACTGCAAATTCTTCTAAAGTTTGACAAAAGATTTACACCCTCTGCTAGCTGCTATGCTAGGGGATACAGATGTGACTACTAAGGACAAGGTAAATTGAGGGAGGCAGGAATTCCATATTCTGGATAACAATGGCCTCATTGCAGTCAGATGGAAAAAAAAAAAGAATAAACACACACGTGCATGACACACACATAGCTTTTCCCGGGGGTGATACTTTCATCTTATTGTTCTCCCTTACTGCCCTCCTTTTCTTCCCTTAACCATTCCTAGATTGTAGTCCACTACATTGAGACATTATGTTTCATCTACACAATTATATTGCTTTCCAGATACTAAAATTCTGGTTCAGTGTCAAGTTACATTATCATACTGCTGCAAATTCTTTGATTGAAAGAAGAAGCTGTAGCTATTACTTCACTTTATAAGTAGAGGAGTCTTTGCTTATGGCACATGACTTGAGAGGCACCAGTCCTGCATGCTGGGGAGTAGTTCTCTCCAACATGTCTCTAGAAAGACCCATTCCTTTGGCTTAATTAATGCTCTTTAGGAGAACCAGGGTAAGGTCATAGTGATTCTCATATTCCCCAAGGGTTGCCTGTGTACTGGGCCCGGTACTGAGCGTTTTGCATGTATTAACTCACTAAATCCTCGAAATTATTCTGATAGGTAGAGCCCACTATCATTTACATTTTATGGAAAAGAAAAACAGAGGTAGTGAAACTTGTGCAAAGCAAGACCCCCAGTCAATGGCGGGGCAGAATTTTGAAGCCAGGGAGTATGGTGCTGCAGCCTGAACCCTTACCCATGGCCTCATGCCAACTTTTGAATAAGTTGAAGTTACTTAGTCAAGGAAGGAGAAGTCAAGCTATTCAGTGTTTGCCCTTTAAGAGGGGCTGTTAGTTAAGAGGCAAATCAGTGGTAAGAAACGGAGGGGTGGAGTGATGCTGTTCAGAAAGACAAGGACATTGAAACACCTTAGGGTGAGACTGAGTGCAATGGCAGGTGGCAAAGCAAACTTGTAGTGTATTCTCTGGTAGCCATGAGTAAGAGAATGTAATCTGAACATCAGCGTGGAAGAAGTGGTAGTCAAATATACTGTGCATAAGAGTCACCTTCAGTGCTTGCTAAAATGCAGATTCCTGGCAGTACGCTCAGTTCCTTATTCACCTTGAGCATCTGAAGGATGCTGTGGACTGTTCATTTTTAACAAGCACAGCAGAGGATGCAATTAACTTTCCGACACACTTCAGGAAGAATGCCATAATAGTATAGTCACGCGTCACTTTAACGATGGGGATACATTCTGAGAAATGCGTCGTTAGGTGATTTCTTCATTGTGTGAACATTGTACAGGGTACTTACACAAACCTAGAGGGTATAGCCAACTATACCCCTAGGCTATATGGTATAGCCTATTGCTCCTAGGTTACGAACCTGTAAAACATGTTAATGTACTGAATACTATAGTCAACTGTAACACAATGCTAAATGTTTATGTATCTAAACATATAAAAGGTACAGTACAAATATGGTATAAAAGATTTAAAAAATGGTAGACCTGCATAGGGCATTTGCCATGGATGAAGTTTATGGGACTGGTAGTTGCCCTGGGTGAGTGAATGAGTGAGTGGAGAGTGAATACAAAGGCCTAGGACATTACTGTACACGGCTATAGGCCTTATAAACACTGCACACTTAAGCTACATTACATTTATAAAAAATTTTTCTTCAATAATAAACTGGTTTTAACTTACTCTAACTTTTTTACTTTATACCTTTTTTTTAAAAAAATGTTTTGACTCTTGTAATAACAATGAGCTTAAAATCCAAACACATCATACAGCCGTTGTGCAAAAAATATTTCCTTTTGTATATTCTTATCCTCTCAGTTATTTTCTGTTTTTAAAATTTTTTGTTTTATTTTTTTACTTTTAAAAGTTTAAATTTTTGTTAAAAACCAACACAAACACACACATTAGCTGAGGCCTACATCAGAATCATCAATATCACTGTCTTCCACCTCTATGTCTTGTCCGACCAGAAGGTGTTCAGGGGCAGTAATATGCACGGAGCTGTCGTCTGCTATGATAACAGTGCCTTCTTCTGGAATCTCTCTTGAAGGACCTGCCAGAGGCTATTTTATAGTTAACTTTTTGAATAAGTAAAAAAGTATACACTAATGGAACAATAAAAAGTATTGTATAGTAAAAACATAAACTAGTTATATAGTCATTTATTGCTATTACCATGTATTATTTACTGCACAAAATTGTATGTGCTATATTTTATATGACTGGCAGTGCAGTAGGTTTGTTTATACCAGCATCATCACAAACACTTGAGTAATGTGTTGTGCTACGTAAGCTGACATTATGACAGCTACAATGTCACTAGGCAATAGGATTTTTTCAGCTCCATTATAATCTTATGGGACCACAGTTGTATATGCCATCTGTTGACTGAAATGTTTGTGCAGTGCATGACTATATAATATAACCATGCATTTTTATATTTTCAAAGTTTTTCATAACTTTAGCCTGGTATGCAACTTTAAATGATAAATTAAAGACCTAAGGAAAGGGTTAAATATTGTATCTGCGTTCTCATTCATAACCAGTTTTTCTACCCTAGTTTCATGTATACTAAAGCCTATTCCTTTTTTAAAAAAAAGTGAAAAAGAGTTGCCCAGCCTAATCACATATGCAATATTCCAAATATATTTTCTGCATACTTATTTCAGTGGAGTAATAGGAAACAATACACAATTCACAATTGCAAAGAGGATGGAATCAACCTAAGTGCCTGCCAACCAATGACTTGATAAAGAAAATGTAATATATATATATATATATATATATATATATATATACACACACACACACACCATGGGATAGTACTCAGCCATGAAAAATAATGAAATAATGTCTTTTGCAGCAACTTGCTGGTAACTGGAGGCTATTATCCAAAGTTAAGTTATTCAGGAAAGGGAAACCAAATACCACATATTCTCACCTATAAGTGGGAGCTAAGCTATGGAATGCAGGGGCATACTGAGCAGTATAATGGACATTGGAGTCTCAGAAGTGGGGAGGATGGAAAGAGGGTTGAGGGATGAAAAATTACCTATCAAATACAACGTGCACTATTTGGGTGATGGGTATACTGAAAGTCTTCCTTCGTTTCTAGGCATGTGTTCCTGTTTGGGGTGGAGGTGAGTTTGGCATGGTGATCAGAGACACCTAAATGTGCTTTGCAACAAGTAGGTACAATAAAATGGTAACTGGCAAACAACAGAGACCCCAGGCTGGAATGACAGAAAGTCTGCTGCAACCTCTCAGTAGGCATGTGTAGCAGGTAACCTCACTGTGAGCATACAGAGACCTCATTTGAGGAAAAAGCTAATCAATTCGGTTTGGATGCCTGATAAGAAAATATGTACATACAGATTAAAAATTGGCTGGGCATGGTGGCTTATGCCTGTAATCCTAGCACTCTGGGAGGCTGAAGTGGGTGGCTTATCTCAGGAATTTGAGGCAAGCCTGGGCAACATGGCAAAACCCCATCTCTACAAAACACACAAAAATTAGACAAGTGTGGGTGTGTGCACCTGTAGTCCCAGCTACTTGGGAGGTGGAGGTGGGAGGATGGTTTGAGCCAGGGAGGTGGAGGCTGTAGTGAGCCATGATCCATGATCATGCCACTGCACTCTAGCCTGGGTGACAGAGCAGGACCCTATCTTAAAAAAAAATAAAAATAAAAATTTACAGTGTTCCTTGAAGAGTCATTTTGAGGCTAATTTTTGGAAAGCAGTAATGTCAGATAATGTGTTCCTTCCCCGTGAACTGAGTGGGTCATTGTTAGAGAAAGGAAATTAGAATGTTCTGTCTTAAAAATAAACTGGATTGATTATTGGGTCTCATTTCTTACATATTTTAAAGATATCCTTTTGTATGCAACAAGGAGAATGTAATAAAAAGTTTAAAAACTAATTAGCACTAAAATTCCACTATAATAAACTTTTAGAAAAAACTAGTTTTAGAGGCAAAACTCCTCCTTTGTTATGATAATAGTAGGCATTTTTATTGAATGAGACATAGCTTTTCAAGCTGAAAGCATGCTCTTGGCAGTTCATGAAAATAACTTTCCTTTAAAAGAAGTTATACTGCTTGCATTTGAGAATCCTTATATGCCAGAATGGTGATTATGGAAGCTGAATCCTTGAAAGTTGAAATCAGATGTGGAACATGGAGCACAGGCATGGGGAGTATAAGATTGGGTAGCGTGAAACTCTCATACTCTGTTCACATTCATGGGCATCCCTGACAGAATAGCAATCCCTGGTTTCTTACAAATGGGAAGTTTTCCACCATTTCTCTTGGGAAGCCAGTTGCCTGACAGATGGAACACATTTTCTCATAGGAACAATTCTTTAAATAGTAAATAGTTGCTGTGGTTTGAATGTGTTCCCAAAGAGCATGTGTTGGAAACGTAAACCCCAATGCCACAATTTTGGGAAGTGGTGCCTAACAGAAGGTGTTTAGGTCACAAGGGCTCCACCTTTGTGAATGGATTTATGCCCATTCACATAAGGGCTTGAGGCTGCCAGTTCAAGCTCTTGCTCTCTGTCTTGCCTTCTCTTGCCTTTCTGCCTTCCACCACTGGATGATGTGGCAAGAAGACCCTTGCAATATGCTGGCCCCTTGATCATGGACTCCCCAGCCTCCAAAACCATGATTCAATAAATTCCTGTTCATTATAAATTAATCAGTCTCAGGTTCTATGTCATAGTAGCACAAATGGACCAAGTTTGGGCAAATTTCAAAAACTATGTTAACCAATGTTATACCAAACAAGAACAATGATGAAAATTGCTGGTTTCTTAACATTTTGAGGGGCAAAGATCCATCAGAAAATATGTTGAAAGCTATGGGCTATTGCTATACACATATACACGCACACCACCCCCCCCAAAACATCTGGTTAATAACAAACAAACATAGGTGTAACCTGTGACAAAATAAAGTAGAACTTGTTCCTTTTCAGGAAGCACTAATGGGTACTGCTGACAGTATCTTGTCATTAATACCAGCAGAATTTTCACTGGGCTTTGGAGTATATCAACTGCAGGTATTCATTTACCTTTGGAATATCAGGAAATAGTATTTCAACTTTGAATGTCGTACACATCATCATTATTATCATTAAAATAAAAAATAATTGAGGTGGCTAACATTTAATGAGCTCTTACTCTGTGCCTAGGATTGTGTTACTATCTACTATGTGCTATCTCATTTACTCCTCATACCAGCCCTATGATGCAGTAATATTGTTACAACTTAACAGACAATAAATTGGGGCCTTAACAGAAATCAAGTAACTTCCCAAAGGTAACACAGCTAGTGAGTGGCAGAACTGTGTTCAAAACTCAGCTGCTTGATTCCTGAGAATTTTTATAAAGTCAAATAATTAGTTGAGAATTCTTTTTTCAAATAAGCTACTTAGAAAGCAATCAATGTACATACATGCTATTTTTTCAGTATGTTGGCTAGTTTGAAACTACAAATAATATCTGCAGTGCTTGACATTGTTTCAAGTGATTGTCATTGTTTCAATTCCTTCATTATCAATATGAAGCTAATAAATCTCTTAATCAGGGAGGCTACCTGAAATGATTCTTATTCACTCATACATTTGTTTTGAGCTCTTATTAATTTAAACTGCTTCGTAGTACTAAGGTGTATATGTTATTAGCATTTTACAAATAGAGAAATCAAAGATCAGAGAGATGTCATATCTTCTGCCAGTAAATATTGAGATGCCAGCCCCATAAATACAAATATTGATCAAAAATTGTGCACTCAACTCTTACATTACAAAAGAAGTATTTCTCCAATGGAATCCTCTCCAAATTTTCTTTTATCTTTGACTTTTTTTTTCTGTCACTGACTGACCTTTTCAAGAATCCCACACTGATTAAAATACCTCACTAATCCATATCCATCTGATCACTTCCCTGAATCAGGACTGATAATGGATGTATTATGTTTACAATACATCAAGCATTTCTCAATCTCTAGCTACTACCATATTGAACATTTATTTTAAGCACTTATTCAGATATTTTTAGATTAAACTTTTTATTCAGAGCTAATTAGAATTGTAATTTCCATTGCAAAAAATAATTCAGAGAGATTCAATGGACCTTTTACTCAGTTTTCTCTGATGGCAACAGCATGCAAAAATATAGTACAATCTTACAAAGAGGGATTGACACTTATGTAGTCAGCATACAGAACATTTTTATCACCACAATGATCCTGATGCTGCCATTTTATAACCACACCTAAATCTCCCCCTCCTGGTCCTGAGCTCTGGCAAAACTAATCTGTTTTCTAGTGCTATATTTTTTGTCATTTCAATGTTATATACATGCAATTGTACAGCATATAATCTTGGGGGATTGACTTATCTCCCTCAGCATAATTCCCTTTAGCTGTGTCTAAGTTGTTGTATGTATCAACGGTTTGTTTCTTTTTATTGTTGAGTAGTATTCCACGGTATGGATGCACCACAGTTTATTTTACCATTCGTCCACTCTACAGCTTTGCTGGCTGTTTTACCTGGTGATTCTGTGCTCAAAGCACTTTTAGCAAAAACAATTAAATGTAGTTCCCAAATCACATTTTAATAAAAATTGCCTGAACTTCTTTGATTCTATTGTGTGATTCCAGTGTTCATGAAATAAATCTACCATGAGCATTCATGTACAGGCTTTTGGATGAACATATGTTTTCATTTCTCTGGGATAAATGCCCAAGAAGGCAATTCCTGGCAGAATTTGATTTGAGACCAAAGTTGTCCTAAGCAGTAATTAATCTCTAGCTACTACCGAATGAACTCACTGCCGCACATTGTTTTGCGATGCCAGAATTTGGGATGCCATTTTATATACGTTTTGGAGAGTTTCCTTTTGATGTCTACAGTAGTTTCTCTGTTTGCACTGAGGGAGGAATTAGATGACACAGGCTAAAATTTGCTTCTAATATATCTCATGCAAAAAGTAAGTCATTAGAGTTTTTGAAATACTTTTCCTTGATTGTAGCCACTTACTACACATAGATGGCATGGTGCTCACCTGGGAGTGTGAAATAGGAGGTAGAAGGAGGCAAGAGGACGATGACAAAAGAAAAAGGATGCATTTTATATTGGCCTACGTCTTAGAGCTAATCCTGAATTGAAACTTAAAACAGGCTATGGTAATCTTTGGCCTGGCTCTCCTCCCTAACTGTGTATTCCTATCCCCAGGCTCCCAGGCCAGAGCCCTTTTGCTGCTCTGAACTGTCTAGACACTCACATCTTCCACTAGGTCTTTAGTGCCTTAAACAAAAACCCAGAATTATTGACTTCCACTTGCTCAGCAACACAGCTGATTTTTTCTCCATGTCAGGCTGTAAGCATCAGTCCTGGGCACTGGGTAACCATTTAGGCCATGGTAAGACATAGCACACTTCAAAATCTAGCTCTGCCATTCCTAGGCTGCATGAGCTTGGAAAAGTAATTTAAGTCTTTAAGCCTCAGTTTTGAACTAGGCAAAAGGGCAATAATAGACCTACCTCATAAAGTTCTTGTGAAGAGCACATAAAATACCACATATAAATGAGAGTAGTTAGTGATGACAAATATAAACAGCCTAATAACGATATTATTATTCAAATAAATTCTTGCTGACTTTTGAGAAACTTGTAGTTCTGGGGAAAGATATTTGTTTCCAAACTACTGTTCATTCATTCATTCATCCATTTGTTCAGTACCTATCATGACAGCCACATACTGAGGATACAAATCCGGGCAACATCTAACTCCTACTCATAGGATTAGGAGTTTACTCTGTGTAGAAGATGCTGTGATTGTCACACCATATTCTCCACTTACAGAAGGGTAGTTAATGGAAAATGGCCAATTCAAATCGATGGCTATGGATTTTAATATTTAACACTTGTGATACTCTGAGGGTACATGTTACCTCTCACCCCCCTGATCCTAGCCTGTAGGAATCCAGCCACTGGCCAATCATAGATGGAGATTGAGTGGATAAAGCCTCCATTTTCCTCACCCTTGTTTGGGAGAACTATAAATTGCATTTTACATTATCTCACAGAATACACAACAATGTATTGAGTAATTGCTCCATGTCAGACTGTAAGCATCAGTCCTGGGCACTGGTTAACTATTTAGGCCATGATAAGAGGTAGCACACTTCAAAATCTAGCTCTGCCATTCCTTGGCTGCATGAGCTTGGAAAAGTAATTTAAGTCTTTAAGCTTCAGTTTTCAACTAGGGCAGTGGTCCCCAGGGGTAGCAGACCTGACAATGCACAGGTCATTGGTTTTATTCCCTTTCCCCTCTCACTTCTCCACTTATCTACAACCATTTCCTAGATGGCTTTCCAAATAAAGAATTTAAATTCTGATCTTGTCTATGAGTATCTTTTTGTGGGAACTCAAACTAAGGTAGTATGTATCAGATATAATTCTAGTAAGTCAATATTAATTTATTTAATCTTTGACACAGCACAATGAAATGACTTTCTTAATTTTGAAGATTAAAACAAAAAGCAAAAGCAAAATACTGTCTCACAGTGGTGAAGAAAGTAACTCAAGGGCAATATAATAGATTGTGGCACATCTGCTATTTTATTCTAGGTATATCTGGCTCCAAAGCTTACTGGTTTTAAAATTTTCTTTTGTGTTTTTTTTTTTTGTTTTGGATTTTTTTTGTTATCTTCATTGTAAACTTAATAAGTAGCAATGATAACAATAGAAAATCTGAAGAATTAGAAATAAAAATTAAAATCTATAGTCATTCATTTAAATTGGTAATTTTCATCTGCTTTTAAAGATAATTTAGTTTTGCCTGTTTTCATACGTTTAAAAAATATCTTTTATTGACACTGATTCAAAGTTTAGTTGGTTTCCTTCCCAAGTTTGTCAGCCTCCATAAACAGGAAGGCAGACACATTTTTGGCATACTTTTTTCACATGATAGGGCTCTTCTAATAAAGATGACCACATTTTTCTGCCATGGTACTTGAAATTTTTATCAGTAATGACACTTTTTAAGAGATTTTCTGGATATTGTTGCTTTTTAGTTGGTGATACGGTTTGGCTGTGTCCCCACCCAAATCTCATCTTGAGTTATAGTTCCCATAATCCCCATGTGTCATGGGAGGCAATCAGTGGGAGGTAATTGAATAATGGGGGTGGTTACCCCCATGCTGTTCTTGTGATAGTGAGTGAGTTCTCATGAGATCTGATGGCTTTATAAGGGGCTTTTCCCCCTTTGCTTAGCGCTTTTCCTTCCTGCCTCCATGTGAAGAGGGACATGTTTGTTTCCCCTTCCACCATGATTGTAAGTTTCCTGATGCCTCCCCAGCCCTGCAGAACTGTGAGTCAATTAAAACTCTTTCCTTTATAAATTACCCACTCTTGGGCAGATAGCAGCATGAGAATGGACTAATACAGTTAGGTTTCATATACAGAACGTATCTTCTTGCCAAGGTGAGCCTCTTTGCTTGTTTTTATTTCTTTTGCCATTGTCTACTGCAGTGGTTCCCAAATTACGTTCTATGGAGAAAAATGTAAATACATGATAGTAAGAGCTTTTCTTCAGTAACTAACTTTGAATTATATATATGTAAACACCTTTAACTAGTTGTTTTGAATGATATGCAACAGCTAAGCGTTCCAGGAAGCCACAAATATGATCACATTATGCATTGTCTTTAATAAATTGCCATTAATGAATAGGCATCATTTATCACCTTTCCCTTTAAGTTGTACAATGTCTATTGTATTAAATTGGTATAAATTAATTACGCATTATGCGTTTGTTCTGCAAATTCATTACGTATTTGTGATATTATTTTGGTCTTTATCGATACATTTTACTATAATTAATTAGTTTCTGACAGGGGCTTTATATTCTCTATTTTATCCATGTCATAAATCATTATTGATTTTTCATCAATACTTTAAAAAATCTCTTACTCAAATAAATACGAGAAATAGGAATCTATAGGACTAATGTCCAGATTCTCAGCATAGCATCTAATCACTTCCCCACTGATCTCTGAGCCCCATTATCTTCCTGATAGTACTTTCTGAGGCCTGCTCTTTCCTGAATACAGTATACCTTTTGAGTTCTCTGTGTACTTGCTGATGATATTTTCTCTGTCTGTAATGCACTTTCTACTGTCTATTTGATGAAATTCTTAAAACCTCAATCTAGACATTACTTGCTCCTGAAAGCCTCATTTCCTGCTCAGGGGCAATTTTTGTCTCCTTAGTCATCATAATTTTACATGCCTCTATTACAGACCTATCACCTTGTTAATGCATTATTTGTTAATATATTTGTCTTTTCTACTAGGTCAGGTGTTCCTGAGTCTAGCCTATCTTATATTTGTGTTTGTGGTTAGCATAGGATCTAAAAATACTAAAAATATCCAATAAATACTTACAGAATGACTAAGTAAATGCACATATAGTACGACCTTCATTTTTCTTCCTTCTTCTTTCTCTTTCTTCCTCCTACCACCACGTATTTTTTTACATTATACATTCATGACAACTTTGTACTGACCACTATGTTTCCTGCTACAGAGGAAACAAAAATGATTAAGACATAGTTTTTGAGCTCCATGAATTTTAGTCGGGTATTAACTATCATTGGCCATTGTAAGTTGGGTCCTGGCTGAAATATACACTATAATATTATATAATGTACAATACATATTAGAAACAATATATGTATAATATGTCTTATATGTATATCTCTTTATAGATATACATATCTTCTAAAATCTTCAGTTTTTTTTAGCTATGGCCTAATTACATAGATTTATAAGAGGTTGTGTCACATAATTATTTTAGGTTCTTGTCATTCTAGATCTGATAGTAATTGGACATGACAGTGTTGTAATCATTTTTTATTTGACCAGGAGCAAGGAGAAATAGTTTCCTGATTATAAAAAACTTTAAATGAGAGTAGATATGTTTGGTCAATCTTAGGCATTTCAATAATTTAAGTTTTTAAAAGTTATTCATATAAAAATTAAACGTTGACAATTTCTTTATCCAAATATCATGAAAATTTATACTTGAAGACTTTTCAGCTTGTATTATTTATCTGAGCAACAGCATCCTCCAAAGTGGGTTCTGCAGAAGGCCTTAAATATTTTTAATATTTTTATAAACAAAAAGTGGAAACATCTTGATCAAACAGGTCTAGAGATAGTGAATAGCCTCTAGTCCCATCTCCTTTTGGAAATTCATGTGCTTATTAGCATATTATAAAGCTATGAGATAACCATCAATGAAAAATGCTTATTTCACTTTTTTTTAACAAATTCCTTTGACTTATAAAACTTTTTCTATGTTACGTCTAGAAGCATCCCTTGTGATTAATATTTTGAAATGCATAATAACATTGGTTAATATATTGGGTGACATGGTTGGTAACTTCTGATAATATGTGACATAATAGTCCATTTTATTAACCATTGTAAATACTCAGACAGGTGGAAAAAGAAGCAAGAGAAAATGTCTGCTTCAGCTTGAACACCTTTTGACCACATCCAAAGAACCAAGGCAGAGAAAGAGAATGGGGTACTATGTCAAGGTTCAATATAGAATCAAGCAGAATCAGAATATATGTAGATTTTTCAGAGCTTACCATATAGTCAGAATTAATCACTGCAAATCAGATAGAGAAATAGGAAAATGTCATTAAACAAGTTTCAGACATTTGGGTTGGTTCCGAAAATGTGGCACATGTACACCATGGAATACTATGCAGCCATAAAAAATGATGAGTTCATGTCCTTTGTAGGGACATGGATGAAATTGGAAATCATCATTCTCAGTAAACTATCACAAGGACAAAAAACCAAACACCGTATGTTCTCACTCATAGGTGGGAATTGAACAATGAGAACACATGGACACAGGAAGGGGAACATCACACTCTGGGGGCTGTTGTGGGGTGGAGGGAGGGGGGAGGGATAGCATTAGGAGATATACGTAATGCTGAATGATGAGTTAATGGGTGCAGCACACCAGCATGGCACATGTATACATATGTAACTAACCTGCACATTGTGCACATGTACCCTAAAACTTAAAGTATAATAATAATAAAATTAAAAAAAAAAACAAAAAACAAGTTTCAGAGAAAAGGACTTCCTTTCCAAATGAGGGGCTCTGCTTCCAAGGACAAAGCCAGCTTGGATCATGGGCTGTCAAATGTGAACCAAGAATTACAGCCCCAGGAGGAACAGCTGTCTTGCTTTCAGGACACTGAGGTCTATGCTTTGCTCAAACCTAAAATGTATTGGCCATTGAAGATAAATCGTGATTCTTTTTTTCAATTAAAACTTTGATTTTTGCATCTCAATGATTGCACATAATAGGCACTCCTAAAATATTTGTAACACTAAAGTAAATAAGGAATAAAAGAGTGATCATATGCATAGGCAATATAAATGAAGAGTATTAATTTATCTATAGTATTTTAATAGATTCACCTATGGGTTTTTTTTTTTTTTTGCTTTGGTTTTACTTGATTTTTTAAAAGGGTTTATGTCTGTATCTATTTGTTTCCTTTTTACATGTGTGGATGAAGCTGCAGAGGTGAAGGAAAAGATACTATTTATCACCTACCTCGTAATGCTGTAAGAATTTATTAAATAATGGTGACTCTTCCATGATTCCTTCTCATACTCAATGCAATCCATACTGCTTCCTGTGGAGAAACTGCTGTGTGAATAGCAAAAAATGTTTTTTGATGGCAATGATGAACCCCAAATATAAACTGCCTCTTTAGAGGAGAGAATCTCTAATGTTCTTTTATTGACAGAGCATTGGAAGAATAGAAAATTACAATCTTCTGTCTCAGTTAGCCTGGAGTTCTTCTCTAAATCAATCCCTTATTCAAACATGAAATGTACATCTTATGGCTCCCTCTTCTCTCCTCAACTTCTTGCTTAGGGCAAGACCAATGAGCTTTTGAAGTGCTCCAGCTTAGCTGGTTTTTAATCTTTCTTTTAAAAACATCATTTGCAGCTAGAAATCTGACTCAGTTTAAAATGCTGAGTTTTAGTAAACTGAAAACTGAGATTTATAAATGCATAGTGAAGATGAAATGCAGTAATCGAAGTAATAAAATAGTATTATGAAGAGTAGTTGACATGCATGCTTAGAACCTATTTTTCAAGTATTAAATACTAACTCTAAATTATGTCAAAATCAAACATGCTTTAAAAATAGAAAAGAACTAAAGGTCATATTGTGAAATGTCTATAAATTGTAGTCTTTTTAAAAGCCTCACTGACCAGAAGTTTATAAGAAAAAAAATAGTGATTCCAAAAAATCAGCTGAAACCATAAACACAGAATATTATTTTTCTATTATGTTATGACTCCCCTCTACATTATTTTGTACTTAACCTAAAATTTGTTTTATTTTTGTTTTCTGTTACATACTTTAATATTTGCAAGAATTTTTAAAAAGATATTTGAAATGACTATTTCCCTAAAGATCCAGTTCTAGATGGTGTAGAAAGACCTTGAAATAAGTGAACTAAAGGCTTCTTTTAAGATATCTATAAAGAATTAATTCCTAACTGCAACATCAGAAAGTCAATATTTCTAACAATAAACATAGTATATCCAATAAATTTCTGCTACTATATAGTCCATCTTAATTAGATTTTCTTAATCATAAATAAAGCCTGAAATGACATAACTATTGAAAGTCATGACAAATTGGTGTTTTATGGTTGGATGTGGTCCACCTCATGCTCCTAGAATAGGATGTTTTTAAACTATAGGAGGACATTCTACTTTCTGAGATGCATTCTTATTGTTTACAATCAACATTGGGTCTCCCCTTTAGACTTGTCACTAGGCGGAGACTCAAGTAGAATAATACTCCAAGACCATTTGTTCTTAATGAAAGCAATTTGTTATGAGCTGAGGGGAAAGTGTCCTTTGTCCTTCTGCCAAAACAGCCTTGCTCTGTTTTTGTTAAGGTCATTCAGATTAATGGGGAGACTACAAGATGCTCTAAAACAAAAGCATTACTGGGAAGATGCAAAGCATTTTTCTAAAACAATGCCAAATACCAGAGTACATGTGTAGTATGTTTTCAGACACCTATTATGAAAACTGCTTAAAATTAATTATTCTTAATTGTGTTTTCCTGTATGGTATCCATATGGCCCCATTGTTCATTTAATAAAATGTTTTTTGACAAATGTTATTTTTAAAGAGTGATGGTAGGAATTGTACAGATATAAACAACATTTATAAGACTACACAATTTGTAGTTTATGGTCAGTAGATTTTAATAAGACTATGATCAGAACACATCATTTTATTTTATTTATTTATTTAATTTTTTTGAGATGGAGTCTCGCTCTGTTGCCCAGGCTGGAGTGCAGTGGTGTGATTTCGGCTCACTGCAAGCTCCGCCTCCCGGGTTCATGCCATTCTCCTACCTCAGCCTCCTGAGTAGCTGGGACTACTGGTGCCCACCACCACGCCCAGCCAATTTTTTGTATTTTTTAGTAGAGACGGGGTTTCACCAATCCTTCACTTTAGGTGAACAATTAGGGGAAAAATATACCTATAATCATCCTTGAAGAGTAGCAGATAAAAAAATGAAAAGTAAAATACAAAGAAATGTAATGAATTATCTTAGAGAGGGAATTCATGGCCAGGCCATATGAGATACTTTTATAGTAAAGACTTTCAAGCGTTCTAATTACCACATAGACTGAGGAATGTATGCATTTGAAAAGAAATATCACCTGGATGTCTCTTTCAATTAGAATTCTCTATTTTTCAGTGACTTCATCTTGACAGCTCAATCCAGAAAGATTGAATTTTATCTTTCTCACACTTCTTTCCTAAGGGCTGCATCTGTTAGATGCTTATTTCAAACACTTTGTCTTCATTTCCTGTAAGTTTTCTAACTTTGACCATACATCCCTTAACAAGGATTCTATGAGGTGGAGAGAATAACATATTTATCCAATTTGGAATTTGAAAACAAAAAAGAAAAACCATGTTAAACTTCAAGTAGTATGGTTCTGGATGACAGTGACTTTATAAGAAATTAAAACGATATTTCTCCATTGAGAAGATTTGATAGACCACATATGCACCCTAGAAAAATCATGCTGCCTTTATCATCCCATTCAGGAAAGTTTAATTTTTGTCCTTGAGACATTTAAAGGCATCAGTTGTTCAGTTATTTGTGAGAAGTTCTGACCAGTTCTTGCCTTGTGGTATTCCTATTATGTTACTTAGAGGATTATATATGTGAAGATTTTGTTCTTGCTGCTTTTTGTACGTAAGGCTACGTAATCTTTTATACAAGCTTGTTGGAAACTCATTTGATATGTAAGAAGAGTCCACATATGATACTTAAATAGAACTTCTAGTCCATTAATAAGTACCTATTATGTTCTCCACACTTTAAGACATTTTCAGTAATTATTAATTTGTCCACTGTAAGTGGATGTAATACTGGCTAAAAGTCTTGGTTGGCTGGAACAGAAATATATGACTTCTGTGTGACTGTCATAGGATTTCAGGCTTCCTGTCACTATATATATTTCAATCCTGTTCTAGATGAAGCATAGTGGGAAGTAAGGAAGGAATTCATCATTTTCAGTCATGTGGCTTCTTAATTATAGGCCTCTTTGTTGAGGCTATTCACTTGGGTATCAATTAGGATCAAGTGTTATGCTGTACTGGCTGCTAGATACAAGTCTGCTAAGAAAAGCACTGAGATAACCAACTCAAAGTTGTCATAAACAGAAATGACATGTTGTCACCCTCAAACTGTTATTAATCAGAAATTAGCTGATACTATAGTGGATAAGATTTGCTATGATATAAATGATTAAATCTCAGGAAAACAATTTACGTGTCACTTTCTTCATCGGCATTAGACTTAACAAAATTCTGCCACAAGAGTTTTGTTAGGAGTAACTGAAAACTGAAAGGTAATTTTAAAGGGCTTAGCAAAGTCTTCACAGTAACAAAAATAATAAGGATGTACATACCAGCTAACAAGATAATTGTACAGATAATTGGAAAATGTACTTCCTTGGGTGCAATGTTTATACCAAGAGGTAAAATAATGTTAGTAAGATTCCATCAATGTCCATAAAACACACATTAATGAATGGATTCATGCTGCATCTATGTGTTAGCACACATTTGTATTAGGATTAAATTATAAGATAGGCTTGTATAAATAATGGAGAACAGGAGAGCATTTTTCACGTAAATTTGAGATGATATATTACTGAAGAGTTTTACTCTTACACTAAAAACACATATTCTTAAAACCTTAAATAGAGGAGATAAACAAATACAAAAGCCCAACAACAACAACAAACGCTGCAATTAAAGGAGTTTGAGAGACATACAAACAAAGGCATTTTGGTTCTATACACCTGATACACCTGGTACTGACAGACACTAAAAATATAATATTCTGACAACACCCTTTTGCTTTATGTAGATATATTGTTCTCTATATTACACATACACACATGCGCGCGCACACACACACACACACATATTCTGAGATGGAGTCTCGATCTATTACCCAGGCTGGAGTGCAGTGGCACTATCTCAGCTCACTGCAACCTCCGCCTCCCAGGTTCAAGCGATTCTCCTGCCTCAGCCTCCCAAGTAGCTGGGATTACAGGTACCCGCCACTACACCCAGCTAATTTTTGTATTTTTAGTAGAGATGGGGTTCCACCATGTTGGCCAGGCTGGTTAACTCCTGACCTCAAGTAATCTGCCTGCCTCGGCCTCCCAAAGTGCTGGTATTCAGGATGAGCCACCGCTCCTGGCCTATATTCAACATATTGATTAGCTGAATTAATGAGTTGCCTTGCTACTATTTAGTTGTATTTTTAAAGATGAAACAAAACATAAAGAAGCAAATAATCCAATAAATGTAATTTAATTTATAATTTCCTCTTTCTTCCCTCTCTTCTCGTCCTCCATCTTTGGTCCTACTTTTATTTTATCTTTGCTCTACCTCATTATACAAGGGATTTTTAACTGATCTTAATATTAATTTATGGTAGACAATAATAACTCAACTAAACCTGACACTTCGAGAATATAAATACAGTTTTATTTATACTGATTATTTTAAAATCACACTTTAAAAAATTGTTGCTCATATTTCATGTATAACTGAGCATATTCTAAGATGCTGAACTCTAAATGGGGTATTGTTGAATATGGGGCTGGGCAAAACTCCATGACCTCTGCAGTTTGGTGAACCATTGTTTTGCCCTGTTGCTTGTGGCTTACCCTGTGATCCCTGCAAAGCTCTGAAGTGGTCAACTGATACTTGGCCCAGTGGTTGGATGTTGGTGATACAAACCACTGGTGATACAAATCAGATCACATTCACCAGAATCTGCCCCTTTTGCTTCCCTTGTATACTTGTGTGTACAGGAAAGGATCTCCTAACTGCATTGCCTGAAACAGTACGACAGAGAACAGGTTTTCAGATAATGTCTGTTCTATCCACTGTCTGCTCTTTTGGCTGTAGATAGAAAAATCAGAAACTGGAAGATTACAAGTATCAAGTTCTTCACAAATTTTCAGGTAGATTTGAACATTTTTTTTTTCTTAAAAGTTGACACAAAAAGTCACGGTAATGCAACAACCGGCAATAAAGAAAGGAATCAGGCCAGTCGCGGTGGCTCACCCCCTGTAATCCCAGCATTTTGGGAGGCCAAGGTGGGCGGATCAGTTGAGGTCAGGAGTTCAAGGCCAGCTTCGCCAACATGGTGAAACCCTGTCTCTACTAAAAATTCAAAAATTAGCCAGGCGTGGTGGTGGGCACCTGTAATCCCAGCTACTTGGAAGGCTGAGGCAGAGAATTGTTTGAATCCAGGAGGCAGAGGGTGCAGTAAGCTGAGATTGCATGACTGCACTCAGCCTGCATGACAGAGTGAGACTCCGTCTCAAGAAAAGAAAAAAATTAGCCAGGCATAGAGACACATGCCTGTAATCCCAGCTACCTCAGGAGGCTGAGACACCAGAATCGCTTGAACCTGGGAGGTGGAGGTTGCAGTGAGCCAAGATCAGACCACTGCACTCCAGCCTGGGCAACAGAGTGAGACTGTGTCTTAAAAAAAAAAAAAGAGAAGTGAATCAAGCCATAAGAATATTGTTATTTCCTGATCTTACAACAAAAAATCTACACTATCTGGATTCGATTCAAGTTTGATTTTATTCTCCACATATTTCTGCAATGTTGAATTTACCTTAAGCATACTCGTATCTTATGTTTATATTTCCACTGGCTTTCCAACTGGCTAATGAGTCATACCTTTTATGATAAAATTTCACTAGAGTTGGAAAGGGACATGAGAGCATAGTACTGTATTCAAATCTATTTGTGTTTCTTTTAATAACCAGGTTTATTCCCTTCTTTTAAATCATCCTTATTCCCAAATGGAATTTTGCTAGAAATAGAGTCTAATCATTTCTAATTCCCTTAAGAACTGAAAAGCTGAAGCAATATGGAAGGTTTTAGATACAACTCTATTATTTCTATAATAAGCATAATTTTACCAGCTTGTTATACAAGACTGTTATTGAAGAGCTATTGGGTCATTGGATTGTGAATTACTGAAAATTTCATAACGGTTGGCATATTAACAGATATATGAAATGCTGAATTAATGGGACATTTTCTAGTAGAAAGTTAAAATTAAAAAGCATTGTTAATTATAAAACAACTTGCACTTGTATGCTATCATTATTAGTAACAATGATTTTGATAAAAAATGTTATAAATAGAAGATTACTTATTCTAGCATAGGCTTTTATTGGAGAGAGTTATGTTAGCCATTTGAAAAATCATTAGCTACTTACATAATTAATAGTATAAAATAAGTAAAAACTTGATTTTTCTAGATAGAAATATGTTGTCCTTTGAATGTTTTATATACGCAAATATTTTTAAATAAAATATATAACTACATGTTTGAATACAAATATTAATTTTCTTTTATAAAAGTTTAGACATATTGTTAATTAAAAAGCAATAAATATAAAAGATTTGAGTCTGAATTTTATGTTTTCACAGTTATAATATTATTGGTTAGGTTTACCAAATTATTAAGCTATATTAACTATGCTACTACAAAGTGCCTAGGAACTGAAATTTAGAAAACTGTACAGTATGAACATCTTCTAGCATAAAACTAAAAATGTGGTGATGAATGAAGGCTCTAAAATATGTCAAATATGGACAATGTTAATTCTAATTTGCAAATTTTATATCTTTCCTGTTTTTGCCCTTCACTAGTCTGAACAAATATACCAACATATTAGCTGTCTAATTTTCAAATTATTTTATTGTTCACTCTAAAATTTCCCACAAGTTACTCATTTCCTTAGATTACCAAAATTAATTGACCTGGAAGTGAGAAGATAAGTTAACATTTTAATGAGGCTGATAATACCACTGAGCTCAGAGCCTACACCTTTGACTTTAAAAGTATAGTTTCAGGTGAGTTTAAGGATGCAGAAGTAATGAAATACAGAAGATTGACAGGGGGAATTGAATGGAAGAGACAGTAGATATTTTGAAGGTGTATTCTACAAGACTGGGAAACCAATCGGATTAAAGGAGTAAAGAATTAGCGAACTGAGTGATAGCTTCTCAGCTCCCTAACACGTAAAAGCTCTGGTAATTATAATAACAAGCACTTAAAATATAATTTACCATGTGCTATACATATATTAACTCATTTAATGTTCAAAACAATCTTGGGTAGTAAATTTTATTACCATCCCATTATAAAGATGAAAAAAATAAGGCAATATAGATGTTAATTTTTTTGCCCAAAACCACCAAGCTAGTAAATGGCAGAGCTGAGCTTTAAACCTTGGAAGTTTTATTTGGGTTTGTGGTCTTTAACACTATGTAATAATGCTGTATTACCTTTCTATATCCTTTTTTCCCAATAAAACAGGTATCACCAAGCTGTGTGCTTGGATAATTGGGGAATTTTTTCAGTTATTTAATCTTTATCCTACTTTGTATCTATGCTAGAAGACCAGGAGAGTAATAGGTTGAATTTGAATGCATCCCTGTGTATCCACGCTGAAGGAAACCTAGCACACTCTGGATTGGAAATTTCAGTTGAGCCCAAAGTGTCAAGTTATTTCAGAAGGCTCACATAAGTCCTTAGAGATGTGCACATTGCTATCACTTCACTGGAAGTTTCCCTCACAATTAACTGTACTGTAAGAAGTTCTGCTAAGACCTTGCTCAAGAACCCTGAACCAATTATCCCTTCTGATCTCGGGATTCTTACATAAAATGATCCATTTGTTATCCACGAGAGTTAATGACCCTTTAATATCTGATGTGATCATAAGATTAAGAGCTTGGCTTTTGGAATCCAGAAGATTTAACTAGTTCTTAGTCGTAATAAAGTGGTTAAGAGTGAACATTCTGGAGCCAGATTGCTTGAGTTCAAACTCCAGCCTCACTACTAGTTACTGATGACCTTGGAAAAATTCAATTCACTTTGTGTAACTCACTTTTCTCATTTGTAAAATGTGTAACACATTAGAATCATCTCACAACTTGTTATGAGAATTAAATGAGATAATATATGTACAAAATTTTAAACAGTGTCTGCCTTTTGGTACATCCTTGATGAATATTATCTATTCTAGTACTATGGGTGCTTGAGCAAGGTGCTTATGCTTTAAAGCCTCAACTTCATTACCCATGACATGATCATGGTAATAACTGCTGCCTTGTAGAGTTGTTGCGAGGCTTATAAGATATGGTGAATGGAAAGTGTTTTGTACAGAGCCTGGCATAAATCCAGTGTCACCCTCCTGTATTTCTACTTTGCACTCCTGGACATGATTGCCCTGGTGTCTGTTCACAGCTGCAGATTCACAACAGCATGTCTACTGTTATGTGATTGTGTTATTTTGTTAAGAAATGGGCATTAGAAATGATACAGAGAGATGGGGAGGGCTAAGTTAGGCCATTTGGGTGAGATTTGGAAAAGGCTGGAGCCCCAAGAAACAGCCCCACTTTCTGGAGCAGGTCTGTGAATGGGGCTTGCTGTGCTGCATAGGGACATGCGTGCTGGACAGAAGAAACAGTGATAATTGAGAGTCCTGAGATTGGTGCAAGCAGTATTCATGTGAGGGTGGTCCTGCAGCCAGCCTGGCTGACACCAGTGGTCTCCAGGTGACTTTGTCTTTTGTTTCTCTATGAATATTTGGAAATCTTAGCTTTGGCATGGGTATGGCTGCTGGCTGTGTTTCAGATATATTTTAAAGTCTGAATATAGGTGTCAACAAAAGGGGGTACATATGAGTGGGAAGGGAGCAAAGGAACATCTGTCATGTAATCTACATACTCAATATTACCAGCATAGGAAGGTGGATAAACCTGGGCAAATTTCTCTGAATATTGAAGTATTTTGTCGTATATAAGCACATGCAGATAGGTATAAATTTCAGTAGAGAACTATATTTTCAAACATATTAAACATGTTAATTTACTGAGTTCTTATAATATATGTAAACCAGGGATTATGATCCTAATTTGACAGATAAGGATGGGAAAACCTAGGCTCAGAGAGATTGAGAAACAAACCCGAAACCTAATAGTAAATAAAAGAACTTGGATTTGATGCCTGATCTATTCTACACTATGTGTGTGTGTGTGTATGTGTGTGTGCACACATGTGTGTGTGAGAGAGACTTGTGGGTAGCAGATAAAAATCTCGCTAAGATTCAGAAACGTAAGAAATACAACAATTTTGTATAAATAAATTCAATCTCTATTTTGAGCCTACATTTCACTCTGTGGCAGAAACATACTTTTAGTCGGTTTGTACCCCTTTTCTTAGCCTGCATCTAAGTTCCAGGAAGCTTGCCTTGGAATACAGCCAGAGAGGGACACTTCATCCTTAATATTGTATATCCCTAAATGTATTCATGTAAACAACTCTTGTTTTTATGGAGATCATATGATTTATGATCTCAAGCAGACACTTTCCAGAATAAAAGGAGATACTGGAAATAAACATGCCAAGACAATGAATACAAGGCATGACTACCTCAGGCAAACCAGATGTGCGGTCCCTATGCATATTTCTTTCTGCTGGGTCTCTTCTGGTCTGGCAACCCTCTTCAATAATTTTGTACCAAGCCCAGGTTCACAAGGAAGTATGTGTAAAGGGAGCACATGTTGCCAAGAGTCAGTCTACAGAGGCAAGGCAAAGCACAACATGGCTGCAGCTGTGTGCCATAAGGACAGAAACCCAGTGCCTTGACTCTGTGTGCTATTTGTCCTTATTCAGCTTTTGTGTCCTGTATTGCCTGAATTGGGACTACATCAAGCTCTGGGAGTCTCTCTGAGACTGTCCATGTCTCTGTCTGTTTCAGCCCACAGGAATGTCTTCATTTGCTGGTTTCTTGCCATCTTTCTCAGGCTGTCTATGGGGAAGGTCTCTTCCATTCTCAGAGTCCACAAATCTATTGTGGGCAACAATATAGTAATAAGGGAGGTGAAAAGATGCAACAAATAAACTCAAACCCCACTGGCTTTTGTCTTGGTTACCTCCTGCTCCAATCGAGTGTTTGGTGGGCACCTTTTCAGTCACAGTATGATTCATGGTCCAGGCTCTTTCCATCTGTGGCTCCTCCATCTTCTAAGGTCTCTTCTAGAAAAGAGACAGAGCATGGGGTTTATAGAAACTAATCTTAAAAGTGGTGTACATCACTTCTACCCACTTAAACTGAAAGAGAGCTGAGCAATGTCAGCTAGCAGGGATCAAGGCTTGGGAGGGAAAACCAGGATTTTTGTAAGCACTGGCATTCTTGACCAGGCAGCACCTCCCTGTGTCAATCTTTTTTGTGGCTTTCCTCTTCTCTGCCATCAGCCTGATTTGGGAAAGGAGGCTGGGGCTAGGCATACATGCTTTTCTTAATCATCTTCTGTCAAATACTCTGTCTATACTAAGATTCCTCTGAGTTGATTTTTTTTCTACGAGTTTTATGCTTTTGAAAACAAGGCCAGAAACATACTCATTTTTCCTGTTTTCCACTCTGTCACATTACTCTTCTGAGTTATAGGTTGGGCTGTTTGGGGTGTGTGTGTGTGTGTGTGTGTGTGTGTGTGTGTGTGATAGAGAGAGAGAGAAAGAGATGCAGGTACAGTGGGGCAAAAGAATAAAGTCAGAGAGTAACAGGAAAAATTGTTAATATTCTCAAAGCATTATCTCAGGATGTAACTATGTAGCTATGGCTCAACTACTGTGAACTGGCCCATTTCCACACAGCAAATATAAATGCAACGTTGTTTCTCTCTTCAAGGCTGTATCACTTGTGTGTTCAGGTGTTCTAAAGACATGAGGATCTAGAGGGTGGCTCATGCTATACTGATACACTGGCAGAAACAGAAGCTGGCCTCAGACAAGCCATGTTTGAAATATGAAAACTAGGCAAATCCCCCAATTTAATTAATAAGTTTTAGCAATTCAACTTCTCCAGCATAAACAATCCATTACATTTTTATATACGATGGCAGCAATTAAAATTTTCTAATACAGTAAAAATCAATTTCTCATTGAAGGTAAAAATGACTATTAATATCTACACCGAGTTTTGCTCAAGTATAGCATAATGTAGGTTTAGAGATGAATCATCAGAACTCTCTGAGGTGGCATTGCTCAGGAAGGCAGGTGCCTGGTGAGAATAGACGGCCCCCACTAGGAGACTCCATAACCACACAAAAAAAGGCAAAGGGGTGGTGGATCTGAGTTACAGGCAGTGGGCACAGAATATGTCTTGATCAGAGTTCTTGGGCTGTGCATGCACCAGGATGGGGGCTGACGTTATAAATAAGAATGTTTTTTGACCTTGTACCACATTGAGACTCGGGAGTCTGTGAGCCCTCCAGGATACTGTGGATACCAAGGATTCTCCATCTTCTGAAGAATTTCTATGGAATACTGCAATCAAGCATATTGGAAGCCACCAAGCAGAGCATCTGGCCCATACTTCAGTATTCCAGGCTGAAACACCCATGACTGCCTAAAGCCTGTATTTTCCTTTGGAGAATGTTCACTACCTGAGTCCTCCAGCCATCTGGTCTCCTTCTACTACTGGGTAGACTCAGATGTCCAGCATTTCTGAGCTGCCTCACACAAGCTGAGCCACAGAGCCATGCAGCACTGCGCTTCTGCAGCCTGATCTCCAACGCTGCAAACTTTGCCAGTTGACTAAGAGCCCCTCTGCCCTGAAGTCTCATCACTTTCAGGGATACTGCTATCCTACTACCTACAGCCACTATTGGTTCAATGGTAAAATATGTTCTTGCCATTTTAAACCTCAGTCTTTACCCTGGTGCATGCACAGCCCAAGAACTCTGGGTCAATCAGTGTTCTGTGTCCAGTGCCTCTGACCTAGATCTACCACGCTTTTGCCTTTCATGTGGTCATAGAGTCTCCTAGTGGGGATCCTCTGTTTTTACCTTGCCCTTGAATTTCTTTAAATAAAATCAAATTTAATTTAATAGTAAGTTCTGGGATATATATGTAGGATGTGCAGGTTTGTTACACAGGTAAACGTGTGCCATGGTGGTTTGTTGCACCCATCAACACATCAACTAGATAGTAAGCCCCGCATGCATTAGCTACATGAATGTCTGTTCCACCCCACATGCATGTTCCGCCCCACATGCATGTCTGTTCCACCCCACTGACAGGCCCCATTTTATGTTGTTCCCCTCCCTCTGTCCATGTCTTCTCCTTGTTCAGCTCCCACTTATAAGTGAGAACATGCGGTGTTTGGTTTTCTCTTCCTGTGTTAGTCTGCTGAGGATAATGGCTTCCAACTCCATCCATGTCTCTGCAAAGGACGTGATGTTATTCCTTTTCATGGCTGCATAGTATTCCATGGTGTCTATGTTCCACATTTGCTTTATCTAGTCTATCATTGATGGGCATTTGGGTTGATTCCATGTCTTTGCTATTGTGAATAATGCTGCAATGAACATACGTATGCATGTATCTTTATAATAGAATGATATATATTGCTTTTGGTATATATCCAATAATGAGATTGCTGGGTCAAATGGTATTTCTCCTTCTAAATCTTTGAGGAATGACAACACTGTCTTTCACAATGATTGAGTTAATTTACTTTCCCACAGTGTAAAAGCATGCCTATTTCTCCACAGCCTTACCAGCATCTGTTGTTTCTTGACTTTTTAATAATCACCATTCTGATTGGCCTGAGATGGTATCTCATTGCATTTCTGTAATAATCAGTGATGCTAAGCTCTTTTTCATGTTTGTTGGCTGCATAAATGTCTTCTGTTGAAAAGCGTCTGTTTAGGTCCTTTGCCCACTTTTTAATGGGGTTGTTTGTACTTGTAAAATTGTTTTACTTGTAAATTTGTTTAAGTTCCTTGTAGATTCCGGATATTAGATCTTTGTCAGATGGAAAGATTGCAAAATATTCTCCCATTCTGTAGGTTGTCTTTTCACTCTGATGATAGTTTTTTTGCTGTGCAGAAGCTCTTTAGTTTAATTATATCCCATGTGTCAATTTTTTCTTTTGTTGCAATTGCTTTTGATGTTTTTGAAATTTTTGGCTGTTCCTATGCCCTGAGTGGTATTGCCTAGATTTTCTTCTCGGGTTTTAATAGTTTTGGGTTTTACATTTAAGTCTTTAATCCATCTTAACTTTTGTATAAGATGTAAGGAAGGGGTCCAGTTTCAATTTTCTGCATATTAGCCCTTGTCTTTCTAAGGGATGCCCCCCACTCAGAGAGTTCTGATTATATATTTCCCAGTCTACATTGTGCTATACTTGAGTAAAACCCAATGCAACTATTACTAGTTATGTTTGCCTTCAATGAGAAACTAATTTTTACTGTATTTAAAAACTTTAATTGCTGCCATTGTATAAAAAATAAATTAATGGGCTATTTATATTTGTAAAGTTAAATTGCTAAAACTTGTTGGCTCAAATATTTTGACTGGAATTAGTGATATATGCTCTTGTTATTTCTAACATTTGCATAAAGCTAAGAGGGTAAAAACTTGCCCAAAATATCCAAGTCTATCCTCTGCTTTTCCATTCACATTCATATGCTTGTGAACTTTCTACTTCATTGGGGTCACTTGACTTCAATGAAGACTTCTAATGCTCAGAACAATAATAGGAATAAAAGTTTTGTTGTCCTTGATTTTGAAAGTGTTCTTCATTAGAATAAAAGGGGGTGCTATTTAAGAACAGAATTTTTATTATAGCAGCACTTAAGCACATTAGCCTCATGTGTCTTGGGCTCACTGTCATGGTTCTTACAATTTTGGCAGGCTAGTTTAAAAAAAAAAAGAAAAAAGAAAAACTGGCCAAACAGACAGGCTCCTGGTGCCTCTTGCAAAGCACCAGTAGAATTGTGGAAACAAATATTTGTTTTGAAGTTCTGAATAATTTCACACAATGAAATGTGGCTGTATTTTTTTTTATCTTTAAGTTCTAGGGTACAAGTGCACAATGTGCAGGTTTGATACATAGGTATACATGTGCCATGTTGGTTTGCTGCACCCATCAACTAGTCATTTAAATTAGGTATTTCTCCTAATGCTATCCCTCCCGCAGCCCCCCACCCCCCAATAGGCCCTGGTGTGTGATGTTCCCTGCCCCGTGCAAGTGTTCTCATTGTTCACTTTCCACCTATGAGTGAGAACATGCGATGCTTGCTTTTGTCTTTGTGACAGTTTGCTGAGAATGATGGTTTCCAGATGTCCCTGCAAAGGACATGAACTCATCCTTTGTTATGGCTGCGTAGTATTCCATGGTGTATATGTGCCACATTTTCTGAATCCAGTCTATCACTGATGGACATTTGGGTTGGTTCCAGGTCTTTGCTATTGTGAATAGTGCCGCAATAAACATGTGTGCGTGTGTCTTTATAGTAGCATGATTTATAATCCTTTGAGTATATAACCAGTAATGGAATTGCTGGGTCAAATGGTATTTCTTGTTCTAGACCCTTGAGGAATTGCCACACTGTCTTCCACAATGGTTGAACTAATTTACACTCCCACCAACAGTGTAAAGGTGTTCCTATTTCTCCACATCCTCTCTAGCATCTGTTGTTTCCTCACTTTTTAATGTTTGCCACTCAAATTGATGTGAGATGGTATCTCGTTGTTGATTTGCATTTCTCTGATGACCAGTGATGATGAGCATTTTTTCATGTGTCTCTTGGCTGCATAAATGTCTTGTTTTGAGAAGTGTCTGCTCATATCCTTTGTCCACTTTTTGATGGGGTTGTTTGTTTTTTATTGTAAATTTGTTTGAATTCTTTGTAGATCTGGATATTAGCCCTTTGTCAGATGGGTAAATTGCAAAAATTTTCTCCCATTCTGTAGGTTGCCTGTTCACTCTGATGGTAGTTTCTTTTGCTGTGCAGAAGCTCTTTAGTTTAATTAGATCCCATTTGTCTATTTTGGCTTTTGTTGCCATTGCTTTTGGTGTTTTAGTCAAGAAGTCCTTGCTTATGCCTATGTCCTGAATGGTACCACCTAGGTTTTCTTCCAGGGTTTTTATGGTTTTAGGTCTAACATTTAAGTCTTTAATCCATCTTGAATTAATTTTTGTATAAGGTGTAAGGAAGGGATCCAGTTTCAGTTTTCTACATATGGCTAGCCAGTTTTCCCAGAACCGTTTATTAAATAGGGAATACTTCCCATTTCTTGTTTTTGTCAGGTTTGTTGAAGATCAGATGGTTGTAGATGTGTGGTGTTATTTCTGAGGCCTCTGTTCTGTTCCAATGGTCTATATCTCTGTTTTGGTACCAGTATCATGCTTGTTTTGGTTACTGTAGCCTTGTAGTATAGTTTGAGGTCAGGTAGCATGATGCCTCCAGCTTTGTTCTTTTGGCTAAGGATTGACTTGGCAATGCGGCCTCTTTTTTGGTTCCATACAAACTTTAAAGTATTTTTTTCCAATTCTGTGAAGAAAGTCATTGGTAGCTTCATGGGGATGGCATTGAATCTATAAATTAGCTTGGGCAGTATGGCCATTTTCACAATATTTATTCTTCCTATCCATGAGCATGAAATGTTCTTCCATTTGCTTGTGTCGTCTTTTATTTTATTGAGCAGTGGTTTGTAGTTCTCCTTGAAGAGGTCCTTCACATCACTTGTAAGTTGGGTTCTTAGGTATTCTATTCTCTTTGTAGCAATTGTGAATGGGAGTTCACTCATGATTTGGCTCTCTGTTTGTTATTGGTGTATAGGAGTGCTTGTGATTTTTGCATATTGACTTTTTATCCTGAGACTTTGCTGAAGTTGCTTATCAGCTTAAGGAGATTTTGGGCTGAGATGATGGGGTTTTCTAAATATACAATCATGTCATCTGCAAACAGGGATAATTTGACTTCCTCTTTTCCTAATTGAATACCCTTTATTTCTTTCTCTTGCCTGATTGCCCTGGCCAGAACTTCCAACACTATGTTGAATAAGAGTGGTGAGAGAGTGTCTTGTGCTGGTTTTCAAAGGGAATGCTTCCAGTTTTTGCCCATTCAGTGTGATACTGGCTGTGGGATTGTCATAAATAGCTCTTATTATTTTGAGATATGTTCCATCAATACCTAGTTTATTGTGAGTTTTTAGCATAAAGGGCTGTTGAATTTTGTCAAAGGTCTTTTCTGCATTTATTGAGATAATCATGTGGTTTTTGTCATTGGTTCTGTTTATGTGATGGATTACATTTATTGATTTGCATATGTTGAACCAGCCTTGCATCCCAGGCATGAAGCCGAACTGATAGTGGTGGATAAGCTTTTTGATGTGCTGCTGGATTCAGTTTGCCGGTATTTTATTGAGGATTTCCACATCAATGTTCATCAGGGATATTGGTCTAAAATTCTCTTTTTTTGTTGTGTCTCTGCTAGGCTTTGGTATCAGGATGATGCTGGCCTCATAAAATGAGTTAGGAAAGTTTCCCTCTTTTTCTATTGATGGGAATAGTTTCAGAAGGAATGGTACCACCTCCTTTTTGTACCTCTGGTAGAATTCGGCTGTGAATCCGTCTGATCCTGGACTTTTTTTGGTTGGTGGGCTGTTAATTATTGCCTCAATTTCAGAGCCTGTTATTGGTCTATTCAGAGATTCAACTTCTTCCTGGTTTAGTCTTGGGAGGGTGCATGTATCCAGGAATTTTTCCATTTCTTCTAGATTTTCTAGCTTATTTGTGTAGAGGTGTTTATAATATTCTCTGATGGTAGTTTGTATTTCTGTTGGATTGTTGGTGATATCCCCTTTATCATTTTTTATTGTGTCTATTTGATTCTTCTCTCTTTTCTACTTTATTAGTCTTGCTAGCAGTCTATCAATTTTGTTGATCTTTTCAAAAAACCAGCTCCTGGATTCATTGATTTTTTGAAGGGTTTTTTGTGTCTCTATCTCCTTCGGTTCTGCTCTGATCTTAGTTATTTCTTGCCTTCTGCTAGCTTTTGGATTTGTTTGTTCTTGCTTCTTTAGTTCTTTCAATTGTGATGTTAGGGTGTCAATTTTAGATCTTTCCTGCTTTCTCTTGTGGGCATTTAGTGCTATAAATTTCCCTCTACACACTGATTTAAATGTGTCCCAGAGATTCTAGTACGTTATGTCTTTGTTCTCATTGGTTTCAAAGAACATCATTATTTCTGCCTTCATTTTGTTATTTACCCAGTAGTCATTCAGGAGCAGGTTGTTCAGTTTCCATGTAGTTGTGCAGTTTTGAGTGAGTTTCTTAATCCCGAGTTCTAATTTGATTGCACTGTGGTCTGAGAGACAGTTTGTTGTGATTTCTGTTCTTTTACATTTGCTGAGGAGTGCTTTACTTCCAATTATGTGGTCAATTTTAGAATAAGTGCGATGTGGTGCTGAGAAGAATGTATATTCTGTTGATTTGGGGTGGAGAGTTCTGTAGATGTCTATTAGGTCTGCTTGTTGCAGAGCTGAGTTCAATTCCTGGATATCCTTGTTAACCTTCTGACTTACCGATCTGTCTAATATTGACAGTGGTGTGTTATAGTCTCCCATTATTATTGTGTGGGAGTCTAAGTCTCTTTGTAGGTCTCTAAGGACTTGTTTTATGAGTCTGGGTGCTCCTGTATTGGGTGCATATATATTTAGGATAGTTAGCTCTTCTTGTTGAATTGATCTCTTTACCATTATGTAATGGCCTTCTTTGTCTCTTTTGATCTTTGTTGGTTTAAAGTCTATTTTATCAGAGACTAGGATTGCAACCCCTGCTTTTTTTGTGCTTTGCATTTGGTTGGTAGATCTTCTTCCATCCCTTTATTTTGAGCCTATGTGTTTCTCTGCACATGAGATGGGTCCTCTGAATACAGCACACTCATGGATCTTGACCCTTTATCCAATTCGCCAGTCTTTGTCTTTTAATTGGGGGCATTTAGCCCCCAATTAAATTTTATTTAATTAACCTTAAATATTACATTTAAGGTTAATATTGTTATGTGTGAATTTGATCTGCTCATTTTGATGTTCGCTGATTATTTTGCCCATTAATTGATGCAGTTTCTTCATAGCATTGATGGTCTTTCCAATTTGGCATGTTTTTGCAGTGGCTGGTACTGGTTGTTTCTTACCATGTTTAGTGCTTCCTTCAGAAGCTCTTGTAAGGCAGGCCTGGTGGTGACAAAATCTCTCAGCATTTGCTTGTCTGTAAAGGATTTTATTTCTCCTTCACTTATGAAGCTTGTTTGGCAGGATATGAAATTCTGGATCGAAAATTCTTTTCTTTAAGAATATTGAATACTGGTCCCCACTCTCTTCTGGCTTGTAGGGTTCTTGCTGAGAGATTCGCTGTTAGTCTGATGGGCTTCCCTTTGTGGGTAACCCGACCTTTCTTTCTGACTGCCCTTAACATTTTTTCTTTCATTTCAATGTTGGTGAATCTGACAATTATTTGTCTTGGAGTTGCTCTTCTCAAGGAGACTCTTTGTGGTGTTTTCTGTGTTTCCTGAATTTGAATGGTGGCCTGCCTTGCTAGGTTGGGGATGTTCTCCTGGATAATATCCTGCAGAGTGTTTTCCAACTTGGTTCCATTCTCCCCATCACTTTCAGGTACATCTATCAAATGTAGATTTGGTCTTTTCACATACTCCCATATTTCTTGAAGGCTTTGTTCATTTCTTTTTACTCTTTTTTCTCTAACCTTGTTTTCTTGCTTCATTTCATTAATTTGATCTTCAATCACTGATACCCTTTCTTCCACTTGATCGAATAAGGTATTGAAGCTTGTGCATGCATCACGAAGTTCTTGTGCCATGGTTTTCGGCTCTATCACATCATTTAAGGTCTTCCCTACACTGTTTATTCTAGTTAGTCATTCGTCTAACATTTTTTCAAGGTTTTTAGCTTCCTTGCGATGGGTTTGAACATGTTCCTTTAGCTTGAGAAAGTTTGTTATTACTGACCTTCTGAAGCCTACTTCTGTCAACTTGTCAAAGTCATTATCCATCCAGCTTTGTTCTATTGCTGGCGAGGATCTGCGATCTTTTGGAGGAGAAGATGTGCTCTGGTTTTTAGAATTTTCAGCTTTTCTGCTCTGGTTTCTCTCCATGTTTGTGGCTTCATCTACCTTTGGTCTTTGATGTTGTTGACCTATAGGTGGGGTTTTGGTGTAGATGTCCTTTTTGTTGATGTTGTTGCTATTCCTTTCTGTTTGTTAGTTTTCCTTCTAACAATCAGTTCACTTAGCTGCACGTCTGTTGGAGTTTGCTGGAGGTCCACTCCAGACCCTGTTTGCTTGGGTATCACCAGTAGAGGCTGCGGAACAGCAAACATTCCTGCTTGATCCTTCCTCTGGAAACTTTGTCCCAGAGGGGCATCCACCTATATGAGGTGTCAGTCAGCCCCTACTGGGAGGTATCTCCTGATTAGGCTACATGGGAGTCAGGCACCCACTTGAGGAGGCAGTCTGTCCATTCTCAGAGCTCAACCACCTTGCTGGGAGAATCACTGCTCTCTTCAGAGCTACCAGACAGGGATGTTTAAGTCTGCAGAAGTTGTCTGCTGCCTTTTGTTCATCAATGCCCTGCCCACTGAGATGGAGTCTATAGAGGCAGTAGGCCATGCGAGCTGTGGTGGGCTCTGCCCAGTTCGAGCTTCCTGAACCTACTCAAGCCTCAGCAATGGTGGACATCCCTCCCCCAGCCAGGCTGACGCCTCACAGTTTGATCTCAGACTGCTGTGCTAGCAGTGAGCAAGGCTCCATGGGCATGGGACTGCGGGGCCAGGCACGGGAAAGAATCTCCTTGTCTGCCAGTTGCTAAGACCTTGGGAAAAGTGCAGTATTCAGGCAGAAGTGTCCCGTTTTTTCCAGGTATAATCTGTCCCAGCTTCCCTTGGCTAGGAAAGGGAAATCCTCCAACCCCCTGTGCTTCCCAGGTGAGGCAACACCCTGCCCTGCTTCAGCTCATCCTCCATGGGCTGCACCCGCTGTCCAACCAGTCCCAATGAGATGAACCAGGTATCTCAGTTGGAAATGCAGAAATCACCCGTCTTCTGCATTGACCACTCTAGGAGCTGCCAACTGGAGCTGCTCCTATTCAGCCATCTTTGAACAGATCTTGCGGCTGTATTTTTTTAAAACTAATTCACTGGAAAGGAAGTTTACGATTCAGAAGTTTATGACTCAGAAGTTCAGATGATTATTAATAAAGTGTCTCAGTACTGAAGCTGTTGCAGTGGGGTTCCCTCACCTCTCCAGAAAAGAACACACTCTTGGGAGCAGCTCCTCTCACCAGTGATTATGCTTATAATCCTTTAATATGAGTCATGATATAGAACACTTTTTGATCCTCACTCTCTCCACTGCCCCACTGCTACTCTCAACCCTGCTATTTTGGCTGGAGCTTGGGCATAAGGCTTCAAAGACCAGCCAATTGATTTTTGAAAATTTGATAGAAACTGGAAAAAATAAAAGTAGTTCTCTTTATATGTATGCCTATATAAAGGTAGATATTTCAATTCATCGTTGGCGCAGACTGTTTTTGTTTATTTGCTTCTTTTCGAAAGACCATCTGGATTGTTTCTTTAATTTCAGAAATATGGTCTTAAGGAAAACTGTAGAAATATGAATGGTCATTTTTAGACAGAGCAGTTAAGAGTTCTCTTGAATAATTCAATTTTTATTTGTATAAATTTAAGACGTACAAGTGAATTTTGTTAGATATACCATGGAGTGGTAAAGTCTAGGCTTTTAATATATTCATCACCCAAGTAATGTATGTTGTACCCATGAAGTAATTTCTCATCACCCACCCCTCTCCCACTCTCATCACCCTTTTGAGTCTCAAGTTTCTATCTGTCCACACTCTATGCCCATGGGTACACATTATTTAGCTCCCAGTTGTAAGTGACATGTGGTATTTATCTTTCTATTTTGGAATTAGTTCACTTAAGATAATTGCCTCCAATTCTATTCATGTTACTGTAAAAGAAACAATTTCATTTTTATGACTAAATAGTATTCTGTGGCATGCATATACCATATTTTCTTTATCCAGTCATGTATCAATGGATATTTAGGTTGATTCCATGTCTTTGTTACTGTGAATAGTGCTGCAACTTGTTATGTGTGTAGTTCAAGCTATGTTGCTTGTGTTTTCCTCCTCTGGGTGGATTTGGATTGTTCTTTGTATGGTAAAACATAGTTTGTACTCGTAAAATTGTATTTTGGCAGAGCAGTAGCTTACAGGAGATGGTGACTTAAGATGAAGAGAACTGCAAAAAGAATTTTGACCTTGACAGTAAGAAGGATTTAAAAAAGATGGTGAGCTGTTCTTTGTGTATCTCAGTTTAGATGATTTTCCTGATATATTGTGATATTAATGGTAAAACTCATGAAGTCTTGATTTGAGTTTAACATATTCAGCATCATACCTGCTTGCAAATTTCCCAACACTTTGGGGTTTATTCATTTTTTTTGTATGTCAAACCAAATCAAATACAATAGTCCCCCTACCCACCCTTATCTGTGGTTTTTCTTTCTGCAGCTTCAGTTACCCGTGGTCAACCATGGTCCAAAAATATGAAATGGGAAAATTTCAGAAATAAACAATTAATAAGTTTTGACCTTTGTGTTGTTGTGAGTAGCGAGATGAAATCTCACTTCCTGCTCCATCCTTCCTGGGATGTGAATCATCCTTTTCTCCAGCATATCCACGCTGTAGAAACCACCTGCCCTTAGTCACTTCCTAGCCATCTCCATGATCAGATCCACTGTCATGGCCTCACAGTGTTTGTGTTCAAGTAATCCTTATTTCACTTAAAAATGGCCCTGAAGTTCAAGAGTAGTGATGCTGGCATATTGTTATAATTGTTTGATGTTATTATTATTGTTGTTAATCTCTTACTGTGCCTAAATGATAAAACTTATCATCAGTATATGTGTAAAGGAGACAACAGTGTATATAGAATCCAGTACTATCCACAGTTTCAAGCATCCTCTGGAGGTCTTTGAATAAATCCTCTGAGGATAAGGGAGGACTATGATATACTAATAATTTTATTTTTAATATGTTTCTCTAAGGCAAGATTTTTCAATTTTTACACTATTTACATTTTAGGATCAGTAATTCTTTCTTGTGGGAATCTATCTTATGCATTGTAAGATGTTTAACGGTACCTTGGCCTCTACCTATTAGATGTTGGTACTACTCCCTCTCCAAGTTGTGACAACCAAATATGTCTCCAGACATTATCAAATTTTGCCTGAGAGTCAAAATTGTTTCTGGCAGAGAACCACACTGGTCTAAAGCCACCATTTCATTCCTTTAATGCTTTCTAAATTATCATGAGGGATCGTAGTCTTGCTATCTCTGGCATTGAATCTCTAATGTTACATGTTTTAGTTTTTAAATATGTCAGCACCACACTCCTGATAGCAATTTCAGTATTAGTCATCTATCACTATTATGCTGAGTAACAAATAGCACAGAAATGAAAAGTCACAGTTGCTTGTAACACCTAAGTTTATTTATCACTCATGTTATGTGTTAGCTGAGGCAGCTGTTGAGTTGGCTGTTTGTCATGTATCTTCTTCATGCCAAGATGAAGACTTTATTAGTAGTCGTCATTTGGAATATGATCTTCTCAAAGCAAAAGGAAACGCGGAAATACTTAACCATGTGATGGTTCATAAAGTTTCTGCTAGGATATAGAAAACTTCAGATCTACTATGCCAGTGCAAGTCATATGGTCAAGCCTGAAGTCAACTGCCTGGGAAAACTTATTCCCATGGGAAGACACTGAAGCTAAGACAGCAAATAATTGAGAACAATGATACAGTCTACAATGAGTACAATAACTCTTTAGGGTTATAGGGCAAGGCTTTATCCCTCCGGGCAGGAGATTTCCCTTTATGATGTGGATATTCCCACAACCAATTTATCATCCTGAAAAAGGATAGATCCTGAGCTGAAACAAGGGACTGAGGGTTCAGGAACTACAGAGGAGAAAGAGAGAAAACTTTTCTTTAATATGGGCAACTTAATATTTGGATCTGGACTCTGAGGCATACTACATTAATGTACATAAGCTTCCCTCTGCTCCAAATAGATTAATCAGGAAATAAGCAGAGCTTCTTGGATAGGGAAATCGTGACCAAATTTGGCCTGGGTACCCTGAGAGTGGTCTCATCAAATGCAGTAATAAGTAACTTTCTTTCTCATACTGCATTCCCCATACCTTTGTATGGTACTATGGTACTATGTAGGCCGTGCCGTGGCTGTGTGGATTCAGGGTAAAAGTTGGCAAATGTTTTCTATACAAGGCAAGATAGTAAATATTTTCACCATTCTGGGTAACATGGTCTCTGGCTCAAGTCTTCAATTTTGCCATTGTAGCATGAATGCAACCAGAAACAATTTGCAAATGAACGTGTGTGTCTATGTTCCAATAAAACTATAAAAATAGGTGGTTGGGCTAGAAGGCTATGGTTTGTCATTCCCTGGTTTAACATAAAAGCTTGTTCTGTGCTTCAGATAAAGTGATAAAAAACACTTGACTCTCACTCCAATGCATTATCCACTCTCTAAGGCCAACAGAACTGCAGGAGTTGGCCAGTGGAGGTGCAATACAGTGGTCAGTCTAGAGAGGCTACAGCAGGTTGAATGACACACTTAACCTCTGAGGACCTGCCGAGAGACACCACAGAGAGTGGAAAGCAAACCCTGACACAGTGATATTATTTAGAATTTTTAAAATGCACTCCCTTTCTAGTGTATGTAATATACCACAATCCTTTTTGAGACAGAGTTTCACTTTTTCACCCAGGCTGGAGTGTAGTGGCACGATCTTGGCTCACTGCAACCTCTGGATCCCAGGTTAAAGTGATTCTCCTGCCTCAGCATCCCATGTATCTGGGATTACAGGTGTGTGCCACCATGCCCGGCTAATTATTTTTGTAATTTTTCAGTACAGACAGGGGTTCACCATGTTGGTCAGGCTGGTCTTGAACTCCTGACCTCAGGTGATCCACCTGCCTTGGCCTCCCAAAGTGCTGGGATTACAGGTGTGAGTCACCGTGCCCATCCCAGTCCTTTTTCTATGTCGTTCCATCAGAACATTTTAGTTCTGATGGAACTATATGGAAAATATTTTCACATCCCCCTAAAGGCTTTACATTATATATGTATGATAATCTAATTGGTATATTTCATCTGGAACTATTAACAATCATCACCATGATCCATGTAATTAGCCAGATTACTCAGTTAATAAAATGATCCACAAGTATTTACATTGCTGCTGCCATGTGCTTAGCATAATGCAAAAGACTGTAGGACAGTTCAAGGCAAATGTCCCAAATTTGACTGAGCCAGCTGGGAGTGAAGGAGAGTAGGTATCAAGTTGATGTATACGTTATTGGAGAAATTCCCATGAGTTGGCTAGACCCCAGCTACCACTGTTATGAGGAAAAGGCTGCTCGGGTATTCCTGTCATGCTCAAGGCGGCACATTGTGGGAGGAGACTGAGCCTGGAGGAGTCAGACCTTGGTGATTCCTGCAGAAACAGGCAGGGGCAGCAGTGGTTGACTTTGGCCTTGTCTTTTTCCCACTTTGCTAAAGTCCTGCCTGTTAAAATGCCACATTTCCTTGGCATGAGAACTTGACTTTTTCCCAAAAAGACTAAATGTTCCTCCTCCTGACTAAGAGTCACTGTCTGGGTCATGAATTTTGCTTTTGAGCTTCCTTGAGTCTAATGCATTCAACTGACCAGTGAATGAACTTTGGGAATACAACCTATTGCTAGGAAGGGGACTACTTGTTCCTAGATAATTGACTCTCTTCCTTATTTTGTTGTATAGAAAAAAACTAGATCAGTAAGATGAAAGGCTGTGTTGTGAGATTCCTGTTTCTGCTTTCCTCCAAAAGAAAATAATTTAAAGTGATTGAACTGCAGAATCACATTTTTGAGATAGAAAGGCTCTTAAAGATGTTCAAGTCCTTCTTTTAGAATTGAATTAATAACAATAATGATTTCAGATGTTTAAAATAATCAAACTAAAAGGATATAATAATTTTGTTTGTTATGTGCCCTCTCACAGCCCTTGCAATTTTTCATTGAAGGACCAGAGAACCCATTAAAATATAGTCAGGATATTAAAGGTCATCAAGCACGTTAAGAAAACTCAATATACGCTCAATGAAGAGTTTATAATTGGTAGTGGCAGAGATTCTAAGCTTTTAATATTATTTCACAAACCATGAAGATAAAAACAGAACAAGATCATGTATCCTCAATTTTAGTGCACATTAATGACAGTAGCCTTCAAAATTTTGTGTATGCTGATAAAAGGAAATAAAATTTCCAAGTATTGGAAATTCAGGACTGTATTATTGAGTATTTTTTACACCTTAAGTTATCATTTTATAAAAATGAAATATGCACTTGGTGATTTTTATTTTTTTACCTTCTATATGTTATCATTTTTAATAAAGCCAATTTGAAGTTATATATTCACAAGGATTTTCATATAAGCCTTCATGATCCAAGTTCTTTTAACCAATATTTTTTTCCTAAAGAGAAAGGCTACATGACTTTTCATTATGTTAAAAGTTCGGAGCAGATCACTTCCTACAGTCTCTACCTTCATAACTTCTCCATCTTGATTTAAACCACACAATATCCATCCCAATAGGCAGCTAACCTCATGTTACCAAAATTTCCATTAAAATTACTTTCTTCCTATTCATTCATAGCAATCCCAAGTTATAGAAAAATCAAATGGGTAACTGAAAATAAATATCTCATTCTGATACCATAATTTTTTGCACACATTGTAAATTAATTAATTCAGCTAAGAAAGAAATGTTATCTGCTGATCTTTTAGAACTCCTTGTTTATTACCAGTGACTGTGTTCACTAACAGATACAATAACTGTAAGGTCATGCTATTAAGGACCTCTATAGTATGTTATTGAGAGTAAGATTTTTTTCTTAAAGATACAGTAAAGTAATTTTGAGGTTATGAAGCATTTTCTTTTCTTCAGCACTATAAAGGTAAAATGGACATGAGCACTCTAAATATTTTGTGTTAAGCAATAGAAGAATCTCTATAAACATATTAGAAAATAATGTTGAAAAAATAATCATTTTGTCTCCTAGATTGTTGTTTTCTTTAATTTTTTCCCTACTGCTATAATGTGCAGTAGGGAAAAAGATGTCCACAGTCTAACTGCAGGAACTTGTGAATATGTTAGTTTACATGGCAAAACGTACTTTGCAGGTGCAATTAATTTAAGACTTTGAGATGAATTGGTTTTCCTGGATTGGCCAAGTAGGACTAATGTAATCACATGGGTTCTTAAAAACTTTAGAACCTTCCCCTCTGGGCTATTGTCAGAGGGGCATGTAACTGTGGAAGGATAGTTGGACAGATGTAACATTAGTAGTTTTGAAGATGGAGGAGGGACTGCAAATGAAAGAATGTGGGCAGCCTTTTGAAGATACAGAAAGAAAGAAAACAGATTTCTCCCTTTAGCCTAATAAAAGAAATGCAGCCCTACTGACACCTTGATTTTTAGCCCAGTATTGAACTTTCAACTTACAGAAGTATAAAATAATAAATTCATGATATTTTGAGCCTCTAAATCTGGGTCAACTTGTTAGAGAAGCAAAACAAAACTAACTAGCCTCTAAATTTGGGTCAACTTGTTAGAGAAGCAAAGCAACCCATGGTTGTTTTCTTAATTATCCAGTTTTCCATTTGACCTCAGAATGTATTCAGTCTAACATCTTACAGTATCTCATCTTTTACTGCTTCCTCTGGTTTCATATGTGATAGTTCTTATTAGTACTCAATTTTTCAGATTTCAAGAAGAACATAACTTATGCCAAATAGCCTCAGCTGTATCATATGAACTGTGTACTTCTAAAACTTTAATAAGCCTCCATATATGCTTTTAATTTTAAAGTAATTTAACTGCATTTGACTCAACATAAAAAAAATGCATTTATTTCATTTGGAACTCAGTAACTTTTGTTCATTTCAGGTTTTATTTTCCCGTTCTTATATCCCTTTTAGCTTTTCCTGCATCAGCAACCAGAAGAACAAATAATGGAAAAATTTCCATTGCTAGTAGGTATTACACAATTATCTCTGCTCTCCTTCTTCTCTAATTTATGCAGCAAACATCATTTGGCAATAATCCTAATGGTGAAATAAAAACTAGGAACTTTTAAAGAAACCATTATATTCCCATATAGATAGCCTCCTAAAATTGCCCTGGTCTTGTCCACTAAAACAACGTTCTCTCATATAAACATCATTAGTAAAATAGATGGTGCGTCTTCGGAGATTTTTTTTTCAAACAACAACAACAACAACAACAACAACAAAACCTCAGTAATTTTCTTAAGAAAAAAATACCCTTACAAAAACATGAGAATTATGATTTTCTTCTTTAAATAATGTCAAAAATACAAATGTAGATCCTCAAAATAATTCACTATCAACTTAGTTGCATCTTGATTTAAGACCAGTATCTCTAGAGTCAGAGAATATTTTTTTCTTCTTTTTATTTAGTTGGAATATAACTCATATATGATGAAATTCACATATCTTAAAGGTTTATGTCTATGAGTTTTGTAAACTATGTCCCTAATGTTTCCACCAACCATAGAATCCTCTCATCAACCCAGGAAGTGTCTTTGTTCTTGTATCAGTCCACTTTCATGCTGCAGTTAAAGACATACCTGAGACTGGGAAGAAAAACAGGTTTAATAGACTTACAGTTCCACATGGCTAGGAAGGCTTCACGATCATGGCAGAAGGCAAGGTGGAGCAAGTCACATCTTACATGGATGGTCAGGCAAAGAAAGAGAAGTTGTGCAGGGGACCTCCTCTTTATAAAAATATCAAATCTCAGCTGGGCGTGGTGGCTCACGCCTGTAATCTCAGAATTTTCGGAGGCCGAGGTGGGTGGATCACGAGGTCAGGAGATCAAGACCATCCTGTGAACACGGTGAAACCCTGTCTCTACTAAAAATACAAAAAATTAGCTGGGCATGATGGTGGGCGCCTGTAGTTCTGGCTACTTGGGAGGCTGAGGCAGGAGAATGGTGTGAACCTGGGAGGCGGAGCGGCAGTGAGCCAAGATCGTGCCACTGCACTCCTGCCTGGGTGACAGAGAGAGACTCCATCTCAAAATATATATATATATATGTATAGAGACTTATTCACCATCAGGAGAAAAGCACAGGAAAGACCTGCCTCCATGATTCAATTACCTCCTACTGATTCAATTACCTCCATGATTCAATTACCTCCATCATTTACATGACAAATGATGTTAGCCACCTTTTTATGTGCTTATTAAATGTTTGTGTATCTTTATTTGTGATGTACTTTTGTGAGCCATTTTTTATATGGGTTTTTTGTTGCAATTTTAGGAATTTTTAAAATATATGCTGAATATAATTCCTTTGTTAGGCATATGTGTGACAAATTTTTTTCCTTTCTGTGGTCCACTTATTTATCTCATTAAGAATGTCTGTTGATGAGTGGAGATTTTTATTTTGATGAAGTCTAAATTATTATTTTGTTTCTTTTGTGGTTAGGGCTTTTTAGGTCATGTCTAATAAAACATTGCCTACAATACAGTAGGTTAATTTTATGTGTCAACTTGACAGGTCCAAAGGGTAACACTATTCTGGATGCTGAAATTGGCTGACTGAGTAGAACAGATTACCCTTCCTAATGTGGGTGGGCCTCATCCCATTAGTCAAAAGTTCCCATAAAACAAAAAGCTGACCTTCTTCTAAGTGAGAGAGAATGCTTCCTGCCTTCACACTGGAACCAAATCATTGGCCTTCCAGGATCTCCAGCTTGCTGACTCACCCTGAAGATCTTGGAACCTGAGAGCCTCCATAATCATGTAAGCCAATTTCTCATAATAAATCTTTTCACACACACACACACACACACACACAATTGGTTCTTTCTGGAGAACTGTAACATACCTAGTCTAAGGTCATGAAGGTCTTCTCTTGTTTCCTTGTATAAGCTTTAGGATTCTAGCTTTTTTTTTTTTTTTTTTTTTTTGAGAAAGGGTCTTACTCTGTCACTCAGGCTGCAGTGCAGTGGCATGAACACAACTTACTGCAGCCTGGACTCCCTAGGCTCCAGTGATCCTCCTGCATCAGCTTCCTGAGTAGCTGGGACTACAGGAGCATGCCAGCATGCCTAGCTTATTTATTTATTTATTTATTTATTTATTTATTTATTTATTTATTTTTTATTTTTTATTTTTTGAGACAGAGTCTCGCTCTGTCGCCCAGGCTGGTGTGCAGTGGTGAGAGCTCGGCTCACTGCAAGCTCTGCCTCCCAGGTTCACACTATTCTCCTGCCTCAGCCACTCGAGTAGCTGAGACTACAGGTGCCCACCACCATGCCCGGCTAATTTTTTGTATTTTTATTAGAGACCGGGTTTCACTGTTTTAGCTAGGATGGTCTTGATCTCCTGACCTCGTGATCCGCCCACTTCAGCCTCCCAAAGTGCTGGGATTACAGGCATGAGCCACCGTGCCCAGCCGTTAATTTCCTAATTTTTTGTAGAGATAGGGTATTGCCATGTTGCCCAGGCTGGTCTCAAACTCTGGGGATTAAGTGATCCTCTTGCCTCAGCCTCCCAAAGTGCTGGGATTATAGGTGTGAGCTACCATGCTGGGCCATTGTCTTAAATGAATTTTTGAGTATGGAGTAAAGTAGGAGTTGAGATGATTTTTTATTCCTCCCTGAATATTTTCCATTGTTCCAGCACAATTTCTTTAAAAGCTTTTCTTTCCCCATTGAAATGACTTTGTAAATTGATCAAAAATCAATAGTCCATATAGATGTGCAAATATTTCTGTACTCTATATTTTCCTAATGTTTATTTTTCCTGGTGCTATTACCATAGTGTCTTAAATATTGTAACTTTACAGTAAGGCTTGTAATTAGATATAGAAGGTCCTCCAAATTTGTTCAAGATTGTTTTGATATTTGTATTTCCATATAAATTCCAAAATGAATGTGTCAATTCCCTCCAAAAAATGTCTGGAACATTTTGGGTATTGCATTGAAACTGAAGATGTGAAATAAACATATTAGCATTATTGAATCTTATACTTCATTTGCATGTAATATCTATTTAAGTTTTCATTAACTACTCCTAACAATATTTTAAGTTTTTAATATAAACATTTTTCACACCTTCTGTTCGATTTGCTTCTAGGTATTTGGTATTTTCTAATGTTATTGTTTCTTAATTTTGTTCTTCTCTTAATATAAATGAGGTCTTATAGATAATTTATAATAAAAAGAAATATATATATTTTTAAGAAAACTCTATTTGATAACTGCTGCGTCTGGGACCATTTCTATGTCTGCTCTTCTTGAGTATCTCCTCTCTTTACTATGAATCAGATTTTTATACTTATTGTGAGTTACATACTTTTTATTACATGCTGGATATTATGTATAAAATAGAGGCTGAAATAAATATTTATACCTAGAAAAGCGTATGTTCTGAGAAAAAAAGGCAGCTCAGTGTAGTTTTAAGAATATTAGGCATGCAAAATTTATCAGGCCCAAAAAGGCAAGAGCAGAGACTTCAGTTGCTCTCCTAAACCACCCCTACCCCAACACACCCATCATGTTCTAGTTTAATTGTAGAAAGGCATTTTGTTTTTTCTTTCCTTCTAAGTAGTTTCCAGACTAGCTGATAAATTACCTAAAATGTTACCACAAGTTGCACTATGTGACCTTCACACATTATCTTCATGTTCCTGGAATTTGTGATACAAAGAATTATGTATAACCAACCAATAACTTATGTCAACTTAAGAACTGCTCTTTCTTTTTTCCTTTAAAAACTGACTTGTAACTGCTGCGAATCAAAGCATATATTCAGGGCAAGTTGAACCCATGGCTTCTGGTTTATGGTCTTCAAACTTGGCCTAAAGAAACTCTCTGCTTACACTAATTTTGTCTCAGTTTCTTTCCTTAGGTCGACAGTTTCTTCTTTTGTCAGGCTGTTAGTGTGGGGAGCTGAGTTCATCTAAAAGGTATTTGATTTGGGTAGACTTTGATGCAGCTCCAGTTATAGTTTACAATTGGTTTCAGACTTTGGAGAATCAGGACTTCTCCTTAATCAGGGATTGAGATTCTAGCATGTCAAGACTCTTTACGCTTTACAACTTAGGTGCCAGTTTTCTGCATGATGTGAAATTCTCTCTCTCTCTCTCTCTCCCTCTCTCTCTTTCTCTCTCTCCCTCTCTCTTTCTTCTTTAAAGTCTGTCAGCCCACTTTATAGTGGCTAGGGCATTCTTGTCCTCCATCTCCATCTCTGACTTTCCAAACATTAGAAGATCTTCTGTTCTACTGACATTTCCTCGGCTTTCTGAAGGCCTTTACAAGTGTGTTACATGAAAGCTTGGAGTGCTTCATGACTTCCAGCAATCCTGCATTACTACCATCAGTCTTCAGCAAGATGTAGCCTTACTTGTGGAAGAAAGCCTATTTGCCTTAGGGGATGTGGGCACTCTCTCAGCTCTTTCAGATTTTGTTGCATTAAAACTATTCATGCATTCACTAAAGACTCAAAAAAAGTTAATAAGTGAGTATAAACTCCAAATGGCTTGGGCTCCTTAGGATTTCCATTAATCGATATAGGCCACATATGGCCATTGAAAGTTCATTAAAATTTAACTGGTTACTCTTTGCCCCAGTGCAGGTGATTTTGATGATAGCAGTGCAAGTTTCTTCTCTTCTGGAAGAGTTCATCATTTTCTGGAGTTTAATTCATTCAGGTTCTCTTTGACTTCAGCTATCTGGTGGGTTTAAAAAATAGTGTAATGAAGTTTTTCTGGCTTGTTCTCATTATTGTTTTGTATGAGAATCAGAAGTCCAAAATCAATGTGTTCTTTTTAAGTCGATGGTGTTGCCAAGAGCCAATGGTATGGAATTGTTCTTACATCTGAAAGCAACTTCTTTGATTTTATATTTTTCTTCTGTTTTTGATTTATCTGTCATTGATTTATGGTGATGATAAAGTCACCTAATTTTGAAAAGACGAATTCTTTGGGAACCCAACATAAACTTTTAAGTCAAGAAAAAACGGTTACTATTTCATATGCCTGAATAAAAGAAATGTGATTTTTTTTTTAATCAGATGGCTCTGCCTTTGCTAGTCCAACGATATGGTTTGGCTGTGTCCCCACCTAAATCTCATGTTGAATTATAGCTCCCGTAATTCTCATGTGTTGTGGGAGCGATTCTGTGGGAGATAATTGAATCATGGAGTTGGTTTCCCCCATACTGTACTCAGGGTAGTGAATAAGTCTCAGGAGATCTGATGGTTTTATAAGGAGTTTCCCTTTTCACTTGGTTCTCCTTTTCTCTCTTGTCTGCCACCATGTAAGACATGCCTTTTACCTCTGCCATAATTGTGAGGCCTCCCCACCCACATAGAACTGAGTCCATTAAGCCTCTTTTTCTTATAAGTTACACAGTTTTGGGTATGTCTTTATCAGCAGCAGGAAAACAGACTAATATACCCAGTAAGCTATGTCTTTTAGAGATGTACATTAAGCCATAACTTAGTGCCTCTATATAATAATAATTTCTATGGGTTCACATTTTTGTGTGAGTGGAAACTTGTCTTTTGATTAGGAAGGCTGGTGTGATTATGAGTACATTTCCATCCTTTGAGGTCCCTACTTCCTACTTCTCAAGGGTAGATATTTAAGAGTCTTTCCCTTACCGTCTTACCTTTCTGTGCTCTACTATCAGGACACTCTAACAACAGTGTGGTGGTTAATAGCTTGGGCTCAGGAGCCTGATGGTTTTTATTTTTTATTTTTACTTTTTGTGGGAATATAGTAGGTGTATATATTTATAGTGTATGCGAGCTATTTTGATACAGGCATGCAATGCATAATAGTCACATTTAGGGTAAATGGGTATCCATCAACTCAAGCATTTATCTTTTCTTTGTGATACAAGCAATCCAATTATACTGTTTTAGTTATTTAAAACTATAATTAATTATTGTTGACTGTAGTCCCCCTGCTGTGCTATCAAGTACTAGATCTTATTCATTCTATCTAACTATATTTTTGATGGTTTTGATTGGCATCTTAATCACACTCCATCTGTTGGGCAACTAGGTCATGGTACTTAATCTCTCTAGTCTTCAGTTTTCAAATTTATCACATGCAGAAAGTAGCACTATCTATCTCACATAGTAATTTTTAATATTAAATTGGTTGCTACATAAAAACCTTTAAAATAGTGTACAGCACATAATGAGTACTTAATAAATGTTAGCTTATATTATTTCATAGTGTTTAAAGAACAATTTCAATGGCTAGGTGGCGTGCAAAGCAATTTGCAAGCACCATCTCACTTAAGAATCCCTAAAATCCTGGGAGACCAGTATGAACACAGCCACTATGCTGATGAGGAACAGAGCCCTCAGAAATAACGCCTCATATCTACAACTATCTGATCTTTGACAAGCCTGACAAAAACAAGCAATGGGGAAAGGATTCCCTATTTAATAAATGGTGCTGGGAAAACTGGCTAGCCATATGTAGAAAGCTGAAACTGGATCCCTTCCTTACACCTTATACAAAAATCAATTCAAGATGGATTAAAGACTTAAACATTAGACCTAAAACCATAAAAACCCTACAAGAAAACCTAGGCATTACCATTCAGGACATAGGCGTGGGCAAGGACTTCATGTCTAAAACACCAAAAGCAATGGCAACAAAAGCCAAAATTGACAAATGGGATCTAATTAAACTAAAGAGCTTCTGCACAGCAAAAGAAACTACCATCAGAGTGAACAGGCAACCTACACAATGGGAGAAAATTTTCACAACCTACTCATCTGACAAAGGGCTAATATCCAGAATCTACAATGCACTCCAACAAATTTACAAGAAAAAAGCAAACAACCCCATCAACAAGTGGGCGAAGGACATGAACAGACACTTCTCAAAAGAAGACATTTATGCAGCCAAAAAACACATGAAAAAATGCTCACCATCACTGGCCATCAGAGAAATGCAAATCAAAACCACAATGAGATACCATCTCACACCAGTTAGAATGGCAATCATTAAAAAGTCAGGAAACAACAGGTGCTGGAGAGGATATGGAGAAATAGGAACACTTTTACACTGTTGGTGGGACTGTAAACTAGTTCAACCCTTGTGGAAGTCAGTGTGGCGATTCCTCAGGGATCTAGAACTAGAAATTCCATTTGACCCAGCCATCCCATTACTGGGTATATACCCAAAGGACTATAAATCATGCTGCTGTAAAGGCACATGCACACATATGTTTATTGCGGCACTATTCACAATAGCAAGGACTTGGAACCAACCCAAATGTCCAACAATGATAGACTAGATTAAGAAAATGTAGCACATATACACCATGGAATACTATGCAGCCATAAAAAATGATGAGTTCATGTCCTTTGTAGGGACATGGATGAAATTGGATATCATCATTCTCAGTAAACTATCGCAAGAACAAAAAACCAAACACCACTTATTCTCACTCATAGGTGGGAATTGAACAATGAGAACACATGGACACTGGAAGGGGATCATCACACTCTGGGGACTGTTGTGGGGTGGGGGGAGGGGGGAGGGATGGCATTGGGAGATATACGTAATGCTAGATGACGAGTTAGTGGGTGCAGTGCACCAGCATGGCACATGTATACATATGTAACTAACCTGCACATTGTGCACATGTACACTAAAACCTAAAGTATAATAATAATAAATTAAAAAAAATGTTTAAAAGATCACTACTCATGCTTTGTTGTTTAGCATTTAACTCTAGCACGTCTTGGCACGGCACTGTTGCCGTGCCAAGACAATATTAGGTTGTCTTGTTCACATTTTGGAGGGGCTTATTTTGTAAGGTCATTAGGATGATATTTAGAGGCTGGGAAGGGGAGTAATTTGTGAAATGAATCCCGTGATTGGAAAGACATAACATGCCACCTAAAGGTTCATTACTTATCACCTCATTGGGGTTGGAGAAACAGTTTTTGAGAATATTTTAGACACAATTTTTATTTTAGCAGAACATTGGACTACATGAATTCTTCCTACTTTCAAAGTGCATGACTTTTTAAAGCATGTCTCAATTCTTCTGTTATATTCAAAATTAAAAAAATTTAAATAAAATGTTTTAGTTATATTGTTGTTTTGGTGTACAGACATTTTTCCTCAGGGAAAAGACATTGTTAGGTTATTGTTTTCCAGAATAATAAAGGCAGCAAGTCATTTTTTATTCAAAGACTAATCTGATTAAGGTTTACAAGGTTCAGAGCAATAGAAAATAGAATATTCAACATAAATATATTCTGGGGTCATAATGTAAGTGTTTTATTTATGGTATCTATCTTATTAATAAATTTAAATTGATTCTTACATGAATCAAATAATTTAAAAGGATGTAAGTAATTCACTGAGCAAAACTCTGCTTCAGGTCAGATTTTCAGTCTTTGCAAAATCCCGAAAATGTGATTTCCATGTTCATTACACTAAAACAAAGAAAACCCATTAAAATAATGTCGCACTGACAAATTAAAGTTTGTATTTTAATTTTCCCTGATACCATTAACATTATAGATTATTAAAACTAAAATACTTTTAGAAATCTAATTTATTTTCATTCTTTAAGGTCATTTTCTTTTTTTGTATTCTTCTCAGGTTGGGAACTGAATGAAGGCTGGTTTTTCTTTTTTGTTTTAAGCCTATTTTTTTCTGGTCTTCATGCAGTATAATTGTTTTATAAACAAAGCTGGAAAAGAGTTTAAATGAACTTTCCATAATAATGTTTAAAAATGTTCAGGAACAGTTTTTTTCAAACTGTTCTAAAAAATATTCACTGAGTTCTTCCATTAATTTGCCTAAAAATTACAATAAAATAACAATAAATAATATTTATGACAATGAGCCACCTGAAGTTTGAAATATAATAAACTGTCACTGTCAAAGAGAAATGTCAGCTTTAAAATGGTAATGACTTGTAAAGTGAGAGACCATGCATGTAATGGTATTTAAAGATCTTAGAAAGGTGACATATATTTCTAATTATTCATAAAAACATCCATGTTGTGATGTGGAATATTTTGGGGGGCATTAAAAGTAATATTAAAACAAATTACATAATATAGAAAAGTATAGGACAGGTGCAGTGGCTCATGACTGTAATCCCAGCACTTTGGGAGGCCGAGACGGGCAGATCACGAGGTCAGGAGATTGAGACCATCCTGGCTAACACGGTGAAACCCCGTCTCTACTAAAAATACAAAAAAAATAGCTGGGCTTGGTGGCAGGTGCCTGTAGTCCCAGTTACTCGGGAGGCTGAGGCAGGAGAATGGCATGAACCCGGGAGGCAGAGCTTGCAGTGAGCCGAGATTGCACCACTGCACTCCATCCTGGGCGACAGAGCAAGACTCTGTCTCAAAAAAAAAAAAAAAAAGAAAAAAAAGAAAAAAAATATAAAAGTATAGAGAATAAATAATACATAACAAATTTACTTATATACATTTCCATATATGAAAACTGCAAACATTTTGTTGTATTTTCTCCAGGATATATTTCTATTTTTCTCAGTACTCCAAATATAGTTACTAATCAGCTGTTTTTTACTTAACATTATATGCCATTAACATTTTTCCAATATCATTAAGAATTCTTCCAAAAAGTTTTTATTAATTGCATGTTATTGTGAAGCATAAACAAAATACAAAATAGTATTTTCCTCTCATTCCTGTGCTTACAGCATTTCTGTTGTCTTGCTTCACATTTTTGTTATTAATATAAACATTGAAATGAACATCATCAATTTGAAACTTTTCATGTATTCATCATTAATTTATTCATATACTTTTCTAGAAGTTGAACTGCTAAGTAAAGAGGATTAAATATTTTCCAGATTTAACACACATTGGTAAACTGTTTTCTAGGAATGATGGACCAATTTACATTCCAAATAACAATAAAAAGCAACAATCAATTTAGACTTGAGACCATTGCACTTGGTCTTTTGAGTATTCATTAAAAATTCTATAGGTGAAAAATTGCAACTTCTTGTTTTAAATTACATTTATTTAATTACTAGTTAGCTTAAGTTTAAAACAAATGTATTCATTAAATCATTTCTTTTTCAGTGAGTTTTGCACTAATGTTCTTTCTCCATTTTTTGTATATTGTATTGTTTTTCTTTGTAAATTTAAAATATTAACTATCGGTTGTATTAATTGAAAATATTTTTCTTAGTCTTTTAATTAGCTTTTAAACATTTTATGTGTGTGTATTGTAGTTGTTACGTATTTATGTGCTTTTCTCTCTTTTTTAGAAGGTTTATTTTTAATAATTAGGAAATGTTTTCTAGTTCAGAGAGATAATTATTTTACTAACCTGGTGTCCTCTAATTTTTCCTTGCTCTTCCTTTATGATTTCTCTCTGTAAACTTAGTTCAACTTTCTGGAGTTTATTTCAGTGTTTGGAGTGAGAAAGAAACTTTTAGTTAAAAAATACAACTTAAATTAAAATAAGAAATGAAAAGTTTAATCTCCCTTTTCACTACTTCCTGCCTCCAGTTTCCATGAAAAGAAGTAACCTTAATATGTATTTATTCATTTACTCTTTCATGTATTCATTTTAGATTACTCATCCATTTGGCAAAGATTTTAGAGATCCTACTATGTATCAGCCACTATTGCAAATACCAGAGATAATGGTGAACTGCCTTCACAGAACCCTCCTTGTAACAGAGTGGGGCAGAGAAGATTAAGGGTTAAATACACGAATAAACACAATAATTTCAGAGAGTGATCAATGTTATGAAGAGGGGGAAAACACATTAATGGGCTAAAGAGCAATGTGGAGGGGCACTGAGGGAAAATTTCATTTCTCATCTCTAGCATTTTACTTATTTTATATAGGTGATTAAAAAAACTCTCTGAGGAGGCGACATTTAACTTAAGATGTAGAGGAAGAGGCATCAGCTATGGAAAATTTGGGTAAAGTAGTTCCAAGCAGAGGGAGGAGTAAATATAAAGGCGCTGAGGTAGAACCAGATTGACATATTTGAAGAACAGAAAAAGGAAGAGCCAGAAGCACTGAGGTTTAAGGGGAGGAAAAAGGCACCCCAGTAAGGGCAGAGGTAATTTCCCTAGAGATTGCCTCATGGACTACTTCTACAATCCATTTCTCAGATTTTGAATCAATTCTCTGCATGTGTATTTGGGGCTAATGTTTTAATTCCTGCAGCATTTGAATGCTTGGGGAGTGTATGTAGCATGGATTACTGCTAGGGGTATTCGAGGGCTGACAGACTTGGGTCCAAACGTCTTTACTGTCACTTACTAAATGTGTAATCTTGGGCAAGATACACAGCCCCTTTAAGACCTGAAGCTTCCTCAGCTGTAAAAGGAGAAATAAAAATTCCCACCTTACAGAATTGTTGGAAAAATTAAGTAAGATAGCATTTGTAACAGATTAGCTTGGCAGCAATAGTAAGCCAAAAAAGTTACAATTTGGTAGGAAAATACCTTTTATTATTATTTTACAATTATTCTTTCAGATCTGCTTTAGAATGTCTAAGATATCCTAAAATAATTCTTTGGGGATTTAAAATATTTAGATTTTTTTTACACCTGTAGGTTAACTAAAGGAGTATTGACATCTTATTATTCCCATCTGGAAACATTCAGTCATTTAAATGGGAGAAAAGTTTTGCAATCTACTCATCTGACACAGGTCTAATATCCAGAATCTACAAGGAACTTAAACAAATTTACAAGAAAAAGACAAATAACCCCATCAAAGGATATGAACAGACACTTCTCAAAAGAAGACATTTATGTGGCCCAACAAACATATGAAAAGAATCTCAACATCACTGACCATTAGAGAAATGCAAATCAAAACCACAATGTGATAGCACCTAACTCCAGTAAGAATGGCGAATATTAAAAAGTCAAGAAACAATAGATACTGGCAAGACTGTGGAGAAATAGGCATGCTTTTACACTGTTGGTGGGAATGTAAAAAAATCTACAACCAGAGATAACATTTGACCCAGTAATCCCATTACTGGGCATATACCCAAAGAACTTTAAATCATTCTACTGTAAAGACACATGCACACGTATGTTTATGCAGCACTCTTTACAGTAGCAAAGACATGGAATCAACCCAAATGCCCATCAATAATAGACTGAATAAAGAAAATGTGGTACATATACACCATGGATACACCATGGAATACTATACAGCCAAAAAAAGGAATGAGATCATGTCCTTTGCAGGGACATGGATGAAGCTGGAAGTCATCATACCCAGCAAACTAACACAGGAACAGAAAACAAAACACCACATGTTATCACTCATAAGTGGGAGCTGAACAATGAGAAGACATGGATACAGTGTGGGGAAAACACATACCAGGGCCTGTTGGGGGTTGGGAGACAAGGGGAGGGAGAGCATTAGGACAAATACCTAATGTATGCATGGCTTAAAACTTAGATGACAGGTTGATAGTGCAGCAAACCACCATGGCACATGTATATCTATGTAACAAACCTGCATATTCTGCACATGTGTCCTGGAACTGAAAATAAGATAAAAATAAAAATAACAAAATAAAATAAAATAAAATAAATATCTGATATGGTTTGGCTGTGTCCCCATTCAAACCTCAACTTGAATTGTATCTCCCAGAATTCTCACATGTTGTGGGAGGGAGCCAGGGGGAGGTAACTGAATCATGGAGGCTGGTCTTTTGCATGCTATTTTCATAATAGTGAAGAAGTCCCATGAGATCTGATGGGTTCATTAGGAGTTCCACTTTTGCTTCTTCCTCATCTTCTCTTGCTGCTCCAATGTAAGAAGTGCCTTTTGCCTTCTGCCGTGATTCTGAGGCCTCCCCAGCCATGTGGAACTGTAAGTCCAATTAAACCTCTTTTTCTTCCCAGTCTCATGTACATCTTTATCAGCAGCATGAAAACAGACTAATACAGTAAATTGGTACCAGGAGTGGGGTGTTGTTGAAAAGATACCTGAAAATGTGAAAGTGACTTTGGAACAGGGTAACAGTCAGAGGTTGGAACAGTTAGAGGGCTCAGAGGAAGACAGGAAAATGTGGGAAAGTTTGGAACTTCCTAGAGATTTGTTGAATGGCTTTAACAAAAATACTGATAATGATATGAACAATAACGTCTAGGCTGAGGTGCTCTCAGATGGAGATGAGGAACTTGTTGGGAACTACATCAAAGGTTACTCTTCTTGTTTTTTTTTTTTTTTTTTTTTTTTTGAGACAGAGTCTTGCTCTTGTTATGTTTTAGCAAAGAGACTAGTGGCATTTTTCTCCTGCCCTAGAGATTTGTGGAACTTTGAATGTGAGAGAGATGCTTTAGTGTATCTAGTGGAAGAAATTTCTAAGCAGAAAAGCATTCAAGAGGTGACTTGGATAATGTTAAAAACATGCTGTTTTAAAAGGGAAACAGAGCATAAAATTTCAGAAAATTTGCAGCCTGATGATGCAGTGAAAAAGAAAAACCCATTTTTTTGAGGAGAAATTCAAGCCAGCAGCAGAAATTTGCAAAAGCAGCAAGGAGCCTAACGTTATTCCCCAAAACCATGGGGAAAATGTCTGCAGGCCATGTCAGAGACCTTCATGGCAGTGCCTCCCATCACAGGCCCAAAGGCCCAGAAGGAAAAAGTGTTTTCAGGGGCCAGGCCCAGGGTCCCTGTGCTGTGTGCAACCTAGAGACTTGGTGCCCTGCATCTCAGCTGCTCCAGCAGTGGCTGAAGGGAGCCAATGTAGAGCTCAGGCCATGGCTTCAGAGGGTGCAAGCCTCAAGCCTTGGCAGCTTCCATGTGGCGTTGAGCCTGTAGGGACACAGAAGTCAAGAACTGAGGTTTGGGAACCTCCGCCTAGATTTCAGAAGATGCATAGAAATGCTGGGATGCCCAGGCAAAAGTTTGCTGCAGGGACAGGGCCCTCATGGAGAACCTCTGCTAGGGCAGTGTGGAAGGGAAATGTGGGATGGGAGCCCCCACACAGAGTCCCTATTGGGGCACTGCCTAGTGGAGCTGTGAGAACAGGACCACTGTCCTCCAGACCCTAGAATGGTAGATCCACTGACAGCTTGCACCCTGCACCTGGAACAGCCACAGACACTCAACGCCAGCTAGTGAAAGCAGCTGAGAGGGAGGCTGTACCCTGTGAAGCCACAGGGGTGGAGCTGCCCAAGACCATGGGAACCCACTTCTTGCATCAGTGTTACCTGGATGTGAGACCTGGAGTCAAAGGAGATCATTTTAGAGTTTAAAATTTGACTGCCCTCTGGATTTCGGACTTGCATGCACCCTGTAAACCCTTTGTTTTGGCCAATTTCTCCCATTTGTAACGGCTGTATTTATCCAATGCCTGTATCCCCATTGTGTCTGGAAAGTAACTAACTTGCTTTTGATTTTACAGGCTCATAGGCAGAAGGGACTTGCCTTGTCTCAGATGAGACTTTGCACTGTGGACTTTTGGGTTAATGCTGAAATGAGTTAAAACTTTGGGGGACTGTTGGGAAGGCATGATTGTTTTTGAAATGTGAGGACATGAGATTTGGAGGGGCCGGGGTGGAATGATATGGTTTGGCTGTATCCCCATTCAAATCTCAACTTTAATTCTATCTCCCAGAATTCTATCTCCTGGGAGGGACCCAGGAGGAGGTAATTGAATCATGGGGTCAGGTCTTTCCTGCGCTATTCTTGTGATAGTGAATAAGTCTCGTGAGATCTGATGAGTTTATCAGGGGTTTCTGCTTTTGCGTCTTCCTCATTTTCTCTTGCTGCCACGATATAAAAAGTTCCTTTCACCCCCTGCCATGATTCTGAAGCCTCCCCAGCCATGTGGAACTGTAAGTCCAATTAAAGCTCTTTTTCTTCCCAGTGTTGGGTATGTCTTTGTCAGTAGTGTGAAAATGGAGTAATACAATTCTCCTATATCATTCAAAAAATTTATAGATATTTTTCCGACATAAATTCTATATGTTTTTTGTGAAGGTTGAGTTTTACATGCATATTTATAGGAGTAATTAATAAATATATTAACAGATTTTAGTATCAATGTTATACAATAAACCTAGTAATTCCTTGATTGGCAGCTGATTTTTTTTACAAACAGAATTACCTGTCTCTAGAGAGCTTAATGCAATTTATGGCTAAAACAATCTGGCTGTGAAGCCTCTTAAACAGGAAGTATTTTGATTATTTTAAAGATATGTAGTAACTATTTGTCTTTTAATTTTGCCTATTTCTAAATATTTTTACAGAAGTTATCAATTTTTAATCACCAAATTTATTAACACAGAAATATAGTGTGTACTGTAGAAAAAGTATATTTACTTTTTCCCCCTTAGTCTAATTTTCCTTATTAGTGTTTTTCTCTCATTTTTCTTGATTGGATTTGTATTGATTTGCTAGGGGTGCCATAACATAGATAGCACAAACTAGGTGGTTTAAGCAACATAAATATATTGTCTCAGAGTTTTGTAGGGAAAGAATCTGAAGGGAAAGTGCTGACTCCTTCTGAAGGCTGTGAGGGAAGGATTTGTTCCATACCTCTCTCCTTAATTTGGAGATGGCCATATTCATGTTCCTATAACGTTCTTTCTATATACATATCGGTATCCAAATTTTCACTTTGTATAAGCACACCAGCCATATTGTATTAGGGCCTACCCTACTCCAGTGTGACTTCAACTTCACTAATTACATCTGCCACAACCCTATTTTCAAATAAGGTCACATTCTGAGGTCCTGGGAAATAGGGCATCAATATAAAAAATCTGCTGGGGGAAAGTAGATACAATTCAAGCCATAACATAATTTATAATTTCAATTTTATTAAAATTCAAAAAAGTATGCCTGGGTTTTATCATTTTTAGAGATTTCCCCACTTTATAATTTCATCATTTTCTTTCTTCCACATTTTTTTCTAACTTCATTTTGTTTGCTTTTGAAATGTTTATTTTCTTTTATTTAATAATAAGGAAATACATTGCCTTCAAGTGATTTTTTTCTCTATGTACAGCTCTTGCTGTATCTTATACATTTTGATTTGTTTTTGTTAAATAATTTATTTTGCATATTTGCTTTTCACTTTGAAAAATCATTACTAAAGAAAAGTATTTTGAAATTTCCAAGTGTAGAATTTTTAAAAAAATGTGACAGAAAATCAGTATCAGGAGACAGTTTAGCAAGCTGATTTCCAGTTATCTAAGTGAGTGATAATCATTACATTGACCACTTACCATGGTCCATGTTTTGGTCATCAACCTCACAGAGAGAAAATAAATTTTAAGTTTTATACTCAAGTGCGCATTCATGTCTAAGATGTGAATCCACATTAAACTTATTAGGATATTTTGTTAACAAAACCAGACACCCAATATGTGAATTAATAGGAAACATACCTGTTGTGGGAAAACTCCCATATTAGTGACCACTTCATTCTTTTCAAAGGAACACCTATAAGAGGTATTAATCAACTTCAGAAGTTAGCTCTTTGAAAAAATAGAGTGAGTTAAATAGATTAAATATCTTGGGTACAAGGACAAGAACAATGCAAAAATATAGCAGCAGGAGGTTCTTTCTAGTAAGAATGGGATATTCTGGTGATCTCTGGTTGAGTTTCCTACTCCTCTTGAAGGGCACTACACCAGCTGCTTTAGCTCAGTGCTTGGGCATTCGGGACTGAGGAATGCACTGTTATTGACTTGTGATCTCCTTAGCTACACTAATGTTTTCATTTAGGTTATAAGGAGAACTTGCTGATCTAGGCAGACTGGGCCTCTTTAAGGTGAGTTTTCCTACATAAGCAAACACTCTTAAAAATGAGGCTAGTTCAAAAGAAAACCAACTATTCTATCAAAAAGACATGTGCACTCGCAAGCTCATCAAGTACTGTTCATAACAGCAAAGATATAGAATCAACCTAGGTGCCCATCAGTGGTGGATTGGATAAAGAAAATGTGGTACATATACACCATGGAATACTATGCAGCCATAAAAAGGAATGAAAACTAACTGTTGGTGTTGAGATTGTTTGTACCCCAAACCTCAGTGTCAAGCAATATACCCAGGTAAGAAACCTGCACATGTATCCCCTGAATCTAAAATTAAAGTTGAAAAAAAATGAGCATAGCAACATTCTTTTCACTTATTCAAGAAATAATTATTGAATGCTAATGTAAGCTTGCCTCTGTGCTCTGTCCTGAAAATAGAGTTGTAAACCTAGCAATAGGGTCTCTACCCACCTGAGGCTTTCAAAGCAGAAGAAGAGATAGCATATGATCATATAAACGAATTTATAAATAAAGAAATGTTTGATTTACCATTGTAATAGCTGCTAGAATGGAGAAATATATGAGTAACTTGTGAACTAAGAAGGTTCACTCTCAGGAGGTGATATATAAGTTGACTCTCTTAGAATAAGAATTTCAATAATGTAAGATAGATGGGTCGAGCATTTCAGAGAAAGGAAATTGCAATGGAGAAGAACAGAAGTCTGGACCTCCAAGCTGGAGCATGGAGAAAACAAAGTAAAACAGAAAACAAACAAACAAAACACAGAAAGAGTATAACACAAAAAGCAAAGGGAAGAATTGCAGAAAAGGAGATTCCTAGAGACTCTGCAGGATCTTGTAGATCGTGTGAAGGATGTATCCTTTTCTTAAGATAGGGTGGCCACTGAAGTGTCTAAGTAGAGAAATATTTTAAGATTAATTTGGCTGCTGTGCTGAGAGTGATGGAAGCTAAGAGAAGATGTGGGAAGCTCCGTTATTATAGTGATTTAGGCCAAAAGTTGGAAGGCTTCATGTAGGGTGGCAGCAATGACAATGTTGAGAAGTAAGTGGACTGGAGATATGTTTAGTATTATTGGTAGAATTCACAGGACTTGGTACTTGTTTAGATATTCAGTGTAAATGAGAGCGCTATTAAAGATAACTCACAGATGTTTGACTTGAGAAACCTAATGGATGGCCTTGTCATTTCCTGACACTTAGAAGCTCAATAAATCTTATCTATTTTTAGCTACTTGTGTAATAGTTACAAGAAAAATATGGACACGTGACAAACTTACCCCATCCCCAACGTATCACACCATACATACATGCATATAGAAAAGTCACTTGAAAGAAAAAAACCTAAAACAAACACACAAACAAACACAAACTAGACATAAACCAAACTAACCTAGAAATTGCCATTTAGTCTAAATCATTAAATAAATCATACTATTAAAGGCTATTTAGTTGAAGACCTGGATTCCAGTCTCACACTGCCTCTAACTTTGGGGTGAATTTAGACAAGATGACATGGCTTTGGTTCACTGAACTTTAGTTTTCTCAACCATAAGAAAAAAAGGCAAGGGCTATTGGCTATTTATTATTACAAAACCTATAATCCTCTAGTAGAGAGTCAGATCCATAGAACACTATGGAAATATCTGCAGTGGTCATAACTGTGGTTATGTAGTAGCCACTACCTTTGCTTCATTATTCACACATTTATAATATGTTTTATTGCCTAGAAGGAGATAAGAGTGGGATGGCGGTAGAACAGCAAGCCTAATTTTAGAACATGTTTGAACTATTCTTTTCAGACAGCCTTTTACATTTTCTACGGAAAACACAATGCTAAGTTGTTTCTTTTTAGTATAACTCTCTATATTTTTACTGCAGCATCCCATCTGCTTTTGGCCCTCAGTTAAATGTCCATTCCTTTACTGGTATTAATTTGCAACAGCTATTTATTAAGCACAGAAATAATTATAGCTAGTAGGTTGTCAGCTTTAATATTTCTTCTTAAAAATTCATCAATGGTTTCCAGTCCCTTTAGAATCAAATATCAACTTGCTACTATGGCTTAACAGAAAATACTATGAGCTGACCTTGATTGACATCTCTATTATCATCTCATATCCTCCTTTCCTTTGTTTACCATTTGTGAAAACACCTTTGCCCCAGCCTTGTATGCCTTTTTTTTTTTTCAGTTCTTAAAACATTGCAAGCTGTCTCCTGGCTCAAGACTGTATATAAGCCAGTCTCCCATTCTGGTAAAGCTCTACCCCTGGTCTTTCTTGCCTGCTTCATCCTTGATATCTCAGCCTGAATGACATCTCCTCCAGGAAGCTCCTTGAATTTTCAGCCTGCCTTGTTCTCTCTTGTTAACTTCTTTCACAGAATCCTGTTTGTTTATTGCATTCATCTTTTCTGATTGTAGCGGAATGTTTGCTTTTTCAATTTTTTCTTCCGGGGATCATAGCTGTCTATTAATTATTATACTCCTAGTGCCTACCATACTGCCTGACACAATATTTGGTGTCTTTTAGACACTCAAAAATATTTGTTGAATGAATTAACAAACAATAGAGTTACGATATCTGGTATATAAACTATAGAATCTGAGTTTTGAACTTTATCTACTTATACAGAATATGGTATTTGCATTCCATCAGCTTACCTTCATCTGATCTTGAGTCTCACAATGAGATAATTAAAAAGCATTTTTAAAAACTGAGAAACAGTACAATGAAGATAGTGTCTCTGAGGCAAAGTTAAGAAGAAATACGAACCTCTTCTTCAAGTAACTCATCCCTTTTAAAATATTTTCTGATTTTTTCAAATGATGAAAAAAAATCACCATGTTATTCATACATACGTCTGAAACTTGTTTAAGTTACATTTTTTTCAAGATGTAAATTTAATTTAAAAGTCAGAAATAGCCAACAGAGTCATTTTGTTGTTTTTATAGATTTAATCTGAAGAAAGAATGTAAAAGTTTGATTTATTTTCCATATTAATTTAAGTTCAAATTGAAGGTAAAATTTAAGTTCAAATTTTATGTCCAAAGCCTGTCTTATGTCACAAAATAGTGTGCAGTTATCATCATTTCATTAGATACATTTCATTAGTATCATCATCTACTCAGAATTTCAAAGAAAAAAAGAGAGTGAAATGGGTGCATAGATGGAGGATTAGAAATCATTTTAAGTGATGTACTCATGCTTTAATTATACAATAAGTATCATGCAATAATATATCTTGGACAGGAAGGATTAAATGATGTGGTATTTCTCAATTGGGGGAGTTCAGAATAGCCTTTCAGATAACTCACTTGACAATCTTTGGTAGGGTGAGAGAAACTATATTTTGAACCTAAGGGAAATTTTTATGGCTTTTCATATAATTCTTTTCATGATGTCCACTATTCTATAATTTTCCTTTAGCCATACTGGTACAGTTACAGAGGAAAATTTTTGTCATTATTTTTTCCATTCTATATCCATTTAATCAAGCGTCTTCTAAGCAATTGGCTAAAAAAATCCATTTTTCGTTCCTTTCTGTTTTCTCTAACAATGGGCTTAGTTTGAGAAAATTTTGTATACTTTATAGGTATTAATCATTATGTAGTATAAATAGAAAGTCCTAGGATTTTTTATACAATGATTCTAAATGTACATTATTTTCTCAATCCAATTTTGGGAATTGAACCTCTGCATTTCCATTTAGAGGGGAAAAAGATGCAATGCATTGTATTAATCATAGACAACGTCAAGCATAGACATTTATGCTCTGCAAACTTATTCTCAGGTTATACAGAATGGCTTGCATATTTTCACCTTTTTATAATGTATTCTAAAGTACCTATGGAAACAGTACTATAACCTTTGAAGTAGGAAATTTATCTCTAGGTAGTATTCCCATCCTGTCAGAGCCATCTAGCTAAGTGATATTGATGGGACTTTAATGATATAAATTCATTACAGGGTTGAGTTGTTTCTCACCATTGTGTGCCACCATGTTGTCACACTGCTTTCAGCTTCAGTGCTCCCTGCCACTTGTCTCCAAGAAAGTTTTGCTTGTAACTGAAGCATGTGCATGTTTATCTCAGTTTGATCATATGTGTGAGTGTGGGAGAGAGGATTCCATTTTGCTGATCCAGCTTGTGATGACTGTTTAGCTCTTCAAATCACTTTTATTTTTCTTTGTCTATTCATTCCTTCCAGGACAAATTTCATTAAAAAGGACATTAAAATCTCCAAAAGCAGCCCACTCTAGAGCTGTTGCTGGCCGTTTGTTAAACACAATAAAGATGACATCAAATATGTTAACCTTTAAAATATTATGTTTATAGTATAATACATGCAAGTTAATCTACATTCAAGTAAAAAATATTACAATTAATCTGTGGTCAGAGAAGGAATATTATTATAACATGGTGATCCTTTAAAATCACAGAATGTTGAAGTATTTATGAGCAGGGATGAGTGGGGGGGTAAGAATGAAAAAGGAAAAAATAAGGAAATAGAATATGTATCAAGATCTCATGGAAATGTTTAAACTAATAGACAAAGTATGGAAATAATTGAAATCTAGGTGATGCTTTTTTAATTCTAAAACCAGAGAAGGTTTAATAAAATCAATGGAGAAGAAGAGTTAGGAAAAATCTTAGAAGACACCGAAAAAAGAAAGAAAAAAGAAAGGGAAGGGAAGGGAAAGGGAAGGGAAAGGGAAGGATAAGGGAAGCGAAAGGGAAGGCAAAAGAAAGTGGCTTTGACTATGAATTATGACTATGAAATGTAAGAAGTACATTTTACATTGTGACCCAATGTGTGCATGTAAACATACACATATAGTACTGAACATTTCAAGAAGGGATAATTATACTTACTATATGCTATGTACTCTTAACCTATTTTGTAATTAGTAAAGTTTATTTTTATAGCAGTTTTAGGTTCCAGACAAATTGAACAGAAAGACTAGAGACTTTCTACATACTCTCTCCCTTCACACAGGCACAACCTCACCCACTATCAACATTCTGCACATTTCTTACAACTGATGAACTCATATTGACATATCATTATCACACAAAGTCCACAATTTCCATTAGCATTCGCTCTTGGTGTTGCACATTCTATAGATTTTGGTAAACATACAAATGACATGAATCCACCATTGTAGTATTGCACAGAATAGTTTCATTGGCCTAAAAATCCTCAGTGCTCTGCCTATACATCCCTCCTTCACCACTAACTCCTGACAAGCACTAATATATTTACCTCAGTTTTTGCCTTTGTTGGAATGTTATACAGTAGAAATCACACAGAATGCAATATTTTTTGATTGGCTTCTTTTTCTTAGTAAAATGCATTTAAGTTTCCTCCATGTCTTCTTGTGACTTGAAGGCTCATTTCTTTTTAGCAGTAAATAATATTCCATTTTCTGGAAGTACTATAGTTTATCCACGCACCTACTAAAGCACATCTTGGTTGCCTCTAGGAACTGGCAATTATGAAGAAAGCTGCTACAAATATCTGTGTGCAGGTTTTTGTGTGGACAAAAGTTTTCAATTTATTTGGGTAAATACTAAGGAGCACAGTTGCTAGATCATATGGAAAAAAATATCTTTAGCTTTGTAAGAAACTGCCAAAATATCTTCCAAAGTGGCTATACCATTTTGCATTCCCATCACCAATGAATCAGAGTTCTTGTTGCTCTATAACCTTACCAGAATTTGGTGGTGTCAACATTTAGAATTTTTGTCATTCTAATAGGTATGTAGTAGTATCTGATTGCCGTTGTAACACGGAATTCCCTAAATACACATGATATTGAACATATTTTAATATACTTATTTTCCATCTGTGTATCTTCTTTGGTGAGGTGTCTGCTCAGGTCTTTTTTCCATTTTTTAATTGGGTTGTTCACTTTGCTATTTTTCAATTTCAAGAATTCTTTGTATATTTGGGACTACAGTCCTTTATCAGATATTTCTGTTGCAAGCATTTCCCCCTCGTCTGTGGCCTGTCTTCTCATTCACTTGACATTATTTTTCACAGAGCAGAAGTTTTTAATTTTAATAAAGTCCAGCTTATCAATTCTGTCTTTCACCAACTCTGCCTTTGGTATTGTATCTCATAGGTCATTATTATACACATTAGTACATTCTTGGAGTGCTATAAAGAAGTACCTGAGACTGAGTAATTTATAAAGAAAAGGCATTTAACTGGCTCATGTTTCTGCAGGACATACAGAAAGCAAGACTAAAGAGGCCTCAGGAAACTTGCAATCATGTTGGAGGTGAAGGGAAAGCAGACACATCCTACATGGCTGAAGCAGGACAAAGAGAGAGTGAAGGGAGAAGTGCTATACACTTTTATAAACAACCAGATCTCATGAGAACTCAGTCACTATTATGAGAACAGCAAGGGGGAAGTCCACCTCTGTGATCCAATCACTTCCCACAAGGCCCCTCCTCGAACATGGGATTAAGTTGAATATATAGATCGAATTGGAGGAACTGACATCTTGACAATATTGAATCTTCCTATCTGTCTCTCCATTTATTTAGTACTTCTTTGATATCTTTTATCAGTTTTATAGTTTTCTCATATAGATCTTATATATATTTTGTTAGATTTATATCTAAATATTTCATTTTCAAAAGTAAATGGTAATGTGTTCTTAATTATACATTGCTGATATATCAAAAAGTGATTGATTTTTGTATTTAACCTTCTATCCCACAACCTTACTCTAATCACTTGTTAGTTTCAGGAATCTTTTTGTTTATTCTTTTAAATTTTCAACATAGATAATCATGTCATCTTTGAAAAAAGACAGTTTCATTTCTTCCTTCCCAATCTGTATATCTTTTATTTCATTTTCTTGTCTTATTGCATTAGCTGGGACTTCGTGAATAATGTTGAAAATGAACAGTGAGAAGAAACATCCTTGCCTTGCTCTTGATCTTAACAGAAAAGTTCTTATTTTCTCATCACTAAGTACAATGTTAATTGTAGGGTTTTTTGGTAGGCATGTTTTTTAAAAATTAAGGAAGTTCCCCTCTATTTCTAATTTGCTTAGAGTTCTTAGTATTAAAAAGTGTGGGATTTTGTCAAATGCTTTTTCTGCATCTATTGTTAGAATCAGGTGAATTTTTTCTTTAGACTGTTGGGATTACATTAATTGGTTTTCAAAGGTTGAACCAGCCTCGCATATCCCACCTGGCCATGGTATAAAATTCTCTTTATACATTGTCTGATTTGATTTGTTAATATTTTGTTGAGAATTTTTGCATCTATGTCTATCAGATATGGATGTCTGTAGCTATGTTTTTTTTGGTAATGTCTTTGGTTTGGGCTTTAGGGTAATGCTAGCCTCATAAGACTAATTAGGAAGAAGTCACTGTTTCTGTCTTCTGAAAGAGACTAGAGAATTAGTATAATTTATTTCTTTAATGCTTGGTAGAATTCACCAGTGAAGCCAGATGGGCCTGCTGCTTTCTGTTTTTGAAGGTTATTCAATATTGATTCAACTAGATTTATTCAAACTGTCTGTTTCTTCTTGTGTGAATTTTCATATAGGTTATCAAATTTGTGGGCATAGAGATGTTCATAATCCTTTACTATCTTTTAATGTCCATGAGATCTGAGGACCTATTCCCTCTTTCACTTTTAATGTTAATAATTGGTGTCTTCTCACTTTTTTTTAGTTAGCCTGACCAAAGACTTATTACTTTTATTGATGTTCTCAAAAAGTCAGCTTTTGGTTTTGTTTTCTTTGTTGGTTTCCTGTTTTCAATTCTCTTAGTTTTCCTTCTAATTTTTACTTTTTCTTTTTTTCTGCTTACTTTGTATTTAATAGGCTTTTCCTTTTCTAGTATCCTAAGGTTTAAACTTAGAACACTGGTTATTTTATCTTTCTTCCTTTCTAATATATGCTTTTAACACTATAAATTTCCATTTGACATTTAAGATTATTGAAATGAGTGGATGAATATCCACCGTATTTGTTACCATTTTCTATTTGTTGCTCTTATTCTTTATTCCCATTTTTGTCTTCCACACTTTTAGTATCTTTTATGGTTTTAATTCAGCATATATATACATATATACACACATATACGTATATGCACATACATATACATACAAATATACATATATATACACACACAAATATACATATATATTTTTTACTTTATTAGTGGTTGCCCTAGGGTTTGCAATATATAGTTATGACTAATCCAAGTCCATTTTAAAACAACATTATACTACTTAGTGGGTCATGCAAGGTACCTTACAATAACAATATATTTCTAATTCCTTCCTTCTGTCCCATGTATCATTGCTGATATTCATTTCACTGATACATAAATATACATAGTCACATCTATATATATAAGCACACATAAGCAAATACATTTTTACTATTATTTTTTGAACAAAATGTCTTCAAGTAGATCAATTAAGAATAGGAAAAATAACAATTTTTATTTTATCTTTGTTTATTAATTCTCTGATGCTATTCCTTTATGTACTTACAGGTTTCTGACCTACATCATTTTACTTCCCTCTGAACTTGTTTTAAAACTTCTTGCAAGGCAGGTCTACTGGCAATAAATTCCCTCTATTTTTTGTTCATCTGAAAAGTATTTATTTCTCCTTTACTTTTGAAGAATAATTTTGCAGGATACAGAATCCCAGTTCAGTGGGATTTTTTTTCTCAAATCTTTACATATTTCACTTGTCTCTTTTCTTGCTTGCATGGTTTCTGAGAATTACGATGTAATTCTTATCTTTGCTCCTCTGTAGATAAGGTTCCCCTTCTTCATGCCCAGCTTCTTTCAATATTTTTTCTTTATCATTAATTTTATGAAGTTTGAATATGATATGCTTAAGTGTAGGGTTATTTTTGTGTTTGTTTTTTGGTATTTATCCAACTTGGTGTTCTCCGAGCTTCCTGGATCTGTGGCATGTTTGATATTAATTTGGATAAATTCTCATTCATTTTTGCTTTAAATATTGCTTCTGTTTCTTTTTCTCTTTCATCTTATTCTGGTGTCTATTACATGTATGTTACACCACTTATAGTTGTTCTGCAGTTCTTGGATACTCTGTGTTTTTTAAAAGTATTTTTTCTCTTTGCTTTTCAGTTTTGGAAGTTTCTATTGTCATATCCTCAAGCTCAGAGATTCTTTGTTTGGCTTTGTTCAATCTACTAATGAGAGCATCAAAAGCATTCTTCATCTGTGTTACAGTGTCTTTGATTGCTAGCATTTCTTTTTTATTCTTTCTTAGAATATTCACCCGTCTACTCTCTGCTTCCATTACCTACCTGCTCTTGCAGAGACTACATTCTCTGTCAAAGTTCATAGCATATCAACCATAGTTACTACAAATTCCTTGTCTGATAATTCCAACATTCCTGCCATATCTGACCCTGATTAGATGTTTATATAATCTCTTCAAACTGTATTTTTTTGCCTTTTAATATACCTTATAATTTTTTTTGGGTAGGCATGATATACTGGGTAAAACAAATGGCAGTAAATAGGCCCTTAATAATGTAGTGGTTAAATTTCAGAGGTAAGAGGAAGCATCCTATAGGCCTATAATTAGGTCTTTTGGTGAGTCTTTGCCCCTGGACTTTGAATTTCCCCAGTGCTTCTAAATTTGTCCCTTTTTAGATGGTTGGAGGGGGCTGGAGTTGTTTATATCCTTTCCTTCACGTGGAAGGCTAGAAGGGGCTGGAGCTAGGTTTTTCCTTCCTCCAGGAGGAAGGTTACAGCTGCTTAGAAGTTGGAAATTTCCTTACCCTGATAAGGAAACTGATAAAATAGTTTCTCCTGCAGACAGGCCATATTAAGAACAGAATGCTTTGATGTATTTCAAATGGTTTATTTTCCCCTCATATTGCTGGAAGCATGAGGGCACTTTCCTCAAATATTTACTGTGAATACCTGGTAGAGCCCCTGGAGACAAAACTCACAAAAGTGTGCGGGTCTCCCTATGACTGGGTTTTCCCGGAGTTTTTATCCCTCAAACTTGTGCACATTGAGCCTCCAGTTCAAGTTTTTCTGCCTTAGCACTGATTCCTAAAGTGGTTTATGCTTAGGAGTTTCTGCTCCACTAAGTTGTGAATCTCTGTATCTGTCTGTCACTCCAATTTTAGAGGCAGTAATTTGCCCTGTGGTCTTCCTTCTCTGAGAGATCTTGGAGGAGGACTTGGTTTTCAGTCTGTTTAGCTCTTTAGTTGTTGCCATGGAGTGGTGACATCTAAGTTCCTTATGTATTGGACTGGCCTATTTTTTTTTAAATTTATTCTACTTCATCTAATAGTTTAAAAAACACAAAATAACACTCATCTTCTTTTTTTTTTTTTTTTTTTTTTACAAATGAGGACATTTTCCCAGACAGGTTGTGTGATTTTCCCAAGGACAAGCAGGCTGCTACTTGCAGATCTCTGAGCTCCCAAGACAGAATGTTTTCTATTATGATTCAAGGAAAAGAACCCAGGGTTAAATTTTTAACTACCAGGTTCAGGGCTGGCTCTTCTACATTCAGTTTTGTAAGATATCTTACATTTTTACTGCGAGTAAGCAAGAACACAGATTTTTATAAAGATAATTCTGTATGGCCTTGAACAAATTATTTAACCTGCTTCCTACTTTACAGGTTTCCACACACCCACTTTTCAGTGCTTCAACCACTGATGATTACTTTATTTAGTGGTTCTAAGTTTTATGATGCCATAGTTTGTGCTTTTGCTAACTACATAAAGTGCTATGAATTCAAGGCATCTGCTGCACTAACATCTTTGGTTGCTATAATTCATTTTTTTCTATCAATAGATTAATGCCCCATCATTAAATTTGATAGGAAGAACTACTGTTGTTACCAAATAGAATATTTTATATGTGTGAGAAAACTTTTCAAGGTCATTATCTCATTGATTGAACAAGTCATGTAAACTGTGCAGGTTAGTTCTTATTGCTCTTTGTTTACTGGTTACCTTTGAAATGTTTTGTCATTGTCCAAATTCTGATATCTAATAAACAACAGAGCTAAGACTGAACCAGGACTTCTAAGTTCTAAAATAGCGCTCTTTCCATAATATAGATAAAACACAGCAGAATAGCAGAGTCAGAAGCTTGGAGCTCAGTTCTATATTACAGTGAATCTCTCCTAACTGGTGCTATAGTATAGCTGATGCTTCTCTTACACAGTTATGGTACCTTCTCAATGAATAAAAGGTATTCACTCATCTGTGATGTAAACTGAAAAACAAGCAAATAGCTTTTGCTGTGGCCTTCAAACATCAAGTATCAAATTATTCTTTGCAGAACAGCATATCACTTCTTATAAATTAGAATGTATTTTCAATAAAATGTGCTTATTTATTATAGGATGACATATACATATGTGTTGATTTTCAGAGACTCATTATCTTACGGTTTAGGTTGCATTGTTAATTTGAGTGAATTATCCCAAGTGAGCATCCAAGGTAGGTAGTCAAAGTTCTCAATTTCTAGGGGAGCTGGAGCTGTACTTACTGCCCACGTCCCCACCATCAGAGCCAGCATTTCCACTACCTTGACAGCTGCTGTGCAAAGCTCTGCAGCTTTAAAAGAATAGAAGTAGAAGGAGGAGATAAGCTGGGACAACTTAAAGAGACCTGAGCCCAGGGACATATTCCCAGGCTGGAAACTTTGCCTATATGTTGAGATAACTTTACAGTGAACAACTGTCTCAGTTTGCCTGGGACTGAGAAGTTTCCCCATATGTGGGACTTTCGGGGCTAAAATGAAGACATTCTTAGGCAAACTGTGGTAAGTTGGTTATCCTAGGTTCTGTCCCCAAAGGTAGATCTCTAAAAGTGTCCAGAATATTTCATTTGACTGTGTTATATTCCTAATATTTCAAAAATTCAAGGTTAGTTTGAGTTAAGAAAAATAAATAGGCTAACAGAACCTGAGGAAATTAAGGGGTTAAAATAACTTTGCTTAAAATTATGGCTCTATTCTTAAAAGTTATCTACTATAAGCTCAAAAGAAATGATAGTTTTGGGTAAGATGTGGGGAAGGATCAAAATAGAAATAATTGGGATCATGGGGAACTTTATATTTTAAGAGAGAGGAGACTTTCCTTACTTACCTTTCTAAAGTAGAAGTATGGGAGCTCTATAGAGGAATGGGGTGGGGAAAATCACTCAGAGTTTGGGGGGTGAACAAGCAAGGGCTTAGAAAAGACATAGAAAGAATTAAAGTAAAAAACAAACCTAGACTGTTTTGAAAAATTTCCTTTGATCAATAATCCCCCCAGAATCAGTAAGGAAACCTTCTATAGAGAGCACATGTACATATCTATTGTGTTTCTAGCCTACTTTCCTGCTCTCTTATTCATTCCATGAATCCTAGCAGTTAGGATGCTGATCCAAGTTTAGTATCTCATGTACCAGTCAGTTTAAGCCTCTGGGGATTTAAACGTGAACAAAACAGACACAAAGTCCTTCCCACATGGAGATTATAATCTGGAGTGAGAGAGGGACAGGCAATCCGTAAAGCAAACTGGCAGTTTACAGTACATTAGACAGTTGTAAATGCTTTAGAGAAAGATAAAGTCAGGGGAGAGGGTAGGAAATAAGAGTATTGCATGCTCATAAAGATCTCACCAACAAGGTAAAATTTAGAAGCAAACATATAAAATAAAATGCTTTAGAAATCAGAAATTCCAGCTGGCTATTATTCTGGAGATTTACTTTTTGTAGAGCCAATAGACATGTGCAGAGGAAAGCTTTGCCTCTTAATAAATAAATAATAAAGGAAGAACACTAAACACAGTGGAAAAAGTTAAAGAGGCTGACAGAAGAATCAAGCTTTTATATGCTTGTAAGACTGTATTACTGACATTTTATTTCATTTTCATTTGTTTGCTTGGAATTGACCAGAGAAATACTGGAATCTGCACCTTGCCTGCAGCCTCAGGCACTGCATGTTACAAAGAAACCTCCATAAGGGAGCTGGAGCACAGAACATAAACCAGGGTTTCTCTTGACACAATTCGTCTCATACTTTTGTTTCAACAGAAACTAGACATCCTTCAAGCCAAGTTATAGGAGCTTGCAGCCTGAGGCATTGAATTGCATTGAACATAAAAGCCCTTATTCAAAAATAACTTATTTAAACATTCTGTTACAGCTGCATGGAATTTATCTATCAGAGAGGTGAGTAAGTCTTACATCAGTAACTCTTGGTTTTTCTACACACTCCATAAATCACTGACAAATACATTATTTTGAAAGCAAATCTAGCATCTTTTGTTTTTCAGCAATGTGATACTATAATAATACCATTCTTACAGATTATAGAAGTGTTCTTTTTGAGTACAAAAGGCACTCCACATACTTTTTGGCACTTAAGCTAGATGTTTATCTTATTAAATTTAGTAGATATTGATATTTGCACAGTTACTGTAAAATAGAACAATTGCTTTTCCTGAATTGTTTTGACTATTGATCCTCTTGAGTGGATGACAAAGGTAAGAAATAGATCTGGTCTTGCATCACAGATATTCATGTGCTATAAATGACCAGAAAAATTTAAATTAGCATGTTATATTTGATAACATCAATAATTAATTATTTTGTAATCACCAATTGAAGTACACAGACCATGGAATTTTCTAATTTCTATAAAACAACTGTGGCCTCTCAAGGAACAGATAGTTATGCCTCCTTCTTCATGGGAACGAATCCAGAGGGTCTGTCTATTGGAGTTTCTACATCAGAGTTTGCTATAAATTTGAAAGCTAAAACATACTTTGGGGCAAAAGTCTGTAGGTTGACCATTTTGCATCAATTTATTTGGTGGTTCTATTGTCATTCAGGGGTGACTGAATTGTGGCACTTGAAAGGACCCCTCTGGGGTTGCCTAGTTTAGGTTTTCATTGCCAAACTCAGCTAGTTAATAAAACTATTATATTGGCAAGATAATTAATTATCTTTATAAAGGTTGACCTGGTGGGCTTGACTTGCCCAGTTTTCAGTCTCAACCCTCAGTCAATAAGATAACAAAAAGAAAAAGTCTAAACTCCAGGAAGCTAAATAACTGAAATTAAGTTAATTTATACTAGATAGTTTCATTCAGTGAATACTTGATTTCTTAATGCCTTTTTCTTTCATTCAAAAACAGGGAAGGGACACTTTGTTAAAATTCATAAATACTGATTGTTTTCAACTATTGGTAGCCCTTTACCATGTTTATTTCAAAGTGGATACATATCCTTAAAAATAGTGTCATGAACTCATACGGCAAAAGGTATATTTAACTTTATGTGTCAATGTAGATAATGCAGTTGTGTACCTTTTTTTTCTGGAGTAAAAACTGGGTTTCTGTGAACCACTACTAGCTTTTCAATTACCCAGAATAATTTTAAAAACTAAGAAGAGAAACAAAAAACAGATATAGGAAAAAAAATAGAACATCTTTGACTGGAAGGCAATAACTCTTCAGCAGGAAGTTGTAATTAAACACACACGCCAAGCCAAAGTTTTAAATATGATGTCTGCTTCACTGTGAGTTCTTGGTTTGAGGTCAATAAGAGAAGAAACAGTTCAATGTTCATCACCCATTCATCTTTCAAATACTTATTGATTGCCTAGCATGTGCCTACAAATTGGATAAAATTCAGTCTTTTTCTTAAAGAGTTCATAATCAAGTGAGAAACTACTATAAAAATATGTCTGTATGTGTATGTGTATAGACGTACATGTATATACACATATACAAATATACATTATATATAGGTAAATATATAATTATATACTATGCAGCCATAAGAAAGAACGAGATCATGTCTTTTGCAGGAACATGGATGGAGCTGGAGGTGATTATCTGTAGCAAACTGACGCAGGAACAGAAAACCAAATACCACATGTTTTCACTTATAAGTGGGAGCCAAATGACAAGAACTTATGAACACAAAGAAGGAAACAACATACACTGGTGTCTACTTGATGGGGGAGGGTGGGAGGAGGGAGAGGAGCATAAAAGATAACTATTGGGTACTGGGCTTAATACCTGGGTGATAAAATAATGTATATAATAAACCCCTGTGACATGACATGTGTTTACCTATGTAACAAACCTTCACTTGTACCCCTAAACCTAAAACTTAAACAAAGAAAAATAAAAACCAAAAGGAAGAAAACACCAAACAAAAAAATAAAATACATTAAATGATACAATAGAAAATAATATAACACCACATATAAATACCACAAAGGCAATTATATTCCATATAATTTGTGACACAAATTACACAAATTCAGAATATGAATACAATTAGAGTAGGGTGTATGCTATAGCAGATATATCTATATAATAAGATATTTGTATTTTCTCAGTATTCTGAATGCTTTTCAAGAGAAATTCAAGAAAAGGGGAGCAATTGGAGAGATAAAAGATTAAAAATCAAAACAAGGGGAGAAGATAAAAGTGCAGTTGAGAAGTGACAGTAGCCCACAGGGCAGCATCTGCATGGTGAGAACCTTTTGCATTAACAATGGAGGGTAAAAAGCATCTGCATGGTGAGAACCTTTTGCATTAACAATGGAGGTTAAAGGCTGGCTTTGGGTAAGTGAGAAGGCACATGGATAGTTGGGAGAGCTCATAATAAAGAGATAATAAGTGGGACACCCCCACCCATCAACCAGAACCCTTGGTATATAGAAACCTCTACCTAAGTCTCCTTAGAAAGCACAGGTATTTGATTATTTCTGTGTTTGTACATGCATGCATGTGTGTGTGTGTGTGTGATTTGTTATGTCCCCATTTAAGGATGGAATAAAAGTAAAGAGTAAAGATGTTAAAGAGCATACCATTAGTTATAAATTAGCTTTTAAAGTGTTTTTTTTTTTTTTTTTTGATGGAGTCTCACTCTGTTGCCCAGACTGGAAGGCAGTGGCATGATCTCAGCTCACTGCAACATTCACCTCCTGGGTTCAACTGATTCTCCTGCCTCAGCCTCCCAAGTAGCTGGGACTCCAGGCATGTGCCATGACACCTGGCTAATTTTTGTATTTTTAGTAGAAACGGTGTTTCACCATATTGGCCAGGCTTGTCTCAAACTCCTGTCTTCAGGCAATCCACCTGCCTCAGGCTCCCAAACTGCTGGGATTACAGGCATGAGCCACTGGGTCCGGCATAAAGTTTTAATATTTAAAGTAATGTTCAGTTCTGTAGAAAACCCTCTTGACAGAGCACACAACCCTCCTGGTGGTGATGCTAGCCAATGTTTGATGAAATTATGTCAACATTTCTTTTCATGGTGGCTAGTGTGATTAAACATCTTTCATCTCACAGCTTTATATGATATATGCATTCAATCATTCTGCTTCTTTTTGCTATTCATAACTCTTACTTGGTGAAATAAATTGTAGACATACTGTTGCAGCTTTTTAACTCCTGTTGTTGGTACATGGGCAGGAATGTTATAGCTATTTTACTACTGCTGCCTGCAGCTCAGAGAGCATTACAGCTTTTTCACTCCCACAGCTTGGTGAGTTCTGGGTTCTTGTCCCACGACCAAGCAAAATAATGCACATGATCTCCTGAGAGAGGGTAAGGCAGAGTAGAATTTATTGAGTGAAAGTAAAGCTCTCGACAGTGAGCAGGGACCCAAAAGTGGGTAGCCTTCTGTGAGGCTGTCTGGGATTTTTATGGGCTTAGAATGGGGGAATGCATGCTGATTGGTTTATGGGTGGGCTTGGAAAAGGCACTCTGCAATTGGTTAAAAGGCACCATTCAGAAAGGACCAATTGAGAAACAGTGGGTAAGACAGGGATGGAACTTGTCTCTCTGGTCCATGGATCTTATCTGGAAATGGTAGCTCAGTTTTCAGGCTTTAGACTGTCCGTGGCTTGAAGGTCAAGTTTCACTAGGGATGCATCCCTGTCTACCTAGGAATTTGTCTATCTCCTGTTACTAGCAATACATTTTGTGAATTGCTGTTATCCCAATTGACTGATCCGTATTTTTGTTAAACTTGTATGCTATAAAAACAGGTATCAAAATCAAAGTCAGCCTCTACAGGTAAAATTGCTGAACTCTAGTAATGGTTTTAAAATGTGAAGGAATAACTACTATTAAAATAGAAAACCTAATTGGCACCTGGCTTACTTTCCTTTTTTTCCATGTTATTTATTTGTCCACACAAATCTCTGCTTCATTTTTAGTAACCTCCTCAGTTTTTAGAAATTTCAGCAATACTTATACTTTTACAAGGCCTTATTCATTATGCATTAAAAGGCTTTCTTCTTATTTCTTTAGCTTGTATAACATCTTTGTGAGATAGTTTTCATTTCTGTTCTACAGAATGAAACATTATGTGATGCATTTGTCTAGAGGTCAAGATAAATCATAGTAGAGCTAAGTTTTAATCAAATGCTTTTCTAAATTAGTTCTCTTCTCTCTTTTTCTTGGTTTCTCTCTCTCTCTCTATTTCTGGCTCTCTTTTCTTCTTTTTATTTATCCAATTCCAGTGTTCTATATTATATAAAAATCACTTTTCATAATTTTTATTTGCACATGACAATTTTTTGTTTAAGTATTCAACATGGTTGGCAATTGGTTGTACATGCTATTCTCTTAAAAGTGGGTAAGGGGTCAGCTGCTAGGGTATGGGAAGTGGTGAGGAAAAGGATTTTGGTTATGGACTATCCATATACAAGGAATATTTACAAATAGCAGAAACTTCATGACTCTCATTACAGTTACAAGAATAAATATTCTTCTTTTGTGTAGCGTGACAGCTCAGTATTCTGAGAAAAATTTTGAGAAAGTCTTCTTTCAGCACTTCCACTCAAACTGTCCATATACCTGTTCTTTTCTCTCATTGTACATTTTCCCTTTTGCTAAACAATCAAGTAAAATGACATTAATAATTCTGATCTAGTTTTGGAATTTTCTTACAAAGGCAGACTACTGAAATAGAAATAAAATATATAAATTGGATATTATTTGTTTCATAAAAATAGTAACTAGATGTGAGTTCTTGGCCAAATTGATATCTTTGTCACTCTAACTATGTATTATTACTATCTCAAATTTTTGAAGCATGAGTTTATAATTGTAATTTTTTACAAATCCCAAGTGAATATTTATACAAAAGTAATTACCATCTATAACTATTAAATCCTACTTAAACCAAATTCAAAATCTGTTATTGACTAGCAGAGATAACTTGAGTAAGTCAGTTAATCAGTTATTGTTTCTCCAACTGTTGAATGAAGGTGTTAATGAAAAGATTGAGGACAATGCTAACATTATAAAACCCTATTTGGAACTTATAGAAAAAATGCTTTAAGCATGAATAATTACCTGCAGTGTATTGTCCAATGTTAGATTGGAATGCCATTTTTTAAATTTAAGCCCTGACTTAATCCCACAGTTCAGCTATATTTAGTAAAAAATAAATAATGATGGGTGTGGTATTTTTAGTTAGAGGATGTTATAGAAATGGTTACAGTCTCTAATTTTGTGAGCTATGAACAATGAGATTTCTAAAGAATAAGGTATAGGTAAACCAGAGATGGAAGAAATGCATCAAAAATGGGTTGAAAGAGACAGCAAAAAAGAAAGTCCAATGTGTGATATAAAATAAATAAGGAACACAAGCAGGAGCTCATGGATGGAGGGCAAACAAGTTTAGTAAATAAAGGTGATTAACAGTGAGGAATTTAAGTTTGGGATATGGCATATTGTGACATTTGGCTCCCCATAAGCAATATAATAACATCTGACAGCTATAATCTCTAGAAAATTCGTATCAATGATGTTCTTTCCAGTAATTAAAAATAAATGAAAAATTGACTTATTTATTTCTTTCTTTATAAGTATTTGAGCTCCTGAAATACAGTTTTTAAATCTAAGGAAAGGAAGATGTTCAGAGAAAATATACAGTAAAAAACATTTTATGAATTTTTTTCCCTTAAGTTATTGGGGTACAGGTAGTATTTGGTTACATGAGTAAGTTCCTTCCTTATTTATTTTTCTCCCTGTGCAGTTTTACCCCCTGCTTCTCTCTTGCTGGATCCCTGTGGTGGAACCAGCAAGCTCTCAGGGCCTTTCTGCTGTTTTCTCTACTCCTGTATTTCGCTCAACTCTCCAAATTGACTCAGCTCCAGGTAAAGCCGGAAACTTCTCTGGCAAACAGACCTTCAGCTTCGCCACTGGGGGGTGTGTGTTAGTGGGAGAAGGTTCTCCTTTTCCCACTTCCCCAGTTGGGGCACTCACAGTTTTGGGGGGACCGCTGGGTCCTGCAGGAGCAGTCCGCTTCCCTTAGAGGGTCTGTGGGTCCTTTCGGGAATGCTGGTTTGTTGTTGCAGTACATGTGGAGCTAAAATTCACAACGCGAGCCACTGCCCGCTGCTCTGTCCGGAGCTGCTGTGGTCTAGTCCTGCCTCCCGTCCGCCATCTTTCTGGTATCTCAGGTTTTTAATGATTTAATTGATAATATAATAATAGTTAAGTATATTAAAATTCAGATATTAATATTCAGGTAATTGTTTAAATATACTCTATGATAATATTATGTTGGCTAATAGTACTTAAATGTCACTGAGCAGAACCTTTGAATTATTATAAAGAAAGACAATATTTATGTATCTTGAACTAGACTGTAGCCAAATAGGATGTCCAGAAGTCATTTGATTATATGACACCCATATGAGAGTACCTGATGAAGGATAGAATAATTTTTACGTGATAAAATTGAATAACGTATCTTTTTTGGGGAGACATATTCACACTAACTATTATCTAGGACTTTGGCATTTTAAAATTTAAATTTGAGAAGTAGGTAAAGAAGAAATAGTTTAGAAATAGAACGTACCTCTACATTTAGTATATTCTTTGAATCAAACAATGTTTGGCTTAGAGTACAGAAGGGAAATAAAATTATACAAAGCATGCTAGCATGACAGAAATGAATTAACAAGATAGACATTAAGACTAACTAGAAAAAAAAATCTTATATAAATGGATGGATGGAAGCCATAGAGAAAAGTGCCTTATTCATTCTATTGTCAAAGGTCACAATTGCATACAACTATTTATTGAGAACCCACTACGTGCTCAACATTGTGCTACATTGTTTATTAAATAAACAGTAAATGTAAACCATAAATTGTTTATTAGTAAATAGTATTAGGCCAATACTATTTACTAATAGTAAATTAGTCTAACAGAGTTTGGGGTTGATGAATCAACTTCAACACAAAGATTGTAATTAGAAAACATTATAGGACTTTATATAATAGAGTAATGAAATGATAAAGCAGAAGGAGCACTTGACCTGGGAGATCAGAAATTTCTGTTTCATTTTCCAGTGCACATTCCATCACTTAACATTTGTCAGTCTCTAAGGAAAGGAAATAAGCAGAAACTTCATGTGTTTTTTTGCTAATGAGATTTATAGTAATAATAAAAGCTAATTTTATAGTGTTTACTTCATGTCTGATACTATTTGATGTGCTTTGTAATATTTGAGTTAATCCTCACTAAAAAGAGTTAAGTGCTGTAGATTTAAGAGATGAGAAACCAAAAACTTTTTTGGGGTCACACAGTTGGTAAATGGTGGCTTTGAGATTAAACCATGTGGTTAATTATGGAGCCTGTAATTTTAATTATGACTCCTTCATCCCAGTACTCTTTTGATTTTATAAATCTTTAAAATATATCCTGCAAATGTAACAGACATGTAATGGGGCATGAAAGAATTAAAAAGCAATTGAACGGATGCTTGATGTTATTATTAAACAGGATACATCATGGTACAAGCCAAATGGAAATGTGTTATAAACTCTTACCGAATGAATTAACAATCCTCACCCAAAGACATTTTTCTCACTGGATTCCTCTTCCACTTCCATTAACACCCACTATTATCCTTAATGCCAACACAGCACACACATACCATATAGATGTTTTCTTAGTCTGTTTTTATGCTGCTGTAACAGAATAGTTTAGACTGGGTAATTTATAATAAACAGAAATTTACTTGGTTCTGGAGGCTGCAAAGTCCAAGAGCATGGGGTTGGTATGTGAAGAGGGCTTTCTTGTTGTGTCATCCCATGGTGGAAAGTGGAAAGGTAAAAGAGCACTTGTGGGAGAGAGCATCAGATTAAACTTGCAGCCTTCAGACTTTTTATAAGGGCAGAGCCCTTACACCTACATACCTTACATTAGGCCCTACCTCCCAACACTCTTGCACTGGGGGTTATTTCCAATGCATGCTTTTTGGGGGACACATGCAAATCGCAGCAATGCATATCAAGATAATTTGTCATAACACTGAGTTGGCCATCTCTAGAGTACACAAAAAGAGACCAGCAGCATTGTGTGATCAGCCTTAAGGATTTTGAAGCAAAAGTGACTACATGAACCACTGACTTGGGGCACCAAGAGAAGTATTGCAACTGGATAAGGATATAGCCTCAGTCACCCTTACATGCTTTCACTGGTCCTAAATCGTGCTGCTGATGAATTTTATTTGGCATATATAGCTATCAATATACCTAAAATAAAACTATTTTGCTTTGGCACTTTTGCCAACCTTGAAAAACTCAAAGATGCACAAAGTCAGATCCATGAGGAATAACATTAAGTTGTAACACTCAATGAGAAAAATGCAGATCTAGAGAGCCATTTGTGACTTAGTAAAATACAGTGACTATCTTTCAACCACTTCTTTAACTTCTATAATTGCATTTGTACACAAGGATGCCTGCTCCTTGTGTGTAATTTTATACATTTGTTAGATGCAACAGAAACTCAGAGGTTGTCATCTTATATTGGAGCATTATAAATTCATGATAGACTTTTAATAATTGTTACCCTTTAAATAAAAGCTAAAAACAACCAATGAGAAGCCAATACAGTAAAATATATTTATTTGTGAATAATTCTATCTTTAAAGATCGCTCAAGTGATATATTTGGAAAATTGCAATCATTTTATCTTAGGCTGCAATTTTATCATCAATTCTTAAACATATGCAATTAAATGGTGGGAAGGGGTGAGAATTTATTGTTTATGCTTTATCAATATATAGCAGGATACATTAGTTATGCATATCTGAAAGCACATTTCTCATGGTAAGTGATTTCTGAATGGAATTTCATGAAGTTTTATAGCCTTTACTATGACTAAAATACGTAATTTGAATACAATCTTTGCAAAACACAAATGAACAGTATTCACACATCCGAAGTGAGAGGGGGATGTGGCTTAATGTGGCGTGTGGCCTGTGAATCAAGTAGAAGGCTAATCATTCACACTTCGTGGTTTTAAACAAAATAGAAATGTAACTTGGGACTCCTGGAAATGATTGAAATCACAAACAAAAAAAGTGATGTGTCCTTCACTTTTCATGTAAGTCATACTTGACATAAAATACATGTATTAAAAAATGAATAATTACCTAGAATATTGTTTTACCAGCCAATATCTCAACATGTAGCAGTCAGTGATGAGTAATCTTATGCATTTATAGTAAGAATTATCCTCACTATTAAAAATACTTCAGGGTCCAACTTAATTATAGAAACAAATTTAGTTGAGACTCTTAGACAAATGCATCTTTGATTTATTTCCCTGTCACACTGTTCTTCTCTATGTACCCCAAACTAAAAAAGCCATATTATCTGAACTTTTAAAAGATTGTAGGGTAGCAGTTTTTTAAAGGTTATTCATAATCAGCATTTGAAAATAGCACTTCATCTCTCATATTGGCTTAACATGCCAGCTTTAGTTGTTATTTATTACCTATTAAATCTGATTGAAACAAAGCAATAAGAGAGTAATATACTATAGCACAATTTGTTTCTTACCTGTGCTGTTACTGAATTTTTGTATATTTGTCTAATATTGTGTTATCTTATTGTATTGCAATTATTTATTTATCTATCTCCTTCACTGGTCTATAAGATCCTCAAAAGCAGATAAACTGAGTAGGGTTGTAAAAATGCTGTGTCTTTGGTATCCACAAATATGTGGGGCTGGGGAAGACAGGGACTACTGTTATGTGACCAGATCAAAAGATTTGTCTAAATTAAGCCTCAAAGTATTTTTTAAAAATCCAGGTGGCAAGTCCAAGAGTAGCTCTTTTATTCTTATGATACTTTAAATGAGATAGATAGGCCCTTAAATGGATATCTTATTCATTCATTCATTTGTTTGTTTGAAAGTACTAGTGATGTATTTCCATGAGGTATTCAATGATTCAAGCAAACTTTCCTAAATTATTTCAGACTTGTGAGGTTTTACTACATAATTTTCTATTAGAGTGAATTTATACAAAAATTTCCCTCACATCATGTTTTTTTTCTCCCTTATAGATTACAGATAATTCATGTTACCTAGGTGTTTGTAGGTCTCATCAGTACCTGTTTACAGTTAAGAATTTTTCAACTGTTGTTCAATTATGTCATCATCAGATGACTTTTTAAAGGTGATAGCAGTGATACATGATTATTTAAATATTACAAAGGATCATTTCAAAGTGATAAATATCTGTATGTGGGGTTATCCTAGAATTGGTAAAACCAATCTAAATTTATAGAATAGAAGCTCGTGGTCCTTTTCGGGAAGAATCAAAGGTAAAAGTCATGGGAAGGGGGAAATAGACATGTAAGTAAAGTCATCCTAACTGCAGTATTAGAAAGGCTGTAATTTTACATGGCATTTATGAGTAAAGTAAAGTGTCATAAGAAGTATTTAATGAATACATTGCCTTGTAACACTCCACAGGGTACATTTTATGTGCTCTCTAGTATTGCTTTTCTCTGTATGGGTATTTTAGTTTGCTAATGGTTAAGGAAACAGAACTGCTTCTGATCATGTATGTTTGTTAGAAACAATTGGTCATATAAAACACCAGTGACTTGGATGATTCAAACTTGTCTAGCAATTTCAGGTAATTAAACACAGATGAGAATTTATGACTGCTGGGGTTTTCAGAACTTTTCCTGATGCTCTTGATAGTGATACATAGATATGAGGGAACATGGTACTTATAGCCTATACACACACCAGTAGAAAAAGTTCTTTTTGTTTCCAAACACTTCGGCAACTCAATTATCATATGGTAATTTATGTTAATGAGTTTTCTTTCACTCTGAGGATTCATCAACTACCTAATGGCTCAATTTTAGCTCAGACTGGTTATGTGATATGGTTACAGAGTTTTTGCTTCAGGTTTGTCTTGATCTTATGTTATTGTATAAGCATTATTCCCTTAATTTTATTCTCTCAAGTCATTAGTATAATGACAGTTGAACTTTTCATGAAGTAAGCCCAAAAGTTAAGAGGAGACTATAGTCCATAATCCTTGTGGTATCATGACCCATGTTGACCATGGGTGTGTGATTTCTGAAGAAGTAAGAAGAAAATTTTAGAATTCTTCTCCAGGTGCTGCTTAATTTGCCATAATTGAGACACTTACTAGAATCAGGATAATTCATCTTAAACTATGCATATAACATTTTAGCCTGGGATCAATGAGATTAAGTGTTTTCATCAAAGGATTATCTTATTGTTTTGAGAATTTATTTCCCTTTTCTAAAAATTTTGCAAATACAATTCTAAATCTGTAGAATCTCTTTGATTAGAATTCTGATTTAAATATACTCTTATATTAACTCTGAAGATGGCCTTTAACAATACCAATATATTGGTATTTATGCCTTTGTGTGATCCCCTACCCTTGAGTTGACTGAATTTAATGATGTATTATTGGGCAAAATTCACCCCCGATATTTCATGTAGGTTCTTTTCTATTTTCCCTAAGTGTCAGCCAGTCTGAGAAATAAAGGGAAAGAGTACAAAAGAGAGAAACTTTAAAGCTGGGTGTCCGGGGGGGACATCACACGTCGGCAGGTTCCGTGATGCCCCCTGAGCCATAAAACCAGCAAGTTTTTATTGGTGATTTTCAAAAGGGGAGGGAGTGTACGAATAGGGCGTGGGTCACAGAGATCACGTGCTTCACAAGGTAATAAGATATCACCAGGCAAATTGAGGCAGGGCGAGATCACAGGACCACAGGACCGGGGCGAAATTAAAATTGCTAATGAAGTTTCGGGCACGCATTGTCATTGATAACATCTTATCAGGAAAGAGGGTTTGAGAGCAGACAACCGGCCTGACCAAAATTTATTGGGCAGGAATTTCCTCATCCTAATAAGCCTGAGAGTGCTATGGGAGACTGGGGCTTATTTCATCTCTACAGCTGCGACTGTAAAAGACAGCCACCCCTAAAGGAGCCATTTCAGAGGCCTATCCTCAGGGACACATTCTCTTTCTCAGGGATGTTCCTTGCTGAGAAAAAGAATTCAGCGATATTTCTCCCATTTGCTTTTGAAAGAAGAGAAATATGGCTCTGTTCCGCCCGGCTCACCGGTGGTCAGAGTTTAAGGTTATCTCTCTTGTTCCCTGAACATTGCTGTTATCCTGTTCTTTTTTCAAGGTGCCCAGATTTCATATTGTTCAAACACACATGCTCTACAAACAATTTGTGCAGTTAATTCAATCATCACAGGGTCCTGAGGTGACATACATCCTCCTCAGTTTACGAAGATGACAGGTTTAAGAGATTAAAGACAGGCATAGGAAATCACAAGGGTATTGATTGGGGAAGTGATAAGTGTCCATGAAATCTTCACAATTTATGTTCAGAGATTGCAGTAAAGACAGGCATAAGAAATTATAAAAGTATTAATTTGGGGAACTAATAAATGTCCATGAAATCTTCACAATTTATGTTCTTCTGCCATGGCTTCAGCCGGTCCCTCCATTCGGGGTCCCTGACTTCCCGCAACAATGTATTTTTATTAAATTGAATGAGGTAGAGGTGATGGAGATTCAGAACTTGTGCTAATGCTCTTGATAGTGATATATAGATGTGAGGGAACGTGGTACTTTCACAAGTGTCTGAGATTATGTTTTAGAAGATTGTGGTTTCTGTCTTGAATGTTCTCTCTCCTTCTCCTGCTTGCTTGATCTGAGGGAAGACAGCTTCCATGAGCTACCTTGTAGAGAAGTCCACATGGCAAGAAACTGAGAGAAGCTTCTGGCCAACAGCCAGTGAGGAACTGTGGCCTACAGTCTGACAACGTGTAAGGAAATGAATCCTGCCAAAAACCACATAAGGGAGCTTGGAATAGGATCCTCCCAGTTGAGTCTTCAGATAAGACTGTAGCCCTAATTAGTGGCTTAACTGCAACCTTATGGGATGTCTTGAAATAGAGATAGTCACACAAACTTCAACAGAATGCCCGATACCCAGAAACCATGAGATAATGATGCTTGTTTTTTTTTTTTTAACTAGGTAAGTTTTGGAGTAACTTGTTATACAGAAATAGGTAACCAATACAACTGCATATACACTAAACTTTTGAAAATTAAAAAGAAAAGTCAAACTGGTTTCTGAGGGTCAAGTAGACTTTTAATGAAGCAACTGTTAAAATTTAATTATTTAGTTTATGTGCTAGTTTGCCATGGCTGCCATAACAAAGTACCATAGACTGGGTGTTTTAAACAACAGAGCTATCTTTCCTCACAATTTTGAAGGCCCAAAGTTTAAGATCAAGGTTTTGGCATGTTTGTTTCTTCTGGGGCCCTCTCTCCTTGGCTTGCAGATGGCCATCTTCTTCCTATGTCTTCATATGGTTTTCTCTCTTTATCTCTGTAAAGACCCTATCTCAAAATAGTCTGACATCCTGAGGTACTGGGGATTAGGACTTCAACATAATAGTTTCTAATAATAATGATTAATATTTAGTGGACATTAATGTATTATCTCATTTATCACAGTAGCTCCATATGATACATGCAATTATTACTTCGGTTATAAAAAGAAGAAAACTAAGGCTTAAAGAGGCTAATTAATATGCTTGAGGTTATACATCTAATGTAGTCAGTTTTCATGCTGCTGATAAAGGCATACCTGAGACTAACTTATACAGGAAAAAGGGTTTAATGGATTTACAGTTCCATGTGGCTGAGGAGGCCTCACAATCATGGCAGAAGGCAAGAAGGAAAAAGTCACATCTTACATGGATGGCAGCAGGCAAAGAGAGAGTTAGTGCAGGGAATCTCCCCATTATAGAACCATCTGATCTCGTGAAATTTATTCACTATCACTGCTTTCACGGGCTGGCATTGAGCATCTGTGTCTCTTCCAGTTGCAAAGTACAAGCTACCAGTGGATCGCTATCATTCTGATGTCTGGAGGATGATGGCCCTCTTCTCACAGCTCCACTAGGTGGTGCCCTAATAGGGACTCTGTGTGGGGGCTCCAACCCTACATTTCCCTTCTGCACTGCCTTAACAGAGGTTATCCATGAGGGCCCCACTCCTGCAGCAAACTTCTGCGTAGGCATCCAGACATTTCCATACATTTTCTGAAATCTAGGCAGAGGTTCCCAAACTCCAATTCTTGGCTTCTCTGCACCTGCAGGCTCAACACCACAAGGAAGCTGCCAAGGCTTGAGGCTTGCACCCTCTGATGCCATGGCCCAAGCTCCTCATTACTTCCAGATCCCCAGTGGATCTGGAAGGCAGAAAATCAAGCCAGAGAGGATTATTATTAAGCCTTAAGATGTAATGCAATTTTGCTTGCTAAGTTTTAGACTTGCTTGGGACCCGGCACTCTGCTTCTTTCCCATCTCTCCCTTTTGGAATGAAAATATTCTATGAGTGTTCCATTCTTATATTTTGGGAGCATATAACTTGTTTTGTTTCAAAGGTTCACAGGTGGGGAGGAATTTTGCTTTGGGATGAATAATACCTCGAGTCTCACCCATATATGATTCATATGACATTTAGAAGAGGCTTTGTACTTTAGGCTTTCAAGTTGGTGCTAGAATGAGTTAAGAGTTTTGGGGCTGTTGGGATGGAATAAATGTATTTAGTTTGTGAGTAGGATGTGAAGTTTGGAAGGCTAGAATCAGAATGCTATAAACTGAATGTTCTTGTCACTGCCCCCAAATTCATATGGTGAAATCCTAACCCTCAATGTAATGGTTTTAGGAGGTGGAACTTTTGGGGTGTAATTAGATCATGAGGGTGGAGCTTTCATGAATGATATTAGTGCCCTTATATAAAGATAAGATACAGCTTTTTTCCTCTCTCTTATACACCATGTGAGGATACTAGGAGAAAATACCATATGTACCCCAGAAAGGTGCCCTCACCAGACACTAGATCTGTTGGCATCTTGATCTTAGAATTCTCAGCCTCCAGAAATATGAGAAAAAAAATTTTGTTGTTTAGCCCCCCAGTCTGTGGTATTCTGTTATAGCAGTGTGAACTGACTAATCCAATGGGTCAAAAGATAAATATATAATGATCAAGAAGACCTAACCACAAAAATATCTGAGGTAGTTAATTTACCTCCTGAGATAAAACAAAGCAGGACTCTTTGCATATCAATTTGCCTAAAAATAAAGAAGTCAGTGAGAGATTACTGGTCTCCATTTCTGCTGCTCAACTCTAAATAACTTTGGAAGAAATGCAATCAGGAAAAGAGAGTTTTAGTTTGATTGTCAGGTCTAAAGGATAGGTGTATAGGGTGGAGAAACTGACAGTATAAAAATTCTAAGCCTTCTTCTGGGGCTTGATAGAGTGAGTGCTGTATCTAGACCATCATTACCGTTGCTCCAGATTCAAAGCACTCGGTTTATCCAAGACTGGTAAGATTGGGGACCTGTAGAGCTCAGCCATGGGCCAGTAGAAACCATCATCTGGAATTTATCACAAGCTATCTTCATCCATAGGGAAATGTACTCAGACTCAAAAGAGGCTTTTTGACTGATTCCAACTTGGAGGATGAGTATATACATATATATATATATATATATATACTCTTGTGTGTGTGTGTATAATATATGAAATTAATGTGTGAAAAATACATATGTACACCTCTTCTCTGCTATTCTTGTTTTGTACTTTTCAACTTCTAATTCACAGTTATCTCCTTTATTGTTTTTTCAATAAGAATGATTGACTATTTTTTTTCTAATTCCAGAATCAAAATTCTCTTAAATTCTTATAGGATAAATGAAACATTTATTTGCTTATACTTTTCTGGCAAGAGGAGATGGTATTCAAGATTTCTGTATGTTCCCTTTACAGACCATGGAATATGTAAATCAAGGACTATATCTTTTTAATGTTGATTTTTGAATAACTGGAACAATCCTAAAAATTCTCAAAATATATGAGTGGGTAATATATTTGATTTTGTTTAGTGAACATGAAGTTTTAAACCGGAGTTATAATATGAAATCTCAGGGCAGTGTGCTAGAAATCAGGAGGATTGGGTGGGGGCATTCCTTGATCTTTTCATCTCCTAGAGTCCATCTCTACATTGCAGTCATGTTCTATGATGAACTATTGGTCTCATAGTAGGGGCTCAATGAGTATTTGACAAAGTGGAAAGGAAAGCCAGGTTTACTGGGAACCCTGAGAAGCTTCCAGAGTGTCATCTAGAGTTTGGCCAGCTCTCTGTCCTTTTTCTGCTTTGACTTCCAATGCAGAGTGATTCTCTAGCAGAAGACAATATGGAAAAAGGTAATACAGAACCACACAGGAAAAAGAGTAACTGTTTATGCTTAATTTAACCTTCATAGAAGCAAGGCCCTAGTATCCTCTTCTACAATTTAACATCTAATAATCCAGTGATAGATCTCAGTTCTCTCCTTTCTCATCTAGATATCTGAGGGTCTCCTTGATATTATTTCACTCTCAGTAAGAAAATGAAGCCTGGATCAACATTCTTAGTGCTTTCTCTACTTAGAAGTTCATTCAACAGTTTGCTAAGTCATAACTTTCTTGACAGCAATAGTTAATTCTGATTTAATTCCACCTCCCACATGTGTGCCCAGCACCAAATAGGTGCCAAATACAGTTTAGAATAAATAAACTGTTTATTCAATCACTCATGAGCTTGAGGACTATTTTCTTCATGTTGAAAATTTCCTTTAACTTTTTCCAGTTTAGTTTTTATTTTTTTATTTTATTTTTTTGAGACGGAGTCTCGCTCTGTCACCCAGGCTGGAGTGCAGTGACATGATCTTGGCTTACTGCAAGCTCCGCCTCCCGGGTTCACGCCATACTCCTGTCTCAGCCTCCTGAGTAGCTGGGACTACAGGCGCCTGCCACCACGCCTGGCTAATTGTTTTGTATTTTTAGTAGAGATGTGGTTTCACCGTGTTAGCCAGGATGGTCTCGATCTCCTGACCTCATGATCCGCCCACCTCAGCCTCCCAAAGTGCTGGGATTACAGGCGTGAGCCACCGCACCCGGCCATTTTTATTGTTTTTTGCAAAGCTTATTTACTCTTTAAAATTTTCCTCCCAATTTTTCAGTAGTAAAGAAGTATAAGACTGGGCATCATGCTCTACTAAGAGCACAAACATTCAGTATTAAATGGAAAGATTACTTTATAATTTCAAATTGTGAGAAAACTTTTGAGTTTTAAATACCATGTTTCCTTAAAGAAAATAATGTTTTACTGCTGACTCAGGATCAGCCTAATATCCATTCTCAAACCCTCCCCTTCCCTGCCAGGGTCTATTTCTCCTGTATTAGCACTTAGGCAGTCATCCATTATAATAACATCCCAAGACAGAAAGACAATTATCTTTCTAAATGAGCTTGTTCCCAATTAGTGAAAAAAATAAAATGCCTAATCTACAAATGTGTATTTTCTTTGCATTTCAATATACACGAATACTATTGTTTAAGCTTTCAACCAGGATTATGAGTATGATCCCCTTTTCTCCTTTGGGACTGGGATCTATATGTAGGCCGTAAAGACACATTAAAGAGTGAAAACCAAGAAGAGGCCTGTTGAGATGAGCTAATAATAGAAATTGGTGTCAGACTGGAGGGCAACAGTAGACTGGCCAATCTAATGAAAGACACATGTAAGCATTGAGGTCAGGGTAAGGCAGGAAAGAAAGCCAAACAGACAGATCAGAGGCTGATAATTGCAGAATCAGGAGGTCAGATAGGTAGCTGAAACTAAAAATTAAGCTAAAAGCTATTAGATGGGGTTTTCGACTTTGGGGAAAGAAGGACAAGAGCAAAAAGGAAATGGCTGATAAAAGACTTCCTGTTGGCTCAACTCTTTCTATTTCTCTATTTCCCTGAAGGAGAGTGGCCAGAATGCAGAAGGCCACTGAGCAAAGTCAGCTGTGGAAAAAAATGAAGAATCAGGGTGTAATCACTGTTTGAAGAGAAAGCTCTTACAAGATCTATTGTTCCTAGACTGGAAAAGCAAAACTTGGCTTAGATAGGGCCTTGATCATTATAATAATATTTCAATCAATCTCAGTTATATTGGATTGTTTATTAATGAAGACATGCATTAACATTAAGAAGGACCTTAATATTGGCCTTTAGATCTCATATCATTTCTAGGAAAAGTAGGCAAGGTGAGAAATTGTGTGTATTGCTGCAACCTTGTGGATTTTTGCTTATATTTATTGGGCTTAGAGTCAAATCACATTCTCTTTGCTCTAAAGTATGGGTGATCTTGTGTGACAGACAAAAATATTTTGTCTTCAAAACTAATTTATTAACAGGAGCCAGTGATCCACAATAATTTGTTTTGAATTGAGACATAGAAAGAACATGGGACTTGGCATTAGAAGAGAAAGGTTCTCATTCCAGGAATGGTACAAACCTGTGTATTGCATTTGGCAATGACATTTATTCCCCTCTTTGTCTCACTTCTCTCAACTATAAAATCTGGGAGAAATCTATGAGATCCTTTCCAATTCTGTAATTGCAATCCCTTTCATGATGGTGTCTGAAGACAAAAGGTAGTATTTGTTATTGTTTATTTTTTCCTTTCAAATATGAAGCACTACAAAAATAAAAGGTTAGATTAGTCCCAAATAAATGGATTTTTAAAATTTCCTTAAAATGATTTAGTGATATAGAATATAGCTGGATAGAAAATGATATGAAATTATAATGTTCTACCTCAATATCAAATGCCTCTTCCCTACCCCCAAGTTGTTTCTAAGTATAGGATTGTTTTAAATGATAAGAAGAGAGCAACCATTATATGCTAGCACATTATAGAGTTTTCAGGCACAACTAGTTTTGCAAGAGAAGAGAAGTAAAAATGTATTAATTATTTTTACTGTATAAACACACTTTTACATCCTCTGTAGGTTCTTATCTCTTTGGGAAAAAGAGAGGGCGTGACCGTGGGTCTGGCAGATGGTAACAATTCTATCAAATCAGTTCCCACATATGAGCCACCATGGTTTGTGATAAGTCATTTTCAGTTTATTGCTAATTTACCTCTAAGTTATTTAGTAGTTTTGATTTTGATTCTGCAATACCTAGAGGCAGTGATCTGCTACAAACTAACAGCCCATAAAAATTTGATTTTAGTAATAGTCATTTGCTCTTAGAAGTTAAGTAATAAAAATGCTATCAATATAAATGTCAGGGAGGAGGGAAAACACTCAAAACACTAGGGACATCTGAGTATAGAATTTGCTAAAAGTGAATTGATTCTAGAAGAGATTTGTTTGTGTATTTTAATTGCAAATTTCCCTACCAATTAAGAAAAATAATATTAAAAAATAAAAACCTAGGAGAATTATTTTGTAATTAGAAAAATGGCATAAACACAATTTAAATGAAAATAAATGCTAAATTAAAAATTAATTAATTAATTAATTGCCTTCTACTAAGCTTAGTACAAATTTCTGACAGTGACCTCCACACATAGATTGATATTGGGTTCCAGATAAAATGATAGAATTCAAATTAGTAATATCATGTATGCAAAATAATTATAGGGGCTAATAATAGGTGTTTATTATGTGCCAGAATCTGTTCTTATTACTTTATAAGTAAAGTGATTTAATCCTCACACAAACTTATGAGGTAGGTACTATTATAATTTTTATTTAGTAGTAGAGGCAATTGAGGCATAAAGTCACCTTTTGCCAAAGCTCACAAGCCCACCCATGGTCTATTTTCTCTAGGTATAGATACACATATGTACCCATTAAGAAAATAATGTTAAAGGTTAATTATATATAAATGCTGCCAGTCAAAACATTTCATATCAAGTAAGAGTAGTAAGTTATTGGAATAAAAATATTTATAATGTTATGTCTAAAACAGGTACTGCAAAATTAGAGCTCTATAATCACCTACAATGTTTACTTTTATCTTCTTTTGTTTCCCTTGAATATTTTAATTCACTACTTGGTTTTGAGGTTCAATAAAGGGAATGCACATGAAATCATTCCTCCTTCCTGTTTCTTGGTATGCATACTACTGTCTGACACACATGGCAATTTTTATAATATTGTTATGTCTTTTCATATCCTTAACCCTTAACATGTTCCTAATGTTATGAGTGCATTATTTTCTGTTTGGAGGTATTCCTTTTATCAATGTTTGTATTGTTTCATTGATTCACTAGATAAATATTTATTGAGCTATTGTCATTTGCCAGATGCTGCTAAGTAGTAGGGTAAAATGATGGACAAAATACAGTGACTATCTTTAGGAAGACTGGTCTAATAACTAGGAGATTATTTTACGATATATTAAGCCTAGTATTAAGTAGTATTTTTCTGGGGGGAAAGGAAGTTAATATTGTAAACAGAGAAATCAGATACACCTTAGGAAGACACTCCTTTTACAATGTAGAGAATGAACTGCAATGGAGGCAGTGATGGAGATCCTAAAGCCAGTTAAGAGACTGTTAGTAGTAATACAGGAGGGAGGTCTTGGTGACTAGCACAAGAGCAGTGGTAAAGAAGTAAAAGCGCGTCCTCATCCCTACTCTTGATGTATTAAACTTTCAGTCTAATGAAACATTAGAATTTACATGGATAGGCTCTACAGCATAAGTGGGTATTTCAAATTCCAAGTCCTGTTATTACATAAAATGTTTGAATATTACATTCCTCATTTTCTTGTTTGTTAACTTTAAATGTATTTTGGGAATGAATGGAGAGATTTATTGAGATGCATTATGTAAACTGAAGTTTAGATGATCTTGATTTTTAAATTTATTTTTTCTAAATGGAGGTGATAGTATGATTTTAAAAGAAAAAGACCTGTGAATCCAAAATAATATTAAAGATATTTATATGACATGTATACAACCACAAAATAACTCTATAATATACCTAATTAAATAGGCAATTAGATAAAGGCTTCCTGTAATGAAAATATAGTACTCTGTCACAGCATCATACTTTCCCCTTAATTGTATTATGTAGATGCTGTGATATTCACAGATTAGCTATTAATAGAAATTCTTTGATTTATTTTGAGTACAACTATACGTTTCTCAACAGCACTCTCAGCAAAGCACCATTATTACTTTATTAAATACTGCTTTTGCCTACTTGAGCTTAACAAACAAATCTAATGGTACGAAAGAATTTAATTTCAGAGCTGAAAAATAATTTATTAGGCACTGTTAATTCACGCAATTCAAAGTTAATTATGTTTGGCAAAATTAGGAGTATGGTAATTTGTTCTGTTGAGCTATAGCTTTTATGAAATTTTATATTCTGATTAAACCCGCTAGACAAAAATATATAACAAATTGTAATATTTACAGATGTTTTGTGTGTACATGTGTATGCCGAGTCATATCATATTTTAGACTCTAATTAAGTCAAACTTGGTAGATTTCGTATACTTCATGAAGAACTTGTGTTTCATTTTTTCATTTTTTCTTCCTTGTTATAATTGAAGGTGAAATTCTCAATCATCATTTCCTATTTTTTTACTATTGTTGTTTCTTTTCTCATAGTATAAAAATGTAGTGATTTTTTTTGGCTTAAATTCACCAGACCAGCAAAAATGTGTAATAAATTGTACTTCTAAAGAACATTAAAATCAGCTTCCCAAGATGTGAATGTGTGGTACATCTCTTCCATGATGTTGTCTCTCCTAGTCAAGCTTTAAATAACAATGGAAACCCTTACTTTTGTTATGCCATAAATAGAGTCATAATAAACCATTTCAGCTTTCAGAAAACACAGGAGACATATCCATAACTTTTTCAAAGGACCAATGACAAGAGTTTGAATATTTGTTGACATATTCCTGTATTTTAAATGAGCAAAGCCACTCTGGGATGTAAGTATAAAAAACAAGAGAAACAAAAAGAATATATTCTAGAGAGTATGCTTATCATGGGTCCACAACCTTGCATATGACTTCCTTGAGTCTTTAGTAAAATTCAGAGAATAGCTTATACATTCCATGTTAATTCTTCAGATCTCTTTGTTCACCCTGAACATCATTTATCCCTATGATCAGAACTACCAATTTTTGAAGCAGTTGGATCCCTTCATTAATATTCTTTCAATTATTAAAACTTCTCTACATACTTATCTACTCCATTTCAGAGCTGCCATAATTAACAGCAGCTTTTTATAATGGTACTTTTAGCCGAAAAATGAAAACAGTCATTTTTACTTAAAGTAGCCTCGTCAACAAAATAGAATAAAATTCATAATGTTATGTACTTTCTTTGAAAACTATAAACTGACTAATATTATTTACAATTTAATGTGTTTATTAAAATTTGTTTAATTGCCTTTGTCTTCTTTATTTATGCACTTTTTTTTTCTGTTTGTCTTAACAACAAAGAGACCAAACCCATTTCATCAGAGAAACTTACAACTTTTTGATGAAATGCTTGTCATTTATTTTGGTTTATTATTTAAAGACTTGTCTGCTTTCCATTAGATCTTCTGGTTAATTATGTTTGAGATTTTAATTTGCATGCTTTTCACTTCAGTTAAATAGTTTTGAAGGTTAGAGAAAGATAATGAAATAAATCTCTGGCAATTGGAAAATCTCTACATAAGAACACGATCATTTTTGATTCCTAAGTTCTGTAGCCATGGGTTCTGGAGCTTGGCAAGACATCCTCTAATACTTATAATGCTTACTGTCTTCCCTTGCTTGTCTTATTGGTAACCCATCATGCTTCAGTGCTACACAGAGCATCCGGCAGACACAAGTGTTCAGGTCACAAAGCTGAGTTCTTGTACCTGGTTTCACTAATGGGACTTATATTTTGCTGTAAGCATGCTGGGAGGGTCTAATCTTTTATTCAAAAGATAAACTTCTTCAGTTTAAGATTAAATGTTATTGCTCATAAAATACCATAAATCTCCTCTTTGTCTTTTAAAATAGAAATGAAGTTTCTGTTAAACATTTAAAAGATACACAAGAATGGCTGCTGATAAAAAAGAAGGTTGAAGCAATAAGTGCAATGAAAATTCAAATATAAATTAGTAGAATAAAGTTATTTCAGATAACAGAATGATTGTCTGAATTATAGGATGAGGGATGTGGGATGGATCTTATTATTTAATACCATATACTCTTTTAGAGATGTGGGAACCAAGATATCCTTGACTGTTGAACTTCAAAACTCCTAGCTAGGTAGAGCAGTGTCTTGCATTTTGAGGATTCTCAATTCATAAACTTGCCTTCCATTAGTGTTGGGGTCCTTTGTTTCTTTCCATGAAACTCTATCCCTCAATGTAACAGTACTACCTTCAACATACAAACAGCATCATGGGCTCTCGGCTTCCAAGGCCAATATCTTAAATCTAGCTCAGCTTTATAAAAATCAAAAGGCAATCTGAAGGACTGGGTCCATCTCAGTCATCAGTCTGGTGATTATGACCAGGTTCTCTGGTCATTATATGACCTGATTCTCTGTGTACACATCAGAAAATGATTAGAACACGATCACCAAATTTTTCTAGGAGCCTTACTTTAAAAAAAAATGTATTTTTCAATGGTTTCCTTGGAGTTAAACATCTTGGGGTGAAGGGTAAAAATTACTTAATTAAAAAATAACTTTAAAAACAACAACAACAACAACAAACCAAAGCATCATCTGGGCATTTAGGAAAAGAAAAGGAGATTCATGAATCCCAAAAATGTGGCTTCCATAAAGTAATAGATCACTGTTACCTATTCCCAATATTGCTATAATTATATCAGAAAGAGTTTTAAACTGTATTACAGTGTCATGCATATGATATAGACATTATATGGACACATATTTTTTCCCTTTAAATAAGATTATATGAATTAACTCAAGTACGATTTGGGAAGTTCTACTAAAATTAACACATCCTTTGAAAATGGCTGCTGGAAGGTAAACTATTAAATCTTATTCACTTAATTTGTTTGCCTTATTTAGATCTTGTTTTGGGTCTTCATTAAGCAAGTCTAACCTGATCAACCAGCTGGTGATAATTAAGTTCTACTTCACCATTGGCATTGCAGATGGCAGCTGTTATCCTAGTCATCCATCCAAACAAAAAGGATGGCAAAAAGCCCTCCCAGATCAATTATAAAATAAATTCATTTTCCTCTCTTTTTCTTCTGAGAAAAAGAAATTCAGCCTAAAAGGCTGACAACTTTTATTTCTAAAATTAAATATTTAGAGCAAATTCACCCCAGAAACGCAGAAAAGAGAAAGATTATTGGCATGTCCCTGAAATTAGAATTTATCTTGTTTATCAAGAGAGCAAGATAAACTGAAAAATTTGCTTTTAATCATACTTTCTTGATTTAAAAAAAAGATAAATTCTAACTTTAGGAATATGTGTATGTATATATACAGATCGATGAGTATTTCTTTGAAGATTTTACACACCATGCAATGGACTTTTCTATAAGTATCGCTACTGCTCAACTATTATTATTTATTTAATATTATTAAATTTTCTAACTGTAATGTATGGTATCCCACCGAGGCCTGTTAAGATTTCACTTGTCAGGGACTTCAGTGATAGAGATTGTATAACAGGCCACGGGCATCCAGAAATCTAAGAATAAAACACTAGATAAGAGCATTTTCTTTCCAGGCAGCCTTAGTTAGCATTGGGATTATGCAGAGTGAAGATTGCTTGTTTACTCTGGTGATACAAATGCAATACATTTAGGGGTGATACGCAGTCATGGGCCAATTAGGCAGCAGCTGGAATCAATGGAGGTTGTTCGGACAGCTGCTCAGAGGGTCTATTGAAGCCATGCTGTTCCAGGAACTCTAGAAAGGCTGCTTTCTCAGAGAAAATCCTTCTCTCCTTATCCGCCGTGTTTTTTAAAACTGAAGTGCAGTTTCTGTGGAATTTCCCCCTGCAGTACAATTATAGAGTCTCATTCTGAAAGCATTTGACTCTATAATAACAGCAACAGCAGCCTCAGCAGTTAGATAATGGCCTGAAATTTGAGATCGGGAAATGTTTTTCTAGCAATGGCTGATAATGGATAATAAACAGTGGCTTTAGATTATATGAGACTGCTAGGGATCAATATTCTAAAATGCTTCTTAGCATTGATGCTGTTTTTACTGACAGAATGAGCATTGCTGTTCATGTTAGTAGCAGCGTGAACAGCAGACTGCAGATGTGGAAAATTGATTGAGGAAATTTGAGGGTCTCAAATCCCCCCAAAATTCATACTTCAACATGTAGTAGAAATGAGTAAAAGACACAGAAGGCATAAATTTTATTAAAATACCTTAAATGGGTAATTCTATAGTCAATGACAAATTAGAAACAGTGAATTAACTTGTGCTAGACTGCAGTAGAATATTTTACTGAACTTTGATCTCTGCTTTTTTGTTTTGCTACTATACCTAGCATATATGTGTTTCAGTTGTGTCTAAATTTCAGCAACCTATGATTTGTGTATGCTTTCTTTTAATATTTATAAAATTGTTGGAGTAGGCAGCTAGGCACAAGTGTGCAGAACAGGAGAGGGCCCCCTACCAAGAATGTCAGGCAACAATCAGTTAGTTGATGGTCAGGCGGTTGTTAAACTGTCTCTGTAAAATAATAATTGGTCACAGCCAGTACTAGGGAAAAATAGTCTCCCAATAGAAAGAAAACACCTGAAGCTGGTGATTAGCAGCTTCCTGATACAATCCAGGATTTGGGTGAGCAGTCCCAAGCATGCACACTAAGAGGCAAAGTGGCCGAGTTTAACTGGCCTATGACCTTCCTCTAGAACACTCGACTGGTAAGGGAAAAACACCTCAAGTGAACATGTGCACAACTTCAGTAAACACACTGGGCATGTGGCCTCTCCCAGGCCACTGCACATGCAGATAGCCCACTCCAAGAGAAGAATCAAGGGAGAAAAAATGCAAACCCCAGGACCAGGCCAATGTACAAAACTCCAAGTCAAGGGCCGAGTGGCACAATTGGATCTTTCAAGTTGCCAGCTTGGCCTCTTCCAAGTGTACTTTACATCCTTTCATTCCTGCTCTAAAACTTTTTAATAAACTCATTCCTGGTCTAAAACTTGCCTTGATTTCTTCCTCTGCTTTAAATCTCCTCCTGCTCCTCAGCCAAATTCTTTCTTCTGAGGAGGCAAGGATCAAGTTTGCTGCAGACCCATTGGATTTGCTGCTGATAACAAAGTCACGCTAGAAGTCGTATAAAATTCATAAATGACAGACAAATTCTTTAAGTGTAAAAAAGTGCTGATGGATCAAATGCTTAAAAATTTGATACAGTTACTCTATTATCTTACATAATACAGTTGAATGCAACATAGTTCCTGGCCCACTTAAAGTATTTTTCCCCCCGGTATTAAATCACTTATTATTAGATCACTAGATTGACCATCGTATGCCTCGTATTAGGTAGCTTCTTTTTTTAGTACTATGACACCTATTATTTTAAAGTATTTATTTAGACAGGCATTGAGAAATAGGAGCATACAATCTTCTGCAAAATAATGATTTTGATAAGCAGAATTGCATAAAATAATACTGGAAAATATTGGAAATCAAGTCTTAGACTATTGACTATTACAATTCCTTTTCACTTTTTTTAACTTTTGTCTCTTCTTTACCTTCTATCTTCTATTGTTTAATTCACCCTGCCTTCATCCCTGATTCTTTCTCCATGTACTTGCATGTGTGTTTTAATTCTTCTGAAATAAAGTGTGTAGTGAAGACGATTTAAAGGGTCAGATTCCAGTTGCATAAAACCTCTCCAAGAGAATTACTGGGTATGAGAACCCGGAAGGGTGCTTTGGTGATCCTAGAGACCCCACCTTGATAATGCTCTTGGGGCAGAGCCCTGCCAGGCAGTTGCTAGGTAACAGCCAAACGGCCCTTACCTGGCTTCAATCAGACCAAACAGTGCAGCACCATCCAATGCTTTGCAGAAACCTGAGAGAGCAGTTTCAACATTGGACTTGCTTATTGTTTGTTTTTCTTCTGTATGGACCTCTAACCAGTGAAGAGAAGAGAATTAATAAAACAGCCAAGTGCATTTCAGCACACCAGATAGGCTGGAGAGACCATAGTCAACCTCTTACTTGGAGATGTGTCCTGCATGTAGCCGCTTACCGTAGAATACTGTACCTTAGAGAAGCAACATTTTAGAGATGATCTTGGAGATTCTGGTATTATTCCTGCTAACAATTTAAAGATCAACCCGTTTATTTACTATAAAATAGAAAATAACCCCTTGTTAAATGTAGAAATGAGGTTTCAGAGAAACTGTATGCTTAATGCTCCATAGAAACATGAAACTTTGGAAACTATTGAATAGATGGCCTGTTTCTATTCTACATATAATTTCAAGACTTAAAAAAATTCAAACCAGATTAGTTGTGAACCATGCCATTTTCCAAATACTAATTTATTCTCTGTTTCACAGTTTACTAGCATCCACCTCATAAGGCTTTTGAGGATTTAATAAGTTAATACGTTTATAATCGCTCAGAACATTGTCTGTCACAGAGTGTTCAAAACTATGACCTGTTGCAATTTTATGACGTATGTGCTCATAATGTTAACTACAGAGGAACTTACATAATTGATATATTTATTAAATAACTTTTAATATAAATAACATGTATAAAATACAATAAAATCAGCTAACAAGAGAATGGGAGTAAATTATTTTTTCTTGGGTTGGAGGCAAGTGCCGGAAAGCCTTCATGTGAGGTAATGTTTGAGTAGGGTTTTCAAGGATAGACAGAAGCTTGCTAAGTAGACAAAGACAAGATTAACTTTCAATACAGGTCAAATAACATTATTCTGTGTTTAGAGACAGCCAGTATTTCCCTCATATTTGCTAGATAAATGTTTCTATTTTAATGTGTACCTACATCACCTGAAGACCTTGTTAAAGTTTCAGATTCTGATTTAGTAGGTCTGAATCAGGGCCTAATATTTTGAACTTCTCAGGCTCTGAGTATGAAGACACCAGATTATTATAAAATCTTCCCTTGGTACCATATACCCCCCCAATTATATGGGGACCTCCGCATATACCAAAATCTGAGCATACTTAAGTCCCACAGTCAGTTCTGTGAAACCCACAAATGGAAAAACTTGACCCATCTAATTGAGTTTTACATCCTATGAATACTTTATTTTCAATTTGTCGAAAAAGTCCATGTATAAGTGGACCCACACAGTTCAAACCTGTGTTGTCCAAGAGTCAAATGTAGTCTTGTCTTAACATTGTCTTTAGATACTGTTAACTTATTTTATAAAAAAAAAATGTATCCTTAAAGCATAAAAGAAAATAATGCAGAACTGTCATTACTCACTCAAATCTTTACATGAACTGATTAACAATCTCTGGTGGATCTTATTTTAGCAGTTGTTAACCTGGGGTCCATGAATGAGTTTCAGGTGTCTGCGAGTCCCTCAAATTGTAGACATACTTTTGTGAGTCTGTAAGCTTAATGGTTTTTCATGGAAGAGGGGTCATATTTTTCAACTGTTTTTCATGATGTTCCTCTTCTGCCTGATTCATGTGAGTGGAGCTTCTGGTATTCTATTTTCAGTCATTTAAATACACATCTCTTGGAGCTGTTTTGAGCTGTGGTCAGCTGCCTTTACTGACTTATCTATAGTTTTCTAAATAGAGATCTAGAAGTCACTTTGCTAAAGTTTCTTTGGACAGATTCAATGGGATATACAAACAACAAATCTAGGAGTTTAGTCAGTAATTTGTTCTCATAAGATCTGCTAGATCTAGCCCCACTGGGCTATGAAGGCTAGCTGAGACTTAGCCCTATCACATCAATGAGACAGTAGGGGTGTATTCAGGAATCTGGGAGCTAGACTAGATAAAAGTGGGCTTCTTTAACGCCTCAGAAGTGAGAGAGATGGGCTTATAACTTGGGAAGACAAGGATTTAAGAAAGGTTTTAAATTAAGAGTTTCTTAATAGTAGTTTTCTTCCACTGAGACCCAAAATGCCTACATGGAATTGGCAAGAAGGTGCTCATAATACCAGTGGTGTTTGAGGGGCACATTTATAATCCAAAGCCTTCACAGCCTACCAGAACCTGATGGAATTTTTGGAGACACCATAATCAGAGGACAGGTGTGACAAGAGCCAGGGCCCTCTCCTGGTTCCAGGTCTCGTTTCTGAGGACTGAAAGCTTACAATCCAAACCACAAAGCTGAAGGTCTCTGGCATCCTTGGCCTGACCTGAGCCAATGCATGCACATGGGCTCTGCTCAGGTGAAGGGTGAGCAGCAACAGGCAGTGCCAGGATTGTCAGGTGGCAGTGGCATTGTGGTTTATGTTCAGAGCCTGCAGCTATAGGGAGAAGTATGGTCTTGCTCCTGCAGATGAGTTCTGGAAAGAACTGGATGGCTATTCAGGGTTCTAGTCAAGTCAAATGACCCAAGGTTTAGTGAAATGCTTTAGTTTCAACTGAGAAAACTCGAGGATAAATCAGAAATCAAGATGAATATCTGGTTATATATATTTTATACATAGGAAGTCAGAAAGAAAGGCTACAGCCAAGTAAGTGTACAAATTAATATTGGCTTGTCCTAGATCTACTAGATGCCACAGTGAGGGCAGCAGTGGGTAAATCTAGACCTCAAGCACTGAGGAACTACAGCTGCTGATATATGGCCAGCCTTAATTAGTATTGAGTTGAAGCTGAGACAGGGCTGAATATGCTGGCTGAAGAGCTTCAGTGCATGCATTTAGTCAGACCAAGGACAGGGCAGCTGCTGGTGTGTGATAGGAACATGAGTGCTACCTAAGCACATTCTCTATTTGAGTTGTATCCTGGTAACAACAGAAACTGTAATGCATAAAATTGACTTCTGATTCTGTAATCATGTGTTTACTTGAGAAGAAATAGTGAGGTTTTACAGCAGGTGCTCAGGACAGGTGCTAGAATCAGAGAAGTGAGAATCATTTGCAGTAACTGGGTTCATGTTAGACTAGGTTCATATCGAGACTCTCAGTAAGAATGAGGATGAATTTCTAGTTTTGAGGAGGGCAGCACAGATCATGGCATGAAAACATTTAGCCTATCAGTTATAGTCCCTTTTTTCATTTAATTAACATTTATTCAGTGCTTCAGTATATGTTCACAACACTATCTTAGATTTTGATGATGAAATATCTAACAAGACAGTCAGACAAAGGGACAGGCAGTCCATGAAGACAAGACAAAATCCACATTTCAGGACAAACAAATATCATGACTCTAAGTGTTATAAGTGTTATAAGGAAAAACATACACACACACACTCACACACAGTATTAGTCCATTCTCATACTGCTATGAACAAATATCTGAGACTGGGTAATTTATAAAGAAAAAGAGGTTTAATGGACTCACAGTTCCACATGGCTGGGGAGGCCTCACAATCATGGAAGAAGGCAAAAGAGGAGCAAAGGCATGTCTAACATGGCAGCAGGCAAGAGAGCATGTGCAGGGGAACTGCCCTTTATAAAACCATTAGATCTAATGAGACGTATTCACCACGAGAAAAGCATGGGAAAAACCCACCCCCATGATTCAATTACCTCCTACCAGGTCCCTCTCATGACAAGTGGGGATTATGGGAGCTACAATTCAAGATGAGATTTGAGTGGGGACACATCTAAACCATATCTTATATACACACACACTCATACACACACACACACACAATTCTGGGCTAGTAAATCAGTACTGAAGGGGCTCTTTTAGGGTAGTCAAGGGAGGCTTGCTAAGGAGGTGACAAAAGCCAAATTATATTTCCTACCTTTGGTTTTCACTGTTCTTTTATGGCAGAGCCCTTGCTGGTAGACAGATGTGGGGTACAAGACAATCAGGAGGGCAGAGTGTCAGTCCTACAAAGAAGCTGCAGTGCTGAGAGGGCAATAAAATGGATACTGAGGTTGGACACCTGGGCAATAGGCCAGACCTGTGTATGGGCCCTTTCTATGGCTGGGGATAGGGAGAATTTCCCTTTAGGAGTTGAGGGTCTAGGAACTTCGTCTCTCAGTCAGTGGAGACAGTGTGGGAGGGTGAGTAGCAGGTGAGAGCCTAGCTGGCAACTATGGAGGGATAAAAATATCCAGATCAAGGGAGTGTCCCCAGCATGCATTCAGCTTCTCTTCTTGGATGATACCCCTGAAAAATCTGAGAAGCTGTAGGATCGTCAAATGTGACCTTCCAAAAGTTGCTGATACCAGTCAAATTGATACCAAACACTAATCTAAAAACTCATAAATGTGTGTCGCTGAATTCATTTAAAGGTCCTGGACAGTTATTTAAAACCATCCTGTGATTAATAGACTTAAACCTTACCAACGAGAGAGAAAGCGAGAGAGAGAGAGAGAGAGAGAGAGAGAGAGACTGTGTGTGTGAGAGACAAAACCGTGCAAAAATTGTCTTTGATGACTAAAATTAACAGAATAAACTCATAGGATAAGTCAAATCATCTTCTCAGACTATGGTTTTTTTTTTTTTTTTTTTACAAGTGAAAAAAAACTCTTCAAAAAGTTCTCCTAGAGCAAGAAAAACTTCCAAAATCTGAGAGAAATGACAGGTATTTTAAGATTAAAGTTTGATTAGAAATGTGATAAGATAGAGGTAGTTCTCAGGAACAATGGAGGAAATTTGAAAATACTCCCTCTGAACTCCAGAAATAGAAATGCAAATCTGAAACTGTCGCTGAATGATTTAAAGAAGTTGAACAAACTTGAAGTAATCATATTGCAGATCAGGCGATTCTGAGGTGAAATTAAGGATGGAAATCATATGAAAGAGGAAAAGGTCAGAGAAGAGAAGCAAGAGTAGGGAAATAAAAGGCAAAAGAAAATCTTAGAAAGAGGCAGAACAAAGGCCATCTTCACTTTGCACTTAACTCAGGTATGTCCTCGTGTTCTGTCTTCTAGAGTAGGGGCAAGAGGCTGATCTAGAAGCCAGATAAATTTGATGTTTCTGTTTATCCATTTCACCAAAAATGCTGATTTCCCATCTCTTCATCCAGTTTTCTTCTGCTTCTAGTTTTTATTTTCTGGTTATCCTGATCAATTTTGATTTTCCTTTTCCTGGATTGTTCATAGAGAAGATACAGCTTGGACTGACAGACAACTGGGTCATCAGAATAAAATCTAGGATAGTTTCATATGCATAAGATATGCTATATTTTAAAGTAAACTTTGAAGTTGATTCAATTTCACACTTCCAATCAAATGGCACTATTGTAATAGAGAACCATTATAAAGAAGCTACAGAACTTCAAGCTTAGATTTCCTCAGCTTCGATAAATTGAGGTCTGCAATACACTACCCTTAAAATGTCTCCTTCACTAAAACACCTTACTCATTCTGACCAGAGTGAGGGCTATATAGCATACTCATCCTCAACTGTGGAGAAGCTAGAATAAATGCTCTAGGGTCTTCTGTGTCTTGGGGAAGCTCTATGTGTGCATCTCACATGCAACCCTTCTTGACACTGTATTTAGTCAAGTCCTCTTGCCTATACTTCTGTTTTGGTTTCTGATGAGAACTTTACTTTTCTCTGATGAGGTTGATAAATTGTTGAGAAGTTCAGCAAGCTTACAGAGGCTCTGACTTTCAGCCTATCTCTCGTCTTTTGTGGGTCCTTCCTCTTAGGAGAATATACAAGACATTATTCCCTGACATGCTTTTTGAGGCTCTGTAAGAAATGAACACTTTACCAAAAACCCCTTTGTTGCCTGCTGCTTGAAAGTGAGAATTACCACTGTGGGGAAATTCCAGCTCAGTGATTCTCCACTCTGGCTTCACATTAAAAACACCTGGGGCATTTAAAAACCAATGCAGATACCTCAGCCCCCAGTCCAGGAAAGTTAATGAGAATCACTTGGATATAGGTAGTTTCAAAAGCTCCCCAGGTGAGCCTCATGTATTGCCACAGCTGAGAATTATTGCCTCTGTTAGTTGCGCTGCCAATCTAATTGAAGTAGATTCTCTCAGGTGTCGCTGAATAAGGACCAAGTTTACTCAAGCTCACCATTTCTGTAGAAATTTAGATTCTGGTAACCACTATCGGGAGATCTATATTAGGTCAGTTCACTCAACCCTGGCTTTCCTATTTCAGCTTCCTTTGCAACTCTGTCAGTGGAAGCCAAGTTGGGGTAGACAGGGTACAAGGACAGCATGGAAGAAAGAAAAAGATGCATCTCCTTTTTTTTTTTGTTATTTTCTCAACAGTCTCTGGAAGAAAAGAAAAAGAAGGTAAGTGTGAATAAAACCTTTGCAGCTTTATTCAAAGTGTTAGAATCTATACCCTATATTTCTTGTTGGATTTAAACTAGGGCAAATCACACCCTCAGAGAAGTGTTTCTTTTCTTGTTGCCAAAAATGTAAAACTAGGATAAAAAGTACAAAGTTTTGTACGTGAGGGTTAGAGACAACTCATCTTTTATTTTCCTGCTCCTGTTGGCTTACTTGCCTAGCCTTCTGACTTCTGCTGCCTATAAAAAAGTCATAAATGGGCATTTGCAGTTTTGATGAAGTAAAATTTTAGAATACTCTGGATGAGATACCGTCACAGAGTAAAATGGTGGGGTTCATCATATTTCATTCGGATAAGCTGAAGGGAAATATTTGAAGGTAATTTAATTTCCAGAAATAAGAGTTCAAGTGTGATTATTAGGTCAGTGGAGAAATTAAACTTATTCTTTATAACTTATTAAGTACAGTGAGAAATATCTAGGAGTGGATGTAGAGAAGTACAGTGACTTTTAGTAAAAAGGTTATTCCAAGTAGCACTCTTTGGAGTCTTCAGGAATGAAAACATATTTATGAGGCATTCTCACTTGGATTGTAATGGTCCTGATAAAATGGCATGGAGGAGTAGTGATTTGAAAAAGAGCGAATACCACCCAGTTGCTTTTTATTAGGGTTATAGAATTGTACCTGGTAGAAGGAATAACCAAGAACCCGTGATGAAGCTCTGGGAAGTCACTTGAGTGAAGCCAAGAAAACTACCTCATTTAAAAAAAGCACACATCCTAAAACAAAATCAGATGAAAGATTATATTCTCTCTCAAATGGTATCTGGTTAGCAGGGCCTGAGGCAGAAACTCAACATTGAAAACTAACACAGACAGATACCCTGCCACCCTTATCCTGGAGGAATTTCTAATTTTAACAACAGCAGACCCAGAGTGAAATCAGCTTCTGTATCTCCTCAGTGAGCAGCAGTTACTCTTATTTAACAAATGTTTGTAGAATACATGAATTATGTATAAGAATATATATAATTATATAAGAGAATGGCTAATGAGATAAAAAGAAATCAAGAAGGCACTTTAACCCTGCCACATTGGTAATATCAATCAAATGTCTTCAATTAATTCCTACCCTTTGATCTAGCAATTATACCTTAGGAATCTGTTCTAAAGATATAAAAAACACAAATTTATGTGAAGTATCTTCATAAAAGCATTATTCATAATATTAAAACATTACAATGTTGGATTAAATCAAAATGTTCAATAATGTGAAAATAATTAGATGATTGCATATTATGTTTCTGAAGGCTGTATATTATAAAAACCTGCATTTTCTACTCAGTGGAAAACATAAATGTATATACACACTTTTCTTATAATTAAAGGAATAAGTGACTTTTCTGTCTGTCTACAAAAGACTAAAAAGAAATATATCACCATGTTGATGGTAGATATCTGGGTATTTGGGTAATAGATTGTTATTGTCTACATCTTGTACAATAAGTTTTGTGTTACTTTTTTATTTGAAAATACTGGAGATATTAATTTTAAGAAGCTTTTTTATATCTTGAGATTGTAGATAAAGATACTGTACAAAGATTCCTCTGATATGGTTCAATCAAAGAGTATTTACCATGTGATAAGCACTGCATATGGTTGTAGATGGTATTGAAGTTTCTTCAGAAGGTGTCTGGGGGGCAGAGAGCTAGCTATCTGGTTGAAATAGTACAAAAGTCCATTTAATGTATGCTAAATTGAAAGGCCTGATTGAAGTACTGGGGAGGGACAGAGTAGATTGAGGTATACGAGCTGCTGTAGGCAGAATGACTTCAAGAGTATTGAGGCTGATGAAATTTCAAGTTGTCCATAAAGAACAAGGTGTTACAGGCAAGGCAAGTGGTAGATGTAGAAACAAACACTGAGCTATGAAAAAAAGACAAGGCAAATCTGAGTGAAGATTGCATGTTGGGGAATAGTGGAAAATAAACTTAGATAATTTGGGGGAAGTTGGATTTTGAGCAGGGTTATGAATTGGCAAGAGAACTGATAGGGCTATGTGTGTTCAATGTAAGAATGAAATAAGTAAAGCAACTAAGTCAGTTGTTGCAATTTTTAAAGGACTAGGGGAAATGAAAGAACTAGACTGAGTGGGATCTATGCAATTGATGATACAGAAGCTATAAATAGTCACCATCAAATGGTTGTTGGGAGAAAACACAATCTGCAAGATAAAAATGGGGGAGGGTAAGGCCAGGCTTTTGCCTATAATCTCAGCACTTTGGAAGGCCAAGGTAGGAAGATAACTTGAGGCCAGGAGTTCAAAACCAGCCTGGGCAACATAACGAGACCCCGTCTTTACAAGAAAAAAAAATAAATTGGGCAGAATAAAAAGAATAAGCCTTTTAGGTTGTGAGTTAGAGGAAAAAGAGGTAAAGAACATAAATGAACAAGGCAAACACATGAGGAAGTGTGCTCTTGGCTAAGGAGTACAAAAATTCAAAATAGCAGAGTGATTCAACTCATTCATCTGAGTGCCTCCCAGAAACCATATTGCTGCTTTAAACGTGGAAACTGTAACTGACTGAATGAAACGTTGTGTTGTTTGCATTCTGTTGCCATCTGCTGTGAAAGCAAGGCCCTGAAGGTTTTACCTACAAAGAAAAACTTAAATTCTTAAGATGTTTTGGAAATTTTTCTTAAAAAAAAAAAACTACAAAATTTTCTCAAGAGCTCCAAAGAATGCATAATTACAAGTAAACAAGGCAGAATTAAAAAAAGAAAGAAAGAAAAATCTTGCAAAGAGTTACAGGGATATGTTACTGGCATCATTGAGAAGGAAGAAGGCAGATTTGTAATGATGAGTGAATTAAATAGAAATATAATTTGTCTTGATTCATAGTATCCCAGATAAAACAGAATTTTTAATTAAACGTATAATTATTACAGAAAAGGCAAGAAACTCTGTGCCTTGAGGTGAGAGAGAAAGTAAATGGGATGCCACAGGGTCAGTGATCTGCTGTGGGCAGCCCCTGATGCTTTTGTGACTGTTGGTCCAGCTTTTGCACTAGATAGTTCCAGGGGTCTTGAAAAATGGAAATCTGGATCAATGTTGCCATCTGCCCAGGCTTAGTTTTGGCAAGCTGTTAACTTATTGCCTCGGGTCATACATTGATTCCTAGATTAAAGGATTAAAGTACTAACGTAAATACTCTAATCCAGCTACCAGAACCACAAAATGGAGGACTTTTAATTTAATTATGCTGTCTATTCAGGATATTTAACAAGGGGGCTATTATGTCATGTGTAGTAAGCATTTCTAAAGGCTCTGATGAAGGAAGTTAAGTCTTGTGAAAAGATCTGCCTTATAAAGAAGGTTAAAGTCTGCTGAATGGTTTTAATTTTTTAAAAATCTTGTTGAGACCAACTGAGATTAAGTTAATAAAGAGTTAGAAAGATAATTCTGGAAGATAAATGAACAACAAAAAATTCTGAGTAAAAACTAATTGAACAAATGACATAACATATTTTAAAATGCAACCAGCAAAATTAAATGCAAAGATTAAGGCACCCTACTTTTAAATACTCTTAATAAAAATAAATAAAGCATAGAAATTATATAAAGAGCTACTTTGTCTTGTTTGTTTTTTTTTTTGAAAGTATATGATATCTGGATATCCTAAAAAACATGTGAGTCTGTTGTGATCACCAATAATAGTAATTGATGAGGCTTGTGATGGCCATTGATGTCAGGATTAACTGTGTGGTATCTGCAAAGCTAGGGAGTATGCCTAAAGAAATATTGTTATTGAACTCCTGGGAATCACTCATTAATGAGTGTGTGGGTTAAACTACAAGTTTATTACCTGTACATTTTTAAGGAGAGCATTTCTACTAATAGCACTTGTCCAAAATGATCTGAAGAACATCAATAAAGAACTGTAACACCTCTGCAAAATGATGCATTTATAAACTTTCACCATAGGTGACCTTATTAGCTATGGCAGTAAGATGTTGCTGAGAGTGACAGGCACTAATCATAGTCCTTGTAGAACTGGTAGGAGCTTTAGAAAAGGATCTTTGCCAGTCCTTTCATTTTATAAATAAGGGAGCTAAGGCCAGATAGGTTGTCACTTGCCCCAGGTCATATTATTAACTGGTAATAGAGCTAGGACTGGAATCCCAATCTCCAGAGAAATCTTGGATTGACAGTTCTGACACTGGTCATCTTTCCTGGATATCACCTTGCACTATCCTACCCTGAATCAAGAATAATGTAGACTCTTACCAAAGAAAAAACAACAACAAAAGAGGCTATTAATGAGAGAAAAACAGGTGCAAGGGACTGATAATTTCAAAGGCTATTAAAGGATAGTATATGTACATGTTTTCCTACCAAATTTAATATTAAAGACTGAGAGGTGTGTTTATAACACATTTCTTTTCCTTTTTTTTTTTTTTTTTTTTTTTTTTTTTTTTTTTGAGATGGAGTCTCGCTCTGTCACCCAGGCTGGAGTGCGGTGGTGCGATCTCGGCTCACTGCAACCCCCACCTCCCGGATTCAAGCAATTCTCCTGCCTCAGCCTCCCTAGTAGCTGAGATTACAGGTGCCTGCCACCATGCCCAGCTAATTTTAGTATTTTTAGTAGAGACAGGGTTTCACCATGTTGGCCAGGCTGGTCTTGAACTCCTGCCCTCGTGATCTGCTGGCCTCAGCCTCCCAAAGTGCTGGGATTACAGGCATGAGCCCCAGCGCTGGGCCTCATAACACATTTCTTCAAGATACAAGACTTCTTTAAGATATACAGAATATGGAGGTGACTTAAATATTTGTTATTATCACCAGTATCACCATCATCATGCCATTATCATTTCTTGAGGACTAATAATGTGCCTGGCACTGTTAGATATTTTACAAACATTATATCCTCGGTTCTTAAAAAAAGAAATATGCATTATTTTAACAAAAACTGGTCTTAAAAAGCATGAGAAACTTGCTTAAGTGGTATACAATTACTAAATAACGGAGCTAAGATACAAATCCAGGCATCTTTGGTCTCCAAACCTGTGTTCTAATGACTATTTACATCAGCCCACAACTCACCACTGTTAAAATACAAATATTAACAGAATGACATAATTTGTCTTTTATACCATCATGGAAAGATTTTAATATCAGGTAGCATTCCAGAATACCTCATATTTTACCAACTCCCCTTGCAATACTTCATGCAAAATGTGTATCATGTGTCAAGAAGATGCAAAGTGGTGAGTGGAAGAGGAGAACCTGGAGGTAATTATAGGTAGGGTGAGCAGAGGAGAAGGATCCCAATATGGAAAATGAACCTTCAGCTGGCCTCCTCTGAAATCTGCTCCCCTGTCTCTAGACCCAGATAGTTTCTGAGTAAATGGTTGTTGATTATTAGAAGGTAAATTTTCTGAAAAAATATTTTAGAACGATTGTAAAAACTGTTGCTCAAATGTTTCGCTTTGTAAAGTTATCAAGATAGTATAGATGCCCCACAGATTCCCACTTAAAAATGTACTACAATCCTAAATTTCAACTATACATTTTTCAAGTATTTTAATGAACTGATATGGACAGCTAACCTTATGTGAACTCTCCACCCGAGGCTGTGAGCTGCCTCTCTCAGTTGTGGCTTGGCTCCTTAGAGATTGCCTTTTTTTTTTTTTCCAGTCAGGTGTTTTTTCAAATATCTATCATGTTTTATAATGTAGAAGTCCACAAAAGGCATAGTCTATGATCACAGATTTTTTTACTCTAGTGGCAAAGACAGACATTGAGCAAATAAACACATGAATAAAGACACAATTGCAAATTGTGCTAAGTGTCATAAAGGAAACACTGAAACAGTGAGTGGTAAAGAAGCATCGGAAGGCTAAGTTCCAGATGAGGTGGGCAGAAGAGAAGGGTCCCTTGGCTGGCTTATGTTAGGCCTATTAACCTTCAAGCTAAGGGACCTGTATTTCATGAAGGAAAGTGGTGAGAATGCACATATCCTACAGAGAGAAGTTGAACTATGACAAAAATAGGGTTGATTCAGTCTGAAAGAAGGAATATGTCTTGGAAGCCAAACATAATTACACACACTTTACATATTGGCTGGCTATATACAGTGGTGAAAAACTGAGGAAATAAAGCAAGTATGATACAAAAGCAAAAGGAAATTCCAAGACCTTGTAACTAGTGATGATAAAGGAAACCTGCATTATCATGGTGTGTCATAGTGAGTACTCTAATGAGCCATCTTTCATTAATAAAGAGTCCAGTTACATTGCCATTAGCAGAAGACAGCTTTTAAAAGGAAGAGTCTGGAGAAAGCATTGATTTTTTTTTAATTCATGCTTTTTCTAAACTATGTGCCTGCCTCTTCAACTAATAGCAAAAAAGTCTTTGTGGTCTTCTGATGTCTGAGGAAAGGTGAATGTTGGTAGGTGGGAAAAAACTCTCTCATTGAAACAAAGGCTACTGTATTTCTGGGCCATCTACCAATGACACACTCATTTATTATTCTTGAGACCCAGGCCTGTTAGTACTATTCCAACTAGCAATCCATGAAAAAATGGAGGATGGATTTAAATTAGAAGGATGCAATCTTCCCCTCAACAATATCTGGGCCCTCTAGAGGGGGTACCTCTGAGGTACCAGTCACTTTTTAATTTTCCATCTGTGCATTGGTAAAGGGATAGCACTTCCGAATGTTACAACATTTTTTGAAAAATTAGGGGAGCTGCATCTATACCAAGAACAAGGACTCTAGACCCAGAATTACTTACCTGCAGCTCATTCATTCATTCAGTTATATCTCATGTATCCAATCAACATTTATACCTCGTATGTTTAGGTACTTTTGTTAAGCCTTGAGGATTCAACACAGAACTAAAATCTAGTACAGTAAAATCCAGCATAGCCTTTAAGAACTTCAGAAAGCAGAGAGGAAGGCTGCTAAATAAATAGAAACATTTTAAGGGTAGAAAAGAAAAATTGCACCTGATAGAGTTTGACAAAGAAGACTTTATTTAAGACTATTGCAATAGGGAAGAGAGATTGAACTTAATTCTACTGAAACAGGCAGGAGAGTTTCTAAGCTCTGGGACAAACCATTGAAAAAGTACTGGAGGATAATAGTGGCAAAGTTGGTCAACGTAATTAGGTGATGGGTGTTTGGAATTTGTGCTCAGGGAAATTAGGCTCCTCTCCTCCCACAGAGATAGCGATGGGGTGCTATCTTTCTTGGTGAGTACATTCAAAGGGTGGCCCCCAGGTCCTTAAAAATACATTTCTGGGTTGTAAACTGGCAAGAGGCTGGGAGAAAATTTATATCTCCAGGGGGCAGATAAAGAATGACAATTTCAAGTATTCTTAAATAAATGCTCTAAGAAAAGGGAAGTCAGGGGCCAATAGGCAGGAAGAAACCTGTTCAAAATGTATGCAAGCTGATGGGAAGGAACATGAAGGCTGTCTTGATTAGTACAGAGTAATCAATGGAATGATGGACTATTTATCTCAAGGAACATACAGGAAGATAATAGTTAAGTTATATAGGCAGTATAAGTTAAGATGACTCACAGTGACATTTAAAAGTTAAAATAAGAGGCAAGGTGGTATGTCAAAAGATTTTAAGGTTTTAAGCCTGACTGTTTGTTGCTTGTTATAACAGTGTGTAATGTTGGATCTGTAACAGTATGTTTGAGCTACTGTTTTTATCTTTGATGGAGAAATGACTGTCTGTTCTACCTAATTCATAGTGTTATGAATATCAAATTCAATAATATTTTTCTATTCACCTGGAACCCCATTTAAGTAGTACAGCAGCAAATGGATGCAATATAGAATTATAAATTGTCAAAAGGTTCTAAACCTAGTCAGTTTAAAAATACACCGTTTTTAGTTTTCAACTAACTAGAAATTCTCTTTTTATATCAACCATCTCCCCCCAAAATTTTCATTTGGAAATGTATTGCTTTATTTCATTAAACCATCATAATTAGCATACCAAAGCTTTTAAAAATAGTATAAAAGAGAAAACATTTTCATATTTCAGATTTTTCTATCAAGAGATTACTACAACATGCCCAAATGGGGTTTATTTTTGAAAACAAATGGGTTTATGTTAGGGAACCTACTAATATAATTAATAAATCAGAGAAAAATACTATTTTCAAAAGATTCAGAAAGGTAATTTTATAATATGTAACCACCAGTTCTTATTTTTAAATTATGAAAATATAGGAATGGACAGTTACCTTTATAATGAAAGGCTATCTATTGAAGTCAACAGAACTTTATATTTAACCTTGAAGCATCAGAGGCATTTCCATTAAAATCAGAAACAAGACTTAGAGGCACTAACACTACTATTAGCATTGTTCTGGGAGTAGGAACCAATCAGTTGAAACAATCAGCAGTTATAAGAGATAGTACCATTAAAAAAAAGAGGGAAAATATGACTCAGAGCATTCTTGAACAAATAAGTGTAAGTTAAGAGATTCTGCTGAAGATAAATTAGAAATATTAAAAGTTTATTAAAGAAACTTATTATAAATAAATGTATAAACAATATAGTTTTATATTATAGCCAAAAAAAGTTGCAAAAATAATTTTAAAATGTCATATTCCAAATGACCTAACAATTGAATTATAAAAAGAAACACAGAGAGACTTTGTGAAAACAATTACAAATTGGTAATGAGGATGAAATTAAATGGCTAAACAGAGACATAATGTGTTCTTAAATGAGAAACTAAACATTACAAAAATAAATACATTAATTATTTTCATATCAAGTCATCAAGATAATATGATTCTAAACAGAATGAAGAGAATATTGAACTTGACAAAGTACTTACAAAGTAATAAAGCAGTTATAAAATTATAAAAGATATCTATGTTATTAAAAATATAACCATACACAACTGAATGAAGAAAATTTTAAAAGATTTTCTCCTTTCTTTCTCCTTTTTAGCCCTACATATTTTCCCAAAGCGTCCAAACATAAAGAGTAGCTTGAGATATCTGAAGAAGCCACCCCATTGCATGTTACATGTGCTATAAGGAGACAGTTCTTAAAGTGGTATCTTACTGGCACAAGAAGTGATACAGGGCAGTTTAAAAAGATTGACTATGACCAATGTGGTAAAAGGAAGATAATTGTATTTGTTAGGCTTAGGGGAGTGTCTGGCTCTCTGTGTGCACAGTGCTGATTGAATCAGAGTGGATTCATTATATGGTGCTAGAACAATGGATCCAGAACAAAAATAAACTTACAGTCTTTTCATACACCATGCCCCCAACTTATTTCACCAACTTATTTCACTATGCTGCCAACTTATTTTAAATAACTAAAAACAAGAAAACATAACAACCACATGGAAATATAGGTAAATACAATTTCAGAATGGAGATCTTTCTAAGCATAAACTTGGCAGAAGAAATGGTATGGAAAAAGTGATTGCTTTGACTGAATAAAGACTACTACTACTTTAAAAGTCAAAGAATTAGAAATAATAAATCAATGGATATATTCAGAACATATATTAAATGTAGAAGTATTGTTTTTCTATGTAAAGAGATATATTACTAAAATCAGTTTGAAAATTATCACACCAGTATAAAATTCAGAAAATAAAGAGTAAACTAAAAAATTATCTATAAAAGCTAACATGTAAAAATAGGTTTCTTAGTGGTTTATAAATAAAGTAATAAAATTAAAACAAAATACTTTCATCTTCCACATTATGACAAGTAAGCAACATAACATCTAGTGCTAAACAGTAGTAAAATGGGAGTTTCTCTTGTACACCATTAGCTTGGATATAAGAACCTACAGCCTTTCTGGAAGCTTAGTTGGCAAATTGAATTAGGAGTTTTAAATAGCCTTTGGACTAGAAATTTCATAAATAGGAATTTTTCAAAATATGTACATTTAGATTAGATATAATCTAAATATCCACAGATATGAAAAAGGCTATATAAAGCACAGTACACCCGTAGAATAGAATATTATAAAAATGTTTAGTTATGTTTTTAGAGAGTTTTAATGAATGGAGGAATGTTTATAAAAGGGAACTGAACAAACAAAACAATTAGAATGAAATTACATATGGTAGGAATACAATTTCATATGTTACATATGTAAATGCATAAGCAAAGACATGCCTGAAATCCACTGAAATATTAATCTTTGTGGGTAAACTTTCATTCTTTTTACTCTAAAGTGTTCTAATGTTCAAAAGTTACTATTAATTCTGTAGTCAGAAAAAAGTGCTAGCAAAACATAAATGTATTGAGGACTGCTCATGGTTTGTTTATAAAATGCTTGCTGTCACATTATTCCAACAATTGCAAATATCCTGAAAACATTGGGTAGATATTATATAGATTATGAATGATTTTTCTCTAAACTCAGCCCAACTATAACCCTAATGCTAGCCATTCTGCTTCACAAGTAGCAAAGCAAGCCACGTTTTCAAAATTTAAAAAAATTTCCCATTGTTCTGAGACTGTGAAAAATTATATATAGTATAATCTTAATGCATCTGATAATAAGATAAAGTAAATTTATTCTGGGCACTGTAAAACAATGGAATTATGCACTTTATATCAGGTATCCATCTTTTTGTAATTAATTTATATATTTTTATTTAATAAATATTTATTAAGCATTAAGTAAAACATTCTGAAAAAGATTACATTGTCAGGAGTCATAAATTAAAATATTAGAAAAATAGTTAAGATGATAGTTTTTCTGGGACTACCTAAGTTCTAAACTCCAGAACTTAACTGATAAAGGGAACAAATCTTATTTATTCACTGCAATATTTTCAGTGAAACTTCCTATCCCCATTACTTTTATATATTTATTTCCCCACATTTTTGTATTAGTGCCTCGCCTCATCATCATTTCCTTTGTGCATTAGTCTTTCAGTCAACTTGATAGTTCCCTACAGGATCCACTAACCTGTTCTAAACATAGTGACCACTCATTAAATAAATGGATTTAATTCCATGTTTCATGCACATGCAAAATTATTGCTAAGCTTGCACGTTCAATTTTAGATTATTTTTCTCTACTAATGGATAATGCCTTTACAGGTATTGTCCATTTAATACCCTGCATGCCTGAGACTCAGTGACTTTCTCTAAATATCTAGCTATGAAATTAAACTATTGAATATTTAATAATGCTTAAATATTAATGTTCTTGGAGGGCAGGAATGTATAAAAATGGGATTCATATTTTATTCCCTTAGATAATGGTAGTGAAACAATAATCATTGCATCTCTTGAGCATATAGTTTGCTATAGAGCACAAAACTAAGTAAATGTCCATCATATAGAGCTAGCTAGAGGCCTGAATTATTGGGTGTGAGACGTCAATACCATTTGTATATTAATAGTTGTTTGCTGGATTTCCTAAATTAGATAACTTACCTTCACTTACTTACTGAAGTAATTAGAGGCTGTTATAGGATAAAATTAAAATTATAAATTTTTTTTTCTTATTAATGAAAGAGTTGTGGAATCTAAGAAGGTATTAATGAAGTGTCAAGAAATATGTGGACTAAGAAAAAGTGGAGATATATAATTTTGCTTAATTGTGTTAAAAATAAATATGTATTACCAGGGTGGATGAAATCTTGCATGTTCTGCTAAAATAGGACAAAATAGAAGCAGCAAGAATGATGACTGAAGAACTCATTGTATAAATCAGTGGTTTCTGAACTGGTGCAACTGCAACATCAGATACAAATGATAGTCCACTGAAGTATGGGAAGAAAATAGTAGCACTAGCATTTACAAATTTCCTGAAAAAAAATTAAAGTTAAGCTTCACCTGTATTTTAGATATGAATTGGTACTGGAGTCTTCACTAGTTCATTATGTCATATTTCTTATTTTGTGAAGAATCCTGAGGGAAGAGTGGAGGTTGCACAACCTTAAGAAAATGTTTGCTTTCAGCATTTTTGCAATGCATTATAATGTGCAGGCATCTCATTAGGTGGTTTTATGGATTATATTATCTAGTTTTAACTACACTAAACTTCTGCAAATGGATAAATGATCAAAATGAATTTTGTGAATAACTCTGGATTGAAGATAATATTTGTAAGTACAAGCAAAAAAACAACCCTCCTCTCTACTCCATAAAAAAAAAGAGCTGAAATTCTGCTTCATGTATAGGTTTTTCACTAGCTACATTCCAAAGCAAGATTAATGAAGATCCAATCAGGTCAGGTAAAAAGGTCAGCTAAATTCTTTGCAATTATGAAATTATTAAGAAACTTGGCTGAGTGTGGTGGCTCACGCCTGTATTCCCAGCACTTTGGGAGGCCCAGCGGGGTGGATCAGTTGAGGTCAGGAGTTTGAGACCAGCCTGACCAACATGATGAAACCCTGTCTCTACTAAATATACAAAAATTAGCCAGGCTTGGTGATGTGCGCCCGTAATCCCAGCTACTCCAGAGGCTGAGGCAGGAGAATTGCTTGAACCCAGGAGGGGGAGGTTGCAGCGAGCCGAGATTGTGCCACTGAACTCCAGCCTGGGTGACAGAGTGAGACTCCATCTCAGGAAAAAAAAAAAAGATTTGAACAATATGAATGATATACTTCAATACTCTATTTTTAACAATAAACATCCTATACATATTGTAAATGATAAACATATCATACCTTGAAATACTGACTCATAGTAGTATATTTATACATTTGTATAATTTTTAAAGAAATCAAGTAAATATATAGATTATGATCATGCATAACTGTTTATTTCATTATTTATATTTATTTTCTTTTAAAATTAATTAATTAATAATTGCTGATATGGGTACTTCTCAAAGAAGTTTGAAGACCACTGTTAGAGATTGTGAATTTAACGTTATCCTGGACAAGGTGGACCAGGACTGGGTTAGGCAAAATGGTAGGAGCTAATGTAAAGTGAATATTTATCAATATGCACATCAAAAAAGTAAATCTAAGCATTAAATGAGAGTTAGGAAGAGCCTGACAGTGATCTTCAATTATTGACTATTTAATACTCCAGTGCTGACCAAAATTTTCATAATGTTACTGAATTCCATTTGGAAAGCGTAGGAGTGGTGTTATACACTGTTCCAAGGCAAGATTCCCCAGGGCACTTTCGATTAGGAACCTATCTGACAGCTAAGTTCCATGCTCAGTTTGTAAATGTAAGTGTTTTCCTGTTGAAGCGGATCATCCAAGAATATAATCAACAGCATGTGTAGACTACCCTTCTAACTGTAAATTAATACCATCTCCTTTCCTTTAGCCCTGACTAGTGCTATGCTGGATGTTGCAAAGTATTTCAGAATGTCTACTGTAGGAGTCTGCATTCCAGGTTTTATTTTAGATCAGAGTAAAGCAAAAAAGATGCATTTGCTCTGTCCCATAGGTTGTACTCTCAGAATACAAATGCACTATTTAGCAAGAGGAGCAGAACCTCTGGGGGCAGCAAACAGGCTGTTTTATTCCAAAATGTTAGGCAAAGCTAATGTCTGGGGCTATCTCTGGAATCCCTACTGCAGTAATGATGAACTCTAGAGATCTGGAGTTTTAGAAATCCATCCTAAGAGGGAGAAACTGGGTCCTTCTTGTGGGAGACCTTAGACTTTCTCCAAAGACAGGAAATTGCTGCTGTAGGAATGATGTCACTACTTAATGGAGCTACTCCCTAGCATACTACAGTACTCTGAAATAAGTTGTGGTAACTTTGGAATGCCAGAAAGAAAATAGACACAGAGCTAATTCAGTCTTTGTTCTTCTCACATAAGCTGGGAAAAAGTGATCAGACAAAACATGAAGCTTATGCCTGATGCATTCACCAGATATAAACAAACGAAAAACACTAAAGCAGATTCATACCAGGCTTATATCTGAAAAGTCATAACTAGACTCATATCTGAAAAGTTATTAAAGTTACTTTTATTGAATTTTGTCTCTAGGAACAAATTGTGTACGTCTGGGCAATAAATACCTGGTGATAGATGATTTAACTCATCATGGTTAGTGTGTCTCACAGGAGAAAAAGTAGCAAGAGTCCACCATAACTAGAGTGTCATGGGAACAAGTTTTCTCTTTTTTTTTTTTTTTTGAGAGGGAATTTGGTCTTGTTGCCCAGGCTGCAGTGCAATGGCACGATCTTGGCTCACCGCAACCTTTGCCTCCCGGGTTCAAGTGATTCTCCTGCCTCAGCCTCCCGAGTAGCTGGGATTAGAGGCATGTGCCACCATACCTGGCTAATTTTGTATTTTTAGTAGAGATGGTGTTTCTCCATGTTGGTCAGACTCGTCTCGAACTCCCGACCTTAGGTGATCCGCCTGCCTCGGCCTCCAAAAGTGCTGGGATTACAGACATGAGCCACCGCGCCCAGCCAAGTTTTCTCTTTTTATAGATTTTCTGGTAAGATTCATTCAAATTAAGGAGTGTGTTTTTAAAAGAGCTTTATTTCTAATAAATTTCTCATATTTAAAGTTGTAATTTGATAAGCTTTAGTTTGGTGTATACATCCATGTAAACATCACCATACGAGAGGGAACATAGTTATCACTCCTTTGAGGTAAGTATAAGACCCAGGGGGAAGACTTTTTATAATGAGAAGAACATTATGCTGATAATAGACTTTTGAGGAATATTAACTTATATAAGGGATAGAAAAAGTGTAAGAGATGAGAAAATAGAAGTCAAAAGAAAGGTAGGAGGAATAACAGTAGGAAGAAACAAATGATGAGGACAGGTTTTAAAAGGGACCGGGTATAAAAGTAATAAAATCAAGTGAATGAAAAATGGTAAATATCCACCAATTTGGCAGAGGAAAGTAATTGTGGGGAGAGATTTTAATCAAAATGATGAGGGTAAAAATCGTAGTGCCAGTGATTTTGTGGCAATGGGAGGTGAGGAGATGGTAACCTTGAATATAGACTACCCTTTTCTGAAACATGGCTCTAAAGTTCCAGGGAATTATGGTAGTGAGAAAGAATGTAGGGTCCCTGGAGGGTTAAGGGTTTGCTTGTTTGGTCTGTTTTCTATTTTTGTTAATGGTTAATAGTTGTTTACATCTATTGACTTTCAGAGAGAGTAAGTAAGAAGATGGTGAAGATAAAATAGAAACAGGGGTAATTAAGAGTGTGAGCAAATGAAAAAGAAAAGAGAAGACCCAGATAACAAGTGAAAGAATTATTCAGGTTAAGTAAGAAGGGTCCTTCTTCTAACAAATGATGAAGAAAAGAGGTGAATATCTATTTTGGGCAATTTTATCTTTTGATTTTTCATATATCTCTTCTGTTCTGACTTCTCAGTCAATTGGCTAGGCTTGTGTTTTTCTACCCAAATCTCTTTCTCTCTCTCTTTCTCTTTCTCTGTCTCTCTTTCTCTTTCTCTCTCTTTCTCTCTTTCTTTCTCTCTCTCTCTTTCTCTCTTTTCTTTCTCTCTTTTCTTTCCTTCCTTTCTCTCTTTCTTTTCTCTTTTTTTTTTTTTAGATGTTCTTAGTAAATGGTACCACCATCAGTTCAGGACAACAATCTAAAAGTCATCCTCAATTTGTGCCTTTCCTCTACCTTGTATATGCAATCCGTCAATATATCCTTCAGTGCAACTCTCAAGATACGTTTTGAATGTGATCATTCCTTACTCTCTCTACCACCAACAACCAATTCAAACCATCACTATCTATCTACTGTACTTCTGCAAAAGTTCCTTAATGGGTAGGTTGACCATAGACATAACTTCCTAACCTAAAGAGAGCACTTTCTTTGAAATGGATTAAAAAGACATTTATACTTAAAAGGAGTATTAGAAAAGACCCAAAGGGCCTAAGAGGAATGATCATCCCGCTAATGAATTCCCGTGTTTCCGTTCTTGTTCCTGTGCAGTCTGTTCTTCATATGACTGCAAGAGTAAAGAGTAATCAAATGGTGCCAGCATTCCTCCTCACCTATTCCCACCTTCAAACTTTTTGGAGACTTCTATTAGGTATACAGTTAAAAGCAACTCCCAGTCAATAATCTGCAAGGCCTTGCATGAACTAAGGCCTGATCACCTTTTCAAACTCGTTTCAGATCCTAGGCCCACTGCCTATCTTTCTTTTTTAGAATCCATCAGCCAAATAGGTCTCTTGCCTACTTTATATAGCTCAAAAACAACAACAACAACAACAACAACAAACAAATTGTGTCATACCTCAGGGCTTTTTCATTTGTTCTTCTTTCAGCTAGGGTGCACTTTTCCTGACTCATCCTATGGGTGGCTGTTTCTGAAGAGTTAAGTCCAAGTTCAAATGTCATCACCTCAGAACATTCCTTCCTCACCACACAAGTAGCACACTTCTAACCTCCCAGGCACTATCTACAGGTATCACACTTCTAACCTCCCAGGCACTGTCTACCCTGCTACGTGTTTATATTCTTCATAGAGTTTGTCACAACCTATAATTATTATGTATTTTTTTGTTTACTTCTGTGTTATTTGTTTTCTTTCACTGATAGGTAATTCCATGAGGTCGAAGTCCATGTCTGTCTCAGTCATTATTATGCTCTAGTCAGTGTCTGTATATAGTAACCACCCCTCAAAAACACTTTTTGAGTGAATATATGGTAACAAATAATTATATTAGCAATGGGGAAATCAGTGAAAGAATTCTTAGCTAATGGCCTCTACTTTTTCTGAAAGGTAAAAGAAAAATTAATCTACAAAAAAACATGAAGCGTAGTTCAAGAATAGATTTCAAAAATAGATAGGTACATATTACATATGTACATGTCTATTACATGTACACATTACATATGTACACATATATGTACACATTACATATGTATGTATCTATTAAGTGATAAAGGTAACACTACTGTATATTGGGGTTGGGGGAAGAATGATCCTTTTACTAAATTATGCTGGGTCAATTATATCCGTATGAAAAACTACATCTAGACCACTACTTCACAACACATACAAAATCAGTATCAGACAGATTGAAGACATAAATTTGAAGGGAAAAATATAGCTATTAGAGGAAAATGTATGATAACATCTTCATGACCTTGAAGAAGGCACAAACTTGAGATATAGTCACATAAAAATTATCAGTTGGACTATATTAAAATTAAGAACTTGTGTACCTCAAGAGATTACATTAATAAAATGGAAAAGTATTCACTATATATGTCCAAATTATATGTAGAAGTCCCTAAGATCAATAAGAAAAAGACAACGAAGTAGTAATAGAAAGAAAGAGTCTTGAATAGACTCATCACAAAAGAAGATATCCTAATAAAACCAGGAAAAGGTGCTCAATTACAGTCATTCAAGAAACCATGTAAAATATTCTGAGTTTTTAACACAAAGTAAAAATTAAATGTGATGATACTACACATTCTCCAGCATAGCTAAAATGAAAAAGACAAAAAATGCCAAGAGTGGAGCAACCAGAACCCTTACACACTGTGTGCTATGGTCTGAATGTGTTTTCCCAAATTCATGTGTTGGAAACTTAATCTACAATGGAGTAGTATTGGAAGGTGGGGCCTTTTGGGAGGTGTGTAGGTCATTAGGGCTCTGGCCTCATGAATGGATTAATGCTGTTATTAAAAGGGCTTGTAGGAGTGGGTTTGCCCTGTTCGGCTCTCCTGCCTTTGAGGTCAAAGCAAGAAGGCCCTCACCAGATGCTGGTGCCATGATTTTGGACTTCTCAGCCTCTAGAACTGTGAGAAATAAATTTCCATTTTTTTATAAATTACCCAGCATCAGATATGTTGTTACAGCAGCACAAAATAGACTGAGACACTATGTGATATAGTTTGCATATATGTCCCCACCCAAAGCTCATGTTGAAATGTAATCCCCAGTGTTGGAGGTGGAGCCTCATAGAAGGTGTGTGGATCATGGGGTGGACCCCTCAGGGCTTGGTGCCATCCTCATGGTAGTGAGTGAGTTTTCATGAGATCTGATTATTTGAAGTGTATGGCACTTCCCTTCCACACTCTCTCTCTTGCTTTCTTGCTTTCACCATGTGAATTGCCTGCTTCTGTTTTGCCTGCTGCAATGAGTAAAAGCTCCCTGGGGCCCCTCCAGAAGGTCGGCAGATGCTGGCACCATGCTTCCTGTACAACCTACATAACTGTGAGCCAATTAAACCTCTCTTCTTTATAAATTAGCCAGTCTTATATATTTCTTTATACCAACCCAAGAATGGCCTAGTACTTTGTGCAAAACTATAAGATGTTACACCTGCTCTGGAAGGTGAGTTTTTTAACAACTAGTATAGCTGAGCATATGCAGGAAATATGACCTAACAATTAAATACCTAAGTATAATTTTACTCCTAAGTATACATCTGTCAGAAATGTGCAAGTATTGCAACAAAAGACATGTACTAGAATTTTTATAGCAGCACTATTTTTAATACCTCCAAACTGGACACATACCAAATGTCTGTCTATAGTATAATAGATAAATATACTATGGTATATTCATAAAAATGGAATTCTACACAGCTTTGATAATTACAAACTATACTCAACAACATTGAAGAACCTCAGGAACATAATGTTGAACTAAAAAAGCCATAGACAAAAGAGTACACACTATATGATTAAAAAAGAAGAGAAGAAAAGGAAAAAGAGAACATGCAAAATAACCTGTACTGTTTGAAGTCAGGAGAAGAAGCAGCCTGGGAGCATGGCAGAGCTCTGGGTTGCTGATAATGTTTGGTTTTCTGGTTAGGGTGCAGGCTTACACAGCATATTAAGTTTTTGAGAACCCATAAAGCTATATACCTTTATGCGCTTTTCATTATGTCATGTTGTACTTTAATAAAAAATAACCTTAAAGCTTATGTAGTTGTGGCAGGATATAAGGATTGAGCATACCTGAAGTAGTTGATATTTAAGGGAGCTAACTAGAAGGCTTGCCAAGCAGTGTATGGTGCCAGGCTGAGGTCAGAGGCTTGGAATCTATTGTACATAGCTATGCAATGACCTCCAATCTCATTTTGGCAGTTGTATTAATGTAGAGAAGGTAGACTGTTACAGATACAGGTTGAAGTTTTTTCAGGGTAGAGGTGGCAGAAGGTTGAAGGGGAAAGTATGTTCATGTTGTTAACAAGGGATGCATTCATGTTAAGGGATGCATTTATGTTAGTGAGTCTAGACTGGATAAGAAGGAAAAATGTGTTTATTTGCACATTGAGGAAAGATAGGGAGATACAGAACTAGAAATTTTATGGCTTTTAATTGTAGTAGGAGTAAATAAGTGAGAAAATGAAAGGATAAGTGGTAGTACCAATGGGAATTTACAGCTGAAAACTTCAGAAATGGAACAGTTCTAGGTAATTACAAGGTCCAGTGTGGAGTTATGGGTTTGAGGGGCTGGGGAAAAGTGGATATGAAGGTCATCAGAGTTGAAAAGCTCAATAAACTATAAAGCAAACAAGTTAATTGGTCTTCTGCATAGGCATTGAACTAATCAGAATATTGAAAAAATTTTGAGTGGAGGGGAAAGTCGTGTACATGGTATTGAATTATTTGATAAATGTGAAGAAATGACTTGGAGGCTCATGCATGTCTCTGATTGTAGAGCCAAATGGCATCCTATGAAAGGAGGTCAGATACACACAATGAGGTGGAAGAGTAAAAGTTGTAAGGAGCTAGATCTGAGGATGGGGTAGAGTTAGGGACTAGCAGCTGACACCTTTCCTAGGGCATGAATTCCCTGTTCTGGTGACTAGCATTCTCCAATTCAGACAGCTGGGAAGTTAGTGGAGGAGAAAGAAACAATTTTCAGCAAAAACAAGGACTGGGAAAAATATCTGATAAAGAAATGCATATGTAAAAGAGGGTTGTTTTATTTTGCTTTGTTTGCTTTATTATGAAACAGTCATTTTAGAAGGAATCGATATTAAGATTTTGGAGGAGAATATCAGTAAAAGTTAAGTGGGGTAAGTAAGTCACATAGCTATACTGAAATGAGAGTGATGGGATACATTCTATGTTCTGATTAAGGGTGAAAAGAATGTTATGCATGGTGATATTGCTGAGTTTCATGTATTTCTATTGTTTAGTTCAACAGTCCCCAACCTTGGCACCAAGGACTGGTTTTATGGAAGACAGTTTTTCCATGGATTGGAGTGGGGATGGTTTTGGGATTATTCAAGCACATGGCATTTATTGTGCTCTTTATTTCTATTATTATTACATTATAATATATAATAAAATAATTATACGACTCACCATAATGTAGAATCAGTGGGAGCCCTGAGCTTGTTTTCCTGCAACTAGATGGTCGCATCTGGGGATGATGGGAGACAGTGACAGAACATCAGGCTTTGGATTCTCATAAGAAGTCTGCAACCTAGATCCCTCACATGCGCGTTTCACAATAGGGTTTGTGCTTCTATGATAATCTAATGTCACCGCTGATCTGAGAGGAGGCAGAGCTCAGGTGGTAATGCAAGCGATGGGGAGTAGCTGTAAATACAGATTAAGCTTCACTTACTCACCCTCCGCTCACTTCCTGCTGTGTAGTCAGTCCAGTTCCTTTTGGGCCATGGACCAGTCTGTGGCCCAGAGGTTGGGGACACCTGGTTTAGTTACTTCAGTGTTTATACAGGGCTGGGGTCCAGGTGGAGTCAGATAAACTGTGATGTAGGTAGATGGGCTGTCCTTAGGGTTCCAACAGAATGTTACTGATGTGGAATGCTACATCAACATGTTACGATGCCTCTAAAGAAATTCCTGGCTAAGGTTAGAGAGGACGATAATGCAGTTCCTAGGACATATGTCGTCTTTGTAAATTGTAGCAGTTTCTGGTGGATGGGAAAACTTGGACTTCTCCAGAAGAAACCATAGAATACTAAACTAGTTCTTAGCATAATGATCCATGGTATTGATTCTTAATTCCCAAATGAGATGTTGATGGCTAACCAAGGAAAGTAAACTTCCTTAAGGCTGGAGCAAAATGTAGACAGGACTCTTCCCTGAGGTGAGGCTGAAAGAAGGTCTAAGAAAGAGAAATAAACGATTTTTGAGGATAGGCTATGCAGTAATGAAGAAGAAAGTAAATGAGGTAGAAGCCAGGCTAGCTCTGTGGTGACAGTCTCTTCTCTATTTTTCCCAAAGGGGTGGTTTGCTTGTTTCCTGGGCTGGTGGAATTTCCCGTGGCAACACTCATGTGTTGCTGCTCGTAGTCTTCTTCTTTTTTTTTTTTTTTTTTGAATTAAGTATTACTGTCTTTAAGTCTTTTTTTATTATTATACTTTAAGTTCTAGGGTACATGTGCACAACGTGCAGGTTTGTTACATATGTATACATGTGCCATGTTGGTGTGCTGCACCCATTAACTCATCATTTACATTAGGTATATCTCCTAATGCTATCCCTCCCCGCTCCCTCCCCACAACAGGCCCCTGTGTGTGATGGTCCCCTTCCTGTGTCCAAGTGTTCTCATTGTTCAATTCCCACCTATGAGTGAGAACATGCGGTGTTTGGTTTTTTGTCCTTGTGATAGTTTGCTGAGAATGATGGTTTCCAGCTTCATCCATGTCCCTAAAAAGGACATGAACTCATCATTTTTCATGGCTGCATAGTATTCCATGGTGTATATGTGCCACATTTTCTTAATCCAGTCTATCATTGATGGACATTTGGGTTGGTTCCAAGTCTTTACTATTGTGAATAGTGCCACAATAAACATACGTGTGCATGTGTCTTCATAGCAGCATGACTTATAATCCTTTGGGTATATACCCAGTAATGGGATGGCTGGGTCAAATGGTATTTCTAGTTCTAGATCCTTAAGGAATCGCCACACTGACTTCCACAATGATTGAACTAGCAGATGACATGATTGCATATTTAGAAAACCCCATCGTCTCAGCCCAAAATCTCCATAAGCTGATAAGCAACTTCAGCAAAGTCTCAGGATACAAAATCAATGTGCAAAAATCACAAGCATTCTTATACACCAATAACATACAAACAGAGAGGCAAATCATGAATGAACTCCCATTCACAATTGCTTCAAAGATGATAAAATACCTAGGAATCCAACTTACAAGGGATGTGAAGGACCTCTTCAAGGAGAACTACAAACCATTGCTCAACAAAATAAAAGAGGACACAACCAAATGGAAGAACATTCCATGCTTATGGATAGGAAGAATCAATATCGTGAAAATGGCTATACTGCCCAAGGTAATTTGTAAATTCAATGCCATCCCCATCAAGCTACCAATGACTTTCTTCACAGAATTGGAAAAAACTACTTTAAAGTTCATATGGAACCAAAAAAGAGCCCACATTGTCAAGTCAATCCTAAGCCAAAAGAACAAAGCTGGAGGCATCAGACTACCTGACTTCAAACTATACTACAAGGCTACAGTAGCCAAAACAGAATGGTACTGGTACCAAAACAGAGATATAGAACAATGCAACCAACAGAGCCCTCAGAAATAATACCACACATCTACAACCATCTGATCTTTGACAAACCTGACAGAAACAAGAAATGGGGAAAGGATTCCCTATTTAATAAATGGTTCTGTGAAAACTGGCTAGCCGTATGTAGAAAGCTGAGACTGGATCCCTTCCTTACACTGTATACAAAAATTAATTCAAGATGGATTAAAGACTTAAATGTTAGACCTAAAACCATGGTCTTCTTTAAAGGGTTTGACCAACAGCTAGGGAATGAAAGGGTGTGCGGTAGCCCCAGGGGCACAATTACTGTCTCTGCTGCAGTGTAAGAGTGTTCTGAATTTGGCTTGTGAGTTCTTGCTGTGTCTCTGAATGGATAAAGGGCTGAATTTCCTAGATAATCAGAGTCATTGCCCTTCTATTAGTTCGCCATGCTAGAATGCCTAGACTAAGACATTTGGCTAGATCTGGAAGTTCTGTAGCAAATGCCTTTTGGAACCTCGTGACTAAAATTATGAGGAAAAAGATTCAAAGCAAGGTTTTAAGGAGCTTTACAAAAACAGAAAACCAATAACCACATACTTGAGAGTAAAGCCTCTTGGGATGCTTAAAAATGTTTATGGGGCTCAGGAGAATCTTTTTTCAGAAAGTAAAACATGAAGAATATGTGTGTGTGTGTGTGTGTGTGTGTGTGTGTGTATGCAAAACAGATAACAAAAACACCAAAAAATGACTAACATGCGGACTGTATGATAAAAATGTTAAGAAAGCAACATCTTTGGGAAATTCATTTGTTAATTTCTAAGTGAAAAGCATACACATTTCATTAGATTGGGATTTAAAATATCTAATTCAAATTGTAGAATAAAGTTACAGGAAATTAAATAGTTTTTTTTTGTTTTAGTTTGGTTTTCTTTGCATGAGGATGAAGGGGTAAATGTCTAGATGAGGGAAAAAATCTATTGTCTTAGTTTTCTCTTGGGAAAAGCTGTGCCCTAAAAGTCTACTGAAGCAAATTGTATGAGAAACAAATATATTCTGAAACATCCACAAAAGATGCTTTTTACCTCTTAGCTCTGTTTTAGGCCTTAGCCTGTACTCTGTCTCTTTTTCTTCTTTGTAGGACTGAATTTAAATCAGTACATAAAAATATAAGGATGTTAAAGCACTTCATCAATCTGAAGTATTTAATGAGATGTTCCAGGGTGCTATATCATGTTATGGATGCTGGTTCAACTCCTACTCTCAATTTCTAATGACCTAATTTATATTGTGACAATAGTTTTACTTCCAAGGTAGCTATGATGACCTTTTCTAACCCCAATGTTAATTATATCCCATACCCCAAATTTCCAATTTGGTGTTATATGTTTCAGTTCTTAAAATAATTATTATATGTGATCTGTGATATCTAGAAATATTTTATTTCTCATGTCATAAATATCATGTAATTGTTTCTTTATTTTTGCTGCTTTTAACATCTACACAGTATCCATCTTTCTAATGGCTAAAAATTAAATGTGACATTGTGCAAGGAGTTCAGCTATGATTAAGTGGCAACAACTAGAAAATCCTCCCTTGGAAAAACCACTAAGAAATTGTTATTTGCCTTTTCAGTGAGGAAAATAAATGTTGTATTTTATTCCCTTCCATCATCACCCTTAGAAATGCATCTTCCTGCAGTAGCATCAAGAATAATGCAAGGTCATTTCTAAAGTGTTTGCTTTTCTGTGCTTTGTTCACCTTTCCTCTTAGGGAGGGAGGTTATGTGGCCTCAATGTCTCCAATGTGTCTAGCAGTTCCCCTTTAATTACTCAGGTAGATAGATAAAAATAGAGTAAATGCACAAAACTTACGGTTTCCATAAATGCATTCATTGTAGCAATTTTCATTATTATCCATACCATTTGAAGTCTATTTGCTTTTAAAGCTAGCAATTTCTAAGTCAGAAGCAAAATTAAACTATAAAAAATTAATTTCAAAAAGAAACTAGTGAATCTCTTCCTCCTTATCATCACTTTAAAGAGTACATTTAATAACTGTATTTTGTTTTTTACTCTCTGGGACTTTCTTTCCTTGCTTTGACAAGTAGATAATGGATCTTTCTGTTATGCAGAACCCAGGTCCAGAATTCATATTCTACCACATAAGTAGGCTCTTTGAAAACCATACTTGACTGAAAAACTGAGTCTAGATAAGTTTTCATCTTAATTAACCTGTATAATCTGTTGTTAGAGACAAAATGTATTGCTTCATTTACATTTTAATTACAGAGGAGTCCAAAATGTTAAGTTTTAATTGGCTGAAGAGAATTATGTGCAACGAAGTCTCATGGCAAATGGAACAGAGTGCTTTGCAGGGACTTGCTGGCTCTCTGTTAAGATTAGGGGTCCCATAAGTGGAAAAGGTTTAACTCCCTTCCTGAATCTCCAGTATCTCAAAATCAGTAAAGAAGACCTTCATAGATGCCCTGACCTTACAAAAGAATGTCATAGATGATTTCTCCAGAGTGTTTTTAACACATTGCAATTACTAGTTACTGTTTGGGCATAGTTATGGTACCTGCTAGACCATAAATAATGTCGATGGGATAAATCCAGTAGCATTATTATAAATCTGTGCTGAATAGTTGAGTGAAATGTCCCTAAAATCACCTAACTCCTTATGATTCCAAACCATTCCAAATCTTATTAAGCATTTATTATGTAAACAATATTTTTAAGCCAAAAACATTCTGAAAGTCTTTATATTTCTGATGTAAATGTTCAACTCTCTCCCTTGTTCCCAGTTCTTTTTCCATTTTCTCTTTTTATTCATTATTCTTAAAAGCCAGTCACTTTTTCAAAACTTACTGGAGTGAATCCGTCTTTTCACTGGGCTCTGACAGATAGAAATGCTTAAAAAATGCAAAGTCCTCATGATAGGACATCTGAGGAAAATATATTGTAGATTTCCTTCTGAATGCCTTCTTCAGTATGAAGAGTCCCAAGTAAAACATTTCAAGTACGCATTGGGAGCATATATACATTCAGCTGAAGACAGCTTCCCTCCCCTTTGCTCTGAGAGCATTTCACTGAAGTCTTCTTAAGTTGGATGCCAGTATGATGTTCTGACACAAATATATGATTTTAGCATTTGACTTAGAATTAAGCTTGTATACTGCCAGCATTAAATATATGAAGTATTTACTTGATGTCAAATTAGAAAATATCATTTATTTTTAATGATCTTTAGAGATGTGGCCATTTATTTTTAATATTCCACCTTATTTCAGATGACTAGGTTCAAGTAAGTGCTATTTCCCTTAATCTAATTCTTTTTCAACCTGTATCTCTTTTATGCCAGAAGCACTCAGTGATTTCAAAAGGAACTCCTTAAGATATAGTAATATTCAGTAAAGTGGGAAACAATGTTGCTGTCAAGATGCAAGATTTTTCCCAAACAGGAAATTTTGGCCTCCCCACAGCCACATTCTTGAATATTAGTCCATTTTGTCAGACTTTTATGATAAACATTTAATTATTGGCTGCTCTGACTACGGAGTAGCCATTCTTTTATTCCTTTATTTTCCCAATAAACTTGCTTTCACTTTACAAAAAGCAGAACACTCAATTATTATCTGTCACTATGCTTCTTAATAGTAACCCTTATATTAGCATATAAAATGGTTTGATTTAGGAAATATAATAATGAATTTTTTGAAATAGAGATATCACTGGGATGATCTCTCCAAATCAATGGAAAGCACTTTTTAACCATAAGTTCAGTGACAACTCATGACAATTTATATCCCCCTAGAAATATGGTATCGAGAAGTCAGTCTTCAAATTAGGAAAAAGAAAAATCCAAATCATAAAATTAAATATCTATGTCTGATGACTGTTTGAGCTTGGCAAGACCACCACCAGGGGGAGCAAGTTACTGGACAAAGGAAGTGATGTACAGTTTCAGAATTTTAATAGAAAATCCGGCTTTTAAGAACAAAATGATAGCACAATTGGTAAGAATAAAAGAAAAACAAGATGACTCAAAATCACATGAACTGCTAACTCTCTAGTATCTTATTAAAATAACATTGCTTCACTTTAGTTTCTGGAGTGAGTTGCTGTGACACTACCACAGTTATGTTTTCTTTGTAGTGTGTTTTTCCCAGTGAAGTATCCTATCTTCTACAGCCCTTATGATCCACATGCTGACAGCACTTTGTAAAATGCAAATGACCTTACAAATTTAATGACATAATACATATCAGGTTCATGTAATTATGAATAGAAAAAATCTGGAAGTTGAGAGGGCCTACCTGCTTGACAGGCAGTATATGCAATATATTTTACATGTGGGAGGGTTAATTCATACATCTTTTAAGATACAGTCTTCAAATATTTTACATCTAAATTAAGGGAAACTAACTTACTAAAGGAAACAAATAGAGTGACTTCTAAGCAAGCTGTGAGCAAGTACTTTTAAATCTCATGACGGAAATTATTTGAGAAATCCTTTGTGATATAAGAAAGATTATTCATAAAGAAGTTTAGCAACTGTTTACAAATTCACAAGTCATGTTAAGCTGTACAACTTGAAAAGAAAACCTTTTGAAGGAAACAACTTGTGTCAGTGTCATTATGAATATTTTACATTGATATCAAACAGAATAAAACCCATATTTTATTTAAAATGATTTATTTATTGATTACATACTAGGTACACAATTCTAAACAAAACAAATATGACCACATTATCCCATGTCTAAGAAGAAAGGAGAGCATTCAACGCATAATTATTCTAATATAGGATTACGTAACATAAAGTGTTATGAGAAAGCATTGTTTGCAATGGGAAAGTATAATGGACTTATAACTTCGGTTAAGTACTTAGGGAAGTCTTCTCAGAGGAAGTTTTAATGTGGTGGATACTAAGAATTATCTAAGTGAATCATGAGAAGGGAAACTGGGAAGAAGAAAGAATAGTCCAGTTAGAACTGTATCTTCGGGAACTGTATGGAGAGGAGATCTTGACTTATTTGAGGAACTGAGAGATTCCTATTGAGTCTGGAGTTGAGTGATCAAAGGGATGCAGGTCAGGGTAGGTGAAAGCAGGAGAACTAAGGCAACTTACGATTCTATAAGAGCCTTATAAGATACACATTTAAAATTTTAGATATTAATCAGAATACAATGGGGCTTGGAAGAGTTTTGTACTGGAAAGAGACATGATCTACATTATGTTTTGAGAAGGTTATATTGGCATATGTGTGAAAAAAATTAGAGTGGAAATAGAAGGGATACAGGGAAACTTATTAGAAGGCCTTTGTGGCCATCCTGGTGAGAGATAATGGTGGATGAAATTATGGTGGTGACACTAGAGAAGAAAATAACACACACACACACACACACACACACAAAGTAGAGTCAAGAGGACTTGATGAATCTATAGAATGATGGAGAGGGAAATGACAAGGCTAAGACATGCCCTTTTTGGTTAAAACAAAGACTGGGAAAAAGCAAGTTTTGCAGAAAAAGATTAACAATTCATGTTTCTAAATATGTGAATGTTGAAAAGTTTGTAATAGTTGTAAGTCATCCAGGTTGACATCCAAGATGCCAAGTTACTCATATATGATGGCCTCTGCTCTTACATACATGCATGTGCAAGAAATAGACAATGTAATTGGACTGTATACATGGGGGTTATTGGCCATGAAATGGTCATTAAAGGCAAGAGAGTTGACAATGACAAGATTAATCAAGGATAGAATGTAGAGTGAGAAGAGGGCCTATTACCCAATGTTGAGAAACTGGACTATTAAATATTTAGAATAAGTAAGAAGCTGGCTACAGAAGTTGAAAAGGAGGAGACATCAAGAAAAGGGGAAAGCTAGAACTGTGATTATTTAACAGCTAAGCAAAATTATCACTTAAATGTTAAACTTTTGTTGCATGTTTTGGGATGTTTTGTTTTTAATGAGAAAACTGTATCCAAGAGGGTTGAAAATTATGGTAGACCACAGTGACTTTATTTAGATTTATTCTTTCCAATCAAGGTTATTGTTCGTATATTTTCTCAGGGAAATAAGAATTTTGTCAGTATTGTTTATTGATCAATGATGAAAATGTGGACTATACAGATACTCGAAGCCAACATTCTAATACTCATCATTTTGCTAGTTAGAAAATAAATTAAATACATGTACCTTAGATTAATGTTTTTTGGTTTCATACTTCTTGAAGAACAATAAAGATTTGAAGAGCTATAATGGCTTTGAGTCCTGTGCAACTTTTTTTTTTTTTTCCAGGCCTTCCACTTTATTGGCAAGCACTTAGAATCATAGCATCACTGTTCATTAGAACTAGAAAAGATAATTTTTCCTTTTATTTATTTAAATATTTTACTTTTAATTTTAGGTTCAGGGCTACATGTGCAGGTTTGTTATATAGGTAAACTCATGACTTGTGCAACTTTTTTTTTTTTTTGACGGAGTCTCGCTCTGTTGACAGGCTGGAGTGCAGTGGCGCCATCTCGGCTCACTGCAATCTCCACCTCCTGGGTTCAAGCAATTCTTCTGCCTCAGCCTCCTGAGTAGCTGGGACTATAGGCACATGCCACCATGCCCAGCTAATTTTTGTATTTTTAGTAGAGATGGGGTTTCACCATGTTGGCCAGGATGGTCTTGATCTCTTGACCTCAGGTGATCCGCCCACTTCGGCCTCCCAAAGTGCTGGGATTACAGGTGTAAGCCACTGTGCCCAGCCTCCAGTGCAACTTTTTAATGTAAATGTTGGAAGTGCAAGGTACCAGCAGTTCCTTTTATCATTGCTCGTTTGTGGTTCATACTCTCACATAGTCAGCCATAGACATTTCTTCCTATTGTTTATATGATGTTCCAGTTTTCACTTTGTATACTACTTTAGTTAAGAGCAGATTCTTGACTTCATTTACAGGCACTCTTGAGTTTGGGTAATTCCTCCAACTTTCCACAAATTCCTTCTCTGAAGCAAGTTTCATAGAAGTTAGATCTTAAGACATTTGAAATGACTTTCTCTGTTACACTCTAGAACACCGTTTACTTCAGCTGTTATGTCCCTGCTTAGGTATATCACAGTCTTTCATAAGGTTTCTATATCCATCCACCTAACTTTCAAACTCACATCATTTTTTTTCTCCTTTTCAGTGGCTACCTTAATCTCTGTTTCTCAGGGCACAAATTTCTTCCCCAAAGTTTTCTCTGTATTTTTCCCCAGTAGCTTGAGAGAGTCTGGTATACAGTCTTAAGACATGAAGTTCAGAAGAGATACATGCAAACGATTCCATCACATGTCTCAGAATAAGCTCTACAATGTAGTGAGTAGATCACAAATCTCTTTTAGTGCGGCATGTTTACTGTTTGTGTTCTTTGTTCTTAACACTGCATCATGGTGAACTGCAGCTGCAAGTGAAAACAATAGAACTGGCCAGCATTATCAATCTAATATTTTGTTTCAAATTAACAGCAGATACGTCCAAATTTGACTCAACTAATAAAATTATTAGTAAATGTGCAGTTAAATCTTGATCTCATTTTGGTATGTCAGATAGACATGCTGATTTTGATTGGATTTTTCCATTTTAAAGTATTACCTTTTGTGATGCAGATAAGAGGTATAAATAAAGACTTTTTGTAAAAATATTTTCTTTGATTGGTGCAAGTTTTTTTGATTAAATGTAAAATTATTTAAGAGGCCAGATTTTCCATCAGACAAACCAATAGGAAAACAATGTTATGCTGGTCTTAACATAGCCATTTGGATTGACCACTGTGTCCTAAAAAAGTAGATTGAAGGATAATTCCTTCACCTTGAAAATATTGTTAATAAAATAAGCATCCACTTCTATAATATACCTAGACTGTAACTAAACTTCCAAATATTATAATGACTTGTTTTCTTAAAAATTTCTCTATAAAACCTTGGTTACTTATGTTTTTATTGCTAAGACAATCATTCCTAGGCTGTAATATCCAAGATGTCTTCTTATTGGCCAATGTATCTGAAAGGGGTCGATGGGTAAGACACCTGGACAAGGAGTCCAGACATCGCTCACTTGCTGAGTTACAAGAGAATTTCCTATGAATGTTATAACATGGCTAATTATTTTACATTCCGTAAACAACTCTACATAACTATGATATACTTAGAGAAGGCCAGTCCATTTGGTATTGAGAAGAGCCAATGTACTGAATTGTCAAAATAAGATGATGTGCTTGTCAAGTTACTCCAGAGAAATAAAGAAACAGTGTGTAGAAAGAAAGAAAGACAGAGAGACAGATTTTTAAAGGAATTGGCTTATGAAATGTTGGAGGTTGAGAAGCCCAAAATAAGCCAGGCAGGCCAGCAGGAGAGAGAACTAAGGAAGAGTTGCAGTTCAAGTGCACAGACAATCTGCTGGAAGAATTCCCTCTATTCCCTCTCTCTCCAGGGAGGTTGGTCTTTTTCTTAGACTTTCAACTGATTGGATGAAGCCCACACAGATTTTGGAGAGCAATCTGCTTTACTAAAAGTCTACTGATTTAAGGTTAATTCCATCTAAAAAATAGCCTCACAGAAACATGTAGAATAGTATTTGACCAAATATCTGGGCGCTGTCTTCTAGCCAAGTTGACAAATGAAATTAACCATCATAGATGTTCTTCATAGCTTCTAAGACACAAGGAAAATCTTTAGCAGAAAACATACCTTTTTGATTACGTCAGTATCCTTTCTCTTATCATTGTCTTGTGGCCAGAAAATTCAGATATATTCTATAAAACATTTAGAGTCCTCCTGAGAAGGATTTATTTAACTAGATGGGAATTTCACTTGGTTTAGTATCAATGCAACCAGCCAATAAGTCAACCTCTATTTTTTTTTATTTTGGACATAAGCATTAATATCAGTTGAAAAGGTTTTTCTGTAGGCTAAACTAGCTTTCTACTTGTGCTGCCACTAACATTACAAGCAAGAATCCAAAAAACAACATTGAGATGCATTGTGAGAAATGCCTTGGGTTTAGATCCAATTTACTAATACCCTCTTACTCATCTGTTATACAGTACAATTTCAAAGACTAGGAGCCCTCTGGCCTGGTTATCACTGATATTGAAATGGAAAATAACCAGAGTAGACAAACTCTGTTATGCATAGAGAGAATAGAGAACTGAAGAAGACATTGTATTTTTTCAGTATGTAGAAAAGCTTCAAAAGGTGTTTTAATTCTTTTATCACTAATTTTGCTAAGCCATGTTTTTCAAACTTTACCTATTTCTTACATTTTAAAATTGCCTTTGTAAAAATCAATATATAAATTATAAACATACTGAAAAGTGGAACATAAACATTAGTTTGACATAGTTGCCAATTTTCCTTCTGATCTTTTTATGTCTGTAGTTTTTGTTGTTGTGGTACTAAAACAGTTTCAATGATATGTTATTTATAATTTTGCATGCTGCTTTTTAAAACCTATTTTTATATAAATACTTTTTAAATTATACAGTACCTGGCATATGCTACAGATGTTTGTTTAATGCATGAATTATTTAGTGACTACAGTTGTTGTAGACCATGCTTGTTGAAATTCTCCATAAGCACTATTTTTAAGTTTTGGCTTATTTAACAAGCAAATTTACCATAATTATGTAACCATTCCCATATTATCTGACACTTAGGTTGTTTTCAGTTTTTTTTAAAAAAATAAGTAATTATATGATGAACATCTTCAAATGTGAAGTGTTTTCTGCTTCTGAAACTCTCAGATATATTTGTAGAAGTGATAACACTAGGTCAAAGATATAAACGTTTTCCTAGAAAAAACCTAAAATATACCTGTTAAGGTAATTAGACAGAGAAATGGCAAATTCCTTGTATTGTAAAATTTTAGGCTTTCAGATCAAAAAATGTTTTATTGTTCTATAAAATGGGCTATGATTTTTATGAGAAAATATATACTTGCAGGGATGCAAAAAGTATGAAAAAATAGAAATACTAATATGTCTTTCTTTCTGATATTTCTCAGAAACTTCTGATAGACCCATGATCATTCTCTGGACTAAACTTCTGGGGTTTCAAAGCCCAAGTGAACAAAAATGACAGAATTTTATAAAGCATTTCAAAACCAAATATCTTACATTTAACTATTGTTTTGGATTAACCAAACCACAGCTTTATTTCATACAAGTGGAAATTCAATAGTTGCTAGTATTGAAAAATAGAAGGAGATGAATAAGGGAGTGTGCTAAGTACATGTTTAATAAAATTGATTGGCTTGGATTAAAATGATGCATAATGTGAATTGACTTCACCAAGAGTTCACAATAAAGATAACAGTGTTCTGGACATCTATATATTTTTTTCTTTATCTATATTCACAACAGAATATTGGTCAGGAGAAACTAAATGCTAATATAACTAGTAATGCTTTCTTCCAACCCGAAATAGATACGTAATACTAGAAAAGTGCTGTTTCAAGATTTTATGTTATATGACACGTGGAAAATATCTTCTGAAAGCATGAGCTAGTCCAACCACTAATAAGGTCAGTGTATTAGTCCATTCTCACACCGCTAATAAAGACATACCTGAGATTGGGTAATTAATTTATAAAGAAAAGAGGTTTAATTGACTCATGTTTTGCATGACTGGGGAGGCCTCAGGAAACTTACAATCATGGCAGGAGAGGAAGGAAACCCATCCTTTTTCACATGGTGGCAGGAGAGAGAATGAGTGCCCAGTGAAGGGGAAAGCCCCTTATAAAACCATCAGATCTCGTGAGAGCTAACTCACTATCACAAAAACAGGATGGGGGAAGCTGTCCCCATGATTCAATTGTCTTTACCTGTTTCCTCCCATGATGTGTGGGGATTACAGGAACTACAATTCAAGATGAAATTTGAGTGGGGACACGGCCAAATCATATCAGCTGGAGAAGCATTTTAAGCGCAGGCACTAAAAATAAACTTGTCAAGAGAGGATGCCTATAAGTAAAATACCTTTTGTCACTTGTTTTTTCTATCAAGAGTAAGAAACAGCTGGGTCCTACCTCGGTCCATGCTAAGCCACCTGTATATTTTTTTCCATAGGCCTCAGGAAATTATTTGGCTTTATTTTCCTGTTTATGTTTTTCTTCTCTATTTCCTGAGAGTCTTATCTTCATGATGCTGGCTCTTTATTTTCCTGTGAACCAAGATAATCCTCATGTTTTATGACTAACCTCTTTCTAGACAATAAAAGACAGTACAAATACAACAATTAAGTTCAGGGTAGTTGCAAAGGTTTCAGGTACTTACTAAAGTTTTCAGTTATTGTTATTTGATAATGCTGTACATTTTCTGTTATCTTACTTCTAATAAACAAGTGATAAATGTAAGATAGGAACACAAGAACAAAAGTTCTTTTTTTCTTTTTTTTTTTTCTGAGACAGAGTCTCGCCTGTCACCCAAGCTAGAGTGCAGTGGTGCCATCTCGGCTCACTGCAGCCTTGACCTGCCAGGCTCAAGCGATCATTCTGCCTCAGGCCCCTGAGTAGCTGGGACTATAGGCATGTGCCACCAAGCCTGGCTAATATGTTCATTGTTAAAAACTGAAAAAGTGAAGAAAGGCATGCAGCAGTGGTTCTCAAGATTTTCTGTGTATAAGAATCAGAAGCATCCTGGGGAAGCTCCTGGAAAGGTGGTCCATGGACCAGTGGCATCAGTATCGTCTTAGAGCGTGTTAGAACTGCAGATTTTAAGGTCTTATCCTGGACCCACTGAATCTGCATTTTAACAAAATGCCCAGGTGATTCCTATGAATGTTAAGGTTCAAGACATGTGGTATGATTTCATTTGTATGAAATGTACAGAAAAGGCAAATCAATAGAGATAGGTAATAGATTAATGATGCCCTGTGAGTGGAGAATGGAGATTAACAGTAAAAATACATGAGGGATTTTACTGGGGCAATGGAAGTGCTTTAAAACTGATTTATGATGATTATAGCACAAGTTGCTAAAATCTGTAAAATAACTGAATTGTATACTCGAAATAGATGATATATATAATATGTAAAATATGTCTCAACAAAGTTAGAAAAAGAATATGTTTGCCAAAATGCAGATTGCTAAGTCCTATCTTAGGTCCCATGTTATTTCATTTAGTTTGTGGACCTCCAACTGAAGAACAGTGATATAAAGTAAATAGTAACAACCTAAAACCAAAACCCACCCCAACCATCACTTGAACCACTCTTCTCCTTCCCCTTCTTCTTCATATGCCTTGAAGAATTCCAGTGTCAGTGCATGTAGCTCTACACTTTAATTGCTAGGTAATAAATATCCCAAAGTATGCTGGCACCTTTTCACTATATTGATTGTGATAAAGATTTTTTTCAGTATTACAATGTTGCAGTTGCAATTTTCATTTTTTGCTTCTATGTAAATGTGCAAGTATTTGTTCAGAATAAGTATGTAGAGGTGGAGATTTAATATAACTGTATGAACATTTACAATTTTAATAAATACTTTAAAATAATCTTCAAAAAAGCCCCCAATTTACTCTCCACCAATATGGAATAAGAATGGCCTTTCCTCTAGATGAATGATTAATAAAGGCTATAAGTCTTTTTCATGTTACCCATGTATTGGGCAGAAAAACATAATTCATTATTTCAATTTGTATTTCTTTGGATAAGCATACTTTCCGTATTTTTCTTCATTTTAATTTTCTTCATTCTTCAAACTTATTTTTTTTTTGCCCATTGTCTTTTGAAGATATGTATCATTTTCTTATTTATTTCTATAAACTTTATTTGTTGTGGTAAACTAATCTTGTTTCTTTTAAGAACTAATACTTATAGTGTGTTATATGCATTTTCACTAGCTTATGGTTTCTTTTATTCTAATTTAAAATGTTTATGTAATTATATTTGTCAGCCTTTGTATATTAGTTGAGGATATAACTTTTTTAAATAGATACATGCTAATCCCAATGGCATTTATTAATTACCCTTTTTTTCTACTGAGAGATATTTAATAAATTTCTAAAACTATATTACTACACACACACACACACACCCCTAGCTTCATTTCTAGGCTCTTCATTATGTCCTTCTGTTTCTTCTCTAGTACAAATAGTTTCAATTACTGCTATTTCAAAATATATTTATTATATTATAAAGCTAGTTCTCCTTCACAGGTTTTTCCTGGCTAGTAGAAAAACAGTCAACATTGCTGTTCAAGAATAAACAAACGATTATCTCTCGATTCCAGGCCTTTCTCATTTTTATTTCCTCTTCTTTTTAGAAAAATTTGCTGCTAATGGGATAGAGGGTGTCATTACACACATTTGCATTACCAATTTTGTGCAAAATAAATTATGGTATATGAAGAGAAGAACAAACATGTTTCTAGGAACTTCTATATGTCAGGCATCTTAACCGTAGAGATTCTCAAAATAAAAGAAGGAAGTAAGGAGCAAGCAAAATCAAGGAGAGCTACTCTAAACTCTTGGTATCTCAAATATTTTTGTCCTATGACTTCCCCAAACAACATCGAGTCTTCAGTGAAAAAATGTGGTAGTATTTTTGCTTAGTCAATTAAATCTTTATCTATACCTAAATCTCACCCCCCCCACCCCCATATATATATGTATCTTTCTGAAGAGAATTAGAAACAGTGATTGGGAAGGAAATCAATTGAAGAATCCAATACAAGCAGATGTATTCTGAATCTCCTTTTCTTCCTCTGTATATCCCTTTACTAGTATGATTCACATGATTACCTTCCTTTGCCTGAGACTTACATGCTGATGTTTTCCAGAGTTTAATCCTTTCCTCCTTATATCTCCTTATAGATCTTAGAATCAAGTGCCTTTAGGAGAAGGCCAGTAACAAAAGGAGTTGAGCAGGATTTAATAGGATAGTGACTGGTGAGAACTGAGACAAACCAGAAGGGGCATGCCCTATTAAATGATGTTCATATTCAAACATTTAATAAATGCCCTACTGACTCAAAAAATCTACCTGGCAACCTTTGATCCTTGACTCTCCTGGACACCCTGTTCCATGCCTGAACTTATCGTTTAATGTGATAATTACTCCTAAGTCTATGTATTAGCCTGTTTTCACACTGCTATCAAGAAATACCTGAGACTGGGTATTTTATAAACAAATGAGGTTTAATTGACTCACAGTTCTGCATGACTGGGGAGGCCTCAGGAAACCTCCAGTCAAGGCGAGGGGCAAAGGGGAAACAGGCGTCTTCATTAGGTGGCAGGAGGGAGTGAGACCCCGTGAAAAGCTTCCACTTTTAAAACCATCAGATCTTGTGAGACTCATTCACTATTAGGAGAACAGCATGGGGGAAACTGCTCTCATAATACAGTCACCTCCCATCAGGTTCCTACCTTGACACATGGAAATTACAATTTAAGATGAGATTTAGGTGGGAATACAGAGCCAAATGATATCAGTCTATATCATTAATTCAGTTTTCTCTTCTTAGTATTAGATCAACATGTCCAATTCTGTAAGGAACATTTCTAAGTACACATCAGATATACACCAGATAAATATACATATAAACTAAACTCATGTTCTAAACTTGCTCCTCTTCATTTATGTCACATTTACTTTCAGTGCTAAAGCCAGAATCTTGGAAAACAACCATGACTGTCTACTCTGCTCTTTACCTCCAAATGAACAGCAAGTCAAATACAAATCGCCTCCATGATTTTGCTGAAGTCTATGTGTTATCCCTATTCCCACTTCACTCTCTTATTTTGGCTTTTCATAATATTTTTGTTCTAGATGATTGCAACAGCCTAATTATGCCCCCAACTTTCTCATGTCACATTTTAGCTTGTTTAAAACTACTTTAACCTTTATAATCTTTCTACAATAAAAGTTTATTGGAGACATTTCTCTGCTTCAAAGCCTCAGTGGCTCACTGGACTTCAGGTACATATGGCTCTTGGTCTTATCTCTACATCTTTTCAGCTTCCTTTCTCATCACTTCCATTGTCCCATCTTCGTATTCTACCTTCTCTAGCCATGATCATTAGCCTGCCTGAAATGTGGTGTGCACTTCAAAATCTTTGCTCGTGATATCGTTCTATTTCATGGTAATTTCCCCCATCTCCCTCATCACATTCCACGTGGTTAACTCTTATTAACACTTCAGGGCTCAACACAGTGTAATTATTCTAGGAAATTCAGCGTTTCTTGTTTATATACCCACTTTAACATGTATAATATGCTCTTTAATCTTTTTGTTTCTCTCTTCATTACCCCCAGTGCATCTTGAAATAGTGACTCAATTTTGCTTATTTTTTACATCTACAATGTATATCTGTTACAGAGGAGATATTAAATATATGATTGTTTAAATATATGGATGAATAAATGAATGAGTGGCTGGGTAGAATAGGCAGTAAGCTAGAACTTGAGAATGCAAACATGATTTGGGAAGAAGGGTAACATTGCGAGTGCCAAGTTTTCATGATTATTTCACGAAAGAAATATCAGACACATTTGATATAAAGAAATATGAAATAGTAAAAATAATGCTCCAGAAAAACCCAAATAAAATCTGAATTTTAGTAAATAAACTACATGAGTAATATAACTTGAAATATGTATAGAAATAATATTTTTTGTTTAATTTTTGTCCAAATACTAGAATAAAATTAAATCAAACTTAAGCTTTATTTCAGAAAAAAGTCTAATTCTTGTGGGCACACATTTTCTAATAAATAGTACACTCAATATTTTGTTATAAAATTAATAAGTTTAAGATAAAAGTCTCTATTGGTGTGAGGAGCTGCCAAAATTTGCTGTATATCATATGAAGAATCACTGAACACTTTAATATTGCCAGCATTGGAATGTTACATCGATTTCTTTTTTCTGTTTTTCATGTCATGCCAGGTTTAATAGTTAACTATTTTTAATGGGATGATTTAATCAAATGAATTATGACAAACTGCATTATAATGGCATTCTATTGTTTTGTAATTTAATTGAATGTGATTTCATATATCTCTTAGGTTTGTTATATTAATACAAGTCTTTTTTTTTTTTTTGAGACGGAGTCTCACTTTGTCGCCCAGGCTGGAGTGCAGTGGTGTGATCTCGGCTCACTTCAAGCTCTGCCTCCTGGGTTCACGCCGTTCTTCTGCCTCAGCCTCCAGAGTAGCTGGGACTGCAGGTGTGTGCCACCATGCCAGGCTAATTTTTTTGTATTTTCAGTAGAGACGGAGTTTCACTGTGTTAGCCAGGATGGTCTCAATCTCCTGACCTCGTGATCCACCCGCCTCGGCCTCCCAAAGTGCTGGGATTACAGGGGTGAGCCACCACGCCAGGCCTATATTAAAAAAAGTCTTAACACAGAAGTAGAGACATTGACTGCTTTCAAACCAAAATCTCTGCATTCAACCTAAGCTGATGAGCATAGCACTATGATAATCCTTGAATTAGCTAACTGAAAATAATAATGTTAGTAAAATAAAATGATTTACCATAAGCCAAGAAAATTAATGTAAAATTCTGAATTCTGAAATTATTTAAAAATTCTAAAATTATGGATAAAAAAGTTCTTTGGGCAAATATTTGAATATGACCAAAGCAGAATATGGAGATAATTTGAAAAGTAAAAATGTGAAATAAGATCCTAAACTTAGTAGATATAAATGAAATAAAACTTAGGAGGCTGGCAAGGTAAAATATTGTTTTTAAGAAGAAAATTTCTGTTGGAAATACAATTTACATTAAGGACGTGTAAAAAATTATAGTGTTATTATGCTATAGCCATGAGTTTATTATTAGGCTATTTGATAGTATAATTTAACCTACTCTAATATGAGGGAGTAAAAGTCCAAGCCAGCTATAGTCATGGGCTATAGAGGGGAACAAAACACCCAGAGAATGCCTGCACCTGCAATGTTAACTACACACCTAATACGTGCATTGAAAATCTCCCAGTAATGATTGGAGAATAGAATGAGAATAATTCTCTTTGCTTGATGTTCGGTAAAGAAAAGAAAGACTAAATGGAAGGTACATCTGGCAGCCTCTCATACCAAGTACCATGCAATTACTTCTTTCACTCCAAATATCAAGGAACTATGGGAGAAAATAACATAATTCTTAGGTTAGAAAACACTAAGATCTAAACATAAAATTGTGGGTTTTTTTTTTTTAACATTCTTCCTGTCTGCTTAGATAATTTGAGCATGATAGATCTCTGATTTTTCTGTTTATATCTTTAATTGTACAGATGTCAATATAAAAACATTGAAAAATATTAGTAGTTTAACTATTCTAAATTAAATATATATAATTTTAATAATAAAACAAATATAATTATAACTAATGTATTATCATTAAATATAAAAACAACATTTTCTACTTTTGATTACTATGCTACATAGTAATCAAATATAGATCACTCATATAGTAATCAAAACTATAGATCTGCTTTAAATCTCACTTAAAAGGATAAAATATGAAAACGCTTAGGCTTAAATAAGGTTTGAAAATTATTTTAGTCAAAAGACTATAGGTATAATTGAAAGTAAGAAATATTTCACACCTGTATTCAAATACAATAAATAAGATGAAAAGATACTGAAGTAAAATATCACTAACACATGAAACCATGTAAAATATAGGACAGAAACAAAAAACTGAATGATTTTATGCCAAATCCTTAAAAATAAGTATTTATGAAACAGAAAGAATTGAAAGACTTTGAACCTTATATAAATCTTTGTACTATTTCCTTCTGTAAATAAAATGTTTAAGAGTACAAAATTATACAAATGAAGAGATCATGGCTATTCTGAAGTTAAATACCCTTAAAGTTTTGGTTCTATTGTTATGTTCCTTATATACAGAGGAGCATATTAACTAGTATGTCATTTATAATGGTGATATAAAATAAAATCGGCTTTTCTTAAATTATTCTCCAAGAAAGCTTAAGAAATAGCCGTATGTTTTCCCCTAACACAATGAATAAAGGCTGTTTAAGAGAACTGCATTGTATTTGTGATCCAGGGTTTAGCATGGTACAAAAACAGATGTATTGTAAAGCTGACTGGGTAACTGTCTTTTTCTCTGAGGCTTACGAATGCTGGAGCTGCTCTCTCATGCAGCCTATTTTCTGTTTACCATACAGATCCATCACTTTCCCTGCCACTTCAGCTGTGTCAGTTCAAATGACTTCCCAAACAGCCTCTGGAACGCCAACGGTAAAAGATGGATTTATTTGCTCAGTCTCCTTACTCAAGCATGTATCTTAGATGGGTATGCAGTCAGACCTTTTTTTTTTGTTAAATGTACAACTTTTAAGATACAGTCAGCTCTGCTATGATAACTCAGATTTGTTCCAAAGTGATAGGTAAGAGATAATTGAAGCATAACATTAATTTTGCACTTGACTATATGCAATTTTCTCTACTAGAAACACAAGGTGTATGCAAAAAAAATGCACCCAGTTGAATGAAGCTATGTGGGAGTAAATTAAACACATATATGCACATCTCAAATATGTACCAGTTACCTCTATTCACCACTTATCTGTGAGACACTCATCCACATCTGTTCTTACGATTTTCCCTATTTCAGATAACCCTGCTTCCACCATTTCATAATAACTCACTAGCTAAAAACTGTCTTATGCTCATTCCTACAAGTAAAATTCAGGTCACTTTCATGGTAAAGTGACATATTTATTGTGGTATTTGTGTACTTTTTAAAGATTAACCTATTTAAAAATGCACTACTTCATGTTATAGGAGCACTGACCATGTTACCAAGAGTAAAATAAACTCTAAAACTATTGCATGCTATAATATATTCTCAGTTTTCACAGAGTAAAAGATGTTGGAAACCATGCACGGGAAACTTAGAAAAAAATGACAGTGCTTCTCTTACAGAAAAATTCTGCTAGTTATTGTACTTTGTAAAATTATTGTCATTACTTTCTAATTGTTCATGTGTTTTCACATCAGTACAACTTATTGTTATCATCAAAGTATAATAAGAATTGAAAATAGTACACAAGGATTCTCTCCAAAAATATTTTTGTAGTTTGTTCAGTCTTATTGAAGCAGAGCCCATTTCCACTGCGATTTTGTTGTGCAAAATCCTGAGAAAATCTATGAATACCCACAAATAAAAATAAATATGTTCGAGAGATCTATTGTATAAAATAGTGGCTATAGGTAATAACAATATACTGTATTTTTGAAAAATCCCGAGAGTGGATGTTAAATGTTCTCATGACAAAAATGATTATGTGAGGAAGGGCATATACTAATTAGCTATATTTAGTCATTCTATACTGCGTATGTACTTCAAAACACAATTAATACATATAATTTTATCTGTCAATTAAAAAATAAATAAAAAATCTATCTATAATCAAAATTCTGGGATATTTTGCATAAATATTTAAGCCCTTATTTCTACTTATTTATAATTTAAAAGTGAACCATAATACTTGTCAGTTTCAGCTAAAAAACAGGGATTTTTTTCCCCATTTAAAAAATAATTTTAGCTTTTATTTTAGATTCTGGGGTACCTGTGTAGGTTTGCTACATGGGTATATTGCATGATGCTGAGGTTTGGGGGATGATTGATCCCATCACACCAGTACTGAGCATAGTACACAGTAGTTTTCCAACACTTGTCTGCCTCTTTCCCCTTCTCCTCTATTAGTCCCCAGTTTCTAATATTGCCATCTTTATGTCCGTGAGTACTGATGGTTTAGCTCCCACTTATAAGTGGGAACATGTGGTATTTGATTTTCTGTTCCTGCATTAATTCCTTTAGGATAATGGCCTCTATCTGCGCTCGTATTGTACAAAGAATATAATTTTATTCTTTTTTATGGCTGAGTAGTCTTCCATGTTGTATACATACCATGATTTTTTTATCCAATCCACCATTGATGGGCACCTACAGTGATTTCATGTCTTTGCTATTGTGAATAGTGCTGTGATGAACATATGAGTGCATGTGTCTTTTTGGTAGAACAATTTATTTTTCTTGGAGTATACATTCAGTAATGGAATTGCTGGGTCAAATGGTAGCTCTGTTTTTAGATGTTTGAGAAATCTCTAAACTGTTTTCCACAGTAACTGAACTAATTTACATTCGCACCAACAGTGTATAAGCATTCCCTTTTCTCTGCAGCCTCACCACAACCTGTTGGTTTTTGACTTTTTAATAATAGCCATTTTGACTAGTGTGACACAGTATCTCATTGTGGGTTTGGTTTGCATTTCTCTGATGATTAACAATGTGGAGCATTTTTTCATTTGTTGTCTGCTTGTATGTCATTTTTTGAGAAGTGTATGTTCATGTCTTTTGTCCATTTTTAATGAAGTTATTTATTTTTTCTTATTAAATTGTTTAATTTCCTTATAGATTCTGAGTATTAGACCATTGTCAGATGTATAGTTTGCAGATATTTTTTTCCGATTCTATATATGTTTTCTGTTTACACTGTTGTGTTTTGTATTAATCCATTTTCACAGTGCTATACAGAATACCTGAGACTGGGTAAAAGAGGTTTAACTGACTCCTAGTTCTGCATGGCTGGGGAGGCCTCAGGAAACTTATAATCATGGTGGAAGTCGAAGGGGAAGCAAGTACTTTCTTCATAAGGCAGCAGGAAAGGGAGAGAGAGCAGCGGAAACTACTATTCATAAAATCATCAGCTCTCCTGAGAAAAACCACCACCATGATCCAATCACCTCCCACCAGGTCCCTCCCTCGACATGTAGGGATTACAGTTCCAGATGAGATCTGGGTGTGGACACAGAGCCAAACCATATCAAGTTTATTTTGCTGTGCAGAAACTCATTCATTTAATTAGGTTCCACTTGTCATGTTTGTTTTTGTTGCAATTTCTTTTGAGGACTTAGTCATAAATTCTTTGCCAAGGCTGATATCTAGAATGGTGTTTCCTAAGTTTTTTTCTAGGATTCTTATAGTTTAAGGTCTTGCATTTATATTTTTAGCTTATCTTCAGTTAACTTTTGTATATGGTGAAAGGTAGGGGTCTAGTTTTATTCTTCTGTATATGGCTATCCAGCTATCAAGCAACATTTATTGAATAGGGAGTCTTTTCTCCATTGCTTGTTTTTGTCAACTTTGTTGAAGATTAGATGGCTGTAGGTTTGTGGCTTTAATTCTGAGTTCTCTATTCTGTTTCATTGGTCTATGTGTCAGTTTTTGTACCATTACCATGTTGTTTTGGTTACTGTGGGCTTATTGTGTAGTCTGAAGTAGGGTAATGTGATGCTTTTAGCTTTGTTCTTTTTATTTGGAATTCCTTTGGCTATTTGGGCTCTATTGGTTCCATATAAATTTTAGAATAGTTTTTTCAAGTTCTGTGAAAAACGACATAGGGAGCTTGATAGAAATAGCAATGAACATGTAGATTGCTTTGGGTTGTATGACTATTTAATGATACTGGTTCTTCCAATTATTGAGCATGAAATGTTTTCTGTTTGTTTATGTCAGCTATGATTTCTTTTAGCAGTGTTTTGCAGTGTTCCTTGTAAAGATTTTTAACCTCCTTGGTTAGATGTATTCCTAGATATTGTTTTTTGTTTGGCTATTGAAAAAGAAATTTTATTTTTTTATTTGGCTCTCAGCTTGAGTGCTATTGGTGTATAGAAATGCTACTAATTTTTATACATTGATTTTGTAGCCTAAAACTTTACTGAAGTTGTTTATCAGTTCCAAGAGCCTCTTGACAGACTCTTTCGGATTTTCAAGGTATAGAATCATACTGTCAATGAATAGACAGCTTGCCTTCTTCTTTTCCTATTTGAATGGCTTTTATTTATTTATCTTGCCTAATTGCTCTGGCTAGGACTTCCAGTACTATTATATGTTGAATAGGAGTGGTGAGAGTGGGCATCCTTGTCTTGTTCTAGCTCTCAAGGGTTTGATGAAAATATGCAAGGCTAGTCTCAATTATTTTAAGAGGTTTATTTGCCAAAGTTAAGATCATGTGCTTGGATGGCAGGTCTATGCCTTTCTCAAAAGATGATTTTGAGGGCTTCAGTATTTAAAGGGAAAGGGGCAGATATTGGGAAAGAGGAAGAAATGTTTTTTAAAAAATGTGTCAGTAGATAAGAGACAAAAGTTTTATCATTTAGGGTCTTTGGTCAGTCTTTCACTGAATATATAATTTTTGTGTGAGAAGGATGGTAGAAAAAATAGTCACTTATGCCTTTTTATGTCTCAGTGAATCTGCATATTTACATTAGATAACATGAACAATAAGGCAGAGGAAACAATCAGATATGCATTTGTCTCAGATGAGCAGAGGGATGATTGAGTTCTGTCCTTTGTTCTGCACCTGTGAAGATAAACTTCAATTTACATTGCCAGAGTGAAATTCAACAGAATTATTTTAGGTTAAAGATCTTGGGTCCCACAAGGAGTTTCCTTAGGGGCAAATCATGAGGAAGGTATGTAGCCTTTTGTCTTTGTAGCTATCTTATTTAGGAACCAAATGGGAGGCAGATTTGTGTGACCCAGTTCCTAGCTTGACTTTTCCCTTTGGCTCAGTGAGTTTGGGGATCTGAGATTTATTTTCTTTCTGCAAGGGAAATCCTTCTAGTTTTTGCCCATTCAGTATGAGGTTCGTTGTGGGTTTGTCACAGATGGCTTATTATTTTGAGGTATGTTTCTTCCATGTCTAATTTCTTGAGCGTTTTTATCATGAAGGGATGTTGGATTTTATTGAAAGTATGTTCTGCATTTATTGAAATTATCATATTTAAAAAACATTCTGCTTATGTGGTGAATTACATTTATTGATTTGCATGTTGAACAACCTTGTATCACAGGAAGGAAGCCTACTTGACCACAATAAATAACCTTTTTGATATGCTGTTAGATTCAGTTTGCTAGTATTTTGTTGAGGATATTTACATCTATGTTAATCAGAAATACTGGCCTGTACTTTTCTTCTTTCATTGTGGTTTTGCCAAGTTTTGGTATCAGGGTGATGCTGGCTTCATAGAATGGGTTAGGGAAGAGTCACTCCTCAATTTTTGGAATAGTTTCAGTAAAATTGGTACCAGTACTTTCTGTACCTCTGGGAGAATTTGGCTGTGAATCCATGTGGTCCAGAGCTTTACTTGATTAGTGGAGTTTTTATTACTGATTCAATTTCAGAACTTGATATTGGTCTGATCATGGTTTATTTCTCCTCATTCAATCTTGAGAGATTGTGTGTTTCCAGGAAAGTATCTATTTCCTCTAGATTTTCTAGTTTGTGTGCATAAAGGTGTTCATAATACTTCTGATAACCTTTTGCATTTATGTAGGATAAGTTGTCATATCACCATTGTTGTTTCTGATTGTCCTTATTTGGACATTCTCCCATTTTTCCTTGTGAATATAGCTAGCAGTCTATTGATCTTGTTTATCCTTTCAAAAATCCAACTTTTGTTTTTATTAAATTTTTGTATGGATTTTTGAGTATCAATTTTGTTCAATTCTGCCCCAGTTTTAGTTATTTCTTTTTTTCTTATAGCTTTTGGGTTAGGTTGTCCTTGTTTTTCTAGTTTTTCTAAATGTGCTGTTAGATCATTATTTTGAGGTCTTTCTTTTTGAGGTAGCTGTTTAGTACTATAAGCTTTCCTTTTAACATTGCTTTTGTGGCATCCAAGAGATTCTGGTATGTTGTGTCTCTGTTTTAATTAATTGCAATTTTTTAAAAACTTCTTTCTTAATGTTATATTTTACCTTAAAGTCATTCAGGAGCAAGTTGTTTAGTTTCTATGTAATTTGTGGTTTTCAGAGGTCTTTTTCGTATTGATTTCTAGTTTTATTTTACTGTGGTCTGTAATATGGTTGGTATAATTTTGATTTTTTTGAATTTATTCAGACTTGCTTTATGGCTGAGGATATGGTCAATATTGGAGTTTGTTCCATGTGCAGACGAGAAGAATGTATATTATGTGGTTGATGGGTAGAGTTTTCTGTACATTTCTATTAGGTCCAATGAACCAAGTGTAAAATTTAAGTCCAGAGTTTTGTTGTTAGTTTTCTACCTCAATGATCTGTCTAACGCTGTCAGTGGGGTGTTAAAGTTCCCCACTATTATTGTTGGCTGTCTAAGTCTTTTTGTAGGTCTAGAAGTACTTGTTTTATGAATTTTGGTGCTCCAATGTTGTGTGCATGTATGTTTAGCACAGTTAAGTCTTCTTGTTGAATTAAAACTTTCATCATTATGTAATGCTCTTCTTTGTTCATTTTTTAACCACTGCTGGCTTAAAGTCTTTTTCATTTGATATAATAATAGTTACTCCTGCTCTTTTTTGCATTTTGTTTGCATGGTAGATCTTTCTCCAACCCTTTACTTTGAGCATATGGATGTGTTTATGTGTGAGATGGGTCTCTTGAAGACAGCAAACAGATGTATCTCTCGCTCTCTTTTTTTTTTTTTTTTTTTTCTTTTGTGACAGAGTCTCACTCTGTCACCAGGCTGGAGTGCAGTAGCTTGATCTCAGTTCACTGCAACCTCCACCTCCTGGGTTCAAGCAATTCTCCTGCCTCAGTCTACCAAGTAGCTTGGACTACAGGCGCACGCCAGTACGCCGAGCTAATTTTTGCATTTTTAGCAGAGATGGGGTTTCACCATGTTGGCTGGGATGGTCTCAATCTCTTGACCTCGTGATCTGCCCACCTTGGCCTCCCAAATTGCTGGGATTACAGGCGTGAGCCACTGCACCTGGCCCAGATGCATCTAATTTTTAAAGAAATTTTTAACTTAATATTTAAAAAGTGATTGAGTAATCACTTTTGAAGTCGTGCAGTAAAGACTTCCAATCTGTTCACAACTATAGTAGCTGTGAAAACCAGCATAATGGTAGTTGCTGGAGGGTGCAGAGCAGGTTTGAACCACCTCAGAATTCCCATTCTCATAGAATTGCCCATATTTACCCATCTGACAGTTGGTTAAAAAGCTCCATTCTCAAGGCTTGTCTTTATTTAATTTGATTCAGAACTTGTTCTATGCAAAAAGCCCTATACCAAAAATATTGTCAAAAAATCAGTGGTCATTGTTTAAGAGCTGCCCACAGTCCCATTACCTTTTGAGACTAACATGAGGCTGACAAAAATGTCAAAAGAAAAATGAAGGAATATAATGTCCATATGGGCTTTGGAAGTCTTCAACATCTCTCTGAGAATCTAGTCATGTCTATGTGCAGGGCTGTGTGCATGCCCTGGAAAGACCTGTGAAGGCTCTAATCTCTCATTAGGGCTGGTCTTGAACCTTTGTGCCAGCAGTAAGTGACTGTTTTAAAGTTGTAAACTGCTTGCTAGAGAATTCACATACACAGGAAGACCCTCAGCAAGGCTGGGAGACTTAATGATGCACATCACTTTAAAAAATCTGTGTCTAATCATTAGCAGACAACAGAGCTAACATAATAGAAATAATTTACTGAACATACATGGAAATGAATACAAACTATGCAGAAGTAAGCCAGAAAAATTCCTAAAGAAGAAATCCTCACCAATAATGACAACAATAGCAAATAATAACAACAAATCCCAGGAAAGGAGATCTGATTACGTTGTTTGAGATGTCCAGGTTACAACAAAAAATTTTAAGATGTGAAAAAGAAAACCAAAAAATGAAACCAGGAAAGTATTACCCATACCTAAAGAAAAAGTTACCGTCAATAGAAACTATTTCTGAGGAGGCCCAGACATTTGACTTACTAGATTTTACTTGACTATTTTAAATATGCTTAAATAACCAAAGAACAACATATCTAAAGGACTCAAAGAAGCTATTAGAATATTCTCACCAAATAAATTTGAACAATAGCAGATTTAAATTATTTAAAAATAATCAAATATAAATTCTAGAGTTTTAAAGTAAATTACTTAGACAAAAAATTGACTAGAGGGCACAACAGTAGATTTAACGGAAAGAAAAAAGAATAAACAAATCTGAAGATAGAGTAATAGAGATTATTTAATCTGGGAAACAGAAATAAAAATAAATGATGGCTCACTTATTTTATATAGGTGGGACCTCTGGATACTTCCAAGTATGCAATATAGGCATGATGGAAACCTCAGAAGCAGAAGAGAAAGAGAGGAAGTAGAAAAAATACTGGAAGAAATCATGGCTGAAAAATTTCCAAATTTTATTTTAATAATTTATTTGCATATTTGAGAAGCTCAATAAACTCAAAGTAGGATTATATTAAAGAGATCCACATCTAGGTACATCATAGTCAAACTACTGAAAGAATAGGACAAAGAATCTTGAAAGCAGTGGGGGAAAAGCAAATCATGATGTACAAGCTTTCTTCAATGAGCTAAACAGCCAGAAATTCAAGGTACTGGAAGAAAAGGATTATCACCTAATAATTTTATATGCAGCAAAAGTAGCTTCAGGAAACAAACTACCTCCCATCCCTAAAACAGAGAATTTTTTGCTAGTAAACCCGCCTTACAAGAAATACTAAAGGGAGTCCTTCAGGCTGAAATGAAAGGACACTCGATAGTAACACAAACGTATATGACAAAGTAAAGAGCTCCAGGAGGGTAACTACATAGGGAAATATAAAAGATAGTATAAATCCATTTTTGTTTGTAACTCTTTTGTTATCCTATTTTTAAAGGAAAACTACATAAAGCAATAATTATAAAACTGTGTTGATTATCTTACACTACCTAAAGATATAATTTGTATGATAATAACACATAAAAGGGGAGGAAAGAAAAACTTTTGTTAAAGCAAAGTTTTGTACATTTTGAAATTAAGTTAGTATTTATTTCAACTAGATTTTTAAAAAAATTAAGCTATTGTAACCCAAGTGCAACTATTAAGAGAATAACTAAAAATAAAGTAAAAGAAATAGCTATACTTTAAAATGGTATAATAGAAAATATTTAAACACAAAACTAATAGATGATTACAGAAAAAAGACATAAAACATAGAGGAAATGAACAGCAAAATGATCAACAAAAATTATACTTTATCAGTAAATATATCAAATGTAAAAATCCTTCAGTCAAATGTCAGGGATTTGCAGACTCTATTAAAAAGTAATCCAGGGAGGAGCCAAGATGGCCGAATAGGAACAGCTCCGGTCTACAGCTCCCAGCGCGAGCGACGCAGAAGACGGGTGATTTCTGCATTTCCATCTGAGGTACCGTGTTCATCTCACTAGGGAGTGCCAGACAGTGGGCGCAGGTCAGTGGGTGAGCGCACCGTGCGCCAGCCGAAGCAGGGGCGAGGCATTGCCTCACTCGGGAAGCGCAAGGGGTCAGGGAGTTCCCCTTCCAGGGGTGACAGATGGCACCTGGAAAATCGGGCCACTCCCACCCGCATACTGTGCTTTTCCGATGGGCTTAGGAAACGGTGCCCCAGGAGAGTATAGCCCACACCTGGCTCAGAGGGTCCTACGCCCACGGAGTCTCACTGATTGCTAGCACAGCAATCTGAGATCAAACAGCAAGTCGGCAGCGAGGCTGGGGGAGGGGCGCCCGCCATTGCCCAGGCTCGCTTAGGTAAACAAAGCAGCCTGGAAGCTTGAACTGGGTGGAGCCCACCACAGCTCAAGGAGGCCTGCCTGCCTCTTAGGCTCCACCTCTGGGGGCAGGGCACAGACAAACAAAAAGACAGCAGTAACCTCTGCAGACTTAAATGTCCCTGTCTGACAGCTGTGAGGAGAGCAGTGGTTCTCCCAGCACGCAACTGGAGATCTGAGAACGGGCTGACTGCCTCCTCAAGTGGGTCCCTGACCCCTGACCCCCGAGCAGCCCAACTGGGAGGCACCCCCCAGCAGGGGCAGACTGACACCTCACACGGCCGGCCAGGTACTCCAACAGACCTGCAGCTGAGGGTTCTGTCTGTTAGAAGGAAAACTAACAGAAAGGACATCCACACCAAAAACCCATCTGTACATCACCATCATCAAAGACCAAAAGTAGATAAAACCACAAAGATGGGGAAAAAACAGAGCAGAAAAACTGGAAACTCTAAAAACCAGAGTACCTCTCCTCCTCCAAAGGAACGCAGTTCCTCACCAGCAACGGAACAAAGCTGGATGGAGAATGACTTTGACGAGCTAAGAGAAGAAGGCTTCAGACGATCAAATTACTCTGAGCTACGGGAGGATATTCAAACCAAAGGCAAAGAAGTTGAAAACTTTGAAAAAAATTTAGAAGAATGTATAACTAGAATAACCAATACAGAGAAGTGCTTAAAAGAGCTGATGGAGCTGAAAACCAAGGCTCGAGAACTACGTGAAGAATGCAGAAGCCTCAGGAGCCGATGCGATCAAATGGAAGAAAGGGTATCAGCCCTGGAAGATGAAATGAATGAAATGAAGCGAGAAGGGAAGTTTAGAGAAAAAAGAATAAAAAGAAACGAGCAAAGCCTCCAAGAAATGTGGGACTATGTGAAAAGACCAAATCTACGTCTGATTGGTGTACCTGAAAGTGACGGGGAGAATGGAAACAAGTGGGAAAACACTCTGCAGGATATTATCCAGGAGAACTTCCCGAATCTAGCAAGGCAGGCCAACATTCATATTCAGGAAATACAGAGAACGCCACAAAGATACTCCTCGAGAAGAGCAACTCCAAGACACATAATTGTCAGATTCACCAAAGTTGAAATGAAGGAAAAAATGTTAAGGGCAGCCAGAGAGAAAGGTCGGGTTACCATCAAAGGGAAGCCCATCAGACTAACAGCGGATCTCTCGGCAGAAACCCTACAAGACAGAAGAGAGTCAGGGCCAATATTCAACATTCTTAAAGAAAAGAATTTTCAACCCAGAATTTCATATCCTGCCAAACTAAGCTTCATAAGTGAAGGAGAAATAAAATACTTTACAGACAAGCCAATGCTGAGAGATTTTGTCACCACCAGGCCTGCCCTAAAAGAGCTCCTGAAGGAAGCGCTAAACATGGAAAGGCACAACCGGTACCAGCCACTGCAAAATCATGCCGAAATGTAAAGACCATTGAGACTAGGAAGAGACTGCATCAACTAACGAGCAAAATATCCAGCTAACATCATAATGACAGGATCAAATTCACACATAACAATATTAACTTTAAATGTAAATGGACTAAATGCTCCAATTAAAAGACACAGACTGGCAAATTGGATAAAGACTCAAGACCCATCAGTGTGCTGTATTCAGGAAACCCATCTCACGTGCAGAGACACACATAGGCTCAAAATAAAAGGATGGAGGAAGATCTACCAAGCAAATGGAAAACAAAAAAAGGCAGGGGTTGCAATCCTAGTCTCTGATAAAACAGACTTTAAACCAACAAAGATCAAAAGAGACAAAGAAGGCCATTACATAATGGTAAAGGGATTAATTCAACAAGAAGAGCTAACTATCCTAAATATATATGCACCCAATACAGGAGCACCCAGATTCATAAAGCAAGTCCTGAGTGACCTACAAAGAGACTTAGACTCCCACACATTAATAATGGGAGATTTTAACACCCCACTGTCAACATTAGACAGATCAACGAAACAGAAAGTCAACAAGGATACCCAGGAATTGAACTCAGCTCTGCACCAAGCGGACCTAATAGACATCTACAGAACTCTCCACCCCAAATCAACAGAATATACATTTTTTTCAGCACCACACCACACTTATTCCAAAACTGACCATATACTTGGAAGTAAAGCTCTCCTCAATAAATGTAAAAGAACAGAAATTATAACAAACTATCTCTCAGATCACAGTGCAATCAAGCTAGAACTCAGGATTAAGAATCTCACTCAAAACCGCTCAACTACGTGGAAACTGAACAACCTGCTCCTGAATGACTACTGGGTACATAACAAAATGAAGGCAGAAATAAAGATGTTCTTTGAAACCAACGAGAACCAAGACACAACATACCAGAATCTCTGGGATGCATTCAAAGCAGTGTGTAGAGGGAAATTTATAGCACTAAATGCCCACAAGAGAAAGCAGGAAAGATCCAAAATTGACACCCTAACATCACAATTAAAAGAACTAGAAAAGCAAGAGCAAACACATTCAAAAGCTAGCAGAAGGCAAGAAATAACTAAAATCAGAGCAGAACTGAAGGAAATAGAGACACAAAAAACCCTTCAAAAAATAAATGAATCCAGGAGCTGGTTTTTTGAAAGGATCAACAAAATTGATAGACCGCTAGCAAGATTAATAAAGAAAAAAAGAGAGAAGAATCAAATAGATGCAATAAAAAATGATAAAGGGGATATCACCACTGATCCCACAGAAATACAAACTACCATCAGAGAATATTACAAACACCTCTATGCAAATAAACTAGAAAATCTAGAAGAAATGGATAAATTCCTCAACACATACATCCTCCCAAGACTAAACCAGGAAGAAGTTGAATCTCTGAATAGACCAATAACAGGATCTGAAATTGTGGCAATAATCAATAGCTTACCAACCAAAAATAGTCCAGGACCAGATGGGTTCACAGCCGAATTCTACCAGAGGTACAAGGAGGAGCTGGTACCATTCCTTCTGAAACTATTCCAATCAATAGAAAAAGAGGGAATCCTCCCTAACTCATTTTATGAGGCCAGCATCATCCTGATACCAAAGCCTGGCAGAGACACAACAAAAAAAGAGAATTTTAGACCAATATCCTTGATGAACATTGATGCAAAAATCCTCAATAAAATACTGGCAAACAGAATCCAGCAGCACATCAAAAAGCTTATCCACCATGATCAAGTGGGCTTCATCCCTGGGATGCAAGGCTGGTTCAATATACGCAAATCAATAAATGTAATCCAGCATATAAACAGAACCAAAGACAAAAACCACATGATTATCTCAATAGATGCAGAAAAGGCCTTTGACAAAATTCAACAACCCTTCATGCTAAAAACTCTCAATAAATTAGGAATTGATGGGATGTATCTCAAAATAATAAGAGCTATTTATGACAAACCCACAGCCAATATCATACTGAATGGGCAAAAACTGGAAGCATTCCCTTTGAAAACTGGCACAAGACAGGGATGCCCTCTCTCACCACTCCTATTCAACATAGTGTTGGAAGTTCTGGCCAGGGCAATTAGGCAGGAGAAGGAAATCAAGGGTATTCAATTAGGAAAAGAGGAAGTCAAATTGTCCCTGTTTGCAGATGACATGATAGTATATCTAGAAAACCCCATTGTCTCAGCCCAAAATCTCCTTAAGCTGATAAGCAACTTCAGCAAAGTCTCAGGATACAAAATCAATGTGCAAAAATCACAAGCATTCTTATACATCAATAACAGACAAACAGAGAGCCGAATCATGAGTGAACTCCCATTCACAATTGCTTCAAAGAGAATAAAATACCTAGGAATCCAACTTACAAGGGATGTGAAAGACCTCTTCAAGGAGAACTACAAACCACTGCTCAAGGAAATAAAAGAGGATACAAACAAATGGAAGAACATTCCATGCTCATGGGTAGGAAGAATCAATCTCATGAAAATGGCCATCCTTCCCAAGGTAATTTACAGATTCAATGCCATCCCCATCAAGCTACCAATGACTTTCTTCACAGAATTGGAAAAAACTACTTTAAAGTTCATATGGAACCAAAAACGAGCCCGCATCACCAAGTCAATCCTAAGCCAAAAGAACAAAGCTGGAGGCATCACACTACCTGACTTCAAACTATACTACAAGGCTACAGTAACCAAAACAGCATGGTACTGGTACCAAAACAGAGATATAGATCAATGGAACAGAACAGAGCCGTCAGAAATAATGCCACATATCTACAACTATCTGATCTTTGACAAACCTGACAAAAACAAGAAATGGGGAAAGGATTCCCTATTTAATAAATGGTGCTGGGAAAACTGGCTAGCCATATGTAGAAAGCTGAAACTGGATCCCTTCCTTACACCTTATATAAAAATCAATTCAAGATGGATTAAAGACTTAAATGTTAGACCTAAAACCATAAAAACCCTAGAAGAAAACCTAGGCATTACCATTCAGGACATAGGCATGGGCAAGGACTTCATGTCTAAAACACCAAAAGCAATGGCAACAAAAGCCAAAATTGACAAATGGGATCTAATTAAACTCAAGAGCTTCTGCACAGCAAAAGAAACTACCATCAGAGTGAACAGGCAACCTACAAAATGGGAGAAAATTTTCGCAACCTAGTCATCTGACAAAGGGCTAATATCCAGAATCTACCATGAACTCCAACAAATTTACAAGAAAAAAACAAACAACCCCATGAACAAGTGGGCGAAGGACATGAACAGACACTTCTCAAAAGAAGACATTTATGCAGCCAAAAAACACATGAAAAAATGCTCACCATCACTGGCCATCAGAGAAATGCAAATCAAAACCACAATGAGATACCATCTCACACCAGTTAGAATGGCAATCATTAAAAAGTCAGGAAACAACAGGTGCTGGAGAGGATGTGGAGAAATAGGAACACTTTTACACTGTTGGTGGGACTGTAAACTAGTTCAACCCTTGTGGAAGTCAGTGTGGCGATTCCTCAGGGATCTAGAACTAGAAATTCCATTCGACCCAGCCATCCCATTACTGGGTATATACCCAAAGGACTATAAATCATGCTGCTATAAAGACACATGCACACGTATGTTTATTGCGGCATTATTCACAATAGCAAAGACTTGGAACCAACCCAAATGTCCAACAATGATAGACTGGATTAAGAAAATGTGGCACATATACACCATGGAATACTATGCAGCCATAAAAAATGATGAGTTCATGTCCTTTGTAGGGACATGGATGAAATTGGAAATCATCATTCTCAGTAAACTATCGCAAGAACAAAAAACCAAACACCGCATATTCTCACTCATAGGTGGGAATTGAACAATGAGAACACATGGACACAGGAAGGGGAACATCACACTTCGGGGACTGTTGTGGGGTGGGGGGAGGGGGAGCGATAGCATTGGGAGATATACCTAATGCTAGATGACGAGTTGGTGGGTGCAGCGCACCAGCATGGCACATGTATACATATGTAACTTACCTGCACATTGCGCACATGTACCATAAAACCTAAAGTATAATAATAGTAATGATAAAAGAAAAAAAAAAAAAAGTAATCCAACTACTTGCTATCTATAAGTGACAAACCTTAGATTGAAAACAAATAATAGATTTAAATTAAAAAGAAAGAATATAATATACCATTCAAACAGTGCCCAGAGGACAGCTGGTGTAGTTATATTATCAAACAAAATAGGCTTTAAGACAAAATTGTTACTAGTGACAAAGGACATTTTATAATGATAAACAATCGATCAGGCATACAGTAATTATAAACATATATGTACCTAACAACAGAGCAGCAAAATATATGAAGCTGACAGAATTCAAGCTGGAGACTTCAATATTCTCCTTTTAAGAATAGGTAAAGACAACTAGGCAAAAATATCAATAACTTAATAGAAGACTAATCAACCAGACCAGACAGATGTCTATAAAACACTCTATGCAACTACAGCAGAATATACATTCTTCTCAATTACACATGGAATATTCTTCAGGATGGAGGAGAATGTTAGATCATAATAACAGAATATTTATGTTAGGCCATGAAACATGTGCTGAAAGAAAAAGACTTCCTTTTCAGATTGGAATGGAAGAAATAAAATTATCCTATTCACAGACAGCATGGTATTGTATACTGAAAATCTTAATGAATCAACAAAAATTATAACTAATAAGTTCAGCAAGGTTGAAAGATACAAGACCAATATATAAATATCAATTGTATTTATGTTATAGAAGCAATGAAAATAGAACAGAAAATTTTATTTTAAAACTTCGAAAAAAAACCTAAGAATAAATTTATAAAAGGAAGTTCAAGCCTTGTCACATTGAAAACTACAAATTTCAAAATAAAAGGAAGTTCTAAATAAATAAGAAGGTATACAATGTTGTAGTTAGATTCCTAATACTGCAATAACAAATTACCATAAACTTAGTTGCTTAAAACAACATAAATTTAGTATTTTACTGTTCTGGAAATTAGATGTCTAAAATAGGTCTGCAAATTTGTACTCTATTTGGAGGCTTTTTTGTTTTTGCTTTTTCCTGCATCTTTTTCATCTCTTCTTTGAGTCTCTTGCCTTCTTTCCTTTATAAATACCCTTGTGATTATAATGGGTCTACCTGCATAGTCCAGAATAATACCCTCATTTCAATATTCTTAATTTAATCATATATGCAGAGTTTCTATTGCCCTGAAAGGTAACATATTCACAGGTTCCAGGAATTAGAATACTAATAATTTTGAAGTGTTATTCTCTCCCTACCATGTTAAGGGATTAGAAGATTTAATATTGCTAAAATGGCAATATTTCTCAAGTTTTTTTATACAAATTAATCCCTACTCTTATATGAACTTAATTCCTACCAAGTTCTCAGAGGACTTTTTGTAGAAATTGACAAGTGAATCCTAAAATTTGTATGGAAATAAAAGGGACATAGACTAGCCAAAACAACCTTGAAAAGAAAGAACAAAGTTGGAGGACAGAGTTCTCAATTTCAAAATTTACTACAAAGCTACAGCAAAGAAGATCGTATGCTTCTGGCATAGGCTACACATATGGATTAATGGAATAGAATCGACTTCCAGAAATAAACCCTTATATTTATGGTCAATGGATCAACAATTTTTTGTAGGATAGGAGGAGTATGTTCTATATATTATTTGGGACATACTTATACCCAAAAAAGGATTTGTTGTTGATTCAATACTAAACTTTTTATGGATGTCCCATATTTTATCTGAAAACACTACCTATTGTTATATGATGATAAAAGAAAGCTTGACAACCAGTTGTAAAAAGTGGTGTGTTGGCATGGTATATGTCAAATCATTGCTTTGCAACTAACTTTTAAGAGATCTCTGTTACCATAATTTTTGAAGAAAAATACAAATTACAGGTATTTATAAGATAAATTTCAACTTCACAAAAAAAGAGAAATACCATACTGTGAATTTTCAAATGCTTATTTCTGTATGACCTAAACGTACAAGAATATAATGGGAACAGAGCAAAGTTTTAAATGAAACCCATTTTTTTACTCTTACGTGATCTACACTAGTGATAGAAAATATGTCTTCAATCCTACCTTCAAATCTTCCAGAATTTTTTAAATATAATTTTGAATAAAATGCATATAATTGGACATTTAGGGGTAGAAAAATTTATAGATACATTTTTCCATTATATGCAACACCAGTGCATGTTGGACAATGCTTCTCATCCCAAGACCTTTTTTGAAACATTTTCTATAATTGCAAATGTCTCATCTTTCTTTTAGCTCATTGTATACAATGATATGTACTGCCTTGCTCAGTAATAGAATTATTTACCATGGACAATATAAAATTATATTTTTTGGCTGTATCTTGGGAATACTGGGAAATGACTATTATAGTAAGGTTCACATTTACCTATTGACTCTATACCCTCTGATTTTTTCCTACTTAAAAATTATCCATAATCCAAATAATTTGTATTTACCTAGGCAAAAGGGAAGCTGTTTGAACATTATTGAATTAATAATAAAATAATGGCTTTCAGCTATTTTCACTTTGGGATTCAATTTTATTAAGAGAATATAGGGAGAGATGTACAAATCCATTTCACAAAGCAAGTGTCTTATGTTTTTTACACATTTTAAAATGGGTGGTAAAGATAATTATAACTTTTTAGAGCATCATTATATCATTTAAACTGTTATTGGAGATTCGTGGTTTAATTTGTGTTCTTTATATATTATTTCCATCTACATGATGGAAACTAAATTTATTATAGGTTTGAAATAATGAAAATTGATACAGGGATTATCAAGTCTGTCACATATCAAAATGTGTTTGCCTGAGTTCTGCTACTTAAATATCTTGACCAAGAAATCTATTTATGAGCAATGACTATTAATATATTTTTGAACTACTATATTAAGGAACACTGTTTGGGGAACATGAATCTAATCCAATTTTTTCTTCCATTTAAAATTGGTTGTAATATTAACTATTTTATTTATGTTAGTAATACCACCATTCTTCCATTTTCTCAAAGTAGAATCTTAATGTTATTGTACTTATTAGGCAAAAAGACTAGTTCTTACCATGGAATTGTCCAATTACTACATTTACCAATTCTTGTGAGTCACTTTTGTAGAATACACACATACAAAAAGTCATAAAAACTTTTTTTTTTTCAGGAAGAGAAGAATGCGTATCACACACACTACATGGTGCTAATTCTAGGGGCAAAATTACCCATTATTAGTATTTGAAATTGATTACTAGGATGAAGACATTTAGTATATCATCAAGAAACAACCAATATAAAAGGAAACTGATGTAAATAAACTGTATATTGTGGGGTATGTCAACTAGGAAATTCACAAGCAAGATTATATATGTTTATTCAATGCTGTCTATGAAGACAGCCTTCTGGCCTTACCAATGCCACAGCAATAATTTGAGTTTCTTTTTTTTTTCTTAACTCAAAATAGTCAAACTGTCATATAGTGCATATATTTACATTTTCCTTTAAAAGTAAAAAATAATAAAAGAAAGAAATTAGAAACCAAACCAGATAACATAAAAAACCAATCAGTTTATTGTTAGCTTTTTTAGCTCTTCATTCTCTTTTTGGTTTCTATTATTGTGTAATAAATTACCCTAAAACGGAGTAGCCTAAGAGAACAAACATTTGTCTCACACAATTTCTCGTGTCAGGAACCCTGGAGTGGCTTAGTTAGTTGGTTCTGTTTCAGAATCATTTATGAAGTTGCAGTCAGGATACTGGCAGAGGGTGTAGTCATCTGAAAGCTTAACTGGGGAGGGAAGAAAATTCTTCAAGAGTGCTCAGTCACATGACTGTACTTTCTAGCTGCCTGTTGGCCGGCCTCAACTCCTTCCTATGTAAGCTGCTCCAAAGTGCTCCTCACGACATGACAGCTATCTCCAGGGCAAATGAGTTACAGAGAGGTAAATTAAGCTCTACTTCATGAAGGAAGGAGTATTAAAGAATTTGGGAGCATATTTTAAAACCACTACAACCTTAAAACTTAGAGTGCTAAAATAAATTCCTCATAGGTCTCTCTGACCCTAAGCTTTTCATTTTAAAATCCAATTGGCACAGAGTAACAAAACTATCTTCTAATAATTCTCCTTTTAAATATTGCTTTTCTGCTTAAAAACTTAACAAAAATTTCCTGTAGCTGTTGCATCAAGTTGATGCCAGTGTCTAATTTCCAGTGTTGCCCATAATCTTTCTAAAGTATAAAGGCTAAATTATAGCATGAACTGATTCTTGTTATAAAATCCCATTTTACGTTAAAAGATTCTACAATTCAGATAAGACATTTCCACAGGGCACTGCAAAAATCAGACTCCTTGCCTTTTATCTTAAAACCACACCCCGTCTTCCTTTCCCTTTTACTCACTGAAATCTTCCTATTCTTCCAGGACTAGCTCAAGTCATATCCTCCATAAGATTTTGTTTACCATTCTCTCCCTGACCTCATTCATTACCTCTCTTCTCTGAATCCACATTGCAGTTAGCACAAGTGCCATTTTTTTCTAGCACAGAATTGTTATCAAATTGTTTCACTTACGATTGTGTTATTCCTTCCAGGTAGAGAGAGAAATAATTTTTTATCATTTTAGTTTCCATAGATGCTTACACATTTTAGGAAATAGAGGAGGTACTCAACAAATTTTTGCTGTTTTATTTCTCTTGAATGTAAGACTGAGGAATGCTTTTGATACGGTTTGTTCACTGAAAAACATAAGAATAAAAAAAAACTACCGTTTTCCACATCTATATCTAATCTCTGTCTGTCTGTCTGTCTGTCTGTCTATTTTTTAAGATAGAGCCTTGCTCTGTCACCCAGGCTGGAGTGCTGTGGTGCTATCTCAGCTCACTGCAGCCTCCGCCTCCCAGGTTCAAGTGATTCTCCTGCTGCAGCCTCCTGAGTAGCTGGGATTACAGGCGCATGCCACCATGCCCAGCTAATTTTTATATTTTTAGTAAAGGCTGTCTTTTACCATGTTGGCCAGTCTGGTCTTGAACTCCTGACCTCAGATGATCTGCCTGCCTCAGCCTCCTAAAGTGCTGGGATTACAGGCCTGAGCCACTGCACCCAGCCGTATTTCTTTTATTTCTTCGTTTAATATAGAAATTCAAGCTGTCTAGCTAAAGGTTGTCTTGTGATTCCAGATGCAGATTAACATTGGAAAATAACTCATGGTAGAAAAAAACTATATTCCCAAGCATGAAATTTATAAAATTAGAATTTATCTTGCTTGTGATTGAAACAATATAACTTTTCTGTTCTCATTGTTCTTAAAACTATGGTTAACATAAAGAAAATAAAAGGAATATATTATTTCTATTTCCTCTGGATACTGAAATATAGAATGATTTGATTCCTAAAACGCATAAATTTTACATAGCTCACAGTTTTGTCTTAGTTCAAAAGGGAGTTCTGTGCAAAATGTCTATTTCTCTAGAGGCTTTTTGAGAAAATCTTTGAAAGTATTCATTGCCTGTAGTGCTATTTCTTAGAAAATAAAGTATATTAAATACTGTATTTTACATTTTTACTTATTCCTTTTCAAATTGCTTAAATCTCCTTCCTTTATGTAAGTGGTTATTATAGAGAAATACCACTTTTTTGAAATAATATTGGTTTTAAATTACTTTTTATAATGAAACATTTCAAAAATAAACAAAAATGATGAGAAGAATATAACGAACCTCCATTTACCCATAACCAAGATTCAACAATTATCAACATTTTGGTAAACTTGTTTCGTCTTCATATGCTCCCTACACATTAAAGACACTGATTATTCCTACAATAAACTTCTATTATAGATCCAAATGGTTTTCAGAATTATAGAATTTTAAAAATGCTAATCTTGTCTGTCCTACGACTGTATAAAATGGAATGTGAGGACTGATAGCATCATACCTTAATCTTCTTACCTTCATATGAGGATAGAGAATCCTGGAGAGGTTCAATTTCTAACTTACCTATGGTCAAATAAATGGTTTTCAAAGTTGGAAGGCAAGTCTCTATTTCCTGCCTTCTCATTTTTTATTTCATGTTTGCTCTGGTCACTAGTTTTAGAAAACTTCCCCAGGAGAAAGTAGCCTTAGAAACAGAGATAAACATCATTGAGGTCTTTGCTACAGTTGCCTAAGCACCCCACCCCAGCCAGGTCCTTCAATCAAAGGCTTATGAAAAAGTTAAGACAAGTACATGTCTTCTTCTGTCCTACGTTTATGACTGTTTTTATTTTTTTGGTAGTATTTTTTAAGTTCTTTTTTTTTTGGTTATACAGTTGTATCATTTCTAAAAAATAATTATGTATATCCATTTTAAAATTGTATACTTATTTTTTTTTTCAATTCTAATTCCATCAACTGGTATCTCCAGAACAATATCTTTCTTTTGTTTCCAACTTTACTTTTATTGTTTGGCAATTAAAAGTAGTGCAAGATTCATAAATACATATCCAAAGCAGTGTATAGTCTTCATATTTTATTTGACGTTTTCAGTTGGAATAAATATCATATTTTTATTAACTGCTTTTCAATATCCATGGAAATTACTATATGATTTAATATTTAAATTTAATATTACTAGACTATTAGGACATTCTTGGCATATGACCTGTTTTTTTACTGTGTATTATTTGTTCATTGTGTTGATGAAATAGTTCTGTGACCGTTTATTTGTAATGTTTCCATTAATATTTGTAAGTTAGATTTATCTGTGGTTTTAAAATATATGTGCTTGTTAAATATTTTATTATTTTATTCAATAAAAACAAATATAGCATTATGTATCTGGCACTGTTCTAGAAGCTTCATCAATATTAACTGCTTTAATCCTCATGATAGACCTATGAAGAAAATACTATTACCATTCTCATTTTGCAGATTGTAAGATAGAAGCAGAGGGAGGTTAAATATTGCCATTACTTTTTTTGTTTTGTTTTGTTTTGTTTTTTGAGATGGAGCGTTGCTGTGTCTCCCAGGCTGGAGTGCAGTGGCATGATCTCTACTCACTGTAACATCTGCCTCCTGGGTTCAAGCAATTTTCCTGCAGCAGCCTCCCAAGTAGCTGGGATTACGGGTGTGCACCACCAATCACAGCTAATTTTTGTATTTTTAGTAGAGACAGGGTTTCACCATGTTGGCCAGGCTGGTCTCAAACTCCTGACCTCCGGTGATCTGCTGGCCTCAGCCTCCCAAAGTCCTGGGATTACAGGATTGAGCCACCATGACTGGCCAAGTATTGCCATTACTTTTAATGGCAGAAACCTTAATTACTTTTGCACCAATCTAATAACTCCAGTAAAAAGCTAGTTGAAGACAGGTTTGGAATCCAGGCAGTTCACAAATGAAGCAATAACAACAACAGAGATTTTCCTCTTCCTTTCCACATTAATTTGGCAGACTTATTCTGTAAATTGATTGGTATATGTTTGAAGGTAATAGTTCCTTGAAATTTTATGAAGGTAATGAGCATATTTAAGATTTTCAGAAGGGGAAAAAAACCTGTTTTACTCAGATTTCCAAATTCACTTCTAAATATACAAACAAATTAATCTCACAATTATTTTAATGTCCTATGCCTTTGGTCATTCACACATTCTCATTTTTATATATTGTGTTGGAGTTTTCATTTTTATTTTTGAATAGGTTAGCTAATGATTTATCTAGCAGATAATTTCTCTGCAAAGAACCACCTCATGGTTTATTTATTAGTCTGCTCTTCTCTATTGGTAAATTCATTCATTTTAGCAACAAAATTTTAATTTATCCTTGGAGAAAGTCCTGATTCTTCTCCTAGTTATATGCTTAAAAAAATCTGTCTCCTTAGTTTAGGTCAGCTTTATGCAACCTTGTCTTGTATCTTCCTCTATGATGCATGTATGACTATTACATAACTAACTGCCTAAAATCTCTTGGCCACATTTCCCTAAATAATATATCCTACCTCTTGAAAAATCCAAAGAGCCCTTGAATCTGCCTTTAATGAACTGCATGTGTGTACCAATAACTAATAAGAAAATTATAGCAGTTGCTTGGACCATTTTCCTTGTCCTAGTGCATCTAGAATATAACTGATCAACCAAAAATTAAGTGGATTGTTATCCATAGTTAACAAAATCCCAAACATCCAATATACATATTCCTAAAACTTATCAGTATTCGCAAATTTTGGGGTGCTCTTCAGATAAACTCTTGTCCACAAAAGCAGTAATCATCATGTTGTCCTGAGACTTTCTTTTGTTTGCTTATGGTGTCCCTGGATTAACATGGTGAACTTGAGTCATAAGACTTCTAAAATAAACATTTAATACTAAGAAAGTTTTGAGTCTGAGTGATTGTTAATAAATTCCAATGGATGCTAGCTGATATGTTTTCAGAGTTGGTGTTTACCATATATACCTGGCATTCTTCAAGAAAGTCTAGTATATTCTATTTTTATCAAATAATTACTTCAAGCTCACATTTCTCAAAATTTCTAGATCAGTATCATAATGAGTTGATGGTCAAGTTTGTCCATAACCCTGGTGAAAACAATTATACCGTCTAATTATTGAAATCCTTTCCATGTTGTATCTTTAATCACCTGAAATTAGGGGAGAATCATTCAAATTAGTTAAGCTCTAAAGAGTATGTGAAGGTAGTGTTTACTTTGCATCAGTAAGTGACAATCATGCTCATTTGAGTTTAATATTAAAAACAATGACTGTTTGGCAGATGGTTTAATTTGTCCTGAATATAGTTTTCTGATCCATTTTAGGGCAGTTATTCAGTGTAAAACAGAGCCTGTATGTGTATTTTTCCTGATTTTGTACACACCATTGTGAAGTGACAGAGGATGATGACAATTATTTTGTTAATATGAACTCTCTAATATTCTGTCTTTGATTTGAGAAAATGTAATTTCTTTCTAAGCATTTTTTACACAGTTGAGTTTATATACCTTTTATTTTGAAGGGTCTTAATACCTCTCACATCAAAGCCAATGGAAATATTAACCTTGCCTTGGGAATTCATTTTCAATGTCTTCTTCCACAATTTAGATATCAGAAAGTCTGTAAGTCCAAAGTTCTTAAGATTTATTTTGAAGGATGCTGGGGAACACCCCAACAACAGGAGAAAATGGAACTGGATTCTGTCAGTTCTCTCTTTCTGTAGGCTCTCTCATATGGAGTGGGATATGAATGGGTTCTATTAATTTGAATCTACATGCTATTGCATAAACACAGCCAGCAATTTTTAAAATATGCAGTTTGTTGAAATTATAGCCTCTGTTTTCTGCATACATAACAAGTTGGTTAGACTGAATTGCTGTCTGACCAGTCTTTGCCTTAGGTTATACTAAATCATCAATCACACAGTCAAAGTAAGGGTAGGCTTCTTTATTCAGGCATGTAATATTAGAACCACTTAACCTTTGTTGTAAGAGGTAGTCCAGATATTTTCATGAGATAATTATAATGATCATGTGCAACTCACTGACAGGGCCTATCAACTCAAAATTTAACTTAACTACCACTTCCTATGGCAGGAGGAACCTGCCATATGTATTTTCTGGTAAGACTTGGGAATAGGTTGTATCCTAGACCTGTAACCTTTTCCTGGTCTCTCTTTAGTGACCTCATCTGCTGAGATATGAAGGCAAGATTCTCTTCTAATCCTAAACCCTCTACCTGTATGCCAGGCCACCAAAAGATAGTAATGTTATAAAAATATCTAACATTTATGGCACTTACTCTGTGCTATGCCCAAGTGTAATAATTCATTTAATCCTTTCAACAGTCTTATGAGATTGATACTTTTATTTTCATCTTATTTGCAAGTGAGGAAACTGAGTTAGAGTTTTAATTGACCAAAAGTTGCACAGCTAGAAAGTAGTAGGTCTGGAGTCCTACATAGACATCAGTCTCCTGAGTCTGCGCTTGCAATAATTGTATTGTCGGACATCCTGCAATGACAGATCAAGGTATGTTCCTTTAGGCAGAACATCATTGGACCTTATTTCATATCCATTCTTCAAAGCTCTACCTTTTAATTGGATTGATTATTCTAGTCACATTTAATGTTATCATAGATATAGTTAGATTTGCATCTGCCACTTACTTTTTATTTTCTATGTCTCACATCTTTTTTTCTTCCTCTATTCCTCTACTACTTTCTTTTTCATTAAGTAAATATTTTCTGTGTAACATTTTAACTGTTTATTTTTCACTTAAATTTTTTAAGAATTTCCCTATAGTGTGCCATTCACATCTTATCCAAATTTACTTTAGATTTATACAAAATTAATTTCAATGGGATATAAAATATTATTCCTATATACAGTTGACTCCTGAACATCACAAATTTGAACTGCACGTCTACTGACACAGAGTTTCTTCCACCTCTGCTACCTCTGAGACAGCAGAACCAACACTTTCTCCTCTTCCTCCTCCTCAGCCTAGTCAACTTGGAGATGATGAGGATGAGGACTTTTATGATGATCCAGTTCCACTTATTGAATTGTAAATGTATTTCCTCTTCCTTATGATTTTCTTAATAACATTTTTTCTTTTCTAACTTACTTTATTGTAAGAATACAGTATATAATATATGTGATATACAAGATATGTGTTAATACATTTTCTATATCATTAATAAGGCTTTTGGTCAACAATATGCTATTAGTTGTTAAGTTTTTGGGGAGTCAAAAGTTATACACACGTTTTTGACTGTGCTGGAGTTGGCACCCCTAAATCTCCCATTGTTCAAGAGTCAACTATTCCCTCTTTTTCCTGCTATTATTGTGCCATTTTTGTTATCATTATCATTATTATGAATATTACATACATGAAATGGTCACCACTTATTTGTAAGTTTGTTTTTCATGGTTTCACTTACTTGCATTCTACTGTGGCTTGAAACAGTAAATGAAAAATTCTAGAAACAAACAATTCATAAATTTTACATTGCATTGGGTTCTGAGTAGTATGACAGAATCTTGCTCCATCCTTCTCCTTCCTGAGTGGAACATGAAGCATTCCTTTTTGCACAAGCTGTCTATGCTACCTGCCCATTAGTCACTTAGTAGTTGCCTGGGTTATGAGACTGACTGTTGTGATGTTGCAGTGCTTGTGTTCAAGTAACACTTATTTGACTTAAAAATAGGTAGTGAAGCTGTCACAGTTATAATTTTTTTATTATTAGTTATTGTTGTTAACCTCTTACTATGTCTAATTTATAAGCTAAACTTTATCATAAGCGTATACATATAGGAAAAGACATGGTATGTATAGGGTTCTATATTATCCACAGTTTCAGGCATCCACTAGGGGTCCCGGAGTATATCCTTCATGGATCAGGGGGATACTGTAGATCAAAAACCCCCAAATACATGTTATGATTATTAGTTTAGATATTTCCATGACTACTAAAGAAGTTAAGGAAAGAATAAAGAGCAATTGTATGTTTATAGAGTTTGTTATGTTCTGTTTATTTGTTCCTCTGGATTCTAGTCATTATATGGCATCATTTTTTACTTCAAGCAAACTTAGCTTCCTTTCACTTTTTTAATAATGTTATTGTCAAATATATTAGATTTTTATATGTTAGAGGTTCAAAAACATAATTATTTATATATTATTTTATGTAACTTTAAAATAGCAATTAAGCAATAAAGGTAAAAATATGCATTTAGATTGTCTTTTGTAATCATGTAATTATCTTAACTGTTCTTTTTGTGTGTATGTGTGGGTTCACATTACTATTTGGGGTCACTTGCTTTTAGCTTAAAGAAATTTCTTAGTATTTCTGCATTTCTTGTTTCTTAGAATTTCTTGTTTCTTCCAGCAACAAATTCTTTCAGTTTTTAACCTGTGAATGTTTACATTTTGGCTTCATTGAGATAGTTTTGCTAGATAGAGTTGCCAGATGACACACCCTTTTCTTTCAGCACTTCAGATATATCATTCCATTGCATTCTGGCCTTTATTGTTTCTGATGAGAAGTCAGCCATCAACCTCATAGGAATTGCATTGTGATGAGTCAGTTTTCTCTTACTGCTTTCAAAATTTTATCCTTGCATTTAGCTTTCAACATCTTGACTATAATGCTTCTGGGTGTGGATCTCTGTGTTAATCCTACTTGGAGTTTGTTGAACTTTACTTTTTTTGTTTGTTTGTTTTTGAGACAGGGTCTCACTTTGTCACCCAGGCTGGAGTGCAGTAGTACAATCATGGCTTACTGCAGCCTTGACCTTCCAAAGTCAAGCGATCCTCCCGCCTCAGATTCCCTAGTAGCTGGGACTACAGGCGTGTGCTACCATGCTGGGCTAATTTTTTTTTTTTTTAATTTTTGTTAGAGATGGGGGTCTCACTGTGTTGCTCAGGCTGGTCTCCAACTCCTGGACTCAAACAATCCTCCCACCTCAGCCTATCAGGCTGGTCTCCAACTCCTGGACTCAAGCAATCCTCCCACCTCAGCCTATCAGGCTGGTCTCCAACTCCTGGACTCAAGCAATCCTCCCACCTCAGCCTATCAGAGTGTTGAGATTATCAGGTGTGAGCCACTGTGCCTGGCCCTGAGCTTTGGATGTATAAAGGAATGTGCTAGTTCATGATAAATTAATAATTTTTGTCACATTTGGAAAATTATTAGGTATTATAATTTAAAATATATTTTATGCTTCTTTCTTACCTCTCCTCCTGGTACTTTAAAGTACGTGTATATCGCTGCACTTATGATGTCCTACTTTTTTTTCTGCTTCTTTGTTCACCTTTCTTCATTCTTTTTTTCTCTGTGCTTCTGATTGCACAATATCTATTGATCTATCATCAAGTTTGCTGTTTCTTTCTTCTTCCATTTCAAATTTCCTGTTGAGTCCTAGTGAATTTTCATTTTAGTTATTATACTTGTCACTCCAGAAGTTACATTTGGTTCTTTAAAATAATTTTTAAAAATTATTATTTGTTTATATTTGATAAGATATTACCAAAATTGCTTTAATTCTTTAAGCATAGATTTCTTAGTTCTTTAAAGATTGCTGTAGTAGCTGTTTTGAAGTCTTTGGCTGTTAAATCAGATATCTGGGCCCTCTCACAGATAGTTTGTATTGCTTGCTTTTGTTTTTTTCCTATTCATGAGTTACATTTTTTTCTGTTTTTTTGCATGTATTATATTTTTGTTGTTAAAAAACTCAAAATTTTATTATAGTTAATGTATTTTAGCAACTTGAATACTGAGTTTCTTCCTGCTCTCAGGGGCTTAGATATTGTTGTTGTTGTTTGCTTGTGTATTAATTTGGCTAGACTATTTTCATAAAATCTGTTTTCTCTATAGTGTGAAGCCTTTGGTGTTGTTTATTAAGAATGGAGCCTTGGGCATGCACACATTGGATAGCATTGGTTATAGCAGAGTTTTCTTTGACTGCCTTATTTCCTAATCATTCTGTTAAGTAGTCTGCCTCATTTGGTAATACACCCAGCTTTTGTCAAAATTATAAAGATTAAAAATGGCAATAAGCAAAGTAAGGGTAAAAGCCTTACATGAGGTATTCAAAAATTTAAAAAAAAATTAGAGAACAGTGAATTAAAAAATTTTATCCAGCTCAATAGTCTATGCTCTGCACAAGGGACATTCTCATCCTCTTTGAACTGTCACAAAATTTTATCTCTTTCTTTCTTTTGTCACTTATGCCATTTTCATCAGTTTGTATGGATGTATAAATTGCTGCTTAAATAAAAGATGCATAAATAGATGAACAATAGCTTATCTCATTATAACTTAGTCTTGATATATAAGTGCTCCTGCATAAGTGTAGCAGGCCAATGACCAAACTGCTACTTGACTGAGAAAGTAACTCACATATTCACTTGTAAGACTATGTATATATATAGAACCCTGTCCCCATAGTAAACATAATGGATTACATAAAACTTGTAGAAAGTTTGTACATGAAACTTCATAATTATATGGAATTTTATAAATTGTATAAAACTCATACTTTCTGAAAAATTTAAGAACAAAAGTGGATAGAAGTCCCTTGGTTCAAAGTTACATTCCATCTAGCCTCTATCAAGTTCTTTTTACTTTGACTAAGAGGATTTGAACTGATTGGGGCTTTAGAGCTCAAAAACAAAAGATAATATATGCTCTGAACGAGTCAATGAGTTTATAGCCTAGAGCATATCACTGCTCCAAATTGGATTCTGCTTTGCACCTAAATTTAAAAATAAATACTGTCTGATATTTGAAATACAGGCTGCCTGCATTTGTGGAATTCAGTCTGGTCCTGACTCTCTGCCTCTATCAACTGTTCCGGTCTGATTCATCTTGAATCAGGCATCATCAGAGAATGCCATGCCTGTGCTCATTGTTAATCCTTGCTGTGAGAATTTTGCATGAGGCCTTAGTTGGGTAAATTGCTTCTACCTTGTTCCTTGTTTCTATGACCTAGTTGTTACATTTGTACTTCTCTTGTGGTAACCTGCTTAGTATGCAGGACAATTTCTGTTTATGGACCCTGACCTGTTCTTATTATTTTCACACCTGAATTGAGTGTTCTGACCCTGAATTCTGGCCATTAGATGGAACTCTACCACCCTTGATAGCTACCTTTGCTGTTGACTGTGTCTTCTGGAACTTCAGTGATCCTGCCATGTCCAGCTTCTACATGTGATCTTGAATTGCCTTTGGTCTTAGAGCCCCACTTGCTGGAGATTTGCATAGACTATGATCAGAGATTAGACTCTGCTTGCCTGTCCTATTTAATCTCCTGTCAGAACTTGCAGCTGAGTCAGCATCTGGTACTTTTTCTGCCCTGGTGAGTAGATCTAAAACCAGGTTAATATTCTCTTCATGTTCAGGTCTCCTATTGGAAATAATCAAATATACCAGATTATTGAACTATGGGAAAGTTTATTCACTACATGTTGATTTGTCAACTACTTATGCTGTCAGACTTGCAAAAGATGGTGAAAAAAAAGAACCTATTATTCTTACATACTTCTAAAAATACTCAAAAGAGATGGTAGATTAAACAAACTAAATACAAAAAATAAAATATAAAAAATATTTCATGGAGTCTGCTGCAGACTATGGATATGTGGAATCTGCGAAAAGCTCTTCCTACTTTTCAGGATGATGCTGTTAGGTTCATTTCAGCAGAGATTATTTCCTACAAAGAGAATGATCTGGAAGAACAAGATTGCTTGGGTTGGATATAAGTTGACCATGAGATATAAAGGAAGACATTGGAAATATTTTGAATAATTTGCGTGAGGGAGTGTATTAAATATAAGTGTACAACAAAGAAAAACACCTACATCAGTTTAGGAAGTAGCCAGGACCACTGTCTCTGGGAATCAGACTAACATATGAACCTTAGCTCTGCCATTTTATTAGCTGTAAGATTTGGGGTATTTTACTTCAACTTTTTAAGTCTCCTTTTCTATATCTGTGTAAAGGGAATAGCAACTGTATCTCATGGAGCTGAAATGTCATATGAGGAAGCAACCATTATGCTCATAGGTATGCACTGCATGTGCTAGAAACTGTCTTTATAACTTTACATTTAGAAAATCATATTAGGATGCTTAGTACTGTTGTTTTGCCTTCTAGATATATTAACACTTTTCTCCATTTGGTGTTGGCCTCAAGAAGCTGACATTTGTGGGTTACATGAATGAATTCTGTTGTCCTCTGGCTTCCAATTTTCTTGATACAAAGAGAGGATCCAGGAGGGAAATTGCCAGATGGAGCAGAGAAAGATCTGGGGTATTTATTTTTCTGGATCTCTCTCTCTGACAGGTTATTTCTTTAGTTTCTTGTTTCTTGCCCCTTTCGGTTCAGGAATGATAAAGTCGTTTCTCTCCCCCTACACCCTATCTCTTTCTGAGTGTGTGTGTCTGTGTGTGTGTGTGTGTGTGTATGAATGTGTATTATATATGTAGTATGTATATATGTGTGTATGTACGTATATATATGAATACTTATATAAATATATATAGATATCTATATATAGATATATAAGTATAGCTGTAGATAGATTTAAGTATATATATGTATAATACATATGTATGTGTGTGTATATATATATATATATATATATATATATATGGAGAGAGAGAGAGAACAGAGAGAGATTTATGTTTATTTTTTAGAAGTCAATTTTTGGTGTTAAGAAATTTACTTGCAAGATTTTAAGGACTGCCATGTCCAAAATCTGCAGAGTACGTAGGCAGGCTGGAGACCCAGGGAAGAGAACCTTGCAGTCTTGAATTGAAAAGCACTCTGTATGGAGCAGAATTCCTTCTGGTGCTCCAACACTTCCTATTGACAGGGCTTGCTGAATAATTTGTGGGGCCAAGTGTAAATAAAAATGTGGGGGTCCTTGTTAAAAAATTTATTTAGAATTTCAAGATGGCAACAGTAGAGCATTAAACCAAGTGCAGGGCACTTAAACACAAAAATCGTGCAGCTGTAGAGATCAGAAGCCCATGAAGCTAGCTCTGCCTGTCAGTTTCCCTGAAACTTGCCTGTACATATAAACCTCTCCTTATTAAACATTATTCATTTAACCTATATATGTGTTTAATATGCTTACTGCCAGCATCCTGATGTGGACAATTAGAATGAAACCAAATAATAGGATTTGAGTTCAAAGCTCCATGACCCTAGAATTTTTTCATTTAACCTATATTTTTGGTGACTTTCATTATCAGAAGAATAGTCATTAAAACATTTTGAAAAATGAAAGTTTCTAATTCATGTAACCTGGGAAAATTTATATAGAGAAGGAAGATTTATATCTACTGATGCCTAGGGCCATAATTATACTAAGTGAGCATGCATTTATTTTATACTTACATTTATTTACAACATATAAATGTTCTTTGATCTACCAAATATTCATATATACAATTAGAATAGTTACTAATTTTTTTAATTTTATTATTATTATACTTTAAGTTTTAGGGTACATGTGCACAATGTGCAGGTTTGTTACATATGTATACATGTGCCATGTTGGTGTGCTGCACCCATTAACTTGTCATTTAGGATTAGGTATATCTCCTAATGCTATCCCTCCCCCTCCCCTGATATCACAACAGTCCCCGGAGTGTGATGTTCCCCTTCCTGTGTCCATGTGTTCTCATTGTTCAATTCCCACCTATGAGTGAGAACATGTGGTGTTTGGTTTTTTGTCCTTGTGATAGTTTGCTGAGAATGATGGTTTCCACTTTCATCCATGTCCCTACAAAGGACATGAACTCTTCATTTTTTATGGCTGCATAGTATTCCATGGTGTATATGTGCCACATTTTCTTAATCCAGTCTATCGTTGTTGGATATTTGGGTTGGTTCCAAGTCTTTGCTATTGTGAATAGTGCCGCAATAAACATGCATGTGCATGTGTCTTTATAGCAGCATGATTTATAATCCTTTGGGTATATATCCAGTAATGGGATAGCTGGGTCAAATGTTATTTCTAGTTCTAGATCCCTGAGGAATCACCACACTGACTTCCACAATGGTTGAACTAGTTTACAGTCCCACCAACAGTGTAAAAGTGTTCCTATTTCTCCACATCCTCTCCAGCACCTGTTGTTTCCTGACTTTTTAATGATCGCCATTCTAACTGGTGTGAGATGGTATCTCATTGTGGTTTTGATTTGCATTTCTCTGATGGCCAGTGATGATGAGCATTTTTTCATGTGTCTTTTGGCTGCATAAATGTGTTCTTTTGAGAAGTGTCTGTTCATATCCTTTGCCCACTTTTTATGGCGTTGTTTGTTTTTTTCTTGTAAATTCGTTTGAGATCATTGTAGATTCTGGATATTAGCCCTTTGTCAGATGAGTAGGTTGCAAAAATTTTCTCCCATTTTGTAGGTTGCCTGTTCAATCTGATGGTAGTTTCTTTTGCTGTGCAGAAGCTCTTGAGTTTAATTAGATCCCATTTGTCAATTTTGGCTTTTGTTGCCATTGCTTTTGGTGTTTTAGACATGAAGTCCTTGCCCATGCCTATGTCCTGAATGGTATTGCCTAGGTTTTCTTCTAGGGTTTTTATGGTTTTAGGTCTAACATGTAAGTCTTCAATCCATCTTGAATTGATTTTTGTATAAGGTGTAAGGAAGGGATCCAGTTTCAGCTTTCTACATATGGCTAGCCAGTTTTCCCAGCACCATTTATTAAATAGGGAATCCTTTCCCCATTTCTTGTTTTTGTCAGGTTTGTCAAAGATCAGATGGTTGTAGATATGCGGCATTATTTCTGAGGGCTCTGTTCTGTTCCACTGATCTATATATCTGTTTTGGTACCAGTACCATGCTGTTTTGGTTACTGTAGCCTTGTAGTAGAGTTTGAAGTCAGGTAGTGTGATGCCTCTGGCTTTGTTCTTTTGGCTTAGGATTGACTTGGTGATGCGGGCTCTTTTTTGGTTCCATATGAACTTTAAAGTAGTTTTTTCCAATTCTGTGAAGAAAGTCATTGGTAGCTTGATGGGGATGGCAATGAATCTATAAATTACCTTGGGCAGTATGGCCATTTTCACGATATTGATTCTTCCTACCCATGAGCATGTAATGTTCTTCCATTTGTTTGTATCCTCTTTTATTTCATTGAGCAGTGGTTGGTAGTTGTCCTTGAAGAGGTCCTTCACGTCCCTTGTAAGTTGGATTCCTAGGTATTTTATTCTCTTTGAAGTAATTGTGAATGGGAGTTCACTCATGATTTGGCTCTGTGTTTGTCTGTTATTGGTGTATAAGAATACTTGTGATATTTGTAAATTGATTTTGTATCCTGAGACTTTACTGAAGTTGCTTATCAGCTTAAGGAGATTTTGGGCTGAGACAATGGGGTTTTCTAGATATACAATCATGTCATCTGGAAACAGGGACAATTTGACTTCCTCTTTTCCTAATTTAATACCGTTTATTTCCTTCTCCTGCCTAATTGCCCTGGCCAGACTTTCCAACACTATGTTGAATAGGAGTGGTGAGAGAGGGCATCCCTGTCTTGTGCCTGTTTTCAAAGGGAATGCTTCCAGTTTTTGCCCATTCAGTATGATATTGGCTGTGGGTTTCTCATAGATAGCTCTTATTATTTTGAGATACGTCCCATCAATACCTAATTTATTGAGAGTTTTTAGCATGAAGGGTTGTTGAATTTTGTCAAAGGCCTTTTCTGCATCGAGATAATCATGTGGTTTTTGTCTTTGGTTCTGTTTATATGCTGGATTACATTTATTGATTTGCGTATATTGAACCAGCCTTGCATCCCAGAGATGAAGCCCACTTGATCACGGTGGATAAGCTTTTTGATGTGCTGCTGGATTCTGTTTGCCAGTATTTTATTGAGGATTTTTGCATCAATGTTCATCAAGGATATTGGTCTAAAATTCTCTTTTTTTGTTGTGTCTCTGCCAGGCTTTGGTATCAGGATGATGCTGGCCTCATAAAATGAGTTAGGGAGGATTCCCTCTTTTTCTGTTGATTGGAATAATTTCAGAAGGAATGGTACCAGTTCCTCCTTGTACCTCTGGTAGAATTAGGCTGTGAATCCATCTGGTCCTGGACTTTTTTTGGTTGGTAAGCTATTGATTATTTCCTCAATTTCAGAGCCTGTTATTGGTCTATTCAGAGATTCAACTTCTTCCTGGTTTAGTCTTGGGAGGGTGTATGTGTCGAGGAATTTATTGATTTCTTCTAGATTTTCTAGTTTATTTGCATAGAGGTGTTTTTAGTATTCTCTGATGGTAGTTTGTATTTCTATGGGATCGGTGGTGATATCCCCTTTATCATTTTTTATTGTGCCTGTTTGATTCTTCTCTTTTTTCTTCTTTATTAGTCTTGCTAGCAGTCTATCAATTTTGTTGATCTTTTCAAAAAACCAGCTCCTGGATTCATTAGTTTTTTGAAGGGTTTTTTGTGTCTCTATTTCCTTCAGTTCTGCTCTGATTTTAGTTATTTCTTGCCTTCTGCTAGCTTTTGAATGTGTTTGCTCTTGCTTTTCTAGTTCTTTCAATTGTGACATTAGGGTGTCAATTTTGGATATTTCCTGCTTTCTCTTGTGGGCATTTACTGCTATAAATTTCCCTCTACACACTGCTTTGAATGTGTCCCAGAGATTCTGGTATGTTGTGTCTTTATTCTCATTGGTTTCAAAGAACATCTTTATTTCTGCCTTCATTTCGTTATGTACCCAGTAGTCATTCAGGAGCAGGTTGTTCAGTTTCCATGTAGTTGTGCGGTTTTGAGTGAGTTTCTTCATCCTGAGTTCTAGTTTGATTGCACTGTGGTCTGAGAGACAGTTTGTTATAATTTCTGTTCTTTTACATTTGCTGAGGAGTGCTTTACTTCCAAGTATGTGGTCAATTTTGGAATAGGTGTGGTGTGGTGCTGAAAAAAATGTATACTCTGTTGATGTGGGGTGGAAAGTTCTGTAGACGTCTATTAGGTCCGCTTGGTGCAGAGCTGAGTTCAATTCCTGGGTATCCTTGTTAACTTTCTGTCTCATTGATCTGTCTAATGTTGACAGTGGGGTGTTAAAGTCTCCCATTATTATTGTGTGGGAGTCTAATTCTCTTTGTAGGTCACTCAGGACTTGCTTTATGAATCTGGGTGCTCCTGTATTGGGTTCATATATATTTAGGATAGTTAGCTCTTCTTGTTGAATTGATCTCTTTACCATTATGTAATGGCCTTCTTTGTCTCTTTTGATCTTTGTTGGTTTAAAGTCCATTTTATCAGAGACTAGGATTGCCACCCCTGCCTTTTTTTGTTTTCCATTTGCTTGGTAGATCTTCTTCCATCCCTTTATTTTGAGCTTATGTGTGTGTCTGCATGTGAGATGGGTTTCCTGAATGCGCAGGAAGAGTCCTGATGGGTCTTGACTCTTTATCCAATTTGCCAGTCTGTGTCTTTTAATTGGAGCATTTAGCCCATTTACATTTAAAGTTAATATTGTTATGTATGAATTTGATCCTGTCATTATGATGTTAGCTGGTTATTTTGCTCGTTAGTTGATGCAGTTTCTTCCTAGCCTTGATGGTCTTTACATTTTGGCATGTTTTTGCAGTGGCTGGTACCGGTTGTTCCTTTCCATGTTTAGTGCTTCCTTCAGGAGCTCTTTTAGGGCAGGCCTGGTGGTGACAAAATCCCTGAGCATTTGTCTGTAAAGTATTTTATTTCTCCTTCACTTATGAAGCTTAGTTTGGCTGGATATGAAATTCTGGGTTGAAAATTCTTCTAGGGATTTTATGGTTTTAGGTCTAACATTTAAGTCTTTAATCCATCTTGAATTGATTTTTGTATAAGGTGTAAGGAAGGGATCCAGTTTCAGCTTTCTACATATGGCTAGCCAGTTTTCCCAGCACCATTTTTTAAATAGGGAATCCTTTCCCCATTTCTTGTTTTTGTCAGGTTTATCAAAGATCAGATAGTTGTAGATATGTGGCATTATTTCTGACGGCTCTGTTCTGTTCCATTGATCTATATCTCTGTTTTGGTACCAGTACCATGCTGTTTTGGTTACTGTAGCCTTGTAGTATAGTTTGAAGTCAGGTAGTGTGATGCCTCCAGCTTTGTTCTTTTTGCTTAGGATTGACTTGGTGATGCAGGCTCTTTTTTGGTTCCATATGAACTTTAAAGTAGTTTTTTCCAATTCTGTGAAGAAAGTCATTGGTAACTTGATGGGGATGGCATTGAATCTGTAAATTACCTTGGGAAGGATGGCCATTTTCATGAGATTGATTCTTCCTACTCATGAGCATGGAATGTTCTTCCATTTGTTTGTATCCTCTTTTATTTCCTTGAGCAGTGGTTGGTAGTTCTCCTTGAAGAGGTCCTTCACATCCCTTGTAAGTTGGATTCCTAGGTATTTTATTCTCTTTGAAGCAATTGTGAATGGGAGTTCACTCATGATTTGGCTCTCTGTTTGTCTGTTATTGATGTATAAGAATGCTTGTGATTTTTGTACATTGATTTTGTATCCTGAGACCTTGCTGAAGTTGCTTATCAGCTTAAGGAGATTTTGGGCTGAGACAATGGGGTTTTCTAGATATACTATCATGTCATCTGCAAACAGGGACAATTTGACTTCCTCTTTTCCTAATTGAATACCCTTGATTTCCTTCTCCTGCCTAATTGCCTTTGCCAGAACTTCCAACACTATGTTGAATAGAAGTGGTGAGAGAGGGCATCCCTGTCTTGTGCCAGTTTTCAAAGGGAATGCTTCCAGTTTTTGCCCATTCAGTATGATATTGGCTGTGGGTTTGTCATAAATAGCTAAGAAAACCTAGGCATTACCATTCAGGACATAGGCATGGGCAAGGACTTCATGTCTAAAACACCAAAAGCAATGGCAACAAAAGCCAAAATTGACAAATGGGATCTAATTAAACTCAAGAGCTTCTGCACAGCAAAGGAAACTACCATCAGAGTGTATAGGCAACCTACAATATGGGAGAAAATTTTCGCAACCTACTCATCTGACAAAGGGCTAATATCCAGAATCTACAATGAACTCCAACAAATTTACAAGAAAAAAACAAACAACCCCATGAACAAGTGGGCGAAGGACATGAACAGACACTTCTCAAAAGAACACATTTATGCAGCCAAAAAACACATGAAAAAATGCTCACCATCACTGGCCATCAGAGAAATGCAAATCAAAACCACAATGAGATACCATCTCACACCAGTTAGAATGGCAATCATTAAAAAGTCAGGAAACAACAGGTGCTGGAGAGGATGTGGAGAAATAGGAACACTTTTACACTGTTGGTGGGACTGTAAACTAGTTCAACCCTTGTGGAAGTCAGTGTGGCGATTCCTCAGGGATCTAGAACTAGAAATTCCATTTGACTCAGCCATCCCATTACTGGGTATATGCCCAGAGGACTATAAATCATGCTGCTATAAAGACACATGCACACGTATGTTTATTGCGGCATTATTCACAATAGCAAAGACTTGGAACCAACCCAAATGTCCAACAATGATAGACTGGATTAAGAAAATGTGGCACATATACACCATGGAATACTATGCAGCCATAAAAAATGATGAGTTCATGTCCTTTGTAGGGACATGGATGAAATTGGAAATCATCATTCTCAGTAAACTATCGCAAGAACAAAAAACCAAACACCGCATATTCTCACTCATAGGTGGGAATTGAACAATGAGAACACATGGACACAGAAAGGGGAACATCACACTTCGGGGACTGTTGTGGTGTGGGGGGAGGGGGGAGGGATAGCATTGGGAGATATACCTAATGCTAGATGACGAGTTAGTGGGTGCAGCGCACCAGCATGGCACATGTATACATATGTAACTTACCTGCACGTTGTGCACATGTACCATAGAGCCTAAAGTATAATAATAATAATAATACTAATAATAAAAAAAAAATAAAGTAAAAAAAAAAAAAAAAAAGAAAATTCTTTTCTTTAAGAATGTTGGATATTGGCCCCCACTCTCTTCTGGCTTGTAGAGTTTCTGCCGAGAGATTCGCTGTTAGTGTGATGGGCTTCCCTTTATGGGTAACCAGACCTTTCTCTCTGGCTGCCCTTAACATTTTTTCCTTCATTTCAACTTTGGTGAATCTGACAATTATGTGTCTTGGAGTTGCTCTTCTTGAGGAGTATCTTTGTGGCCTTCTCTATATTTCCTGAATCTGAATGTTGGCCTGCCTTGCTAGTTTGGGGAAGTTCTCCTGGATAATATCCTGCAGAGTGTTTTCCAACTTGGTCCCATTCTCCCCATCAGTTCCAGGTGCACCAATCAGATGTAGATTTGGTCTTTTCACATAGTTTCATATTTCTTGGAGGCTTTGTTCATTTCTTTTTATTCTTTTTTCTCTGAACTTCCCTTCTCGCTTCATTTCATTCATTTCGTCTTCCATCACTTTCTTCCAAGGGAGGAAAGATACCCTTTCTTCCAGTTGATCGCATTGGCTCCTGAGGCTTCTGCATTCTTCATGTAGTTCTTGAGCCTTATCTTTCAGCTCCATCAGGTCCTTTAAGGACTTCTCTGCATTGGTTATTCTAGTTATCCATTCGTCTAATTTTTTTTTCAAAGTTTTTAACTTCTTTGCCATTGGTTTGAATTTCCTCCTGTAGCTCGGAGTAGTTTGATCGTCTGAAGCCTTCTTCTCTCAACTCGTCAAAGTCATTCTCTGTCCAGCTTTGTTCCATTGCTGTTGAGGAGCTGCATTCCTTTGGAGGAGGGGAGGCACTCTGCTTTTTAGAGTTTCCAGTTTTTCTGCTCTGTTTTTTCCCCATCTTTGTGGTTTTATCTACTTTTGGTTTTTGATGATGGTGACATACAGATGGGTTTTTGGTGTGGATGTCCTTTCTGTTTGTTAGTTTTCCTTCTAACAGTCAGGACCCTCAGCTGCAGGTCTGTTGGAGTTTGCTAGAGGTCCACTCCAGACCCTCTTTGCCTGGGTATCAGCAGCGGTGGCTGCAGAACAGCACTGGCTGTAGAACAGCGGATATTGGTGAACCACAAATGCTGCTGTCTGATGGTTCCTCTGGAAGTTTTGTCTCAGAGGAGTACCCGGCCGTGTGAGGTGTCAGTCTGCCCCCACTGGGGGGTGCCTCCCAGTTAGGCTGCTCAGGGGTCAGGGACCCACTTGAGGCAGTCTGCCCGTTCTCAGATCTCCAGCTGCGTGCTGGGAGAACCACTACTCTCTTCAAAACTGTCAGACAGGGACATTTAAGTCTGCAGAGGTTACTTTTGTCTTTTCGTTTGTCTGTGCCCTGCCCCCAGAGGTGGAGCCTACAGAGGCAGTCAGGCCTCCTTGAGCTGTGGTGGGCTCCACCCAGTTCGAGCTTCCCGGCTGCTTTGTTTACCTAATCAAGCCTGGGCAATGGCAGGCGCCCCTCCCCCAGCTTCACTGCTGCCTTGCTGTTTGATCTCAGACTGCTGTGCTAGCAATCAGCGAGACTCTGTGGGCGTGGGACCCTCTGAGCCAGGTGCGGGATATAATCTCCTGGTGTGCCGTTTTTTAAGCCCATTGGAAAAGGGCAGTATTAGGGTGCGAGTGACCTGATTTTCCAGGTGCCGTCTGTCACCCCTTTCTTTGACTAGGAAAGGGAACTCCCTGACCCCTTGCACTTCCCGAGTGAGGCAATGCCTCGCCCTGCTTCAGCTCGCGCACGGTGCGCTGCACCCACTGTCCTTCACCCACTGTCTGGCACTCCCTAGTGAGATGAACCCAGTACCTCAGATGGAAATGCAGAAATCACGTGTCTTCTGTGTCGCTCACGCTGGGAGCTATAGACCAGAGCTGTTGCTATTTCGCCATCTTGGCTCCACCCTCTAGTTACTAATGTTTTAAACAAAATTTTCTGTATGAACAGTGACTGCTCATGATTGTTGCTTCCTGTGAGTGTGATGCTTGTGTGCATTTTTTACTTTCAGAAACCAGAATCTGACAATGCCTGAGTCTTCGGTGTTGGTTGTCTTAGATGATGAGGTGGTAAGAACACATGAGAACAGGTTTCATTTGCTCTGGTCTAAGCTGTATAATCTAGCATCAATGGTATTTGTAAAGCAACTTTCTTTCAGATTTGTGACATCAAACAAAGAGGATGGGGTTACTGAGGAGCTGCTAAGGCTGCTGGGAAATGGCTTAGTCAGGGATCATCCATGTCACTGAAGGACCAGGTGGTAGGAATTCCCTTCTTGGAATCTCTGGGTTAAGGATGTGTTTAAGAAGCACAGATGAGTCTACAAAGGCCTTACAGGTCACGTTAAGGATTTTACATATTAATCAGGATACATGAGGCCTGGAAGCGTTTTGTGCTGTAAAGTGACGTGATCCATATGATGTTTTTAGAAGATCACCCTGGTATATGTGTGGAAAGAAACAGAACATTTTTGCCCACACCAATGTCAGGAAGTGTTTCCCCTATGATTTCTTTTAGTAATTGTATAGTTTGCATTCTTACATTTAAATCTTTAATCCATTTTGAGTTGATTTTTTTGTATATGGTGAGCAATATGGGTCTAGTTTCATTCTTCTGCATGTGGTTATCCAATTTTCCCAGCACTGTTAGTTGAAGTGACTGTTCTTTCCCTGATGGTGTTCTTAGAACCTTTGTTGAAAATTATGTTGTTGCTTGTATGTGTGTACATTTATTTCTAGGTTCTCTATTCTATTCCGTTGATCTATGTGTCTGTGTTTAAGCCACTACCATGCTGTTTTGGTTACCATAGCTTTGTAGCTGTAGCATGTTTTAAAGTCAGGTAGTATGATGCCTCCAGCTTTGTTCTCTTAACTCAAGATTGCTTTGGCTATTGGGGCACTTTGTGGTTCCATACGAATTTTATGATTGCTTTGTTCTAGTCCTGTGAAGTATGACATTGGTATTTTGATGGAGAGTGCGTTGAATCTGTAGATCACTTTAAGTAGCATGGACATATTAACAATATTAATTATTTTAATCCATGAATTAAAGATATATTTCCATTTATTTGTGTCTTCTTCCATTTCTTTAAAAATATTTTATAATTTTCAGTGCAGAGGTCTTTCACCTTTTTGGTTAAGTTTTCTCCTAGGCTTTTTATTTTGTAAATATTGTTAGTAGAATGGTTCATTGATTTATTTTTCCAATAGTTCAATATTAGCATATAGCAACACTACTGATTTTGTATGCTGATTTTGTATCTTGCAACCTTACTGAATTCTATCAGTTTTTTTGGTGAACTACATAGTTTTTTCTGTATATAAGATCATGTCATCTGCAAACAAGGAAAATTTGACTTCTTCCTTTCCAATTTGAGTGCCTTTTCTTTCTTTTGCTTAATTGCTCTGACTAGAACTTCCAGTGTTATGTTGAAAATAAGTGGTAAAAATGGGCATCCTGTCTTGTTCTAGATTTTAGCAAAAAAGCTTTAAACTTTTCCCTATTCATTAGGATGCTAGCTATGGGCTTGTCACATACAGATTTTATTGTGTTGAGGATGTACCTTCTATGCCTAATTTGTTGAGGGTTTTTATCATGAAGGGAATGTTAATTTTTTTCAAATGTTTTTTTTTTCTGCATCTATTGAAAGGATCATGTGGTTTTTGTCCTTCACTTGCTTAATGTGATGTAACACATTTATTGATTTGGTATGCTGAGCCATCCTTGCATCCCTGGGATGAATCTCACTTGATTATGGTGAATGATCTTTTTAATATGCTGTCAAAATCCATTTGTTAGTATTTTGCCAATTACTCTGTTTTGATCATTACAGAATGTATGCATGTATGTATGGATATATTACATTGCACCCCATAAATATGTACAATTATCATGTGCAAATTAAAAATAAAATCAAACTTAAAAAAGGATAGAAAATGTTATCTACATGAAGAATGAGTGATTCTGGTGTTTATACAATATAGAAAATGCTGATTGCTTGCTGTGAAACAGTGAGAGAGCTAGAGAGAGAAAGTGAATTTACTATTGATCATTTTAAACACTTCTCCATGTTTTGCCAATGTTAGAATAAACTTGAGTCTGTCATTTGTCAAGCAGCTTTGTTTGAGTAAGTTAATGAATGCCACTTGCCTTAATCACTGTTGGGTGCAGTTTGGTTCTCACTGCATTCTGGCAGGCTTCAAAAGGAAAGATTAGACACAAACTGCATATCATTCCAAGTGTCTCATAAGAGGTCACGTCTTTGAATTTGTAGTTTGTCTCCAAGATATAATAGAAGTATTTGCAGTCCAAAAAGTGTTTTCTTTAGTGTCTTGGATGTCACCTTATGCACTCATTATGCACAGTGTTAATTTTTATCTAACTAGTTTCTATTATGGTATTTTTTATAGGTAGAAATAAAGGCAGAAAGGTAAGCTCTTGTCAAAAGGGAAGACAAACCCAAAGTTTCTGGCTGTCACTCATATTATTAAAATGACACAATAAGTTTCCAGGAACACATTCAGAAAATGGTTTTCAAGCCTCAGTGGTCTGTATTAATTAAGGTGTAAACTTGGAAAAGCACCTTTAAGCACATTCTTTTTCCTGGACCTGGGAGACAGAGCAAGAAGTAGAAAACTCATTTTAGGTTTGAAAAATGTGTTCTGATTTCTAGTACCTCAAGATGATATTTAGCTTTTTCAAACCTAATTCATTTGTCTAATGGGTTTCCAACATTCTCTGGTTCTCATGTTGCATAGTACCCGATACAATCTTAAAACAGCTTATGTACAAATTTTGGAAATCCATGTTGGGTGGATTTCTGCTGTGCCAAAATGTGACACTGATTGGAGTGAATTGATGGCAATTCTCTCCTGCTTGAGTGCCTTTGTGATTGAAAGCATGCAATACACAGTCTCTTCAAAATTCAGTGCGCATCCTAGTGTGGTATTTGTTTCCTTTGATGCTGCCTGTGCAGGTGGAGTCTTCCTGGTCCATCTGTTCTGAATGGAAAATGTCATGACTGCTCTTCTTCCAGTCCATCTTCTTGTCTTTCAGGACACGTAAAGATTTCTGCTCTTTGGTCACCGTTTCTGCTTGTTTCATTTTCTTATTTTCTCCATTTTTCCTTAATTGATACATCTACTTTCCTTAACAGTATTTAATTTTTAAGGAAAAACCCCATAATCAATTTTAAATGAATTATTCCTGTTAAAAATAAAACAAACTAGTATAAAAAATCCTTTCCTCCAAGTTTTTTTGGTCTCGTTAATATGTCTAAATTATACACAATCATTTGAAAGTTCTTTGAACATTCAGTTTTAATTTTAAGAGGCTGGGTGATATTATAATATTAATTACTGGAATGATAAGACAAAGCTAAAATAGGCAGAACCATGCCATGTACTTTACATATCTTATAATTGCATATCTTGCATATCTTATAATTCTCCTACAGTGATCAAAGGTAGGTCAAGTGTTCCAAGAAATAAAATATATTCATAATTATAATTATGGTCTATATTAACTGTTATAACTTTCTTTTCCTTCTGGTCAAGTTTGACTATTTCTGTTGAACATTTCTTTTGAGACCCAAATTATTCTTTGATTTGTAGAGATTACAAATATTCTAATAAATAGAGGTTTAGTTAGCACTGCGTAGGGTTGACTGCTTTCTCGCTATTTTTTTCAGTCTGAACCCCTAAATGCTTATAATTTTTGTTCATTCTCTGTCATTTTATTTTTACTAACTCAGCTGATAAATATTAAAATGTTGTTCTATCCTTGGTGTGAAGAGACAGACAACTGATTCTATCAGGTCACAATAAAGTCCAATTTATGCTTTTGTAAGATCATAAGTGTTTCAGATTACAAATACTCTGCTATCAAGTAAAAACTATGCTTTCTTACCTAGGGCTTTTGAGGTGACATTGTTCTTTGAAGATTTTGTGTTTTAGCCAATGACTAGTGAACTTACCAATAACAGAACACTTTTTGTTTGCCTTTATGCCAGCAAAAATGTAGAACTGACTCTAAAAAACATGAGATATGAGAAATAATTAATAGAAAAGTATTCACTAAGAGAATGGGAAAATAAGAGTTTTCTCCAGTGCTTTATTACCTATACTAGAAATGGAACATATATTTTAATATAAGGGACTTAAAGATCCCAAACTGGTCCATAATTTTTTATTCATAATCTTTGAGGTCAGATGGATTTTGAAATTCGGCATATTTTGGATTTTAGGAAGATAGTAGGGTGTATATATCTTATATACTGTAATACCCTAAGTGAAGTCGAGGGCCTGTAATCAAACACATTAATATCTTTATGGTGAAAGTATTTTGTCTACATATGATGACTAAGAATTGTAAATTGCCTTCATTAATTCAGGTTAAGTTTTGCCTCCAAGTGATTTATCAAGCAAAACAAAACAAAATGATACAAGAAACAATAACCTTTCAGTGTTTAAGATTTTTTAAAAAAGATTTTGTAATTATAAATAAAGTATATGGATCTGTGTTATAATAAAACAACATGCACAATTAGGTCTTTCTGTCTCATTGCAGTAATGTGTAAATTGCCTGCCTTGTAGTTTATTTCATAAAGATATTGTTCTTCTTTCTACATTTATATCCAAAGTTACCTGATTCATGCTGAAAGAAGATTGATTTTTAATTTATTGGTATGTGAATATTATTCCCAAAACTTTGGGAAATTGCATAATTAAATCTGGGGTGAGTTCAACAATTCAGTGCAATATGAAAATTTTTATGGTACATGTGCAATGAAATATCACTGAGACTAACACTCCATGTGACTTATTTCAGTGAAGCCCTCTTATACAAATTAATTCCCTTTGGTTGATATCCAAGGAGTAGTATACCTTTTTATATTGATTTCTTCTGCTCCATACAAAGATATTTTGAAAGAAGTATCTCTTTTCTTGCATCTTAAAGATTTGTCAAAAATAAGTATCTCCTTGAGGGAATAGAGAGATTATTTCAAGTATAGCTTGTAATGTGTAAGACTCATCACTTCCCTCCCTTATCCCTGATGGTGCTGTCTGAATCCAGGAGATTCCAAGAAAACTGCATGAGCTTTGGGAAAACTTTGGGGGGCCTGCTATTAATGACTTCTGAATCATGAAGACAGTATCTGGTATTTGCCTATATATTATCATATTCCAAGAAGGTTTCATATATAGTTGAGTCAAGACCCAAAGAAGGGATTTGGCACCCTGAAGTAGCCAGCAACTCAAATGCCAGAGAGACTACATTTGGCCAATCACAAGCCCATGCTATGTTATTTCACAATCCTGGGATTATCATCAGCTTTGAAGATATGAAAAAAGTTTGTTTCTGGTAGCTGTAAACCCAGGTGGAAAAGGCTCTCATACTATAAAGTAAGCTCAAAGTCTAACCTGGCACAGCATCTGGCATTTGGAAAGCACTAATTAGTATGCAACAAATGAATAGCTTATAAAGACAAGTTACAAGTGCATATAAGTTAAATCATTCAGGCTACTTTCTGTGTGAAAAATTCCCTTTTCTATTGTCGAGGCTCAATTAGCATTTGAAAGTAACAATTCTATTGAATAAGCACTATTCTTTCGGTACAAGTATAAGGTAATTTTATCATCCTATCCCTGGGTCCAATCATGTTCCTTTATTTGTAAATTATAAGAAGGACTGATCCCATAGCTCTCTAAATGTGTTCAAGTATACAAATCTTGTGCAGTCCAATTTGATTCAAGTTAAATTCAATTTCATATCCAATGTGGAACTCTTTATCTGTCCCTAGCTTTGTCTTGCACTTGGCCCTAGGAATCAGTCTTGAGAAGGGATGCTTTGTTCACTGAGTTTTTCATTTCTCTCCTAGTTTCCTTCTCATCTTTGATGGATTAAAGATGATCATAAAGCATTTGTCGCCCCTGAATCATGAGAAGGGGCTTATTTCCTCCTTCTCTGAATCAGGGAAGGCCATGTAACTGCTTTAACCATTATGCTGTGGTAGAAGTAACTCTATACCAGTTCTGGGCCTGGTCTTCAAGAGGACTGAGGTTTCTGATTTCTTCCTCAGGGAACACTTGCTCATGCTGGATAAACCATGTTGAGAGGTGAGGTCCTGAGACTATAAGAAAAGGAGAAAGACCCAGTGTCCTGGTTGAGCCTCCAAGTGACTCCAGCTCCAAATCCCAGACTGTAATCTCAAAGGAGGCTCCAAGTGAGACCAGAAGGACTGCCCAGATTAGCCCAGTAAACTCACAGAAAAACAAAGAGAGAGTAAAACAGTTATTCTTTTAAGCCTCAAAAGTTTATAATGGCTTGTTTCTCAGCATTGATAGCCATTTATTCAACAGACCATTCTGTATCTCCATTTCTCCTTCACAGTATTAGAGCCTGGGATGATGGATAGGAAAAAAAGCAAAATTCCCTCACTGAACTGTTACTGTGGTAATCCTCTTCCAGCTAATTAACATGAGTCCCTCAGAAGTCCTCACCTGGGAATGTCTTCTGAGTTTCAGCATGTCCTCATCTTTCGGTAAGAAATCCTGATAATACACCATGTAACATGCTTTGATATTGGGATCTTTGCCTGGGAAGCAGCTCAAGCTTCTCTAGTTTTTCATAGAGTTCACTTGAACAATGGGGACTCATCCACTGTTACCAGGCCAAAGAGGAGGAACCCATACAGATCAGCAGCTACTTTCCTTCTCCTTCTTGTCATCTCTGCAGTTCCTTTGTTCCTGTTTGTATGGGCAAAGGGAGAAAGAAGCAAAGCCATTGTGTAAATATATATCCAACTGAAAAAATGAGATTCTCTTCTCCCCTTCTTGTAAACATCTGTGTTTTCTATGAGGGGTTCTTTTGCAGAACCATTTGCTTGATTTAGACAGAAGGAGAAAGTCACAGCAGTAAGCCCCTGAGTGGACAAATCTAAAATGCTGAACGATTGTTGTAGTGATCTTTGTAAGCTGGGTTAGGGTGGTGGTGGTGCTGTATGATGGCGATGTTTTGGGTAGCAGAGCTGTTCTGCTGATTCTGAGCAAGTCCTTAAGAAATACCTGGTAATCTCTTTATTTGGAAGAGCATGTGTGGCCCCAGCATCTGTGGTCTTTAGCTTTGGAGATGCAAGAATAATTTTGAGACCAAAACCAAAAAAGTCCTATTACACTTCTTATTAGTCATGATTTTTCAAACTTGTTACATATAGTCATTTTTTTTTCTGATAGCAAAACACATGATTCTTGAAGAAAACTTTAGAAAATACAAGAAAGTATATATAAACAGAAAAAATCCCTTACTGTTAAACCTCTCTTTAGCCAGAGACAATCATTCTTCTATATTAATTGAATTCTTTTTCATCTTTCTTTCATGTTTATGCAGTTTAAATCATTTGTATGTGTATTTTTGAACATTCTCTTTTATACTCACCATTACATCATAAATTCCCTATGAATAATTTTTAGACATGTTTATACCAAATATTTTATCTTCTTACAATAAAGGATAAAATGAAATAACAAAACATTTGTTAATAATAATTTGTGCAAATCAGATTTACCTGAATACCTACAACAAAAAAATTATTCTCAGTTTGCTCCTGGCTCAACACAAACAATTCTTTTATGCTTCTTAATTTTGTCGTAAGAATATAGGGCACTGTGCTCCTTTTGTTACAATAATGATCACAATATTCAGTGCCTACCATGTGTTATTTGTACTATAAAACATAGAGAAATACCCCCCAGTGGGATGATTATTCAGCCAATATAACACAATCCAAGAGCTGACAGATAGTCAATATTTCGGCAGGAAGCAGTGAGAAAAATGTCAATGTTCTCAATTTCTTCTTTGACTGGGGAAACTATCTAGAGGGCATTGGAAGAGCTGAATTTAAGGATTGATACAGGTTATGAGAAAAAGAATAAATGCTCCTTGGTAATGTCTGCTCCAGAATGAGAAGGGAACAGAATAGAAGAATAGAATTAAAGCAGTGACTAATTATGCATTAATTCATTCGTTCTTCATTCAGCGTGGGGGGAAAGCTTCTGCTCTCAAGAGTTTAATAATAGAGTTTGAAAGGATGACAAAAAATAACATTATAACATATAACACTGACTTAAAATGTGAGCTGTATTTTTTTTTCTATAGATGATAATTGACTGACTGCCATGTGCTAGGCAGCATGCCCCATAACACCTGTTCATGAAATTGAGAAAGACTGTGGTTATTGTGGAATGGAATGGTCAGAGAAGGTTTCTAGAGGAAGATGCATTTGATCTGGATCTTAAAGAATAAGATTTTAAACAGGCGTAGATGTAAGCCGTTGACATGGGAACATCATGAAGAAGGATAAGATGGTGCAAATAGGTGCAACTAAGTGCAGCCTGGTCAGCCCATGGGCTCGTGTAAGGAAATAGGAGACATCAGACTGGAATGGTATAATAGACTTTGTTCTTTTTGCCCTCCAGTACATATTACCCTTTCATCAGGAAATAGGACCTCATTTGGCCCTGAAGAAGGAAGAGTGGCTGTAGCGGAAGAATAGAGTCTAGAATGGGGTGGATGGTAGAGGAAAAGGTAGAATGGTGAGGAAGGGGGACTGGGAAGGCATTGGAGAGAAAGTGAAGATGATAAGCTGCTGACCATATCAAGCCATTATACTGAAATTTGGATTCTTAAAATTAGGAAGATGCAATGGACATAAATATATAAAGATATAACATATTAAAAATCAGTATGGCAACCACAGAAGGTGATGGGTGAAAATATTTTTCATCTGATCCTATATGTTTCCAGCAAGGCCTTCTAAGTGGAGCTCCTAATGCCATCCGATCTTCCCTTACTGCCATCTCCACAAAACCTTCAAAGTCCAAGTGATAGCTCCCAAGACACTTACAACGTTGGAAAAAATTACTAGATGTAGTTCTGTCCCAGAGTAAATAAAAGATGAATAAAGTAGTGACTGGCTTCTATATCTTTGAAGAACATTAAGTATATCCTTTGAGCCCGTCTCCTAAACACTCCTGCTTGAATGAGACCCCTGTTTCTGGCTTCAGGTGGGAGATGGCTTGGTAAGGAGTTAGCCTGAGCACAAAAAGACTCATCTTTTGATGCCTTTCGTTTTTTTAACTGGTAACTGCCGAATGATTATCATAAAGTTAATTTTACATCTTGGAATCTTTGTCTTCTATGCATGTCAGTAAGGGACTATTTGAAGTGCATGGGTATCAGCCTGTGTTTGTGTAGATGGACATTAATCTAGGGCATTGGTTCTGAACTAGAAACAATTTCTCCCCCGGGGACTCTGGGCAATGTTCCTAGAGACGGCTGTCACACAGGGCAGGTATCTAGTGAGTAAAAACTAAGGATGCCACTAAATGTCCTACATTGCACAGGACAGCACCCCCTACCCCCCCAAAAAAAATTCTCTGGTCCAAAATGCTAATATCACTGAGATTGAGAAACCTTGGTCACAAGTAAAGGGCTGAACTCTTATAAGTATGGGCAATGTAGCATATTCCTTCACAGTATGAACAGTGCAGTCACGCAGGGCCAGTGAGACACAAACACTCAGAAGAGCTTGGGGTTTAATGTTTGTGGTCACTATCTCAACATGTTGAAACATTTTATCTTTGGAATTATGTTTTGTACTTGAAGTCCCATGGGACAATCGAGACCTGGAATCTCAGCTCATACAGGGTTCCTTGCCTCCCACTCCCTCTCCCTGAGATGAGTTCTCAGCCACCTGCTCTCTGCCCCTGCCCAGAGACTTCTGCCACTCTCCAACTCTTGAGGGGCCTGGGCACAGGCATAGAGAGGGCAGTGATTATGCCTGTGTACACTGAGTACTGAGTCACCGGGAGGGGTCCTGGGTGCCTGTGAGGGTCTGCACTTGCACCAGGAATACCATCATGCTTGAGGGAATGCAACTTTAAAAAGCAAATAAAAGAGAACAAAGACAGATAGAGAAATAGCAGAAAAGATAAAGCCTTTTTTCCCCCCTGATGTTTGAACAGAGGTCTTCGAATTTTTGTTTTGCGCTGAGTCCCACAAATTATGTAGCTGGCCTGGCTAGGCACAAACTATTTTAAGGTTTTTGATTTTTAAGCAAGTTCTCCTTGTGAAAGGATTATCCCTTGAATCTGGTACTTCTTTTGGAGATCCTAGATGGTCCTAGTTGTGTTCTTTAAGACTGTCTTTGAAAATCTCATATCTGGCTTCTATTTAGTAACCTGTTAGCAGTATCTTGTTTTATTATACAATATTGTTGTAATATCAAAAGTTTGCTGCATGTTAACACCTTCTCCTCATACAAAAGTCAGTAATTGACTTTTGGGTTACTTATTTTTTTAAAGCAGAGTACGTTTTTAAAGTGAATGTTATTATCTTTTATTTCTCATTTTGAAGTCAAAAAGCATGGAAAAGAAAAACCAATATTTCAAAGTTACTAAAAAATCTCAACATTAGCCTTTTTTAAGTGAATTGATCAGAAAGATGCAAAGTGTATAATAGTCATGATTCAATGTTAGTGATCTTTCTTCCTACATTTTTATTTGTATAAATGTAAGAGGTACAAGGGCAATTTTGTTACATGGATATACTGTGTAGTGGTGAAGGCTGGGCTTTTAGTGTATCTGTCACCTGAATAATGTGCATCATACCTATAAAGTAATTTCTCATCACTCACTGGCCTCTCACCCTACTGCCCTTCCAAGTCTCCAAGGTCTATCATTCCACACTCTGTGTACGTGTGTACACACTGGTTATCTCCGACTTATAAGTGAGAAAATCAAATGACTTTCTGTTTCTGGGTGTTTCACTTAAGATAATGGCTATTTTTTAATGTGGTTGTTTGATTAGTTTTGCTTCCTTCTTGTTTGCTTGTTTTGCTATAAAACTTTTGTTTTAGAAGCTAATATAATTAAAAATATTTTCGATCTGGATGGAAAACAAGTGAACAATTATTTGAGATTGCTAAAAAAAACACTTAAAATTTAACATTTTTAAAAACGATGTACTATAGAAAATTATTAATTTGCTTTTTATGTGGAACTTTCATTCCTGGGAGATGTTAGTCCCCGAGGGGAAAATAATATAAAACTTCTATGCAAACAATTGGGTTAATATGTTTTTCTAAGCCGGGTATATTCATCATGAAATTGCTAGTTGGAGCTTATTTCTATGGGAGCTGTATATTTCATCTCAGTTCATCTTTGATATCCTGGGAAGTATGTCAAAATCTGCATGATATGTGTCTGTGTTATAAGGACTTTAAAGCCTCACAACCATATATCTTTGTCTTTCAGCAATTTTCTGCATGTCCAGTAGATTATTCAGATGTAGGTTAGAGACACTAAGATCTGATTTAAGATCATGAGGTTTTGGTGAAAGCTCTAGAAGCTCATTATCCTCTCTGATATGTTGCGGTTTATATCATTATCTGGCAAAATAAAATTGAAGCCATTGTTTAAGTACCTTTTCCCCCAAGCCTATATAAGTGCCTTTTTCCTAATTGAAGACTCAAACTCATTTGAGGAATTGTTTGAATATTCTGGAAAAAAAAATACATCTTCAAGAAGCTCTAGCTTGTCATAATATTAAAAAAAAAAGATATTAAACTTCCATTTCAAATGGGTTACTGCTGCTATAATTAAATGTTCTGTATCATGAACGCTAAGTTCATTGTGAGGAAATAAGAGTGATTGCTTCCCAGAATAAGATAAGCTTTAAAATATTTTGCAATTTTGAGATAATATTCTATTATTATAACATGGGAAGGCAAAGTGGCCTCTTGGCCCCTGATGTAACTGGAAGAGTGTGGCATCCCTAGATGTAGATGTTAAAGATGGTGAAAAGTTTGAGTTAGATATTTGGTGCCAATTTCATCCTACAGATAAACTATATCATCCATGTTTATTTTTACGACGTTGCTTTTCATGGTGCAGCTGCTTGGCTGGTTAGGAAGACAGATTGGTGACCCGCAGTCATACACATTGATTAGGTGACAGCCTGTATTCTGAACAGTAGCTAGGCCCATGGCCTGGAGAATTTTCCATTGTTGGCAGTTGTTTTGCCTTTGCAATATGGACAGTGTAATGGTTTTCTACAAATTAAACTACTTTGTCTTCAGTGGTTGCAGGCCAGTGGGTTCTGTTGACCCTGGGCACTTCTGAGCAATCAGCATCTTTGTAATGTAACTTTTCAAGCTCTGTTTCCTTTCACACTTTTCTTTTGTTTGGGTGAAAACTGCCTTGTGTCTTCATAGTTGGGGTGGTGGATTCTGAGCCAAAAATGGCATCTTTTTTAAAAAATAGAATATATGAAAATATTTGTCATTATTACTTATCTTATCAATATACTTATTTGGAAAATCTCTCCTTCAGTTTTCATACAGGAGAAAAGTTTCAGGGAGAAATCTCCTATGTGTATTTTTTCTTTGGGCTTAGTTGTTTAGTAAACAAGGATGTTATTCTGGGTTATGAGCATCTCTTACGAGGAGGTCTGTAAGAAACTGATGGGAATGGTTTTTGGAATTAGACAGATTTACAAGACAATGTTCAAATCTTGAGTATGGAAAAAATAAAAATCTTGGATACCTAGGTAAGTTTTGGAAATCAAAACATGCTAAGATCCAACATTCTAATGATCCTTTAATCAGCTGGTTAATAGTATGTTCATATTTACTTCTAAATTATCCCATTCTTAAGAACTGCCTTTTATCTCTATCCAAATTCCTCCAAATATTCTACAACTTCCTTCCTTCCTTCCTTCCTTCCGTCCTTCCTTCCTTCCTTCCTTCCTTCCTTCCTTCCTTCCTTCCTTCCTTCCTCCCTCCCTCCCTCCCTAACTCCCTCCCTCCCTCCCTCCCTCTCTCATATGGTGATCTTTTGGTATTTACTTTTTATTCTGGTGCCTAACCTCACAAAAGTAGCATTATATAAAGCACAAGTTTTGTTGTTTTTTTTTTTGGTTTCTTTTTTTTTTTTAATTATACTTTAAGTTTTAGGGTACATGTGCACAACATGCAGGTTTGTTACATATGTATACATGTGCCATGTTGGTGTGCTGCACCCATTAACTCATCATTTAACATTAGGTATACCTCCTAATGCTATCCCTCCACCCTCCCACCACCCCACAACAGGCCCCAGTGTGTGATGTTCCCCTTCCTGTGTCCATGTGTTTTCATTGTTCAATTCTCACCTATGAGTGAGAACATGTGGTGTTTGGTTTTTTGTCCTTGCAATAGTTTTCTGAGAATGATGGTTTCCAGCTTCATCCATGTCCCTACAAAGGACATGAACTCATCATTTTTTATGGCTGCATAGTATTCCATGGTGTATATGTGCCACATTTCCTTAATCCAGTCTATCACTGTTGGACATGTGGGTTGGTTCCAAGTCTTTGCTATTGTGAATAGTGCCACAATAAACATACATGTGCAAGTGTCTTTATAGAAGCACGATTTATAGTCCTTTGCGTATATACCCAGTAATGGGATGGCTTGGTCAAATGGTATTTCTAGTTTTAGATCCCTGAGGAATCGCCACACTGACTTCCACAATGGTATAACTAGTTTACAGTCCCACCAACAGTGTAAAAGTGTTCCTATTTCTCCACATCCTCTCCAGCACCTGTTGTTTCCTGACTTTTTAGTGATCACCATTCTAACTGGTGTGAGATGGTATCTCATTGTGGTTTTGATTTGCATTTCTCTGATGGCCAGTGATGATGAGCATTTTTTCATGTGTCTTTTGGCTGCATAAATGTGTTCTTTTGAGAAGTGTCTGTTCATATCCTTCACCCACTTTTTGATGGGGTTGTTTGTTTTTTTCTTGTAAATTTGTTTGAGTTCATTGTAGATTCTGGATATTAGACCTTCGTCAGATGAGTAGATTGCAAAAATGTTCTCCCATTCTGTAGGTTGCCTGTTCACTCTGATGGTAGTTTCTTTTGCTGTGCAGAAGCTCTTCAGTTTAAATTAGATCCCATTTGTCAATTTTGGCTTTTGTTGCCATTGCTTTTGTGTTTTAGACATGAAGACCTTGCCCATGCCTATGTCCTGAATGGTATTGCCTAGGTTTTCTTCTAGGGTTTTTATGGTTTTAGGTCTAACATGTAAGTCTTTAATCCATCTTGAGTTAATTTTTGTATAAGGTTGTAAGGAAGGGATCCCATTTCAGCTTTCTACATATGGCTAGCCAGTTTTCCCAGAACCATTTATTAAATAGGGAATCCTTTCCCCATTGCTTGTTTTTCTCAGGTTTGTCAAAGATCAGATAGTTGTAGATATGTGGCATTATTTCTGAGGACTCTGTTCTGTTCCATTGGTCTATATGTCTGTTTTGGTACCAGTACCATGCTGTTTTGGTTACTGTAGACTTGTAGTATAGTTTGAAGTCAGGTAGCATGATGCCTCCAGCTTTGTTCTTTTGGCTTAGGATTGACTTGGCAATGCAGGCTCTTTTTTCTTCCATATGAACTTTAAAGTAGTTTTTTCCAATTCTGTGAAGAAAGTCATTGGTAGCTTGATGGGGGTGGCATTGAATCTATAAATTACCTTGGGCAGTATGGCCATTTTCACGATATTGATTCTTCCTACCCATGAGCATGGAATGTTCTTCCATTTGTTTGTATCCTCTTTTATTTCATTGAGCAGTGATTGGTAGTTCTCCTTGAAGAGGTCCTTCATGTCCCTTGTAAGTTAGATTCCTAGGTATTTTATTCTCTTTGAAGTAATTGTGAATGGGAGTTCACTCATGATTTGGCTCTCTGTCTGCTATTGGTGTATAAGAATGCTTGTGATTTTTGCACATTGATTTTGTATCCTGAGACTTTGCTGAAGTTGCCTATCAGCTTAAGGAGATTTTGGGTTGAGACAATGGGGTTTTCTAGATATACAATCATGTCATCTGCAAACAGGGACAATTTGACTTCCTCTTTTCCTAATTGAATACTCTTTATTTCCTTCTCCTGCCTGATTGCCCTGGCCAGAACTTCCAACACTATGTTGAATAGGAGTGGTGAGAGAGGGTATCCCTGTCTTTTGCCAGTTTTCAAGGGTAATGCTTCCAGTTTTTGCCCATTCAGTATGATATTGGCTGTGGTTTTGTTATAGATAGCCCTTATTATTTTGAGATACGTCCCATCAATACCTAATTTATTGAGAGTTTTTAGCATGAAGGGTTGTTGAATTTTGTCAAAGGCCTTTTCTGCATCTATTGAGATAATCATGTGGTTTTTGTCATTGGTTCTCTTTATCTGCTGGATTACGTGTATTGATTTGCGTATGTTGAACCAGCCTTGCATCCCAGAGATGAAGCCCACTTGATCACGGTGGATAAGCTTTTTGATGTGCTGCTGGATTCAGTTTGCCAGTATTTTATTGAGGATTTTTGCATCAATGTTCATCAAGGATATTGGTCTAAAATTCTCTTTTTTGGTTGTGTCTCTGCCTGGCTTTGGTATCAGGATGATGCTGGCCTCATAAAATGAGTTAGGGAGGATTCCCTCTTTTTCTACTGATTGGAATAGTTTCAGAAGGAATGGTACCAGCTCCTCCTTGTACCTCTGGTAGAATTCGGCTGTGAATCCATCTGGTCCTGGACTTTTTTTGGTTAATAAGCTATTAATTATTGCCTCAATTTCAGATCCTATTATTGGTCTATTCAGAGATTCAAATTCTTCCTGGTTTAGTCTTGGGAGGGTGTATGTGTCAAGGAATTTATCCATTTCTTCTAGATTTTGTAGTTTGAGTAGAGGTGTTTATAGTATTCTCTGATGGTAGTTTGTATTTCTGTGGGATCGGTGGTGATATCCCCTTTATCATTTTTTATTGCATCTATTTGATTCTTCTCTCTTTTCTTCTTTATTAGTCTTTCTAGCGGTCTATCAATTTTGTTGATCTTTTCAAAAAACCAGCTCCTGGATTCATTGATTTTTTGAAGGGTTTTTTGTGTCTCTATTTCCTTTGGTTCTACTCTGATCTTAGTTATTTCTTGCCTTCTGCTAGCTTTTGAATGTGTTTGCTCTTGCTTCTCTAGTTCTTTTAATTGTGATGTTAGAGTGTCAATTTTAGATCTTTCCTCCTTTCTCTTGTGGGCATTTACTGGTATAAATTTCCCTCTGCACACTGTTTTGAATGTGTCCCAGAGATTCTGGTATGTTGTGCCTTTGTTGTCGTTGGTTTCAAAGAACATCTTTATTTCTGCCTTCATTTCGTTATGTACCCAGTAGTCATTCAGGAGCAGGTTGTTCAGTTTCCATGTAGTTGAGCGGTTTTCATTGGGTTTCTTCATCCTGAGTTCTAGTTTGATTGCATTGTGGTCTGAGAGACAGTTTGTTATAATTTCTGTTCTTTTACATTTGCTGAGGAGTGCTTCACTTCCAACTATGTGGTCAATTTTGGAATAGGTGTCATGGGGTGCTGAAAAGAATGTATATTCCATTGATTTGGAGTGGAAAGTTCTGTAGATGTCTAATAGGTCTGTTTGGTACAGAGCTCAGTTCAATTCCTGGGTATTTTGTCAGCTTTCTGTCTCATTGATCTGTCTAATGTTGACAGTGGGGTGTTAAAGTCTCCCATTATTATTGTGTGGGAGTCTAAGTCTCTTTGTAGGTCTCTAAGGACTTGCTTTATGAATCTGGGTGCTCCTGTATTGGATGCATATATATTTAGGATAGTTAGTTCTTCTTGTTGAATTGATCCCTTTACCATTATGTAATGGCCTTCTTTGTCTCTTTTGATCTTTGTTGGTTTAAAGTCTGTTTTATTAGAGACTAGGATTGCAACCCCTGCCTTTTTTTGTTTTCCATTTGGTTGGTAGATCTTCCTCCGTCCCTTTATTTTGAGCCTATGTCTGTGTCTGCATGTGAGATGGGTTTCCTGAATACAGCACAGTCATGGGTCTTGACTCTTTATCCAATTTGCCAGTCTGTGTCTTTTAATTGGAGCATTTAGCCCATTTACATTTAAGGTTAATATTGTTATGTGTGAATTTGATCCTGTCATTATGATGTTAGCTGGTTATTTTGCTCGTTAGTTGATGCAGTTTCTTCCTAGTCTCGATGGTCTTTACAATTTGGCATGTTTTTGCAGTGGCTGGTACCGGTTGTTCCTTTCCATGTTTAGTGCTTCCTTCAGGAGCTCTTTTAGGGCAGGCCTGGTGTTGACAAAATCTCTGAGCATTTGCTTGTCTGTAAAGTATTTTATTTCTCCTTCACTTATGAAGCTTAGTTTGGCTGGATATGAAATTCTGGGTTGAAAATTCTTTTCTTTAAGAATGTTGAATATTGTCCCCCACTCTCTTCTGGCTCGTAGAGTTTCTGCTGCGAGGTTTGCTGTTAGTGTGATGGGCTTCCCTTTGTGGGTAACGCGACCTTTCTCTCTGGCTGCCCTTAACATTTTTTCCTTCATTTCAGCTTTGGTGAATCTGACAATTATGTGTCTTGGAGTTGCTCTTCTCGAGGAGTATCTTGGTGGCGTTCTCTGTATTTCCTGAATCTGAATGTTGGCCTGCCTTGCTAGTTTGGGGAAGTTCTCCTGGATAATATCCTGCAGAGTGTTTTCCAACTTGTTTCCATTCTCCCTGTCACTTTCAGGTACACCAATCAGATGTAGATTTGGTCTTTTCACATAGTCCCATGTTTCTTGGAGGCTTTGTTCATATCTTTTTATTCTTTTTTCTCTAAACTTCTCTTCTCGCTTCATTTCATTCATTTGATCTTCCATCACTGATATCCTTTCTTCCAGTTGATCGAATTGGCCACTGAGGCTTGTGCATTCATCACCTAGTTCTTATGCCGTGGTTTTCAACTCCATCAGGTCCTTTAATGTCTTTTCTTCATTGGTTATTCTAGTTATCCATTCATCTAATTTTTTTTCAAGGTTTTTAACTTCTTTGCCATAGGTTTGAACTTCCTCCTTTAGCTCAGAGTAGTGTGATCATCTGAAGCCTTCTTCTCTCAACTCGTCAAAGTCGTTTTCCATCCACCTTTGTTCTCTTACTGGTGAGGAGCTGCATTCCTTTGGAGGAGGAGAGGCACTCTGATTTTTAGAGTTTTCAGTTTTTCTGCTTTGTTTTTTCCCCCTCTTTGTGGTTTTATCTACCTTTGGTCTTTGATGATGGTGACCTACAGATGGGGTTTTGGTGTGGATGTCCTTTCTGTTTGTTAGTTTTCCTTCTAACGGTCAGGACCCTCAGCTGCAGGTCTGTTGGAGTTTGCCAGAGGTCCACTCCAGACCCTGTTTGCCTGGGTATCAGCAGCAGAGGCTGCAGAACAGCGGATATTGGTGAACAGCAAATGTTGCTGCCTGATCGTTCCTCTGGAAGTTTTGTCTCAGAGGAGTACCTGGCCGTGTGAGGTGTCAGTCCGCCCCTACTGGGGGGTGCCTCCCAGTTAGGCTACTCGGGGGTCAGGGATCCACTTGAGGAGATAGTCTGTCCATTCCCAGATCTCAAGCTGCGTGCTGGGAGAACCACTACTCTCTTCAAAGCTGTCAGACAGGGACATTCAAGTCTGCAGAGGTTTCTGCTGCCTTTTGTTTGGCTATGCCCTGCCCGCAGAGGTGGAGTCTACAGAGGCAGGTAGGCCTCCTTGAGCTGCAGTGGGCTCCACCCAGTTCGTGCTTCCAGGCCGCTTTGTTTACCTACTCAAGCCTCGGCAATGGTGGGTGCCCCTCCCCCAGCCTCACTGCCGCCTTGCAGTTTGATGTCAGACTGCTGTGCTAGCAATGAGCGAGGCTCCGTGGTCATAGGACCCTCTGAGCTAGGCACAGGATATAATCTCCTGGTGTGCCGTTTGCTAAGACCTTTGGAAAAGCGCAGTATTAGGGTGGGAGTGACCCGATTTTCCAGGTGCCATCTGTTATCCCTTTCTTTGACTAGGAAAGGGAATTCCCTGACCCCTTGTGCTTCCCGGGTGAGGCGATGCCTCGCCCTGCTTTGGCTCACGCTTGGTGCGTTGCACCCACTGTCCTGCACCCACTGTCTGACATTCCCCAGTGAGATGAACCTGGTACCTCAGTTGGAAATGCAGAAATCACCCATCTTCTGCATCACCCACACTGCGAGCTGTAGACTGAAGCTGTTCCTATTCGGCCATCTTGGCTTGACCTGAAAGCACAATTTTTAATTATTGAGAGTGTCCATTGAAACCTTACTGTTGGTAATGATGAGATTGAACATTTCCATTTCCAACATCTCATAATTTTTAGTAGCCAATTTTCTTTGATTAGTCTGTTTATTTAAGTATTCTTATTTTTCTACCCAGGTTATTTAAGTATTCTTATATTTCTATACAATATTTTTTATTTAGATCATATCTTTTAAACCCCAGGTATGAATGCCCCTCCTCCCCTCCTCCCGCAGCTCCCTTCATCCCTTCCTCCCTTCCTTCCTTCCTTCTTTCCTCCCTTCTTCTTTTTTTACTTTCAAGATATTCAACCCACTTTATTGATGGCTTCTCACTTCTGCATTTTAGAGCTTTTAGAGTACATAACATCTGGAAAATCTGTTTTGAAGTTTCCAACTACAATATTCTTACCATTAATAGTTTCATATCTTTGTTCAAATTATTTCTTCCACCTGAAATGTCTAAGCTCTATCTAAGTGGTTTCTAACACAGAAACATTTTTATTTTTATATAATAGCTATCAAGATTTAACATTGTGATATCATGATATATTTTATGAAATCTGTGAAATACATGGGTTCAATAAATATTGAATTATATATTTTTAAGATGTAAAACTTATTTTGTTTTATGTTTATCTCTAATACAATAAGCCTAAAATTAATTTTAGTGTAATACATGAAAATAGAATCTAATTTTTGCTCATTGAATGTAAGCAGTTGTACAAATGTTGAATAACATTTTGTTTTTGTTGATAAAACTGTGAGGGTCCGGGAACAGTGGTTCATGCCTGTAATCCCAGAACCTTGGGAGGCCAAGGCAGGAGAATCATGTGAGGTCAGGAGTTCAAGACCAGCCTAGACAACATACTGAGAGGCTGTCTCTACAAAAAATTTAAAAAATTAGCCCAGTGTGGTGGCTCATGCCTGTAGTCCCAGCTACTCTGGAGGCTGAAGGCTGAGGTGGGAGGATCTCTTGAGCCTGGGAAGTTGAGGCTGCAGTGAGCTGTGATTGTGCCACTACGCTCTAGCTTGGGTGATAGAACAAGACTCTGTCTCAGAAAATAAATAAATAAATAAATAAACTGAAAAACCACACTAAAGTCTGTGAGGGAATGAAATTTAAATAGGAAATGACAAAACAAAACAAAACCTTTTGCTAAAGAAATAGTGCTAAGCAGTGAACCCATTTAATTATTAAAACTAAAATAAATCTGACAAATTTGGCTATGGAATAGAATATATGTTATACAGTCTGATAATATGAATGTAAGTATATGTATATATGCTACATAAACTATAACTATATTACATATGTATTTATAGTTAGGAGGGAAAAAGGAAAGAAAGTGTGGAAGGAGTATAAATATACTGATTTCAGCTTTCATACTTGGGGTTTAAAAGATATGATCTAAATAAAAAATACTGTAAAGAAATATAAGAATACTTAAACAAAAATAAGAATACTTAAGTAAACAAAGAAAAAATAAGAAAAATAAGAATACTTAAATAAACAGACACTAATCAAAGAAAATTTGCTACTAAATATTATGAGAAGTTGGAAACGAAAATGTTCAATCTCATCATTACCAACATTAAGGTTTCAATGGACACTCAATAACTAAATCTTGTGCTTTATATAATGCTGCTTTTGTGAGGTTAGGCACCAGAATAAAAAGTAAATACCATAAAATCACCATATGAAATACCAAAATGAAACAAAGTAAAAAAATATATGGACCATACATTTAAAGATTATAGACAATATGATAGAATTAAGGCTAGACACATCTGTCATATTAACAAATTCTAATGTGCTAAGTGCACCTATAAAAAGAAAAATGTATGGTTTAAGAAGCCAAATAAAATTTTGTATTATATTCAAGATATACCTAAAAATTATTGCAGAGACACACATAGGCTCAAAATAAAAGGATGGAGGAAGATCTACCAAGCAAATGGAAAACAAAAAAAGGCAGGGGTTGCAATCCTAGTCTCTGATAAAACAGACTTTAAACCAACAAAGATCAAAAGAGACAAAGAAGGCCATTACATAATGGTAAAGGGATTAATTCAACAAGAAGAGCTAACTATCCTAAATATATATGCACCCAATACAGGAGCACCCAGATTCATAAAGCAAGTCCTGAGTGACCTACAAAGAGACTTAGACTCCCACACATTAATAATGGGAGATTTTAACACCCCACTGTCAACATTAGACAGATCAACGAGACAGAAAGTCAACAAGGATACCCAGGAATTGAACTCAGCTCTGCACCAAGCGGACCTAATAGACATCTACAGAACTCTCCACCCCAAATCAACAGAATATACATTTTTTTCAGCACCACACCACACCTATTCCAAAATTGACCATATACTTGGAAGTAAAGCTCTCCTCAATAAATGTAAAAGAACAGAAATTGTAACAAACTGTCTCTCAGATCACAGTGCAATCAAGCTAGAACTCAGGATAAAGAATCTCACTCAAAACCGCTCAACTACGTGGAAACTGAACAACCTGCTCCTGAATGACTACTGGGTACATAACAAAATGAAGGCAGAAATAAAGATGTTCTTTGAAACCAACGAGAACCAAGACACAACATACCAGAATCTCTGGGATGCATTCAAAGCAGTGTGTAGAGGGAAATTTATAGCACTAAATGCCCACAAGAGAAAGCAGGAAAGATCCAAAATTGACACCCTAACATCACAATTAAAAGAACTAGAAAAGCAAGAGCAAACACATTCAAAAGCTAGCAGAAGGCAAGAAATAACTAAAATCAGAGCAGAACTGAAGGAAATAGAGACACAAAAAACCCTTCAAAAAATAAATGAATCCAGGAGCTGGTTTTTTGAAAGGATCAACAAAATTGATAGACCGCTAGCAAGATTAATAAAGAAAAAAAGAGAGAAGAATCAAATAGATGCAATAAAAAATGATAAAGGGGATATCACCACCGATCCCACAGAAATACAAACTACCATCAGAGAATATTACAAACACCTCTATGCAAATAAACTAGAAAATCTAGAAGAAATGGATAAATTCCTCAACACATACACCCTCCCAAGACTAAACCAAGAAGAAGTTGAATCTCTGAATAGACCAATAACAGGAGCTGAAATTGTGGCAATAATCAATAGCTTACCAACCAAAAAAAGTCCAGGACCAGATGGGTTCACAGCCGAATTCTACCAGAGGTACAAGGAGGAGCTGGTACCATTCCTTCTGAAACTATTCCAATCAATAGAAAAAGAGGGAATCCTCCCTAACTCATTTTATGAGGCCAGCATCATCCTGATACCAAAGCCTGGCAGAGACACAACAAAAAAAGAGAATTTTAGACCAATATCCTTGATGAACATTGATGCAAAAATCCTCAATAAAATACTGGCAAACAGAATCCAGCAACATATCAAAAAGCTTATCCACCATGATCAAGTGGGCTTCATCCCTGGGATGCAAGGCTGGTTCAATATACGCAAATCAATAAATGTAATCCAGCATATAAACAGAACCAAAGACAAAAACCACATGATTATCTCAATAGATGCAGAAAAGGCCTTTGACAAAATTCAACAACCCTTCATGCTAAAAACTCTCAATAAATTAGGAATTGATGGGACGTATCTCAAAATAATAAGCTATTTATGACAAACCCACAGCCAATATCATACTGAATGGGCAAAAACTGGAAGCATTCCCTTTGAAAACTGGCACAAGACAGGGATGCCCTCTCTCGCCACTTCTATTCAACATAGTGTTGGAAGTTCTGGCCAGGGCAATTAGGCAGGAGAAGGAAATCAAGGGTATTCAATTAGGAAAAGAGGAAGTCAAATTGTCCCTGTTTGCAGATGACATGATAGTATATCTAGAAAACCCCATTGTCTCAGCCCAAAATCTCCTTAAGCTGATAAGCAACTTCAGCAAAGTCTCAGGATACAAAATCAATGTGCAAAAATCACAAGCATTCTTATACATCAATAACAGACAAACAGCCAAATCATGAGTGAACTCCCATTCACAATTGCTTCAAAGAGAATAAAATACCTAGGAATCCAACTTACAAGGGATGTGAAAGACCTCTTCAAGGAGAACTACAAACCACTGCTCAAGGAAATAAAAGAGGATACAAACAAATGGAAGAACATTCCATGCTCATAGGTAGGAAGAATCAATATCATGAAAATGGCCATCCTTCCCAAGGTAATTTACAGATTCAATGCCATCCCCATCAAGCTACCAATGACTTTCTTCACAGAATTGGAAAAAACTACTTTAAAGTTCATATGGAACCAAAAAAGAGCCCGCATCGCCAAGTCAATCCTAAGCCAAAAGAACAAAGCTGGAGGCATCACGCTACCTGACTTCAAACTATACTACAAGGCTACAGTAACCAAAACAGCATGGTACTGGTACCAAAACAGAGATATAGATCATTGGAACAGAACAGAGCCATCAGAAATAATGCCACATATCTACAACCATCTGATCTTTGACAAACCTGAGAAAAACAAGAAATGGGGAAAGGATTCCCTATTTAATAAATGGTGCTGGGAAAACTGGCTAGCCGTATGTAGAAAGCTGAAACTGGATCCCTTCCTTACACCTTATACAAAAATCAATTCAAGATGGATTAAAGACTTAAATGTTAGACCTAAAACCATAAAAACCCTAGAAGAAAACCTAGGCAATACCATTCAGGACATAGGCATGGGCAAGGACTTCATGTCTAAAACACCAAAAGCAATGGCAACAAAAGCCAAAATTGACAAATGGGATCTAATTAAACTCAAGAGCTTCTGCACAGCAAAGGAAACTACCATCAGAGTGAACAGGCAACCTACAAAATGGGAGAAAATTTTTGCAACCTACTCATCTGACAAAGGGCTAATATCCAGAATCTACAATAAACTCCAACAAATTTACAAGAAAAAAACAAACAACCCCATCAAAAAGTGGGCGAAGGACATGAACAGACACTTCTCAAAAGAAGACATTTATGCAGCCAAAAAACACATGAAAAAATGCTCACCATCACTGGCCATCAGAGAAATGCAAATCAAAACCACAATGAGATACCATCTCACACCAGTTAGAATGGCAATCATTAAAAAGTCAGGAAACAACAGGTGCTGGAGAGGATGTGGAGAAATAGGAACACTTTTACACTGTTGGTGGGACTGTAAACTAGTTCAACCCTTGTGGAAGTCAGTGTGGCGATTCCTCAGGGATCTAGAACTAGAAATTCCATTCGACCCAGCCATCCCATTACTGGGTATATACCCAAAGGACTATAAATCATGCTGCTATAAAGACACATGCACACGTATGTTTATTGCCGCATTATTCACAATAGCAAAGACTTGGAACCAACCCAAATGTCCAACAATGATAGACTGGATTAAGAAAATGTGGCACATATACACCATGGAATACTATGCAGCCATAAAAAATGATGAGTTCATGTCCTTTGTAGGGACATGGATGAAATTGGAAATCATCATTCTCAGTAAACTATCGCAAGAACAAAAAACCAAACACCGCATGTTCTCACTCATAGGTGGGAATTGAACAATGAGAACACATGGACACAGGAAGGGGAACATCACACTTCGGGGACTGTTGTGGGTTGGGGGGAGGGGGGAGGGATAGCATTGGGAGATATACCTAATGCTAGATGACGAGTTGGTGGGTGCAGCGCACCAGCATGGCACATGTATACATATGTAACTTACCTGCACATTGGGCACATGTACCATAAAACCTAAAGTATAATAATAATAATAATAATAATAATAAAAGAAAAAAAAAGAAATAGTGAAATAAAAAAAATTATTGAAAAATTTGAACGCACATCTACAGACAGATGAATATCAGGTAAATGCAACTGAACAGGAAGGAGTAGTTGTAAAATTACATAAGACAAAATCTGATTCAGTAAGAAGACAACAAATGAGATGAGGAGTACCACATAAAATGATAGTGAATGCAATAAACAGGGATAATATCATGAGTTTATTATAGTACCAACACTTATTAAACCAAGGGCTACAAAAATATAAGAAAAATAGAAACACATTGGAGATAGAGGCTTTATTTCAACTCACTCAGACCTTGACATTTCAAATGGCCCAAGAGTAGGTAAGAGTTTGAGAAACAAAAAATACAATTAACTAGAATAACTACAATTGATTACACTAAACACTATGCCCCCACAAAAGGGACTATAGTTTATTTGTAAGTGCTCATGGAACACTATAAAAGCAAAACACATGTGAGTCTTAGCACATCTCCAATTAATGTAGTATATTTTAAAATTCCTAACTTTAAAATCATAAAATTCCTAATTAAAGAAAGAAAAATGATTATGAAAGATGATCACTTTCATAATTATTTAACTGTTATTAGAACTTATAACCCTTAAAACATTATTAAATTATCTTGAGTAAAAAAGTACATTACTGAGATTTAAAGGCTAATTATCCATGCTTCTGATACTTTTTTTGGCTGGAGTCATTGTGATATATCCACCTCTATTTATTTTGTCTGCCTGTCTCTTAAGTGAATTCAATTCTGGATAGTTTGCCCATTTCCTAACTATATCTTCCTCTTTATTTATTTTGGAGCTTATACTTGTACAGCTTTCTTCCTATAATTAACATATTTATTAAGTTAATTTTTAGTATTGAGTTTTTTTATGATGTTAAAAAGATTTTATTGTTGTTATTGTTTTGCTTTGCTTTTTGAGTTGGAGTCTCACTCTGTCGCCAGGCTGGAGTGCAGTGACATGATATTGGCTTTCTGCAACCTCTGCCTCCGGGTTTCAAGCAATTCTCCTGCCTCAGCTTCCCAAGTAGCTGGAATTACAAGCGCACACCACCAAGCCCAGCTAATTTTTGTATTTGTAGTAGAGATGGGGTTTCATCATGTTGGCCAGGATGGTCTCCATCTCCTGACCTAGTGATCTGCCTGCCTCAGACTCCCAAAGTGCTGGGATTACAGGCATGAGCCACCATGCCCAGCCAAAATGTTTTGATTTACATATTCTAAGTGAATATTAGAAAAATTAGAGGTAAACTATAAATGCTGTTATTTTTATACAGTGTGAGAGAGCAGTATTCATTCACTTTGTTAAATTTATTAAATATAATTTAATGTATTTTTTCATTTTAGGTTAACCATTTTATCTAAAATAGTAAAAAATGTCTCATTAAAAAATTTATGTCACATTTCTGTTATTGTTTCTCATTTCAATGACTAGCAATTTCAGAACAATTTTAAAGAATAGGGTTCATAGTAAACCTCTCGACTTATTTCCTAATTTAATAAAAATATTTTTACTTTATTGTTAATATGTTGCTATGTATTGAAATGTATAGCATTAAAAATTTTTGTTTTTATTTTATCAGTTCACAAAGAGCTTAATGTTCTTTGTAAACTGGTAAAATCAAAAAGTACCATTATAAAAATTATATTATTCTTTGAATATGAATATGCTGTTGGTTTTATTTGCTAACATTTCATTAGGATATCTGAATTTATATTTAATTATCTCAAATCCTATTATTTTTCATAATTGTAGGTAAAAGAAATGCATTAGCAATTTCATAGAGCTTAACCAAGTATAATTAAGGTTACATTATAATTAATCTGTGTGTTTATTAACTTTGTCAGGCTTTTAAGTTTTGGGTAGTATTTAAAACATAGATTTTATTTATGTATTTGGCAAGCAAAAGTTGTATATATTTATGATGTAGAACACTATGCTTTGGGACAGTATCAGCACCAAAATAGTAATTTATAATTTCATTCTTAGAAATTATGCCAATATCAGGGTCAGATGCTGTTTTTGGATGCAGAAGATTTAAAAAGCGTTTAAAAACATGCTCATTGCCCTACAACTATTCATGTTTTCTATTTTTTCTTGAGTCAGTTTGGACTCTTTAACTATTTCATAGAGATTTGTCACTGTTATTAACATTTGTCACATATTAAATTCTCATAGTTTTGAAAATATATGCAATGTCTGTATATGTAGTTATTTATATGTTCTTAGTATCATTTGTGTTTTTATGTCTTTTTAAACTAGATTTCCCCCAAATTGGTATATTTTATAATTTTAATAAAATCTGACCTCAGATTTAATCATTGATAAGATATATTCTAATTTATTGATTACTGCTTTTGTATCCTAATTATTTCTTTTATATTTATTTGTTTTATTTTTTCCTTTCTAATTTAAATTGAATGTTCAGTTGATTTATTTTTACTCTTTTCTATTAAAATATTCAAAACTTCAAATTTTCTTTGGCCATATCTCATAAATAATGATGACTACTGTTTTAAAAATCATCTTCCCTAAAAACTTTGTATATGGCAATTTTGTGGTTTAAAGGAATATGATTTCACCCCTTATCATTCAACAATAAAAATATAAAATTCTATCATAAAATTCCAATTTAAATATTTTGCATTAAAGTAATGTGACCAGCAAAATCGATTTATTTGTTCTTCAAAATTTTATTTTATACCTTTAATTGACAAATTACATTGTATATGATGATTTGATATACACATATATTTTGAAATGACTACCACAATCAAGTCAATTAACATCTATCTCCTCGCTTAGATACCACTTTTGTTTTGTTTTGTTTTCCTTTTTTTCTAGTGAAAACATATCCAATAGGGTAGTGTTGAATATAGTCCTCATGCAGTATATTACCTCTCCAAAACTTGTCTTACTAGAGTTGATGTCCTTTGACAAACATTTCTCCATTTTCTCCACACCTCAATCCCTGCTACCATTTTACTCTTAGCTTCTAGAGTTTGACCTTTATAGATTCAACATGTAAGTGAGAAAGTACAGAATTTCTCTTTGTACATCTGACATTTCACTTAGCATAATGCCTTCAGGTTTCATCCATATTGTCACAAATCGTAGAATTTTCATTTTTATCACTGAATCATATTCTACGTGTGTGTACTGCAAATTCTTTATCCATTTATTCATTGATGGTACAAAACTGAGTTTTTTGGTGTTCATTGACATTTTATGTATTGTCTGAAAACTTATGTATTATTGACTGCTACAAAAAATGTTAGCAGTCAATGGGAGCTTATACAGAAAGTATATTTACTTTTATTAGGGAATACAACAATGCAAAACTTTGAATTTAACTTGTTAAAAATATCAATAATGCTTTCTGTGTCTTAAAATTTTTGATTTATCTCTTTGATGATGCTTTTTTTTCATCTTGCTTTTTTTTCATCTATCTTTATCACTTACCACTTGTTCCTATCATACATTTAATGAACAAACATGTCTTCCCAGCCTGAGACAGTAAGGGGAATGAGGGCAGAGCTCTGTGGGCCTCTCTTCAGACTTTCTGCTTAGACATTGTACTGTGATACTAACTAGCATCAACAGCACCAACTGGAATCCAAGACTTCTCTAATGAACTGAAATTATCCATAGCTGCATCTTTGGAAGTGAGAGAAATATTAATTTTTCATAAATTAGTATACAAATGAAAGAAAAAATAACAGGGTTGGCAATGTACATTTCAGGGGAAACATTCCTATTCAACCTGTCTGCTTTTATACACTTCTCAATCTGGGATTTTGACACAGCGAAAAATGCAGGTGAGAGTATAGAGATGGGTAAGGGGTGATAACTCAGACCCTGTGGCTTACTACCTGATATGGTTTGGATTTGCATCCCCACCCAAATCTCATGTTGAGGCGGGGCCTGGTAGTAGGTATTTGAATCATGGGGGCAGATTTTCCCTTGTTGTTCTGATAGTGAGTTCTCAAGAGATCTGATGGTTTAAAAGTGTGTGGCACTTCCCCCCTTGCTCTCTTTTCCTCCTGCTTTGCCATGGTAAGACATGCTTGTTTCTCCTTGGCCTTCTCCCATGATTATAAGTTTCCTGCAGCCTCTCAGTCATGCTTCCTGTTAAGTCATTGCAACCATGAGTCAGTTAAACCTCTTTTCTTAATAAATTACCCAGTTTCAGGTAGTTCTTTATAGCAGTGTGAAAATGGACTAATACACTACCTGAACATTTTTCATTCTCTCTTTCTGCTCCCCCTAATCGGAAAGAATGTATATTTTATTTTCTTTCTTAATGGAAACTTCTCAATTGTCATTTCTTCTTCTTTAGAAGGGGTGACAATTTCACTTAAATTTTACCTTTCTACTTGGAAGGACTGCTGGGAAAAATAACTAAAAATCTCTAGATTTCTAAAAGGACAGAATAGATGCTGAGTTATTTATAAAACATATCCCTATTACATTGTTTTCAACTTTTAGGGTCAAGCTATTGAAAAGGTGAGAAACACTTTATTGTGATTACTGGACAAAATGTAAATTATTAACTTTGAGCATATAAAGATAAAAGTATGGTGGATAGATATTAGTTAGCTAGAGGAGGCAGCAATGGTGTAGGTTAACGTTTTCCTTTCATAAAGTTGGAGTCAAAGATTCTACCTTTGTTAAATGGGACAAGGAATGAAGATTTAAGTTGATCATTTATAATTGCACAGATCAGTGGGAAAACTAGAATAGTGATATAATTTTAATTGAAGAAATGGATGAGTAGACAGAAATTAAGTGATAAGTTCTAAAGTTGGGAGGTCATGAATTAGGGGTTAAATCATATTAGAGTAATGGAAGATCACTAAAAGGACTAAAATTTTCTTTTAAATTTTTTTAAGTGGTTGCTTTCTGGGGAGTTAAGAGATGGGGTAATGAATTATTGATTTAAACTTATCTTTTCTGTATTTTTAATTTTTTTAAAAAAGTAAAGGATATTTATATTGTCCTTTATATGTATATAAAATATTAAATATGCCCTTGGTATTGATTCTTGTGATAGACTAAAAATATTAAATAAAAATCAAACAAATACAAAACCAACAGCAACAATAAAAATAAAATAACAGTGCCGCTATCCCAACAAGAGATAATCACTACTGTGGGTGCTACCAAGAATTCTTATACCCCTTTTCCCTTTTTAGCCCCTCTGACTACCCTTTGTCTATATTTACAAACAAGTACCTCCCCACCAAACTTCATGTAGCAGCTCAAACTTACTCATTCTTCAGATCTTACCTTCCTATAAAAAGACTTTAGGACAACATTAATTTGGTCCCTAAGAAAACTCAAAATGATTTTTAAAGGTCTCTACCATAGGTAATTACATTTGATTTTTAATTCAGAGAGAAATGAAGATTTCCAACTATTAAACCCTCAATTCTACCTCTTAGTGTCAATTCTATTTCACTTGGGGTGTGTATGTGTGTGTATGTATAGATATATATACCATTTATCATTCATATAACAAATGCTTATTAAGTATCTATATGTACTATCATGCTTCTCATCACACAGTTTATAATTTGGTTGAGAAAACAAATAATAAATATGCAAATAAGTAAATGTGTAAAATATTGGGAAGGATGCTTTGAGATGAGCTGGGTCTACTTTACATTGTCTTGTCACTGAAGTCCTCTCTGTGGGAATGATTTTTGTGTTGAGACCTAAAAGATGAGAAGATGCCAGTTATGTGTAGAATATCATGAAGTGTTCTCACGTATAGGGAACAACATCTACAAGGGCCTTACCTATGAAAAGAAGTATTTGCGTTCAAGAAACTGAAGGAAAACCAATTTGATTAGACCATGGTGAGCAAAGGGAGCAATAATGGAACCCAAATCCGTCACTTACCTCTTATACTTTTGCATAAGGAATAATTTCCCAAAGCTTAATTCCCTCCTTCCTTTTCACAAAAATTAGGTGAAATTGATGTAACATAAAATTAATTATTTTAAAGTGAACAGTGATGTGGAATTTAGTATCTTCACAGTGTTGTGTAGCCATCACATTTACCTCATTCCAGAACATTTTTATCACCCCAAAAGAAAGTCCTGGGCCCTTTAAGCAGTTATTTTCCATTGCCCTATAGTGAATATTTTATACAAATGGAATCATATAATATGTGATGTTTTGTGTCTGCCTTCTTTCACTCAGCATAATGTTCTCCAGATTTATCCATATTATAGCACATGTCAGCTCTTTATTACTTTTTATGGATGAATAATATTTCATTATATGTATATACCAAAATTTGTTTCTCCATTTATCCATTGATGGACATTTGTGTTGTTTCCACCCTTTGGTTACTATGAATAATTCTGTTTTGACCATGCATGTACATGTAGTTATTGAATACCTGTTTTTAATTCTTCTGGACATATACCTAGAAATGGAATTGGTGGACATACGGTAATTCTATGTTCAGCTTTTTGAAGAACTGCCAAAATGTTTTCCACAGTTGGCTGAACCACTTTACATTATCACCGCAATGTATGAAGTTTCCAATTTTTCCATTTCCTCACCAACACTTTTTATTTTCCACTTTTATTTTTATGTTAACCATCTCAGAGAGTTTAAAGTGGTATCTCATTGTGGTTCTGATTTGTATTTCCCTGATAAATAATGATGTTGTGGCTTTTTAAATTTGCTTATTGGCTATTTGTATATCTTTGGAGAAATTTGTACACTTAAGTCTTGTGCCATTTTAAACTTAGATTGTTTTATCTTTGTCGTTGAGATATAGTTTTTCCTTTTGTATTTTGGATATTAGAACTATATCAGATATATGATTTTCAAATATTCTTTTTTTCTAGTATAGATTGCCTTTTCACCTTCTTGATAATATCCTTTAGTGAACAAAATTTTTAAATTCTGGTGAAGTCCACTGTATTTTTCTTGTGCTTTTGGTGTCATATCTAAGAATTCATCGACAAACTCACTGTCATGAAGATTTGTCTCTTCTGAGTTTTGTATTTTTATCTCTTATGTATCGGTCATTGATTCATTTTGAGTTAATTTTTGTATATAGGGTGTGAGTAGTGGTCTGATATGATTTGGGTGTTTTGTCTTCTACAAATGTCATGTTGAAATGTGACCTCTGATGTTGGAGGTGACCCTAGTGGGATATGTTTGGGTCATGGTGGCAGATCCCTCATGAATGGCTTGGTGTTGTCCTCATGGTAATGAGTGAGTTCTCACTCTGTGAGTTCGTGTGAGATCTGGTTGTTTGAAAGAGCCTGGCACATTCTCCCTCTTTCTCTTTCTCTCCCTCTCTCCATGTGACACATCAGCTCCCCCTTTGCGTTTTGCCATAATTGTAAGCTCCTTGAGGCCTCACCAGAAGATGAGCAAATGCTGATTCTGTCCTTCCTGTACAGCTTGCAGAACTGTGAGCCAATTTTCTTAAAAAAAAAAAAAAATCTAGTTTTAGCTATTTAGCTATTACTTTATAGCAACACAAATGAACTAATACATGGTCCAACGTTATTTTTATTTTTTATTTGGATATCCAGTTATGGCAGCACTATTTCTTGAGAAGACTGTCGTTTCCCCATTGAATGATCTTGGCACCCTTATTGAGAATTAAGTGACTGTAGCCGTATGGGTTTATTTCCAGACTAAATCATATTCCGTTGGTCTATGTGTCAGTCTTCATGACAGTACTGTACTATTTTGATTACGGTAGCTTTGTAGTAAGTTTTGAAATTGGGAAGTGTTAATCCTCCAATACTTTGGGCTGAATTATATTCCTGCCAAATTCATATGTTGAAGCCCTAACCCACGATGTGATAGTATTTGGAGATGGGGCTTTTGTAAGGTAATTAAATTAGGATAAGGTCATGAGGGTAGGTTCCTCATGATGGGCATAGTGCCCTTACAAGAAGAGATGCTAGAGGACTTGCTCTTCCCCTTTACCTGCAGTGTGGGGATACAGTGAGATGGCAGCAGGAAGAGAGCCCTCATCAAAACTTGACCATACTGCACCTTGAAGTTGGACTTCCAACTTCTGGAACTATGAGAAAATAAATTACTGTATCTTGTTGTGGCAGCCTGAGCTAAAACATCCAATTTTTCTCTTCCTTATCAAGACTGTAATTTGCTATACAGGACCCTTTGTAATTCTATGAGAATGTGAGGATCAACATTTCAATTTCTACATAAAAAGATTGTTGGAATTTCGATAAGGATTGTGTTGAATCTGTAAATTGCTTTGTCATTGAAACAATATTATGTCTCTAACCCATAGACACATCCATGAATATCTTTCTACTTACTTAGGTCCTTAATTTATTTCTAGCAATGATTTGTAGTTTTCAGCATTCAAGTCTTTTAACTCCTTGGTTAAATTCACTCCTAGGTATTTTATTTTTTGAATGCTATTATAAATGGAGATTTTTTTACTTACTTTTTGGATTGTTCATTGCTGGTATGTAGGAACATGACTGATATTAGTATGTTTACCTTTTACCTTGAAGTTTTGTTGAATTAGTTTACTAACTCTAGTAGGTTTTTTTGTGTAGATTATTTGGGACTTTCTGGACCTAGGATTATGTAATCTGTGAAAGAGAGTTTTACTTCCCCATTTCTATTTTGAATGTATTTCTTTTTAATAAGTAGAAGATGATTCACTCTTTCTCATGAGATATTTGTGAGAAATGTAACACAACATTTACTGAGGTACTGGGAGGTACTTTTCATCTCCCAGAACCTAAGTAAGGCTTGTGTGACATTGCAAAGACATTTAACAAGCAAATACTGGTCAAGAGTACTGTAAATTTGGAGAATGTGGAGCTATGGAGAATGTAAATTAATAAAACTTTCCAAAAGACTAATATATAAGCATAGTACTGACCAGTAGTTCTATTATCAGGACATACACTAAGGAAATAATTGAAATTTTGAGATGGTTTATATATTGTATATAATGCTCATTTCAGCATTATTTCTAATGATAGATATTAAAGCAACAACCAAGAAGTTTAACAGGTGATTGTTAAATAGGTTGTTAATTGATCTTAAGATATTATACTGTATAATCATGAAAATGTTTGTTGTGGGTGTAGCATCCTATTAGTTTATATAAAAATATTTGAAAGGGCTATTTCTTCTTCATTCTTCCCCTTCTCCTCCTCCTCTCTATATTCACAAATGGATGAATAATTAATTATATATGCCAAAATATTATTAGTGGTTATCTCTGAGTAGTGGAATTAGTTACAACTTAATTTGCGACTTTTATAAGTCCTCACATCATCTGTACCTTATTATGCATGATTTTTAATAAGGAAAGAAACAGACATGTTATCTGAGAATATTTCACTAAAGAAAGCCATTTTCTCAAAATCTACACATTATAATTTTAAAACCATCAACTTTAAAAACTTTCTTACCAGTGCACTTTATTTTATGTGAAGGAAAATTTTCTCGGTGGCCTTTATTGTGTTGAGTTAATTGTGAAAGAGGTGAAAAAAAAGCGGGGGAGGGGAGAGACAGGCTTCAGTCATTTATCTTTTATGTTTTATTTTTTGCTGGAGCTAAATCTGCTCTGAATGTTCACTTAATGAAGGTTTTTGAAAAAAAAATAATGGAAATAACCACAGCATTTAGCTTTAGGAACTTAAAAGGGACAAGGCTGATAGAAATGTCAGTGAACAAAGTCCTTATATTTAACAATAGAAAACTGAGTCTACTTTAGCTTAAACGAATTATAATTGCAACTTAAAATTTGTTCAGTTTCTAAGAACAGAAGGTATTGAGGTAAGAAAACACTTCCTGGTTATAATGTCACATTTTGAATTTGGAAATTTATAACTACTGAGAAAAGTAAATCTTCCTAGCATTTGTTTATAAATTTTTGGTTTAGACTTTTGGTTAAAAAAATTTACAATTTGAGGTATTCTATCAAGAATGAGAATCCCTTTGAGTATCACTGTTCTTAATTTTATCATTCTAATTCATTCTTAAAAATATTACAATTTCTTCTTATCTTAAAAATGGGAAACATTAATATACTTATGTAATTTATCTACTTTATTTGTTCTGAAGGTTAAACATCTATGTTTCCTACATTTCTACAACCATTTCTATAGTAACCTATCAATATAGACATTAAGTAGTACTTAAATGAGAGGTATAAAATCTACAATATGTTTAACATGGCTGAGTTAACATTACTGGAAATCTTTGCATTTTGATAATCTCCAGTATTCTATACTTAGCAATTTTTTTGGCTATTTGAAATATAATTTATTCTGCCAAAAGTATATTAGAATGTAAATTAGTTAACACTTTATCTCATGTTAATGTGCTATGTCAAAAATGAACAGTTTGAATCTATAAGCCTGAAAAAATTACAGTGTGGCATAGTTTTTTTTTGCTTCAGTTTTCTACCTTTGAACTGACATGCAACAACTGTACCAACAGTAATGCCGGACCTATCTAAAACATCTGCATGCCAAAGTATGAATTTTCTCATGTTCAAATTAGGAACTATCCTCAGAGAATGGAGGCCTGCCAGGAGTGAAGCTTCTGCACTCTGGGAGCCAATAATGGAGCAATAAATGAAATAGAAAAAAAAAGCATAATATATTGGGCTAATATTTTTCTTAATTGAACAAACACATACTATTGAGTATTTGCTATTGCTAATAAAAGACTGTTATACATACACATTAATAAACTGCATTCAAGCATCATTCTGAAGAGGATTATGCTCTGCAATTCTCAGTCTGATTTTCAGGATAGTGACTGGAAATATTGGTGAATCTCTCTCTTAGAAATGTATAAAATGTTTATTGTTGTTGTTATTGGTAAAGAATATATAATTGCTTAAAAATAATTAACTTTACATGAATAACATATATATTTTACTAGACAGCACTTAAATATATACACTATATATTCATTCCAAAAAATATTTCTCAATCATGTAACTGTGTGTTGGACACCCCACAGTACTAAAAAGCTAATTTTACCTCATGAATATGCAGTTTGGTGGGGAAAAACACCCAAACATAAATAAATAAAGTAACTGAAGTTGCTACAAATAGGTTTTAATCTGATGTACATTCTTAAGGAAACATCTGAGGGACAGAGCTAAAGAGAATAACAAAAAAATTATTTATTTTTTTTCTTTTTCTAAGAAAAATAGCCAGGCATGGTGGCTCATGCCTGTAATCCCAGCACTTTGGGAGGCGGAGGCGGGCGGATCACCTGAGGTCAGGAGTTTTAGACCAGCCTGACCAACATGGAGAAACCCCATCTCTACCAAAAATACAAAATTACCTGGGCGTGGTGGCGCATGCCTGTAATCCCAGCTACTCAGGAGGCTGAGGCAGGATAATGGCTTGAACCCAGGAGGCGGAGGTTGTGGTGAGAAGAGATTGCACCATTGCACTCCAGCCTGGGCAACAACAGCGAAACTCCATCTCAAAAAAAAAAAAAAAAAAAGAATAATGTACTTTGAAATAATTTCAACCTCACAGAAAAACTGCCAAACAGTGCAAAAAAATTCCTTTATTTCCATCATCCAGATTCCCCCCTTGAAAATATGGCATTTGCTCTGTTTCCCTGCATTCTTCTCCTACCCATCTCAAAAGAGGACCTATTTAAGCACCTTGATTAGGAAAGGCCTCTGTGAGGAGCAGGTGATGTATGAACTAAGACATCAAAATACTGAGAAGTAGCAGGCAAGCAAGTGTGGAGGGTTGTAAATATAGGGGACAGACGTACAAATTCCAGAGATGGGAAAGAGCTCAGCACTTGAAAAGAACAGAGTTTCCAGGACCTAGTATATGGTAGGAAGAGTGGAAACAAGGAAGAAAGGGAATGTGTCTTTTACAGTAAGAAATAGCGGTTTTATTCTATGTGCAATAAAAATCCAGTAAAAATCTCATGTGGAAATGATATAGTTTGATATACAGTTTTAAAAGTTGTTATGTGGAAACAGATTGACAAGTTCATGAGAGCGAGTTTGATCCAGATTGGCTTAATTCTGTATTTAGGATTTGTATTTCAGGGCAGAATCTCTTTGGGGCTTTCAGTCCAATCAACTTATGTAGACTTCCTTTCAGTATTCTTTGCATTGACAAATTAGGAGACTAGGCAATGGTGTAAGCAAGGGTTGCTAATAGCCAGGTTTTGAATAGTAACAATGAAGATGGAGATAAACAGATAAATTTTAGTTTTATTTTGAAGAAAAAATTGACAGGATTTTCTGATGTATTACATATGAGGTATTATGTGTGAGGTTCAGCAAATGAAATACTTCAAGAATGGTACATAATTTCTAGATCTAGTAACATGAAGGATACTCATACCATTTTCAGAGATAGGAGAAAATTGGGGGTAACTGAACTGAATCAATAATTTATATTTTATACTTGTTAAGTATAAAAGTCTGTAACTTTTAAGGAATAAGCCATTTTTAAGCCTAGAGTGCAGACAGAGATCAGATTTTGAAAAATGCATTTGGTGAACATCAGAATAAAGGCAATATTTAAATCCGTGGGAATAGATTAATATCACTGTACAATGATACTCACATATACAGTGAGCATCTTTTATGGAATAAATATTATTATAGGTATGGGGTATACCCTAGTGAATATGATAGATTTGTGGAGATTTTATTAGAGTGGGAGGTAGATAACATTGTAGAGAAAGGCCAGAAAATGAATTCTGAATATATAGATGTAGAAGTCTGGGTGAGGAAGAGTACCCAGAATAGTAGACTAAGAAAATCCAAGAGTAATCTAAAAGAGGGGGCTTTTAAGAAAAAGGAAATTGTTTAACCATGGGGAGTATTGCTAAGTAGTCAAGCAAGCTAAACACTAGAATGAGTCCACCAGCTTGGCAATACAGAGATTGTTCGTGCTCTGAGAATACTCTATTGGTCATACTGGTGGGGCAGTCAGAGTGAGCAGGCGTGGAGTGAATAAGCAGTGAGGATCAGAGACAGAGTGCAGACATTTAATTTTTTTTTTTTTTTTTTGAGATGGAGTCTCACTCCACCACCCAGACTGGAGTACAATGGCATGATCTGGGCTCACTGCAACCTCTGCCTCCCGGGTTCAAGTGATTCTCGTGCCTCAGCCTCCTGAGTAGCTGGGACTACAGGTGCACACCACCACACCCAGCTACTTTTTTGAATTTTTAGTAGAGACAGAGTTTCACCATGTTGGCCAGGCTGGTCTCGAACTCCTGACCTCGGGTGATCTGCCCACCTCAACCTCCCAAAGTGCTGGGATTACAAGCGTGAGCCACCACGCCAGGCCTTAAATTTTTATTAAAAACTAAAGAATTGTTGAAAGCAGCATCTCCAATTTCTGGAAAGTGGTCTGACCATCCTGCCTAAAACATCATTTAGGAAATTTTCAGATTTACTTTTCTATTGAGAAAGGACAAATGAAAAATGTAGGGACCCCTTTTTAAAAAGGAGATCCATTAAATGTTTACCATAACATCCACAGAATTTTGGAGGCTTTCCAGATAAAGAAGGTTAGGATTTGCTCACATTCCACTAGATAGTCTCTAGGGTGTTGCAAAAATTGTGATCAAATTAATCATATTTCTCTAAACTTAGTGATTTATTCACATTTATTAAATAGTCCTTGATTATTAAGACAGACTTAACAGATTCACATTTATAAACACGTAGTATCTAATAGTGGTGTATCCATGTTTTAGATAATTTCAGTGTTCTCTATAGCATTTTCTCTGTGAGGGACTTCAGATTGCTGCTAAGGTGTTAAAGACTTCTTTGCTTAACGGTAACATGTAACGTTAGATTGCCAAGTAGCATTTGACGTATACTCAACCAATCCATAATCTTCCACAGTGCTCCAAAATTACAGTAAACTTGCCCCACTACTGTAACACTATGCAAGCCACCACAGTTTTCTTAATTTTAATACTTTTTGTTGAATGATATACATCTTTGGAATAGTGAAAACATTGCTTAAATTGGGGTGACAATAGGTAGCTAGTTCTTATAGTAATATGTGGCTTAATATAACAAAACTGGAATGTAAGTAATATAGTAGACAAAGAAAAATCATTATTTTTTTAGAGGAAAGTAGATACAGAGCTAAAAAATGTCACAAGTTAAAATCAAAGCTCTAATAATTTATATTGGATGCGTACTTAGGTTGAGTATTTTAAAAATATTATGATATCCATGTTGTTCACATACTCATTTTTCCCTTGAGTGAAAAGCTGCAAATTGCATATTGTATTTTTTTCTAGGAGAGGTAGGATCACACATATTATGTGTGTTGGGATAACCTAGGGTTGCTTTGTCTAGGGAGTTGATAAAAATAAATTTTTAGAATTCTTGATCAGAGTGCTAACTGCATATTTGCAGGATAAGTGGGACTATAATGGACCAGAAAACCGACTTCCTATTTAATTTTAACTTTACACATAAGCATTTGAGTTTTAGATTCAAAACGTGTTTTTATGAATGGAGAAAATACATACAATTCCTAATCTACATATTCATTATGCTCCCTAAATTCATTTATATGATATTATTGGGAGCTGAGAATGGTTTTGTCTGAAAGAATAGCTTAGCCAGAGTAGCTTAGATTCTAGACCAGATCTAAAAGTAATCTTACTTTTACAGATAACGAGTTTTTTTTCATTGTTCATTTGCTTGTTTTCAGTGCAGCTCTCTGTATACGACAAAATGGCTGCGTAATCATCTCTGAAAATTGGAGGTAAGTACAGTAGTTTAAATTTAACTTATTAGAGGATGTTGTTCGAGGCACTAGGAGAAGACTGTGAACTTTAATTTGTCCTTGCTTTAACTAACAACCTCATTTGTGTTAAGATACATAGCAGCATTCATAGTTGCACCACTCTGTTACGTATTTGGGGAATCAGAGCTGCTCTGCCTTAGTCACCATTAGCTTACTGTAGTAGCTTTTTAAAATGACACCGAGATATCCTTCTGCTAAAAGTCAGTGCAGCCCTTCTATGAATGCATGTGACAATTTGTCTCCTCAGGAACATTTTCTTCATTTCTTTTCATACTTGAATTCTTAATAATTCCAACCAGATGGACATCTGCCTCCTTCTCTAAATAGCAATGCTCTAGAGTTTGCCTATCTTGAGTTTTTTTTTTTTTTTTAAATCATTTGTGATGAACTCTTTAATGAGCAGTAGCAAAGGGATCCTGGAGTTCAGCTTGTTAATTAGCAGTACAGCTTCTGGCTAGTGTAAGGTCGAAAATAATTGATTTATATTTCAGTGTTATACCATATACATGTTCTCACACAAAAGTATTTAGTAATCTTACTGCAAAGAGGATTTTCAAAAAAAATCTCTAAATTGCATCTGCTTAGAAAGCAAGTCCGGAAGGTAGGTGTTTATATTTTATTCATGTGAAAGATTAAGAGGATTGTTCTTATCCTAATCATGCTTTCTTGTTATAGAATTTGAAAATGTAATAACATACAAGATTTTCTCCATGATTCTGGCTATCTCTAGAGTAGTAATTTAAATAAAACTGGATTATAAATTATATAGATATACTATATATTAGGACATTTCTAAACATTAACAAATAAATGCTTGTTTATAAATTTTAATTTATCACTGAGGTTAGTTATAGTCATAGACCCAATAAGATATGCTTGGCAACTTAGTGCAGTAAGAGGATATTGACTAGGAGTCAGAAGACCTAGATTCTATTATTAATTCTGCCACTATCTAGCTGTGCAACCTTTGGCAAGTCATTTCTCACTTCTCCCATCTGTAAAATTATGTAATTGATCTCTAATCTCTAAGGCAATTTGCACCTCTAAAATTCCATGAATTGAAGTTTCTTCTTCTCATTACCTTTCCCTTATACTGGCATTTCTAGTAACTCGGGCAAGTGACATGCTCTAGCCTTCTTATTTCAATCTATCATACTGGAACATATTTAATATTATTATTTACAGCTTGAAATGCTCTTTATACCAGAATATAGGTCTTTGCTCATTTCCATATCAATATCTTTTAACTCTATTTGAAGAATAAGCAGCCTTTGTCAAACTTTACAAGAATTTCTGGCTATATTTGAACAAATATGCATTTGGACTTCTACATTCACCTGTGTAAATAAACTATACTTAAATTCTGAAGAAGACATTTTTTGGTTGTTTTAGGCCCTCAGAGATGCTGGAAGGAGTTGTCAGATACTATGTCTTCTCATTCTATGTACTCTGTCCTTTATTTTGACTAAACATGATTACCAGCAATTTTGATGAAGAAATAAATGATGTGCTTATCAAATTTTCCCATTATATGCTGGATGAGAGGGCAGAAACAATACGTTTGAGAATTGTGATTCATCTCCAGAGCACCTCCAGGAACTAACAATGGGATATACAATAGGAAAGAAAATGTCAAAGCCTGCGTTTTGGCAAAACAATAAAATCAACAGGAGAAACCCAGAATTATAGAAACTTCACTTAAAAATCATATTCATCAAACAAAAGACATTCTTAATTATCCGGAGAAATATACTGCATTAACATAAGTAGAATATTTTGATGTCAGAAGGGGATATTCTTGTGTCACATCTAGACAGCTGCATTGAATAAGCTGCATTGAATTCTGTGTTTAATTATTTAGCTTAGTAAATACAGAGTTAAGCTTTAGTATAATATGATACCTAGAAAGAGAAGCTCCCAACCCTGACTGCCTTTCAAAATTACCTCTGAAACTTTCCAAAATTAATATGATAGAGCTCTGCCCTAAGAGATTTTACTAGTAGGTCTGGGATATATACTAAACAGCTGTATTGTTTTTATGTAGGTGCATAGCCAAGACTAAGAACCACTGGTAGAGTGGGAAGACTTTGCTGTCCAAGGAACCTAGATAGAAATACAAAATTAGTTACCTTGGCCTTTCACAATAATACTAATTACAAGAAGTACCAAATATTGCATAATTTCAATGAGTTAAGTGGTTTATGTATATTGTTGCATTAATCCTTATAATAATCCTCTTTTATAATGATAGACTGTCAATGATGTAAAGTTACTTTGCCCAAATAGCATATGTAACAAGTTGTTTCCTTGGTTTCAAAGATACTTCTCTCATTTCAATCATTACATTATATTATTAAAAAGCTACTCGTTGATGAACTGGGATAATGAAGGGAATCACAGTTGTAAGACACATTGCTAGCAGGCTTGGAGTAGAAACAGCCAGCCAGTGGGTCGGAAAGGACACTGGAGTCTTGCAGGGCACTGGTAGTCAGTAGTCACAGCTGCAGCCACAGAGCTGTGGTGGGAGTAGCATGTGAGCACAGAGCTGAGGAGGACCTCCCAGCTGCAAAATGGCACCAGCTTCTCCTTGAGGCAGAAGTCTCCTTAGAAAAAAGAAAAATGTAAAGGAAAACGCTTTTCTCATTTTATCTATTCTGGGCACCAGAATATAAACAGAAATCACCAGCTAGAGTTATATGTTGGGGTATCCAGTTCTAAGGGTCTAGTCTTTACAACTAAAGAAGGTGAGTGGTTTCAGCCTGGGGTTTTCTTTTGTGTGTCTCAAGTTGATCTGGCCCTATATCACTTGTGCTGGTATATCTGTTTCTTACTTTATGGTCCATGCTGTTACTTAAAGGAATTTCTTCTATTTAGTAACACTGGGTGTGTGTGTGCCTCCACACACGTGCATATATGCATGGCCAATACCGCATGCCTTCATCTAAACTGAGGGCTTACTCTACTGTTTCTTTGTAAATGGTTATAACCATGAAAACAATTTTTTACAAAGCATTTTGGGTGAAAGGATTTGTCCTGAGATGAAGACAGTTCCCTCTATGGCAGCACAACATTCTTCAAATCATGGAAACAAGAACTCAATTTACCTTTCTGAAAACTAGACTGGCGTGATAGTGATTGCATTGCTATCAGAGCCAGAATGAGACTGGAAGTGATGATGGGTTGACGGCAGTTCTAAACAACATTTTTAGTCACTACAAGACAGACTCAGAAACATGTTGTTGCAGTGGGGATGGCTCATTGGCTCATTTTAATTTGTTATTACAGGACTAGTAAAGAAGGAAGAACCTGTAGGGGGTTCTAATATACTTATTTAATATTCAAATAGATATTCACTCCATAAAGACATAGTTTAACTTGCCAGGACCAAGAAATTATAAGCTTCAATTTGAGCCAATAAACTTTGGAATCTTGATTATAACTAGAATCTTGATATTTCTGCTTTATATATGACCCAGGAAATAAAAGTTACATAAATAAGCCATAAAAAGCATACCAAAAACATATTCCTTTTCTTCAAAGAGCTTTTATTCTAGATATATTTCATTTTGGAAAAGCTTTGTTCACTTGAAGAATTTTGTATTATTACACTTTTTTATTTAGTCATTAATAAGTTAATTACATCTTGGAGAAAATACTTAAAATATACTTCAAGAAAGTGAAACATTTTACTTGTTCTTCCAGTGTTGCCAGAGTGATAGAAAGTTATTTCAGAGTAAGGATGACTGGAAACAAATAAATAAACAACAACAAAAAACCACATAAAAAACGAAGAATGGGCACAAATGACTATACATGTATTTCCCTGCCAAGTACCTGAAATAATCTTGGGAGGCTGTTACTATACTAGAGCTATTTTACAGAAAAACTGATAAAAGTAAAACCAGTGTATGAAGACACACAAGATGGAAGTGTCCATTATCATGGCATTTGAAATATAAGATTTATAGGTCTCCAATGCTGTTGAAGCCAACCGAATATGCTGGTTCACTGAGTTCAGGTTGTTATGCCTAGGTTGGGGCTCACTAAAAGATTCTAATGCAGTGGCCTTGATTATGCCTTTGATGAGCTTAGTGACTTTTGTGGCATACTCAATTCATATTTGAATGCAATGTTTTCCTCAATAAATTCATGTCATTATGAATATCGAGGCCATAGAAATAATGATTGATTCTTCTTTTGTGCACAATGTGCTATTGATTTTTCTTTGTCAGCCTAAATTAATGTACCCTTTTAACTTCCCAGGACAAAACAAGCTAACTCACCTTCTTTTTTCAGTGATGCCATATTAGAATGATGTATATATACTGACAGCTTTGTTTCCTTTAGATATTGCTACAATAATTATATTAAATTCCCACAAATTACTAATAAAAGTACTTAAATCACTAAGTTTAGTAGTCAGTGCAATTTTATGTATTGAAAATTCTGGAGAAGATACATGGTAAGAATGATAGTCTGTGTCTAACGTGTGTGTATGTGTGTTTAAATATAAGGATAAAAAATATATTAGGCCGAGTGAAGTTCTGAATACTTCATAATATGAAAGTTGTGCTTTAGTGGGTTTGGAAGTTGGTTTAGAGACTATTAAGGCAAAAAATCAATGGAGATTAATTATTTTGTATAGAGAGCAAGCATCTTATTGTTTAAAGATTTACTCATATTTTGTTTCTAACTTTTAAACAATGTATTCTGGTATCATTGAATTAGGAAGTATATTCTTAAAATTTAAAATTGTAATTGAAAAGTCTTTTTTTTTTTTTTGTAGGTAGTTAATATATATTTATTGAATGAATAAGTGAATAAATAGACAAATGAGTTGCAGACTGTTTGGGTACCTTCCAGTTTTAAGCATTGAGGCCCCATGTTGAATGGGAGAGGGAAATGTGAGCAGATAATTTAAAATATTCTGTGATAAATAAAATAGTAAAAATAACCATTGCCTTTCAAACTGGTAATTTTATCTGGAAATATAAATTTTAAAAATTAAAAAATATTATATAAAATTTAATAAGAGATTATTTTCTATATAAAGAGAAAGAGGGGCATTTGGCAAGTATACTGAACTTAACAGCAAGAAAACTTAAATTCATATTTTGATTACATTGTTTACTAGCTGTAGAATCTTTTCTTTTTTTCTTTTATTATTATTATTATTATTATTATTATACTTTAGGTTTTATGGTACATGTGCGCAATGTGCAGGTAAGTTACATATGTATACATGTGCCATGCTGGTGCGCTGCACCCACCAACTCGTAATCTCGCATTAGGTATATCTCCCAATGCTATCCCTCCCCCCTCCCCCCACCCCACAACAGTCCCCAAAGTGTGATGTTCCCCTTCCTGTGTCCATGTGTTCTCATTGTTCAATTCCCACCTATGAGTGAGAATATGCGGTGTTTGGTTTTTTGTTCTTGCGATAGTTTACTGAGAATGATGATTTCCAATTTCATCCATGTCCCTACAAAGGACATGAACTCATCATTTCTTATGGCTGCATAGTATTCCATGGTGTATATGTGCTACATTTTCTTAATCCAATCTATCATTGTTGGACATTTGGGTTGGTTCCAAGTCTTTGCTATTGTGAATAATGCCGCAATAAACATACGTGTGCATGTGTCTTTATAGCAGCATGATTTATAGTCCTTTGGGTATATACCCAGTAATGGGATGGCTGGGTCGAATGGAATTTGTAGTTCTAGATCCCTGAGGAATCGCCACACTGACTTCCACAAGGGTTGAACTAGTTTACAGTCCCACCAACAGTGTAAAAGTGTTCCTATTTCTCCACATCCTCTCCAGCACCTGTTGTTTCCTGACTTTTTAATGATCGCCATTCTAACTGGTGTGAGATGGTATCTCATTGTGGTTTTGATTTGCATTTCTCTGATGGCCAGTGATGGTGAGCATTTTTTCATGTGTTTTTTGGCTGCATAAATGTCTTCTTTTGAGAAGTGTCTGTTCATGTCCTTCGCCCACTTTTTGATGGGGTTGTTTGTTTTTTTCTTGTAAATTTGTTGGAGTTCATTGTAGATTCTGGATATTAGCCCTTTGTCAGATGAGTAGGTTGCAAAAATTTTCTCCCATTTTGTAGGTTGCCTGTTCACTCTGATGGTAGTTTCTTTTGCTGTGCAGAAGCTCTTGAGTTTAATTAGATCCCATTTGTCAATTTTGGCTTTTGTTGCCATTGCTTTTGGTGTTTTAGACATGAAGTCCTTGCCCATGCCTATGTCCTGAATGGTATTGCCTAGGTTTTCTTCTAGGGTTTTTATGGTTTTAGGTCTAACATTTAAGTCTTTAATCCATCTTGAATTGATTTTTGTATAAGGTGTAAGGAAGGGATCCAGTTTCAGCTTTCTACATATGGCTCGCCAGTTTTCCCAGCACCATTTATTAAATAGGGAATCCTTTCTCCATTTCTTGTTTTTGTCAGGTTTGTCAAAGATCAGATACTTGTAGATATGTGGCATTATTTCTGACGGCTCTGTTCTGTTCCATTGATCTATATCTCTGTTTTGGTACCAGTACCATGCTGTTTTAGTTACTGTAGCCTTGTAGTATAGTTTGAAGTCAGGTAGTGTGATGCCTCCAGCTTTGTTCTTTTGGCTTAGGATTGACTTGGCGATGCGGGCTCTTTTTTGGTTCCATATGAACTTTAGAGTAGTTTTTTCCAATTCTGTGAAGAAAGTCATTGGTAGCTTGATGGGGATGGCATTGAATCTGTAAATTACCTTGGGAAGGATGGCCATTTTCATGATATTGATTCTTCCTACCCATGAGCATGGAATGTTCTTCCATTTGTTTGTATCCTCTTTTATTTCCTTGAGCAGTGGTTTGTAGTTCTCCTTGAAGAGGTCTTTCACATCCCTTGTAAGTTGGATTCCTAGGTATTTTATTCTCTTTGAAGCAATTGTGAATGGGAGTTCACTCATGATTTGGCTGTTTGTCTGTTATTGATGTATAAGAATGCTTGTGATTTTTGCACATTGATTTTGTATCCTGAGACTTTGCTGAAGTTGCTTATCAGCTTAAGGAGATTTTGGGCTGAGACAATGGGGTTTTCTAGATATACTATCATGTCATCTGCAAACAGGGACAATTTGACTTCCTCTTTTCCTAATTGAATACCCTTGATTTCCTTCTCCTGCCTAATTGCCCTGGCCAGAACTTCCAACACTATGTTGAATAGAAGTGGTGAGAGAGGGCATCCCTGTCTTGTGCCAGTTTTCAAAGGGAATGCTTCCAGTTTTTGCCCATTCAGTATGATATTGGCTGTGGGTTTGTCATAAATAGCTCTTATTATTTTGAGATACGTCCCATCAATTCCTAATTTATTGAGAGTTTTTAGCATGAAGGGTTGTTGAATTTTGTCAAAGGCCTTTTCTGCATCTATTGAGATAATCATGTGGTTTTTGTCTTTCATTCTGTTTATATGCTGGATTACATTTATTGATTTGCGTATATTGAACCAGCCTTGCATCCCAGGGATGAAGCCCACTTGATCATGGTGGATAAGCTTTTTGATGTGCTGCTGGATTCTGTTTGCCAGTATTTTATTGAGGATTTTTGCATCAATGTTCATCAAGGATATTGGTCTAAAATTCTCTTTTTTTGTTGTGTCTCTGCCAGGCTTTGGTATCAGGATGATGCTGGCCTCATAAAATGAGTTAGGGAGGATTCCCTCTTTTTCTATTGATTGGAATAGTTTCAGAAGGAATGGTACCAGCTCCTCCTTGTACCTCTGGTAGAATTCGGCTGTGAACCCATCTGGTCCTGGACTTTTTTTGGTTGGTAAGCTATTGATTATTGCCACAATTTCAGCTCCTGTTATTGGTCTATTCAGAGATTCGACTTCTTCCTGGTTTAGTCTTGGGAGGGTGTATGTGTTGAGGAATTTATCCATTTCTTCCAGATTTTCTAGTTTATTTGCATAGAGGTGTTTGTAATATTCTCTGATGGTAGTTTGTATTTCTGTGGGATCGGTGGTGATATCCCCTTTATCATTTTTTATTGCATCTATTTGATTCTTCTCTCTTTTTTTCTTTATTAATCTTGCTAGCGGTCTATCAATTTTGTTGATCCTTTCAAAAAACCAGCTCCTGGATTCATTTATTGCGAGAGCCCCTCGGGGCTCGCCCCCCCGCCTCACCGGGTCAATGAAAAAACGATCAGAGTAGTGGTATTTCACCGGCGGCCCGCGAGGCCGGCGGACCCCGCGCCCCGCCCCCTCGCGGGGACGGGGGGCGCGGGCGCCGGGGGCCTTCCACTTATCCTACACCTCTCATGTCTCTTCACCTTGCCAGACTAGAGTCAAGCTCAACAGGGTCTTCTTTCCCCGCTGATTCCGCCAAGCCCGTTCCCTTGGCTGTGGTTTCGCTGGATAGTAGGTAGGGACAGTGGGAATCTCGTTCATCCATTCATGCGCGTCACTAATTAGATGACGAGGCATTTGGCTACCTTAAGAGAGTCATAGTTACTACCGCCGTTTACCCGCGCTTCATTGAATTTCTTCACTTTGACATTCAGAGCACTGGGCAGAAATCACATCGCGTCAACACCCGCCGCGGGCCTTCGCGGAAAAGTCTTGTTATTCTTAGACTTTTAACAAGAAAAATTATTTGACTTGTTAGGTATATTAAACTTTTCTTTTACAAAGGTATACCTTTCATGTATTTATTACCCAAGGGGGTGGTTTTTATGTGTTTCCTAATGGTCTTTCATCATTCTAACACTAAACACAAGGTACTAGGGATTCTAGAATAAGAATGAAAACAACAGAGTTTTTAGGACCACCCCGTTGTTGACTACTTGGAGCAGCATTAACAGTGTGGTCTATGTGACTGGTCACTCCTGGAGTGTCTAGTGTACAACTCACATAAGTATTTTATATCCCTGATTGATTTTTCATGGAAGATAATAATTTTTAATTTGTTTTTAAATTATTTATAAAGTATTAGTTCACTTTAGAGTATGAAAGATATAATATCATGACATATATTTCTCTTCTCCCTTTCAACTTTTGTTTTTTGAGGCACTTATTTGTCAAGTATAGGATGTAAAAATATCCAGAATAAATTTCAGTTGATGTCTTGCATCTGAAGATTCATATTTTCTCTCCATCTTCCCCACCTTCTTTGCATTCCCAATACACATATTATTACAAGGTTTATTACCACCGTGGAGTTCCTCCTCTTTGACCTCCCTCCAGCACTTGACCCATTCTCAACTGCTTTCTGGTGAATTATTTTCGTATATATTTTACACTTACTTACAACAAGACAAACAGATCAAATGGATGGTATCCATTCACTTTTTTTTTTTTTTTCTTTCTTTCTTTTATTATGATTATTATTATTATCATTATTATACTTTAGGTTTTATGGTACATGTGCGCAATGTGCAGGTAAGTTACATATGTATACATGTGCCATGCTGGTGCGCTGCACCCACCAACTTGTCATCTAGCATTAGGTATATCTCCCAACGCTATCCCTCCCCCCCTCCCCCCACCCCACAACAGTCCCCGAAGTGTGATGTTCCCCTTCCTGTGTCCATGTGTTCTCATTGTTCAATTCCCATCTATGAGTGAGAATATGCGGTGTTTGGTTTTTTGTTCTTGCGATAGTTTACTGAGAATGATGATTTCCAGTTTCATCCATGTCCCTACAAAGGACATGAACTCATCCTTTTTTATGGCTGCATAGTATTCCATGGTGTATATGTGCCACATTTTCTTAATCCAGTCTATCATTGTTGGACATTTGGGTTGGTTCTAATTAAACTAAAGAGCTTCTGCACAGCAAAGGAAACTACCATCAGAGTGAACAGGCAACCTACAAAATGGGAGAACATTTTTGCAACCAACTCATCTGACAAAGGGCTAATATCCAGAATCTACAATGAACTCCAACAAATTTACAAGAAAAAAACAAACAACCCCATCAAAAAGTGGGCGAAGGACATGAACAGACACTTCTCAAAAGAAGACATTTATGCAGCCAAAAAACACATGAAAAAATGCTCACCATCACTGGCCATCAGAGAAATGCAAATCAAAACCACAATGAGATACCATCTCACACCAGTTAGAATGGCAATCATTAAAAAGTCAGGAAACAACAGGTGCTGGAGAGGATGTGGAGAAATAGGAACACTTTTACACTGTTGGTGGGACTGTAAACTAGTTCAACCCTTGTGGAAGTCAGTGTGGCGATTCCTCAGGGATCTAGAACTAGAAATTCCATTCACTTTTTAAACAATTTCTCTGGTAAATGTAACTTCTAACACCCATGTAAATGTTGCAATATTTCTGTAAAGAGACACTGAAAGTTCAAGAGAGTAAACCTGGAAGTGCAGCATATTAAATTCAGTTTGATTACTGGCATTTCTCTTGATTAGATATATGCTGTACTCATAGAGGGTTTGGGGGTGCTTATGCTACAAATATTAACTATTCCTTCCATGAATAATTGTGAAAAAAATCTTGTAGCTTCTACATCTGATGTCTGAGAAATAATACATTATCTATTCACTGTAAGCATCTGAGTAGAATTCCATTAGTTATTCTTTTATGAAATAGCTTTGTGTTTTCTCTGTGGGATACTTAACAAGCCTAACATCAATATTTTATTTGTTCCCTATTCATTTGAGATATTTTATATCAAATTCATTGCAATATTTCTAAACATCAAAAGCAAAATGTTAGCATAATAGAAGAGAAACAGAGAACACTAAGTAACCACTAATAAAAAGAAAATTAATTCATAAGCTCTCTGTAGTAGGCTTCAAATATTTTTGTCAAGAACTGTAGGCAATTTTAATAATTCTTAAATATTCTTAATATTTAATAATAATTATATCAAGTATATAGATCTGCATGTGCATATATGATAATTGTTATAAAATTGTGTTTGTTTAGCTTGACTTCTCTCAGATTAATTATCATCTCAATTTCTTTTAGTCCTCCCCATTTTCTTATACATATGAAGCCTCAGCCGTGATGGCCCATCTATCTTTTTTGTTAATTTACCACTGCTGAAACCTTTATATCCTAATCTAACACCATTTTCATTAGTTCCCGATGAGGTAAGTTACTCAGGCTAAGTTTCAGAACTTTCACCACACCAGTTTTTCTGAGATTCTCATACTTTATCTGAAGTTTTCTTCTAGTTCATTTGCCTCTTTTTCCGGGGTAAAGAGGACAGGGTAAAGATATTTCTGTCCTCTAGACATCATTTTTAAGCTCCTCTCACTATACACTCTCTGGTGAAGCTCAGCAGCTCCCATGATTTGATCCAAATTTTTCTCAGATGTGAACTTCAGTACAAATTTCTCCTCGGTTGTAGATGCACATATCCCAGTGCTCCTGGGCTTCCTTATGTCTCACACCAAATCAGCCATGTAGTCCTGTACATTCTGTCTTCTTAAAATCTCTCCTCTCATTTTCATCTTCAACCTCATTCCCTGTGTTTCAGTAAATGACTTGATTATCGTGTCTGTACTATGGCAGCGGTTTACCAGCTGCTGTCGAACTCTCCAGTCTTGTATTCCCCTACATCACCCTATCTACATTGAAAAATCTTTCACCAATACAAAAATGATCTTATTGGTGTTTCCTTAAGTCCCTTGGTCAGTGTTCTCATGCAGCTTAAAATCCAAATTGCTTTAAGGACACCACATTTTCATCCTCAAATATCTCTCCAGTCTTTTCTGTTTTTTTGACATGTTTTATAACCCCCACTCCAAGTATACTGGATCCAAATCGTTCTGACATATGTAGACACTGAAATCTTCTCTGCTGTTGATAAAACTGCTCTCTCTCTCTTTTTTTGAAAAGGGTTCTTGCATTTTTTTCCTTCTGATGATAGAAATAAACATTTTAAAGATTTTTGCTCTCCTAATTAGAGCTATAGCACAATATGTCAATGTAATCATTATATTATCTCATATAAAGATTATAATGATCTTCATTTTTACTATTAAAGACTAAGGCATAGAGAGGTTAAGCAACCTGTCCAAGGTCGAAGGCTGGGAGTATGTCAGAGCTGATATCTGTAATAAAAGCAATGTAACTGTTATTGCTGAGAGGCTTGTCTACATTAATTTGGTGCAAAGATGTGAAGAATTTAAAATGAACAGCTTAATCCCCAATGAAATTAATAAAGTGAATATAAGTCAAATGCAAGGAATTACTGAAAGAAATGTTTGTTATTGTTTATGTGGTTGTTTGGGTATTAACTCTAGACTTACAGACTCACAAACAACCTCGTGGCTTAATTTAAAATAAATAAAGTAATAGACTTTGTCAGATTAGCAGTACATAACACAGAAGTATTTGACACAGTGCAGAGACACAACTCTGATAAAGAAACAATAAAGAGTTATTGTCTCAATCATCTTCTTTATCAGAACATAAGCTCCAAACAGAGGATATTGCAGACCATACATCACTCTCCTAGAGGGGAGTCTCCAACTAAAATAGCCACATGGCATTTCTGGAACAATTTCAGAAATGAGAAGAGTTCTTTTGTGATATGGAAAAGGTAATAGTCTGTCTTTTATAGAAAGAATGATGCTGTGGCAGGCAGCACTTATGTTTTGCCAAGCAAATAATGAAATCATGAGAGTTCACTTTTGCCTCAGTTGTACTGGTCGTCATTTCACCTTTCCTTTTGAGAAAGAAAAGTGGGAAAATGGTGTTTTTTTATTTCTATTAAGTAGTTTTGTAGAATACAGTGAAAGAAATCCTGAGTAAAAGATACTTGTAAAAGAACTTTCAATATTTCATATACATATAATATTCCACTAAAATTCATGATGTTTTCCTAGACTCTATTATAGTAGAAAAAGATTTCTTTTTTATTTTTGGAAGAACATGAAATTGTAACTTTTGTGGCTTGTAAACCTCAAAAAGAAAACAAAAACAAGTAGTGCCTTTATCCAGTAGAAAAATTATTTTTGTTATATTTGTGTAGTTCATAGGATGCAAAGGATCACCATAATATATTTGATGGAAATAAATAGCTAGAACTATGAGTGTGACTTTTAAAAATTATTGATTACTTCTAAGCACAGGCATTGCAGCCTTCTGGCTAGACTTGCAATGCCCTTCTTTCAAGTCAATACATAACTCACCAGATCTACTTTCTCCTATAAAATGGTCAATGTACTGTTGAGTAGATTCAGTTTTGAAGAAAGAGAGGCAGTACAGTATTTCAATTGGAATTCTTTTGACTGGAAGATTGGGTGATTAAGCTGGTCACTTGTGGAAATATATTGATTTCATGATATATTTTCAGGAACCTGTTTTTCTTTTCTGAAACGCTGTGTCATGTTGTGCTATTTAGAATTTCTTTTCTTCCCAGAGGGACATGATATAGCTTTCAACAGCTGCAATGAAGATACCACAGTGGAAAAAAGGAATATGGTGTCATTGTGAATGCACAAATATGAATTTGTATTTTCATTGGTTGTTTAAGGGGTATAAAGTAAACATTTTATCTTATGCATTTACATACTATGAAGAAAAGAATACTATGATGTATTAAAATTTTAACTTACAGACAACATAATAAAATGTATAAAATACTTAGCTTTGTACCTAGCGTAGAATGTTGCTTACATTTTAGATTAGATTTTTTCCTTTTGCCCTAGATTTCTTTGCTACACAGAAGACAACTTAGAAATTGTTCTTTAAAATTGATTATTTTGCATGAATAGTCTCATGGCCTCTGTTTCAAATCTTACTTGGAAAGAAATTCACACTTGTTGAGCATATATTATATGCCAGGCACTTTCAAATATTACATTTCATATAATAGTCACAAGAACTTTTTGAAGCAGAAATTTTTACCCTTTTCTAGATGAGAAAAATGAGACTCAGAAATGTTACTTATAATGAATCATCCAAGTAATAAGTAATGTAATCAAATGAAACCCAGTACTTTAAACTCAAAGACCAGTTTTCACTTCAGATGTCATAGTATGTCATACTAAACAGTCATCTCCAAGCCACTGTCAGTGTTTTAGAAAATATGAGAACTAAACTAGAAATAAATTATTTGGATAAAGATATATATAAATAAAATCCGATTGCTTGCAGGAATATAATATACATTCTTATGTTTTCAATTTTTCTTCCTTGTTGAGTTTTTTTCCGTGTACTGCATTTTTACATAGTCCCTGTGAGATTTTCCTCAGGTAAACAACATAGTAACAAAATACAGTGCATAATTTTGGGGCCCATTTTCTACCCTGTCTAACCCCCTTTCTATTTATCTTCATTTAATGGAGAGTAGACATTTAAAATGACTTGATTTCCCAGCCTCCTCTGCAGTTAGGGGCGGCCTAGTGATACAGTTCAGGCCAATGAGATATAGAAAGAAGTCCCTATAGAAAACTACCCTTTTATCTTTGTCTTTTCTCTTACATGTGTCTGAAAAATAGACCACATAAAAAACATTGCTTAGGAAGATAGACAGAGCCTACACCAGCTCTGGGTTACTAAACCCTGGACATGATATTGCATAAGAAAATAAACCATTTACTTTTTGAAAGTCTATGTTTATATGGCTTTTTGTTACTTTCAGCTTATCACATCTCTGATGTAAAATTATATTCTAATTCTGTAAAGTCAGTTTAAAATTGATTAGAATAAAGATAAGGCTTAAACACTGAGAACATGATTAGGCCGGTATCATTTAGCTAAAATACTTATTTCTCACTTACACCCTCTGCTTTCACCAAACAATACCTTCCTTGCCTCCCATTTACATTCCGTTAAGTCGTATAACAGATTTGGCAACCATGAAAATTAATTCCGTATTGAATTATCATTGAAGCCAGCAGAAAGATTGTTATCCCAAATATTTGCTCTTTGTATGGTATAAATTTGGTCCAGTGTTTGTAGCAGCCAAAATAAATTGGGAAATACAAAGTGCTACATGATTCTTGGAATCCAGAAGATGAAAACAAAAATCATTGTGTTGGAAAAGTGAAACTATTCCTGTTGCAAATACCAGAGAACAGTTCCCCCAGCCCCGCTTCATGGGCCATAATAAAGAGTAAAGAATTTATATTAAGTCATTGAAACTCTTTCCCCAACAATGTCTCTTTATACTTTGAGTTATCTAGGAATTTTTTTGTAACCCTCTTTAGTATTTGATGTCATTAAACTGCTATTAAGCTATTATATGCCTAATAAGCACAATCAGTAAAAACCAGGCAATGGAGACCAAAACAATGCAGAGACGGGTTATCTGCAAGTCCTTGAGAACATCCATCACATATTGTTTCATTCAGCAGTCTTTGCCAAGTGTGAAGCACACTTCCATTGTTGCTTTCTGATTGAGGGTAGGGAGACAGCATGAATATACTCCAAAGTAGAAAGTTTAGTCTGTATTTAAAGAACATTTAAGGAGATTAGATATTAGTTTGAATGAATCAAATCAACAAATTACCAAGCTCCTACAAGGTGGGCTGGTCACTTAAGATTGTGAACCACAGGATATGGTTGTGTAAATGTTTCTTATTTGTTTAAATATCCTATCTTAGCTCTAGTGAGGTTGAAGATATGAGGTCTGATTTCTGACTGACTCTAGGCAGCTACATCTGGCTTAGAGAAGGAAGTACACTATGCCTTGCTTTTTTTTCTGTGTATTCCTTTCACTGCTATCTCTACATTTTCTCTCCCCCACGACCGTCCCCCTGTCTTCTCTCTCCACTCCCTTCCTGTTCTTCTCCCTTTCATCATTATCCAAATTTGTTTATTCTATCTTATTTTTTTAATTGTTCTTTCCTTTGTCCTAACCACGCATGAAATTCAGGTTTGAATTCATGATTTTCTAGCAATTAATCTCTGTATTTGGTGTTATTTAGGATTATTTTTAAAATATGTGAAAGATGGAGCCAACTCCTCTGGGTAAACTCACTGATTACTAGGAGATACAGCGTCATGGATCTGGTTACACTTGCCTGTGAATTTCTGAGTGTACTTTTTTCCTGAGAATCATCCTGTTTGGTAATATGTGAACATTAGAGTAAGTAGATAACCGAGAAGGACTGATTAGATAATTAACTCTTCAGAAAGATGGAGCATAGCAGCTCTAACATGTATAAACATAGTCCTCTGTCTTGACAAAAACTAGGGGTTAGACTTCACTACTTTCTAGGATAGAAGTAATTTTTTACACCACTTTCATCTTTCCCTTATAAATTGCAAAAGGATGGGAGTATCATGGTTCATCTAATAGTTTTCCTTTTGCTTATAGAAATTTTAAGGCAAATCGAAGAGGATAAGACAAGCTGATAAAGCCCTTTAAAATCTCCTCTTTACTTTTTAAATATAATTGAAGATTCCAAAACACAAAGCCTGAGCTTTTCAAAAACAATTAGGTCAGGTGTATGGAGACATTTTTAAGACTAAATTAGATGAGAATGCTTATTAATTTTGGACTCATGGTTTGGGCTTTGAGTATGATTTCATTACATGAAGGTAGGGTGAGTTACAGAGAAAAAAGAGAACTAAAATGTTATGCTTGTAAATTTACTTGAGTAGATTAATATCTGAACAAAAGAATTTAGCTGGCATTTTGCTAGGCATCTAAACAAATAATAAACTCCACGTAGGTTTTCTTTTTTTCTCCTTAAGAGTCATGTGGAGAGGTGTGCAGGAGTGCAGATCAAGTGGGGAGAACATTTATGGAAAGTAAAAGTTGAAATTGTCATCTGTATTCACTATTGTGAAGTTATAAGAGGATTTATTGTTTGATTGGGAACATTAGAAAAATTACAGTGAATTACTTTTATGTTTTATAAATATTAAGTGAAATTGAGGTATTTTGGGGGGAATGATAAAACAATTTAAAAACAAAAAGAGAAAAATAAATTCAACAAATACATTTTGTAGTGTGAAGATTCTTTCCTCAAAATGTTATGGATGACTCTATTATAATGGAGGATTGAGGTTAATAATCCTAGAATCCTACAGTTCCTTACTGTAACTGTGTCAAATAAAGATACTTATCTTTATTTCTCCCATGTGCCTACTGATTTTTTATGCCTTCTAATTCACTGCAGTCATGGAACTGAGATTACTTTTTAATCTCAATCGTTCCTATTACAATTTAATCATGTGTATAGAGCTTTGAAAAATACTTTTTGTAAAACCAAATTTTTAGAAGATGATATTAGAGAGTTAAAATGTAGGGTAATTTAGTAGAATGTCCAAAAATAAGGTCCATGGAGGAAAATATAAATTAGAAGATTAAACTTTTCAAATTGATACTCAATTATTAACCTAGTAGATACAGACAGTAATTATAATAATTATTACATTTTTATTCATCAAACAGCACATTTACTTTATAAATATGTTTCCTGAGAAAACTCAATAATATAATAATGTTCATGAAGAACAATTGATTAGATAGCTGTAAAGGATAATACAAATGAAAAAGACAAGAAAAGTATATTACTACGTACAATATGTGAAAAGCTAGCCATGGAATGAGCACATAACACCATTATTCTTCTCAAAGCTAGGTGTCCATCTGGCCATGAAAGGCAAGTATATACAAAATCTTTTTGCTAGTTCAAATAAGATAAAGAAAATACAGCTTGGAAAAAAATGTTAAGAATTCCTTTCATGTATGATAATTTGCTGAGGACTCAATCATACAGATAAATCATGATTATTTTATGATGCTTTCATTAGTACTATAAGCAACACTTATTTATGTATTTATATCTTCTAGATCTCATACTGTCCAACTCTAAAGTAGAGATAACACTACCCTACTTCTCTTCTGACTTGGAATCATGACATTAAAGCTGTATCTGGATAAGAAGTGACTTTTTGTAGTCAGTTTATTTCTTGATCTGATGCTAATATTCTCTTTATTATGATCCTAGGAAGGCGACTCACAACTGAATTTTGTCTACTGGTGGGGAGGTCTATCCTATCTTTGACTTTATGACTGACATGCGAAGAACTTCTTTATTTTAATCTAACATATAATTTCACATAATTCTTTTTCTTACAGAACGTAGTTTAATATCTTAGAAACATGGAGAACATATGTGGTCTCTCTTCCAGACAATAATCCTACAAATATTTGAAAAATATAAATTTTCACCAAATTCTCTCATCTAGATTTTTTCCAATTTCTTTCTTTTTTAAATTATACTTTAAGTTCTAGGGTACATGTGCACAACATGCAGATTTGTTACACGGGTATATATGTGCCATGTTGGTTTGCTGCACCCATCAACTCGTCATTTACATTATGTATTTCTCCTGATGCTATCCCTCCCCCAGCCCCCCAACCCCCCCACCCCCCAACAGGCTCTGGTGTGTGATGTTTCCCACCCTGTGTCCAAGTATTCTCATTGTTCAGTTCCCACCTATGAGTGAGAACATGCGGTGTTTGGTTTTCTGTCCTTGTGATAATTTGCTTAGAATGATGGTTTCCAGCTTCATCCATGATCAGAGAAATGCAAATCAAAACCACAATGAGATACCGTCTCACACCAGTTGGAATGGTGATCATTAAAAAGTCAGGAAATAACAGATGCTGGAGAGGATGTGGAGAAATAGGAACGCTTTTACACTGTTGGTGGGAATGTAAATTAGTTCAGTCATTGTGGAAGGCAGTGTGGTGATTCCTCAAGAATCTAGAATTAGAAATACCATTTGACCCAGCGATCCCATTACTGAGTATCTACCCAAAGGATTATAAATCATGCTACTATAAAGGCATATGCACACGTATGTTTATTGTGGCACTATTCACAATAGCAAAGACTTGGAACCAACCCAAATGTCCATCAATGATAGACTGGATTAAGAAAATGTGGCACATATACACCATTGGATTTTCTCCAATTTCTTAACTGTTTATATTTTAGAATAATCTTGTCTATATTTATAAAAAATCTTGCTAAACCTTTGATAGGAATTCCATAAATCTACCCATCAATTTGAGAAAATGACATCTTTACTATGTTGAGTCTTTCAATCATGAACATGTATCCCTCACTATTTAGCTCTTTGATTTCTTTGTCACTGTTTTGCAATTTTCAGCATTGAAGTCCTTTAAATGTATTGTTAGATTTATACCTAAGTGTTTCACTTTTGAATGATTGTGAATGGCATTGTATTTTTTATTTTAGTGTCCATGTATTCATTGCCAATATATAAAAATATAGCTAACTTTTATGTGTCTTCAGCTTTATTGAAGTATAATTGACATATATATATATATTTAAGGTGAACAACACGATGTTTTGATATTTGTATACACTATGAGGTGATGATCACAATCAGGCTAATTAGCAAGTCCATCAACTCACATTTATATTTTGTGTGTTCAGTTAGAATTTATAAGATCTACTCTCTTAGCAATTTTCAAATATACAATATATAATTATTAATTTTAGTTAACATGCTATACATTAGATTTCCAGAACTTATTTATTCTGCATAATTGAAATGTTGAACCCTTTGACCAACATCTCCTCATTTTTCCCAGCCCACAGCCTTTAGCAACCACCATGAATTTTCTGTGTTATCAGGTCATCTGCAAATAGTAAGAGTTTTACATCTTTCTGATGTGTATGCCTTTTATTTCCTCTTCTTGCTTTATTGCCCTAACTAGAATTTCCAGCCCTACATTGAATGAGAGTGGTGAGAATGGACATACTTGCCTTATTCCCGATCTTAGTGGTCACCATTCACTCCCCCTCAATTAAAAATAATGTTAGCAGCAGGTTTTTCATAGATCATTTTATTGATTGATGAAGTTCCCCTGTATTCCTATTTTTCTGGGAGTTTTTGTGAATGGGTGTCGAATTTTGTCATTTGTTTTTTCTGATCAATAAATATAATAATGCAATTTTTCTTTTTAGCCAGCTCCATAAAGAATTATAATACATTTTTCAATATTGAATCTGCAAAAAACTTGGTGTATAATATTTTTATAAATTGTCATATTCTATTTTTAAAATATTTTGTGAAGGATTTTTGTGTCCATGTTAATCAAAATTCTGTTTGAAGAGAAACATTATATTCTATTTTAGGAGTATATTTTGGAATAAAAAGTATTTTAGTTCTTTATTCTTCTTATATAAATGTTAAAGCAAGTGTGGTAAAATAAGTATGGATTTATAGGAAAGCTATTTATTAGTAGGTAAATATTAGTTATGAATATATGAATGAAACAATTTTCCCAAATTACTTGATAGGTAGAAAAACCTCAACTGTATGTATATGGCATGCTTATGTGTGTATGCTATTTTTGTTTAATTTTATTATTTATTACATATAGTGCTTATAATACACAAAGTACTATTTGTAAATATTAATTTATTTAATTAGACTTATAGTCCATAAGGTAGTAGTAGTATCCCTGCACTGTATGTTACTAAGCAAATTAGTAAATAGAGAAGAAAAAAATTGAACACTGTCAACTCATCTTTTTACTTTGTGGCTAGAAACATATTTAGACATTTATTCTAATAGATAACCAAAATGTTGTCCTTTATTGGTTACAAGTAAAGTTTTATTATTTTCAAAAACATCATGTTGTTAATGTTATAGCCAAGTAAAAATTTCAAATAAACTTGGATTTTCTGACAATAAAACAGCTATATGAAGAAAGGCATGCTTAGTTCATTAAATAAATATTTATTGCCCCTTCTGTCATGTGAAGACACTGAGAGAAAGCTGTCTACAAACAGAGAAGTGGACCCTCACCAGATACTGAATCTCCCAGTGCTTTGATCTTCAACTTCAAGGGCTGCAGAACTGGTCTCACTTTGTCCCCTAGGTGGGATTGCAGTGGTGTGATCATAGTTTACTACAGCCTCAAACTTCTGGGATCAAGTAATCCTCCTGCTGTGGCCTTCCAAAGTGCTGAGATTGCAAGCATGAGCCACTACACCTGGCCAAGGATGATCAATTCATTATTCTGCCACATGTATTACAAAGATGGTGTGGTATGTGAAAAAAAATAAACTCAACATGGAAAGAAGGATCAGAACTTGATAGAACATGAAATAGGCTGAATGCCTTGTTAGAAGGTGCCAGAGAAATTGTATCTCACCAAAATTTGTGAAGAACTCATCCATGATCTGAAACTGTCTCAGAGTCACTCAAAACATCAATACCAACATCTCCAGATAAGAAGGAATCAGCACAAGAATTCTAGCATCATGAAAAATTTGAATGTAGTGACACCTCCTGCACTAGTTCTCCAATGATTCCTAACCAAAATGAAAACTCAAAAATGACAGATAAGGAATTCAAAGCATGAATTGCTAGGAAGCTCAATGAGATCCAAGAAAAGGTTCAAAAGCAACACAAAGAAACTTCGAAAGTACTTCAGAAAATGAAGAGATAAACATCTTTAAATCAATCAGAGCTTCTGGACTTGAAAAACTCACTTAAGGAATTTCAACATACGATCAAAAACTTTATGAATAGAGGAAGCAGAAGAAAGAATTTCAGAGCTTGAAGACCAGTATTTTGAACTAACCCAGTCAGACAAAAATTTAAAAATATATAATTTAGAAAAATGAACAAAGTATTTGAGAAATATGGGATTGTGTAAGGTGACCAAACCTATGAATTATTACCATTCCTGAGAGATAAGGAGAAAGTTAACAACCTGGAAAATATATTCGAGGGAATAATTCAAGTAAACTTTCCTAATCTTGCTAGAGGACTAGATATCCAGATACAAAAAATCTAGAGAACACCTGTGAGATATTGTACAAAATGAACATCATCAAGGGATATAGTCATTAGACTGTCCAAGGTCAATGCTAAAGAAAAAATCTTAAAGAAAAATAGAGAAAAAGGTCGGATCACATACAAAGGGAAGCCCACCAGGCTAATGGTGGACATCTCAGCAGAAACCTTACAAGCCAGTACAGATTGGGGGTCTTTTAGAGTATTTTTTTTTTTGAGATGGAGTCTCAGTCTTTTGCCCAGGCTGGAGTGCAGTGGCACGATCTCGGCTCACTGCAACCTCCGCCTCTTGGGTTCAAGTGATTCTTCTGCCTCAGCCTCCCTAGTAGCTGGGGTTACAAGTGTGCACCACCACGCCTGGCTAATTTTTGTATTTTTAGTAGAGACGGGGTTTCACCATGTCGGCCAGGCTGGTGTTGAACTCCTGACTTAAGTGATTTGCCCACCTCTGCCTCCCAAAAGAAAAGAAATTCCAACCATGAATTTCATATCCTGCCAATGTAAGCCTCATACATGAAGGAGAAATAAAATCTTTACCAGACAATAAAGCACTAAGGGAATTAATTAACACTAGATCAGCCTTACAAGAGATCTTTAGGGGAGTTGTAAGCATGGAAACAAAAGGACGATACCTGCTACCACAAACACACACTTAAGTACATAGCCTGAAGATGCTATAAAACAATCACATAACAAAAATTACAAAGTAACCAGTTAACAACTTCAAGATAGGATAAAAACTCATATATCAATATTAACCTTGAATATAAATGGTCTAAACACCCCCATTTAAAAGGCATAGAGTGGCAGGATGTATAAAAAAATAAGACCCACCCATCTGCTATCTTTAGGAGACCCATCTCACAAGTGTTCACACACAGGTTCAAAGTAAAGCACTGGAGAAAGATCTACCATGCAAACAGAATACAAAGAAGAGCAGGGGTCGCTGTTCTTCTATCACATAAAATAGACTTTAAGCCAAAAACAAAAAAGCACAAAGAAGGACTTTTTACATAATAATAAAAGGTTCAATTTGACAAGAAGACAACTATCCTAAATATATATGCTCCTAACATTGGAGGATCCAATTCATAAAACAAGTGCTTCTAGACATACAAAGAGACTTAGCCATACAATAATAGTGGACTTCAACAGACCACTGACAGCATTAGACACATCATTGAGGTAGAAAACTTACAAAAAAATTCCATACTTACACTTCACATTTGAAGAATTGGACCTAATAGACATCTACAGAATACACCCATCAGCTGCAGTGCATACATTGATCTTATCTGCACATGGAACATACTCCAAGATTGACCACATGCTTTGTCATAAAGCAAGTTTTAATAAATTCTAAAACATAGAAATCATGCCAACCTTAGTCTTTGGTGACAATGGAGTAAAAATAGAAATCAATACCAAGAAGATCTCTCAAAACCACACAACTATATGGAAATTAACTTGCTGCTGAATGACTTTAGGTTAAACAATGAAATTCAGCCAGAAATTAAAAAAAAAACTTTGAAATAAAAGAAAGTAAAGAAACAACACAGCAAAATATTTTGGATACAGCAAAAGCAGTGTCAAGAGGAAATTTTATAGTGCTAAACACCTACCTCAAAAAGATAGAAAGATCTCAAATTAATGATCTAACATTAAACCAGCAGAACTAGAAAAACATGAACAAACTAACCCCAAAGCTAGCAGAAGAAAAGAAATAACTAAAATCAGAGTGAAACTGAACAAAATTGAGACCCCAAAACCCATACAAAAAATCAATGAAACCAAAAGTTGTTTTTTTAAAGGATAAACAAAAATCAATAGATTGCTAGCTAGATCAACCAGGAAAAAGAGAAGACCCAAAAAAACACAATCAGAAACAACAAAGATGATATTACTGATTCTACAGATACACAAAAAATCTTCAGAAACTATTATGCACATAAACTAGAAAATCTAGAGGAAATGGATTAATTTCTGGAAACACAGTCTCCCAAGATTGAATCAGGAAGAAACTGAAACACTGAACAGACCAATATCAAGTTCTGAAATTGAATCAATAATAAAAAAACTACCAACTGAAAAAACAAAGCTCTAGATCAGATAGATTTTACCAGATATACAAAGAAGAGCTGGCACTAATTCTACAAAACTATTCCAAAAAATCGAGGAGGAAGGACTTTTCCCTAACTCATTCTACAAAGTCAACATCACCCTGATATCAAAGGCAAAGACACAACAAAAAGAAAACTACAGAGGAATATCCTGGATGAACATAGACACAAAAGCCCTCAAGAAAATACTAGCAAACTGAATACAACAACACATCAAAAAGTTAATTCACCAAGATTAAGTAGGCTGCATTCCTGAGATGCAAGGTTTGTCCAACAAATACAAATAAAAAATGATTCACCACAGAAACAGGACTGGAAACAACAACAACAACACAAATCATCTCAATAGATGCAAAAAAAAAAAAGCTCTTAATCAAATCTAACATCCCTTCATGATAAAAACCCTCAAGAAATTAAGCATTGAAGGAACATACCTTAAAATAATAAGAGCCATCTATGTCAAACCCACAATCAACATCATACTGAATGGGCAAAAACTAGAAGTATTCCCCTTGAGAACTGGAAGAAGACAAGTATGCCAACTTTTGCCAGTCCTATTCAACAGAGTAATAGAAGTGCTTGCCAAAGCAATCAGTTAGAATAAAGAAATAAAACGTTTCCAAATAGGAGAAGAAGGCACACTGTCTTACTTCACTTACAGTATAATTTGATACCTAGAAAACCCTAAACATCCACCAACAGCCTCCTAGAACTGATAAACAATGTCAGTAATGTTTCAGAATACAAAATCAGAGCACAAAAATCAGTAGCATTTCTGCATACGAACAACATTCAACCTGAGAGCCAGGTCAAGAATGTAATCTCATTTATAATAGCTGCAAAAAAATTAAAATACATAGGAATACATCTAATTAAGGAGGTGAAAGATCACTAAAAGGAGAACTACAAAACACTGCTGAAGGAAATCATAGATGACACAAACAAGTGGAAAAACATTCCATGCTGATGGATTTGGAATAATCAATATTGTTAAAATGGCAATACTGCCCTAAGCAATCTACAGATTCAATGCTATTTCTATCAAACTACCAATGTCATTTTCATAGAGTTGGAAAAAATTATTCTAAAATTCGTATGGAACCAAAAGAGAGCCTGAATAGCCAAAGCAATTCTAAGCAAAAAGAGCAAAGCTGGATGCATCGCATTATTTGACTTCAAACTATATTGTAAAGCTAAAGTAACTAAAAGAGCATGACACTGGTATAAAAGCAGACACATAGAGCAATAGAACAGAATAGAACAGAACAGAACAGAATAGAATAGAATAACCCATAAATAAAGCCACACACCTCCAACCACCTGATCTTTTACAAAAACAAGCAATGAAGAAAGGAGTCTTTATTCAATAAATGGTGCTTGAATAGCTGGCTAGCCATGTGCAAAAAAATGAAACTATATGCATATCTTTCACCATGTACCAAAATTAACCAAGATGGATTAAAGATTTAAATGTATGACATCTAACTATAAGAATCCTAGAAGAAGGCTGGGCGTGGGGGCTCACACCTTAATCCCAGCACTTTAGGAGGCAGAGGCGGGTGGATCATTTGAGGTCAGGAATTCAAGACTAGCCTGCCCAACATGGTGAAACCCTGTCTCTATGAAAAATATAAAAACATGAGCCAGGTGTGGTGGTGTGCAACTGTAATCTCAGCTGCTCAGGAGGCTGAGGCATAAGAATTGCTTGAACCCAGAAGGCAGAGTTGTAGTGAGTTGTGATTGTGCCACAGCACTCCATCCTGGATGACAGAGTGAGACCCTGTCTCAAAAAAAAAAAAAAAAAGGAAAAAAAGAAGAAGAAATCCTGGAATCCTAGAAGAAAGCCTAGGAAACACCATTCTGGACATTGGCCTTGGGAAATAATTTATGGCTAAGAACTCAAAAGCAATTGCAACAAAAACGACAACTGACAAGTGTGACCTAATTAAACTAAAGAGCTTCTGCACAGCAAAAGAAACTGTCAATAGAATAAACAGAAAACCTACAGAATGGGAGAAAAAAATTGCAAACTATGCATCTGTCAAAGGTCTAATACCCAGAATCTAGAAGTAACTTAAACAAATGAACAAGCAAAAATTAAAAAATCCCATTAAAAAATGGGCAAAAGACATGAACAGTATACATATGTAACAAACCTGCACGTTGTGCACATGTACCCTAAAACTTAAAGTATAATAAAAAATAAAAAAAAAAAGAACTTCACTTTGGACATCTGCCCAATTGCTGATTCAGCAAATATTTAGAGTACCTACTATAGCACAGGTACTGTTCTAGGTACTCATAATACTGCAAGGAAAAAAAAACCAGATTCCTGTTCTCATGGAGCTTACAGTCTAATGGGAAAGACAAACAATAAGCAATAAACATAATAAATTATAAAAAAAGACATGCAAGCAGTGAACAAGTATATGAAAAAATGCTTCACATCACTAATAGAGAAATGCAAATCAAAACTACAATGAGATGCCTTCTCACACCTGTCAGATGACTATTATTAAAAAGTTCAAAAAAGAACAGATGCTGGCAAATTTGCGGAGAAAGGGAATGCTTATACACTATTAGTGGAAGTGTAAATTATTTAATAGTTCAGCCATTGTGGAAAGCAGTTTGAAGATTTCTCAAGCAACTTGAAAAAGAACTACCATTCGACCCAGCAATCCCATCACTGAGTATATACCCAAAGTAATATAAATCATTCTACCAAAAGACATGCACATCTGTATGTTTATTGCAGCACTGTTCACAATAACAGAGACATGGGATCAACCTAAATGCCCAGCAACAGTGGATTGGATAAAGAAAATGTGGTGCATATATATCATGGAATACTATAGAGCCATAAAGAAAATGAAATTATGTCTTTTGCAGGAATGTGGGTGTATCTGAAGGCCATTATACTAAGCAAATTAATGCAGGAACAGAAAACCAAATACCACATGTTGTCACTCATAAATGGGTACTCAGGGACATAAAGATGTCAACATTGGGTACACAGGGACATAAAGATGGCAACAATAGAAACTGGGGACTATTAAAAGTGGAGGTGGAGAAGGGATAAAAGAGTGAAAAACTAACTTTTAAGCACTGTGCTCAGTACCTGGGTGACAGGATCATTTGTACCTCAAGCCTCAGCATTATGCAATATACCCAGGTTACAAACCTGCACATTTACCCCCTGAATCAAAAATAAAAGTTGAAAATAAGTAAATAAATATTTCTTTATTTCAATTAAGGCTTTTTGTTATCACTCAAAAAAAGAAGTTTGGATAATAAAAGTAAGTGATATGAGATGAATAATAGTTGACATAGGTTTTGGAGTCATACATTAAAAGCAGTTGAAAATTAATATTTTAAGAGAAAAACAGTGGAATTGGTATTAGATTTTTGATGTCCATCATGCAAAACAAGGTGTAAACTCTTATATGTGGCTTTAGAACAAAGAATCCTTTGTTCACTTATTCAATAACATTATTAAACAGCTATTGCATGTCAGAAATCTCACGTGGTTTGGGAACAAAATTGAAGCTGTCATTTGGTTCTTGCCTTCAAAATGCTCCAAATCTACTGCATAAGAAATACATGCAAAAAGAAGATGCAAGATGCAACTTCTTTTTATGCATCTGTCAAAGGTCTAATACCCAGAATCTAGAAGTAACTTAAACAAATGAACAAGCAAAAATTTAAAAATCCCATTAAAAAATGGGCAAAAGACATGAACAGTATACATAGTATACTGTTATATGGTAAATCCCATAATAGAAATATGCAAATCATGATATATTTTGGCCAAAGGGAAGTAGATATGAGGAGTTATAATATTGCCAAATATATTAATAATCTTTCAGAAATGGAACTGTATTCATGAAAAAGGAACAGATGGAAAAGTAATAGTTTACGCTTATCAAAACATTCAACCAGAGGTTTGCGAATCATAAGTTAGATACATTGGAGATTGGTTTCCTGTACTGGCTGAAATTCAAGACAAGAAGACTTCAATCCCTAAGAGGTAGATTATGAGGTGTTGTGCATATTTGTCAGATCTTAGAGAAAAGATTTAGGTAAACAGTATTTTAACAAGTGTTTGTCAAAACCTTTTATGGATGTCTCCCTGTGGTCTTTGCTGAGGGGAATGTTTTTTAAAGTAAAATGCATAGATCACAATATTCACTAGCTTAAAATTTTATCGTATTTGGGTTGAAAAATACCCATATGTATTTAACAAATAAGTATATTGTGTTTTCACTGGAGACTGGATGATTTGCCATTGTTAGTAGTAGTATTAATAGTTTTTACTTATTGAATCCCCAAGGCACTTCATCAACACTGTACCCTACTGTTACTTAATGCTCACAGTGTTGCTGTATAATCTCTATTTTAGAATGAACATATTAATAATCAGAAATTTTATTTAAGTTGCCCAAGTTTATTCAGCTAATAAATGCAGCTAATAAACTCAACTGAATTTCAAAACTCATGGTGCTTGTTGAGGAGCCAAATAGTCCATTAGAAAACAATCTAAACCATACTAAACATTTGTGTGTAATTACAGCAGAGAATACATACATTGGTTATTGATATTAGATAATGTATTTTTTCATAATGAACATTAAATTATAATTTCATATATTGTAATACTTTCTAACATTTCTTGTGACCTAAACATGCTCCAGGCATTATTCAAGGGTACTTTACATGTACTAGATCACTTAGTCATCACCATAAATCTATGATGAATTACCTTGCTAAGCACCTGCATTTTAGAGATGTTATCCTTAATCTCATAGTGTTATTCCAAACATAAAAACTGATATCTGTTTCTGTGAACACCCCAGACACACAAACACATGCACATACACACACACACACTCACACACACACACACACACACACACACAGAGAAACACACTGCAGTGTTGTGTATATTTTCCCAAATATTTTATCAGGATTTGGTATTCATTTGCTCTATTTTTGAAGTCATGGAGCATGTAGAATACATCACATTATGATACATGATTAAATAGTATTTTGTTCCTTAGAAATTATATTAAGAAAAATAAACCTTTGTGTTATTCCCTTAACTTACCGTACTAAACCCAAATAATTTAGATTATGATTCTGAAGACCAATAATGAACTTTAATTTTCAGCCTTATATTTGCTTATTACCAGAATAATTATTTAGTAATTATCCTGAAATTGTCCAATAATAATTTATTACAACAAAGCTATTTTCCCACTGAACCAACACAAATACCTATGGCTATTCTGTAACTTAATATTAGACTCACCACTTTGATGACTGAATCTATCAAAGTCTTGAAAACGGATTTGATATTTTTTATGGAAGTTGAACCATAGTATTTCTAGAATTTTAATAACTATTATATTTTATGTTTGTTTACATCGTATTTGTATTCTAATTGCAGTCTGTGGCATTTTATAATGGTAATTTGAATATCAATAAACACAGAGATATCTGGTTAAATTAAGTAAATGTAAATAGTTTGTCATCTGTAAAATAGGGATAATAGTATCTAGATTGAAGGTTTGGATTAAAATTAGAACATAATGCATGCAAAAAGCCCGTGGCAAAGTAAGCAACCAAAAAGTACCCGTTGCTATATTATTATCGGTAAGGCAGGTCAAGCATTTCAGACCTAGGGAATGGCACAAGCAATCATGCTTTGAGCCCTCCTGGTTACTCTTGAATGATGCAGTCCATATTTCACACAAATAAGGTGTAAGCTTCTTCCCTAGCATCATTAACTGATTCTCACTGGACTGCAAGTTCTGGCAGGAAAGGAGTGGTTTATATTTGGTACAACATTGTAGCCCTGGGCATAGCATAACACCCAGTTCATAACAGTTGCTCAGTAAGTCTCACAAAAGAACATAATTCATTATTGGTTATATTTGGTTATTGCATTTGTTTCCTAGATCTGCTGGTACAAATTACCACAAACCAGAAGGTTTAAAACGAATAACAGAAATCTACTCTCTGACAGTTCTGGAAGTTAGAAATCCAGATCAGTTTTACTAGGATAAAATCAGTGTGTACAGGGCTGTGCTCCCTACAGAGGATCTAGGAAAAAATTAATGCCTTGCCTCTCCCAGCTTTTTGTGGCTTGTGTTTCCATTGCTCTGATCTTTGCCTCACGCTCATATTGCTTTCTCCTCTTCCGTCTGTTTCAAATTTTCCTCTGCCTCCCTTGTAAGTAACCATGTAGTTGCATTTAGGACCCACCCTGATAATCCAGAATAATCTATTAGTCTCACAATCCTTAACCTTAGCACATCTTCAAAGTTCCTTTTTGCCACGTAAAGTAACATAATAGGTTCCAGCAATTCGGTATTAGCTACCTTTGGTGGTCATTATTTATTCTACCACAGTTATGATTTTCATCTTTTTGTTCTTCCTGACAGTTTCTGTATAACAGTTTATGATGTTATAAGTATATATTATATTATTTACTAAAGAATTCTAACTCCTTAAGGTTCACAGATATGTTGACTAAAGTGAGCCTTTTTCGTTTTCAGAATTTCCAGTACGTATTGAACAAAGTCCATTTCTTCATTTGGAGGGACAGGACTGTGATAACTTACTTTGTGTTATTTTTATTTGATTATTTATGTGATATATTCTTAGTTTAAAAGCATTCAAAATTCAGAAAACCTTTTTTTAAAAAATGAAATATGTAAATCACTATTACATCACTCCCTCAAACCATGTTTTACTTAGAAATGTGCTGAGCACCATTTAGTTGACATGGTAGCATATGTCATATTCTTTACTAAGCCACTTCTCACCAAAGCAAATCACTAAAAATAAGACTACTGATAAAAGTAAAAATCTACTATGACACACTCTGATGATGTTATGGTATATGGACAAGACTAACTAGAAGTTAATAGACACATAAAAATTATGATAGTTATGGAAGTGATTTTGATTTCAGGCACTAATGTTACAAGGTGGGAAAATGTTTTCTCCCTTACAAGAATGCAGTCAGGCCACTGGAAGAATTCCTAATGCTCAAAAACAATCAGGATCCTGGACACTTAATCCATGTTCTGTTCTGTGCAACTGCTTCATTATTTCTTCCTGTAGTCTGATTTGCTCTGTCTCACAAAGCACAAAGAAGAAAATGAACTTGATCTCACTGTTTACCTGCTCTCTCAGTCCAAATTAAAATTCCTTGAAAGGGACCCTGATTGCCTCTTCCTAGGTCAGATTCCAGTGTCATAAGTCCAGTAGGTTGGGTAATATTATGGCATGCTCCCTGCTGTTATTGTTGTGGATGATAGCAAAAGAAAATTCATTTGAAGTGATGAGACCTGGTAATCAATATCTGCTTACATTTCAGTGGACCTCTGGAAGCCCAGCCTCCATCTGTCTTCTAACTAAATCTAGACATGTGTAAAACCTAGGGGGTTGGGGTTTAGCCTTTATGGTCTTTCCATAGCATATGCCTAGTTATATAAACTATTAAGGCAAGTTTGACTTGTGTTGAATATTGCGATTTTAAAGAACTTGGTTACTGTTTCTTTCAGCCTGTCTTTCCTTCTGGTATCAATCTCATCTGTTTTTCTATGAAATATTTGTTTGTTCTCTTATTTGAACAATGTTCTCTACTGCTGCAAATACGCATGGGGGATCACTCTTTTGCTTTGGAGGTATACTATTGTTCTGTGTATTACCATATTCTTTCTTCATGTCTCTGACTTTCTACATATAAATTGGACTTATTAAGAACCATAGTGTCTCAGAACTTTGGTCAGTGTGCTCGTTTCCTTTATCATGTCAGGTATAATTATGAATAATCCATTTCTCAGTATTTTCAAAATATCCTAGTTTCATTTAGCTCAAAGATCTTAGAGAAAATAATAAATTGACTGCATTAAATGTGAATCAAAGGTAAAACAACTGAGTAAAATATCTAGAGGAAAAAGTTAAACCTGTGGCATTTTCTATATGTGGAGTCCAGCAGCATCCTTTTTCTGGCTACTAGATGGTAATAGGCCAAATGAGACAAATGTTTAGTTCTCTGGGGTGTGCTATTTCTTCTTGATGATACTGTGTCCTGGGTCTAATCAAATATAGAGCTTAAATATTTTCATCATAAAGATATTAACAAATGCTCTGATTCAGTGATGTGCAGTGTTGTGTCTGCTGAGAGCATAGGCTTCTCGGTAGACCTTAGGGATGACAATGAAAAAGCCGAAAAGTATAAGGAGCAACCAGGGGAGGCCATTTATGTTTTTAATTTCTAATAAACTCCTCTGTTTTTAAATTTTAGATTGGCTTCTTTAGCACCACAAGCAGCCCACTAGAGCTCCAAGCTTTGCCTGCTACCACATGCAACAATAAGGGAAAATGACCCGAGTCAACAATTAGTGCATATTTGTATACTTGTGATTATCAAATTATAAATCTGTCCCTTAATTATTAAAATGCCAATACAAGCATTTCACATTTCCAAGTTTATCTTAATGCTGCTGGAATTGTACTTTAAAATCACAGTAGTAAATTTATGTAGGACTAGAGAAAAAGAAAAAATGGCATACATGGATTCCCATGCGTTTCCTATGTGTGCATGTTACAAGGATGGAATTACACTGACTTCTAAGAAAGTGATAAAATATCTGCTTGATACATGAATCACGTTCTAAACATTCAGGTCCAGACATATGGTGAGACTTTGTGTCAGAGACAGCAGTATTACAGGCTCAGTTTGTTGAGTCCTCTATATTCTTGCCAGTTTTGCTCCATAAGATCTAAATAATTTTTAGTGTCAGTCTTTAAAAGACTTCTGTTTTATTGCAAATTTAGAGTTGAAAATTAAATATAATTTGAGAAATTTTTTTTGAAGATGGAATATTCTGTTATTCCCAGGAATCTTATGAACTTGAGTGTCATTATACTTTGTTATTTCTGGGAGGATTTATTTAGTATTTAATAATTTAGCATTAGCCTTCAGTTGTTTTTGCATTTGCTATAAAGGTAGAACAAATTCCCTTTGTTTTCAATTTTATTAGTAGTATTAATAATTAAAATAATCTTGGGATTGAATTTTAGTAGCCAATCAATGTCCTATATGATATAAATATTGAGATTTTAGCAAAAATAGATCATTATATTCAATGCTAAGCATTTAATTTTAAGTCCAGGATGTTTTATTCAGGTTTTACAAGTTAGTACCAATTTAGAAATTATCTACAAATCAATTTAATGAGGAAGTCAGGTTCATATTTTTATGTACTTAATATAATTATAAAATAAAAGAAGTTGGAAAACCCATATGTCATCATAACTGCATATTAGACATAGTTACATAAAATATTGCTTCGTAGACATAATTTACTGTGTAAGATCAATGACGAGAGTAGGAAAGCTTAGCAAATATATGGCTTTAATTAATAATCAATAATAATGATAACAACAATAATAAATTTTCTTCTACGGTAGTCACTCCCAAAGGTATGTGAAAGCCTAAGTAAAAAATAAGTAAGAATAGATTTTCTTTAGAGAAGATAATATTCCCTGTCCATATACGATTTGAAAGAAATAAAAGCAAATATCATCATTGTATACATAGGAAGAACAGCATGTTTACTTAGCAGAAAATTTAAAGTATCTATACTTGAATTTATAGTAATCTGTTCATGCATTAATAATATCAGGATGGTTAAAATAGACTTAATTAGTGTTCAAGACGACAGTGAATTTACCTTTTGTGGTGCTATAAAAAAGAAAAAGAGCAGATACATTGTGTTTTAAATAATATGTGTTAGATAATGTTTTGTTTTCTCTTGATTTATAGTAAACTGATTTTAACAATGATGATTTCACTTGCACTTTTCAACTATTCGTTATGTTAATGGTTTTGCTTTCATTCACAGAATTATACAGATTTGTAGTGACACAGAAGCAACTGTTTTTCTAATTTAAACTATTTTAAGATTTTGTTTAAAAATAATTCATAATTATTCTGCAAAATTAGGAATTACAGATAATACAGAAGAAAGGATATTTGCTATCTTGTCATCTAAAGATGTATCTATTAAGATTGTTTTGCATATCATTCTAGATTATTTTCAAATAAGTTTATCATTTTTTCAACCAAAAATGTAGGTATACTATACACATTATTTGTAATTTGAGTTAGCATCATATTGAAGGCATCTCATTAAAATATTTTGAAATTCTTATGTATAGAAATTACCTCTTCAATAATAAAATTTAATATAACAGATATTTCACTGTATGACCATTTTTTATTTCTGTTTTGTGGAAAATTTAAGATTAGTGTTATTTTAGCCACCATTTTGAATTTTATATATAGAACCTAAATTAAATTTATTTATTGTTATCTGTAGCTTTTCACAGATTACAAAATCACAAGTAAAATGTTATTTTACTAGTTAGTAATATACAAGACACCAGCATGTGTCTTTTAAAGGTAATTGATAAGGGAATATTTCTTAGGATTTGCCTATTGTTTTTTTTTCCCAATTTTTAGATTTTTTTAAAGGCTTTTTAATGATCCTATCACTATCTGGAATTTTAAGAGAATGAAAATATCCAAAGCTTCTTTTCAATATAGTATCTGAAGATACAAATAGGAACTTTGAAATGGGTACTGAGCCTTTATCATTTCAGTTTCAAATATGTTGAGATAAAATGGAGAAATCTTAAATTAAAAAAAATAAAAATCACTGTAAAATGTGGCGGTGGGTTCAAATGCAATGTTTCCTTTATTGTATATTGATTCATTTATTAAGCAACAATTACGAATATCCCGATAACATACCAAAGGCTGGAAATAAACCTGTCAACAAGACAGACATATTTTCTGTCTAGACAGAGCCTAAGAGAAGGCATACAGTTGTGTGAACTGAACATTTTAACAGTGTATGAGAGAGAAGGGTGGGATCTTTTAAACCAGATCCAAGAAAGATTAAGAGAAGGAGTCCTGGAGAATGAGACTCTTAAGATGAGTTGTAGTAGTATGCCAGGCAAAAAAAAAGAGCAATGGAAAACATGTGTTAGGGAGAGAACTTCAAGTATGGAAACCCAAACAACAAAGAATTGCCTGGAGAGGAATGTTAAGATGTGTAGAATGACTGGAACACTGAGTGTAAGACATTGGTTCTTATTGTTGTAGTGGAATTCCAAAGAGGGGCCAGATCATATAAGACCCCTGTGCAAAGGGTGTTGACTTTATCAAAGAAGTAATAAATGACCATCAGAGGTCTCAAAAAGAGGTGACGTGACATAGAGGTTTGCATGCAATAACAATGACACAGGATTCAAATTGGAGAATAGTTTGGAATGAGACAATATTAGATGAAAAAATTACATTGATTTAATAATACAGTATAGAAATAATGGTAACTCACAATGTTATTGTGGCATTAAAATTAGAGAGAAGTGGATCAATTGAATTCTGGGGAGGGTGAATAAGAATAATTCAAGATGGTACCCACGTTTTCCATCTGATGTCTTGCATAGGTAGTGATGTCTTTCACATAAAATTCTCAAAGGAGATAAGACCATAAATTTGCATGAAGTTCATAAGTGTATTTGTGGCACCATATTTGAAGTAGCTTTTTAATTTCTGCAAAACATTTGTCATAGCAAATGCTATTGATTTGAATTTTTTAATTGGTTGGTAAAAAACTACCAATTTTGTTTAATTAGTAAATCATTTTGTTGTATTTTTAAGTTATCTATAGCTCATTTAATGTTTGAATATGTTTAAGTGATAGTGGGGGATACACAAGAATATTTTCTTTTTCCTTTAACAAGAGTTTATTGAGAGTATACTCATCATTGTGGATGGGAGGCAGGACTAGATTGCAGCTCTGACTTGAACAGACAGAGCAGTGTGTGGAGGTTCACATTGTGAATTTTAGCTCCAGAACAACTGCAAGAACAAACCAAGCATCCCAAGAGGACTCACAGACCTTCTGAAGGAAGCGGACTGCTCCTGCAGGACCAGGGAGACACCCCAAATACTGAGTGCCCAAACTGCGGAAGTGGGAACGGGAGACCCTCTGCACCAGAACATACACCACCACTGGGGAAACTGAAGGTCTACTTTGCGGGAGAAGTTTCCGATCTTACCTGGAGCTGAGTCAATTTAGAGAGCCGAGGGAAATACAGGGGTAGATGAAGCAGCTGGAAAGGCCCTGGGAGCTTGCTGGGTCCCTAAGCAGGCCATTCCTGCCAGGCACCACAGGGATCCTTTGGCAGGGTGACCGGAGGCTGGGGGGAAATCACCACAGAGAGAGAGAAGGAAGTCTCCAGCTGAACTTTGTACCAATTTGAACTGGGCGAGAAGCCTCCTGGCCAGAACTCGGGGGAGGACATGAACTCAGGAGAGGGCGTGAATCGGACGTGCAGACTCCACAGGCGCGAGAACCAAAACACTTTTCTTTCGCAGCTGGGAGGCAGGTAGCCTGGAGCTAGTTCTCAAGCCCAGCTCACCCACAAGATTAATGTACACAAATCAGTAGCTCCACTATACACCAACAGCGACCAGAGAATCAAATCAAGAACTCAACCCCTTCTACAATAGCTGTAAAGAAAACATAAAATACTGGCTGGGCACGGTGGCTTACACCCCTAATCCCAGCAATTCGGGAGGCTGAGGCAGGTGGATCGCCTGAGGTCAGGAGCTTGACACCAGCCTGGCCAAGATGATGAAACCCCATCTCTACTAAAAAAATGCAAAAAAAAAAAAAAAAATAGGTGAGCATGATGGCAGGCACCTGTAATCCCAGCTACTAGGGAGGCTGAAGCAGGAGAATGGCTTGAACCTAGGAGGCGGAGGTTGCAGTGAGCCGACATTGTGCCATTGCACTCCAGCCTGGGCAACAAGAGTGAAACTCCATCTCAATAAATAAATAAATAAAATAAAGAATAAAATACTTAGGAATATATCTAACCAAGGGGGCAAAAGACCACTACAAGGAAAACTAAAAAACACTGCTGAAAGAAATCATAGACAACACAAACAGAACCACATCCCATGCTCATGAATGGGTAGAATCAATATTGTGAAAATGACCATATTGCCAAAAGCAATCTACAAATTCAATGCAATTCCCATTGAAATCCCACCTCATTCTTCAAATAATTAGAAAAACAATTATAAAACTCATATGGAACCAAAAAGAGCCCACATGCCCAAACCAAGACTAAGCAAAAAGGAAAAATCTGGAGGCATCACACTACCTGATTTCAAATTATACTATAAGGCCATAGTGACCCAAACAGTGTGGTACTTGTATAAAAATAGGCACATAGTTCAATGGAACAGAATAGAGAACCTAGAAATAAACCTAAATACTTACAGCCAACTAATCTTCCACAAAGCAAACAAAAATCTGAAGTGGAGAGCGGACACCCTTTTCAACAAATGGTGCTGGGATAATTGGCTAGCCACATGTAGGAGAACAAAACTGGATCCTCATCTCTTACCTTATACAAAAATCAACTCGAGATGGATTAGGGACTTAAATCTAAGACCTGAAACTATAAAAATTCTAGAAAATAAGATTGGAAAAACTCTTCTAGACATTGGCGTAGCAAGAATTTCATGAACATGAACCCAACAGCAAATCCAATCAAAACAAAGATAAACAGTTGGGACTTAATTAAACTAAAGAGCTTCTGCATGGAAAAAGGAACAGTCAGCAGAGTAAACAGACAACCCACAGAGTAGGACAAAATCTTCACAATCTATACATCTGACAAAAGACTAATATCCAGAATCTACAATGAACTCAAACAAATCAGGAAGAAAAAAAAACAATCGCATCAAAAAGTCGGGTAAGGACATGACTAGACAATTCTCAAAAGAAGATATACAAATGACCAACAAACATGTGAAAACATGCTCAACATCACTAACGATCAGGAAAATCCAAATCAAAACCAAATGCGATACCACCTTACTCCTACAAGAATGGCCATAATCGAAAAATCAAAATACAGAAGATGTTGGCATGGATGTGGTGATCAGGGAGCACTTCTAACTGCTGGTAGGAATGTTAACTAGTACAGCCACTATGGAAAAGAGTGTGGAGACTCCTTAAAGAACTAGAACTACATTTGATCCAGCAGTCCCACTACCGGGTATCTACTCAGAGGAAAATAAGTCATTATTCAAAAAAGATACTTGCACACCCCTGTTTATAGCAGTACAGTTCACAATTGCAAAATCATAGAACCAACCCAAGTGTCCATCAGTCAACGAGTGGATAAAGAAACTGTTTTATATGTATATACATACTCAGAACAATAGGAAAACCATTGCTACTCTAAGGCAGAAGGGGCAATGGCTGAAGCCTCAGAGGAGGGACTGCTCAATAGGAGCTGTGCCTATAAAGGAACACAGAGTCTACCAGGTTCTCAGCCAGGGAGGTGCCACAGGGAAATCTGGGAGTGGGGTTGAGTGGAAAGAAATATTTTCTTTCCACTCCATTTCTCTGCCTTCTGCTCTTCTCTGGCACCTAGCATTGGCTGAACCCTGTGGGAAGCTATATGGCAAAAGGGCCTGGGTGATGCAGCTCATATAAATCAGTTTCCTGTGGCTCAGAGATCACAAGAAATAGAAATGGGTAAAGGGTCATAGGATGAAAATCAGTGTGCAAGCAAAGAAGTATCTACAAAACACCAACTAGATACCCACTTTTTTCCTAGCATATTGAAAATGGTTTTAGTTATTGTGAATGGAAATCAATTTCATGACTTTAAGCAATTTATAGTTAAGTGGCAAAGTAACCACACTAATATTTTAAATACTATCATGGCTGCAGAATGTTTTTGAAAACATATATGGAAGTACTGATGGGGGTGTGCAAAATATTTCAGAATGGGGATGAGCATGGAATATGATTTGCCTTTGGTCTTGCACATCATATAATAGGAAAAGTGCTATACATGTAGACAAAAATTATTTTACCAGTAGTATAAAAATGGCATTTTCCTGTGCCTGTTGTCCCAGAAGAGCAGAAATATACCGAGTACATTTTCATGGCAACTGGCCACCATCTTTTCTTCCTACACTTGAAGTTGTCATTGTTAGGATGGAGCCTATTTGCACGGCAATGTGCAAAAATAATATCCCCTCTGCCTCTCTGAGTCTTGCCCTCTATTCAAAGTGCTTAATTTTTCTGGCTCATCCATCTTAGATGCTTTGTCAAATGCAAATTCTTAAATTCTACAGAGGAAGAAGGGGGTGGGAAATAAATGGTTTAGTCTCTGCCAAGTTTAAAATCAATGTTCACAAATGGATATTTTTCAATTAATAATGTCCCATTTCTCACAAAATTGTTGAGTAATAACCACCTAGTCCTACACATGTTCAAGTTGATAGAAGCTGTACGTTTATATTGTGACCTAACATATATGACCTTCAGTGAGCCACTCGTGCTGACAAATCTGCCCTATTATAAAGAAATATAATCAGCATATAGAAAGTATTTAGACAAAAATAATTTTTGAGACTTTAAAAAAAATTCTGATACCTTTACTTCTCTTAGGAATTTAGGATTTCATGTGCAGATTTGGAGTTATGAAATTTGACATGCAGAACATAACAATATAAAATATTGGCTGATTTGTAAACACTCGCTTCATTGCTACTTTGTGAAAACAAAATTTCCTAGCTGAGAATTTGCAGTAAATTTTCAATCTAGTCTTAAAACAACAATGAATATCTTACATGTGAACATTATTTTATAGGGAAGAAAATCCTATACCAGGTACTTTATCACGTAGTCTTCGGAACTCTGAGAAACAGAAACGTGGATTCTATTTTAGAGATGAAGATAATAGATAGTGACATCAAGTGACTTACCCCAAATCACGTAGGCTTGAATTTTCAAGGTTTTTTTTTAGCTACCCCCAATTACTGTAACACATGTTTTCACATCAAGAGTTAACTGATAATAAAATTGATATTGTTAAAAACAAGGAAATGAGATATGAGTAATTTCAAAATGTGCTTCAGTTATGGCTAGAGTTCACAGGCCTTTGTTATATTTGAAAGCATGGGATTGTAGTTAGAAAATAATATGTGTTCAAAGCATAGGTCTGCCATTTTGTGGCCTTGTAGACATTGAACAAGTACCTTAACCTCTATCAGCCAGGTTTTCTTATCTCAGTAACAAGCAATAATTCCTGCTTTTTAGAGTTATTTTGAAGATAAAATGAGATAATACGTGAAAAAGCCTTTAAAAACCTGCTCAATACTTATTAAATATCCTATATGTCCTTTCTCATTGCAAATATTTGCAAAATTGCTTACTAAAGAATTATGTGTGGTAGGCTTTACAAATTAACAAATTAGGCTAATTATGGACAAGGATAGTTAGCAAAATTGATCCTGGTTATTGAGTTTTTAACACCCTAGAGCCATTTTCTCTTTTCTTGAAGATAGAACAAGTACTTTCAAGGCCAATGGATTCCAAATTATGATGCTGGTATTTGGAAATATAGATAAATTTAAAACCTAAATTAGATAATTTTTTTGAAGTCCATGAAACAGAAATTGTTTCCTAAAGTGGCTGATGTAACAGTTGCGACTCACTCAGACTCCATGAGTAAGAGTGTAAAATGGTATTGTAATATTAATGCCTCAGTGCCAATAATTGCATATTGCTTTTATTTCTATGGACTAATGTTTTAATCAGTCTTATTATAGTAGAACAAGGGAGCAGAGATGCCGATTACAGTAAGTATCAAAAAGAATTATACTACATGAAGGGTATCATAAAGAAGAGATTTTATATTACCTTTTTCTTTGGCTTCTATTCATTAACTTTCCACACTATTTGCATTGAGATCAATATTCACAGAGCTTATAATGTAATTAGAAGAATCATTAGGTATTAGAATCAGCTTTAGTTACAAAAAAGGAATAGGAGACTAATGAATGATCTGACTTGTCACTAAACACCTATAATGCTTCTGAATTCTTTAACACAAAATCTAAAATGTAAGAAAGAAATAAGCCAAACACACATATATTTTGTTTTTTAAGAAAGTTTTTTTTGGCAGCCCTTTCATATGTGTGTAGCAAATGAGTGTTACCACTTCTTAGCAGCATCTTAATTATCTCTATGTTTGGAAACAAAATATAGAAAGAGGACTGAGTTTGGCTTAACTGGATGCAGTTGTGTTATTTTCAATGATGAGCAATGCCCTAGTCTAGCCAGTGTGGAGGATACAAAATGGACTGAAAATGTGTGTGTGTGTGTGTGTGTGTGTGTGTGTGGTGGGGGTGTGGAGGGTAGGGGGTGAGTGGGAGAGGGGGAATAACTTATCAGAAAGGAAAGAGAAATGTCTAGGACAAATGGTCATGTGAGAAAAAGAGCTTGTCTGTAAGATCAATGAGGAACTCTTCTTGGAGGAGGCAAAATTTGTGGGGTTATGGAAAGAAGGACCACACATCCCAATTTGCTGGGACAGATTCAGCATACTTACGAATAGCACCCTCTTTCCCTCTCAAAACTATCCTTGTTTGCACCAAAAAATTTACACAAGCAATAGAGAAGTTTTAATTGTTCCTTCTCCATGTTTAAACTGTGTTTTTTGAAGAAAGAAGAGTTTCCTTTCTGTTTTGGGGCCAATATTATTTATTACAGTAGCTAAAAATTTTTAAATGGAATCATGGCAAGTGTTAGTAATTTTCACTGCAGTTTGCTGCATATATGAATTTTTAAATATTTTCTTTCTTCCTCTGAAGATAGATAAACAGAAAAATCAATTTTCAATTTGTGGAGCTTAGAATGTTAAATAAGAGCTCTATGTAAAGCAATGATCACATTTTTGTGAATAGAATTATAGCTAAAATGAAGAGTCCAGAAATGTAATGCATTCTAGCTCACTCATTATCTGTAAAATTAGAAAGGCACCCTTGTGTAAAGATTAAATATCTGACTAAGATTCAAAAGACAAGGGATGGCTCTGTGTGACCTTGGGCCATAACTTTTCTTCTTTAAATTTAAGTTTCCTCATCTTTGAAATGACAGGGTTAAAATATATGATCATTAAGGTCTCACCCAGCTCTAATAGACTACTTTTTGAAATTCAAATAGGTTAATATAAATTTTACTCTTGGTAGTGAAACTTTCCTGAAGTGATTGCTTAAAATAATTGAGAAAAAAAGGGTAAAAGTCTTCAAAAGAAAGCACAGAAATGTGTCTGAAGAAAGCATAATAGAGACTGAAACCAATGAGCAATTGTGAAAGGCTTTCTTTATAAATGCATGTTTAATATTAATTAATGTATACTTCTTGTTACTTTATTCTTAAACGTGAAATTACATCAAACTACTTCAGCTGCTTGTTGAAGCAGATTCTAAAAACCACTTTCAGGTGTCCTGAAGGCAATTATCATGCTGTACAGCAATATTTCCAATTATTTTTCTCAAGTGAAAGGTCCAAAATATTACACTGCTTTAGACTGTGTTCTCCCAGAAAGAGATCCTGAGGCAAAGATTTAGGAACAAGTGACTTACTAAGAAGAAACTGCTGGGAGGTGCAAATGTGGGGAAGCAGAGCAGGGAAGGCGATCTCCAGGGAAGATTGTATTCATAACTTCAAGTGATGTCCTGCACTCGCCCTGATCCATTAGGAGTTCTAGATTATGGATGAGAGTTTTCTCAGCAAAAGGGCTGGGCTTCTGTACCCTGACACCAGTCACTGGCTGTGGGTCAACAGTTGGAAGTGGGTAGAAGTGGGATTGAATGGGGATGTAAATTTCCATGCATTTCTAGCTCTTGCAACTGAAAAGATAGTTCGAATGCTTGAGAGAAATCCCCAGAAGTCATTTTCAGGTGAGAACTTCTGGCAGAAAAATGAGCAGAAGCTGGAAGACGGAGCACAGTGTCCAAAAAGAGGATGTGAAGGTTTCTCAGCAGAACTCAGAGTGCTCACTGCAGCTACTCACTCACCTCTCACAATGTTTTTGTGGTCCAACTAACATGAGAAGTGTTATATGCTACACCTCCTTCTGAGATTGATAATGCACAATAGCCTATTATAGGTCTTATGTAGTAATAGAGTAAATAAATTATTCATTTTTGTTCCAATTCAGTATTACTCAAATAAATTTGACTAATTTATCTCATAACTACCATATGGAAAAGAACCCACTGGAAATGTGGCAATATGACATCAAGAATTTTTAAAGAAGAAAATTTCATTAAAATATAGCTTTTTGTTCCAAAATGGTATCTAACAGCAGCCCCGTGAAGTAGAACAGGTATCCACAAATATACTTATTAAGGAATGGGTATACACATACTACACATTCACACTAACAATAAGAGATGACTGTCAATGTATTATGATAAATTTGAGGGATTTACTATGACCAAAGAACCTGAGGAAATGGGATTGAAAAATAAAAGTCATAGTTTAAACAGCCTTATGTTTGCAATTCATTAGGAGACACATTCTGCCTTTCGTTCCTAAATTCAAGATCTATATCCACAGGAAAGGCAATTGACTGTCTCTCTCCTGGGAGTATGACACTTACTGAGGCAACATACTGACCTTAGCCCCTCCCCATTACATCCATCAGTATAAATTTGATTTTTATATTTAGCTGAAATCTGCCACATCAAGGAGAACTTAGACAAAAAGATTAACTGATGGTGACTCATCACTCCTGGGAATGTAATAATAACTAAGCTTATTTTCTTCTATGCGGTCTAGGCAGTGTCATGAGCTTTACATGTGCCATTTCATATAATTCACATGACCATCTTGAGAAGTAGGTGATTATAAAACTAATTCAATGAGATTGAGAAATTTGTTAAAAGCTATAAAACTAGAAAGTGATTGAGTGGAGATTCAAAACTAGGTCTTTCTGAATTCTCATTAGACTATGCTAACTGTAGTTAGGGCAGTCAAGATTAGGTTTTTCTACCTAATCAGAGAAATATTAAGCTAGAGGTAGGAGGCAAGCTCTTCTGAAAGAGCTGCCTGATAGAAAAGTATTTTTTAACAAAGCAAATCTGTTTTAAAATCTAGATCCTCAATTATGTTTTCAGTTTGTCATTTAAGAGAGTTGGCTGGCACTGGAATGAACAGATAACAAGATCAAAGATATTCTTACACATTGCCTGTTGGCAAATACAGACTGGATATAGCTCTCACCTTCCTAGGAGATTCATATAGATAACCTGGGGTTATGAATTAATGTGAAACAATGGTAAGAGAACATCTTGAAGATTCAGAAATTCTGAAAATCATTTCCTCTAAGAACTGGAAGGAAATTATGGAACGCTGTTTGACATCTTTAATAAGAAATAGAGTCTATGAAACAGAAACAAACCCCACAGAATTTTGTAAAAAGAAAAAAAAAAAGAAAGAGAGAGAGATAATAATGTTTTCAGGGAAAGTGAAAGTGCAACAGCTGAATTGACACTGAGAAATTGGATCAATGTTGTGGAATACCTGAATCACTCCTTCAGAGTCACTCTTCCACAATGTACAAGGGGAAAAAAGATTAAAACAGTGACAGGGAATACAACACATATGGAGCTGGAAAGTAAAGATTTAATCTATCAGTTGTCACTGTCAGTGTCAGTGAAGATAATACCAAAATAATCAGAAGCAGTAATATAAAACTGATTTGTGATTTATTGTAAAACTCGAGATATAGATAAAAATACTGTTGTTGCAAGAAAAAAAGCATAAAAAGACACCTATATCTAGAAAACACTTAAACCATTTTCAATTTTAATGATATATTAAAGCAAACTTTTATATGCATCCAGGTAGAAAATTCTGCTCATCTCCAGAAGAACACAAATTATTCTGAATTCAGTCTTCTTTACAACAAATGCCAAAATTGGATAGGCTAAGGTTCAGAGTTTTGACAGAGAAAAGTTTGTAATTCAATAAGTTTTATATCCAGCTAAGATGTATTTTAAATGTGAAGGCAATAATAAACTACTTTCACTTATATTAAGATTCAGATTAAATGCTTTTGCATACTTCATAAAGTTATTTGGAATTATATTCCAGTTGACAGTGAAAACTCCAAATTAACAATTCAAGACTTTGGACATTTGGAGATTAAAGAGCTGAATAGATCTTTCATAATAACAAACATATCGCTGACTTGCATCACAAGATTTGAAGGAATCACCATCTTACTGCACCACATCTGTTTAAACTGGCCATTTGATTAAACCAGTAAGAAGATTGACTTGCTTTCTCTTCTACCCATGCATACAACTTTCAACAGGAAAGCCAGTGAATTATTATCACTAATGATAGTTATAAACATCCTATTTTGAATTCCCAAAAATTCTCCCTGGAACAACTCTCCCAGAGATAGTTTTCCACCATTTAGAAATACAAACAAATGTGATTACAATTTTGCTTAAGCATACTATATTATGAAGCAGGCACACAAAACTTTCTAAGTGTGTGAAAAGAAGCACATTAAATGTCAAGGTTATTATTATCTTTGAATGTTGAGACCATCGGTGACATTTTCATATTTTTATTCTATTTTTTCAAATTTTCTTTCTTTTTTAAATTTTTTATTATACTTTTAAGTTTTAGGGTACATGTGCACAATGTGCAGGCTAGTTACATATGTATATATGTGCCATGTTGGTGTGCTGCACCCATTAACTCGTCATTTAACATTAGGTGTATCTCCTAATGCTATCCCACCCCCTCCCCTACCCCACAACAGGCCCCGGTGTGTGATGCTCCCCTTCCTGTGTCTATGTGTTCTCATTGTTCAATTCTCACCTATGAGTGAGAACGTGCACTGTTTGGTTTTTTGTCCTTGAGATAGTTTGCTGAGAATGATGGTTTCCAGCTTCATCCATGTCCCTACAAAGGACATGAACTCATCATTTTTTATGGCTGCATAGTATTCCATGGTGTATATGTGCCACATTTTCTTAATCCAGTTGATCATTGTTGGACATTTGGAGCCAAGATGGCCAAATAGGAACAGCTCCAGTCTACAGCTCCCAGTGTGAGCGACGCAGAAGATGGGTGATTTCTGCATTTTCAACTGAGGAACCGGGTTCATCTCACTGGGGAGCATCGGAAAGTGGGTGCAGGACAGTGGTTGCAGCACACCCAGCGTGAGCCAAAGCAGGGCGAGGCATTGCCTCACCCAGGAAGCGCAAGGGGTCAGGGAATTCCCTTTCCTAGTCAAAGAAAGGGGTGACAGACGGCACCTGGAAAATCGGGTCACTCCCACCCTAATACTGCACTTTTCCAAGGGCTTTAGCAAATGGCACACCAAGAGATTATATCCTGTGCCTGGCTGGGAGGGTCCTACGCCCACAGAGCCTCGCTCATCGCTAGCACAGCAGTCTGAGATCAAACTGCAAGGCAGCAGGGAGGCTGGTGGAGGGGCGCCTGCCATTGTCGAGGCTTGAGTAGGTAAACAAAGCCGCTGGGAAGCTCAAACTGGGTGGAGCCCACCGCAGCTCAAGAAGGCCTGGCTGCCTCAATTTTTCAAGTTTTCTACAATGATGAAGTTTAAATTATAAAACAAATCTCACATTGAAAAGAAAAAAAAGAAACTACAAAACATCCAAACTCAAAAAGTCCAAAATTCTTTTAAAAAGTAGTTTTGGGTTAAGGCTGCTTCCATAAATAATTCTGGTAAAGCTGGTTTTCCTTTCCCCAGTTTTCACCCAGTGAAATAGACATGCTTCTGAGGTTCTGTGGCAGGCAATAATCTAAAGATGATGCTTCAAGTTTCTTATATTTAGTTATTCAAATATTAGCCTAGCTACTTCTGAGAAGGGATTTCAAAGATATAAGCAAGACTACTGATCAACTGACTTTAAAAGAGGGAGGTTTTATGGATTATCTGGGTAGGCCCAATTTAATCACTTGAGTCCCTTAAGAACAGAAGAGAGTGGCAGAAGAAGAAGGAAAAATTGATTCAAAGCAGGAAGAAGCAGGAGAAGCAGATGAAGATTCTATACATCTTTTGCCTTTAAGATGGAGGAGACTCAAACTCCAATAGTCCAAAAGCTGGGGATTATAGGTGGTCTCTACAACATGAGGACAACCTCTGGCTTACAGTCAGAAAGAAAACAGGGACCCCAGTCCTACAGCTGCTCAAAACTGATTTTCACAAAACAACTTGTTTGAATCTGGAAAGAGGTTGTCCCCCAGAGCATCCAGACAAAAGCCAGGCTGCTTGATAGCTGGACTTTGGCATTGTAAGACCCTAAGCAGAGAACCCAGTTATACTCAGACTTTTGGCCTACAGAAATATAAGATAATAAATGTTTTTTTAAAGCCTCTTAATTTGTGGTAATTTGTTATAGCAGCAACAGAATATTAATACAGGTCCAAATCCTTACTTGTAGGCTTGATAGGAGCCTATAGTCTTAGGCTTTATTTAGTCCTTCTAAATCTTGTATCTATGGCTGCTTTTTTATGAGCCTTGCTAAAGAATTTAAGGGCAATCTGATAAAATCACTAAAGGCAAAAAAACACATTTAAATATCAGTGTTTGCACCTTGATCTAAAGTGGTGACTTTTACTGTGAAAATCAGGTGTATTATAGATTTTAGGAACATTTTGCCCAGGGGTTATGCTAATCTTCTCTGTATCATTCCAATTTTAGCATATGTGGTGCCAAAGCAAGCACTACTTTAGGAACATTTTGGATGAACAAGTGTCTTATCATCTCTTTAGTAATAATACATAAGCACTACCATGGGCCTACTTTGAAGGACCAACATTGGTTATTACATTTGTGCAACTTGGACTTAGAGCCTGGATTACATGGGCTTTTATATCTGAAATTCTCTGATTCCCTGGAAAGTGACATTTTAATTGTTATCAGATGATTAATATGTAGTGCAGATGCATAAGTTTACTGAAAAGCAACAATTATTAACATTTTAACAGTTATTTCCATTGCTAATATCTTTGTTTTCTAAAACTCATATCAAGGTTGCTTAAAACTATTTTCTCCCCAGTATATATAGAATGTTGTTTTATATAGAGACAAATTTATGGCCTGGTGTGACAGCTCATGCCCTGCAATCCCAGCACTTTGGGAGGCTGAGACGGGCGGATCGATTGAACCCAGGAGGTCGAGGCTGCAGTGAGCTGTGGAGACCACTGCCCTCCAGCCTGGGCGACAGAGCGAGACCCTGTCTAAAACTAAAAAGTAAATTTGTGTATTATGAATATAGATGTATGGCTAGAAAAAATGCAATAAATAGGTCCCATGTGAAAATGTTTATTTTCTTGGATTTATGAACACTATATTTTCCAGTCATTCAAACTAATTCACTGATTAGTGTTGCCAGTTACATTCTTTTAATCTGTTAAAATGCAGCTGCCCATAAAAACAGAGTAACTAGATTCAGACTAAAGTAATTATTCCATTCCTTTGACATTTGCTGAGAAAGTTAGCTTACCATATCAGAGTTAAAGTTATCCCTCGTTTCACAAGCTTTTCACAACTTTACACAAAATGTAAATTGTCTCTGTGTTAACATTAACTAGACCAAACTTACTCTAAGCTTCTATATTAAAGTCTATACTTCCAGTGAATAATTTGATTCTGAATGCAACGATCAGGTTTATTATCTAAAGCACAATAACTCAGGCAAACTTTTAATTAGTTCTTCAAATTACTTGAAAACTTTAAGCCAGCTGAATGATTAGGGCAAGGCTTCAATTGCTTCCTCTGTTTTGTAATGTTATCACTTGGCTGAGAAACGGGATGGAGCCACCATAGAGAACTCAGAAACCAGGAACCGCCCTCAAGAGGAGAAAGTCACACTTCACTCTTTTACTCATCTTAGCTGACTTTCTCCACATACCTCACTAGATATGACCCTGATCCTGAGTCAGATTTGAAGATCTGTGTCCGAAGGTGATTTTAAAGGATCAAGATAACACAACACAACTAAAACAGGAAGTATTTGATGCTGCCTTGAGTCAAGCAATGATAGGGAGATGCATATTTAATTCAAATTTCAACTAGGTTTGAAGAGGCAATTAGAAAATATTTTTCAAGAGTGGGCAATAGCAATATAGTACCTCTCCTGTGGAAGAAAGAACTGAAGACAAGTATTTTCAAGCTCCATGTAGGGACAGTGAGCAGATTTGCAGCTGTGAAGTATGGTCCCAGGTGGACGATAATTGGATCATGAGATTTATGTTCATCAGATCGTTATTGTTCCTGCCTCATTTCATGCTTGACTATGAAGAAATAAGGACCAGGATAACCCAAATATATGCCATGGTTTTTAGAACCTTACCCACTAAAACAATGGGCAGTGGCTTTTTTAAAAGAACTATTTTTATAAGGTTAGAACATGAAGGAAAACACTGTACTGAGGATGAGAAAACTTCCACTATTAAAAATATATATGGATCCTGCATATGGCAATATTTGGTGAAAACAGAACAAAGAGAGAGTAAAGATTAGACATATATGCTGTTAGGAATATTTTCTAGGTACTCTGACAATGATGTACTTAATGAAACTTCAGACTTCTGATTTGCATTGTTTATAAGGAAGTCAACACCTTCAGAAGCTGTTTGTTAAAACAGATTAAAATAATTCTGCAGTTTTACCATCATTTCTTGGATTTGTTTTGTAAATCTCATGACAACTACTTTTTGTATGTTGTTTCCTGACAACAGTGCTTGTCAAAGCCTCAAGTACCTAAGTTCTAAATAATAAAACTCAAAGATAAATTGGTCTTCCTATTACTGTGCTGAGTTAACATTAAACAACTACCTAACTTAGGTATTTGTTACACTTCATTGGGTCACCAGATACAATTGTAGGTTGTTTTCATTATTACCAATGTTCTATTCAGAGATAAATGATTTTTTTTCCTAAGATGTATGTAACCCAGCTCTTTTCAATTATGCAGAGAACTGCTTCCCTTAAGGGTACTTGACTTGTCCAGATATTAATCTTTTTTGCACAGAATGCTGCAATGTGCATAATTATATTCTTCCTACTGAGGTCTTGCTCAGGCTCAGTAGACTTAGAGTAGAATTCATTAAAAAGTTGAAATCCAGTTTTGCAGGTTTTCTTTTTACTTGTAAGAAGTTAGTATTATTATTACACTAATTTAAAGATGACAGTACATAAGGCTCATTGATGCATCATATATAGAAGTAAATAAACCAACAGTAGAAATGAACAGATGACAATGGTTGTCTCCCAAATTAGTATCTCTGGAGTATATGAACTTACACTGAACTATGTCTATGTAGTGGCAGAAAAAAACCGATTACCTGATTTCATGGAATGTTTTCTGTTCTTTGTCTAATGATCACCTAATCCATTTTTTTTTTTACTTTTTTAAAACTAATATATTTGGAGGTTTATAATTATAGCTTAAGTTTTTAAATTAAATTTTAATATTAAGATCATCATAGATTCACATGTAATTGTAAGAAGTAATAAGAGGAGATCTGTGTATCCTTTACCCAGTTCCTTCTGCCCCTATAGTAACATCTTGCAATACTATTATACAACTCCACATGCAAGATTTCTGTCACCACAAGGATCCCTCATGTTTCCTTTTACAGCAACACCCACTTTCCTCTGGCTCCCACCTCCTTCTTAATCCCTAGCAAACCACTAATCTATTCTTCAGTTTTACAAATTGTCATTTCAATAATGTTATATATATGAAATAATATAAAAATATAACCTTTGGGGATTGCCTTTTTTCATTAAGTATAATTTCCTGGAGTGTCATCCAAGTCGTGTGTATTAATACTGTATTCCCTTTTTTATTGCTGAGTAGTATTCCATGGTATGGATGTATCACAATTTGTTTAACTATTCACCCATTAAAGGGCATCAGGGTTGTTTCCAGTTTGGGCCTATTACAAATAAAGCTGTTATAAATATTTATGTACAGGTTTCTTTGTGTGAACATAAGTCTTCATTTCTCCAGTATAAACGCCTAGGAATGCAGTCAGTGGGTTTTATGGTAGTTGCATGTTTGGACTTTAAGTCAGCAGCCAACCAGTTTTTCATGGTGTCTGTGTCACTTTTTATTCTCATCAGCATTGTATGAATGATTCCATTTATCCAAACCCTTACCAGCACTTGTTATTGTCACTATATTTTATTTTAGCCATTCTGCTAGGTTGGTAGTGATAGGTTATTGTACTTATTTGCATTTCCCTAAAGGCTAGTTATGTTGATCATTTTTTTCACATGCTTATTTTCCATCTGTACATCGTTTTTAGATAAATGTTTCTTTATATATTTTGCTCATGACCCAATTGGGTTGTTTGCTTTTCTTAATCATTAAGTTTAAGAGCACAGTCAGAGGTTTGAAATTTAAATCTATGAATTTTTGAGCCACTCTCAACATGTCTGGAAAAATCAAATATGAGAAGTAAAAACCAGCAAATAAATAATGTACAGCTCTATTAAAATACTGCAAAATAACCAACTTGGGTCAGGCAAGTCATACTTACCATGCTTATCGTTTGGGAAGTACACTTTGCCATGACTGGATGGTATAAATGATTTTTTGTAGATGTACATGAGATGAAAAATATCAGTTGAGTTATGAACTAGTTGGGGCAATTTAAAAAAAAAACAACTTTCTTCCAGGTTAAAAAAATGTATACACATTGTATAAAGTTTAAAAACACACACAAAAAAGATTGAGAAGGCAAACATTATCAATATTTCTACCACCCAAAGATAACTGCCCTTAATGTTATTTTGGTTTATTCCCAGTTTTACATCCATGTTATACATGAGTTGGAATCATGCTCTATATACAATTTAGCACACTATTTTCTTCCATGTTTTAAGTTTTGACATTTTGTAAGCCTTTAAACATTTTTCAAAAATAAATTTAATGGTAATGATTTATGTAGCCATTAACTTATTTTTGAACTTATTTTGGACATTTGGGATTTTGATGAATAGATCATTTCATCTTTCATCTTTAGATTTACAATCCATCTAAAATTGTCTTATTTTTATATGAAATGGAGTAAGAACCAAAATTTAATTTTTTATCATATGGTTATTCAGTTGACCATTTTCTCCCAACATAGTCTTAAATCAGGAGAGCATAAGAGTGTTGGTTTATTTCTAGACTCTACAATTTCATTGATCTCTGTCTTTGTGCCAATATTACACTACCCTCATTACTACTGTGTTAAAATCAGTATTCCCATTTGGTGGTTTAAATCCTCCAACTTTGTTTTCTTCTTCAAGATTGGCTTATTTATAAATTTTAGAATCAACTTGTCAATTTCTACCAAAGATGGGAGATTTTGACTTGGATTGGATTAAATCTGTAGATAAATTTGGAGAGATTAGCTTAATTACAACTTTGAGGTTTCAAATGACTAACATGATATATACCCCTATTTACTTAGGTATGCATTAACTGTTCTTAAAAATATTTTAGTTTTTAATATATAAATCCTTCCCATTTTAAAATTAGATTTGTTTCTAGATATTTGAGTTTTTGTGCTTTTACAATTAATTATTTGTTATGTTTTCTTCTGTTTGTTGAAGGCATATGGAAATATAATTTTCATATTATTTTTGTATCCAGCAACTATGTTAAATGCTTCTTAATTATTATTATTTGAAGTAAAATTTTTTCAGACTTTCTACTTTTGCAGTCATGTCATCTGTGCATAATAACAGTTTTAATTTTTCTTTCCTGTCCTTATATCTTTTCTTAACAGGCTATGACCACCAATACAATGTCGAATAAAAAAAGATTTCAGGCAATATTGTCTCATTCCTAGCCTTGGGGCTAAGTGTTCATATTCCATGAATATGATAAGTATGGCGTTTTCTGGTGTTTTTTGTTGGATACTCTTTTTAAGATTAAAGAGATTTTCTTTTATTTGGAGTTTGCTAAAAGTTTGTAATGACAGATGGTTGTAGATTGTTATTATTTTATTTTGAAACCAGGTATTGCTGTGTCACCCAGCCTGGAGCACAGTGGCATGATCTTGGCTCACTGCAGCCTGGACCAGCCTGGGCCTCCCAGGCACCAGCAATGCTCCTGTCTCAGTCTTCCAAGTAGCTAGGTCTATAGGCATGTGCTACCATGCCCAGAATTATAATCCTTTCTTCTTCTTTCTTCTTTCTTCTTCTTCCTCTTCTTCCTCTTCCTCTTCTGCTTCTTCTTCTTCCTCTTCCTCTTCCTCCTCTCCTCCTTCTCCTTCTTCTTTTTTTCTTTTCTTTTTTTTTTTTGTAAAGATGGGATCTCAATATCTTGCCCACGCTGGCCTCAAACTTCTGACTTCAAGAGATCCTCCCACCTCAGCCTCCCAAAGTGCCAGGATTACACATGCGAGCCACTGTACCTGGCTGGTTGTAGAATTTTATCAACTACTTTTTCGACATCTATTGAGATAATCATTCGATTTTTATACCTTTTGCTGTCAATGTGACACTATATCTACGTTGATTTACAAAAGTTGAGACCACTTTAAATTGTAATCAACACTATGATGTATAATCATTTTTAAGATCACTAGAATCAATTTGCTGACATTTATAATTTGTTACATCCATGTTTTTGAGAGAAAATGGACTGTGGTTTTCCTTGCTTGTAATGTTTTTGTCAGATTTTGGTGTCAACATTATCCTGGTCTCATGAAATAAGTTGTGAAACAGCCTTTTTCTCTGTTTTTTTAAAGGAAATTGTGTAGAATTTATAGAATCAGTGTTTTTTTCTTAGTTGATAGAAGAACATTTTTGTAGGAATAATTTTTATGAAATATATAATTTCTAACATATACAGGAATATACATTTTTTCTCCTTGTATCAGTTTTGATATATTGTGTTTCTAAAGAATTTGTTCATTTCACTTAAGTTGCTGAATTAATGCTTTTAATATCTGTAAAGTTGTCATCCTTTTCAAACCTGATACTGGCAGTATCTCTCTCTTTTCTCTTTTATATTCAGTCTTGAGCCTTTAGATTTTCTTATTCAGTCTTGAACCTTTAGATTTTCTTTATTGTACATTCGTTTTCTATTTCATTTGTTTCTGAGCTTAACTTTATCATTTTAGTCGACTTATGTTTTTGGGTTAGATTTGCTGTAGTTTTTTTGTGCAGCAAGGTTAAATACTGATTTTTGACTTTTCTGATTAAATATATCTTTAAAGCTATATATTACCCTCTAAGTCCTATTTTAGCTACATCCCATGCATTTAGATATGTTGCTTATATCATCATTAAATTTAAAATATTTTTAGTTCCAATTTTGATTTCTTCATTGTTCAGTTGATTTTCTAAAAATATATTACTATTTAAGCAGTTTGTACTTATTAATTAATTTTCAATTGGTATTCAGATTAATTCCATGTGGTTGGAGAACATACTCAAAAATACTTCAGTTTTTGAAATTTGTTAGATTTGTGTCTTGAGCTAACATTTTGTTAAATTTTGAGTCCGAAATGTATGTGAATTCTTTCATTTGTTGCGTATAGTATTTTAATTAAAGTTTTATAAGTTGCTTTATGGATAATGACATGTATGTTTTCAAACAGGATTCTATGGGGCACTATTTTATGAAAATAATTTATGTTCTTGCTTTAGTTATATGAAGTTGAATGTTAAAAAGGCAATATTTATTCAAAAAGTACCTTTTTAAAACATAAGATTATCATTCACTCAATTTCTTAGAATAAATTATTTATTCTACATCCTAATATCTTTCTTCTAGTAATTTAGTACAAATCTTTACATCATTTGCCAAGCTAGTGTTAGTTGTGAGAAAATAGGGTCATAGTTTGGACTTCTTTTAGAAAATACTATTTTGAGAATAAATCCAAAAGTGTCATTCTTAAAAGATAGAACAAAAATGGAAATTAATAAAGTAAAAACTAAAAATCTACCTTCAATTGTACCGTCACTTTTTATGATGCACAAATCTAGATGATGGAGTACAGAGTTGAGAAAGAAGTGTACATATTTACCCTTTGTTTATGGAATTGCACAGAAAAGTGGAAATAAACATTGTCAGCTCCTCATTGTAGAAACACCACCTTGCTTTTCTCTACTTGATTTGTGGCTAAGTTCTAAAATCACACCAGTAATGATTTTAGAGTTTTCCGTTATTTTCTGTTAAATGTTCTGAATGTCTAGGTAGCTCAGAAGTCTCATGTGATCACTTTCACTTGACAATTCTGAATGTGTCATGACTGATTATGCCATTGTTTGCTGGCCTCTTTTTTTCCCTAACTTATTTTCCTTCTTGCCACATTACCCTCTCACATAGCTGACACTTTTCCTTTTCTTTGTTACTCGGTGAAATGAAGCATGCTTCTGTTTCCCTATGGAAGCCCCTCTCCCGCCACCCCACAGTCAACTATAATCTATTGCTACATTATATGAATTCCATTATTTTTCCACTGTGTTAACTTCAAGCGCATTAAACTGAGTTTTTGTACCATGGGACCAAAAAAGCTAGAGTTTGTGAAAGTGAACTTATCATCCAAGCTATATATCTATAATTTAATAGATTGCTTATTCATTCAGGTGTCTGTAAGATTTCCCAGGGAATTTCACAAGTTATGCCATTTTAATGAAACCCATCACATCTAATGTTCAATGGAGAGTAAACTAGATTCTATTTGGAAAAATCAGTGATGACAAACACTGGAAGGATGAGACACTCTAAAATGAATAAGAATTTAATGAAATTTTTAAAGACATCACTTTCCAACTTGCTTCATTCTCATCTCTTTGGATTCTCTTTATTGTGTTTATTTGAGTTTTAACAATGCTTCATATTCATGAAATTGATGATATTTTAAATGCCTTTTGGTTTGAAGTTTATTATTTGGCCTTATAATTGAATTTAAGATAAGGCAAATAATAGTCAACTAAAACCCTGGTGTAAGATATAAAATCAAGCTCCAGATATTTTTCTTTAAAAAATCAAAATAATACTGTGAGAATGTATAGAATATGATACGAAAGGCTCACAGTTTCATTCTTGGTGACATCTCCTTTCCATGCTTGCAACCATATCCCAAATACTAAGAATTGGAGGGCTTTACAGATCATCATGATTCAGTGTGAAGGTGCATTCTATAGGGTATCTCTACTAAGTATATTGGCTTTTTAAAATGTGGATAATTAAATCAGGACTCAGCCATGACAGCTGCTGGTTTCTTTGGTGTTAAAGGATGAATGCTACCTTACTTAAGTAAAGAACAGACTTTAGGTTTCCCTTTCAAAAATGAATATGTTTATCACTAAAAAAGTACAGAGAAAATTCAAACCTTGGTCTTACCAGAACATGGAGAGACTTTGGCTTCATTTACATAATAGTGCTTAATTTCAAGGTCAGGCATTACGTTTAAACTCTGTTATGGTAATGATTATCACTGCTTTTCTATCTATTAATATTGTGGCAAAAGTATTTGCAATTCTTTAAAGGAAGGCCTCTATTTCATTCCCTGTTTCTTTCCCAGTCTCCTCTTCTTTTTCTGCTTTCCTTTCTTATTTTCTCTTCTCCTCTACCCTAGTTAGATCAATTAGATTGTTTATCAAAGTTGGCACAAATTCACTTCCCATGATTATGTGGCAGAGATAAAAATTCTAGGGATAATAAACCACTTCCCTTCATAGGTGAGTTTTTGCAGGCAATCTATTTGTTCATGGTGTCAGAACAAAATGTGGAGAAGCACAGTACTGAGTGACCTGGCTTTGATCCAGTCTCTGATGTTATTTAGCTGAGTAAAAATATCTGAGTTTATGAAATACCTTTTCATGTCTTCTAAGGCAGAGATAATCCCTATTTCATTGGATTTGCTTGAAATAACAAAGGGATTATTACAAGAAAAATTTTTTAAAACTGTTATTATTATTGTGTTAGTCCATTTGTGCTTCTAAAGCAGAGTACCTGGGATTGGGTAACTTACAAGAACAGAAATATACTTTTTCTCACAGTTCTGGAGCCTGGTATGTCCAAGATCAAGGTGCTAGGAGGTTCAGTTGTCTGGTGTGAGCTGCAGCCTCAGGAAGGGAGGAACATTGTGTCCTCACGTGGTGAAAGAGCAAAACAGCAATCTTCCTGAAAGCTATGTGAAGCCTCTTTAGTAAGGGCCTTAATCTCTTTCACAAGAGAGAAGCTGGAGAAGCTGCCATGGCCTAACCACCTCTTAATACATTAGTAACACCTGAATTTTGGAGGGGACATATTCTAATACTACTAATTATCATCATTCATAAGTGATTAAGGCAAAGGTGGAGCATCAGCAGAGAGGAAGGGAACTAATTGGATATTTGTTTATTAATTTGTAAATAGCCAGATGATATAATGAGAAAGCTTGTGGATTAGTGATTACAAGTTTAATGCTGTTGGCAAATTGTATATATGTGTGTGTATACCTACATGTATATCTGTCTATATATATTGACCTATATATATGTATATATTGGTTTATAACCAATTATTTTCAACTATAATTATGTTCAACTATAATCATTTCAGATAGAAAAAGAGATATTTCCAAAATAAAAGTTTCTGTAATGTGGCATTCTGCATTGAGCTTCTTTTTTCTGGTGCTGTAATCTATTTTGGTAAATGCACATAGGTGACTAAATTGAATTTACAACAAATCTTATGTGGAAATAGGGCAGGCAATTTTCATCTGAAAGTTAGTAGGGGGCTGTATTCCCCAGGGGAGGTGTCAGATTGCCACAAGCTCTATCAGTTACTAGTTGTGTGAATTTGACAAGTGATTTAAACTTTATGAGTCCCAGTTTCTGCATCTGTAGAATGGGGATAAAAATAGTATCTATTTCTTAGAATTCTTAGATTGAATAAGACAATAAATGTACAGCATTTAGAACAATCTCTGTCAATCAGTAAATGGTCATGTTAATTATTACCATTCTCATACTTTTCAGCATAGATCTTCAATAATGCTTTAGAATATAAGACTCTTTGCCAGATTTTCTGTCCTTCTGCCTCTTTCCTACCCAAAACTATTATCCCTTTATTATCCTGTCTTCATCTCTTCCACCACTGGAAACAGATAATATCTTGACTATAGTAGCTGAAAAGCATGACTCCCTCACCTCACCAGGTCACCAGTGGGAGCTGAATTGTTTAAATATGAATGATGGAACTGAAGGAGCATGAGCAAACTTCAGGGTATTTCACTGTTAGCTGTGGTGTTTGATAGATGTTTGTAGAGTCCTTCCATTTGAAATGTCTTTCTAGGTTGAATTAAAGATTACAGGTGATGTTCACAGATCTCTACCTCATAAAGAGTTTGGCAGATAAATAGGCACCTTACAAATAATGCAACTTCTAAGACAGCTTCTCTGAGTATTGTATGACAAGCTTCATTTGTGGGGCATACTATTTTCATGATAGCACCCATCCCCACCTTGCTGATACTCCCAATATTCTCTACCCTTTATCATATTATATATTTTACTTATTTGATTTCTAAAATTTCTATCTCTTCCTACTCTTACTCAATCTTCATGAAGACAATGACTTTTGACTGCTTTCCTAACTAGCATATTCTCAGAACTTATGAAAGTGTTTGGCACCTAATGGGTATATGAAGTTAGAAATGCTTCTAAAAATTAATAACACAAATACCAGTTTATTTTTTACAAAGACTTTACACCTTCTTTGACTCATCTAAGAGTACTATTCATTCATTCACTGAACACTTAATACTGGGTGTGTTATTGGTGCTTCAAATTCAACATGCCCCAAACTGAACTCAATGTTTCCTCTGAAATTTATTCATTCGCATCTTCCCATCTGAGTTAATGTCAAACTATTTTTCCTGTTGCTTAGATCAGAAACCCTGGAGCCATTCTTGATTTCTTTCTTCTATCATAATCATATATCCCTTCCCAAAGCAATGCTATTCTCAAAATATTTCCAGATTTTAAACAACTGTCATCACCTCCAATGCTATCATAATGAAGGCTAGCATCTTCTCCTGCCTGGATTGTTGCAAAACATTAACTGGCTTCCCTGCTTCCACCCTTTTCCCTGAACAAATTAAGCTGTGAAATGAATCCATTTCATTCAGAACAAAACCCAAGCCCTTACAAAGATTTGCAAGATCCATCACCTCATTTTATCTTAAACTGCTTAACTACTCACTTACTCCGCTCCCAGCTATATTGGACTCTACTATTTTGGGATCTTACCAAACATACTTATTACAAGGCTATTTTGTTGTTTTTACATATTGACATGGAAAGCTCTTTCTCCATATTTTTGCAGGGGATTTCTTCTAAAAGCAAATAGATTTAAAATACAATTTTACCTGTGGCTTTTAGATAATACACTCTTTTTATTTACAAAATGAAACAGATATTTCCTTTATTTTTCATAGTCTTGCAGAAATAATATACATGGATGTTAGGTTAGATATTATTCAGATCCTAAAATTACACTAGTAATTAGGTTGTAAGTAATTATGCAGGAAAAGGCTAAAATGGCCAGATATGTCATTTATAAAATAAACCAACTGTAAGGGAAATCTGTATTGATTTAGCATTACTCACTGGACCCGTGTTTCTCACATTTAAAGCATCTCTCTCTGCTACCTTGTAAAAGAATACACTAGATCCTTTGGGTTTGTTTTCTGTTTTTAAAATCAATTATTGGACAATTGGCTGCCAAAAAGTAGAAGTTAAAAACTGTTTCTGAAGTTTTGCAAATGAAAATCTGTATCTACAAATAATGTCATTTCATTGTTGATGTTGATATGGACAGATTTACAGTCTCAATGTTTATGAGAGCTTTATGACTGACATTGCAATGTATTGCTGAGTGTACTCTCTAGGGCTACACACCTGTATTTGCATCCTCTTAGCTATGTATGAGCTGTGGAGTCCATAGAAGTAGTTTTAACTCTCACTTTCCTTGTCTGTTAAATAGAGATGGTAATAGTAAATTCCTCATAGGATCTTTAGGAATATTAAGAGTAATAAATGCAATACTCTTACAAGTGTGCTGGCTTACACAGTTATGTGCTGAGAAAATGATATTTATTATTATATCAATGAACCTTTCTTCTTTTCCTAAGGGAAACATGAGTTTGATAAAACCTGTGGTTTTCCCCACAAATAATTTCATTCAAACACACACTCAATATTTTATATACAATTTCCACAAATATGCAGAGGTCCCTGAAGCTTCCTCCTGGATCACCAAGTATCCATATATCCCTTATTAAAAAGTCTTGCTTAAGATGGCAAATTTTAACCCAAACATATCAATAACTATATTAAATGTGAATGGTATAACCATAGCAGTTAGAAGACAGAGATTACCATATCATATAAAAAGCAAGGTCCAGTTAAATGTCATCTAAAACAAACCCACTTTAAGAAATCTAGACACATACTAATTAAAATAAAAAGGTTGAAAAAGTTATACCATGTGTATGGAAATGGCTTAACTCAGCAGGCCTGGGTTATTCAAACCCTACATATTTCCAAGAAAGTCTTGCATTTATGACTGGTCCTTGGTCAATTCCTGGAAACCACATTCTTGGAATGATATGTCTGATATGGATATTTTTGCAAGACTGAGACCTTGGGCTATGCTGTATCAGTTTTCAAGATAGTTTATGAAAACAATGTGACATATGGTGAACACCTGTTTTTTCTCTGGGGATCTGGATCTTGAGAAACAGGCTAGTTACACAGGTGCTGTATGCCCACAAAAAAAAAAAAAAAAAAAAAAAAAAAAGACTTTCCAATGAAACCCGGATTACCAAGTTTGGGTTAGCTTTTCTGGTTGACATCTCTTTAAACCTGTTGTCAGATACCATTTCTGGAGGAATTAAATGTGTTGTGTGTGAATCTACTGATAAAGAGCACTTAGAAGCTTTACCTGGTTTCCTTTGAATTTCAACTTATGCGCCTTTTCACTTCACTGATTTTACTATGAATATTTTAATTGTAATAAACTGTAACTATAATTTTAAGAACTTCTGAGACCTGTGGGTCTTTCTAATGAATCACTGTGGCTGAGGGATGTCTTGTGAACCCTTAACACACTATCTAAACACTAACAAAAAGAAGGTTGGATTTGCCATATAATATCAAAGTAAACTCCAGAACAATGACTTTATTAGAGGTGCAACAGGATTATATAATTAACAAGGGATCATTATTTAAGAAGACGTATGTTATGTGCATACCTAACATCTGAGTTTAAAAATAAGTAAAGTAAAAGCTGACTTAAGTAGATAAATAGATAAATTTATAATTTAAGCAGATAAATAGATAAATTTATGATTATTGTTGAAGATGTCAGTACTCCTAGTTGAAGGACACAAGGTTCATAAACACAAATCTATTTCTATATAAATGGGAATTTAGCACAATGGGAATTTAGCACAATGAAATCTTTAACAATGTGGTATCTATATGCTGAATACTGCAAAATATTGAAGAAATAAATGTTAAAGGACTAAAATAAACCAAGATTTATATCATGTTACTGAATTAGAAGACTCAATATATTCAGTGTCAATTTACCTCAATGTGTTCTATGGAATCAATATAATTCCAATGAAAATTAGAGCAGATTTATTCTTTTTGAAAAATAAACAAGCTTATCCTAAAATTTATACAGGAAAACAAGTGACCAAAATAGCCAGAACAACTTAGACAAAGAAAAAGAATTTGAAGGACTCACATTATTCAATACTGATGGCTTACTATAAAGCTATTCTATTTAAGATACTGTAGCATTGGTGAAAGTATGGTTACATACATCAATGAAATGGAATAGAGGGCTCATAAACAGACCTGCACAAATAAATCCAATTGTGATTTGGACAAAAGTGCAACAGTAATACAATAAAAAGTAGTGTATTTAAAAAATGGTACTGAAAATGTTGGATAACCATTTTTCAAAAATGGAACTTCAACATGTCACACCTATACAAAATTTATTTATTTATTTATTTATTTTTTATTATTATTATACTTTAAGTTTTAGGGTACATGTGCACAATGTGCAGGTTAGTTACATATGTATACATGTGCCAATAGATTATATGTCTAAATATAAATCATGAAAATATAAAACTTCTAGGATCAAAGGTGGGTGAGAATCTGTATAACTTTGCATAAGGCAAATGTTTTAAAATATAACATCCAAAGCAGGATTCATTTTCAAAAATGGTAACCGAGACTTTATCTGAATACAAAAATTTTGCCAGGTGAAAGACACTCTTCAGAGAATGAAAAGGTTAGGCACAGACTGGAGAAGATATTTTCAAGTGATATATCTGAGAAAGGATTATAACCAAAATATCTAAAGAACTCTTAAAAATCAACAATTAGAAAACATAGAAAACAAACAACACAACTAAAAATAAGTAGGATAGTGTTCTGAGCAGACACGTTACCAAAGAAGATATGTGGATGGACAATAAGCATACAGGAAATGCTCAATTTTATTTGCCTTAGGGAAATGGAAATCAAACCCACAATAAGCTACCACAACACAACTATTGGAATGGCAAAACCAAAACAAAACAATCAATTAAATAAGCAAACAAAACTCTGACATTATCAAATTCTGGCAAGAATTCCAAACAACTAGAACTCTTACTCATTGGTGGCAAGAATAAAAAACGATACAGCTACTTTGTAAAATATGATGAGGAGTTTATCACGAAGTTAAACAAAACTTTACTATACAACACAAAAATTCTATTTCTGGAGCTTGACCCTAAATAAAAAGTCTACATTCTCAAAAATATTCATACATGAATTTTTAGAGCAGCATTATTTGTTGTCACCAAAAGCTACAAACAGCCAATATATTCTTTAACGGGTGAAGGGATAATAAACTATGAAACACCTACACACTGAAAGACACTGTAGCAGTAAAAATAAATACACTATCAATTTGCACAATAACGTGGATGCATGTTGAATGTATTTTTCTAAGTGAAATAAATCAGACCTAACAGTCTACATTATATGATTCAATTTTTTGTCATTTTGGAAAAGGCAAAATTGTAAAAACAGGAGATATTAGTGGTTGCCAGTGGTTGTAATGGTAGAAGACTTTACTACAAAAGGGCAGCACAAAAAAATTTGAGGTGATAAAATAGTTTTGTGTGGTACTGTGAGGGTAATTATAAAACCATAAGTGGTGTAAAACCTCATAAATCTGGACATAAAGGATAGTACATTTTAATGTCTGCAAATTTTAGAAAGTTAACCAGGATTTAGGGAAAATCAAAGATGAAATGCAGATTGCAACAATGATTCTAACTGCATTATAAATAACTGACATAACACATTGAAGAAGTTGGGAAAGAAAAGGGGTGGATCTAGAAACTTTGGAAAACTGTTTTCACTGAATACTGTAAGGCTAATGATGAAGAGAATAATCTAAAAAAAACTGAACTCTAGGTAATAAGTTCTGAAACTACTTCACCACACCATAACAAATGTAGACACCTATAATGAGAAACAGGTGTACCACTGTTGGGCAAATAAGTTACAAATAAGCAGAGACATTTGCACAGGAAGGGCATTAAAGCTGAGAGTTAAATGAAGAACATGATCCCATTTACAATAGCAACAAAAAATAGAATACCTAGGAATATAGCTACCTAAGGAGGTGGAACATTCTACAAGGAAAACTACAAAACACTGCTGAAGGAAATCATAGGTGACACAAAACAATTAATCATTCCATGCTTATGGATTGGAAGGGTCAATATTATTATAATGGCCAAACTGCCTAAAGCAATTTACAGATTCAATGCTATTTGTATTAAACTACATATGTCATTTTTCAAAGACTTAGAAAAAATTATTCTAAAATTCATATGAAACCAAAAAAGAATCTGAATAGTCGAAGCAAATTCTAAGCTGAAGGAATAAAGCTGGAGGCATCACATTACCCGACTTCAAGCTATACTAAAAGGCTACAGTAACTGAAACAACCTAGTAGAGGTCCAAAAACAGACACATAGACCAGTGGAACAGAATACAGAACACAGAAATAAAGCTTCACACCTACAGCCTTCTGATCTTCCCCAAAGTTGATAAAAATAAGCAGTGAGGAAAGAACTCTCTATTCAGTAAGTGGTGCTGGGAGAGCTAGCTAGCCATACGCAAAAGAATGAAACTGGACTCCTACCTAGCACCGTATACAAAAATTACCTTTAAATGAATTAAAGATTTAAATGTAAGATTTCAAACTATAAGAATCCTACGAGAAAACCTAGGAAATTCCCTTCTCAATATTGGCCTTGGCAAATAATTTTTGGCTAAGTCCCCAAAAGGAATTGCAACAAAAACAAAAATTGACAAGTTGGACCTAATAAACTAAAAAGCTTCTGCACAGAAAAATAAACTATCAACAGAGTAAACAGACACCCTACAGAATGGAAGAAAATATTTGCAAACTATGCATCTGACAAAGGTCTAATATCTGGAACCCATAAGGAATTTAAACAATTCAACCAGCAAAAAGCAAATAACCCCATTAAAAAGGGACAAATGACACAAGCAGATACTTCTCAAAAGAAGATATACAAGCAGTCAACAAACAAATGAAAAAATGTTACATGTCACTTATTATCAGAGACATGCAATGAAATACCATCTCACATCAGTCAGAATAGCTATTATTAAACCCCCCCCCCCCAAAAAAAAAAACTAATGCTGGGCCAGGCTGCAGAGAACAAGGAGTGCTTATACACTATTGGTGGAAATGTAAATCATTTCACCCACTGTGGAAAACAGTTTGGAAATTTCTCAAAGAACCTAAAACAGAATGGTCATTCAACCCAGCGATTTCATTACTGGGTACATATCCAAAAGAAAATAAATCATTCTACTAAAATGACATATGCACTCATACATTCATCACGGCGCTATTCACAATAGTAAAGACATGGAATCCACTTAGATGCCCATCAGTAGTGGATTGGATAAAGAAAATGTGGTCCCTATGCACCATGGAATACTATGTAGCATTATAAAGAATGAAACTATGTCTTTGTAGGAACTTGGATGGAGCTGGAGGCCATTATCCTAGGCAAACTTAATGCAGGAACAGAAAACCAAATACTGCATGTTCTCATTCATAAGTGGAAGCTAAACATTGGGTAATGATAGCAACATAACGATGGCAACAATAAACACTAAGGACTACTAGATAGGAGTGGTGGGGAAGGGTTGAAAAATGAACTGTTGGGTACTTTGCTTACTATCTGGGTAGCAGAATGAATCATACTCCAACCTCAGTATCACACAGTATATCCATGTAACCGGCATGCACGTGTAGCCCGTAAATCTAAAATAAAGGTTGAAATTATAAAGAAAAATAAACAGACAAGAAATACTATGTGAACTTATTTTATATATGCACATATGTTCATACATATGCTTATGTACACATATATTTGCATAGAAATACACACAGAGATATAGAAAAAATATATGCTTGTGCGTGCATGATTACTATATATGTACAATGTTTGTGTATGCACAAAGGAAGAGATAGATGTATATACATGGTTAGTACAAGCACACACATGTGTATAAATATATCTCCTAGTTATATTTACTAAAAGGGTCTAGAAGCAATAGTATTTCAGTAGCAATGAATGTACTAATCTATTTAGATCTTGGTTTCTATAATCCATTTTCCAATTTTTTATAAAGTGGGCCCCTTGGAGAAATAGTTGATTTCAAGACTGTGGCAGACAAATTACCAGATGCTCCTGGAGTATCTTATAATTCTACTTAGTAAGAAAGTGCTGCAAAACCAAAAATATTAGGGCATGTCAAAGGGATATAGGAGTAGATATGAAAGAGCTCCCATCGGCCAAAGCTAAAACAGTTAGAAAAATTAAATAAATAACCCAATTATTAAATTATTACCCAGATAAAATAAACATCTATGAGTCCCTATTGAGATAAATGAATATTGATTAAATAAATGGACTGGGGTGAAGATACAACTCTTTAATATCATTGTACAATATAAATGTAGAGGGAATAAAGGAAATAGAAAAATCACCATTAAAACATTATTGTAATAACTGATTCAAGCAAGTTTCAAAGATGTATGATAAAATTAGTGGACAAAGTTTAATGAGAAACTGGATATTTTCATAATCTCAAAGTATCTTCCCCTCTGCCAATATTTATTAAATACAAAAAAGTTAGCTTACAGTAGAGTGATCAAGTAGATATCACCTTAACCAAGTGATCAAAGTTAACATCCCAGGAGTAAGACATACGAACATAATGTGCTCCTGGTATGATAGAGTGCAAAGGGTATATGACCGCTGTGACATTCTTGCCAAAAATCCATAAATTCAATCTCATCATGAGATAGCCTCACACAAACCCAAATTGGGGGACATTCTGCAAAATACCTGACCTGTATTCTTCAAAAGGTGCCAAGAACATGAAAGACAAGGAAGTACTTAGGAGAATCATCACAGATTAAAAGAGACAAAGGAAACATGACAACTAAGTGCAATGACGTTCTGGGTTAGATCGTTAACAGAAAACAGACACTAGTGAAAATTCTCATAAAATTCAAATAAAGTTGGTAATAGTTAATAGGATGATACCAATATTAAGTTCTTGGTTTTCATAATTGTATGATAGTTACATAAGATGTTAACATTGCAGGAAACCTGGATAAGGTTTTACATAAACTCTCTATACCATCTTTGCAACTCTTCTGTAAATCTAAAATTATTTAGAAATAAAAAATGTTTTCAAAAGCCTTCTTAGATCCTGTCATTTTTTTGTGTCTTTACAATTTTGTGGCGTGTTTAAGAACTAGAGGTTTATCCATGTGACAAAAGTTCTCATCTATAGATGAAAGGGCAAGTTATTCTCAAGTTGGCCATACTTTTCTCTTTCTTTCTAATATTTCTTTTATTTCTCATCAGTTTATAATCTCTGAAAAAAAATCCAGTTGTAGGTAAATCAAACAAAATTATTCTTATCATTATGTATTGTATTTATTCTATTTTTAAAATTTTGTATTACTATATATTTTTTCTAGTGCTATTCTTGGAACCTATGGCACTTGATAGATACATTTTTCTAACCAAGGTTATAAGGGTATTTAAAAAAGAGGAAAAAGACAGCTACAGTTACTCATTTACTAATTTTTAATGTAATTAAGTTAGTCAGATTTATAATACTATGTGCTGAATTTAGGTTGTGTTGTGAATCAGTTTGCTCATCTGCAAAATGAGAGAGTGGGATTAGATAAACTCTGTGGTGACTTCAGTCTTTAACCGTCTGTGAAACATTACATGTGAATGCTATTGGAAGAGGTTACACTGATTTATGTTGTTTAATTTATTTGAATTTAAGGCCTCTTAAACTTGACATGTCATTTTGAACATTTGCAAATGATTTTGAGTCAAGAGCTTTGGAGACATCCTCATCAGATGGTTGAACCTATTATTCATAGCCTTCCTGTTTAAGTTATTGGCCCCATGGGTCCAGACATATTTTGTTTATCATCAATGATGACACTACCATTTTCCTACAAGTCTGTTGCCATGCAGCTATTTCAAGGACATATTCTGGAGCCAGCCTGTCTTTGGCTTACTGTTTTACACACCATCTGGAAACTTCAGCTGGTACAGAAGTTTAACCCTTGCTATTTAAAAATAAGTCTCCATTTAGGCTATATGACTACCTCCACTATCAAGCAAATATCCTTATTAGAAATTCCCCTCCTAGAAGGAGAAGGGATATAGAATGGATACTTAAACAGCCCTATGTGATCCTTTATCTAAAATATTCTTCTAGAGGCAAAAAATATACATTTTTGACAATAATGAAGAATTGGTTTTTGAAGGACTCCTGTAACGCTCCAGCTGAAAAGTTCATTTTGAATGTGAAAAAGTAACTAGTCAGCAAAAACAAAAAAAATACATAAATGGTTTTCTTTTTGAATTGGCTAGAAGAGGAGCATAAAAAAGAAGAAGAAAAAGAACCTGGCACTATATGTAAACTCTATGATTAAAAATAATAAAATCACAAGTATTGGACACTGATGAAATGTTCTGTAGGCAGTGCCTAAATTTGCATTCACATACTTCCTTTTCCAAGCTGTGTGGTATTGGACAATTTGGTCAATATCTCTAAAACATACACTTCCTCATCTGTAAAGTGAGGAAAAGTAAAATACTTGGCTCAATGGCTGTTATAAAAATTAAGTAAGTTCTTTCACCTTAAGCCTTTAACACAATTGTAGGAAACTAAATGTTAACTCTCATTATAGTTGTGATGCCAATTCAGATGATAAATAATGAGAATGCTATCAAGCCATTGGCAGGATGGTAGTCACTGGCTTGGTAGCATCCATTTATTAATATGTAGTCTTTGAGGTAGTTACTGTCTTGCTTTTGTAGAGGTAGTATACTGTCACTTTTTCACCTTCTTCACAATTTGAATAGCAACTATTTCAAGTAATTTATCTGCTTAAGAAAATTACTAAAACAATTCAAATCATACCTCTAAGAGACAACAATAAGTGGACACAAATGAGACATAAGTCTGTCTCTCAGTTTGTGTGTGTGTGTGTGTGCCATTCTGAATGCACTAGAGTAAGAAAAGTGTATTAACTTTGGTAGTTAGTAAGGTAAGATATCTGTATTATTATATTGATACAAAATATAGCTTCTAAAACCAGAGGTACCTAATTATTTAGCTGATACATTGTTTATCAAAGCTACTGATCCAATAAAAGGAGAGTGCACTTCTGACTTCCCTGGTATACTTGGACGTCTATTCATATCTCACTCACTCAGGACAGCCCTGCAGTGCACATCTGGCACTTAATAGGCACTGGTTACCTCTATGCTAGAGGCAAAACTTCTAAATCATGCATTCATTGTTTAGATTGTTGGAATTGTGCCTTGCTCTTGCTTTTTGGTCATATTGATAGCCCTGCTTTTGCATTTGAGATTTGATTCTGTCTCCATGGGCTTATTGTTTGTGGTAAAAAGAAGGCAGCTCCCTTGCTTAGAAACTTCAGGGATCAATCTTGATTGTTTGAAATGTTTGCTTAAAACCTACTTGCTTAATCAGGCTTTTAGCTGATTGCTCTACAGTTTAATGTTTGCTTTATGCAGTTTTAGAGGGTACTGTAATAAAGCACTCTATGAATTGCTACTGAAATGTACATTACTATCCAGGGGACTTATTTTATTTGGTCGTATTCTCATATCTGCATTGGAGCACAGTAGAAAGCATTTAAGGCATTTCTCTTCAAATCACCAAGAAGTTAAGAAACATATGAGGTTCCAAGTGGATTTTCTGAAAGAATTCATTAGAGGTGCTTGGAAATTATAGTTTATTTTCTCTCATAGCTCCACTTAGGTTATAACTTTAAAATCCATTAACAATCATCTTGAGGGATATGCTGATATATCTATGAAAAAGAATCAAAAAATGGCAAAACAACCAACAAACCAACCACAGGTTAATATGTGTGATATTCACTTATGAGAGAAGTACTCTAAAATTTAATTTAAAAAGGTGATTGTCATTCTCAGTCCTCCTCTGTAACAATGAGCAAAATAATTGATCCAGGAATATACTATATAATTTCTTGAAGTCATCTATTCATATATAAGGGGTTAAAGTTGTTTAATCAAATATTTAAATTAACAAATTCAATTATATATAATTTGCATATGTCCAAAGTACATGCAATATTATATCACTTAAATTTAGTGAATAATTTTTTCTTGATGTTCCATGAAGTCAGGGGTTTTGTCTAATGTATTCATTGCTGTTATCTACAGTATCCAGAACAATCCCTGGCACATAGAAGTTGCACAATAAAGATCTCTTTTATACATAAATGATCTAGTATTTAAGGTCTATAAAGGTTTGCTTCTTGCTGTAAACCTACAGTTACCACAAAATCTGGCCACAGTAAGTGCTCAACAAACCTGGGCCACCTTTGAGTCAGCCCACCTGGATACTCCTGCACAGTACAGATCTCCAAGTGGTAGTTGACTTGACACAGCTAATTAATTCTAATGTAGATTTGTCAGACTTTATACAATTAGTTTTTTAAAAAATATATTTTTATTTTTAAGATGATGATACATCTAACAGACAAAATAAATTACTGTGACAAGAAAAAGCCCAGGTTTACTGAAGAATCAAGCAAACTCTTATCCAATAACACTCAGGTACTGTTAAAAGAAAAAATATGCTTGATCATAGTATATACTATGAGTCCTCAAATAATTTTATTTTCTCTTTGAAAAATGTTACAATAATGTTTAGCTTTATATTCTATCCATACTCTTCTCATGACAGATTGGCAGCTTTTATTTTAAATACACTGAAAGTATTTGCCATGTGAATGCTGCCCCATTGGATCTCACCATATATAATTATTGTTTTTTTTATATTTCTGTCTACAAAGCATTCCTCAAATCTGTATTTTTCTTTGTATTTCACTTTTTATTGACCAGTTTATGCCCTGCTTCCCTAGACTAATAATGACAGAATAGAGACTCAATTTAGTGTGTTTGACCCTAGAGCACACACTCTTATCCAGTGGTACAAAACTGTAATTTTCTCTTCTGTGGATCCTTCTCTAATACTTTAACTTGCACTATGGAAACATTTTGTAACTCTACTAGTAATTATAACATAAGTTTGTTAGTTATCATTTATCTTTCTCTGCAAATTATAGTCATCACAGTATAACTTTTGATATAACACCTAGCTCGTGATAAGCAATAGCTATCTTTTTTGATAAATCAATTAGTTCATTATTTAAGGCTATATTCAATTAATAGAAATCAGAAAACACTATAGATATGTTTCACAAAGATTTAAATAAAATAAATTTTTCTGAATAGTGATAACTATCATAATGAAAAACTGAGGAGCACAATTAGCTTTCTATATGTTTCCCATTTTCTAAAAATTGGCCTTATAATTTTAGCATGTTCACTCAAAAGAAAAATAAAACAAAATTCTGTAAAAACCCTGTTAGTTCTAGAACGGAAATATAACTCAGATGATCGATATTCATTTAATGCAGTGAATTCAATGTTATGAATGATTTTAATAAATTGAAAGATCATAGACGGCTTCTGATGGTGTTTTGACTTACTTGTTACTCAAATTGGTTAAAAAATATGGATATATGACAAGTACATAAGAACCATAATTTTACTGATATACCTACAATATCTTGAGGATTCAAGGAAGTAGGAAGAAGGAATTTCATAGAATTTATTAGAGTCTAATGTGCTTGTGAAAAAAAGTCTTCATGTAAAAGTTTTAGATAGATTAGAAGAAAAAATGATCTTTGGGTGATGACTATTCTAGGTGAAAGACAGACATATTAATATCTGACTCCAAGATAAATTTTAAATATATATGCATAAATAGGAATCACTTATTTATTTATTTTAAAAGCAATGATCTTCAGCTAGATGCTGAGGGCAGAAACATTTATGAGGGAGCGTATTTGAGACAGCTACACCCAGGTAAAAATCCTTACCATCTCTTTACTGCAAAGTCTTAATTTGATGAGCAGCAAATGGGAGCTCCTACAAGTCAGATGGCAGTGGTTCTCTGTTCATTACATTGTTGGCTAAGGAGTCTCTTCCAGTATTGACTTTCCTCACCAACAATTCATTCCTCTCTTCACTTGGAATGTACTCCAGGCATTTTTAACCAAATCTAAGAGTTCAGAAAAAATTTCTCTTCTTCCTTTCTCCTCAGTGTACAGGAGGCAAACAGCCCAGAAATTTCCAGTCTCCCATATTCAGGAAGCAGCTTTACAAGCAGTCTAGTATACCTGGTGACCTCTACTGTGACACAGTAGTCAGTCTCCAGCCCAGAATAGATTAGAATACCAAAATTCTGTCCCTTGCCTCTTGAGGAAGACCTTTATGTTCAATAGGGAACCAAGATCTTCTCCATATCAAGAATAAAGGTATCTCAGTATATTTCCACTATAAATGCTTGAAAAATATTATTACATAATAATGCCAATTTAGATGACATTTTGACTTGTCTTAATTCAGCATTATATATACTTCATCAGTGCACTCAGTTAATTTAAGGTGACCAATTCAGTTTATTTATGGTGACCAATATGGTTGTCTACTAAATATAAATGAGTCACAAGTTCTTTTTTTTTTCTGCAGTTTAGTCTGAATCCTCTAATATTTTACCACTTAAATTATGTCCTCTGTGGAGCATCAGCCTCACCTGGAGTTTGTTGAAAATGTATAATCTCATTTTCACCCTAGTATAGGTGATTTGTGTGAGCGTTAAAAGTTGAAGATGCCCTGTTCTAGGTAGGGCTTCTCTAATTATTTGTGCTGAATGACCAGTTTGCTTTCTCCATGAGACCCTGACCCAACCATTAGTAACTGATATTTTTGCAAAATACCATAAAAATAAATTTCTAGAGAAATTGACAAAAGTATTAAAATCATATTTTAAAGTGCCAAGCCATTTCATGTATTTGTGTACTACGTTTAGTTATCTTTCTTTCCCTCATAGTAAGTATGACTAAATATGAAAAAGAATAATCATCTGACAAAATAAACTCACATATAATGAATAATATAATAAATAAAAGAAACATAAATAACATTGAACATAACACACTATCCATGGAGTGTTTCCATATGCCAAGTATTCCCTGTGCTATATACTTTTACATATTATGTCATTTGAACCTCACAATTCTTTGAGACTAGATTTAATTCACCCACCCAGTTTATAGATAAGCAGCCTGAAGTTTAGGTTAAACATTTTACCCAAGGTCACACAACTAGAAAGTTATGGATCCTACGTTTTAATCAAAATTCTAACTGGCTTGAGAGCCTAAAACTTTTGCCTTTCCTGTTGCCTCAATATAATCTTTCCAAAGAAGAGACATTCAGATAACACATTTATGTTGTATTGTTCCTAAAAATCTCAAGTGTTAACAAGAAAGTCAGCAGAATTTTGCCACATCAATTCTTTCAGTACAGACTCTGTGCTCATTTTAGTTATTGTCACTGTAATGCAGCTGATTGCAGGGAACTTCTTAGGCAGAAATAAAACCACTGATTTGGTGGGGGTGGGAGAGAGGGAGGGTGTATGGTGGAGAGACGATGGTCCATTAATTTTGTGGATAAACACTACAATTTATTATTCAAAGCAATAAAAATCTTATCTTGAGCTTTCATAATAATGTTATTGCCAAAAATAGTTCCCTAGAGAGGATAAATATGTAAAAACAGAATTTGGGATGATAATAAACAATTTGGGAGGGAGCTATTTGACTAAATATGCATGCTTTCAGCCAAAAATTACACAAAAGTTATTAACAGATCCCACACAATATATTTCTGCCTTAACATTGGGATGAAATAGGCTTCTGATATCTTTAAGATGAGAACTGGTTTGAATTATTTTAACTTATATTCTGATATCATTTGAGAAGAGGTGCTCTCTAGTGAGGGTTATACAGGCAGCTCTTCCATTGCTGCTCTTTCCTTAGTGGCCTGGCTCATAAACACCTTCATCCAGACCCGAGAATTGGACTAATTTCTATAATGGACCAATTCCACTCTCAGCAACAGCCCTGGTAAGAGGTGTAATCGGAAGCTGAGGCAGTCTGAGACACAATTGTTTTGTACAACCTTGATTCTGGTCATACAATACAATTGCTGCCTCACAATAGCATATATAACTATCACTAAGGTCTATTTTTACATATAGCTCACTTTATTTTTCTTCCACACTGCTTTCTCTTGTAGGAAAGAAAATATTACACAGCATTCAGTGTGTTTTATATACATTAGTCAGACTTGGCAATAATTAAATTAGAAATGCAACACATTAATCCAGCATTATATTATGATCAATTCAAAGATGTTCTGGTTCAAAGAATATTGTGCTACTTTGACCAGTGAGTACAGAACATGGATGAGATGCTGCAATTTTTTACATAAACTTTCTAGGTAATGAAACTTTATACGATTGCTGGTGTTAGTCAACAAAGGAAGGGTGAAAGCTGAGGATAATCGGTTAAATGCCTTAAAATTTATAGAAGTTTTAACAGAAGGTAATTCAGAAGAAATTTAGTTTTAACCCCTTTCAGTTTACAGGTTTGGAAACAAATGCAGAAAGACGAAATCATCGGTGATCAAGTTAGACCAGTATTATTTCTTCTTGATGGATTTTCAATATTTATATTGACAACAACAAAAGTTTAATTAGAACCACATTGTGCTCGGTTAGGAAGCTTGGTTGTAGTTGGGGAGAACATAGAATTTATTCTGGCCATGTGAAGTATCCAGGGTTTTGTTTCTTCTTTTTTGTTTAATTCTCTGTCTTAATCAGTTGGGCTACTATAACAAAAATACCATAGACCAGGTGGCTTAAACAACAGAAATTTATTTCTCAGAGTTATGGAAGTTGGGAGGTCCAAGATTACGGTGTGATGAAGGTGCTGGCAGATCCAGTGCCTGGTGAGGGTCCATGTCCTGGCTTGCCATCTTCTTCCTTTATCCTTACATGGCAGAGAGCAGAATGACAGAAAACATGCTCCCTGTGTCTTTTTATAAGAGCACCAATCCCATTCATAAGGGCTCTACCATCATGATCTCACAAAGGCCCCACCTCCTAATATCATCATATTGTGAGTTAGAATTGCAACATACAAATTTTGGGAGGACATAAGCAATTGGTCGATAGCATTCTCTTTTGTTTAAAAACTCCTCTTTCAATATTATCTTAGAGGCAGACTGTTTGTTCCTCTATACAGAGACATCACTATTTTGAGGTCTTCTTTTTTATGTTTCTTTTATGCACATGTCTGCTACAGCCAGTACTTGAGGCTATTTCTTAACGGAAGCATCCTACTGTAAATCATCTCAAAGCAGAAAAGTCATGAGACACTGCAAAATCCCCAAAATTTGAGATGTATTTTTAAAAATGGTCCTGAAGGCATCACAAGAAGCTGTGGTTTATGGTTAGGAAACAACTGTTTCAGAATAGAAGAAATTAGCAATTGAGAACACTAAAGAATGTATATAGACACTACATGGAGCCATGGGAATAGTTCTGACCCAGCCTTGAGTCCTCTACTCACTAGTGATATTAACAAATATCGCTTGAAATCACTGGTCCTTAGGTTTCTCACCTCCACAAAGAAGAGATTGAATTGGAAAGTATCTAAGATCCCTTGCTCTAAAATTCTGATTTCGGTTTCCGGGTTTTCTCTTCTGCAATTTTATACATTGAAGAGGACTTGGAAGCAAATTAATTATTTTTAGGTCACTGGCTCCCATCAGATTCTTGGAACAGTTAAAAAAAAAACTGGTGCTAGAAAGGTAAGCATACAGTTTTTTTTTTTTTCTCAAAATATAACCAAATACAATCATGAGTAAACATATGTTTTAAACCATATTTGGGAGGAAAAGTAAGACAGCTGCCTTGTTCTGTGAAACTTTTTTACAGGGATATCTCAAAGGATGGCTAGATTGTTGTTTTCAATCTAGAATTTAAGAGCAAAAAAATACTGGAGTCTACACAAATACTATCCCAAAACTTTAAAAAGAAACAAACATGGTTTGAAAAATGGAACTTGGTTTATTCAGTACCAAAAATAATACAAAGAATGATGGAAGCAATTAACATTTCTTCTCTTCCAATTAGAGTTTGCCTTAATGTCACATCCAGGACAGCTGTGGTCACGTGGCTTCATTGTGTAAGATCTATAATTCAACCAGAGACAATGATTACCTGCATTTTAGTGTTTGGCCATCTACAACCCCTTCATCACCATAACACTGAGTGGAGGTTATTATTATTTTTTTATTTTTATTTTTATTTTTTTGAGACAAAGTTTCTCTCTGTCACTCAGGCTGGAGTTTAGTGGCACAATCTTGGCTAACTGCAAGCTCCGCCTCCCAGGTTCACGCCATTCTGCTGCCTCAGCCTCCCGAGTAGCTGAGATTACAGGCACCATCCGCCACACCCGGCTAATTTGTTTGTAATTTTGGTAGAGACGAGGTTTCACCGTGTTGGCCAAGATGGTCTTGATCTCCTGACCTCGTGATCTGCCTGCCTCGGCCTCCCAAAGTGCTGGGATTCCAGGCGTGAGCCTCTGCGCCCGGCCAAGTGGAGGTTATTATTAACCTATTTAACAGATATAAAAAGAAGAGATTAGGGAATTTTATAAATGTTCCCAGTGTCAAATAGAATATAAGCAATGGTACAAAATGTTGAGTCTTCATATTCTAACTCCAGATCCTGGTATATGTGCCCTACATTTCCTATACATTAATACTCACTTATACACTGAATAACAAGAGTAAAACCAACTGTCTGGGCTAAGTAGGGTGAAAACGTTCTTGCCCTTAGAGCACTAGGGTTGTCTGGTTTTATTCCTAGCATGTGGACTAGAAAGGCAATACATACTATAATGGCAGGAGATAAAATAACTTGTGGCACTGTGCTTTTGGAGCAAAATGGAATTATAGAACAGAACCCAGCCATGAAGCATTTTATTACATGGTCACAAGTGTCACTATCTGTAGGGCACCATGAGTACACTCTATTTTAACCGTCTTTGGCACAGGGGTATGCGCCAAAATATCTTTTAAAAATATAAAGTATATTTTTACCAATCACATTTATATTCTTCCTTATTCAAGCTTTTGTTTATGTAAGTCTATTTCTGAAACAAGAGTCTTGATGATAATTTAAGTGAATGAATTAATTAAAATTTAAGATGGCACTTTTTTTTTAGTAAAGAGGAGTTTAGAATCTATTCCAAATTTATTAGATCCATAAACTCGCATTTACAGAATATATTGAAATGCATTCTGATTATATATATAAAATAATTTTATACTTTGGAATGAGGAACATGAACTATAATTGGTTTAGCCTACTAGCTTAAAACTTATAAGCCCCTTTCTTCTTTGTACATAATCAATATAGAAATATATTCATTTAATTTTTATTAGAAACTGGAGTTAGCTTTCAATCAATATCAATATTCTTTCAGTGCATCCTGTTTTATAAAATAATTTTTCTAGTGGCATCAGAGAATTAGCCATATATAAACAGCAATTATGGTATTTATCACACAGGTGTGGCTCTTTATAGATTACAAAATGTCACAAACTACGTGATCTCATTGATATCCAACAACTAGCCAAGGAGTCGTTATTTTTCATTCAAATATGGAGTTTCAAAACAAAACAAAAAACAAACATCTAACACCAATAATACAAAACACTTAGACTCAAAGTTTCACATAATTTCTGGCCTTCATACATTTGGAAAGCCTCAGAAAGAACACCTGAAACCATGGCTTCTATGCCCAAAGCTAGTATTTTCTGTCTCCTTCTTAAGAATCAGCTTCTTGGAGATTATGTCTTGGTATTTGTGATACCATATCTGTGATATTTTTGGAACCAAAATGATTAAATTCTTTTTATGCCTTTCAATTATTCCTAAGCTATGGTTTCTTCATGTATGAAATGAAATTAAGGTAGTTGTATGGATTAAATGAATCACATATCTAGAGTACTTGGTACAAAATGTGGAATATAATTTTTAATTTCAATTAGTTAAACATTACTAATGTTGCTCATAATTCCATGGCTAATTTAACGTGAAATACTGTATAATAGAGAGACTATTGCCCCAAAAGTTGGAGATTCTGAAATGCTGTCTACATGATATGTTACAAGCTAAATTACATGAGTAAATTTTGTATAGATTACAGGTTTCAAGATAAATAAGCAAGGATAACTATACCTGTCTTATCTCTGATAAACATAAATACATGAAGACAAATGAATATAATTTAATACTATTCAAAATACAACCACTTATGCTAATTTGCATGTGGTTCTTTGGTTGTCTGTAACTAAGAAATCTGGACATCATTTTTTTTGGTGATTCATCAATATAAGAAGTATAAATATTTAGAAGGCATCATTGGCAAAAGTATTCCAAACCAGGAAGTATCAGAAATCAGGGCTAGAACAATTGTTTGCCCATTAGTCATCCCTCCAGAAATAACTCTTTAAATCATGAAGGAAAACATCTCATCAAATTCTCTTCTTGACACCACTATACATGGAAATTCATACAGCTAAGTTTAGGAGCAATAAAATCTAAATAGAAAATAGAAATTACCTAGAAACAATAGAACCTGTAATACTGACCAACAATCTGTAATGTGTAAGATTAGACTAGCTATGCTTACCTAAGTTTATTGTAGTATGACTATATTTCCTTTGGATCTTATTTTAACGCTCAGATTTGAGAGATGAACAGGATAAGATAAAGAACAGTTAGTTTTTTTTTATTAACCTACAAAGAGTATGTTAGCATCCTATATTTAAAATATCATCTGGAAAACATTTTCCCTTTAAATATTCAGATCCATTAATTAAATAAATTTATATTTCTGTACAGAAAATTTTAAAATTTCTTCTGTTTTATTTATCAGAAAGTTGCATCATTTCAGAATGTAAACATACCAATAAGGAGTAACAAGATTGACTCAGTAATAAAAAAAAAACCTCCCACAAGGAAAAGCCCAGGACCAGATGGGTTCACAGTCAAATTCTACCAAATATACAAATAAAAAGTAATACCAATTCTTCTGAAACTGTTTCAAATTCAAGGGGAGGGACTCCTCCCTAACTCATTCTAGAAGGCCAGTATCACCCTGATATCAAAACCAAGCAATGACATTTTTAAAAAAGAAGCTTAAAACCAATATTCCTGATGAATACAGACACAAAAATCTTTAACAAAATACTAGCCAACTGAATCCAGCAGCACATCAAAAAAAAAAAAAAAAAAGAAAATACACCATGATCAAGTGGGCTTTATATCAGACATGCAAAAATGGTTCCACATATGCAAATCAACAAATGTGATACATCACATAAACAGAATTAAGGAAAAAATCATGATCATCTCAATAGATGCAGAGAAAACATTTGATAAAGTTCAGCATCGCTTCATGATAAAAACTCTCAGAAAGCTAGTATATAGAAAGCTAGTATATAGAAAGAATATACTCAAAATAATAAAGGGCATATGCAACAGACTCACAGTCAACATCATACTGAATGGGGAAAAGTTGAGAGCATTTTCTCTAAGAACTGGAAGACAATGATGCCTACTTTTACCATGTCTATTCAGCATAGTACTGGAAATCATAGCCAAAGCAATCAGGCAAGAAAAAGAAATAAAAAGCATCCAAATTGGAAAAGAGTAAGTCAAACTGTCCCTGTCTGCTGGTGATGTGATCTTATATCTAGTAAAACCTAGAGAGTCTACCAAAAAACTCTCAGATTTGATAAATAAATTTAGTAAAGTTACAGGACACAAAATCAAAGCACAAAAATTAGTAGCATCTCTATACAACAATAACGATGTAAGTAAGAATGAAATAAAAAAGACAAGTGCATGTATAATAGCTTTAAAAAACCCTAGGAATAAATTTAATCAAGGGGTTGAAAGATCTCTACATGGAAAACTACAAAACACTGATGAAAGAAACTGTAGAGGACACAAACAAATTGAAAAAAACTCCATGCTCATTATCAGAAGAATTAATATCATTAAAATGACCATAACACACAAAGCAATCTACAGATTCACTGGTATTCCTGTCAAAATACAAATATCGTTTTTTTTACAGAATTAGAAAAAGTAATCCTAAAATGTATATGGAACCAAAAAAACAAAAACAAAAGGCCTGAATAGCCAAAGCAATCCTAAGCAACAAGCACAATGTGGGAGGTGACACATTACCTGATTTCAAATTATACCACAAAGCTGTAGTAACCAAAACAGCATGCACTGGTATAAAAATAGACACATACATCAACAGGACAGGGATCTATAGAGCAGGGGTCCCAATCCCCCAGGAAATTAGGAACTGGGCTGCACAGCTGGAGGTGAGTGACTGGTAAGGCAGCTAAACTTCATCTATATTTACAGCCACTCCCCATTATTTGCATTACTGCTTGAGCTCTGCCTCCTGTCACATCAGTGGTGGCATTAGATTCTCATAGGATCGCGAATATTATTGTGAACTGTGCATATGAGGGATCTAGGTTGTGTTCTCCTTATGAGAATCCAATTCCTGATGATCTGAGGTGGAGCTAAGGTCATGATGCTAGCACTGGGGAGTGGCTGAAAATACAGATTAACATGAGCAGAGAGGTTTGACTGCACAGAGACCATGATAAATCGGTTGCTCACAGACTCATATCATAACCCTATCAGTGACTGTCAGTGACAATTAAGCTGCATCTGGTGGCTTGCTTTATAGTGGCAAGTGAGTTGATGTACAACTGTACAGCTGCATTTGGTGGCAGGCTTTTAAGTCAGAATCTTACACTTATTTTAGTCTGCATTTGACCCATCCGTTGTTTTATTTACCACATTCATCCATGCCTCTTTCCTTCATTGCACACTTGTCTCAGTCACAGTTTTGGCAAGCCCACAAGCTAACCTCATCTAAAATAAATATAAAACAAACCTCACTAGAGAGCTTCTTTGAAAAGGGGGAAGAACCCAATGATGAGATAGCAGAAGACACTAAGGCTGCCAACAACAAAAAAAGCTACATTTAAAATAAAATAGCAAGAGTCCTACTTAAATTACAAGTTCATCGCAACAGGTGATTCACATTCTCCAAGCCTGCTTTGTATAATATGTGGCGACTGGCTACCCAACAAAGCCATGAAACCTTCAAACTGCTTTGCCACATGGAAACCAAGAACCCTGCATTAAAAGAGAAGCCTTTGGAGTTTTTCAAAAGAAAAAAAAAATGTGAACACAGAGAACAGAAACAATTATTGAAGACCATCACTGCATCAAATGTGTTTGCACTGAGAGCATCATTCTTAGTGGCTTACCACATTGCTAAAGCGAAGGAGCCCTTTACTATTGGTGAAGAGTTGATCCACCCTATTGCTAAGGACATTTGTTCCAAAGGCGGCATGTGTTCCTCTTTTGGCTATTATCATAACTAGATGAATTTGTGAAATAGCAGAGGATATGAGGCACAAATGTTAGAAAGGATTAATGAGTCACCATGGTACGAAATTCAGGTTGATGAGTCTACCAATGTTGACAATAAGGCAACAATACTTGTTTTTGTGCGATATATTATTCAGGAGGATGTGCATGAAGTTATGTTATGTGAACTTTTGTGGCCAACCAACATCACAGCTGCCGAACTAGTCAAGTCTTTGAATGATTACATATCAGGAAAACTGAATTGGTAATTTTGTGTCAGTATATGCATGGACGGAGTGGCTGCATGACTGGATGGCTTTCTGGTTTCACTAATTGGGTCAAAGAGGTTGCTTCTGAATGTGAGTCTATGTACTGTGTCATCCATAGAGAAATGCTGAAAAATGTCATCTGAACTTAAGAACATTTTGCAGGATGTGATTAAAATTATCAACCACATTGAAGTACATGTCTTTAACTCACATCAATTTGAACAGCTCTGTGAGGAGATAGACACAGAGCACATATATCTTCTCTTATACACAGAAGCAAGTTGACTTTCTAAAGGTAGATCACTGGCTAGAGTTTTTGAATTATGAGAGCCACTCCAGCATTTCTTTTTTTTTTTAAACTTTTAGGTTCAGGGATACAAGTGCAGGTTTGTTACAGAGGTAAATTTGTGTTGGTTTGTTGTACAGATTATTTCATCGCCCAGGTATTAAGCCTAGTACCCATTAGTTACTTTTACTGATTCTCTCCCTCCTCCCACTCTCCAACATTTGAACGGCCCCGGTGTGTATCGTTCCCCTCTATGTGTCCACGTGTTCTCATTGTTTAGCTCCCACTTTTAAGTGAGAATATGCAGTATTTAGTTTTCTATTCCTGTGTTAGTTTGCTAAGGATAATGGCCTCCAGCTCCATCCATGTCCCTGCAAAGGACATAATCTCATTTTTTATGACTGCAGAGTATTCCATGATGTATATATACCACATTTTCTTTATCCAGTCTCTCATTGATGGACATTTAAGTTGATTCCACGTCTTTGCTATTATGAATAGTGCTACAATGAACTTTTTATGATAGAACAATTTATATTCCTTTAGGTAAATACCCAGTCATGGGATTGCTGGGTTGAATGGTATTTCTATCTTTAGGTCTTTGAGGAATCATCATACTGTCTTCCACAATGGCTGAACTAATTTACATTCCCACCAACAGTTTATAAGAATTCCGTTTTTTCTCTACGATCTCGCCAGCATGTTATTTTTTGACTTTTTATAGTAGTCATTCTCACAGATGTGAGATGGTATTTCATTGTAGTTTTGATGTGGATTCCTCTAATGATCAGTGATGTTGAGCCTTTTTGCATATAATTGTTGGCTGCAAGTATGTCTTCTTCTGAAAAGTGTTGGTTCATGTCCTTTGCCCACTTTTTTATGGGGTTGTTTTTGTTTTCTTGTAAATGTGTTTGAGTTCCTTATAGATGCTCCTTTGTTGGATGCATAGTTAGCAAAAATTTTCTCCCATTCTGTAGGTTGTCTGTTTACTCCACTGATAGTTTCTTTTGCTGTGCAGAAGCTCTTAGGTTTAATTAGATCCCATTTGTGAACTATTGCTTTTGTTGCAATTGCTTTTGGCATCTTCATATGACATTTTTGCCCATGCCTGTGCTGAATGGTATTTCCTAGGTTGTCTTCCAGGGTTTTCATAATTTTGGTTTTTACATTTAAGTCTTTCATTCATCTTGAGTTAAGTTTTGTATATGGTGTAAGTAAGGGTTCCAGTTTCAGTCTTCTGCATATGGCTAGCCAGTTATCTAAACACCATTTATTGAAGAGGGAATCCATTCCTCATTGCTTGTTTTTGTAAGGTTTGTTGAAGATCATATAGTTGTAGGTGTGTGGTCTTTTATCTTGGTCCTCTATTCTGTTCCATTGGTCTATGTGTCTATTTTTATATCAGTACCATGATGTTTTGGTTACTGTAGCCATGTAGTATAGTCAGAAGTCAGGTAGGGTGATGCCTCCAGCTTTTACTCCAGATACATTTAAAATAGTTTTTTCCAGCTCTGTGAAGAATGCACTCCTCAGCAAATACAAAATAACTAAAATAATAACAAACATTGATTTTCCTGAGTCTCAGACCCAGGAAAATCAAATTAGAACTCAAGACTAAGAAATTCACTTAAAACCATACGATTATATGGAAATTGAATAACCTGTCCCAAATGACTTTTAAATAAATAATGAAATTAAGGCAGAAGTCTAGGAGTTCTTTAAAACTAATGAGAACAAAGATACAACATACCAGAATCTCTGGGACACAGCTAAAGCAGTGGTAAGAGGGAATTTATAGCACTAAATGCCCCTATAAAAAGTTATAAAGATCTCAAGCTAACAACCTAACATCACAACTAAAAGAACTAGAAAACCAAGAGCAAACAAATCCCAAAGCTAGCAGAAGACAAGAAATAGCCAAAATCAAAGCTGAATTCAAGGAGATAGAGATACAAACCATCATTCAAACGATTAATGAATCCAGGTGCTGGTTTTTTGAAAAAAAAATAAATAGATAGACTGCTAGCTAGGCTAATAAAGAAGAAAAGAGATCAGATAAACACAATCAGTAATAATAAGGGGGATATTACTATAACCCCACAGAAATACAAACAACCGTTACAGAATATTATAAACATGTCTATGCACATAAACTAGAAAATCTAGAAGAAATCCGGTGGGGGTGGCTCATGTGTGTAATCCCAGCACTTTGGGAGGCCGAGGTGGGCAAATCACCTAAGGTCAGGAGTTCAAGACCAACCTGGCCAACATGGTAAAACCCTGTCTGTACTAAAAATACAAAAATTGGCCAGGCATGATGGCGGGCACCTGTCATCTCAGCTACTTGGGAGGCTGAGGCAGAAGAATCGCTTGAACCCAGGAGGCAGAGGTTGCAGTGAGCTGAGATCATGCCATTGCACTCTAGCCTGAGCAACAGAATGAGACTCCAACAAAAATAAAATAAAATAAAATAAAAGACAAGAAAGAAAAGAAAATCTAGAAGAAACAGATGAATTTCTGGACAAACACACCCTCTTAAGACTGAATCAGGAAGAAATTGAATTCCTGAACAGATCAATAATGAGTTCTAAAATTGAGTCAGTAATAAATAGCCTACCAACCCAAAAAAGCCCAGGACCAGACAGGTTTACAGCTGAATTTTACCAGAGGTACAAAGAAGAGCTGGTACCATTCCTACTGAAACTGAAACTGGAAAGGAGGTACTCCTCCCTAACTGATTCTATGAGGCAAGCGTCATCCTGATACAAAAAGCTGGCAGGGATACAACAACAACAACAGCAACAAAATCTTTAGGCCAATGCAACAAAATGAAAAATAGACAAATGGACTTAGTTAAACTAAAAAGCTTCTGCACAGCAAAAGTAATAATCAACAGAGTGAACAGACAACCTGCAGTATAGGAGAAAATATTTGCAAATGATTCATCTGACAGACAATATACAAGGAACTTAACAACAACAGAAAAACAAATAATTCCATTAAAACGATGTCAAATGACATGAATGGACATTTTTCAAAAGAAGATATGCAAATGGCCAACAGATATATGAAAAAATGCTCAACATCACTAACTACCTGAAATGCAAATTAAAACCACAATGAGATGTCATCTTACACCAGTCAGAATGGCTATTACTAAAAAACAGATGTTAGTGAGGGTGAGGTTAAAAGGGAACTCTTATACACTGTTGGTGGGAATTTAAATTAGTGCAACCTCTTTGGAAAACATTGTGAAGATTTCTCAAATAACTTAAAATAGTATTGCTATTCCATCCAGCAATTCCACTACTGGATATCTACTCAAAGTAAAATAAAGAAATCAATATATCAGAAAGATGCCTGTACTCATATGTTAATCACAGGACTATTCAAAATAGCACAGATAGAAATCAGCCTAAGCATCTATTAATGGATGATTAGATAAAGAAAATGTAGTATATACACAATACTATATATCCATAAAAATGAATGAAATCCTATCTTTCACACTAACATGGATGGAACTGGAGGTCAATATGTTAAATGAAACACTCAGACACAGGAAGTCAAATATCACAGGTTTTCACTCATAAGTAGGAAATAAAAAGATGTACACATGGACATAGAGAGTAGAATGATAGACAACAGAGACTTGGGAAGTTAAAGGGTTGGGAGGGAGGTGGAATACAAGAAACTACTTAAAGGATACAACATATGTTATTTGGGTGATAGATATCCTAAAAGCTCTGATTTGACTGCTAGGCAATCTATGCATGTAATAGAATTTCTCTTGTGCCTCATAAATTTATACATTTTTAAAGTAAACTATTGATGGTTGATGCTACTTACATTAATATCTAATTTAAGAATCCATAGTGCTACTCAGTCCAGGGAAAATAAATAAATGTAAAGATGCGGTATTAAATGATAACTACATAAAATTAACTGTGGTACATATTGTAGTACTGTAACAATTTTGTAGCCACTTCCTGTTGCTATTGTGGTGAGCTTGAGTGATGAGTATCTGCTTAATACACTGTGTGATAGTAATCATCTTTGTCTGAGAAATTCATCTCTCCAATAAATTGTGTATTGCAGTAAAAAGTGAAAAACAAAAAAAACAAAAAACAAAAAAAAACCAAACAAACAAACAAAAAAAGAATCATGTGAGAAATTGTTGAAACTGATTGTATTAAAAACATGGTCTCCCTGGATTATAGGTTCTTCATGGATAGAGACTGCACTAACTTACTGTAGCCCAAATATTCAACATAATATTGTTAAATACATAGTTGTGAATTAAGAGTTGTGAAATTTATGTATTCTCTTGAGGTAATTACTGCTACGTGAAATGATGACTTCTTCTTAGTGATGCTAGGACTTGTCAGGTGCTTATTTCTAAAAAGCTAAATTTAAGTAGTCAAAATGGGCAAGTTTATTTTCCCTAACAAAACACAATCTTCAAATTAGTATTCTGATCATTACTAAATATATACTAAATGGTAAACTTTAACACCTAAAGACTTAGGAAGCCATGTCCTGTGTCAGTCAGTGATCTCAGATATGAGTAATAAAAACCTCTTAAAGTAGTTTTTAAAAAAATATTTAAGAATATTAAAGAGCTTTCCAAATAGGAAAGCCAGATGGTCAAGCCAAAGACCACACATTCAAAGATAATATTCAAATCACATTTACTGTGTCTATTTTAGCCACTGTAGATACGACACAAATGCCATACTAGTTGTTGCTGACGTAAGTGGCAGAATCTCCATCCCACTGCTCTAGAAGCTTAATGACGCCATCATTCTCAAATAAATTCCTCTTGGTTTATTCTTTCTTTATTAACCTCCAAAGAATATGTTAGCATCCTATACTCACACTATCATTTGGAAAATATTTTCCCTTTAAATATACATAAGGTATACATAAGTAGTACACCCTTGCTTACGTAGAAAAAGAATGTTATTAGACTTTCATCTTTTTAAGAAGACTACATGATAAATCTGAGGAGTGATCTTTCAGAGACTGTAATGACTATGTGACTATAATGACATCTATCTAATATGTCTGCTCAAGACATGTCACATTGTCCATGTCTGAATTAAAGTCTCATGCAGTTGAGTCTGATTGGCAGAGCCAACATGACAGGCCAGCAACCTGGGTACAAATGGAGATTAGCAAAGTGGAATTCTTGCTTCTGCTTGAGTTAGGAGTATGTGGGATGCTTAAGACAGGAAATTTTCCCAGCACCAAAAGGAATATAAAAAGTGCTGTGGCTCCAGAAACATCACACATTTCCCTCACAGATCCCTACCCACCTCTTCATCTTCACTCCGCCCACACATTCTGGCTCTCTATGTTTTATTCACAATTGTCTTTTTTTTTAGGTTATCCTTAACAGAAGGATTTTTATGTATGCTGTGTTTAATTCTCTACAAAAATATGGAATAATACTTATTTCCTCGCAGGCCTAAAATAAATATAAAATAAGGAAGCTTACAGACAAATTGAGAAGCATAAACCCATTTAAATATAAGGTATAACTGTTAACATAGTTATCCCCTAACATCTTTGCTAAAGGACAAGAGCATATTAGATAGACATCATTACAGTCTCAGGAATATCATGCCTTAGATATCTCATGCAGTCTCAGGCTAAAGGAGATGAGAAAGTATAATAACATTCGTGTTCTAGATAAGTAAGAATGTACTACTTATTAACTAAAAGAAGAGTTCCTTAAAATAAGTATGAAAAAAGCTTTGACTATAAGAGTAATGTTTAAATATTAAAGGCTTTTCATTAATTAATTTTAGGCAGTTGAGCATAGTTGTTAAGGGTATGAGCTTTGCAATGACCCAGACATGAACTGTTGGATCCTGAGTTATGCATTTTTTGACTGGGAGATTTATTTCACCTGTTTAAGTTCTAGTTTCATCTTTTGAAAATTTCTTCCTCCATGAAATTATAGCAATTAATAGAGATAAAATGTATAAATTACATATTACAGCACCTGGCATATATTATGTGATCAAAATGCAAGTTATTGCATTTTCATAAATGTAACATTGGAGGAAAGTGGTTGAAATCACAGCATTTAATTTGTTCTCCTTTTTTGTGGCAAGTGTGTTTATTTTGAAAGTTGTCTAATATATTGGACTGGAAGGAAATCAGTTGTTGGACTTTCATGATTCGTATTTCTGGAAAGAAATCTCTTTTCTATTGCAGCATTCTAGAAGACATGACCAAAGGTGGTAATTTTTTAATAATTTTACTTTTGAACTGATATTGCTGAGTTAAATGCTCTTAATGTGTTTATACAAAATTCTTTGTTTAATTTTATATATTTTTTTGAGACACAGTTTTACTCTGTTGCCCAGGCTGTAGTGCAGTGGCACCATCTTGGCTCACTGCAACCTCCACTTCCTGGGTTCAAGCGATTCTCCTGCCTCAGCCTCTCAAGTGGCTGAGTGGTACAGGTGTGCACCACCATGCCCAGCTAATATTTTTTGCATTATTAGTAGAGTCGGGGTTTCACCATGTTGGCCAGGCTGGTCTCAAACTCCTGACCTCAAGCGATCTGCCTGCTTTGACCTCCCAAAGTGCTAGATTACAGGCGTGAACCACTGTGCATGGCTTATACAAAATTCTGAACAAGGTTGAAGGCCTATACAAACTTTTTTTATACAAATCTTACTATGCATGTTAGCTATAAAGTATAATCAGTGAATGTTAATGTCTTTTCACTTTGAGTCAGGGTTAAATATTTTACTATTCATGTACTAAATCACCAGTATTCAAATATCTGCATTGCCTTATTCTTGAGTTTATTACTTAACACTAATCTCTGCTTTTGTAACCTTTAAAGACAGGTTAATTGATATCGAAGTTAGGAGTTTATCATAAATACATTACTAATGTTTCAAGGTTACACTTCCACTTAGACCAATTGGTAACCATAAATTAAATGGTAAATATTTTTATAATTGAAATTTCATTTTTATTAAAATGTAAATTAATATGACATTAACCTTTTAAAAAATACCTAAATTAAGTGTGTTAATGCAGTATAATGGCAACACCTTTGCTAAAACCATCACCTGTGAAAATTCAAAGAAACCATTATGCTTACTGAGCTTATAGCTCTAGAGGAAAATGGTTAGTAATCATCTACATTGGTTTTCATTGATTGTACTTAGCAAATAATTATAAGAAATAAATGAATACAACAAAATAATTGGCCAAATAGAAAATAGAAAGGAAAAAACTAGTGTTCAGAAACTTGGATTCTTGAAGATTTAGGAAAGACAACATCTAGACATAAATAGTAATAGATGCGATTCTAATAGACTCTCAGTGACAAAGTCCCAATATGCCTTCTCCCTTGAAAATAATGACTCTGTGACAATGAATGGATAAAAGATGTGTCATTTTCACACAAGCTTATTAGCCACCAAGTTGCAGCAACAAGTTGAAAGAAGAAAAATTACAGAGCAAAGATCGCAGAACCATGTCTAGGAAAATAATATTTGAGTGGCAAGTACTGATACAGGGCCTGCTGGAGGCAAATGGATCAGAAGCTAATTCTGGGAGGGATTTGTATTGGTTTTGAGAAAATTAAAGCCTGATTTCAAAATGCCTAATACTGTTAGTTGAACATTAAAACGACCACAGGTCATGGAGAAGGCTACAAAACAACACCTTCCCCATCAACAGATGAAAGAAACTTTCCATAGAATATTGCTAGAGAAAAATCGATGAAGAAAACCACACAGAGAGCAGAATCATGGCCTCTTCAAGGAACTGTTTAATCCTCAGAACAGAAGGATTTTATTTTGTTTATCCAGAGGAGTTTCAGAATTGCTATTGGCCAGTGACTGTCATGGGACTCTTATTCTTCCCCTTTGCTAAAAGGAATAATTGTTTTGTCTGCTTTGCCATTTTAGCTTGTAGGCTGTTTGAACCCAAGAGCCACACTCAGACCAGACAGGGGGTTGTACGTAAAACAGAGGACCTTATCTTCGAGCTGGATGTATTAACTGGACCATTGACTCAGGGAGGATTGTCTTCATTTGGAAAACTAAGAGGGACAAATGTTTGTTGATAAACGTGGACTGAGGCAGCAATAATGTTAGGTATTTAGCAATTGAATCTCATTTTCTTCCTGTGTACACAACACAACCACGTTTTCCAATCCTTCATAGTTAGATTTGGGCCATGTGGCTGAGCTCTGGCCAATGGAACCTGAATGAAAGTTGCATAATCTCTTCACCTTACCCATAAAAGTTCCCCACATGAAATTATCTACTTCCCATCTTTGCTGATCTCAATGAACTGTGACGTAGCAAACAAAAACTTTTAGTGTATCAAGTCACTGAGACTTGGGAGTTATTTATTATATTACACAGTTTTTGTACTAAGTAAGATAATCTTAAAAAGTTACCTAGCCCCAAATCCTAGCTCTTCATAAATCATCAAAACAGTTATTTATTTAACACCAAGTCTTTTAAAAATTCTAAGGTTAAAGTATCAAGAATGCCATTTAAAATTGATGCACATAAAGAGGATGGGATTACTTATTGGGTATGGACATGAATCCTATAAGAAACAGAATAGTTTTTCTAATAGTTTAAGGAATAGTGTAGAAAAAATGCCAAACATTTTTATTTTCCCAGAAATTAATACTGAAAGTAATAGGTAAAAGTCACAAGGGACCATGCTTTGATTTCACTGGGAAGAGAGTTAAGATTATATGCACAGGCTTTCTCCAACGTGGCACACAACTGCAATGCAAATAGTAGAGACATCACTCAAGCATTTTCCAATCTTATTTTGAAATTCTACAGTTTCAAATGATTTATGCGATTTTTTTAGAAAAAAATAGGTAAATGTTGCATATATTTTGTACATTTTTTCTAAAGAAAAAATATGTTAAAGGAGGAAATACTAAATTCTTAGAAGTTAGTATGAGGGAGTATGTCCCAATTAGCATTCAGAAAAAAAACCACCAGACATGTAAAGTAGTATTTCAAATATGTTTCAAAAGATAGAAACTGAAAAAAAAAACTTCAAATTTAATTATAAGTGATAAAAGCATAAATTGGGTTATGTTGTAAGTGATATAATTTTTAAAAGGATCTCCATTACTCAGTCTTAAAAATGTCAAAATACAAAATCTATCCTCAAAACTAAAACTCAAATCTAGTGATATTTTACTATTAATATTAATGAAATTAGAGTGTCTTACGGTGTTGTTCTAACTAATAAAGGAAGTTGCATAGTCTACTATAATATCTGCAAGTTTAGTTTTAATTGCAACGGAAAATTTACATTCAAATTTTACTTTTTAAAATTTCTTTTGTCCTTGCATCTCCTTAGAACGACTGAAGTGCTTTGTAATTCAGTCAAATAAAGATGCACAAATTTAGAAATGTCCTTTGAAATGATAAAAATCTTTAAAACCATGATTTTCTGACCATTACCTGGCAATATTTTCTAAATATCCAATGTTTCACATCATAAGCACCATTAATACTTATATACTGAAACACATATTTCTACATTTTAAATTAATCCTGATGATGTACTGTTTCAGATAATTAATTGATTATTGACAAGTTAATTTACATACTTCTGAGTTACTTTTAAAATTGCCCAGAATCACTGCACTCCCTAATTATCTTCACTTAAATTTATGATAATGTATTGTCCTCTGAATTAAATTTACCCACACACGAAGGAAAGAACTGATAGTTTCCATCTATTCTGTATGCACATGAAAATATGCTTTCACTCCTAGAATAGAATAGGTCACCAAAAGAAGGCAGCCAGCACATGGACACACAAAATACATGGGGATGTGAATTAAAGCTTTCTCAATACAGATCTTAGAAATATTATATTGAAATAGTTCTTATTGTAACAGATATGTCAAGATATTACATAATTTTTTAAATGTTGAGTATATATCTCTAAGTGTTGACATATAAAAAAAGTGAACCTGATGCTTGCCATGTTTTCAGTTTTTGAAAATTGAAAAGATAGTGAAAAGGATTTAACATATTCTGAAGAGAAAAATTAAGACAGAACACAGTGATAATTACATAAATTATAAAGCAACTGAGCTCAAATGTCTAATAATTTTGCTAAGAAACAAGGAATAACTAACAAAAGTAAAATGAAGTAAACGAATGCAAATGGTAAAAGGGATAATTTGTCCTGTAGACTTTTATAGAACATTTATGAAAACTGTTTGCAGTGTTAGCCAACATTATTACATTGTATTGAGTATTGATTATTCTAGAGCAAAAATACTAGCTGAGAATTATGGATGTAATAGTCTGAGATGAAAATAAAGCTATACATTACTAAGTAATCTGACTTCTATCATTATTTATACTCTTCTTTTCCAGGTAATGCATTCTCTTCTAAATCTTGAACCTCCTCCATCACAAAGTTGAAAATAATCTTTGCAACTGATTGTGAAAAATAACTCAAATTCTTATTCTTACCTATACAAAATTGACTTCAGAGGAACTAGGAAAAAATATGGCATTTATACTTTTGTTTCTCTTTTTTTATTTTCACCAGTGCTATGCTATCGGGAGCAAAACAAATTATTAAAATAAGCACCCAGAGACAACATAGGCAACGTTAATATGTCTCTATTGTGTGTGGTTTACCAAGAAGTGATTTCATTTAGACAAGTTCAAACTAATTAAAGCACACATTATTACTCTAAATTTATGCAGTGAATTAATTAAGTTTTTGAACTGATATGATTTTATACTTGTGAATCCCAAAACATTAACCATAAACTATGAGGCTATAAGAAAACTTAGTAAGTGGTTGATTAAATGACTAAGGAATAAAAGCTTATATATTTTCTATTAAAAAAACCAGGAAAATAATAAGAGAATATAATAAGGGTAAATGTTCTATTTATAACAGCAGAAAATAGGTTAAATGATCAAAATAAATGTATAAAGAAAGATGATAGAAGGTAGTTTATTTGAGCATGTAATTAAAGTGTTATTTAAAGTAGCGGAGGAAAAGTGCATCACTCAATAAATATTATAATAATTGGCTAGAATTGTTCAAGGTTAGAAAAATTGCTGTCTACTTTTTTTGAAACACCAAAATAACATATAGATCAAAGACTATTGTTGAATAAAAGGAAATCATAGAATACTAGACAAAAATAATAGGTAAATTTTTCTTTGGTAATAGTTAGGCAAATACTAATTTTAAGTAACCTACAAAACACAAAAGTTATAAAATAAAAATGAATTTGATCACTGACTAATGAGGCATTTCTCCAATAGGAAAAATACCACAAACAAAACAAAAAGAGAAATATCAAATGTGAAAAATATATTTACAAAATATATTACAAAGGATCAATCTCTGTATTTTGAAAAGAAAGCTTATACTCAGTAAGAAAGAAACACACAACTCAATATAAAAATAAACGAAGAATATAAAAAGCAGTTTTCTGCCTTTAATTTGTTATTTTTTTAGTTTTTTTCAATAGGTAAATATATTCACATGGATCAAAATCAAAATGATAGATGATAAACATTGAAATGTCATTCCTATCCTTGTGCCGTGCACACCAAACCCCCATCCCCTGAGGGAAACAATTTCTATTATTTTTTAAATGTGTCTTTAAGCATTTATTCATACAGACATAAGAAAATGAAAATATATAGTTTTATTTACCCTTACCTTACACAGAACATAGCATATATTATCCACTCTTCTAACCACACGTTTTTTGATGTAAAAACATAATGTGGAGTTTTTCCTTTTTGTACATAGAGGGCATTCTCATTCTTTAAAAGGTGTACATGTTCCGCTATATGGATATACTATAGTTTATTTTAACAACTCCCATATAGATGGGCCTTTGGCTTGTGTTCAACATTTTGCTCTTATAAACAAGAAGGCTATGAAAAATGACATATATAGGTCATTTTCTATGTTTATTGGTATGTCTGTAAGATATATTTTCCAAAGTGGAATTCCTGAGTCAAAGAGTAAATGTAATTGCAATTTTGAAAGATATTGTCAAATTTCCCTTCATTAGAGGTTGAAGTATTTTACACTCCTGCCAGCAATGTGTAAGAGTGCTTCCTTTCTCAAAGCCCTGCAAATAGTGTTAACATTTAGCTTTTTGACAGTCTGGATAGGTAACACACATATATCTTTGTGTAATTCCACTTAATATGAATGAGATTGAATGTCTTTTCATATGTTCCAGTGTCATTTTGTTTTCTTATGTCTTTTGTTTTCTTATGTACATATGAATATATTTTTTGTTTTGTTTATTTTTGCTTCTGATTCTTTCCTGAACGTGCAGATAATTTTAATTTTGTTAAAGACTCAGTTTTTTTTCATGGTATCTGGACATTTTTAAAGTAGCTCCTGAGGCATAGATCAAAAGAATGTTCCAGTTCCAAAGCCATAAAAAAATTCCCCATTTTCTTCAACTATTTGCAGGTTTCGTTTTTTCAAACATTTCAAGTGTTGACAATCTTGTGGTTTATCCTGTGGCTTGGTAGAAGATATGAAGCCAATGTTATCCTCTTTTAAATGGCTAGCAATTTGTCTAACAAACACTGTTGATGAATACATTCACAGTTATCACCACTGATTTGCGGTACAAAGGGCTTTTAAATAGTAAATTGATATGCAATCTTGATCATACAAATATATATTAAAATGACAACATCATATACTTTTGTATAAAAAATTGTGGTACTGGATGATATTACTGATTATGAGAGATGACAGGAACTTGCATACATAGTTGATGAAAGGCAAAATGGTGCAGCCTTGTTGGAGAGTATTTTGGCAGTATCTATCAAACAATTCATATGCATATATACTTTGATGCAGCAATACCATTTGCAGAATAAATAGTCATGTTTATATGCAAAAACGACATACATTACCATTAACAAGAAATTCATTAAATCAGTTAATTAATTCAATGTTATGCTGCTAGCTGTTGGATCATGAGTGAAGTGAGCATATATGCACCAGCATAATAATAAGTTCTAAGAAATATTAATAAATGTTCAGAATAGAATGTCTATATATTAAATGCTAAAATTTATGTAAGTGAAGAGTATGTTTACAAATATATAAGCTCTTAAATATATAAAATGTGTAGCATTACAAACATAAATGTAATTAACCATGTATCTGTCTACTGCACATATACACCCCTTTACATATTTACACATCTAATACTCTATAAATTACCACATATACATATTATACATATTGCCGTAAATATGTAGATTATGAAAATTGACAAAGAAACTGGGTCTGGTGCTTACCTCTGTGAAGAAGAGTTCAGAATTAGAATTTGCATAAGACAGAAGAAAGCCTTTTACTCAGATTCATACACTTTTTACTTGAAAAGTTTTAAATTCACAGAAAAATTACAAAGATAGTACAGATAAGTCCTGTATACCCCACAATCAATTTTCTCTACTATTTGCATCTTGCATTAGTATGGTACCACTATTGATACATTATGGTTAACTGAAGTCTATATTCAGATTTCTTCAGTTTTCCCTAATGTTCTCTCTTTTAAAAATTTTGGTGGGTACGTAGTAGGTGTGTATATTTATGAGCTCCTCTTGGCTGTGACACTTTTTCAGACTCTCCTTGACTTCCAGAGTTTTCAGGGGTACTGGTCAAGTACATTATAGGATGCCACCGTATTTCAGCTTGTCTGATCATTTTCTCATGAGTAGGCTGGGACATTGGGTATTGGGGAGGAAGACCACACATGTATACTTCCAATGCCATCACATCATTTCAAGGATATATGCTATCAATGTGACTGCCACCATTGACATTAACCCTTATTACTTGTCTGAGGTAGCATTTGTCATGTTTCACTACTGTACCTTTACTCTCCCTCCCACTACCTCACCCTCTTTTCACACTGACTTGTTTGGAAGTAAGTTACTATATTTGACATATGCTTAAGGAATGGGGAATTATGCACCACCTTCTTTAGGGTAAAGTATATGCATAAATTATTTGGAATTCTTATGCATAAGAGATTTGTTAGTTATTTATTCAGTTAGTTATTTGTTCAGTCATCTATTTATGTCTGTATAGACTTACTGATATTTAATTACACTTTGGGTTAAAATTTAATGCTATCTTATTTCTCTGCTGATCAAATTGTTTCAGCTTTGGGGATTGGAAACTCTATTAGTTGGCTTCCGTGCTCTTTTAAAATGCCCAATATCTTAGTTCAGGCTCCTGTAACAATATACTATAGACTGGGTGGCTTGTAAACAACAGTAATTCATTTCTCACGGTTCTAGAGTCTGGAAGTCCACGATTAGGGTGCTCACATAATCAGCTTCGAAAGAGGGACTTCTTTCAGGTTGCAGACTTCTGCCTTCTCACTGTATCCTTACATGGCAGAAAGAGGGTGACAGAGCTCTGTGAGATACCTTTTATAAGGGTCCTAATCGTCATTCATGAGGGCTTCATTGTCATGACCAAACTACTTCCCAAAGGCCCCACCTAATATCATCACATTGGGGATTAAGATTTCAAAATATAAATTTTATGGGGAAACAAGCGTTCAGTCCATTTCATCCCAAAATGTTTTGTTTGTTTAGCACTTCCTTACTTTCTGTCTCTACAAAATGCTGCAGGCTTATCTTGTGTATTTTCTACCCCAGTCCTAGAATTAGTTATTTTTCCAAAGATCACTAAATCCTTTTGCTGGAGAATACAGTTAGAAACCAATATGTGAATAAGTGCTCCTTACTACTGGGATAGTTTTGCTTCTAGGGTCTCTCATATCTATAAATATTTCTATATGTACACATCTGTACCCATATTAAGCTAAGTGTGAAATCTTATGGATCTCTTAAAATTTTATCCATTACAATATGAATCATTCTAGTTTCTTCCCCCTGCTTAACTGTAACTTCCTAGTCCAACAATAAGAAATCTTATTCCTACAACCTACCATCAGTTCCAATATACGTGTATATCACTATCAATATTGCTAACCCATATCCACATGGCGAACAATTTTATCAACTAGAGGTCAGATTTTATGTACAATTCTTTTTGCTTTTAGAGTTATAGACACCACTCACTTCCAAAGTTAATAGGTGAGCACCTTCCCCTTCTCTCGCAATTTGAATACTGTGTCGGAAGCTCTGGATCTTTTGCCTTCCATACAAACTCGTGTGTTAGTTTGTCAATATCCACAAAATAACTTGCTGAGATTTGTAATACGAAAAATAGTCTTAATTCTCTGTAGCTTTGCAATGTTTTATGTTGTCACCATGAGTGTGTATTCCTTTAAGTCAACCAATTAACAATAACAACAAAAATTCTAGTTCAAGAAGATCATGCTTTAGTGCCATTTACAAAGCAAAAGTTTATTTATTAACTTTCAAAGACACTTTAGGTTTAAAAAGGAAATAAAAAATCAAATAATAATAATGAAACAATCAAATTCAATTGAAATTCTAAAATCATATTTAGTCATGTTAGTATTGTGTTCTTATCATAGATATAGCAATAGAGAAGAATAAAATCCATTATTCCTTACTTATATAAATTGACAATCTAGAGAAGGAATTACAACCAGAGGCTGCACGACAACCCAAACTTCATGAGCACAGGGATCGCACCTATATTTTTCATCCCTAGATACACAGGGCCTATTTATTTTCTGCACATATGTTTCCTAAATAGAAGATAGTATGCAAAATTCCACCTGTTCTCTTAAAGATGTTTTCTTTATAACAATCCACAGCTCTGAAAAAAGTATATTCTGTTTTCTATTATCTTAAGAAGACAGAACTGTAAATTTTTTTATTTTTAAATTTTATTTATTTATTTATTTATTTTAAATTCAACTTTTATTTTTGATACAGGAGGTACATATGCAGGTTTGTTACAGGAGGTACATATGCAGGTTTGTTACATGGACATATTGCACACAGGCAGTTTTTCAACCCATGCCCCTATCCTTCCCTCCCCACAAGTAGTGCACAATGTCTATTGTTCTCATATTTATGTGCTCAATATTTGCTCAGTGTTTAGCTCACACTTATAAGTGAGAACACGCGGTATTTAGTTTTCTGTTCCTGCATTAATTTGCTTAGGATTATGCCCTCCAGCTTCATCTATGTTACTTCAAAGGTTATAATCCCATTCTGTTTATGGCTATATAGTATTCCATTATATATATGAACCACATTTTCTTTATCCAATCCACCACTAATGGGCACCTAAGTTGATTCCCTATCTTTGCTATTGTGACTAGCACAGCTATGAACATATGTGTGCATGTGTCTTTTTGATAGAAAAATTTATTTTCCTTTGGGTATATACCCAGTAATGGGATTGCCAGTTCTGGTGGGAGTTCTAAGTCTTTTGAGAAATACCCAAACTGCTTTCCACAGTGCCTGAGCTAATTTACATTTCCACCAACTGTGTATAAACATTCCCTTTTCTCTGCAGCCTCACCAGCAAATTTTGTTGACTTTTTAATAATAGCCATTCTGACTGGTGTGAGATGGTCTCTCCTTGTGATTTTGATTTGCATTTCTCTGATGATTAGTGATGTGGAGCACTTTTTCATGTGTGTTAGTTGCATGTATGTCAGCTTTTGAGAAGTGTCTGTTAATGTCTTTTGTTAATTTTAATGGGCTTGTTTCTTGCTTTTTTATTTACATTCCTTATAAATTCTGAATAAATCTTTGTCAGATGTATAGTTAATGAATATTTTCTTCCATTCTGTTGGTTGTCTATTTACTCTGTTGATAGTTTCTTTCTAAAGAGCTGTGCAGAAGCTCTTTAGTTTAACTTGCCAAAAATTCTTAGCCAAGGCCAGTGTGGAGAAAAGTATTTCCTAGGTTTTGTTTTAGGATTCTTTAGTTTGAGGTATTGCGTTGAAATCTTGAATCCACCTTGAGTTAATTTTTGTATATGGTAAAAGGTAAAGGTGTAGTTTTATTCTTCCACATGTGGCTAGCCAGCTATCCCAGCATGATTTATTGAATAGGGACTCCTTTCTCAATTGCTTGCTTTTGTAGACTTTGTTAAAGATCAGATGGCTGTAGGTATATGGATTTCTGGCTTCTATATTCTGTTCCATTGTTCTACATGGTTTTGTATAAGTACCATACTGTTTTGGTCACTGTAGCTTTATAGTATAGTTTGAAGTAGAATACTGTGATGCATCCTGTTTTGTTCTTTTTGCTTAGGATTGCTTTGGCTATTTGGGCTCTTTTTTGATTCCATACGAGTTTTACAATAGTGTTTTCTATTTCCGTGAAAAATAACATTGGGAGCTTGATAGGAATGTGTTAAATCTGTAGATTGCTTTGGATAGTTTGTCCATTTTTATGATATTGATTCTTCCAATTCATGATTGTTGAATGCTATTTCATTTCTTTGTGTGTCAATTATGATTTCTTTCAGCACTGTTTTGTGGTTCTCCTTACAGGACATTTTCACCTCCTTGGTAGATGTAGATGTATTGCTAGTTATTTTCATTGTTGTTGCAGCTATTGTAAATTGGATTACACTCTGGATTTAGCTCCCAGCTTGAATATTATTGGTGTATAGAAATGCTACTGATTTTCATACATTAATTTTGTACCCTGAAATTTTACTGAAGTTGTTTATTGGTTCCAGGTGCCTTTTGGTGGAGTCTGTAGAGTTTTCAAGGTATAGAAACATATCATCAATGAAAAGACATAGTTTGAATTCTTCTTCTTTTATTATTTTTTATTTTTTATTATACTTTAAGTTCTAGGGTACATGTGCACAACATGCAAGTTTGTTACATATGTATACCTGTGCCATCTTGGTGTGCTGCACACATTAACTCATCATTTACATTAGGTATATCTCCTAACGTTATCCCTCCCCAATCCCCGCACCCCATGACAGGCCCTGGTGTGTGATATTCCCCACCCTGTGTCCAAGTGTTCTCATTGTTCACTTCCCACCAATGAGTGAGAACATGTGGTGTTTCGTTTTCTGTCCTTGCAGTAGTTTGCTCAGAATGATGATTTCCAGCTTCATCCATGTCCCTACAAAGGACATGAACTCATCATTTTTTATGGCTGCATAGTATTCCATGGTGTATATGTGCCACGTTTTCTTACTCCAGTCTATCACTGATGGATATTTGGGTTGGTTCCAAGTCTTTGCTATTGTGAACAGTGCTGCAATAAACATATGTGTGCATATGTCTTTAAAGCAGCGTGATTTATAATCCTCTGGTTATATACCCAGTAATGGGATGGCTGGGTCAAATGGTATTTCTAGTTCTAGATCCCTGAGGAATCACCACACTGTCTTCCACAATGGTTGAGCTAGTTTACAGTCCCACCAACAGTGTAAAAGTGTTCCTATTTCTCCACATCCTTTCCAGCACCTCTTATTTCCTGACTTTTTAATGATCGCCATTCTAATTGATGTGAGATGATATCCCATTGTGGTTTTGATTTGCATTTCTCTGATGGCCAGTGATGATGAGCATTTTTTCATGTGTCTGTTGGCTGCATAAAAGTCTTCTTTTGAGAAGTGTCTGTTCATATCCTTTGCCCACATTTTGATGGGGTTGTTTGATTTTTTCTTGTAAATTTGTTTAAGTTCTTTGTAGATTCTGGATATTAGCCCTTTGTCAGATGAGTAGATTGCAAAAATGTTCTCTCATTCTGTAGGTTGCCTGTTCACTCTGATGGTAGTTTCTTTTGCTGTGCAGAAGCTCTTTAGTTTAATTAGATCCCATTTGTCTATCTTGGCTTTTGTTGCCATTGCTTTTGGTGTTTTAAACATGAAGTCATTGCCCATGCCTATGTCCTGAATGGTATTGCCTAGGTTTTCTTCTAGGGTTTTTATGGTTTTAGGTCTAACATTTGAGTCTTTAATCCATCTTCAATTAATTTTTGTATAAGGTGTAAGGAAGGGATCCAGTTTCAGCTTTCTATATATGGCTAGCCAGTTTTCCCAGCACCATTTAGTAAATAGGGAATTCTTTCCTCATTGCTTGTTTTTGTCAGGTTTGTCAAAGATCAAATGGTTGTAGATGTGTGGTATTATTTCTGAGGGCTCTGTTCTGTTCCATTGGTTTATATCTCTGTTTCGGTACCAGTGCTATGCTGTTTTGGTTACTGTAGCCTTGTAGTATAGTTTGAAGTCAGATTGTGTGATGCCTCCAGCTTTGCTCTTTTGCCTTAGGATTCTCTTGGCAATGTGGGATCTTTTTTGGTTCTATATGAACTTTAAAGTAGTTTTGTCCAATTCTGTGAAGAAAGTCATTGGTACCTTGATGGGGATGGCATTGAATCTATAAATTACCTTGGGCAGTATGGCCATTTTCACGATATTGATTCTTCCTATCCATGAGCATGGAATGTTCTTCCATTTGTTTGTGTCCTCTTTTATTTCAGTGAGCAGTGGTTTGTAGTTCTCTTTGAAGAAGTCCTTCACATCCCTTGTAAGTTGGATTCCTAGGTATTTTATTTGCTTTGAAGCAATTGTGGATGGGAGTTCACTCATGATTTGCCTCTCTGTTAGTCTGTTATTGGTGTATAAGATTGCTTGTGATTTTTGCACATTGATTTTGTATCCTGAGACTTTGCTGAAGTTGTTTATCAGCTTAAGGAGATTTTGGGCTGAGACGATGGGGGTTTCTAAATATACAATCATGTCATCTGCAAACAGGGACAATTTGACTTCCTCTTTACCTAACTGAATACCCTTTATTTCTTTCTCCTGCCTGATTGCCCTGGCCAGGACTTCCAACACTGTGTTGAATGGGAGTGGTGAGAGAGGGCATCCCTGTCTTGTGCCAGTTTTCAAAGGGAATTCTTCCAGTTTTTGCCCATTCAGTATGATACTGGCTGTGAGTTTGTCGTAAATAGCTCTCATTATTTTGAGATACGTCCCATCAATACCTAATTTATTGAGAGTTTTTAGCATGAAGTGCTGTTGGATTTTGTTGAAGGCCTTTTCTGCATCTATTGAGATAATCATGTGGTTTTTGTCTCTGCTTCTGTTTGTATGATGTATTGAGTTTATTGATTTGTGTAAGTTGAACCAGCCTTGCATCCCAGACATGAAGCCAACTTGATCATGGTGGATAAGCTTTTCGATGTGCTGCTGGATTTGGTTTGCCAGTATTTTATTGAGGATTTTTGCATCAATGTTCATCAGGGATATTGGTCTAAAATTCTCTTTTTTGTTGTGTCTCTGCCAGGCTTTGGTATCAGGACGATGCTGGCCTCATAAAATGAGTTAGGGAGAATTCCCTCTTTTTCTATTGATTGGAATAGTTTCAGAGGGAACGATACCCACTCCTCTTTGTACCTCTGGTAGAATTCGGCTGTGATTCCGTCTGGTCCTGGAATTTTTTGGTTGGTAGGCTATTAATTACTGCCTCAATTTCGGAGCCTGTTGTCGGTCTATTCAGGGATTCAAATTCTTCCTGGTTTATTCTTGGGAGGGTGTATTTGTGCAGGGATTTATTCATTTCTTCTAGATTTTCTAGTTTATTTGGGTAAAAGTGTTTATAGTATTCTCTGATGGTAGTTTGTATTTCTGTGGAATCGGTGGTGACATCCCCTTTATCATTTTTTGTTATGTCTATTTGATTCTTCTGTCTTTTCTTCTTTATTAGTCTTGCTAGTGGTCTATCAATTTTGTTGGTCTTTTCGAGAAAATGTCTCCTGGATTCATTGATTTTTTGAAGGGTTTTTTGTGTCTCTATCTCCTTCAGTTCTGCTCTGATCTTAGTTATTTCTTGCCTTCTGCTAGCTTTACAATGTGTTTGCTCTTGCTTCTCTAGTTCTTTTAATTGTAATGTTAAGGTGTCAATTTTAGATCTTTCCTTCTTTCTCTTCTGGGCATTAGTGCTATAAATTTCTCTCTACACACTGTTTTAAATGTGACCCAGAGATTCTGGTATGTTGTGTCTTTGTTCTCATTGGTTTGAAAGAACATCTTTATTTCTGCCTTCATTTCTTTATGTACTCAGTAGTCATTCAGGAGCAGGTTGTTCAGTTTCCATGTAGTTGAGCGATTTTGAGTGAGTTTCTTAATCCTGAGTTCTAGTTTGATTGCACTGTGGTCTGAGAGACAGTTTGTTATAATTTCTATCCTTTTACATTTGCTGAAGAGAGCTTTACTTCCAACTGTGTGGTCAATTCTGGAATAAGTGCGATGCAGTGCTGAGAAGAATGCATATTCTGTTGATTTAGGTGGAGAGTTCTATAGATGTCTATTAGGTCTGCTTGGTGCAGAGCTGAGTTCAATTTTTGGATATCCTTGTTAACTTTCTGTCTCATTGATCTGTCTAATGTTGACAGTGGGGTGTTAAAGTCTCCCATTATTATTGTGTGGAGTCTAAGTCTCTTTGTAGGTCTCTAAGGAGTTGCTTTATGAATCTGGGTGCTCCTGTATTGGGTGCATATATATTTAGCATAGTTAGCTCTTCTTGTTGAATTGATCCCTTTACCATTACGTAATGGCCTTCTTTGTCTCTTTTGATCTTTGTTGGTCTAAAGTCTGTTTTATCATCAGAGGCTAGGATTGCAAACCCTGCTTTTTTTTTGTTTTGTTTTGTTTTCCATTTGCTTGGTAGATCTTCCTCCATTCGTTTATTTTGAGTCTATATGTCTCTCTGCATGTGAGATGGGTCTCCCGAATACAGCACACTGATGGGTCTTGACTCTTTATCCAATTTGCCAGTCTGTGTCTTTTAATTGAAGCATTTAGCTCATTTACATTTAAGGTTAATATTGTTATGTGTGAATTTGATTTGTCATTATGATGTTAGCTTGTTATTTTGCTCGTTAGTTGATGCAGTTTCTTCCTAGCATTGATGGTCTTTCCAATTTGGCATGTTTTTGCAGTGGCTGGTACCAGTTGTTCCTTTCCATGTTTAGTGCTTCCTTCAGGAGCTCTTGTAAGGCAGGCCCGGTGTTGACAAAATCTCTCAGCATTTGCTTGTCTGTAAAGGATTTTATTTCTCCTTCACTTACAAAGCTTAGTTTGGCTGGATGTGAAATTCTGGGTTAAAAATTCTTTCTTTAAGAATGTTGCATATTGGCCCCGACTCTCTTCTGGCTTGTAGAGTTTCTGCCGAGAGATCCGCTGTTAGTCTGATGGGCTTCCCTTTGTGGGTAACCTGACCTTTCTCTCTGGCTGCCCTTAACATGTTTTCCTTCATTTCAACTTTGGTGAATCTGACAATTATGTGTCTTGGAGTTGCTCTTCCGGGGGAGTATCTTTGTGGCGTTCTCTGTATTTCCTGAATTTGAATGTTGGCCTGCCTTGCTAGGTTGGGGAAGTTCTCCTGGATAATATCCTGCAGAGTGTTTTCCAACTTGTTTCCATTCTCCCTGTCATTTCCAGGTACACCAATCAGACGTAGATTTGGTCTTTTCACATAGTCCCATATTTCTTGGAGAATTTGTTCATTTCTTTTTCCTCTTTTTTCTCTAAACTTCTCTTCTTGCTTCGTTTCGTTCATTTCGTCTTCCATCGCTGATACCCTTTCTTCCAGTTGATCGAATCAGCTACTGAAGCTTGTGCATGTGTCAAATAGTTCTCGTGTCATGGTTTTCAGCTCCATCTGGTCATTTAAGCTCTTCTCTACACTGTTTATTCTAGTTAGCCATTTGTCTAATCTTTTTTCAAGGTTTTTAGTTTCTTTGTGATGGATTCGAACTTCTTCCTTTATCTCGGAGAAGTTTTTTATCTCCGATTGTCTGAAGCCTACTTCTGTCAACTCATCAAAGTCATTCTCCATCCAGCTTTGTTCCATTGCTGGTGAGGAGCTGTGTTCCTTTGGAGGAGAAGAGGCTCTCTGAGTTTTAGAATTTTCAGATTTTCTGCTCTCATTTCTCCCCATCTTTGTGGTTTTTTCTACCTTTGCTCTTTGATGATGGTGATGTACAGATGGGGTTTTGGTGTGGATGTTCTTTCTGTTTGCCAGTTTTCCTTCTAACAGTCAGGACCCTCAGCTGCAGGTCAGTTGGAGTTTTCTGGAGGTCCACTCCAGACCGTTTGCCTGGTCATCACCAGTGGAGGCTGCAGAAAAGCAAATATTGCAGAATGGCAAATGTTGCTGCCTGATCCTTCCTCTGGAATCTTCATCTCAGAGGGGCATCTGGCTGTATGTGGTGTCAGTCAGCCCCTACTGGGAGGTGTCTCCCAGTTAGGCTATTTGGGGGTCAGGGACCCATTGAGGAGGCTGTCTGTCCATTCTCAGATCTCAAACTCTGTGCTGGGAGAACCACTACTCTCTTCAAAGCTGTCAGACAGGGATATTTAAGTCTGCAGAAGTTTCTGCTGCCTTTTGTTCAGCTGTGCCCTGCCCCCAGAAGTGGAGTCTACAGAGGCAGGCAGGCCTCCTTTAGCTGCGGTGGGCTCTACCCAGTTCGAGCTTCCTGGCCACTTTGTTTACTTACTCAAGCCTCAGCAATGGCAGACGCCCCTCCCTCAGCCTCACTGCTGCCTTACAGTTCGATCACAGACTGCTGCACTAGCAGTGAGTGAGGCTCCGTGGGCATGGGACCCTCCAAGCCAGGTGTGGGATATAATCTCCTGGTGTGCTGTTTGCTAAGACCATTGGAAAAGCACAGTATTAGGGTGGGAGTGTCCCGATTTTCCATGTACTGTCTGTCACGGCTTCCCTTGGATAGAAAAGGGAATTCCCAGACCACCTGCACTTCCTGGGTGAGGTGATGCCCTGCACCCTGCTTCAGCTCACACTCCATGGACTGCACCCACTGTCCAACAAGCCTCAGTGAGATGAACCCAGTACCTCAGTTGGAAATGCAGAAATCACCTGTCTTCTGCGTCACTCACGCTGGGGGCTGTAGACTGGAGCTGATCCTATTCAGCCATCTTGGAACCCACTGAATTCTTCTTTTCCTATTTGGATGCCTTTTATTTGTTTCTTTTGCTTGGATTCTCTGGCAAGGACTTCCAACACTGTGTTGAATAGGAGAGGTGAAAGTAGGCATTCTTGTCTTCTTCCAATTCTCAAGAAAAAATAGTTCTAGCTTTTTCTCATTTAGTATGATATTGGCTCTGGGTTTGTCATAGATGGCTTTTACTAATTTGAGATATGTTCCTTTGATGCCTATTCTGTTTTAGGGTGTTATTATGAAAGGATATTGGATTTTATCAAAAGTTTTTTCTGCATCTATTGAGATGGTCATAAGATTTTTACTTTTAATTCTGTTTATGTAGTGAATCCCATTTATTGATTTGCACATGTTTAAACAACCTTGCATCTCAGGAATAAAGCCTACTTCATCATGGGGTATTAACTTTTTGATGTGTTGCTGAATTTGGTTTGTTATATTTTGTTGAGTAATTTTACATCCATGCTCATCAGGGATATTGGCCTAAAGTTGTCATTTTTTCATTATGCCTCTGCCAGATTTTGGTATTAGGCTGATGCTGGCTTCATAGAATGTGTTAATCAGTAGTTCCTCCTCTTTTATAATTTGGAATAGTTTCTGTAGAATTAGTACCAGGTTATCTTTTTACATCTGGCAGAATTCAGTTGTGAATCTATCTGGTCTTCGGCTTTTTTCTTTTTTTTTTGGTTGGTAGGTTTTGTTTTATTTATTCAATTTCAGAGCTGGATATTGGTCTATTCATGATTTCAATGTCTTCTGAATAAATCTTGGGAGAATGTGAGTTTTCAGGAATTTATTCATTTCCTCTAGATTTTCTAATTTCCATACATAGAGTGGTTCATATTATTCTCTGAGGATCTTTTGTGTTTCTGGGCAATCAGTTGTAATTTCATCTTTATCATTTCTGATTGTACTTATTTGAATTATCTCTCTTTTTTCCTTTGTTAATCTAGCTAGCAGTCTACTGATCTTGTTTATTTTTCCCAAGAACCAACTTTTAGTTTCACTGATCTTTTGTATGGATTTTTGCATCTCAGTTTCACTCAGTTGTTATCTGGCATTAGTTATTTCTTTTCTTCTGCTAGCTTTGGGGTTGGTTTGTTCTTTTTTCTCAGTTCCATCAGGTGCAAATTTAAGGTTGTTAATTTGAGACCTTTCTAATTTCTTGATGAAGGCATGTAACACTATAAACTTTCCTCCTAACATAGCTTTGTCGGCATCCAAGATATTTGTTAAGTTCTGTCCCCATTTTTACTAATTTCAAATAATTTTTTGATTCTGCCTTAATTTCACTGTTCACCCACAAGTTATTCATGAGCAAGTTCTTTAATTTCCATGTATTTGTGTAGTTTTGAGAGGTCTTCTTTATACTGATTTTTATTTTTATTGCACTGTGGTATGAGTATGTCCTTGGTATGATTTTAATTTTTTTGAATTTATTGAGACTTGATTTATGACTGAGAATTTGGTGAATCTTAGATATGTTCCATGTGCAGAAGATAATAATTTATATTTTGTGGTTATTGGGTGGAGTGTTCTTTAGATGTGTATTAGTTCCAATTTGTCAAATGTCAAGTTTAAGTCGAGAATTTCTTGGTTAGTTTTCTGCCTTGATGATCTGTCTGACACTGTTAGTAAGTTGTTGAAATCTCCCACTATTATTGTGTGGTTGTCTCATTCTTTTTGTAGGCCAAGAAGAACTTGTTATATAAATGGGTGCTCCAATGTTGGATGTATATGTATTTACAATAGTTAATTCTTCTTTTAAATTGTACCTGTTGTCATTTTGTAATACACTTCTATGTTCATCTTAATTTTTATCAGTTCAAAGTCTGTTTTATGTGATGTAAGAATAGCAACTCCTGCTCTTTTTTTTTGTTGTTTTGTTTTGTTTTCTCTTTGTGTGGTAGATCTTTCTCTATCCCTTTTCTTTGAGCCTGTGGGTGTCATTATATGTGAGATAGGTCTCTTGAAGATAACAGATAGTTGTTTTTGTCTCTTTATCCTGCTTGGCATTCTGCATATTTAAAATGGGTAATTTAGCACATTTATATTTAGGGTTAGTATTTACATGTGAGATTTTGATACTGTCATGGTGTTGTTAGCTGGTTGTTATGTAGACTTGATTGTGTAGTTGCTTTATAGTGCTGTGGACTATGTGCTTAAGTGTGTTTTCATGGTAGCGGTTGTCATTATTGAAATCCCATGTTTAGCATTCTCTTAACGACCTCTTGTAAGGCTGGTCTAGTTAAAACAAATTCCCTTGGTGTTTGCTTGTTTGAGAAGGATTTAATTCTTCTTTACCTATGAAGCTTAGTTTGAAAGGACATGAAATTCTTGGTTGGAATTCCTCTTCTTTAGGAATGCTGAAAATAGGCCTCTAATCTCTCCTGGCTTATAAGGTTTTTGCTGACAGATCTGCCACTAGCCTAATGGGATTCCCCCTGTACATGACTTGACTGTTCTCTGGCTGCATTTATGATTTTTTCTTTTACATTGACCTTAGTGAATCTGATGTCTATTTGTCTTGGGAAGGTTGTCTTGTATGGTATGTATCTGAGGTTCTCTGTATTTCCTGAATTTGCATGTCAACCTCTCTAGCAAGATAAAGGAAATTTTTGTGGACTACATCTCAAATATATTTTCCAAGTTGCTTATTCTCCCTTGTTCTCTCTCAGGAATGCCAATGAGTCTTAGATTTCATGTCTGCATAATCTCATATTTCTTGGAGGTTATGTTCAGTTTTTAAAATTCTTTCTTTTTCTTCAATTTTCAGTTCCAGGGTACGTGTGTAAAAGGTGCAGGTTTGTTACATAGGTAAATGTGAGCCATGGTGGTTTGCTGCACAGATTAACCCATCACCCAGGTATTACACCCAGCATCCATTAGCTATTCTTCCTGAGGCTTTCCCTCCCCCACCCCCAAAAGACCCCCATGTGTGTTGTTCCCCAATATGTGTCCATGTGTTCTCATCATTTAGCTCCCACTTATAAGTGAGGACATGCAGTGTTTGATTTTTTGTTTCTGTATTAGTTTGCTAAGGATAACAGCTTCTAGCTCCATCTGTGTCCCTGCAATAGATTTGATCTCTTTCCTATTTATGGCTGCATAGTTTTCCATGGTTTAAATGTACCACATTTTCTTTATCCAGTCTGTCATTGTTGGGCATTTGTGTTGATTCCTTGTCTTTGCTATTGTGATTAGTGCTGCAAGGAACATATGCATACATGTATCTTTATAATAGAATGATTTATATTCCTTTGGGTATATACCCAGTAATGAGATTGCTGGCTCAAATGGTATTTCTGCCTCTATGTCTTTGAGGAATCACCACAATGGTGGAACTAATTTATACTCCCACCAACAGTGTAAAAGCATTCCTTTTTATCTACAACCTCACCAACATCTGTTGTTTGTTGACTTTTTAATAATTGCCATTCTGACCGGCATGAGATGCTATCTCATTGTAGTTTTGATTTGCATTTCTTTTTTTTTTCTTTTTTTAAAATCTGAGTTGACACAAAGAACTGGTCCTTGAGCTCTGAGATTCTTTTCTGAGCTTGATCTCTCCTCTTAATACTTCTGATTGTATTATGAAGTTTCTTTAGTGAATTTTATATCTCTAGAAGTTCAGTTTCATTCTTTCTTAAAACAGCTATTTCATCTTTCAGTTCTCATATCATTTTATTGGATTCCTTGGATTCCTTTGATTGGGTTTCACCTTTCTCCTGAATCTCACTGAGCTTCCTTGCCATCCAGATTCTGAATTCTATGTCTGTCATTTCAGCCATTTCAGCCTGGTTAAGAAGCATTGCTGGGGAGCTGGTGGACTCTTTTGGAAGCAAGGGGATATGTTTGGTTTCTGAATTTCCAGAGTTCTTGCACTGACTCTTTCTCCTTTGGGAGGGTCAATGTTCCTTTAACTGAGGTATTAGTTGACTATAGTCAGCTGGCTCCATTTTGGGATGTTTTCAGAAGGCAGAAGCTCATTAAAGGGTATTTATTTGTGGCTGAATTCTTACCCTTGGTTTCACAGCAGGGTATATGAGTAAAGCATTTTTATTGTTGTAGTTTGATCTGCAATCCAGTAGATGGTGGTTATAAGTAATGAGCAGTAGATAGGCTCTTAGCTGTCTGGCTCCTGTATATTTCCTCACATTTGCAGCCATGCTCTGTGATGTGGAAAGAAGAAGGGTGCCCCCCCCCACCTCACTAGGTCTGCTCCTGGACCTTTGGGGAGACCCCTTCACAAACTGGCACTGCACCTGCATTTCTTTCGTTAGGTGTTTCATGCCACAGAGCTCCCTTGGGCAGAGACCAGAGCAGAGAGATAAGCTACACATTTTCTGGGCCAGCCCTGTGGAGAGTAGCATGTTCTACTCCCACACCAGTTCACGAAACCACATGACTCACCCACTCAGTTCTCAGAGTGTGGGCTCCTCTCCCAGCCAAGTGCTGGACACAGATCTTGGCTTAGTATTCCTGACCTGCTGTGCACTGCAGCCCCGGGGCTCTGGGATTGGCTTGCAGCTCTATCCTCTGGACCCTCTGAATTAGGTTCAGGTATGCTGGGAGAACCAGGGTGCTCCCAGTGTGCCAGAAGCATATTTATGTGGAGCAAAGCACTCAGGCTGGGCAGCAGAGGCTGCACTATGCACACACTCCTCAGGGTGGCCAGGTAGGGGCCCTTGCTGGTGGGAAAGAGGGCCTATAGAACAGATGTGCTCCAGTCCCATGGGAAAGCCAGCCCCACTTTCTTCTAGCTGGTGGGAAGCTGGAGCTAGAGCTTCTTGGAGGGAGATGGGAGGCCTTGGGGAATGGGTGGCCACACTCTGCCAGAACTGCACTAGGTACAATGGCCTCTGGTTCTATGCCAGCTGAACCTTGATCTCTGTCTACTCTCTGGACAGATTCCCCTGTCAGCTCAAACATTCATGGGGGACATGGGGCCTCCTGTAGCCAGGATCCCAGAGATCTGCAGCAAGTGTGGGCAGTCCTGCAGTCCCTTCACTCACTTGTTCCACAGGAGCTGTTTTGGGCCAGGAACTAGCCCCAGTGTTTGTTTATCCTGCACAGGATTCCCAGCCTCCTCCCTCCTCAGCCTTAGCATCTGCATTGCATCTCCATATGCTCTTGCTAATTTCTCTCTGAAGATCTGTCCAAATTATGTTGGTTTCCACGAAAACTTGGTCTTTCTCAGTGGAAGTGGTGCTTACTGGATGCATCTAGTTGGCCATCATCTTGTCCTCTCTTGATAATTTGTTTTTAATGTAGACAGTCACTTTATAACTTTTATATGCTGAATCTGACACCAAAGGAGTCAAAACATGATGAATTTTCATCTTGTAATGTGGCATAAACAATATTGAAACAGAAAGACCTGATATTTTTAAAGGTTTTGAAGAAGACAGATGAAATTATTGACTACAAAGATTGAAGTGGTTTCTGATATATATAGTAAATTTAAAAATTTATTGTTTGTACATTGGAACAGAGGCCTTAGCTGTATAAAAAGTAGGATAGACTATAGAAAACTCAATGAGATGTGTTAAAAGTGATTTTAATAGTTATATATGTGCACAATTGTTACTTTTTAAGCTTTACATCAAAACATCATTCTGAATTTAAAGGCATCCATCATTGTGTGAGATATGATTAGAGGCAGAATTTCCCATTATTAGAAACTCAACAATGAGTATTTTCCCCAATGGCTCCTGGGAGATAGGACACAGATACATAATTCAAGCTTCTACGCTCTATTTGGGCTTTGAATCTTGAGAGAACAGTCCAAATATCCAAGGCCATTTGAAACATTATCCGTAGAGGAGATAGTGTCAGTGGGAGTCCAAGGAGGGCAACGCTGAGTGCCTGATGTTGGTTATCATCAACGCTGTGGTATGCATACACAATATTCTTGGCTTGATGTTGGATGAGTTCTTTGCTGATTAACTTCCTTTGTTTCTACCCATTAGGTGAGTTTGGTTTTCTAGCCTTCTTGTCAAGATTGTGAGCCTTGAAATATCATTTCAACCCATTGGTCTCTGCTTTAGTTATCTGGTTGATCACTGTTGCTTATAATCAAGAAAACTGACTAAAATAAGACATATCACAACCTTCAAACACAAAAAAGGAAGGAAAAAGAGATCATTTTAAAAGCAACAAACCCCCCAAAAAGCCTCCCTTACACACAAATAAACAAAAACTCACATCATTTTTGAGAAAATAAAACTCTTACCAAAAATTTCTCTATTGATAAATACATATCTATCCCAAAAGATCAAAGCATTCAGTTCATTGCTTCATCATCTAAAGTGTATCTTGTTAAAAGATATCTTTACTTGGGATATGACGTTAGAGAAAAATATGACACTAAAATTAGTTTTTTGGAGAAGAGAGAACATGGGACTGACAAAATTTAGATAAGATACCTACTAGAAATATCAATATAGAATTTCCGTAGCAATATTGGAGAATTATACACAGCTTATACTGCTTTTGGAAAAAATTCAAAATGCAATTCAAGGGGAAACAGGAAAAAAATAAACAATCTATTGTTTTTTAATATTTAAATTCTAAAAAAATAGGTATCCTAGTATGGTTGAAAAAAGATTCAGCTTACTGAGGTTCAATGAACAACACATTTTTCTTTAAATTTATATTTCTCCATTGTATGAGTATGTGAGACCCTGCTTATGCTTATTTTTTTCATCTCCTTCTCTGTCTTAATTTATGTACTTCCTTCACACGATTGTCTTTTTTCTCCATACCCCCTTTTCAGTAATTAAATCACTCCACTGTTAGTCCTTCTGTGATCCATAGGTTCCTGTTCCTATTGTTTCTGAGTTCTTGTCTCCTTCATCTGTTTTCCAATAGGCATGTCCTGTTCTACTGAAAAGCCCCAGCATGCAGTTCTAAAGCAGCTCTGCTGGACTCATGAACTCCTGCAGTGAGCAAAATCAGTGCATCTGGACACTACTTGGTTCTTCTAGAGACCACAGACTTTAATACAGTTAGAGCACAGCTTGCTGCCCAAAGAAGCAGTTTACATTGCTGTTTGTTCTGACTGAATAGATGTCAGAAAAAGAAAAGTGTGTTAACACACAGATATACTCCATTTGAAATGTCCTACTTTTCTCTTCTACATCCCATTGTAGAACAAGTGAGCTATTGTCCTCAGCTTAGGACGTTCAAGTAAAGTTTAAGTTTCTTCATGAAGACCTGTGGGCCTTTTGATTTTTGCTCCAGCATAGGGGAGAGTGACGTTCACAAACAAGATGTAGCACTTAACATAAATCCATTACTTATGGTATCAACAAGGTATAAATAATTAATTAGGCAAATTTTCTGTGTAGAAAAACAAGTGACCAATGGCAATTAGTCATTTTACATCCACCAGAATGTGAAAATTAAGATGCCTAGTGAAATTGTGTGGTTTAGAGGGTGGGGAAGTATAAAATATCATTTAATTATAGTTGTAATTTGCATTTATATATTTGTTTATTGAATTTGTATTAAATATCCTATGAAGTGCCTTTTAAGCTCTTTTACTCTCATTTTACTTTTTTTTTTTTCTTTTTGATTGGGAGTTATTCTCACAAGTTGAAAATTCATAGTAATGCAATTTCTTCCTGATTGTGATTTACCATGTTCATTCTTTATGAGATGTATTTTGGGCTTTAAAATACATACTTTGGGGGGAGGAGCCAAGATGGCCGAATAGGAACAGCTCCGGTCTACAGCTCCCAGCGTGAGCGACGCAGAAGACGGGTGATTTCTGCATTTCCATCTGAGGTACCATGTTCATCTCACTAGGAAGTGCCAGACAGTGGGCGCAGGTCAGTGGGTGAGTGTACCGTGCGCCAGCCGAAGCAGGGGCGAGGCATTGCCTCACTCGGGAAGCGCAAGGGGTCAGAGAGTTCCCTTTCCAGGGGTGACAGATGGCACCTGGAAAATCGGGCCACTCCCACCCGAATACTGTGCTTTTCCGACGGGCTTAGGAAACGGTGCCCCAGGAAAATATAGCCCACACCTGGCTCAGAGGGTCCTACGCCCACGGAGTCTCGCTGATTGCTAGCACAGCAGTCTGAGATCAAACAGCAAGTCGGCAGCGAGGCTCGGGGAGGGGCGCCCGCCATTGCCCAGGCTCGCTTAGGTAAACAAAGCGGCTGGGAAGCTTGAACTGGGTGGAGCCCACCACAGCTCGAGGAGGCCTGCCTGCCTCTGTAGGCTCCACCTCTGGGGGCAGGGCACAGACAAACAAAAAGACAGCAGTAACCTCTGCAGACTTAAATGTCCCTGTCTGACAGCTTTGAGGAGAGCAGTGGTTCTCCCAGCACGCAGCTGGAGATCTGAGAATGGGCAGACTGCCTCCTCAAGTGGGTCCCTGACCCCTGACCCCCGAGCAGCCTAACTGGGAGGCACCCCCCAGCAGGGGCAGACTGACACCTCACACGGCCGGCCAGGTACTCCAACAGACCTACAGCTGAGGGTCCTGTCTGTTAGAAGGAAAACTAACAGAAAGGACATCCACACCAAAAACCCATCTGTACATCACCATCATCAAAGACCAAAAGTAGATAAAACCACAAAGATGGGGAAAAAACAGAGCAGAAAAACTGGAAACTCTAAAAAGCAGAGTACCTCTCCTCCTCCAAAGGAACGCAGTTCCTCACCAGCAATGGAACAAAGCTGGATGGAGAATGACTTTGACGAGCTGAGAGAAGAAGGCTTCAGATGATCAAATTACTCTGAGCTACGGGAGGATATTCAAACCAAAGGCAAAGAAGTTGAAAACTTTGAAAAAAATTTAGAAGAATGTATAACTAGAATAACCAATACAGAGAAGTGCTTAAAGGAGCTGATGGAGCTGAAAATCAAGGCTCGAGAACTACGTGAAGAATGCAGAAGCCTCAGGAGCTGATGCGATCAAATGGAAGAAAGGGTATCAGCCCTGGAAGATGAAATGAATGAAATGAAGCGAGAAGGGAAGTTTAGAGAAAAAAGAATAAAAAGAAACGAGCAAAGCCTCCAAGAAATGTGGGACTATGTGAAAAGACCAAATCTACGTCTGATTGGTGTACCTGAAAGTGACGGGGAGAATGGAAACAAGTTGGAAAACACTCTGCAGGATATTATCCAGGAGAACTTCCCCAATCTAGCAAGGCAGGCCAACATTCAGATTCAGGAAATACAGAGAACGCCACAAAGATACTCCTCGAGTAGAGCAACTCCAAGACACATAATTGTCAGATTCACCAAAGTTGAAATGAAGGAAAAAATGTTAAGGGCAGCCAGAGAGAAAGGTCGGGTTACCATCAAAGGGAAGCCCATCAGACTAACAGCGGATCTCTCGGCAGAAACCCTACAAGCCAGAAGAGAGTGGGGGCCAATATTCAACATTCTTAAAGAAAAGAATTTTCAACCCAGAATTTCATATCCAGCCAAACTAAGCTTCATAAGTGAAGGAGAAATAAAATACTTTACAGACAAGCAAATGCTGAGAGATTTTGTTACCACCAGGCCTGCCCTAAAAGAGCTCCTGAAGGAAGCACTAAACATGGAAAGGTACAACCGGTACCAGCCACTGCAAAATCATGCCAAAATGTAAAGACCATCGAGACTAGGAAGAAACTGCATAAACTAACGAGCAAAATAACCAGCTAACATCATAATGACAGGATCAAATTCACACATAACAATATTAACTTTAAATGTAAATGCACTAAATGCTCCAATTGAAAGACACAGACTGGCAAATTGGATAAAGACTCAAGACCCATCAGTGTGCTGTATTCAGGAAACCCATCTCACGTGTAGAGACACACATAGGCTCAAAATAAAAGGATGGAGGAAGATCTACCAAGCAAATGGAAAACAAAAAAAGGCAGGGGTTGCAATCCTAGTCTCTGATAAAACAGACTTTAAACCAACAAAGATCAAAAGAGACAAAGAAGGCCATTACGTATTGGTAAAGGGATTAATTCAACGAGAAGAGCTAACTATCCTAAATATATATGCACCCAATACAGGAGCACCCAGATTCATAAAGCAAATCCTGAGTGACCTACAAAGAGACTTAGACTCCCACACATTAATAATGGGAGACTTTAACACCCCACTGTCAACATTAGACAGATCAACGAGACAGAAAGTCAACAAGGATCCCCAGGAATTGAACTCAGCTCTGCACCAAGCGGACCTAATAGACATCTACAGAACTCTCCACCCCAAATCAACAGAATATACGTTTTTTTCAGCACCAAAATTGACCACATACTTGGAAGTAAAGCTCTCCTCAATAAATGTAAAAGAACAGAAATTATAACAAACTATCTCTCAGATCACAGTGCAATCAAGCTAGAACTCAGGATTAAGAATCTCACTCAAAACCGCTCAACTACGTGGAAACTGAACAACCTGCTCCTGAATGACTACTGGGTACATAACGAAATGAAGGCAGAAATAAAGATGTTCTTTGAAACCAACGAGAACCAAGACACAACATACCAGAATCTCTGGGATGCATTCAAAGCAGTGTGTAGAGGGAAATTTATAGCACTAAATGCCCACAAGAGAAAGCAGGAAAGATCCAAAATTGACACCCTAACATCACAATTAAAAGAACTAGAAAAGCAAGAGCAAACACATTCAAAAGCTAGCAGAAGGTAAGAAATAACTAAAATCAGAGCAGAACTGAAGGAAATAGAGACACAAAAAACCCTTCAAAAAATCAATGAATCCAGGAGCTGGTTTTTTGAAAGGATCAACAAAATTGATAGACCGCTAGCAAGATTAATAAAGAAAAAAGAGAGAAGAATCAAATAGATGCAATAAAAAATGATAAAGGGGATATCATCACCGATCCCACAGAAATACAAACTACCATCACAGAATACTACAAACACCTCTACGCAAATAAACTGGAAAATCTAGAAGAAATGGATAAATTCCTCAACACATACACCCTCCCAAGACTAAACCAGGAAGAAGTTGAATCTCTGAATAGACCAATAACAGGAGCTGAAATTGTGGCAATAATCAATAGCTTACCAACCAAAAAAAGTCCAGGACCAGATGGGTTCACAGCCGAATTCTACCAGAGGTACAAGGAGGAGCTGGTACCATTCCTTCTGAAACTATTCCAATCAATACAAAAAGAGGGAATCCTCCCTAACTCATTTTATGAGGCCAGCATCATCCTGATACCAAAGCCTGGCAGAGACACAACAAAAAAAGAGAATTTTAGACCAATATCCTTGATGAACATTGATGCAAAAATCCTCAATAAAATACTGGCAAACAGAATCCAGCAGCACATCAAAAAGCTTATCCACCATGATCAAGTGGGCTTCATCCCTGGGATGCAAGGCTGGTTCAATATACGCAAATCAATAAATGTAATCCAGCATATAAACAGAACCAAAGACAAAAACCACATGATTATCTCAATAGATGCAGAAAAGGCCTTTGATAAAATTCAACATCCCTTCATGCTAAAAACTCTCAATAAATTAGGTATTGATGGGACGTATCTCAAAATAATAAGAGCTATCTATGAGAAACCCACAGCCAATATCATACTCAATGGGCAAAAACTGGAAGCATTCCCTTTGAAAACTGGCACAAGACAGGGATGCCCTCTCTCACCACTTCTATTCAACATAGTGTTGGAAGTTCTGGCCAGGGCAATTAGGCAGGAGAAGGAAATCAAGGGTATTCAATTAGGAAAAGAGGAAGTCAAATTGTCCCTGTTTGCAGATGACATGATTGTATATCTAGAAAACCCCATTGTCTCAGCCCAAAATCTCCTTAAGCTGATAAGCAACTTCAGCAAAGTCTCAGGATACAAAATCAATGTACAAAAATCACAAGCATTCTTATACATCAATAACAGACAAACAGAGAGCCAAATCATGAGTGAACTCCCATTCACAATTGCTTCAAAGAGAATAAAATACCTAGGAATCCAACTTACAAGGGATGTGAAGGACCTCTTCAAGGAGAACTACAAACCACTGCTCAAGGAAATAAAAGAGGATACAAACAAATGGAAGAACATTCCATGCTTATGGGTAGGAAGAATCAATATCGTGAAAATGGCCATCCTTCCCAAGGTAATTTACATATTCAATGCCATCCCCATCAAGCTACCAATGACTTTCTTCACAGAATTGGAAAAAACTACTTTAAAGTTCCTATGGAACCAAAAACGAGCCCGCATCGCCAAGTCAATCCTAAGCCAAAAGAACAAAGCCGGAGGCATCACACTACCTGACTTCAAACTCTACTACAAGGCTACAGTAACCAAAACAGCATGGTACTGGTACCAAAACAGAGATATAGATCAATGGAACAGAACAGAACTGTCAGAAATAATGCCACATATCTACAACTATCTGATCTTTGACAAACCTGACAAAAACAAGAAATGGGGAAAGGATTCCCTATTTAATAAATGGTGCTGGGAAAACTGGCTAGCCATATGTAGAAAGCTGAAACTGGATCCCTTCCTTACACCTTATACAAAAATCAATTCAAGATGGATTAAAGACTTAAATGTTAGACCTAAAACCATAAAAACCCTAGAAGAAAACCTAGGCAATACCATTGAGGACATAGGCATGGGCAAGGACTTCATGTCTAAAACACTAAAAGCAATGGCAACAAAAGCCAAAATTGACAAATGGGATCTAATTAAGCTAAAGAGCTTCTGCACAGCAAAGGAAACTACCATCAGAGTGTATAGGCAACCTACAAAATGGGAGAAAATTTTCGCAACCTACTCATCTGACAAAGGGCTAATATCCAGAATCTACAATGAACTCCAACAAATTTATGAGAAAAAAACAAACAACCCCATCAAAAAGTGGGCGAAGGACATGAACAGACACTTCTCAAAAGACGACATTTATGCAGCCAAAAAACACATGAAAAAATGCGCACGATCTCTGGCCATCAGAGAAATGCAAATCAAAACCACAATGAGATACCATCTCACACCAGTTAGAATGGCAATCATTAAAAAGTCAGGAAACAACAGGTGCTGGAGAGGATGTGGAGAAATAGGAACACTTTTACACTGTTGGTGGGACTGTAAACTAGTTCAACCATTGTGGAAGTCAGTGTGGCGATTCCTTAGGGATCTAGAACTAGAAATTCCATTCGACCCAGCCATCCCATTACTGGGTATATACCCAAAGGACTATAAATCATGCTGCTATAAAGACACATGCACACGTATGTTTATTGCGGCATTATTCACAATAGCAAAGACTTGGAACCAACCCAAATGTCCAACAATGATAGACTGGATTAAGAAAATGTGGCACATATACACCATGGAATACTATGCAGCCATCAAAAATGATGAGTTCATGTCCTTTGTAGGGACATGGATGAAATTGGAAATCATCATTCTCAGTAAACTATCGCAAGAACAAAAAACCAAACACCGCATATTCTCACTCATAGGTGGGAATTGAACAATGAGAACACATGGACACAGGAAGGGGAACATCACACTTCGGGGACTGTTGTGGGGTGGGGGAGGGGGGAGGGATAGCATTGGGAGATATACCTAATGCTAGATGACGAGTTAGTGGGTGCAGCGCACCAGCATGGCACATGTATACATATGTAACTTAACTGCACATTGCGCACATGTACCATAAAACGTAAAGTATAATAATAATAATAATAATAATAATAATAAAGAAAAAAGAAAGGTCACACTGACACTTAAAAAAATAAAATAAAATACATACTTTAAATTGTTTTTATTTTAATTTTTGTGGGTATATAGCATGTGTATATATTTATGGGGTACATGAAATGTTTGGATATAGGCATGCGAAGCTTAATAATCACATCATGTAATATGGGGTATCCAACCCCTCAAGCATTTATCCTTGGTGTTGTAAACAATCCAAAGATGCTCTTGTCCCGTATGTTTTATAAATTTTGTTTCTTGCTTAAGAAATCCTTCCATATCCTAAGATATTTCTGTGTATTCTCTTCTAAATGTTTTATAACTAAAACAAATTGTGAACTCAATAAATATGGAATGAATTTCTTTATCTAGTATCAGGTAGGTTTCCATATTCATTTTTCCATGTAAAAATTATCTCAGCACCCTTAAAAAGCTAATTGTTTTTCTACTAATCTTCAATACTAACTAAATAATGAAAAATTTGTCTTAAAAGTGGTCTATTTCTAGGTTCCAATATCTTTACACTGATAATAACTTATATTATTCAATAGAGTGTTATTTTTCATGTCTAGTAAAGCAAATCACACTACTTTGTTCTTTTTCTAAATAGGCTTGACTATTTTTGGGCCATACTGTCTAGTAAAGCAAATCACACTACTTTGTTCTTTTTCTAAATAGGCTTGACTATTTTTGGGCCATACTCATTTATAAACCTTCTGAGATTTGCATCTCTCACATTAATGTATGTAGCTGTAGTCCATGTTCTTCGGTGTGTAATGTTTTATTTAAACACTGTTATATTTTTCTAATTGGCGAGCACCATATTATTTGTATGAATTTTCCTAATATTGACTATTAAGTAATTTTTCTTTCCCATTTCTATCTACCCAATTGGTTTTCAAAATGCTAAGAGTTGAGCCAAATCATGCCCCATAACCAATATTCAAAAGGCATGAAATGTAGTCTCAAATGATTATTTTCTAGCACATTACAATAATTCTGTGACAAAGATGCTAAGGTGTTTAGCAAGTTTAGAGGTGAAGGTAAAGATTAGATTACTTTATTTTGGTTCTCATTTTATTAAGTAAAAAATGGAGAAATCTTTTGGGATAACCATAGCATTTCTTCTACTCTTGGAAGTATTTGGGGATTATATTCTCCTGACTATATTAAGCAGGACATAAAATGCATTTTCTTAAATATTGCCTTGACTTAGAGGTTTTAGTGGACTCTGGTATGTTGACTGTGATTTCTTTGAATAAAGCAGAAACATATGGTTGGAATTTCAACAATCAGATGCTCTATGTAGAGAAGCATTTGGGAGGAATCATGCACTGGAAATCTAGGGAACAGAAGGTGGCCTTTTCATCTTGAATGCATAGTGCTGCTTTGAAAGACATACTCGGGAGTAAAGAATGTGTACCCTTTGCCTCAGTGTAAAGAGGCCACAAAATTCTTGTAATCTCCTTGTCTCAGACAATACAGAAAGGGGGCCTGGAGGGACTGCCAAATGAAAGATTAAGTTACCAGTGTAAAAAGAAATCATTCACCCTAAGTCTTATTCTGCCCCTTGAAATATGGCTTAGAGAGTTGCTTACCACCTCCTCTTACCCGCGGTTAAGATCTTAGGACTACTCTTCCATCCATTCTACTTTCTGTACTTGCCCAGCCTCTGTATTAGAGCTTTCTCTCTGTCAGTGTAATCCACTTTCAGTCTAATCTTGGTATAGCTTTGTCAAAATGACTTATATTCTCTTTCCCATCTGTTTAGGATCCCAGTGTGAAGTTATCACAATTTTTTTTTCAGGCAGAATATGTATCACAGTCAGCAAAAGTAACAGTTAAAAGAGAAAGAGCTATAAAAGTTATATCTGGAACCATACAGTTAGTTGCATGTGTTGATAGCATTCCGTTTATCTCCATGTCTATGTGAGGTTCAAAGTGATCTTCTAACTTCAGCTAATTTCATTTCTTCTCCATTCAACTTAATGATGGGACTTCAGTACTAATATTGTTCTAGTTAACAATTTTTCTTTTTTTTCTTTTTTATTATTATTATTTTTGAGATATGGTCTCACTCTGTCACCCAGGCAGGAGTTCAGTGGCACATCCATAGTTTGTTGCAGCCTCAACCTCCTGGGCTTAAGTCATCTCCCACCTCAGCATCAGGAGAAGCTGGTACCACAGGAGTGAACAACCATGCCTGCCTAGTTTTGGTATTTTTTAGTAGAGATGGGGTTTTTCCATGTTGCCAGGCTGGTCTCAAACTCTTGGACTCAAGCCATCCACCCACCTTGCTCTCCCAAAGTGCTAGGATTACAGGTATGCACCACCAATCCTGGCCAACAATTTTTCTTTATACAAAAATGACATATGCATCACGTAACTGGGTCATTGATCTACCTTAAGCTTCACTGAATATTTCATTTTGACTACCACGGGGCATTTTCTTGTAACAGGAGAACCTAAATTCAAAACAAATTACAGGACACCCTTTTTGATGTTTTTTTCTCAGAATTTTGTTTATCTTTTCTAGATATACTTTTTTGAACCTTGTTTTCTCAACATCACTCTACTTCATGCCTTGTTTATTATTGTAACATGTTCTGGTAACTTCTTGTATAGAATTTTGATTGAGAATTGCTTATTACTAACTCTTCCACTGTATGTCTTCACTTTAAAATAAACTCTACTTTTCCCCTTTTCTGACAATTCATTTCTTGTTTAAGAATGACAACAGAGAAAGTACTTAAATTCCCATCTGGTGAAGTTGAAAAGCATTTTCAATTGCTAAGTAAAAGCAGAACTCTCATCTGCCCAAAATTGGATCCTGAAGCTTTTTCACAGTCACTCTACCATTTGTCTTTGTATGGGAGATCAAGCCTTTTCAATTCACTCAAGACGGCTGACTAGGCTAAATACAGTGAGTAGCCTCAGGTATCCCAGGGAATTTGTCCCATTTAATGCATGATTCTTCTGCCAAAAGTGAGTAACCAAATTGAATCTGGAAATGATCTGCTGTCACATTTGACACACTTCTCTTTAAGATAACAACAAAATATGTTTTGGGGGATCCTGTAGGATGTTATGTTAATAAAACAAAAATGTTTATAGAAACAAAGGGCTTTATGTACATTGAGAAGTATTTCAAGTATAAAGTTTACTTCTCTAGTTTCTTAAGTCAAATATAGTATATGCGTTTGAATTTTCAGACTTTTAAAGATTTTGGAATCAATGTTTTCCATTGTTAAATAAAATTGTAAGAGGCCATTGATCTGTGCTGGGTCCCTGCCCTAGGTTCAGTGGACCAAACCAATACAGTATAGAGTCTGATCACCATAGCCAAGGATCGGTTAACAGCAGGAGGTTCTGTAACTAATTAACCAATTATATTGTAACCAAGTAAGTTGTCTCTATACTTCACTTTCCTTATATGTTGTTGGCTAGAGTCCTATTTATATGTTGTTGGCTAGAGTCCTGTGAATTTGTTTTGGTTCTGGGGACTGCTGGATTCATTTATTGTTTTATGTGTTTTACTCAAATACACTCTGCTAAATTTAAAAGTTTAAGGATTTTTCCTTTTAACACATGATTTAAAACTGATATTTACATAAATGTGGAAAAGATGAACAGACAAATCAAGCATGTGCTTCAAATTAATATTTTTGAAATTCAGAGTTACAGAAAAAAAATGTATGAAAGCCACTATTTTGCACCTGAAAATGACTAACCTTAAAGGAGATTGTTAATGTATTTAGACTGCAGAGGCTGGAATGAAAATGATTTTGCTGCTCTGTCCACTCCAATCCATTCTCTACCATCCTTTACCTTTCTGTATCAAGCAGAAGGCTGATACCTATGAGTTGCTTCACCAGGGTTATCTTGCTTTCTGGTTTCTTACTGGTGACAGTTGAGAGTAAGCACTGGCAGGAGATCCCAGGGTAGAGAAGATTATTGTTTTTCCTGCTCTTTCGCTACTTTTGGCTGCATTTTCTGGTGATGGTTAGATCCCTCTACAATTACTGGTGCTGGAAGAACAAAGGAGCAAGATTAAATGCTGAATAAAGAAAGGAAGTGGTAGGACAGAGATGGAGGGGGAAAAAGGACCTCTAAGTGGGTGGTATGGCCAAAGATGGACTTTGAGCTAAACCGTAATATCTAATCAAGTGTGCCTCTTAGCATATATGGCACTCTTCCATGAATTACATAAAGTCACTCCTTCAAGAGGATGATTTTCTGGAAGGCAGCTCTCCCAGAGAGTAGGGTACAAAGAAGCTCTTTTCCTTGTCTAGACTGATGTAGTCTCTCACCAGGGCTCATGACTTGGTGAGTGGAACGTGATTTTGATCTCATTTACCACCTCAGCAGGGAGCCTTTGTGCAGTGCACTCCTGCCCAATTACACCCTGCTGCTCTGTGTTTACTGAAGATTTTACTAAACTGATTGCTGTATGGCATGATGTCTGTACCCTCTCCTCCATTTCCTCTATGAAATATTTAATAAATACAATGTTGCTCAAAAACATAAATATATGAGTAACTTTTTTTTCTTTAGAAGGAGCTTGAAGAGGACAGTGAGGTGACAGCTGACATCTGAATTTAATGATAGGTAGTTATATAAGAAATTACAGGGGTAGCTAGATAACCAGAATATGGAAAAATCTCCTATTAATCTAAATTGAAGTCTCAAAGCTGAGGCTAATCCCTAACATTGTAAGCAGAGTAGCTAGATGCACTTCTGCAAGACTCTAGTGTAGGTTGAATCTGATGCCATCCCTGATCTTAAAAGCTGTGACCAAGGATATGGTTTAATCTGGAATAAACAAGGCTGCTTAGAACCACCTCTAAATTAGGATTTAAAGGTGAGGTTTGACTCTGGTTTTACAAGAGACAACAAGCCATGAAACAACCACAATCATCTCTACCATGTTCAAAGTAAATTTCCTAATGATCTTCAAATCCTTCTCTTTCTTGCTTGCTTCCTGTCTTGATTCATGCTCTTATTTATTCTTTAAATTATGGTCTGAAAGCCTCACAGTCTTAATGCCTTAGAAATACCTCAGATCTCTTCTTCATCCAGATTTTGTTACTTGCAAATATATATGGAATCTTTTGTAGGGCACATTTGCCTTTTCTCTCCCTTTCTTTCTGAAAATACCCAAGTTCAACTGTTCTTTTTTTTTTTTTTTCTTATATTCAGTACTGCAATATCCTTATTGGGTCCACTTTTCCTATATATTTATCCTCCAATCTAAACCCAAACATCATTGTTCCTATAAATATTGCAGGTTCTAAGGACTTTGCCAGATCAACCTAGACCTACCTACAATCAAGAGCAAGTGGGTTTCAAACAAGCTCTCTAGGTAACTCAGATGCAACGGCACACATACTGGTGATTATACAATATTAGTGAACTGTACTTCACAAGTCATTGTAAGATGAGTCATCCTAAATTTCTCACTCTCTTCTAAACAGGATTTTAGTGCCTTTCTCCCTGTGAGCTAATGAAGTCATCATTTTAAGACACTCCATAATCAGATTTCAGCTCATTGATAAGGAATAATCATCTTAACACAAACTCTGTGCTTCTCTCAGACAGAAAGACTTACCATCACCTAAATAATCTTCAGGAAGTTTCCACATATTTCCTTTTGTCCTTTATTTCTCATCAAATATAAAATACCATCTATTCAAAATATAGTGTTAAGTAATATTTTCTGCACAAGCTCTATCCAGCAAGCCTCAACCAAAAGCAAAGTACTTCTCTGAAATAGTTTAACACTAAATTTTAGAATGTGGCGTAGGTGAAAAAAAAAATATGGGACTAAAAAGTGGAAGATCTGAATTTAAATTCTGGCTTGCCATCCAATGCTGAACAAGTCATTTTATTTCTCACCATTTTTTCCCATGGTCCATGAAATGAATAAATAACATGTACTTGGTCTACTTCATAGAACAATTGGGAAAATCAGATTAGATCTCTTTTGTGCCAAGAATCCATCTGCCTGGTTGCTGATTTCAGCTCTACCACCTCCAAGTTTTTGGACTTGGAGAAATTACTTAATATTTCCAGGCCTCAGTTTCTTTATTAGTACAATGTGGATTATAATAAGTGCTATGTTACAGGATGATATTGAAAATTAGAAAAGATGATACATAGAAAGCATGTAGAATGGTGTCTGCCACATAGCTAGTGCTCAATAAATGATACTATTTTAATAGTGATAGTGAGGAGGAGGATACCTTTTATTTAAATATGTGAATGAACATGATCTTCCTTTGCAGATTTTAACCTCTTTGAGGTTATTTTTTTTCTCTTTTTTGGTATGTGGCATAGTAATGCTGACTGAATAAATATTTTCCTAAGAAAAAAATGTTGAACATATAAATGAATGATTGGATAATTCATTCAATCATGATGTGTGGCTGCGTGAGTAATGGACTTGGCCTGAACTGAAGGCAAAGGTGATTACTGAATGCAGTTGATAACTGAGATTGAGCAGAAAGATCAGATATGAAGACGTATGAAAGCAAAATAAACGATTTGAATCTGATGCAGTAGACAATTGCAAGTCACCATGACTAGTTGAAAGCAAAGTAAGATAAATTAAAAATGATTCAAAAAATATTTCTGCTGTAAGAAATTGGATGGATTGGAAACAGGAAGACATGCATGTAGGCAATAAGCTTTCTTAGTTAATATTCCCTCTTTGTATATATATCTCACAAAATAACATGGATTTTACTACTAGAATGATTATATATAATTACAATTAAGCTAATTCATTTCAATCTAATACTGTCTTAATAAGTTGTATATAAAAACATTTTACTAAAGTGATATATAGCTTTATGAAAGAAACATTCTGTGTTAAGAGTTTATATATTGCATATGCATCAATACGGTCTTGTCATGGTGGAGTTCTCAGAAATTGTAGTGTAATACATTAAAAATCCCTTTTATTAGTACATCTCAATTATTTGAAAATATTTATCAGTAGATCATTACTTCAAGAACAATGAAATAACTTGCCTTAAAACAGAATGATCAGAATATTATTAGGTGCTTCCATAAAAAATGTGAGGAACAAAAAGTATATAATTTAAATGCTTAAAAAACTGATAACTATAAATATTTCAGGATTAATTAACCTATAGTGAAATGTACTTAACCAAAATTATTTATACTAAAAAAATCTATAATTTTTAAAAAACTTATATGTTTTTGATTGAGTTGAGTTCATTAATCATCCTTTATCCTAATAATACATATGTAATGAACTGAGTGGTACTATTATTTTTAGAAAAGTTAATGAACTTTTTAAATTAAAACTTACAACTTAGGAATCATATATTTACAAGAGAATTGCGTGCCTTCAACATGAACAAACTGGTAAGCTGTTTTCCACAAATTAGTTCTATAGATTCTGACACAAAGAAAAAGAGGTCATTTTTGAAGCACTGGATATTGATAATGGTGAAACAGTTTAACCTGCAAATAATTATTTCATTGACACCTTTAAATCAAAATTATGTATCCAGAAAAAATTGATAATTTTGTCAAAAGCCATCATTAATTCTTCTAAATTTTAATGTTTGTAAAAAAATTCTTAATACCTAAGATTCTAAGTCTTTTCAATAAATGTATTTTATGTATATATTTAATGATAATTATTATAATGTGATATCACATTAATATTTAGATCTGTATTTAGACTTTTATCTACTGGTTTGTCTTTTGTGTCTCCTCATGTCTGTCTTTCACTTACCCTCTGCATTAGTCTGTTTTCACACTGCTGATAAAGAAATACCTGAGACTCGGCAATTTACAAAAGAAAGAGGTTTATTGCACTTATAGTTCCACATAGCTGGGGAGGCCACAATTATGGCAGAAGATGAGGAGGAGCAAGTCACATATTACATAGATGGTGGCAGGCAAAGAGAGAGAGCTTGTTTGGGAAAATTCCCATTTTTAAAACCATTGGATCCCATGAGACTTATTCACTATCATCAGAACAGCACAGGAAAGACCCACCCCCATGATTCAATTACCTCCCCCGAGGTCTTTCCCACATGTGGGAATTCAAGATGAGATTTGGGTGGGGACACAGCCAAACCATATCATTCCATGCCTGGTCTCTCCAAAATCTCATGTCCTCACATTTCAGAACCAATCATGCCCTCCCAACAGTCCCCCAAAGTCTTAACTCATTTCAGCTTTAATTCAAAAGTCCACAGTCCAAAGTTTCATCTGAGACAAGGCAAGTCCCTCACGCCTATGAACCTGTTAAATAAAAAGCAGGTTAGTTACTTCCTAGCTACAATGTGGGCACAGGCATTGGGTAAATACAGCCATTCCAAATGGGATAAATTGGCCAAAACAAAGGGGCTACAGGCCCCATGAAAGTCTAAAATCCAGTGGGGAAATCAAATCTTAAAGCTCCAAAATGATCTCCTTTGACTCCGTGTCTCACGTCCAGGTCATGCTGATGGCTGGGTTCCCATGGCCTTGGGCAGCTCTGATGCTGTGGCTTTACAGGGTATAATCTCCCTCCCAGCTGCTTTCATAGGCCAACATTGAGTGGCTGCAGCTTTTCCAGGCACAAATTACAAGCTGTCAGTGATCTACCATTCTGGGATCTGGAGGACAGTGGCCCTCTCCTCACAGCTCCACTAGGTGGTGCCCCAGTAGGGACTCCGTGTGGGGGTTCCAACCCCACATTTTCCTCGCACACAGCCCTAGCAGAGGTTTTCCACGAAGGCCCTGCCCCTACAGCAAACTTTGACCTGGGCATCCAGGGGTTTCCATACATCTTCTGAAATCTAGGTGGAGGTTCCCATACCTAAATTCTTGTCTTCTGTGCACTCACAGGCTCAACATCACCTGGAAGCTGCCAAGGCTTGGGACTTGGACCCTCTGAAGCCACGGCCTGAGCTCTATGTTGGCCCCTTTCAGCCATGGCTGAAGCAGCTGGGATACAGGACACCAGGACCCTAAACTGCACACAGCATGAGGAACCTGGGCCTGGCCCACAAAACCATATTTTCCTCCTAGGCCTCTGAGCCTATGATGGAAGGGGCTGCCATGAAGACCTATGACATGCCGTGGAGACATTTTTCCCAATTGTCTTGGGGATTAACATTTGGCTGCTCATTACTTATGGAAATTACTGCAGCCAGCTTGAATTTCTCCTCAGAAAATGGGATCCTCTTTTCTATTGCATTGTCAGTCCGCAAATATTCCAAAGTTTTATGTTCTGCTTCCCTTGTAAAACTTAATGCCTTTAACAGCACCCAAGTCATCCCTTGAATGCTTTGCTGCTTAGAAATTCCTTCTTCCAGATACCCTAAATCATCTCTCTCAAGTTCAAATTTCCACAATTCTCTAGGGCAGGGGCAAAATGCCACCAGTCTCTTTGCTAAAACATTACGAGAGTCACCTTTTCTCCCAGTTCCAAACAAGTTCCTCATCTCGGTCTGAGACCACCTCAGCCTGGATTTCATTGTCAATATCCTTATAAGCATTTTGGTCAAAGTCATTCAACGAGTCTCTAGGGAGTTCCAAACTGTCTCACATTTTTCTGCCTTCTTCTTCTGAGCCCTCCAAACTGTTCCAACCTTTGACTATTATCCATTTCCAAAGTTCCTTCCACATTTTCAGGTATCTTTTTAGCAGTGCACCACTCCCGGTACCGATTTACTGTGTTAGTCTGTTTTCACAGTGCTGATAAAGACAGACCTGAGACAGGGCAATTTACAAAAGAAAGAGGTTTATTGGACTTACAGTTCTACGTGGCAGGGGAGGCCTCACAAGCATGGCAGACAGTGAGGAGGAGCAAGTCGCATCTTACATGGATGGCAGCAGGCAAAGAGAGAGAGTTTGTTTAGGGAAATTCCCATTTTTAAACTCATCATATCTCATGAGACTTATTTACTGTCACAAGAACAGCATGGGAAAGACCCACTCCCATGATTCAATTACCTCCCACTGGGTCCAACCCACATGTGGGAATTCAAGATGAGTTTTCAGTGGGGACACAACCAAACCATATCATCCTCTCTCTCCCATGCACGCAAAAACACACGTGCTACACAAACACAAATTTAATACATAGTTTAAATGCTCATACAGAAGCTTTTAAATATTATTTTTTAATCACTTTTAAAATTATTTCAGTGGAATTTTCTTTATTGTTTAGAGAATACACTACTTGCTATGTATCTAAAATAATTCTATTCAGAATTAAGATGAACAAAAATTGGTAAAAATTGCTAACCATGGCAAAGCCTTTGTCCTTGATTATATCCTTAAATTCCCTCTGATTTCTCTAGTATTTTGCCAATCTCAGATAATTCTAAGATCTGTGTATCCAGTCAAACTTCCCACTCTGAGTATATGACTTATCCAGCTATCAAATAGAGAAGAGTTGTGATAACTGCAACAAAATGCTAATTATTAATAAAGGCTTAACCACATTTTCCTTCTTACCCTTGGCCAATGCCTTTGAACAGGACTTCTCAGAGTTTTCTAGAAATTGATACACTCTAATCCAGCAAGGCCTCCTATTTTGGAGCACCATGACCTCTGGAGAATATATGGATGAGGCTGAACCCTCTGAAATTGAATGTAAAAATGTGATTTTGTTCTTATATTAATGTATTATATAATAATTTAGAAACAGCCTTTATTAATTCCAACAAACTACATATGATACAAAATAAGGTGATGAACCACATTTTGGCAGGAAGAACTGAACTAACACACCTGGAAAAAATGAAGGATGCAGCCTTCTCTAGACGTAATTTCCTCAAAAATTCCTGTTTTTTCTCAGAATTATGCATTTTTTGCTTCTATTCCATAATGTTTTTGTGTTTAGTTTAACATAATAAATGTTTTTAATTACAACATGAAAGTTCTTGGGTGAACCTCTGCTCTTTATCTAAATTAAGCCAAACAATTTCTGTTTCCTTCTGAGTCCTATTAAACATTGGCTTGCTCTTGGTCCCTTTCTAGCCCTCTGGCCTCCTGCTGACCCAAGAGAGATTATCAAATTCTTCATTGTGCTCCAGGGGTCATGGGTGCATAGGATGAGGTTTGCACCATATCAATTCAGAGTTTCTGGCTCCCTTAACGTTTACTTTTTTGTGAATATATTACTTCCTATTATTTCTTTATTCCCACTTCTTATTAATGTGATTAAGATAATATACAGCTAATTCACTTATAGAAATGAACTTTTAAAACTTATGTAGAATCTGCAGTATTTTTTTCTAACAAATACACCTCCTTGGGAGAATATTTAATGAACTGTACACATCTTGGGGAAAATGTAAATTAGTATGTCATTCAGTTCACTTCTAAAACATTCGAAGTCAGCCTCTTACATCAGACAATGCCCACAACGTGGAAACACAAAGTTGAATAAGACACAGTTCATAATTTGAAGGAATGGGCTGTTTTGAAAGAGAAACTTGTATCAGATCAAATAATGATTATACTGTGTCACGGATAATGGTACTTTTTTGTTTATCTTGATTCTTACTTTTGCCACAGTGGTAGTTTTTGTTTTGTCTATTCAGAGTGACTTTCTTTGGGAGGAATTTTTATCTTCCCTTTATCTACTGTAGAAAGATCCCAGTAACCAAATTTGTAATATGCGATCTCATCTCTCTTGGACCAAGGTTGGATGGCTGATTCAAATAGATCGTCAATTAAAAATCATTAGACCTGCAAGATTTGGAAATGGTTGTGAGGGGCTGCTTACAATAGGCCTATATCACTTAAACTTAGAAGCATTCAGTAATACTCAAAAGAGAAGAGCTGAGAAAGAACATTCTGGTGGATTTTTCAGTTCCGCTGTTTAATTCCACTCTTCAAAACACAGTAAGGTTCTGGTACCAGACTGTAGGCCTTCTCATCCTGCCCTGTGAACATAGGCAAAAAACTTACCTTTTTGTACCTTGAATTCCTCCTCTATAAAAAGGAGATAATAAGAGTATATAATGTCATAATAATGGTATATATTATTATAAGAGTTATAGTATATTAAACCCTCGTAATAAAACTATAAGGTTGGTACGAAGATTAAGCAAGCTGATGTATTTATAGCAGACCCTGGCATATAATAAATACTTGATAAATGTTAGCTGATATTATTACTCTTGCCATTGGGTTTCATGAAATAACTTGCAATCATTAAAATAAACCTCTTTTACTTCCTTCAGTTATCATCAATTACAAAATTTATAAATTGTCCTCTCTGTGGAGTTTTATCTTGGCATTGCTGTTTTTATTTTAAGAGGCATCATTGGGAACACCCTGGCTTGGTGAAAAAAAATTAACCTCGGCAAAATATTTCTCTGCACTTCATTTTTCTCCTTGCTAAATGCAAGTATTTATCATTACCGTGCAAAGTTATTTTAGAATTAAATGATTTAACTTGTCTATCATCTGGCATATGTGAATAAGCATTTATTATCTCTGCAGATTTATTCTCCTTGTTTATATATTAATTATCTGGCCAGCTCACTTTATTATTGCTTGATTTTCCTAAAATTTGTGTTACTATTTGGCAACTGAGGCAAGGTTTTATGTTTGAGGTTCTTAGGTAATAATTTTAGGTCTCCTAAGTAAGAATTGCAATAAAATAATTAAGTAATTTTATTCATTATGGATATTAAATTTCTGATTTTTTGGCCAATTTTCCAAAAATGACAGTTAAAATAGAACTTAATATTGATAATTATTTAATCATTTCCTTGCAGTTCCTACTCTTAATACATTTCTACTTCAATAGACATTAGACATTAGCTATTGTTCTTAAAAACCTAAAATTGTAAACTTCTAGAAGAAAGTTAAGACATTATGGTAATCAGACATTTAAGAAATAGTTTCCATTTTTCTACATTTATTAGATTATTTATTCCATTCCCAATTGTCATATTAGTTTCATCCTTCTGTTTGCATATTTACATTCAGGAGTACATTGTTTTGTTAGATACTAAATTCTCACCTGAACTAACGTATACTAAACTATAATTTTATTATTTATTTAAAAAATGATCATAGGGTTTTTATTAAATACATCACAAATACAAAAAGTCCAATTTAGTAGAGACCCTAGCACCCACAAGCAGAAATCAGCACAGGCAGGAACTCCTTTATAAAGTTCAAAAATTAAATATTTTAATATTTACAAGTATGAAATGCTTTAAGCATAAAATGACATCAAACAAAAGCTCTTTTGACATTAAGAAAGATACTGGCAAAATACCCTGTATAACTGCGGCTTTTAAAAACAAAATGACAGATCATCATGAATGCAGTGAAATAAAGAATACTCCATAGAAAAATTTGGGGATGCAATTAAAACTGTACTCAAAGCAAATTATATAATTTAAATGTGTTTATATTTAAAAAGAAAGAAAAAAATAACTTCTCATACTAATAAATTAGAAAATTAATTTAGAGTAAAATTTATTATGAATAAATTAAACTCAAACCTAAAATGAATTAATTAAAAACAAAATACAGTAAAAAGTATTTAAAATGCAATGCCTGCATTTTCAAAGGACTACTCTCAGTCTTCCTGTAATTTATTCCTAGAATTACTTCTTTCAGTCTTTACATAATTTTTTAATCTAAAAAATAAAAGAGAGACAGTTTTTTAAGAATTAACAAGTAAATGTATTCATAGTCATAGGAGAGATTAAAACTGATATAAAAGATTATCAGGTACAATGCTGAATTTTTTTCAGAAAATTTAAGTCTATACTTATTGAATCATTTCCAAAACAAAATTAATCATGCTAGAAAAAAATAAAATAACTGAGCAGGCAAATTAAGAAGAAAAAGGTTATAAAAGTAAATATTCTACATATTTAAAAAGGCACAGGTCTAGTGGCAAATCCTAATAGATTTTTAGTTGAAGGCTATCTTTTGAAAAAACATTTTTAACTTGTGCAAACACAAAAACAATAGAATTATCACTAATTCATTTTAAGAAGCTGAACACTTTAACGTCAATAACTGATAAGGGAAGCAGAAAAATATATTTTTTTGTCCTACAGCTCAATATCACAATAATGTGGATCAAAATATATAAATAAACATTAGTAAATAGAATCCAGGAGAGCACTAACTGAATAATTCACCATAGCAAAGAAAGGTTTATGTCAAGAAAATAAGGCTGATTCATTAGTGGTCAATATATTAACACAATTTATTATGCTTAATTTTAACCTAGAACACTTTGTGTGATGTGGTCTTTCTTTATCACCTTGCACACATCTCTAACCATGACTTCCTCATCCACTACAATCTAATCATAATGACTATTTTTAAGTTAATTAATGATGTACATAACCCTTTTCTTTTTATGTCTGAATTGTATTATATTGTGTATATAACACATTTTCTTTATGTATTCATCTGTTTATGGACATTTAGGTTGATTCCATATCTTAGCTATTATGAATAGAGTGATATACTGATTTCCTTTCCTTTGGATAAATACCCAGTAGCAGGATTACTGGATGATATGATAGTCCTATTTTTACTTTTTCAAAAAACCTTAATACTGTTTTTAATAATGGCTGTACTAAATTACATTCCCACCAATAGTGTATAAGAATTTTCTTTTCTCTACATCCTTGCCAGCATTTGTTGTTGTTTTTTTGTCTTTTTGACAGTGGCCACTCTAATTGACATGAGGTGATATCTCATTGTCATTTTGATTATTATTTCTCTGATTAGTGATGTTAAGCATTTTTTTAAATGTTTTTTGGCCATGTGTATGTCTTCTTTTTGAGAAATGTCTATTTAGTTCCTTTACCCACTTTTTAATTGGATTGCTTTTTATGCTGTTGAATTCTTTGCATATTCTGGATATGGGTCCTTTGTCAGATAAATAGATTGCAAATATTTTTTCTTTCTACTTTTTGTCTCTTAACTCGATCATTTCTTCTGAGATCAGATGAGATCAGGCAGGTTCAGGGTGGTATGGCTGTAGACAGCTGATTATTTCTTGCGCTGTGCAGAAGCTTTTCAATTTAATATACCCTCATTGTTGTATTTTTTTTGCCCATGTTTTTAGTCTTAGTCATAAAATTTTTTCCGAAACCAATATCTTGAACATTACTTCTATGTTTTCTTCTAGTGGTTTTAATGTTTCAAGACTGATGTTTAAGTCCTTAATCTATTTTGAGTTTATTTTCATATATGGTGAGAGACAGCAGTTACATTTTATTTTTTTGCATATGAATATACAGTTTTCCTAGGTGACAGAGCAGGTGCACCATCATCTTGGACAAACACCACCGCTGGATGTCCCAGTTCCTTTCTAGCCTAATGCATTTCAAGTGATTTCAAGGAAATCACTTCTAACTACAAGCAGCCAGAAAGCACACATAGTAAAACACAGATAAGACAGCTCGGGCATGGAGGGAGGTGGCGGAAACGTCTCTTGTGTAACTGCCAAATTTCACCCTCATACAATGGGCCCCAGTAATACGGTGGGCCTTAATAAGCACATTCCTTTCCCTTCAGGTGCGCTAAGGTAGGGAGGCTAAATGCAGACTTGTGGGGTATGCCTGCAGCTGCAGAAAGATGTATGGAAACAGACACACAACTCTCCCTCCCAGTTAAGCACAACAAAGAGACACAGAAGCAGTCCAAGCCTCTGATAAACTTTCCCACCCTGAATCCTTAAAATCTCTTATTCTGTACGAGAGTGTGCCTCTGACTTAACTCAGCCAGAAGCCCCTCTTAGGTTTGTTTTCTCTAAAATAAACCTGTCCTTGACTGCCGAGCCACTTTTCATGTTTCTTTCCTCTTTCTTTAATTCTTACAATAGCTTCATTTATTGAAGAGCATGTTCTTCATACCTTTGTCAAAAATAAGTTGGTTGTAATACATGGATTTATTTCTGTTTTCTATTCTATTCCTTGGACTATGTGTCCGTTATTATACCACTGCCATGCTGTTTGGGTTACTATAAATTTTTGTATATTTGAAGTTACTGTGATTCCTCCAGCTTCGTTCTTTTTGCTCAGGATTGCTTTGACTATTCAAATTATTCTGTGGTTCCATACAGATTTTAGGACTTATTTTCTATTCATGTGAAGAATATCATTGGCATTTTGATAGGAATTGCCTTGAATCTGTAGATTGCTTTGGGTAGTATGGTCATTTTAACTACTTTAATTCTTCCAGTAGTCCATGAAAATGTGTCTGTGTTCTCTTCAATTTATTTCATTAGTGTTTGTAGTTTTTATTATAGAGTTCTTTCACTTTCTTGTTAAAATTATTCCTTGGTATTTTTCATAGCTATTGTAAATGGTATTGTTTTTCTTTTATTCTTTTTTCTTTTGATTTCTTTTTCAACTAGTTTATTATTGGTACATAAAAATGCTACCAATTTTTGTGTGTTTATATTGTATCCTGCAACTTTAGTGAATTTGTTTAGCAGTTCTAAGAGGTATTTTTGTGGAGGAGTCTGTAGGCTTATCTATATATAAGTTCATGCTGTCTGCAAAGAAGGACAATTTTACTTCCTCTTTTCTGATTTGGATGCCTTTTATTTCTTTTTTTCTTTTTCTTTCTTTTTATTATTATTATTATTATACTTTAAGTTTCAGGGTACATGTGCACAATGTGCAGGTTAGTTACATATGTATACATGTGCCATGCTGCTGTGCTGCACCTATTAACTCGTCATTTAGCATTAGGTATATCTCCTAATGCTATCCCTCCCCCCCCCCACCCCACAACAGTCCCCAGAGTGTGATGTTCCCCTTCCTGTGTCCATGTGTTCTCATTGTTCAATTCCCATCTATGAGTGACAACATGTGGTGTTTGGTTTTTTGTCCTTGTGATAGTTTACTGAGAATTATGATTTCCAATTTCATCCATGTCCCTACAAAGGACATGAACTCATCATTTTTTATGGCTGCATAGTATTCCATGGTATATATATGCCACATTTTTCTTAATCCAGTATATCATTGTTGGACATTTGGGTTGGTTCCAAGTCTTTGCTATTGTGAATAGTGCCACAATAAACATACGTGTGCATGTGTCTTTATAGCAGCATGATTTATAGTCTTTTGGGTATATACCCAGTAATGGGATGGCTGGGTCAAATGGTATTTCTAGTTCTAGATCCCTGAGGAATCGCCACACTGACTTCCACAGTGGTTGAACTAGTTTACAGTCCCACCAACAGTGTAAAAGTGTTCCTATTTCTCCACATCCTCTCCAGCACCTGTTGTTTCCTGACTTTTTAATGATTGCCATTCTAACTGGTGTGAGATGGTATCTCATTGTGGTTTTGATTTGCATTTCTCTGATGGCCAGTGATGATGAGCATTTTTTCATGTGTCTTTTGGTGGCATAAATGTCTTCTTCTGATAAGTGTCTGTTCATATCCTTCGCCCACTTTTTGATGGGGTTGTTTTTTCTTGTAAATTTGTTTGAGTTCATTGTAGATTCTGGATATTAGCCTTTTGTCAGATGAGTAGGTTGTGAAAATTTTCTCCCATTTTGTAGGTTGCCTGTTCACTCTGATGGATGCCTTTTATTTCTTTCTCTTTCAAAATTTCTCTGGCTAGGACATTCAATACTGTGCTGAAAATGAATGGTGATAGTGGGCATTCTTGTCTTATTCCAGTTCTTAGAGGAAAAGCTTTTCCCCCATTCATTACAATGTTAGCTGTGAGTTTGCAATATATAGCTTTTGTTATTTTGAGATATGTTTCTTCTATGCCTAATTTGTTGAATTTTCTTTAGAAAGGGCTATTGAACTTTATTAAATATTTTTCTGCATCTATTGAGATGATCATAAAGTTTTTGTTCTTTATTCTGTTCATGTAATGTATAACATTTATTTATTTGTATATGCTGAACAATCAATCGTTGCATCCCTGAGATAAATCTAACCTGTTCATGGTGTGTTGTCTTTTTGATTTGTTGTTGGATTTTGTTTATATTTTGTTGAGGATTTTTGCATTTATGTTCTTCAGGGATATTGGCCTGTAAGGTGTTTTTTTTTTTTTTCTTTGTGGTTATTCTTGTGTCCTTGTCTGGTTTTAATATCAGGGTAATACTGGCCTCTTAGAATGAGTTGAAAAAAATTCCCTCCTCTTTAATTTTTTGGGAATAGTTTAAGAAGAATTGGTGTTCGTTTTTCTTTAGAAGGTTGGTAGAATTCAGCAGTGGAACCAGTCTTGGGCTTTTCTTTGTTATTGATTCAATTGTATTACTCATTTTCGGTCTTTTCAGGTTTTCTATTTCTTCATGGCTCAATCTTAATGAATAATATGTATCTAGAAATTTATTTATGTCTTCTAGGTTTCCCAATTTGTTAGAGTATTGTTGTTCATAATAATCTCTAATGATCATTTGTATTTCTGTGTTTTCACAGAATGTAAAACTGATTTGTAATGTCTTCTTTTTCATTTCTAATTTTATTTATTTGGGCCCTCTCTTTTTTTTCTTGGTTAATTTAGCTGGAAGTTTGTCAATAGTCTTTATCTTTTCAAAAATATAAACTTTTCATTTCACTGATCCTTTGTGGGTTTTTTTGTCTGTATTTTCATTAGTTCTGCTTTCATTTTTATTATTTCTTTTCTTCTGCTTATTTAGGGTTTGGTTTGTTCCTACTTTTCTAGTTCCTTAAGGTCCATGATGAGATTATTTATTTGAGTCTCTCTATTTTTTTGATGAAGTCGTGTATTGCTGTAACCTGCCCTCTTAGAACTACTTTTGCTATATCTCATACGTTTTGGTATGTTGTGTTTTCATTTTCATTTGTTTCAAGAAATGTTTTTATTTCTTTCTTAATTTCTTCATTGAAACAAAACATGTTGTTTGATTTCCATATATTTACAAAGTTTCTAAAGTTCCTCTTGTGATTGACTTCTAGTTTTCTTCCACTGCCATTTTAGAAAATACTTGATGTAATTTCAATTCTTTTGAGTTTGTTGAGCATTGTTTTGTGTTCTGATGTCTGGTCTATGCTACAGAATGTTTGTGTGCTAATGAGAAGGATGTGTATTCACAGCTGTGGTATGAAATGTTCTGTAAATGTCTAAGTACATTCAACCTATAGTGCAGATTAAGTGAGATGTTCCTTTGTTGATTTTTTCCATCTAGATGACATGTCTAATGCTCAAAGCGTGGCCCTGAAGTCCCCAGATATTATTGTATTGGAGTTTAATGCACCCTTTAACTTTGATAATGTTTGCTTTATATATATGGATGCTCCCATGTTGGGTACATATATATTTACAATTATATTCTCTTGATTAACTTATCTTTTATCATTATATTAGGATAATCTTTGTCTCTTTTTATGATTTTTGCCATGAAGTCTATTTTGCTTAATATAAGTGTAGCCCTCCTGCATGTTTTTGGTTTCTACTTGTGTGGAATCTTTTTGTTCATCCTTTCACTTTCAGTCTATGCATGTCTTTATAGGTGAAGTCAGGCTTTTATAGGTAGCTTATATTTGGTTCTTGTGTTATTACGTTATAGCTTTTTCCATGACCATCATTTTCTTTTTAATCTATCTGTGTTATGGTATTATGGTACCTCCAAAAGCCTATTTTAAATATAAAGACACATCTTTATATTTAAACAAGAACTATATTGGGAAGCCAAGCTGTATAATGGGGATACAAGCATTTTTCTGTACTCAACTCTTTTTTACTGTTGGTGCTATAGTTAGCCTCTCATTCAATTTCCAAAAAGAAAATATTATTTCTATTAAAATAAGCTTGTCACTTTTTATAATTTTCATATTAGCACAAGATATAATCCTTTAGTCATTTATTTGCCTTGGTGACTTTTACCATTAATTACCATAATATAAAGACATATCTTTATGTTTAAAATAGGTTTTTGGAGGTACCATTATTTGGTCTTAAAATTCTTAAATCTTTTTGACAATCTCTGTATTTTAATTATTTTTTCCATTTACATTAAAAGTAGTTATTGATATAGTTTGATTAATACCTACCATGCATGTAACAGTTTTTAATTTAATGCATTTTTTGTCTTTTTCTGCCTTTTCTGGTTTTAATAGAGAATTTTATATAATTTCATTTTATCTCCTCTATTAGCATATCAATTACACTTCCTTAAAAAAATTATCCTAGAGTTTACAATATGCATCTACAACTAATCTAATTACACTTACAGAAAACATTACCCTGCTTTCCAGATACTACAATATCTTATGATACAGTATTCCCATTTCTTCCACCTCATCTATTATAACATTGATATCATTTATTTTGGTTATCCATATAATTATACAATGCATTGTTACTATTATTATTTTGAACAGTTTTCAATTAAGATAAAAAATAAAATAGTTTGTTTTCATTTATTCCTTCTCAAACCCTCTTTCTTTCTTTATGTAGTTCCAAGTTTCTGACATATATAATTTCTCTCTAAAGAATCGTTTTTTGGCATTTCTCAAAGGAAAGATTTTCTGATGATGAATTTCCCCAGCTTTTGTCTAAAAAATTTTAATTTATTTCTTCACTTTTGAGGGATAATTTTACTGGATATGGAAGTCTAGGCTAGTGAGTGTTTTATTTTAATACTTAATACTTTTATTACATTTTGGTTTCTGAAATTTGTTATAGTTTTTGTCCTTGTTTCTCTATAAGTAAGGTGTCTTCCTCCACTCCCAACTTTTTCTTTTGTTTCAAGATTTTCTCTTTTCTTTTGGTTTTTGACAGTTTTAAATTAATTTTTCTAGGTATAGATTTTTATCTTACATATCCTGGTTGGTGTTCTCAGAAATTCTTGAATCTGTGGTTTGATCTCCACCATTAATTTTGGAATATTCTCAGCCATTATTTCTTTAAATATATCTACTACCCTTCCTCCCTTCTTTCCTTCCTTCTTTCCTTCCTTCCTTTCTTCTTCCTTTCTTTCTTTTCTTTCTTCTTTTATTTTTTATTTATTTTTATTTTTTTTGACAGGGTCTCACTCTGTCACTCAGGCTAGAATGCAGTGATGCAATTACTGCTCACTGCAACCTTTGCCTCCTGGGTTCAAGCAATTCTCTTGCCTCAGCCTCCTGAGTAGCTAGGAGTACAGGTGCATGCCACTAGCCCGGCTAATTTTTTTTTTGTATTATTAGTAGAGATGGGATTTGCCGTGTTGGCCAGGCTGATAAATGAACGCATTTAATCTTTTATGTATTAAAATTAGCAACAAATATAAGTTTTAAAAAGTGCACTATATGAAAGCCAAATATAATGTTATTAGAATAAAATCCCTCTCTCTCTCTCGCTCTCACTCATGTGTATTAACTATGACCTGGTAGGACAACATTTTTAATGAACTAAAGAGCCCTTTGTTTTGGTAATACAAACAAAGAATTTAACCCAAATTGATACCATTTTAACAGTTAAAATGAGTTCTATGTATTAGTAATTGAGCTGTAAAAATAAACAAGAACTATGTTAGTGAAGCCAAGCTGTATAATCACCATACATTAGGACATGGGGATACAAGGATTTTTCTGTACTCAACTCTTTTCTACTGTTGATACTATAGTTAGCCTCTCATTCAATTTCCAAAAAGAAAATATTATTTCTATTAAAATAAGCTTGTCACTTTTTATAATTTTGATATTAGCACAAGATATAATCCTTTAGTCATTTATTTGCCTTGGTGACTTTTACCATTAATTTCTTTGCTTTTTTAAGTTTGGTTTCATGCTTGTTGATAATGTCACTATTTTAATCATAGATTGCAATCAAAATGTTCAGATCAATAGGCTCATGGGCAAAATAAGGAAAAAAGGCTGCAGTGTCAAGGCATACTTGTAAATAATAGGTAACTTTCCAACTGTAATTCTCTTTGCATGGAAGAAATTAAGCATGCTTTCACCAATGCAGAAAAGTGCTAATGATTCCACAAGCTACTTCACAAGTGAAATCACTATGCCTCCAGCATTTGGAAAAAATATTCAATATATTAGACCTTTAAAAACTTGTCCAATTTAGGCTGGGCACAGTGGCTCACGCCTGTAATCTCAGCACTTTTGGAGGCTGAGGTGGGCAGATTGCCTGAGGTCAGGAGTTTGAGAACAGCCTGGCTAACATGGTGAAACCCCATCTCTACTAAAAATACAAAAATTAGGCGTGCATGGTGGTTGCATTTCTGTAGTCTCAGCTACTACTCGGGAGGCTGAGGTAGGAAAATAGCTTGAACCCAGGAGGCGGGGGTTGCATCAAGATTGTGCCACTGCACTTCAGCCTGGGTGACAGAGCAAGACTCCATCTCAAAAAAAAAAAAAAACAAACAAACATAAAACTTTCCAATTTAATCCATGGTCACATTATAGCTGGTGAGTAATTATCAGGTAAATGGAACTTTTTGAAGAAACTATTATTTATACATATCATTTAAAGGAATACATTAGATTTACGTAGATGTATGTGTGTGTGTGATGTGATTATTAATTACTGTGAGAGACTCAATATAGGTGATATAGGTTAGTATTAAGGTAGATAGATGATATTGTTTGGCTGTGTGTTCCCAACCAAATCTCATCTCAAATTTTATTTTATGTATTTTTTATTTTTTTTTATGTTTTTGAGACAGAGTTCTGCTCTGTCGCCCAGGCTGGAGTGCAGTGGCACAATCTTCATGCTCACTGCAACCTCTGCCTCCAGGTTCAAGCGATTATCCTCGCTCAGCCTCCTGAGTAGCTGGGATTACAGGCTTATGCCACCACACCTGGCTAATTTTTGTATTTTTAGTAGAGATGGGGTTTTGCTATGTTGGCCAGGCTGGATTTGGATTCCTGACCTCAGGCGGTCCACCTACCTCAGCCTCCCAAAGTGCTGGGATTACAGGAGTGAGCCACCACGCCTGGCCCTCATCTCAAATTTTAATCCCTGCATGTCAAGGGAGGGACTCGGTGGGAGGTGATTGTATCATGGGGGTGGCTTCTCCCATGCTGTTCTCATGATAGTGAGTGAGTTAGCATAAGATCTGGTTGTTTAATAAGTGTTTGGCACTTCCCCCTTCTCTCTCTCTCTCTCTCTCTGTCTGTCTTTCTCTCTGTCTCTCTCTCTCTCTCTGCCATGTAAAACGTATCTTGCTTCCTCTCCACTTTCTGCCATTATTGTAAGTTTCCTGAGGCCTCTCCAGCCATGCAGAACTGTGAGTCAAATAAACCTCTTTTGTTTGTAAATTATCCAGTCTCAGGTAGTACCTTTATAGCAGTGTGAAAACAGACTAATACAGTACATCTCAAACAGGATAATTTTCATTGGGTTGAATATGGGTTTTTACGAATTAGTAAGAGTAACCTATGGGAGAGGAGCTAGGTAGGGCATTAGTAGATGTTTTTATGTGGGGAAGAGAAAATTAGTCAAAGATGATAACTATTAATTATAGCTTTCTTTATATGGCTCTGGGAACTTGCTAAGCACTTTAGAAACCAATGTGATTTCATTCCCACAACAATCCTGCAAGTTAAAAATTATCCCAATTTTACATAAAAATTAAATGATTTATTTGAGCTCACATAGTATTCTGGTAGCAGCATCAAGATTAAAATTCAGGATGATGGAATTCAGTACTCAGTGTGTCTGATAGTGCATGAGTAGATGAGACTGTGCAGTAGAGCAATGTAATTACAGAATTTACCCATTTTGTTTTCTTTACTGATATCCAGGTGATTTTTCCTTTATTTCATTTATTTTTAAAAAATTCAATTGTCTAGCAAAGACATGGAATCATTGTAAATGCCCGTCAATGATAACCTGGATAAAGAAAATGTGGTACATGTATGCCATGGAATACTATGCAGCCATAGGAAAGAATGACATCATGTCCTTTGCAGAGACATAGATGGAGCTGTAGACCATTATCCTTAGCAAACTAACACAGGAACAGAAAACCAATTCCACATGTCTTCATTTATAAATGGGAGCTAAATGATGAGAACACATGGACACATAGAGGGGAACAACATACACTGGGGCCTTTCAGAGAATGTAGGGTAGGAGGAGGGAAAGAATCAGGAAAGATAACTAATGGGTACTAGGCTTAATACCTGGATGATGAAATAATCTGTACAACAAAGCCCTATGACACAAGTTTACCTGTCTAACAAACCTGCACATGTACCCCTGAACTTAAAATTTAAAAAAAAGAAAAGAAATTATGGCCAGATATAATTACCAAGTAATGTACAGTATCTGAATAATAGCTTTTTAATTGAAATTTCTTTGACATTAAAATTGTACACATATGATTACAAAATTTTCAACACAAATACATGAGCTTTTTGATAAATTACTTTCTAATAGGATCTATTACTTGAATTGATAATATTATCAATGACTACTATATCATATACTACAATCATACTACTACATCAAATCTCTAGAGGTGCTTGCAAAGTAAATCATTCAATGCCATGGGTTTAAAGTAAAAAATAAGCAGAGTGTAAAGGTCTTTTTTGTGATAAGCTTGTATATAAACCAAATAAAGCAGTAAAAATCAAATTTAAAACACCCTAAAGAAAATAAGTAAGTTTCTGTTTGGAAAGTTAAAAAGAAATGTTATTATGACTTTTTTCTCAAACATTTTTCCTTTTTAAAAAATTTTGCTTCAAGTATACTTTTTAAAATTTCACTTTCAAATGTAATGCCAGGCATACTTTTGGAGTCAGGGTAGCATATAGTTTTCCTAATATTTTCTAATATTTACTATGTCAAGTCACATAAGTGGGTCTGCATTAAGTTTATTCTGCATGTCTATGGGGTAGTAGATCAATTAACTTAAGAGAAATATAATCACACTCCATTTTAAAAGTAATTTCTAACCATAACACAATGTTTGGAGGTACTTGAAAACTTCGAAGGGAATGTTCAGGAAATCAATAAGCCAAGTTATACACTCAGGAATGCCTGAATAACATGGGTGTTAATCGGCAGTACAGTGGTTTCTCCACGGGATGTGGGGAGAGAACAGAGCTAAATGACAAGAAGTAAGAAAAAAACACCTAGTAACACATTCCAAAGAAGAATTAGAACAACCCAAAATGAAGCTCCATGATATTAAATATCTTCATTATCAACACTCTCCCTTTATATCTTTCATGTGAGAAACTTGCAATTGATAAAATGACATCAGAAAAACTGAAATGTTTTTAGAACATATTCAGGGTCCATGGTAAGCTCACCACTGACTGAAACCTTGAGCCTGTGAAAGCAAAATAAACATGCTGAGCAAGATTAAATCAGCACAGATTAAATGCTTTGGTCTTATCATATAGATATATACAGAAAACTGAAAAAATAAGGAATTAGAATATCCAAATGAGGCATATGTTGTCATTTTGCAAATCTGGAATCTTTTTTTTCTGAACCATTTTCTGCTCTTACTTCTCCTATTTGAAGATGATGCAATGAGAGAAATTCAATTATCCGAGAAGTGGTATAGAAAATATCTCAAAAATTTTTAACTTTCTGTGCATATAAATGCAATAATGTAATAGAAACAAAGATAGCCATAATGATTGATAGAAAGTCATATGGCAGGAGACACAAACTATAATAATACAGAGTTATAAAATGCTAGAAATGTTTTTTTCTGAGCTCCATGGCTTATTCAAAAGCATTGGGCAAACATATAGGTGGTTACAAATAAAAAGAAATATAGCAACAGTATCAATATAGTAATACAGAAGTGTAACTATTGAAAAGATAAGGTAAAAATGAGTTCCTTTGGAATTATTTTAGAATTTTGGTGCTGTTTTCATAAATCTTTAGAATGTACATTTTTGTCTTAGTTATTAAATAGATGAATTTGAAAGCAACTAGGGTTAATTGGCTCTTATACTTTCTCTTAGAAAACGTATGATAAATGTTACCAAAAATAATGGGAGAAGGGAAAAATATGAATGAACAGATTACATTAGTCCAGTGTTTCATACACACACGTGTGCATACATGTGGGTATATAAATGTGTGTGTGTGAGTGTGTGTATAAATGTTTGACAGAGAGAAAAAAAAAGAGAGAAATGTATTAATAATTTCACTATTGCTAATTTTTTGCTCTTATATCCCTCATCAATTATAGTTCTGGAAAGGCATTGTAATTAGATTTCTGCCTTATCATATTTTACAGCTACTCAACAAAAGGATATTCCACCATATTCCACTTATATCTTTTTTATGTGCCCACCTTGCATCTTTGTTCTCAGGGTTTCCTTCCTATACCAGCTAATCCCTCACCTTCAGGATAAAACACTAATACCTATGTTTATGCCTTCATGTCTATGATTCATGAGGAAAATTAATTGCTTGGTTGTTTCCATGTGATTATCCTATTAGCTATTTTCTCAATTTGTTATTTTAAAGAATAAGTTGTTTCATTGCTTTTAGCCTTTCACACATTTCCAATATGTTTACATATTAAAGTTTGGAATAAAAATATTCCTTCTAGATAGATTTGTTTTTATTTCCTTCTTGTCTTCTCATCTGTCTCCAGATATACTTCCCTGATTTCTCTGACTGCTTAAAAGGTTTCTTTTAATGGAGGTAAAGACCATGTAGTTCACATCTTTGGCTGTGATATAGTAGAGTTCTATTGAAAAGGTATGTACTTGAGAATTCAAGCATGTACAATAAAGGGTAGAGAAGTAAAATTTTAAAAACATAGATTTTTTTCAGTATTACAAAATCTTTTTGTTGAATTCACTTTTTAAATTTACATTTTAATTTTAGATCCAGGGGTTACATGTGCAGATATTTTTACAAGGATTTATTGCTTAATGCTAAGGTTTGGGCTTCTGTTGGCCCAGTCATTAAGATAGTGAACATCGTGCTCAACAGGAAGCTTTTCAGCTCTTGTACCCCTCCCTCCCTTCCTCCTTTTGGAGTTCTCAGTGTCCACTCTTCCCTTCTTTATGTCCATATGTAGCAAAAGTTTAGCTCTCAGTTATAAGTGAGAACATGCGATATTTGTTGTTTTTTTTTTTTTCTTTCTGCGTTAATTTGCTTAGGATAATGGCCTCTAGTTGCATCCATGTTGCTGCAAAGGACGTGATTTTGTTCTTTTTAATGAATGTGTAGCATTCCATGGTATATATGTACCACATTTCTTTATCCAATCCATTTTCAATGGGCACCTAGGTGATTTTCATGTCTTTGCTTATCAAGTAGTGCTGCTATGACCATGTGGGTATGTGTAACTTTTGGTAGAACAATTTTTTTTTTTTTTTGGTAAATACTCAGAAACAGGATTGCTGAGTCAATGGCAGTTTTATCTTTCAGAATATAGGTTTTAAAGTCAGAAAAGTAAAGCTCAGCTTTGCCATTCACAAGCTACATTATTTTGAGCAAGTAACTCAAACTTGGTCTATTTTGGTTTCTCAATATGAGATATAGCACATACCTCACAGGATTGTAGGGAGAATTAAGTAAAATAACAGATAATAAATGGGAGCTAGTATTATTATGTAATAAATATTGACTTCAAATTCTACCAGTACTTATTAAATTTAGTAGCATTTTCATTTGTAATATGGTTAAATTTTTTAAAAATAATGCAGAGGTGAAATTCATATACTATAAAAATGAACTATTTTAAAATGAACTCAGTGACACTTAATAATCACAATATGTAGTTGTGCAACCACCACCACTATCTAGTTCCAAAATATTTCCGTCGCTTCAAAGTAAAACTGCTTATCCATTAAGGATTTTCTCCCATGCACTCCTTCCCTACCCCCGGCAACCCCCAATCTGTGTTCTATCTGTATGGATTTATCTATTCCGCATATTTCATATAAATGTAATCATACAATATTTGAATTTTGTGTCTGGCTTCTTTTACTTAGAATAACCTTTTTAAGGTTTATACACATTGTAGCATGTATTAGTCAACCTTTGCTATGAGTAAAAAATATTCCAGTGTGTGTATACAGCATACTTCATTTACCCATTCATCCACTGGTGAATATTTGTGCTGTTAATACATTTTAAAAACATAGATTTACAGTGTTGATCCACAAACAACTAGAATCAAACTGGAGAGAATGAGATCTGTGTCTGTTTCTTTCTCTCCTATGTCCACTGATGGAAAAACGTGTCAGTAAATGGGCCAGATTTCTACCCCAGAGCCAAATATAGAAAGCTAGTGACTTTTCAATGGTGGGAGAAGGGTTATGCCATCTTGATAATTTATTTTTATTTTTATTTTTTTTGGTACAGATTCTCCCTCTGTCGCCCAGGCTGGAGTGCAGTGGTGCAATCTCAGCTCACTGCCACCTCCACCTCCCAGGTTCAAACGATTCTCCTGCCTCAGCTTCCTGAGCTGAGATTAGAGGTGCCAACTACCATGCCCAGCTAATTTTTGTATTTTTAGTAGAAATGGGTTTTCACCATGTTGGCCAGGCAGGTCTCGAACTCCTGACCTCAGGTGAACCACCTGCCTCGGCCTCCCAAAGTGCTGGGATTATAGGCATAAGCCACCGTACCCAGCCAGATTATTCTTATGTGGAGTATTTTTTTAACTTACTTATTTTTTTTCTGCTTATTATATATTCCTTTTCCATTCTTGTTCATCACCAGACTCTACTTTCTTCTTTCAGTTTATCTTCCCCACTTCAAGAAATATTGCTGTAGATAGAAGTCATCGTTGATCAGATTGTATGAGTCCCTCAATCGTGTCAGGCTTACAAAGAAGTTTGAGAATCACCATGAAACCTGTAATTTTACAATTTATCATTGAAAATATGAAAATCTTTTACTTTTGCAGAAATCTTTGTATTGATTTATCTACTTCAAATTTTGTTGGGTTTTGTAAAGCATTTCACTTTGAATGAGATTGGGACATAATTTCAATGATTTATTGTCAGTATGTAATCTGAAAACTATTATGAAAACCGATGTTATCAATCTTTGATACTTAATTGCTTCATGGGAAGTTGAATGGTAACAAAATTAAACAGAGTGAAATAAATGTTGCGAAAATGCTAAACCATATTTTGGGAAAAGAGTGGGAGTTTTTATTAAAATATGGGTATAACAGAGAAGCTGTCTAATCTACTGATTTATTGTGTTTGTGATATTTTTAGCTTATGCTGATAATACCAACATGAACAATGTTCAATAAAATTTAACAGATTTTGAATTTTATTCTAACTTCAAATTTTTCAATGATTTGAATTATTTGTAATAGAAAAAGTGTAATTTTCTTTAAAAATATTTGTCAAATATTTTAAAACCTTTTTCTTTTCAAATGTGAAAATTTCTTCAAAATATTTTGAAGATATAGCATCCAAGTAAATGATCTAGAAACGTTCTGATACAATATAGTCCCTACTATTTACAAACTACAGTATCTTTCTAAAAGCCAGATTTTTGGAATCAAGTTAAAGCACTTTTGAAGAAGAATTTTATTGTACCAAACACATTTGAAAGTAGTTGAAATAGTATGCTAGTCAAATAAAAAGGAACATATTTATCAAAAGGCAAAGTTTTTTATTTTAAATTTCAAATTGTTTTCAATCTCAGATTTGGTAAGAAACTTAGAGTCCTTTTCTATTTTTTCTGTAACCCTTAGTAACAGTCATATACAAGTGAATGAATTTAGTATAAATGATACTGAAAAGAGACATATTTTTTCTTTCTATTGATTTTCTATTAAATTAGGATTTATCAAGGGATATACTCTTAGCAAGAAATGTTATTAACAATCACTCCAATTTCTTCTGTAACATGCACTAGATTCTATATCGCTTTTTGCAATTATTTTTTTAAAACTTCCCACTCCCTCAAACTTCTGACAAAGCAGCCTCTGTTTCACAGAGAATGCAGAAACCACCAGAAGGCCAAATATCTCTACTGAAAAAGCAAACCCATTCTATTAATCTTATCACCATCTTTTCCGTCTCTGATAATAACATAAAGGTGCCTCTTTCCCACAAGTGTTTTGCAACCTAACCCCTCATATCTTCTCTCTTCACTATTGATTATCCCTTATCTCATCGTATTCAACCCACTTTTTCTTTCCGATGATCTTATAACATAATGAAATATTTCTCATTCAAGCATTTTTAAAGATATAAACAAAAGCATTAATAAAAACAATGAATACAATAGACCTTCCAGCTGCTTCTTGGTCTCATTTTTTTCATAGTCAAATTTTTATAAGAGAGACGTTGTCACCTATCACTGAATCATCAACCCTTCCGGTTTGATTTACATCTCTCACTTTATTATAATCTGACCTGTGAATACAATGTCACTAAGTCTAGTGGAAATCTTTTACCATTTATCTTACATGAACCTTTGGAAGCATTTGACATTTTTGCCCTTTGCCTCCATCTCTAAATGCTTTATTATCTTTGCTGATTTGATGTAACATAACATTTATTGTGTATTTCTTTCTATGCATTTTCTCTTCTCTTCTGCAGGCTCATTCTCCTCTACCAAGCCACTAAATATTAAAAGTTCTTTAATATTTTTATTTTATCTTCTCACTTTTTATTTTATCTGTTATACCTATATAAGTGTACTTCTGTGTATGGCTTAAATTTTCACCTTTTTTCAGGGGGATCACAACTTTTTATCTTCAGCTTATACCTCTCCTCTGAGCATCAGACCTATTTATCCAACTACCTACTTTGGAGTTCTACTGTATATCTTAAAAGAAATGCAAATCAAACTTTTCAAAACGGAATCTTATGTTTCTCCTACATCTTGATTCTGAGCACCATTCCATTGCAGACAACAGTAGCAACATCTATTTTGTTATACAAGCCAGAAATCATAGGGCTATCTTCAATACCGCTCTGTCCCTTTCTACCCTATGCATTATATCAAGTCTTACTGATTTTACCTCGTAAGAAGTAAGAAGCTCTAGAGTGAACCTGCTCCTCTATCTCTCCACTACCATAACTGTAGCCTAAATTATAAAAATTTATTGTATAAAGCACAGAAATAGTCTCCTAATTTAACTTTCTAGATAACCTCAGGCCACCCTTGAATCTCCCAGTGCTGATCATAATCTGGAATGTCGAAATCCCAAAGGAGCAAAATCCCTAATATTTAAAATTCCTAATGTAAAATATCCCAAAAATCACAATCCCAAACAGTTAAAATCCTATATTTCGAAATTCTGGAAGTTGAATTCTGAGAAAGGGATTAGTACGTTTTCAGTTGTAAGCAGGATAGTTACATCATGTTTGTTGCAACATGATAGGTTAGACTATTACCTTGTTGTTGCCTTTATTTGCATTTGGCAAAAAATCTAGATGCCTGGATTTGCCACACAATGCAACAATGACAAAAGCTTCAGTTTAAAAATATGGCATTTGTCTGAATTAGCATTCTTCCCTTTTAATGAAATTCCAATAGCTTTTAATGAACTAAAGTCACATTTGCCTGAAAAAAGTCAGCAAATCACTGACTAGCTTGCAAATAATTATTTGCACAATAGGATAAGAGAAGACATCTATGCACCAGTGTTACTGCTTGGTCACCAGTATTGTTTACACCAAATATGTGCTTGGTGTTTGAGTGCATGAAGAACGGATTTCCCAAAGCAACATACGAGCATGGCACAGAAGATTGGAAAGCTTATTTATTAGGAAATGTTCATGTCAGTGTATATAGAAATACAGAATAATTTTAAAAAGAGCAACACTGCACAGAAAATGTATGTGAATGTATTCTTCAAGGAAAGCCATGGAAAAGAAAAAAAAAAAGCAGCTATCATGGCTATGAAAGACTTCAAAATATAGTTAATGATTGTGAAAATTGGCCAGCCCATATGGACTAATTCTGGGGATTCCCTGCAATACCCTTTTTTTTGTGCGTGTATCAAATTTTCTTTTCTGTTTTTGGGCAAATTTTGTGGGTTTTTTCTTTCTTTTTTCTTTTTATAGTTTTCACCCACTATTTTAAAAGTCAGCATTATTTTACACAATTCACTATGCTACATATTTTATCTTTCCATCATTTCCAGTACTTTTAGAGTTGTAATTCTTTTCATGTGTTTTTTTGTGACTCTATGAAAGTGGCTTATCACAACTTGACTTTGTGTGTAAGCATTGTGCATGATGTAAAAAATGTTGAAACTTCCTTAGTAAATGGAAAGATGCCATTTTTGTACAACTGCATTTGTGAAAGACAAAATTTCTTAGAGGTTTGTCTCTTTGGGTAACTGCACATGTGATGGTGAGCTGTTGTGGTTTTTGATCAATTCTGTCAAAAGGCTTAAGTTGTCTATCACAGTATTTCAGATGACCATAGTCATAAACCTATGCACACAATGATCAACCATAGTGATATGTGTTTATATACTTTACTTTTCTTTTGGACATATTTCTTTTTGAATAGAATTTGTCTGCTCATAACTGTTATATTGATGTGGTTTTTGTTAGTATAGCTAGGTGTTTATGCTTGCAAACACACGTCTGCAAAAATTATTATTTTTGTAATTGTATTTTCAGGATTTTTATCTTTTAGAATTGTGATTTTGGAGATTTTAGACTTCAGAAATTTTGTTCTTTTGGGATTTCCACATTTAGGATTGTGGATCTCTATAGGGTTGACAGTGTTTTTTCAAAACTTAAAGCTGGTCATATTATCCACATGCTTAAAAGAATTCTAAACGTGTAATATAAAAAGCCACATATCTGATATGACTTTTTGTAAGCATCATCTTCCTACCTCTCTAATTTTAATTCACAGCTTGTTTCTTTCCTCTTCATATTTTGGTAAGTCTGGCTTATGTCTAGTTTCCAGAATGAGCTTATGTTCCTTTCTGACATGGACTGTTACATCTTACAGCTTTCCCAACCTCTGCTTTTATGTTACTTCCATCAATTCCTTGGATCGTAGCTTAGCTAATCATCTTCGGAGAGGGCCTTTCTTTTCTCACTAACTAGATCAGTTTTCTTTATCATAAGTTTGGAAAGTACTTAGCAACTTCCCTTCAAAGTGCCACATCTGAAGTTTCTAATTTAAATATTTGATTCTTCCATTAATGTTTTTCCTACTAAACTATAAATTTTATGAGACCTGCTCTTGTATTTCCTTGTGCTCATCATGAAAACTCCAGTACTTAGTATAGTGCCTAGCACTTGGCACTCAAGAAATATTCACTGCATAATGACATAAATAAATGAATTGTGTGTATTATACCACAGAAAATAAAAATTCTGAAACTGAGATGCTATCTTCATTATAATTATTAACATAAAATTAATTCAAGTTAAAATTAAGAACAATTACCAACTCTAAAAGTGATAGAGTATCACTACTTCATATTGCTCAGGCTATATCTGAAACAAGTATCATTTAGGTGTAATGTATTTAAAAAACGGTATGTGATGAAGACAAAGTGGGGAAACTTTCAAGAAAGATGTTGAAAATGATTAATGAGTTACAGGGATGGATTCATGTGGGAAGAATAATAATGATGAGCTAGCTCATCATTGCATCTTAAATAGCATTCTGTATAGACCCTGATATAGCTTGGTTTGAACATCATTCATCTTCATCTCTACATTTTAATCTGTGGTATATTTATCAAATTAAATTATTCTTTTCAAAATAAAATTATATTTTAAGAGCATGGTTCAGAGGTGGTTTAAAGGAAAGGCGATAATCATCTACAATTATTGAAGGCATGCAAACACTAGTTGAGGATAGAAAGTGTTTCATAGAAAGATTAGTTCCAGAGTGAAATTAGGCTTGAAAATTTTCAATCAGGCATAAAATTCCAGTTCCAAACAACTATTCATTTTCCAAGATGAGCGCATTCTCATAATATCTATTATGCATCAATTTAAATAAATAGACTGAAGTGCTGTTAAGGGTGGGACCTAAAACTCAGAAAATAAATAAATTAATAAATAAAATAAAACAAATAATGTAAATATAGTGCTGTTCATAAACGTTTACTTTCAAGCATCATTTCCTATAAACTTGTGCTCAGTAGAAGTATTAACTCTATTTCAAATTATTAAGTTTGATTCCATCTTATAAACTTCCTTACATTTGAAACTTGGAGGCATCTAATGACAAAAATAAAAGTTACTTATTTTCTTAAAGCAAAGGAAAATACAACAAAACTGTATTCAATAGGAGAAATGTGTGACTTAGGATGCTGACACAAATGTACCAATATTTCTTTAACTTTTTATATGTGAATTTTATGTTTATCAATATTTGAATATTCTTGACTCCTGTGCTTATATATTCTTTATCTCTTTTACCATATTCAACTCAAAATGTCATCCTTTCCCATGTGTAATGGCAAGAATGGACTCACACTACAACACATAAATGAACAAACATTCCATGGGGAGAAATTAATTTTCTTGCATTCTTCTTGGACACTAGACTATAACTCTCAAACTGGTAGCCAATTGTGGCCATGTGACTAAGCTCACATCAGTAGAACGTGAGAGAGATATTTGCAACTTTCACTACACTATTCTCTTCTTTCTTTCTTTCTCTCTCTTCTTTCTTCCTTTCTTTCTTTCTTTCTTTCTTTCTTTCTTTCTTGCTTGCTTGCTTGCTTGCTTGCTTGCTTGCTTTCTTGCTTTCTTTCTCTCTCTCTCTTTCTTTCTCTTTCTTCTTTTTTTTTTTTTTTTTTGTCTTGTCCTTTCACCCAGGTAGGAGTGCAGTAGAGCAATCATGGCTCATTGCAGCCTCAACCTGCTGGGTGCAATCCTCCCACCTTATTTTTTAAAAAAATTTTTTTGAAGAAATGAGTTCTCAGCATGTTGCGCAGACTGTTCTCAAACTCCTGGGCTCAAGCAATCCTCCCACCTTGGTCTCCCATAGTGCTGGGATTACAGACATGAGCCACCTCGCCTCTTCTACATTTTAAGAGGAAATCTAGGGCTCTTTCCTTTTTTCCACAGGCAAGAATGATAGCAAACCAAAAGGTCTTGGAATTCCTCTGTGAATATGTCAGACCTGCCCTCCTGGACCCTAAATATCCCATGGAGCAGAGTTTCCAATGACTTTGGATACTTACTTCTTAATGTTCCCTCACTGAAAAATGAGTTAGGTAATTTTGAAGGCAATTTAGCCTTTTAGTCTAATGAATACAAATATAAGTAGAAGAAACCAAAAATGTTTGAGATCCTATTTATTGTGTATCAACAGTTATAATCTAACAAAACTAAATTACATCAAAAGGATAGTTGCATTTTGAGCTTGACTTTAGTAGCATGAGTTTGTGAAAAGATCATGACGTTACTGGGTAGTCTGTGGTTTTGCTGATATTTCCAAACTCTACACCAGAATGATGTCCTCTGTGGTTTTAGAATTAAATATTTGATGATGAAGTAAAGATGTCACTTGAGACTTGAAGTTTCCATTTAGAGCTGAGCTCTTGAGGCAGGTATCCACAGATTGTCTAAGGATGACATCAGTTGAGTTTTGTGGTAAGAACTCCCTAATCTTATGTCAATATAAATTAATTCCCCAAAAATAGTACTGGGTTTAAGATCAAGAACATACAAAACAGCAATTTACAAGCCCATGTCTCACTTGGAGCTATTACATTGCCCACCTTAGTAACTTCATCAGAGGTTTACTATTTCCATTTAACTCTCATTTTATCTTGAAGGAGAGCGATGTTAAGTGTTTCTTTTTTTTTTTTTTTTTTGGGTCTGTGTTGAATGCTTCCTTGGTGCCATTTTGTGGCATTTGCATGCCTCCCTGACATTATCAAATGGATTGACATTTTAAATATTTGCAGTGCTCAGTGGGTACTAATTCAGCAAAGGTGAACCACAAGCTTCTTTCACGGTGACACAGCAAATGATGTGTGTCTGTTTAATCACAGCAGTTGAAATGAGATCAAAAGACACTGTGCTGTTAAACTTCTAAAACTGCTGTCACAGCAGACACACCTGGAGGAATCCTTGAAGGAAAAAGCTAAGTAGTGAAGAACCTACTTAGGCCACGGGCTTATCTGAACCTATTAACCCAGCTCTGTGGGAAAGTCTTTCCCAGTATATAATGTTTCCATTTTTCTAGTAAATTCTTTCTAGTAAAAGCTTAATCATTTGTGGGCCTTCCAGCAATTTTTGATTTTCTTTATATTCTAAATTGAAGTTGTACCTTTTTCATTTTGTCAGAGTTGAGAATACAAATATTTTAAAAAGATAAAGAATATAAGTCATTTTATACATTTACTGTCACACATTTTTAGGAATTGGTCCCAAAGGAATTTTAGTGAGTAGGAAATTGTACTAATAACTTTTTGGCTGTTGGGACTTCACAGTTTATGTGTAATTCACAGTCTACAATGACAAATATTAAAACATCAGGGAATGGAAAGACTAAAATTTTATCCTAAACAATTTTTTCCTACAATGAATGACTTTTCTATGTAATCCCCAGCATTTTTAAGTAGTTCATCAAATAACCATTTGTATATTAAATTGACATGAATATCTTTAGCCCTTGGCTTCCCACAAGTAAAAAAGGGTTTGTGTTAAGGTTTTTACACAAATTCTCCTTGTTTACATCAGACACATGTATAACTGCAGAAGCACAGCGTTGCTTCCTCAAGACTTCCTCAAGAGTGTTACACTATCAGAATCAAATATATGCAACTGTGTCAAATATATCAGTAAAGGCCAGTTTCTTGTTCTTCAACTTGCTGTGTGTTTAGAATATTTTTAAGGGATCAGGGAGACATGAAGCTTAAAAATTTGGTTGAGAATAAACTGAGGAAGTCAATATAAATTTCAGTTTAAGTGCTTAAAAGTTAATTAGTATGACAGTGGGGCATCATAAAATATATTGGAAGACAATTCAGTTGCTTTGTTATACAATTTGTTCCATTTGCTTGGTATCCTAATATAATATTCTTAGATGGCAAGTACTTTATTGAGATCTCTTTGAATAACTTATTTCTAGCTGAGAAGAAGAATTACCAGTATATCAAAAACAACTATGGAGACTATGAAAAGGAAACAAGTAATTATTGCTATGGCATTTTCACAAATTCTTTTCTCCAAGCTCCTTGAAAACTGACTTCCCATCCAGTTGTCATCACCATTTCCACACTAGGTTTCTATCAAACAGCACTGAGGCTTTTGTAAGCAGATTCAAAGAGTGTATAGTAGAGAATAGATCCTAAGGGGTAGGAGGAGCATGAGAAATATTTAGAGTAAGAGATTGTCTCTGTATTCCTGGAGGTGAAAGAAAATCCTTAAGCTGCACATGTTATAATAGAGGAAATACTTATTCCTATTGAGCATGCATGATAGGCATGACATTATCTAGGTGTTTTGGACACTTCAGTGAATAAAACAAAGCTCTATACCATTATGGAACTTTTATTCTAGCAGAAGAAGACAGATAATAGACATGATAAATAAGTAAATTGTGTAGTTTGTTAGAAGTTGAAAGTTTCCATGATAAAATGATAAGATTGATGAAGAGTATAGGCATGGTTGGTTATGGGGGACTTATTATACATTTATACACAGTTGTAAGGAATTAACTTTATTGAGAAGTTGAGATTTGCACAAAGACTTGTTAACCAATGTCATTAGAGAAGATCTTTAAGAGAGAAGAGATGAAACAGCTAGAGTGTGAACAGCACATGGACAACAAAGGTGAAGAGGAAAGGAAGCTATCTTAAGAAGTATTGCAGAGACTTTTATCCCCTTCTCAAGATTTGTGAAATAATAGTAATAAGACTGAGTAATTTGAAATTATGTTCTATTGCTTTATTTTTCTACCTGGACACCTCCAAGACAAAGTCCCATGACTCATAAATTTACAAATCTTAGAACAATGTGAATAATAATAATAAAATCCCTACAATGTTCCAGGTCATGTTTAAGGTACTCACTCACTATTAATTCATGTAATTATATCAACATATGAGGTAGTCACTTTTTTGTACATTTTACAGATGAGAAAACTGACATACATAGTCACTTTTTTGTACATTTTACAGATGAGGTTAGGTAATAGCAACAGGATAGCCTGGATGTATGTGTGAGCAGGATGCCTCTAGTTCAATGCCTGTACCCATCTGGTTGAAGTGTAACTCCAATAACTGGCAATGCTTCCCTACTTCTAGATCTATTTGATGAAACAAGATACTTTGTTGTTTCCCATAAAACACAGACCAGTTGGAATAGCTCCTTGACTCTTTCTCAGCTTTGGTCGTTAATTCCAAAGTAGTCATAAATTCCAAACTACAAAATAGTGATACAGCTAGTTCAGGTGTTATTGACACAGAAGGAATTGATTCTCAAGACTATCAGTATTACTTAGATTTTGCTTTCCTCTTATGTTATTGTGTGTATTCTTTTATAAATTTGGTTTTAAATATTCCCTTGTGTTTTTCTCCCATTTTACCTCCCTCCAATTTGCTCTTATTGCCACTCTACCTCACGCAAATCTGTTCTATCCCGCCTTCCAAACATGAAGACAATAGTATCACATAGGATTATATGAGCAGAGACACAGTGGCTCATTGAGTATTGACTACTTTATGTTGGGGACCAGATGGAAAGACATCCATGGAAGTAGCATTGATTGATTATCCATTCTGAGACAGGTGCACCCTTCTCCTGTGTCCATAGGATCTCACTTCCACTGCATCTTCAACTTCTTCTCTCAAGCCAAGGGTCATCTTCTTGCTCCCTGCTCTTTTTCCCCTTAGGCTATTGCTTCCCTAGCATCCTTGTCAAGAGGGGGCTGGTCCTTTCCTCTACCTCTGGAATCTCCTCTTCTGGTGATGAGGAATGTCCTCATTGCCTCTTCTGGAAATTTCTAATTCTGTCATTCCTAAAATTCTCAGTTTCAAAAGTTCTGTCATATGATTCTACAACCAACTACCCTTACATCTGTAGCACGTGGGTTCCTCCTTGCTGCTTTTTGAATATTTTAATCCCTTGTTCATTTTCAAGCCTCTTTGACATGTCTATTTTTATTCTGATGACTTTTATGTACACAGGACTTACTTACCAAAACAACTCAAATTCTTGACCTTATATTTCAATACTTTATCTATCACTCCAGGTCAGCTACTTACTGACTAAGCCTTGAGATTATCAATAACTGTAACCCTTTCATAATCTTAATTTCAAGACTTCCACTTTTTGACCACCATCTCATTTCTCTCTAGTTTTCCCCTTTACTAGCCTGGCACCAGCAATCATTCTATCCTAATAATTTTACAATGTGTTGTTTCTGCCATTTTTCAGACTCCTGCTCCTTACATACATCCTCTTTTCTCATCTTACTCAGCTGAAATTGCATGTGCCATCATGATCACTCCCTAATCTTCACCTTCTCTTAATTTCTTCACTTTGTTGTACTCAGTTGTCAAAAAATGAATAAAAGTAAAAATATGTACCCTAGATAATTTGAACTCTATCTACTCTATATTTTACATAAATAGAGTTGAGTGTAGCAAACCCAAAAAATCTTGCTGATTAATCTCACTTAAAATTAATGGCCACGAACATTAATTGGGGTGGTCAGAGCTGTCTAGAAACAAATGCCTTCATTTCCCTAGTATATACACATTTGTATTCTAGATGACCATTCCATACCATCTCCTCTTTCCTAAACTCTACAGTACCTCCTCCAATTCTTCACTTCAGCTGATAAATGACCATTCCATACCATCTCCTCTTTCCTAAACTCTACAGTACCTCCTCCAATTCTTCACTTCAGCTGATAATCTTGCTCTTATTTAACTGACAAAGGAGAAACAATAAAAGTTGCTATACTGAAGAGCATCCCCAAGCTGCTGTCTCACTTATCTGCTCTCCACTTCAGCAAAGCTTAGTGAAAGAACTCTTTATCCTTGTGTTTCAAAACCATCTCCTCCATTTGTTTTTCCTAAATCTACTCTAGATAGGCCCTAATCCACATTACTAGATGTACTCCAATCAGAGTCAACAATGATATCCATTTTGCTAAATTATATGGTCAGTTCTCAATCTTTTCTTATTGGAGTAAATCAACACTATCTGTATTGCTAAAGAATATTTTCACATTGCTTTTGTCATACCACACTCTCTTGTCCTTCCCATAAGTTTTTACATATAAGTTCTATCAAACCTTCACAGGACAGATGACATGAATGCATGTACACTGTCCTAAAAAATAAAAAAGAAGGGCTAAATCTTTGCAATGTACTTTAGGAAACTAATATTACTTTAATTTTAAAACTGGGTAAAGGCTATACCAGTAAAATTATAGGCAATCTCACATAAAAAAATAGGTCTATACATGCTAAAGATAATAATAGTAACTTAATCCAATGCACAAATATATTTATGTATATAACTTATATATTAATATATATTATACATTATTATATATGATGTTATATATATATCATATATAATAACCAAGTAAAATTTATCACAGAATTTGTAAAATATTTTTATATTGTAAAATGTATTCATAAAACATACTATTTCAACAGATTGATAGAGAAAAAATGTATCCTCATTTCTGTAGTTGCAGAAAAATGTTGATGCAATTTAGCAATCATTCGAGTTTTTAATTCAACAAAACTCTTACTTAACACAAAGAGGTATTGTTCAGAAAATCAGAGTAACATTAGACTTCAGAATGAAATATTAAAGCATTCCTTTTATAATCAGAAAAAAGATGAAAATAACTACTATCACTATGTTTATTTCAATTACACATTGTACTTGAGGCTCTGCTCAACACATGGAGAAAAGAAAAGCAGCTAAAATTTAATAAGGACTAGAGTGGGAGAAATAACATACATATGATTTGTATGTAATATGATTATCTATAAAAATCAAGGAGCAAACCAAACTCATAATTTGCCAAAAGCAAGTTCATGTTCAAAATTAAGGATTTTCTTACACACAAGAAAGTACAATCAGTATATTAAAATGTAATTAAGAAAAAAATTACCTTATTTACAACAAAAACAAAAACCATAAAGTGTATATATAAATTGACAAATAACCAAACCATCTTAAATTGTGCATTATATATAAAGACTTTTACAGGAAAAACAAGAAAATGTAGAAAAAGACCTAATTAAAAGGTGTATATAGAGGGAGTCAATAGCTTAATGATGGCTATTTGTTCCCAGCTCACCTTATGAATTCAATGCAATTCCATTCAAAATTTTAATGGCTTTTTTACAGAACTTCACAAGCTGATCTGAAAATCTTAATAAAAAGTTAATAAGTGATCAATAACTAAGTCAGTTTTTAAAAAAGATAATAAGTTTGCCATTTATCAAGATTTTATATAAATCTGTATTAATAAAAACAGTATGATACCAGCACAGAGACAGTCAATGAACCAATGTCATAATGTAACAGGAAAAAGGGATGAAATTGGATTTGCCTGTCACACTTTATATGTTAGTAATTTGCAGATGGATTAAAGACTTAAACATAAAGATTATAATTGTGTAATTTTAAAAATAAAATAGAGGAGAATATCTTTATATAGTGACAGTAGGAAAGATTTTGTAGATGAGACATAAAATGTACTACCAAGAATGAAAAACTGGACAAAATTGACTTCATTTAACCATATGTTTAACAAACATACCACATTTAAGGTTAATAGACAAACTTACACATGCAGAGAAGATATTTGCAAATTATATAACCAGTTAAGGACTAGTTTCTGGAATATATGAATATGTCTACAAACCAGGAATTAAAGAGAAAAATAAAATGAGAAATGAGTGAAGAGAATGAACAGTCAGTGCATCGAATAAAGAATCTGAATGTTCAATCAACATATACAAATGTTCAACTTTAAAAGTACGAAAGGGGTTATAAATTTAAAAAAAAACCAAATGCCATATCATACTCATTAGTTTGAAATGTTATGTCTGATGTCACCAAATATTGAAAACAACAGGGAGGAAATGGAAAAATATTACTAATATAATTACAATAATAATGTAAACTATTTAGAGAACCATGTAAAAATATTTTAATAGAATGAAAGAATGCATATCCTATGACCAACTTTCTAGGTATCAATAATAGAAAAATAGTCACAAATATTCACCAGGACACTTACAAAGCATATTTTTTACAGAACTTTGGTAATGGTGAAAGTTTACACACAAACCAAGTTAGTTTTGGGGGCACTGGTAGACAAACAAAAATGTTATATTTATCTAAATTTGTACTAAAATTTCTTTTATAATGAACCAGAACAGAATTATTAAAATGAAAATAAAAAACAGTGTTCTATTTCTTAAGATGATTGATGAGTATGCATTTGTCCATTTCATATTTTTAAAATGTATACATATGTAGATAAGGCAAGTTTGAAAAGGATTTGAGACTGGTAATAATCAAAGCAGTAGTTACTGCTGGGGTTGGGGGTATGAACTTACTTGGAGGGAGTACAAAAGAGCCTTCTGAGATGTTAGACATTGTTTTAAAAATTTTAATCTGGAGGCTAGCCCACAGGGGTGTGGAGGGTGTGTTTATGTGTGTGAATTTTGAGGTAATTTTGTGCATCTGAATGAGAGTACGAGTACTGAAAGTCTTCAACATTCTGGAGAGGGGAACACAAGAGAGAAGTCAGACCAGCCACATCCCACCATTTTGCTCTGCTCATTCCTACCCTGTTTCTGTTGATGGTCATTGCCTTCTTGAGGGCCCCTACATGTATGGGTTTCTTAGAAAAGCTTTCTATATCAGCTTCTGCAATTATTCTTTTTATAAAAATATGATCTCTTTCCTAAGTGTCTGCCATGTTGCAGATTTCTACTGCCAACTGCTAAGCATGTCTCTATGCATCCTCTGCTGGGTCTTTATAGCTCAGATAATCTAACTAATAAACATTTTTAGAATGGATTTTCTTACCTGAAAACATGTTCTTTCCAGAAGTGTATAAAAAGGGCATATAGGTTTACCACCCATATAGTTGAATGTCTTTTCTACATTCCTGTCTAGTGGGTTAGGTGTGCCATTTTGTGTATTTTAGAGAGGGATAACTTTGCATCTCTTAAATGAAAGCATCTTTAGATCTAGGGGTTAGAATATTCTTTATGTTAGAGTCAAAAATATAATCTCAGATTCCTCAGAGCCACATGATACCATGTATATTTTCAGAATACCTAACATATGTTAAGTTCAACAAATTCAGCTGAGCATTTACTAAATGACTATCGTTTAAAAGAAGCACTTTGTTGAATGCTAGATCCACATTTTGTTTCTACATAATAAAATACCTAAATAAAATAGACTAAAATAATCTGAATCAAATAGACAAAAATGTAAATGCTAATAAAAGTACAAAAGCAACTTTGAGTTAAATTATAATTTTACTGTGAGGCATTCAAACCCGCCTGGGCAACATGGCAAGACCCTGTTGCTACAAAATAAAATAAATATATAAAAAAGAAAGAACATTATAAGTTTGGTGAAATGCAGTATACCCTGTTTGAACAAAGGTAAGACTGCAACATGCAAAGCAATTCTGTTGTCGTTCAGGCTGGCTACAGCAATTGATATATGTTTTTTTCTTGATATATTAGCTTTCAGAAGCTTTTTTAACACAGAAATATTGTCTTCTGCATGATGAAAAAGAGAAAAATAGGTGAAAACATGTTAGAGTAAAATGGAAACCCAAGTTTATCAGACTTAAGAAATTTATTGACAGTCACAAAGAATCAATAAAATGAAAGACTCATTTGAAGAGAGGAAGAAGATTTTGAGAGAAAAAAATATTCTTCTTGCTTGATTTAAAATACTTTCTTAAGAAGGCCATCACAAAGTATGTAGATTATATTAGATTTTTCTTCTTGCTATGCTATTTTTAAATTATGGAATATGATTCTTCAGTGGAAAAATAAAAGGAATTTAGATACAAATGGATAGGCATTGTGAATATGTTCTAAGTAGTGAAAGCCTAGTAATTATACATTCAGAAATGTAATAGGAAAAATTATGTTATAATTATATTATTATATATGCAAAAAATAACATAATACACAATATTATTTTCCTTAAATTTCCATGTCCTCCACTTTATGTCAGTTTCAGAAAATGATATAGTATCAGGGCTGAGAAGACTTCATAAATGAAATTTCCCACGGGACCACTGGAAAATGGAACTTCATCTTTTCAATCTTTGTATTTCTATAGAACTTGATGTTAACTTAAATTTAACTATAATACCTAAAATGTGCTGGTTGCTTCTATTTTGTAGAATAGTGTTTAAAGAAAGAATAAAATAGTAAGATTTGATAACTTGTATTCATTTTCCTGTACCTTTTTTATCTAATGAAATTCTTTGTGATACTAAGATCAGATAGTATCTCAGTCTCTAACTATTGTACAGTTAGAGATACTGAGATCATAGTTAGAGATACTATATGATATTAATCTCAATATCATATATATATAATTTACCTATATTGAAATTGTGCTGTTAGAACCTACAATAACTTAGGCACTTTTCTGAGCTGTTTCATTGATTTCAGAGAAGGGTAACTAACTCTGCACTTCCCAAACCAGGACATCTTCAGATCTAAGTATATTCTTCTTCATGTTAGTGCCCCAAACAGTAATCAACCAAGTTTCATTCTATTCTCTACACCCTATCAACAAATTATTTCCTTATCCTTGAGTTTTATATCCAGTATACACAATAAACTATACTTAACATACCAACCTGTGGTAGTCAGCATATTCCCTCTGTTGCTATTGTAAATGTAATATGGCTCTTCTAGCTACAGACAAAAACATGGGTACAGTAGAGTTTGCTTTTATTTCCTGAGATAACATTTATAGTTTCCTTTGAGCTGCAACTAGTGAAAAGCCATTATTTTAAAGATTTCTAATGTTTCAGTGTCTTTGTTCATAAAACTAATTTATCTTTTTCATTATCTCTTCACATTTTTCAGTTAATAATCAATGATATAATTTGCTTGTAACTGAATTATATATATATGTATATGTTTGCAAGGAAATATATATATATATTTCTAAGGATATATATATTTGTAAGGAAATATATTTGTGTATATGTAAGGAAATATGTATATATTTACAAGTATATTTATTTGTAAAGAAATATATATATATATATATTTGTGTATTAGTCTGTTTTCACACTGCTATAAATATACTACTGAGCCTGGGTAATTTATAAAAAAAGAGGTTGAATTTACTCACAGTTCCTCATGACTGGGGAGACCTTAGGAAACTTACAGTCATGGCAGAAGGGGAAGTAGGTACCTTCTTCATAAGGCATCAGGAAACAGAGCATGTGAAGGAAGCAGAGGGAGAAGAGGCTTTTATAAAACCATCAGATCTCATGAGAACTTACTATCACTAGAACAGCATGGATGAAACAACCTCCAGGATCAATCACCTCTCCCAGGTCTCTCCCTCTGTAATCCCCTAGGGATTACAGTTCAAGACGAGATTTTGGTGGGAACACAAAGCTTAACTGTCATTCCATCCCTGACCCCTCCCAAATCTCATGTCCCTTTCACATTTCAAAACCAATCATGCCTTCCCAATAGTCCCCCAAAGTCTTAACTTGTGATGGTTAATACTGAGTGTCAACTTGATTGGATTGAAGGATGCAAAGTATTGTTCCTGGGTGTGTCTGTGACAGTGTTGCCAAAGGAGATTAACATTGGAATCAGTGAGCTGGGAGAGGCCGACCCACCCTCAATCTGGATAGGCACCATTTAATCAGCTGCCAGCACGGCTAAGATAAAAAGCAGGCAGAGGAAGGTGGAAGGACTAGACTGGCTGAGTCTTCCGGACTTCATCTTTCTCCCATGCTGGATGCTTCCTGCCCTCGAACATCAGACTCCAAGTTATTCAGCTTTTGGAATCTTGGACCTACCCTAGTGGTTTGCTAGGGTTCTCAGGTTTTTGGCCACAGACTGCAGGCTGCATTCTCAGCTTCTCTACTTTTGAGGTTTTGGGATTCAGACTGGCTTCCTTGCTCATGAGCTTGCGGATAGATAGCCTATTGTAGGATTTCACCTTGTGATTGTGTGAGTCAATACTCCTTAATAAACTCCCTTTCATATATACATTCATCCTATTAGTCCTGTCCTCCGAGAAAAGCCTGACTAATACATACTAATTCCAGCATTAACCCAAAAGTCCAAGTTCAAAGTCTCATCTGAGACGAAGTAAGTACCTTCTGTATAGGAACCTGTAAAATCAAAAGCAAGTTAGTTACTTCCAAGATACAATGGGGGTACAGGCATTGGTAAATGTTCCCATTCCAAATGAGAGAAATTGGCCAAAACAAAGGGGCTACAGGCCCCACGCAAATCTGAAATCCAGTGGGGCAGTCATTAAACCTTAAAGTTCCAAAATGATCTTTTTCGACTCCATATCTCACATCCAGGGCATGCTGATGCAAAGGATGGGCTCTCAAGGCCTTGAGCAGCTCTGACCTTGTGGCTTTGCAGGGTTCAGCCCCTCTGGCTGCTCTAACAGCATGGCGTTGAGTGCCTGTGGCTTTTCTAAGTACACAGTACAAGCTGTTGGTGGATCTACCATTCTGCGTTCTGGAGGACGGTGGCCCTCTTCTCAGAGAACAACTAGGCAGTGCCCTAGTGGGAACTTTGTGGGGGCTCCAACTCCACATTTCCCCTTTGTATTGCCCTAGCAGAGGTTCTCCATGAGGTCAGAGCCCTGCAGCAGGCTTCTGCCAGGACATCCATGTGTTTCCATACATCCTCTGAAATCTAGGAGGAGGTTTCCAAATCTCAATTGTTGACTTCTGTGCACTTGCAGGCCCAACACCATGTGGAAGCTGCCAAGGCTTGCAGTTTCCACCTTCTGAAGCAATGGCCTGAGCTATATCTTGGGCCATTTTAGCCATGGCTGAAGCTGGAGTGGCTGAGACACAAGGCACCAAGTCCTGAGGCTGCACACAGCAGGAGGTTAAGTAGGCCAGGTACAGTGGCTCACACCTATAATTCCAAAGCTTTGGGAGGTCAAAATGGGAGGATAGCTTGAGGCCAGGAATTGAGACTAGCCTGGGTAACATAGCAAAACCCAGTCTCTACAAAAAAAAATATTAAAAAATTAGCCAGGCATGGTCACATGCACCTGAGTCCTAGATACTTGGGAGGCTGATGCAAGAGGGTTGCTCAGCCCCAAGGGTTGAAGATTACAGTGAGCTATGGTTATATAACTGCACTCTAGCTTGGGCAATAGGGCAAGACCCTGTATCTAAAGAAGTAAACAAATGAAAAACAAAATAAAATTAAGTTAAATGTATTTATCTCATGAAGTTATTTAAGAAATTCTAATTCTTTATTTCTTTTAGGAAAAATGCATATACACATATGTTCAGAACAATTTTAATATATTATTACTATTATATAAAAATAATTTTTTTTGAACAGAATACATCTAAAATATTATGCATTTAGCATGGTTCCAGAAGTCATCATTTAAATCTGTCAGCATTCTTAACTGAAATAATATTTCATACAAATATTTGCAGTGAAAACAACTTGTCATTAAAAAATGCAAGAAACATAAGATAAACTATCAGTAATAAAAGAGAGGCTCTATAGAATGTAGTATCATTCAAACTTGCTTCTCAGAGTCTGAATTGAAAAGGGAATTAGTTAAAATCATGAGGACAAAAAGATTGGCATGAAAAAATAAAAAATACATCTCATTTTAGCTTTATCTATTCAAATTGCTCATGAGAGATTTGAATAAGCTCTTAGGTAAAATGCAGCATAATTTTCACTAACTGTTGTATCCAGTATTATTGTCAGACATATGGGCCTCTAAAAAGTTTCTTCCAATAATATCTGGACTTCCCAGGAATTGTCTTTCCTGTGGTCATACACAAAACCTGTAATTTCCTCTGTCATCCATCAAATGTACTATTTTTTCTCTATGTCTTTTATTTTACGAATTCAGTTTTACAACTTTCTTTATAGTAAGTGCAGAAGAAAACCTACTGTTTAGTTCTACCATATCACAACTGTTATTAAAATGTAAGTATCATTTTTCTTTTTCCTGAGACATTGTCTCCCTGTGTCACCCAGGCTGGAGTGCAGTGGCCTGATCTTGGCTTACTGCACCGTCGACCTCACCCTCCCAGGCTCAAGTCGTCCTCCCACCTTAGCCTCACAAGTAGCTGGGACTACAGGCGCATGTCACCATGCTGGGATAATATTTGTATATTTTGGAAAGACAGGGTTTGCCATGTTGCCCAGGCTGGTCTCCAACTCCTGGACTCATCAAGCAATCCGCCCTCCTCAGTCTCCCAAAGTGCTGGGATTACAGATGTCAGCCACTGTGCCAGGTCTCTTTTTGTTTATTTTATTTCTGAGACTTCATGGCTCTCTGTAGACTTAGATAGGAGTGTGTGGTGAGTTGGGCCTGGAGATCATTTTGATGTCCTTTTCTGCCCACAATAACTGCCCTTCATCTGGCTTCCTTTAGAAAGGACAGTTTCCAAGGGGGTCCCTGTCAGTCATGCATATGCCTGCTGGAGGAAGTACTCCACTAGTTCACAGCGCTGCGAACTAAAACAAAGGACTGTAACCGAGCAGAGGCTCAATAATATCAGCTCAACCACTATTAAGTAGGGTATAAATATGTCCTAGATGCCTTTGCTTTTTCAGTTAATCTCATCATCATCCACGTAACTCTTTACCCTCAAGTAAACTAAGGCTTAGAAAAGTCTTGCTCAAAGTCTCATAAAAATAAATTGTGGGAAAGTGATTAGAGCCCAGATTCGTTTCCAAAGCTCATGTTCCTTCAGCTATAACAAATTGCTTCCAGATGTGCAATATTTTTGTTTTTTTGGAATTGTAGGCCTCTATTGGAAAAAATTATTTTCGTATCAGGTAAATTCTACAAATTAGGCTTCTTTAATCAAAGTAGAAACATAGCTAATTTGGTTTCTTTTCTTTTCTTTTCTTTTTTAACATAACTAGGACAAGTAGATCGCTGAGCTAAAACCTGCTTCAAAGATTGGTTTGGCACTGCTCAGGAGGCAGGTGACTGGCTATTGTTTTTATAGCATGTGGTAGCTTCTTTCTTTTGTGATAAAATGAGTGTGTTAAATTCATTAATTGACTGAAATCAATAGATTAGAACATGAACAGTCAAAAACAGAAAAATTCCTTTTGTCGTTTCTTTGTTTCTCACATTTAACTTAAAATTCTATCAGGTTTATTGAACTGAATCAACCCCATAGGGTACAATAAGAAAATAGTTTTATTTTTCTCGACAACTGCCTTTACCAGTAGTTTGGGAAATTTCCCTTTCCTACTCTTTTTTGTTTGTTTGTTTGTTTTGAGACAGAGTCACCCAGGCTGGAGTGCAGTGGCACGATCTCGGCTCACTGCATGCATCCTCCGTCTCCCAGCTTCAAGTAATTCTCCTGCCTCAGCATCCCCAGTAGCTGGGATTACAGGCATGCACACACATGCCAAGCTAATTTTCTTGTATTTTAGTAGAGATGGGGTTTCACCATGTTGGCCAGGCTGGTCTCTAACTCCCCACTTCAAATGATCTGCTTGCCTTGGCCTCCCAAAAGGCTGGAATTACAAGTGTGAGCCACCGCACCAGGCCCCCTTTCCTACTCCTAATGACAACTCATGGAGAGCCATAATTTTCTGTTTACTTTCACATAAAAAAAAAACTAAAAAATTATCCAGTCCTGTCCAGTTATATTTTCTCATCGCATCTTCCTCTCTCCCACAACTTCTCTTTCTCCTCACATCATGCTTTACCCTTTCTCTGAGGGCCTGCACATGCTTTGCTGTGGCTCCAGGAGGCTGCACGTGCCTTGTCGAGGTTCCAGGGCCCTGCACTGGGAAAGCACATATGCCTGATTCCACTCTTCACTGTGCTGTGATGGAGAGAAGGAACTGGGGAGACAGCAGTGGTTGTGTGATTCCAGCTACCTTTTGTAGATGGAGAGACACTACTAATTCCACTGTAGCAGGGTCTGTTTTGTTTTGTTCCTAGTAGCTTCAGTTGGTGTGATGGTTTCCATGTAGATGGCATGGCTGGGTTTCCTGTGGGCAGTGTTTTCCTTTATTGCAGGCTCCAGCATCATAAAGGACTTCCTTAGGCAGAGTCACATTGCCATCCTCAGTCCCTGCGAGTAGACCTTGCTCTTAGCTCCAATTCGGGGTGAGGAAAATCTCTCTCGTTGGCAGCCACCTATGCAACCTTTTCTTAGGCCTATTCTTTGACCTTTATGTTCCCTCAGATGGAACCACAGAAACCATCACTCTGCTTTCCAGCTTTCCAAAAACCATTTAAAACTGGGGAAGCTAAGGGATTTTCATTCTTCTAGATCCTACTTGTCCTGGTAATGTTAGCTTCTTTAGCAAGCTTCCCACTGCCAGAATTTTGCAGCTAACTGGCAGATACTAATGGCCACATCTATGTACCAGAACCAAATTGCAAGGAAGTAGTCATGTTTTCTTGAGAATGTCCTTACCACACTCTGATGTCAACATCAGAGTGAAGTCCCTTGATTCTTTAGCAGCAAGCCCCAAGCAGGAAGTGAGGTACATGTCACCCTTCCTGCTATGCCCCTCTCTTCAAACCTCTTGACAATACACATGGGTGGGTTGTGTGAGTAAAATATTCCATTCCCCCTGGAAAGAGGAAAGGGCCACCACATATTTATTGACACTAAGAATAATTGGAATAATTTTTTCTTTTCTAAATTGTCTGCCTATAGAGATAAAAGGAATTTCCTGGGTTGAGGGTAACAGCAGGGTTAGCAAAGCCATTTCTGTCGGTATCTTCAAAAGATCCAAGAGTTATCTTTTCCCTTTCTTCAAAATGACAAAATCATCAAGCTTTTCTTGTTTTGAGTCCACTCAGCATCACATTATACGGCATCACTTGAATACCTAAAAACTTTGTGAGCAAGTTGACGGTATGTCTGTAAGACTGTCTGGGTGACCATATCTGATCATCAAATATGTCTTCTGGTCTGCCTGACAGAGTATTTCTATAGAGAGATGGATGCAACATGCTACCACAGCTCCATGACAGGTGCTCTGCAGCCCTTCAGTTCACTCCCTTTGCTCTGTCAGCAAGCTCAGTAAACTCTTTTTTTCTCCAAATATGACCTTCCCTGTAGATTTTTCTGGCCACCAATAATAAAAAATTCCATTGAATTATACTTCTCAAAGTAATTTTTGTGATTTTTTCATTTTTTCTAATCATTATTCAGACTGCCTATACAACCTCCGTGTTAATTTATTTTCCACTTATTTCCCAAGAATGGCCTCTCCGTTAGGGTTGTTGTTATTCAGTTAAACAAAGCAAAATTGGCTTCTCAAAGAAAGTATACAGAAAACTGTTAATAAATCGTCATTATTACCATTAACACAGACAGAAAGGTTTTCAAAGAAGTCTTGTTTATATTAATAGAGCTCTCTATACATGACAAACAAGTTAAGCATGTTTCTTATATAGTTGCTTTATATAGACAATATTTTATGAACACTCCCTAAATTTACCTTCCAATATGTATTTTTTAAAAAACTAAAATACTCAAGACAATATATAAACATTAGGAAAAATTGAAGCCTATTTCTCTGCTCTCATTTGCAGGTCCTTGGTATATCAAACTCTAAAATAAATTTCTACTGGTACTTTGGCTTTTAATGATATAAAATTAATTATTATAATGCTGTCTTACCAAGAAAATGAAGTTTCAATTATATCTTTTATAGATACATACTTTGCAAATGTGCTTAGACACAGAAGAAAGTGGTGCTCTATCCAGTTTAAATAGAGTTGAGTACAATCATGCGCTGCATAACATTTTGGTCAATGACAGAGTGCACATATGATCATGGTCCCATAGGATTATAATTAAGCTGAAATACTATTTCCTAGTGACATTGTACAGCATTATGCATATTTACATGTTTGTGGTGATGCTGGTATAAACAAACATACTGCACTGCCAGTCACACAAAAGTATAGCACATAATTACATACAGCACATTATACTTGATAATGATAATACTTGATAATGATAATAAGTGACTATGTGTTCCTAGTCATGTATTTGTGACATATCTTTTATTGCTATTTTAGAGTGTGCTCCTCTTACTTATAAAAAAAGTAGTGAACTGTAAAACAGCCTCAGGCATGTCCTTCAGGAGGATTCCAGAATAAGGCATTGTTATCATAGGAGATGACAGTTCCATGCATGTTATTGCCCCTGAAGACCTTCCAGTGGGACAAGATGTGGAGGTGAAGACAGTGATACTGATGATCCTGACCCTGTGTAGGCCTTGGGTAGTGTGTGTGTGTCTTAGTTTTGAACAAAACATTTTTAAGAAGTAAAAATATTTGAAATTAAAATTAAAAATTTTTTAAGAGTAAAAAAATTAAAAGCTTCTAGAATAAGGACATAAAGAAAACATTTTTGTACGGCTGTACAAGCACTTGTATTTTAAGCTATGTATTACAAAAGTATCAGAAAGTTAAACTTAAAAGCTTATAAAGTAAAAAGTTGTAGTAAGCTAAGGTTAATTTCTTATTAATGAAAGAAAAATATGTTTTATAATTTTAGTGTAGCCTATATGTGCAATGATTTTAAAGTCTACAGTAGTGTACGGTAATGTCCTAGGCTTTACACTCACTGACTCACCCAGAACTTGCAGTCATGCAAGCTTCATTCATGGTGTGTGCTCTGTGCAGGTATACCATTTAAAAAATCTTTTATATCATATTTTACTGAACCTTTTATATGTTTAGATACGTTTACATACACAAATACTTTTGTTTGTGTTAAAATTGTCTGTGGTGTTCAGTGCAGTAACATGCTGTACAGGTTTATAGTCTATGAGTAATAGGTTATACCATGTAGTCTAGGTATGTAGTAGTCTATACCACCTAGGTTTGTGCAAATACACTCTGTGATGTTCATATAACAATGAAATCCCCTAATGATGCATTTCTCAGAAGATATCCCCATCATTAAGCAACGCATAGCTGTATAAGTATCTAGCCAATCACTTTATCTACACAGAAAGACGCAGTGATTTCATTACTGCAATTTTATGATCACCTTCTGGTTAAAATCTCAGAAGCTTTAGCAGGAAGGAACAGGTCAACAACAACACATACACACACACACACACACACACAACAATAATTGCAGTAGCACCAACCAGATAGCTAGTTAGAGGCAATAAGGACAAACTGCTTATACTCTACTTCACTAGACCTTAATAAAAGCGATAAGAGACATGAATGCCATTGCAGTAATTTCTCCCTCCCTTTATGTAACACTATCCCTGCTACTTGTTTCTACCTTCCTCAGCAGATTCTAATGTAGTTATAGAGTTACAATACTAGACAATATTGACTGCATTTAACTGACAATTAATCTCTATTACTCAGGGGTTAGAAGTTAAAAAACAATCATCTGTATCAGTGATTTCGGCAGAAGATAGCTGCTGAATCGTATAAGGCTTTCTGAAGGAGGAGAATAAATTCTTAGCTATATTACAATCCAAACACTATTGTGCAATCATATGGCAATCCTTTCTTTCTAAAAGAAACACTGGATCACAGAGGATTTATGTTTGCAAAAGTATGATATATATTTTAAAACATGTCATTTAATAACATGTTTTCATTTAGATTAAAGTTTTAAAGGGAGTTATCTGCCATCAGTGTTGTTTCTCAATCAATAAAAATAAAATAATTCTTACAATTATTTGTTGGCAGTGATTTTTTATGAAATGTGTCTCTATGTTTAAAAAATAGTCATTTTTCAAATTTCTAAGCTTGTAAATAGGTGAATTTAAAAAATGTACACATAAAGCTATTTTGGGGGAATTAAAAGGTATTTAAAATTCAAGATGATAGATACCTGTTTTAAAAACCTCCCATGAAAATTTTTGTGCTGTGAAAAATCTGTTTTTATTATGCAAATGATGTTTCATTTATCTGCTTATACTTTTTGTTGATGTTTATAATTTAGCATTAGCAAATAGTTTTTTAAAACGCATCAGCTCATGCCTTTCTTCACCCTTTCTTTCCATCAAAAAAGAAAACAAAATGCAGACTATACCATAATGTGATAATACAACCTGGTTTTCCCCACCTTCATGAATCATTGCTTTACTACATGTGTGAGTGCTGTTTGAAACACTGGGAACACTCTATTTTTGCAGCCATATGGACCTCTGATAATCACCTGCGGGTCTTATGGCTTCAGCACAGTCTTATGTTATGGTAATGAAACATTTCAGTCAGACAAAGAAGAATTTGAAGAAAATAAAAAAATATTTTCCTGGCAACATTGACATTTACCTACATGCAAAAATGGTATACAGTCACCCTGGCACCTTGACAATTCAGATACCACATTCTGCAGTTTTGCCTTGCTGAATGCTTCTTTCTCAAGTCCATGCACATTAAAAACAAAAAAGAGAGAGAGAAAGAAAAAGTAGAAAGAAAATAATTCATTCAAGTGGTAAATTACTCTTCCTGGAAGAAAGACTCGAAGTTGACCAGTATACAAATGAGATGTGGAATCACAGACATAGAATTTTTTTTTTTTTTTTAATGAATTTCTTCATGTTCACTTGACAGAGACTGATCCCTGCAGTTGTAGGGTATATTCATTTTCCACTTCTTATGCCTCAGGAATTCCCTCTATTCACTTAGAATTAGCTTAGTAGAAATTTCCAAGGGGAGTTTTGGATTTTCCATTAAAAAGTTTCCATGTTGACTTTAGAAAACTAAAAAGGCTTAACACAATTATTTTAATGTTTTTCTGCTGAGAGTACTGAAGTCTCTCTATAGGGTTTTTATGGGAATGAAAGCCACCAAGTATAACTAATAGATGCAGCCGGAGCCAGCTGTCAATACTAAATCTATCATGACATTAAAATTCAAAGTTAAAGGGTTAAATATTAGTATTCAAACCTTTAAAATGTCATTTTAAAGTTTAAATTTATAAGTTTAAAATTTTTTGAAAAAACTCAAGAATATGTCAGAGGCGTTTGAACCAGAGCAACTCCATCTTGAACAGGGGCTGGGTAAAATAAGGCTGAGACCTACAATAAGTCACAGGATGAAATGGGAGGTCAGCATAAAATACAGGTCACAAAGACCTTGCTGATAAAACAGGTTGTGTTAAAGAAGCCAGCCAAAACCCACCAAAACCAAGATGGTAACCAAAGTGACCTCTGGTCATCTTTACTGCTCATTATCTGCTAATTATAATGAATTAACATGCTAAAAGACACTTCCACCAGCACCATGACAGTTTACAAATGCCATGGCAATGTCAGGAAGTTACCCTATATGGTCTAAAAGTAGGATGAAACCTCAGTTCTGGGAATTGCCCACCTCTTTCCCAGAAAACTCATGAATAATCCACCCCTTGTTTAACATATAATCTAGAAATTATTATAAAAATAGCCAACCAGCAGCCCTTATGGCTGCTTTGCCTATGGAGTAGCCATTCTTTTATCCCTTACTTTCTTAATAAACTTGCTTTCACTTTACTTTATGGACTCACCCCAAATTCTTTCTTGCATGAGATCCAAGAACCCTCTCGTGGAGAATGGATTGGGACCCCTTTCTGGTAACAAATATAAGAAAATAAATTTTAAATTATAAAATAACATCTCTTTCTAGTGAAGACCACTGTATCCTTTTGCTGTTTTGATGCATATTATATGCATCCACACAAATATATGTATGATTGATACTGTTTTCCTATTAAAACTAGATCCATATCAAGTGCATTAAAAATATGCTTTAGATTTAATGAATTTTTTCTATATTAAGTCTATGAAATCATTTTAATATGCACATAATATTCTTAAATGTATTGTATTTTTCTCCTATTTAACTTTGTTGTCTAATCTAATTATACTTCTTTTATATAAATCTCTGGCCCTATGTCTTTGGAAAACATTTCAAATAAAGCATAACATCTGGTAGTGTCAAAGAAAAATTGCACCAGACAAGTTAAAGAAGTAAGGAAGACTTTATTCAAGATGACTGCAGTAGGGCTGAAGAGAAATAAAGGGAGACAGACTGAACCCAAATCTATTGAAACACAAAGCCAGAGAGTTATTAAGGCTAGGATGAGCTACCGAAAAATTATTGGTAACAAATCTGCATTTGTTCCTTGTAAATAAATTTTTTTAAAATTGGAAGATTTCAGGGAAAAAATTTGTCATTGTGATTAGGTTATCTGTGTTCTATAATTGGTACTAATGGAAAGTAGGCTCCTCCCCTCCCACAGAAAGGAGAGGATAGGAGCACTGTCTTTCTTGATGATCACATTTCAAAAGGATGGTTCCAAGGTCCACATGAAAAAGAATCCTGGGATGTAAAACCATCAAGAAGCTAAAAGAAGATTTACATCTCAAAGCTGCAGAGAAAGAATTTGGTTTCAAGTTTTCTAAAGTAAATGCTCTAAGGAAAGGAAGATCAAGGACCAGAGAAGAAACCTGTGTACAGTGTAGTGAAGCCAAGGGGAACTTTTAAGGCCATCTTGCTCAGTAACAATCTATATTGTGAAATTGAACATTACATTTAAGTATTTTCCTTAAAATTTATGTGCTAAATCGTGAGCATCAGAGTGTTTGAAGTGAATATAGAAATGTATAATGCCAGGAAAAATTATGCAGTCTGTTGATGAAAAGTGTCAAGCTCTGTAAAATATTTGAAGAGAATTATTCTGAGCCAAATATGATTGACCAATGGACTGTGATGCAGCCTCAAGAGATCCTGAAAACATGTGCCAAAGGTGGTCAGGCTACAACTTGGTTTTATACATTTTAGGGAGACATAAGGCATCAATCAATGCATGTAAGATGTACATTTGTTGGGTCTGGAAAGGTGGGACAACTTGAAGTGTGGGGAGGGACTTCCAGGTCATAGGTGGATTCAAAAGTTTTCTGACTGTCTATTGGTTGAAAGAGTTTTATCTAAAGACCTGAAATCAATAGAAGGGAGTGTCTGGCTTAAGATAAGAGGGTGTAGAGACCAAGGTTCTTATTATGTAGATGAAGCCTCCAGGTAGCAGGCATCAGAGAGAATAGATTGCAAATGTTTCTTATCTGACTTAAAAAGGTACAAGACTCTTAGTTAATACTCTCCTGGATCAAGAAAAAGACCTGGAGGGAAGGAGATTTTCTACAGAATGTAGATTTTTCCCCAAAAGAGACAGCTTTGCAGGGCCATTTAAAACTATGTCAAAGAAATATATTTTGGGGTAAGACACTTGGATTTCTATCAGGGCCTGCTGTCTATCATGTTGGTATCACATTATTACAAAGATTCCCTTTGTCAGTCTGAAGGTATCTTTTTTAATGTTAATACTGGTCAGCTGTGCCTGAATTCTAAAGGGAGGAAGGTAGAACGAGGCCTGTCCAGCCCCACATTCCCATCATGGCCTGAACTACTGTTTCAGGTTTACTTTATGATGCTCCTGGCCAAGAGGAGTCCATTCAGTTGGTTGGTGGGCTTAGAATTTATTTTTATTTTTATTTTTTTTGGTTTACAAGTCAAAACTAACATAGCTCAAATGAAATAAATGATCAGAAAGTGCTTAACCTTCTACATGAAGGAAATATGTACTACATGACATATAAAACAAGTTACAGATGAGCTTCCAAGCACAATTTCAGAAGCACAACATAAGAATGCTACAAAAATTGTTGCTGAATTAAGAAGCTTCTTCAAACATTATTTAAAAGGAAGGAATTCATAAACACATTCGTTTTAATGGAAGAGAAATCTCCCACTAAGCAATCAAATCTTAATAGGAAAAAAACGGTTTGTGTGAATGAAGCCATTAAAAAAATCCATACAAGGATTTCTATAATTAATTCTAGAAGATAGCATTTCAAATAAAGAAAATTTCAATGACATTTTACACATGGTAAATTAGTAAAAAAAAAAAAAAAAAGGCCAGTTGCCTTCCAATCACCTTCTCTTTTTGTGAGAAACTCAGCAGTATAACACCTATCTCCTGTATTTTCACTCCTTATTAGTCCTGAGTTGGTTTAATCACGATAAATAAAGTAAAAAATAAAATGAATCCTGAATGGCATTTTCTTTTTGTCTACTCCTTTCTACCCAAATGCTTTTCATTTATTAATTGAGTGTCATTGCCTCTTGTTTCCCTAGGCTTGCTACACAGATCATAAAATGTGGAAAATTTGGGTGTTTTCAGTTTAGGTGACTTTCGTTTAACCATTTTTTATACTCTTTCTCCACCCCAGGCTCTGCCAATATCTTGAATGCGCATATACATGTATACACACACACATATATGTATCTGTATATATGTATATTTCAGATACAAACATATTTTCATAAGACACACATATGTAGAAATAGAGACAGTGAAGACATAGATACATAAACTTATATACACATAAACTATAATATATACATTTATATACACATATATATAATGGCTTAACTATACTTTATCTATATCTATGTTTGCATTTATAGCTTAATTTTGTCCATATTGAGGGACTAAGTGGCTAAGTTGGCTGGACTCCCTGGGTCAATAGGGACTTCCCTAAGGGGACTTTCCCCTAAGCCAAAATGAGTCATAGCTGCAAGCTAAGGGATTGAAACTTCAACCAATCAATGGGGACTTTCCCCTAAGCCAAAATGAGTCACAGCTACAAACTAAGGGATTGAAACTTCAACCAATCATATAGGGGGTTTAAGCTCTAGCTGCAGCCTGATGTTTTTAACCAATCAGGCCCGCCAACCTGCAAGCAGATAGAAAATAAGCTAATCCTATAGGACAGAAAAAGGAAAAGGGGAGGAGTCATAAGTGGATATAAGCATAAGACACCTGAGCCAGAAATGGCAACCCTTCCAGTTCCCCTTCCACTGCCTGGAAGCTTTACTTTCACTTTTGCTTTACTTTGGCTTTAATAAATCTTGCCCCAGCACACTCTTTGGGTCTGCATGCTTCTCTAATTGAGCTGTAACACTCACTGCTGCGGTCCAAGGCTTCATTCTTTGAAGCCCGTGGGACCACAAACTCTTGAATTGAGAAAAACCTTCGATCGGAAGAAGACTTCTCATCTCATTTCTGGGGGCCTGTCCAGGATTTCTCTGAAGCGGTAACATCAGACCCCTTTTGCTTGCTATTCTGTTCTATCTTCTCGCTAGAAATTGAAGGAAAACACCAAGCACCTGTTGGCCATTTAAAAGTGACAAGCCTGGCCACCAGACTTAAGACACGGGTGTGAGGCTTTCTGGGAAACGGCTCTTTTACAACCCCCGGCCCTCCAGGCTGGGTGCGTTGGTTTGCCTGAAACCAGTTCCACCTTTCTCTACCTTCCCCAGGAAAAGCCGAGGGCTGGCTAAAGGTGGAAAACTGTTGTCCCGAACTCCCAGCACTGACCAGTCCAGATCATGGCACAGTGAGAAGCCGCTACGCTGCAGCCGCCCATGTGTGCATTCCCTGCCTTTTCTGACCCATGCCGCCTGGGTCCTAATGTCCTCAGAGAAAAATTTCTTGAGTCCCTTTTCTCTAGGATCTTTCCTACCCCTGAGTCTAAGAATCTTTTAGCTAGGAGCCTAAGTTGACTGGGGTGGCAATGCAAAGACCCTTGCCTATGGTGCCCCCAGGCTTATTCTTATGCAAATGGTATCAATATACTTATAGGGGACCTGTCCCTCATAACCTGCACCCTAGGCACTATCTGGGACATCAAAAGTCATGCCAGTGGCTGATAGAAGGCCTAGGACATTTTTCCTTTTGTTGCCCAAAACTTACTCCAGATTGTAGAGGCTACTTTAATCACCACCTTTCCTGTCTGGGATCAGCGATTAGAACTGTGGAACTTGTCCACTAGAAGTAGTCAGAGGTATAGGGTGAAAACAATGTAATAGACAATAGGTCCCCTGATTCAAGTCCAAAAGTCAATAAATATTCTTATTTATTGACAGAAAATTTGGGTACAAAAAGCACTGCTCCAACTTTGGTCCTCCAATTTGCTGCTGCCTACCCTAAAACTGTTGTTCTTCAGTGCCACTTTCAAGGAATTTATCTTGCTGGGAAAGCTCCAGGCCCAGAAATATGCTAATTGGTGCCTGGTCTCTGAACTCAAAATACACCCCGAACCTAAGACCTACTCGCAGATGCAAAGGCAATTGTGGGCATGCTGGTAAGGAGCCACTAAAATCCAGTAGCCCCGGCCCCCATTTTTTGTGGCTAAAAAAGGGCAGGAAACAAGTGCAGGCAAAACTGCTATGTCAGTAAGTGCAATTAAATCTGATAAGCAGGGTTCCATGAGTGATAGTGCACCCTGGAAAGAAAAGCACACTAGAACCATAGGGGACACCCTAGGGCTAGTGCTTACTAGGGGATGACTAGGGGTGCGGGCACTCCTGTGTTCTCCTTTCAGTTGGGAGGCATTCCCTCAAAAGCGAAGCCACCCCTGAGGTATATTCTGGATAATTGGGACCAATTCAACCCTCAAACACTGATGAAGTAACTTATATTTTTCTGCAGCACTGCCTGGCCACAATATCCTCTTCCCAGAGGAAATCCGTGGGCACCCAAGGGAAGTATAAACTATAATACCATCCTACAGCTAGATCTCTTTAGTAAACGAGAGGGCAAATGGAGTGAAGTGTCATGTGTACAGGTTTTTCTCTCATTAAGTGATAACCCACAATTATGTAAAAAATGTAATTTACATCCTACCGGGAGTCCTTAAAGCCTACCCCCATACCCAGGTCTCCCCACGGCTCCCCCTAGTAAGGACTCTCCTTTGGCCCTAACGGCCCAAAAGGAATCAGACAAAAAGATAGTCAAGGAACCGAAAGGTGCAATGGTCTCAATTGTGCCCCCTCCAAGCTGTGGTAGGAGGAGGAGACTTTGGCCCAGCACGAGTACATGTCCCTTTTCCCTCTCAGAAACAGATCAAACTGGACCTAGGAAATTTCTCAGATAATCCTGATGGATACATAGACGTCTTACAGGGATTAGGACAATCTTTTGATTTAGCATGGAAAGATACTATGTTGTTGTTAGGTCAAACATTAACTCCCAATGAAAAAGAGGCCGCCTTAGCTGTTGCCCGGAAGTTTGGGGATCTCTGGTGCCTAAGCCAGGTAAATGATAAAATAACACCAGAAGAAAGGGAACAATTCCCCACAGGCCAGCAGGCGGTTCCCAGTGTGGATCCCCATTGGGACCTCGATTTGGAGCATGGAGACTGAAGTTGCAGGCATTTACTGACTTGTATACTAAAGGGATTAAGAAAGACCAGAAAAAAAGCCAATAAATTAGTCAATGATGTAATGCAGGGAAAGGAAGAAAACCCTTTGGCATTTTTAGAGAGGCTAAGGGAGGCATTAAGAAAGCATACCTCTTTGCATCTGAATCTATTAAAGGCCAACTAATTTTAAAGGATAAGTTTATCACTTAGTCAGCTGCAGACATTAGAAAAAAGCTTCAAAAGTCTTTCCTGGGCCCAAGCAAAATTTGGAAACTCTATTGAATTTGGCAACTTCAGTGTTTTATAATAGGGATCAGGAGGAGCAGGCTGAACAAGACAGATGAGACAAGAAAAAGGCCACCTCCTTAGTCATGGGCCTCAGGCAAATGAACTTTGGTGGCTCTGAAAGAAAGAAAGGCTGGGCAGGCAACCCACCTAAGAGGGCTTGTTATCAGTGCAACCTACAGGGGCACTTCAAAAAGGACTGCCAAACCAAACATAAGCCGCCCCCTCGTCCATGTCTCTTGTGCCAGGGGGATCACTGGAAGGCACACTGCTCCTGAGGGCAAAGGTCCTCTGGGCCAGGGACCACTAACCAGATGGTCCAACAACAGGACTGAGGGTGCCCGGGGCAGGTGCCAGCCCATGCCATCACCCTCACAGAGCCCCAGGTAAGCTTAACCGTTGAGGGCCAGGAAACTAACTTCCTCCTGGACACTGGTGCAGCCTTCTCAGTTTTACTCTTCTGTCCCAGACAACTATCCTCCAGGTCTGTCACCATCAAAAGGGTCCTAGGACAGCCAGTCACTAGGTATTTCTCCCACCCCCTAAGTTGTAACTGGGGAAACTTATTTTTCTCACATGCTTTTCTTATTATGCCAGACAGCCCTACTCCTTTACTAGGGAGGGACATATTAGCTAAAGCAGGGGCCATTATATCCTTGAATATCAGAGAAGGAATACCTGTTTGCTGCCCTCTACTCGGGGAGGGAGTTAATCCTGAAGCTTGGGCAGAGGAGGGACAATATGGACGAGCAAAAAATGCTTGTCCATTTCAAGTTAAATTAAAGGATCCTACCTCCTTTCCTTATCAAAGGCAGTACCCCCTCAGACCAGAAGCCCAACAAGGGTTACAAAAGATTGTCAAAGACCTAAAAGCACAGGGATTAGTAAAGCCATGCAACAGTCCATGCAACACTCCTATTCTAGGCATATAAAACCCCAGTGGACAACGGAGGTTGGTGCAAGACCTCAGAATTATCAATGAGGCAGTTGTTTCTCTGTATCCAGTTGTACCTAATCCTTATACTCTACTCTCCCAGATAACAGAGGAAGCAAAATGGTTTACAGTCGTAGATCTTAAGGATACTTTTTTTCTGCATCCCTCGGCATCCTGACTTTCAATTTTTATTTGCCTTTAAAGATCCGTCAAACCCAGCATCTCAGCTTACCTGGACTGTCCTGCCATTCATTATCGGGGCTGGGATACTAGGAGGACTAGGAACCGGCATTGGAGGCATTACCACATCCACCCAATTCTATTACAAATTATCACAAGAGTTAAATTATGACATGGAATGAGTCTCAGATTCGCCAGTCAACTTATAAAGCCAGCTTAACTCTTTAGCAGCAGTAGCCCTTCAAAATCGGAGAGCCTTTGATTTATTAACAGCCAAAAGAGGTGGAACCTGTCTTTTTCTAGAAGAGTGCTATTATTTCATTAATCAATGTGAAATTGTCACCAAGAAGGTTAAAGAGCTTTGAGACTGGATACAGCGCTGGGCACAAGAGCTCCAAGACACAGGATCTTGGAGTATTGTCAACCAGTGGATGCCCTGGCTTCTCCCCTTCTTGGGACCCTTGATGGCTATTGTGATGTTGCTTATCTTTGGACCCTGCATTTTTAACCTCCTTGTAAAATTTGTCTCTTCTGGAATAGAATCCATGAAACTGCAAATGGTTCTACAAATGGAGCCCCAAAATGACCACCACTAGCACCTACTATCGAGGACCCCCAGACCGACCTACCAACCTGTTCTAGCACCACGACACTGAAGACTCCCCTCCTGAGGAACCCTCAACTGCAGAGTCCCTTCTATGCCGCAGTTCAGCAGGAAGTAGCTAACGATCGTCGCCCAACTTCCCAACAGCACTTGGGCTTTCCTGTTGAGAGGGGGTACTGAGGAACTAAGTGGCTATGTTGGCTGGACTTCCTTGATCAACAGGGACTTCCCTAAGTGGACATTCCCCTAAGCCAAAATGAGTCATAGCTGCAAGCTAAGGGATTGAAACTTCAACCAATCAAAGGGGACTTTCTCCTAAGCAAAAATGAGTCACAGCTGCACCCAATCATATAGGGAATTTAAGCTCTAGCTACAGCCTGATGTTTTTAACCAATTAGGCATGCCAACCCACAAGTGGATAGAAAATAAGCTAATCCTATAGGACAGAAAAAGGAAAAGGGGAGGAGTCATAAGGGGATATAAGCATAAGACACCCAAGCCAGAAACGGAAACCCTTCAGGGTCTCCTTCCACCACGTGGAAGCTTTACTTTTGCTTTTACTTTGCTTTCACTTTAATAAACCTTGGCGCCGCACACTCTTTGGGTCTGTGCGTTTCTCTAATTGAGCTGTAACACTCACCGCTGTGGTCCACGGCTTCATTCCTTGAAGCCCGTGAGACCACGAACACTTCAATTGAGAAAAACCTTCAATCAGAAGAAGACTTCTCATCTCAATATCATTTCCTTTGAAAACATAATTCATAAGTTATTCACATCATAGTTATTTCTCACTCCCTGCTAACAGGTAAAAAATACCAAGCCTTTAAGAATTTTTTTTTTTTATCCACACTAAGATTGTTTCATAAAAATAAGTTCTAGTCTTTGTTCTTTACTGAATCTTTTAATTCTCAGATTCTAATTCCCATTTTCCTTCTGATGAAAGCGGGAGTCACTTCCAATATACTAGAATTTCAAAAAGGGACTGTAACCTATAAGTAAGATTTCTTATTTCTGAACAAGTGGAAGAATAACAAAAATGATTTAAAAAAAGATTTTAAGGATACAGAGAATTTTGCATTTTATGCTATTTCATCTAGTCTTGATTGCTATCTTTCCTTAAACTGTCTTAATAGTATATATCTGCAATTTATGATGCAAGAAACATAATTATATAGAGTCATAATCATCTCAAAATCATTTTCACATTCACCTCAATGGAGGGTTGCAATTTCATACAGCCGTGGAAATTAGTGTTGGCTATAGGACTAGGAGGAAAAAGAGTGACACAACTAGAAAAAGTTACACCGAACTATTAAATGTTCCCATAACATTCCAAATCCAATCCCCTACAACCTATAATCTTTTCCTGGGCTTCTGGTACTTGCTTACTTGAATATGTACTAATAGGAGAATTCTGGAAAATTTATTCACTTATCTTTTTGAAAAAAAGGAAATAAAATGTATTTAGGGCCTACTATAATTCACACACATATTGTCACCTACTCTTTCTTAGAACTTCATCTATCAACACATAATGTTTAACTAAATTCTCCCAACATGCTCAGGGCAAAAAACATAGCCATCTGTATCTGTGAATGGACCATGATTGTATCCTCTTAATCTATTCTCTGCTTCTCCTCATCAGTTTACAGTCAGTGTTTGTTTGAAATGTCAAGCCTGGCCATTCAACTGCCATGATTGAAACCCTCTGAAAGACTTCCATGGCCTGGGGATAAAGTTCATCCTCCTTTACAAGAAGCACAAGACCCTTGGAATTCCAGACCCTGATTTAGTCTTCATCTTATACCAGTAACTTCCTCATAATCTACGCTTCCCCCTTTCCAGACTTTTTGAGCTTGTTTCAGTACCTCAAGGGTGTCTGTTCTCTCCTCTCTTCTGGATTTTGCATCTAAATCAGGCCAGTGCAGTGTGGACAATATCCATAAACATAGTAGGTATTATGGTTAAGAACACAGATGCAAGAGCTAAAATGTCAGAGTCTGAGTTCTAGCTCTGCCTTTAAACATTATATAAGCTAATTATTTTTCATCGTCAGTTACACTTTCCTTATGTGTAAAAATCAAAATCAAAATAATAATAATATTTTACCTCATAGGCAGCTGTCTGGTATGAGAAAGAGCATGTAGGCCACAGAGAACAATGACTGGTGCATAGTAGATATTTAATAAGTGCTGGCTATTATTAACAAAATGCTTTGTATGAGGAAAGAAACTGGAAAGTTCTTGTTTTTCTCTAGATGAGGCAGGAAGGAGGGCTTGTTGCCTAATGCAGAATTGATGTGGAGAATCATGAATTTATACTATTAAGTGAAAAAGATCCTCTATCGGAAAAAAATGTTTTCCCTCATAGCTAATTTACTCACAGAAACAAACTAAAGGGATTCTAATTCTGCTAGTCTCATCAACATGATCATCCGGAATAAATTGTAATATCAGTTCTAAAGTTGAAAGGAGAAGAACATTTTAAGATGAGCTTAGGGGTAATCAGGTCCTTCTGAAATAGGGAAAATTAAAAGGTCAATTATACTTGGAATCTTCCCAGTGCTATTTTATGTCAAACATGCAAATGCATAGTGCTGCCTATGGAATAATCTTCACAAGTACCATCACTTTAATAAAATATCTACCTTTATCTTCCTTATACACACATTATTCCAAGCTCACATCTGAGTCATTCTTCATGGTAAGAGCTAATCTCATTTCCTCATACCTGTCACTGAATCATGTTAAATATCTCAATAAGAATAATTACCTCGCAGCTAAATTTCCCTGGCCTTCCTAGTTACAAAAAAATTGATTTTTTTTTTTTTTTTTTTTGCCACTCAGAAACAGTATCTCCTAGGATAACTAACTTATTCTGTAGAAAAGCATGCATGTTATTTTCATGTAACTAAACCATCAAATGGGTTCCAATATAACTTTTAAGATATTTAGGCTGTTATATCCAAGTTACCTTAATGAGGACTTTTGAAATATGATCTCATTTCAATAACTTCACATTTTTTTTTTATTGTCTTGCCTCCTTATATAGAGAATTAATTGAAATATTTTGGCTTTCTCTCTGTCTCTTCTGTCTCTGGCTGGCTGGCTGCCTGGCTCTTTCTCACTCTCTGTCTCTGTCTTTTTCTGTGTCTCTCTCTCTCTCTGTCTCTCTCAAAGAAAGACAACAGAAAAGCTAACTTTAATACCTTGAGTTTCAGTGAGCTAACTGATTAATGCGCTTGTGAATTCTTAATAAGAGGAGTGTGCATATTCATAGTGATGTTTATTAATTCATAAAGCAGCTGCTCAAAGGCAGCTGGTGGAGAACAATGTCTCCTCCCACAGAATCCTCTTGGCAGTGATCAGGCCTTTTCCCTTCCTGATCGTTATGAGTTCAGCCTTAACATTGAAAACTGATGGCCCTTTATCTGCCCTGGGAAGGGGATCTCTCCTGCCAGCAGGAGGCCACAGGGATTGGAGTTTCAGATCTAAATCTCCCAATGTGTGGAGGCTGAAATAAAAAACTTAATGAGACTAGTAGAATCCACAGCTCATTTCAATTATTTTTAATTGTTTTCAGATGCTGCCCGGCATGCTTCGTTTAGTTCTACAATAAACAGAGCATCCATCATGGTGGTGGATCTCACTAGAGACCCAAAGAAAACATCCCACAGGAAATGATGAAAAATGATAAGAGCATTATATGTATTGGAGCATGGACCAGGCAGTTGAAGTGGAAAACACAGGGGAGGGTAGGACCGGTTCTGGTGCATCCTCTACTTGGAGATTCACAGGGAGCCTCACTTTTAATTCTTAGCATCACTCCTGAAATTGAAATTCAGTGAATAAACAGTGAGGCCCACATTGAAATCCATCCAAGCTGGCTGAAACTAGTCTTTACTAGGCTTCCTTCTCCTAAAGTAGTTCCTTCTTACCCTTGGGGAAAAGGATGACCACCTATTAGAGGTATTTGAGACCTCAACATACACAAAGTTGCAGAATATTTGCTAATAATCTGAGAGGACTTGTTACACCAAAAGCACCTCCTAGCACCCTGATCTGAAATGTGAGTCAACATTTACAAAGTTGCTCAAAGATTTAATTGAAAACTCCCAAAAGCCACTATTGGATGTTATTGAAGAGCATATCATTCAAAAAAAGTAAAATATTTGCTTTTAATGTCTTTAAAACGTTTCATCATTTTGTCCAGAAGACCAAGACATCATTATTGGGGCTTAATTGAATAGCATTGTAATACCTAAATGCACTATAGGAGTTATTGAACATAGTATTGAAGTATTTGGCTACAAGTGAAAATCCTTTTTTTAATTCCATGTGCAATGATTCTCGACTCTACACACAGGGAGCTGTAAAGACTTAAAAATGATGTCCAGTTCCCACCTCCCAGACCTATTGAATGTGAATATCTGTGGATAAGACTTGGGTATGTTCTTTTTTACTTAAAAGTCTCCCAGGTAATTTGATGTTTAGCCATGTTTGATGCCCTCTGACTCATAAATTCAGTGGTTTATGTGTACAATCCCTCCCTAACATATGTACTCACAAAAGAGAAATATACATATATATATATAAAGAGAGAAATGTATATTCTTTATGAATGTGTGTTATGTATATATGTATACAAATATACATATACAAATATATTAAGTTACAAACAAATATATTAAGGGTGGTAAATATACTGACTATGAGCACTTGCCCCCACCTAGGCACTCTGGCTCTGATGTGAATGCAGTGACAGTGGCTGCAAGTGACAAGCTGTGTAGGTGCTCTGGAGGGCAGCCATGGGCCATCATGGTACCTGGCCTCGGAAGGCTGTGTCTGCTCTCCAGCCCATATCACCTTTTTTCTGATATTTGTATTTTATGCTACTTTTTCCTGATAACAAAAGTCATAGTCATTAGGAATAATTACTGAAGGCATAAAAATAAAAACACAAATTACCAGTGTTTTAACATTTCAAAAGTAATGATCCATATATTGGCATATTTTCTTCCATTTTTCCTTCCAGATATATATATTTGTATACACTATTGCAGATGGTTATATATATTTTTTTACTAAATACTACATAACATTTCCATTGTCCATTTTTCCATGTCCATCCATTAAATACTGTTTCGACACATTTTAATGAATATAGTTTTCCCTTTCCCTTATATTTATGTTCTATAACTTACCAAGAACCTATGGAGACTATTTCTAATGTTTTCTTTTATAAATAATAATTCAACAAATATTATTCTATATAAAAGTCATACATGTAAATCTGTATATAATTGTTTATTTTTCTTTTCTATTTTTTTTTTTTTTTTTTGAGACATGGTCTCACTCTGTCACCCAGGCTGGAGTGCACTGGTGCAATCACAGCTCACTGCAGCCTTGACCTCCTGGGCTCAAGCGTTCCTTCCTCAGCCTCCTGGACAGCTTGCACTACAGGCACCAGCCAACATGCCAGGGTAATTTTTTGAATTTTTTTTTTGTAGAGACAGGGTGTCACCATATTTCCCAGGCTGGTCTGGAACTCTTGGGTTCAAGAAATTTGCCCACCACAGCCTCCCAAAATGTTAGGATTACAGGTGTAAGCCACGGTGCTTGGCCATATGTGATTTATTTTTTAGAAAATATTGAATATACAAGAGCAAGTGAGGAGATTTTTAAAAATTCTTCACATGTATTTCCCAATGAGTAAAAGTTCATGTAATGGACTCTCACTTGGAGGGTAGAAGAGTGACTGTTTCACCTTTTCTTCAGTCATACTGAGAATTACAAATTATAAAATTTTTAGCTAATTTTACATTGAAACAATGTCATTGTTGTTTTAATTTTAATCTCTTTCATTACCAGTGAAGATGGATCTTCTGGGAATTGTCTGTTCATGGCCTTTTTAACGGTTTATTAGTGCTTTCCTATCTATTTTATGACCTCTTTATATATGGCACTAACCTAACGTTTGTCATATTTGTGGCCCATATGTTTCTAGTTTTTAAATTGCCTTATAACTTATTTATGGTGTTCTTTTGCATCTAAATGCTTTTGTTTATACATTGCCAAGTTTGCCTGTTTACATTGATACTTTTTATCATTCTTTGTAAGCTTAGGAAAACTTTCCCACCCCAAAATCAATGAACAATTTACATCTACTTTCTTCTAGTTTATTGTGCTTTCATTTCTCACTTTTAAATATTTAAGTAACATGGAATTCAATTTGGTGTTGTATGAACTGCAAGCCAGCAAACTTGATTTTTCCCCAATACTAAATTTATTGAACAGTTCATTCCTTAATTATTATTCAATCTTATAGATTCATATAGGTATGTTTATACTACAGACTATGCGATCTAATTGTTTTATTTTGTTCTAGTATCAAATTAAAAAGAGGTCAGCCATGGTGGCTCACGCCTGTAATCCCAGCACTTTGGGAGGCCAAGGCAGGCGGATCACAAGGTCAGGAGTTTGAGACCAGCCTGGCCAACAAGGTGAAACCCCATCTCTACTAAAAATACAAAAAATAGCTAAATTAGCTGGGTGTGGTGGCGGGAGCCTGTAATCCCAGCTGTTTGGGAGATTGAGGCAGGAGAATCACTTGAACCTGGGAGGTGGAGGTTGCAGTAAGCCAAGATTGTGCCATTGCACTCCAGCCTGGGCAAAAAGAGCAAAACTCTGTCTCAAAAAAAAAAAAAAAAAAAAAAAAAAAAAGCTTCTGGACTCATACACTTAAAAATAGCTTGAAAATACCCTTTCTTTTTTTTTCTCTTTTGTAAAACTTTCTCAAATGTTCTTTAAATTACACGTATACTTTTATTTTCTCTGTGAGATTTTATTTTAATTTTACCTCTATTTAAAAACTATTGTGTACTTGAGTCATTTTATTTTTAAAGCCCATCCTAAGAAACGTAACCATTCAATGAGGTTAATTTACTTAACTTTATTGGCATCTCTGATATGTTCAAACTTATGTCATCATTTTGTTGGCAAGTTTTCTATTTTTCTTTTATTTGTTTTTTTAGCTGCCTTGCTCATTAATTTGTTTACTGATTTGCTAGGTATATATTTGTTTCTTACTATTTTTGTTGAGACAATATAATATTTATGATTTCTCACTATAAAAGATAAAAACTATCAATATTTTCAATCTTTGTAAATTTAATATACAGTAATATACTTAATCTATTAGTACATAACTTTTGCTTTAATAATACAGTTCTTTTTTCAGCAATAACTTTTGGATTAGTCATCATCAAGTAAAATACAAATACACCAATAGAAATATAGATATCATTCAGAAACAGGCAATTTATAAAAGAAAACAAATTTCTACTAATGATATCACAATTACAAATTCCATGTGTAAATACGGGCATATTATTACCTGTTAATTAAAATATGGATTTTTAATTCTAAGAATTATCTTTAAAGGGAAGAGGGAGAAATTAATTTTTACATCTATTCTTGGGTATCTTTCTGGTGAGAATTAGTATCAAAAGGCTTTGAAATGATCACATATTCTGACCTGGAAATTCTACTTCTAAGAGTTGTCCAATGAGAATAATGGCACCTATATTAATAAACATACCAAAACAATCAAACAGTATTTATAATAATAAAAAAAAACTATTTAAATATCCCACAATAAGAATATCTATCATTTATCAAGCACTTGCTATGTGACATACATATAATTTTATACATAATTTTCACAACAACCTAGGGAGATAGATGCTATTAATATTCTTGTTTTATAGATTTGAAAACTGATACATAGAGCTAGTAATGGCTCATGCCAATTGGAACCCAGGCAGCCTAGTTCCAGAATCTGGGCTTTAACCAGTGATACAATAGCTGCTTCTCAACAATGGCCAATTTAATTTAATTTAGTCAGTCTAAGCAATATGAGATTAATTGCCTTCATTCTATTCTATACTCATAGAATAATCTACTTCTATGCTTGAGTTCCTGACTTTGATTAGCTTCTAATTTGGTTTGATCTATAAATACAGTCTGAAAAAAATATGCACAAGAGTTACAGGTTCTGAGTCATATCATTGTCATCTTTATACATAACCAACAATCTGGTTGGACATAAAAGTCTTGGGACAAAATCATTTCTTTGCAAAACTTGATGTATGTTTCTCCATTGTAATTTAGCACTTTATGTTGTGTTATGCATTTAATGTTTAAAAGTTGTGAAAATTTTTGGACCAAAAAAGACTAAATTATTCTGTTTATATATGAAATTATTTTCAGGAATGTATTCTTCCCTTTTGTCATCAAATACTTTCTTTTATGCTCAATATCTTTCAGTGTCACTGAGTGATTATCTATCTGATTTTGGTTTTAGCCTAGAATTGGAATGAGATTTTATAGGACCTCTTGCTTCCATACAGGTTAGAGAGGTGGGATGAGCGTCTTCCTGGCAGTGTCTTTTTCTCAATACCTTCACAACTTTTCAGTATAAAAACAAAGTTCAGGTTAATGAGTACAGCCCAATTGCAATGCCTAAGCATCAGTGAACCTCTCCAGGGCTGCTGGATAAAGACGGAATTACTCTGACACTTATGGTCAGATATTCTAAGAGTACGGAGGCATTTGGAGTCTATTTTGAGCAATTTAATGAATGAAAGACTACACTCCACTTCTATTTTTTTCTAGCAGTTTTATGTTTCCAGTTTTATTTCAGTTTTCCCCCTAACTAAACTTTCTGTATATCTGCATTCACTTTTCCTCTTTCAGCTAGTTGTATGCCTTAGAAGATCAATTTTGGGAAAAGGTGGCAGAATTTTTTTCCTGTCCCATAAAATGTCTTTACTATATATGAGGTAAGCATATAACTTTTTCTATTCAGTGTGCTTACTGTATTCTGAGGTAGGAACTTACAGTAGGGAAGAGTTTGAAGGTCTTTGCCTATATATATATATATATATTTAGATATATATAAATTTTAATATATATAAATTTTAAATATATATATAATATATATATTTATATATAAAATATATATATTTTAAGATACCTGCCTTGCTCTGCTTTGAAGGATAGATCACAAAGATACAGTCAAGGAAGTGTTGTTTTATGATTCACACCATCACGATGGAGGTAGCAAAAAGTTTCCCAAATAACCACCAATGACCTTCTCTTTAGCTATCAATGCTATTGCCAGTTTTCTTGCAATTTTATGGAAACATTGGAAGGAGATATATAAGAATAATTTAGCCATATTGAGTCAAAACACTCTCTGTACCCTTTTTTCATCTTATGAAAAATATCCAACAAAACATGCATGTCATAGGCTCTTTATGCTTGTTTCATTTGTAATATAAATATGTACTCTCTTTTGATCTTCTTAAGATTTTTCTCATGCACTACTGACTTCCATAAAAACATTAATGAACAATGCTGATATTTTAGAGGACATATAAAAGGCAGATAACAGTACACTTCAAATAGCAAAAAACAAACAAAATAACTGGGATTTCTTTATTAAATTGCTTAATGAAAACACTTCACTGCATTGTCCCAAAACCAAGATTTCTCTTTTTGATCCTAGACAACATGTTCCTCAGATTTACTGCCTTTGGTCCCCATGCTCCCAGATGCACACTTTCCCTGCCCCCTGCTGCCCAATTACATAGAGAAAATTCAGGTCTACATGGCTTCTATCTTCAAACTTTATAATAGTAACCCAGACCACCTTCAGTCCTCATAAAAAAAAGGTTATTAGTTAAACACCTTACACACAAGCATCAATGAATCATATTTTGTTATTTAAAATCTAATATCCCTATGATACTAATCAAAATAACTTTTCCAAAAACATACAATGCTATCTCCAAGAGAGAATCTGGTGAATAAAACTTACTCTATCATTTTATGTGTAGGTGGAGATAATTAAGAAAAATGGCTGTATTAACTGTCTTCAATACTAGCCAGCAAATTCTGCCTTACTTCCAAAGACTTTTCACTCTTCACAGATCTAGAGTTTTATTCTCTTTTTATGTACTTATAATATTTATTTTTTATATCAGTTATTTGGCAGCTAGGTATCTAAGACCTTGTTGTATCTCTTATGTTGCTGTCAAAGTTAAAAGAGATTAAGAGTCTAAAACTGTAATATTTTGTTCATTATTAATTTTGCAGTAATTTTATTATTTAGAATATTACTTTAAAATCTTCTTTATCTTGATTATTCAATTTTTTTAAACTCTTCTCAAATTTTGTCCCCAAAGCGCCTTGTTTGCCTCACCCTAGGCCCAGCCTTCAGAGCTCAGTAAACAGATACCTTATACAAATTAAAAACTTACCAGTTGGGCTCTTTGGCTCTGTATTCAACTGAAGAAATTGGATCTTAAGCCCAAACCTGGGTTTTTCTGTTGATAGCATATTCCCAGGTTGCCAGCTGTTTCTCTAGATCTAGGTTTGTGCCTACATATGAGACTCCCCACTGTCTTAATCTCTGATGCAGTATGGGCCTCTTGCTTGCATCTTAACCATCTGCCTATTTCTTGACCACCACTTTCCAGGCTGAATATGCATCTCAGGATAATCCCCTGTGATAAACCTCTTCCATGATGCCCAGTTGACTCAACTCTCATCCACTGTTTAACCTTGTATCCACTGTACTTTGTATCCCCACTGTACAATCAGGTTTCCTGATTTCTCAGTCTATAAACGAAACCTGCTACTATACCAATGGCTATCTCTAAGTTGTTTCAAAACTTTTAGTTTGGTGCATCAATTCCCAAATGAGCTTATTCTGCCAAATCCTGTTCTGACTGATAAAATGTGAATAATTTCATAAAAGTCAATAGAAGAAAAAATTCCAAGGAGAAGATTATGGTTCAACAGTCAGAAATGCTATACAAAATGTTGAATGATTAAAAATTAGGCAGAGGCCATTGATTTGATTATTTTATGGTTTTCTTGGATTTCATAGATGGAGGACTTTCATTTCTTTTAATTCAGCACATATTTATTAAAGGCTAATGTGCTAAGTCCTGCTCATTTCTGTAACAGCATTACATAGCTTAAAGAGATACTCGCAAAATAAATATTGTCGTGTCTCTTAGTTTTCACATATCTTGAACATAATTTCAGTAGAATTATTAATAAGACCTTGGTAACCTTTATGGAAGATTTTCAGTATAGTGGTTAAGGAAGACACTAAAGTGCAAAATGAAGAGTGATGGGGATAAAGTGGAGGTGGCAGGTAGAGTTTTCAAAATTTGATTATAAGAGAGGAAAGAGCCTTTGCTTTAAAGGGAAAAAATTATTTGTTTATTTTGGTGGTTATTGTTTTTTGTTTATGTATATTCATTATAGCTGAGATTTGGGCTTGTTTTCTGATAAGAGGGGAGGATGCAGCTGATAGGTAGAACCTGGAGGATGTACTGACAGAAGAAAATTATGAATCAAAGTTTTAGAAGAGAAGAATTATAAATAAGTTGCATGTGAAAGTATTCACCTCACAAAGAGTAGGCCTATCTATCTGCTACAAGAGAAGCAAATAAACATAAAGAAAATGAGTATTTTGTATTTTGTGCTAAGGAATGAATTGGAATATTTGTCTAATCGCCTTGATTTTTTTTCCATTCATACATCATATTTGATCTCCAAATGGTATGGTTTTTGGGAGTAGAACTAAAATCTATTGATAAGCAAAGAATATTTGGGACAATTTTACAAGAACTATGATAGGAAAGAGATGCATAAAATATTTGACAAAAAGCATTGAGAGCCTATTGATTTCAGGTAGCATGAATTCATGGTAGACCCTATGTATTAGTCCGTTTTCATGCTGCTGATAAAGACATACACAAGACTGGGAAATTTACAAAAGCAAAGAGGTTTATTGGACTTACAGTTCCACATGGCTGAGGAGGCCACACAGTCATGGCAGAAGGTGAAAGGCACATCTCAAATGAAGAGAAGAGTGCAGGAGAAGAGACAAGAGAAGAGAGACCTTGTGCAGAGAAACTCCCCATTTTAGAACCATCAGGTCTCATGAGACTTATTCACTATCACGAGAACAGTGCAGGAAAGACCTGCCCCCATGATTCAATTACTTCCCACCAGGTTTCTCCCACAACACATGGGAATTGTGGGAATTACAATTCAAGATGAGATTTGGGTGGTGACATAGCCAAACCATATCATTCTGCCCCAACCCCTTCCAAATCTCATGTCCTCACATTTCAAAACTAATCATCCCCTTCTAACAGTCCCCCAAAGTCTCAACTCATTTCAGCATTAACTCAAAAGTCTACAGTCCAAAATCTCATCTGAGACAAGGCAAGTCCCTTCTGCTTATGAGCCTGTAAAACCACAAGCAAGTTAGCTACTTCTTAGATACAATGGGGGTACTGACATTGTGTAAATACAGCCATTCCAAATGGGAGAAATTGGTCAAAACAAAGGGGCTACAGGCCCTGGCCCCATGCAAGTCCAAAATCCAGCATGGCAATCAAATCTTAAAGCTCCAAAATGATCTCCTTTGACTCCATATCACACATCCAGGTCATGCTGATGCAAGAGGTGGGGTCTCATGGTCTTGGGCAGCTCCACTCCTGTGGCTTTGCAGGGTACAGCCTCCCTCCCTGCTGTTTTCACAGGCTGGCATTGAGTGTCTGAGGCTTTTCCAGATGCATGGTGTAAGCTGTCAGTGGATCTACCATTCTAGGGTCTGGAGGACAATAGCCCTCTTCTCACAGCTCCATTACGTGGTACCCCAGGAGGGATTCTGTATGGGGGCTCTGACCCCACATTTCTCTTCCACACTGCCTTAACAGAGGTTCTCCATAAGGGCCTCACTCCTGCGGTAAATTTCTGCCTGGACCTCCAGGCATTTCCGTATGTAATCTGAAATTTAGGCAGAGGTTCCCCAAACCTCAATTCCTTACTTATATGCACCTATAGGCTCAACAACATGGGGAAGCTGCCAAGACTTGGTGCTTGCACCCTCTGAAGCCATGGCCCAAGCTCTACATTGGCACCTTTTAGTCGTGGCTAGATTGGCTGGGACACAGGGCACCAAGTCCCTAAGCTGTACACAGCATGGGACCCTGGGTGCAGCCCATGAAACCATTTTTCCTTCCTAGGCCTCTGGGCCTGTGATGGGAGGTGCTGTTATGAAGACCTCTGATATGCCCTGGAGACATTTTCCCCATTGTCTTGGAGATTAACATTTGGCTTCTTGTTACTTATGCAAATTCTGAAGCTGGCTTAAATTTCTCCTCAGAAAATGAGATTTTCTTTTCTATTGCATTTTAAGGCTGCAAATTTTCTGAACTTTTATGCTCTGCATCCCTTATAAAACTGAATGCTTTTAACATCACCCAAGTCACCTCTTGAATGCTTTGCTGCTTAGAAATTTCTTCTGCCAGATACCCTAAATCATCTCTCTCAAGTTCAAAGTTCAACAGATCTCTAGGGCAGGGGCAAAAATGCCAGCAGTCTCTTTGCTAAAACTTAGCAAGTGTCAGCTTTGCGCCAGTTCCCAACAAGTTCCTCATCTCCATCAGAGACCACCCCAGCCTGGATTTCACTGCCTATATCATTATCAGCATTTTGGTCAAAGCCATTCAACAAGTCTCTAGGGAGTTTCAAGCTTTCCTATATTTTCCTGTGTTCTTCTGAGCCCTCCAAACTGTTCCAATCTCTCTCTGTAACCCAGCTCCAAAATTGCTTCCACATATTCCTATATCTTTTCAGCAGTGCCCCATTCTACTGGTACCAATTTACTCTATTAGTCAGTTTTCATGCTGCTAATAAAGACATCCCTGAGACTGGGCAATTTACAATAAAAAAAGAGATTTATTGGACTTACAATTCTACGTGGCTGGGGAGGCCTCACAATCATCCAGAAGATGAAAGGCACATTTCACATGGTGCAGACAAGAGAAGAGAGAGATTGTGCAGGAAAACTCCCCTTTTTAGAGCCATCAGATCTCATGACACTTATTCACTATCACGAGAACAGCATGGGAAGACTTGCTTCCATGCTTCAATTACCTTCTACTGGGTTCCTCCCATAACCCATGGGAATTGTGGGAGTTACAACTCAAGATGAGATTTGGGTGGGGACACAGCCAAACCATATTACCCTATCAGTAATTTTGCCAATCAACTCAAAAAAGTGGCATATTGGAAATGAGAGATTAGTTGCATACATCATTGTTGTATCCTTATTTCATGTTTAATACTTATTGCCTTAAACAATATATAAGGTTTTGGGTGTAGAAGCCATATCATATTATTTATTACTCGCAAATTTTCCAGGACGCTTAACATGTTGTAGACACGTATCATATATGACACAAATAATTAATTGATAGTGAGTCCCTTTCATAAATATCAGATGAGATATGTTCTTCACCTTGAATCTTATCATGTTAGTCCTAATCCAGAGTTATACGTTTATATACCAATGTATAAGTAATTTCCAAAGACTCAAGATAATTATTTTCAGAAATGTTAGTGATACATTCCCAGTTAACAAAAAGAGATATATTTTAGAATAGCTACCACATATGGAAGAAAGAAAATGTAGTGCTGCATAAAAAGCTTACAAATTGTTTATGTAGTATTTACAGCAAAGAACAATTATAACACACCAGAAACCACTCAAGTTACTTTAAGGATTATGCATTATATTGTGAAATGTTTGTTACATAATTACAGAGCATTGGAATCTGCCTACAGCTTTATATTATATAGATGGCTTATGAAATAGTTATAACTGGTCCCAGATCACACTAAACACATTTACATTATTTTAAGTTATATATTTTGATTATGCAGTTTTCACTAAAAAGAAATATACTATTTGTAATGTAAAAAAAATGCTTACTCTCCAATAAACACCTTCAAATTGTTAGTGTTTTAAGTGGCTTCTGAAGTACTTTAAAGTGTGAATGAGCTTACTTGAGAGTAGTGGATTTAAGACTTGCAATAGCCTTAGAATTCATTTTTTTCTTAAATAGGTTTGCAAAAGTTATACATGTATATATTTTAAGGCATTGAAGTATAAGGTAACTTCAATAGCTTAGCCCCCATCCCAGTCACAATACTTCTTTGAATTCATTTTTCAAAGTCTATGTAAACATCATTCATGTAATCAGGTAAGAGAACAGCCATTTTGGCAGAACCACTGGTTTAGACTGGAGTCCCATCTGCTCAGCGTTGTCCCAGCACTTCTCCAACTACAACAGCCATGGAGCTACTTTTGTGAAGCCCCTTAGACTCCAAGAAAACAATCTGGAGCCCTATATTTTGGATAATGTGCCATTTATGCAGTCTATGATAACTATTTCACGGCCTTACTGGACAGAACCCTGCCAAGAGAAAACATTAGTTTGGAAGTACAAAGATGTTGTTAGCAAATATTCACCAGTTTTTAATGATTGTATGGAAGTCCCTTGGTAATATGGAGGATGGTGTCAAGTAGCAGGTCTTTTACTGCCATAATTTCAAGATTCCATTTATTTTCATGATAAATTGGAAGCTTAATTCTTTTTCTAAAGTTCTATGTAATTTACCTTGGGAAGATTCTTCACCAGAGAATAAAAGTTTCTAGTTTCTAGTTTACACCTGAATTTCTTCATCCTTAGCAACATAACATTTGCCACTTTACAAGCTGTGTATCACGCTGTGGTCCTTAACATGTCTCATTCTGGCTTATTGATGAGACGTTGCCAAGAGCAATGCATTCCTTTATCACCAGGGAGTTATCATTTTGCTAGTCTTATGATGCCTGCAGCTTAGAGTTTGATGTGCCTAAATTGTTAAAAATAGGTGTGAAATTGGACTAAACATGTTGAGAGAACTGTCATGACTAACAGTTATTTTCATTAGTTTTATTTTTCAGAAATATAAATAAAAATTACACAGTCTGGATGTAACCAACCATACTTAAATTATCATCATTGCTTGCTTCCCACTTAACAAAAAAAATCAAGGTTCTACCTGTAATGCAACTATAATAATTTTCTTATTCATTAAACTCTGGATAACTGTAAATAAACTATTATGTAACCATTCAAACATCAGTATTTTCTATTCCAAGTTTAATATTCACAAAAATTCATATAAACTTAGGAACTTGAAAATGATATTTTAAAAGTTAGCAAAGAAGCCTTTCAGTGACAATTTCAGGTGTTAGGAGAAGAGAATATAAATACATAAAATTAAAGGTGTTTGGAAAAAGAAAACTCACTTGCAAACATGAATTATCTTAGCCACAAAAAGACCATGGGCTTAAATGTTAAGTCAAATGTAGGATTTTCTGGGACAAACAAAAGGAGGCCTAGAAAAAGAAACCTAGCTTGTGGAATATTGACAATATTTAGGCAATAATAGCCACAAGTACTCTGGCATGAAATAGGCCTTTACTAGTTTTTGTTCATTATTAAGTCATTTAGTAAAAAAGTTATGAGAACTTGCATCATTTGTAAAGGCTACTTTTAAAGATAAATGTGGGTGTTGTATTCATTCATACTTCAAACCTCAGCATCATATAATATGCCTTGGTAACGAACCTGCACATGTACACTCCTCCTCCGATTCTAAAATAAAAATTTTAAAAATATTATTTAAAAAATAGTAAATAAATAAATAAAAGTATTCAAAGCAGGAAGAGAAGAAAGAGAATGTCAAGAGAGTGCTTCCCTTCCAAGCAGTGAACAGTATAATAAAAGACTCAAGAACATAAGGAAAGCTGGAAATTAGTTAGGAAGCTTAACTAATACCTCCACTTATAATACCACACCTAATATCAATTGTGAACCCTTCAGTGTGGCTGAAGAATAGATTTTCCAGATGGAAGTGATGAGAAATGACAGGCTTTTCTTGATGCTTGGTTTAGGTTTTGTCTTAAAGGCTATGGAAAGCTGTTGAGAAATGATACACAGGGATGTTATATATCAGTTTTTATACTGGCAACATCATTAGGATTAAAATGAACAAGTAAGGGGATGATGAAGAATACAGGAGTAGTTAAACTTTTCTTGTGTGCTAAATAGTCAAGATGTGGTGCAGATACGAATGGCAATTAGAATTCGAGAGATGTGGGGTAGCAAAATTTTCAGATACTGTGTTCCTACCAGATAGGGCAAGTAAGAGACCTAGAGAGATATAGGATTATTTTCACACTTGTTGCTTGGCAAATACTAATACCTATGATTTAGAGAGTGCTTTCTCTTTACCAGGCATAGTACCAAGGGGTTATATAAATTAACTCATATAATCCTCCCAACAAATTTATGAAGGAGATATTTTAATTATCACTATTTTGTAATAAAGAAAATTGAATAACAGAGAAGTTACATAACTTCCTCATAGATAATAAGTGGCAGCAATGGGTTTTGGACCCATTAGATTTAAATTCAGAACCTACTGTTTAAACCATATTGCACCCCATGATAGGATGAGTATACCTTATTTGTCATGACAGGAAATAAAAGAGAAATACCTCAAGGTAAAAGAATGAATTTATATCCAGAATTAGCTGACAGTGAGCATTCTAATAAGAATTTGGATGTACAGGTCTGCAACCTATTGGTGAGCAAAAAATAAAAAATGATAGTTAAGCTAATAAAATAATAATCTAATTTCCTTTCTAGTTTGTGTAGCCACTTTCTTTTATCCATCTATGATTACATTTATTTATTCATGTACTCAATCATTTAACCGGTGAGCACTGAATATCTGCCACATGTCAGGCACTCTGCTTGGTTTTGTAGATACACTGGTGAGAAGACAAAATAAAATTTCAGTTATTGATGAACTTAAATTCCAATTGGGAGGTTAAAATACGTAAATAAGTGTACTAAATAAATCTATATATTTTTCAGTCCTATAAAAAATGGAACAAACAGGTGTGATAGTGACTACTTGGACTAGGTAAGGACTAGCTGTTGATTGGTCAGAAAAGATCTCATTGAGTATATAATATCTGAGTTAGTACCTGAACAACAAGGGAGAGTAAGCCATGAAAAGATTCTGGAAAAAGGGAACCTTTGGAATAAAGACTGCTTGATTGGCCAGAATGAGTGAGGGAGAGAATAGTTTTGTAGAGCCTTATAGACAATGCTAATATGTACTGATTCAGCAATACACATTATGACCAATATGCCTTCTGTTGGGTGAATGCTTATTCTACACCTGTTGTTACATGTTTCATATCCCCCTGAATGTAGATGTGATAATTAGAGATTTTCCTCTAAGTTAAACAGGAAACCACTGAAGGTTTTCTAAGCAGTGCAGGACATCATTTGAGATACATTTACAAAGAGCTCTCCAGCTAATATTCTATTAATTAGATTGGAGGGATGCACAAATTAGATAATCAGTTAGGTGATTATTGGAATAGTACAGGTAGAGAGTAATGGGGATTGGCAAGAGTGGTAGCAGTACAGATGAAAGTATGTGTATGGAGTTTAACAAATTCTGTAACTCTCAGTCAATTCTATTTGTTCATTGGTTGTAGGTTAAAGGGAAGGGAGAAATTAAAGATGACTATTTGTCTTGAGGAAATTATATTTCCTGTTACTAAAAGGAGAAAGACTGAAAGAAGAACAGCACACACACAAAAAAAAACACACACAAAACAAAACAAAACAAAAAAAACACAGAAGAGTTGTATTTGAGCATTGACATGGTTTGGCTCTGTGTCCCCGCCCAAATCTAATCTCGAATTGTAATCCCCACGTGTCAAGGGAGAGACCTATAATACCCCCGCGTCGAGGGAGGGAAGTGATTAGATCATGGGAGCGGGTTTCCCCATGTTGTTCTCATGATAGTGAGTGAGTTCTTACAACATCTGATGGTTTTATAAACCTCTGGCATTTCCCCTGCTTGTACTTCTGTCTCCTGCCACCTTGTGAAGAAAGTGCCTGCTTCCCCTTCACCTTCTGCCATGACTGTATGTTTCCTGAGGCCTCCACAGCCATGTGGAACTGTGAGTCATTAAACCCCTTTCCTTTATAAACTACCCAGTCTCTGGTATTTCTTTATTGCAGTGTGAGAATGAACTAATACAAACATACTACATTTGAGATACTTTTAATTTTTTAAAAGAGGAAACATGAAATAGGCATTTGGATGGATGAATTTGGAATTCTGTAAAAAATTTGAAATCAGGGCTAAATAAATTTAGCGTTGTCTTGGATTGGATTCCCCAGAAGCAGGCTCTGGAATGAGAATTTATATGCTAGTAATTCATTAGACAAGTGCTCCCAGAAGAAACCAGTAAGAAGGTGGAAAAGAGAATAAGGTCAAGAAATCCCACTGGGAACTCTGAGGAAAAACTTTCAGTCCTATTCGGAAGAGTTGTCCTTTGTTCATTCTTAACTAATACCTCCACCTGTGCTTATGATCTCTTTCCCTACCGTCATCTCAGGGATTTCATTCTTTATATTATTTTCTCTTTGTTCTCTGCCTCTAACTTTTCTTATATACTGTTTTTTTTTTTCTTCATTGGCACTTTAAGGTACTATACTAAGGCCAAATCCAGTTCAGGAATAAAACAATCTGCTAAAATAAAACCAGAAATATCTCTCACTCTCTCCAAAAGCAACTTACCCCTCTACCTGCTGCCCTATCTCCTTCCCTTTACAGCCAAATTTCTTGTTTGTGTTGTCTAAACTTGTGGCATCTACTTTACCTCCCTCTCACTAGTCAAATTACTTTTATTTGGCACACAAAACTTCACTTAAACTGCTTTTCTCAAGGCCAACGATGATATTTGTGTCTCTAAATTAAATGGATACTTTTCAGATGTCATGCTTCTTGATCTCTGGGTAGAATTTCAAACTTTTAACAATTTCTTGCTTTATAAAGCTTTCTTTTTCTTGGCTCCTGTAGCATTCAACATTCTAGGTGTTAAGAATTCATACTCTGTGATTTCCTTGTAATGCACAAATATCTCTCATTCCCTTTCAGCCTGACTGCATGCATCCCTTTCTTCAAACGTTACCTAAATGTTGCTGGCATCAAGACTGTGCTCTCTTCTTATACATTTACATTCACCAATTGGGTACTCTCAGTCATTCCTAGAAATGTAATTACCATATACTTATATATGAATCCCAAATTGAATTCAATAGAAACTCTAAGATCCAGACTCATATTCTTCACTAGATATAATTATTTGAATCTCTCATAGGTCCTTCAAAATCACATTCTTTACTTCTAGTGCTAATCAAGATGGAGTAGGCCCACTACAGCCTATGCCCTTCACTAATTACAACTGTCAACTGAGCACAATATGAAAAACAGCTAACAGAAGACATAAAAATAAGCAATAACAGGAAAATTGGCAAGAGAAGTCAAAAGGTGAAAAACAAAAATCACTGTCAACTTTCCTGTTTATTTTTTTTTCTTTAATTTCCAGCTTTGACTTGAGATTAATCTCTTTGCTAGCTACACTACCCCAATGAAAATAATAGTGTGGGTATGTGAAATCCAGAGAGAAAAATCAACCCCTCTGGCCAGAGAAATCAAGAAAATTATCTCCTGAGAACCAACTTATGTGTGTTGGAAACTCTTTTTTTCACTCTTTTTAATTACTATGTTGTCTATAGGGCAGCCCAGTTGCACACAGATGTACAAGTGCACAGGAACTAAAACTCTGAAATAAATCTTTCTTTCTAACTAGATTAACTAAGAAAAGGACATTCTGGGATATGGAAAATGTAGAGAAAAATAAAAAAGAAAAAGTGGAGGAAGCTAAAGAATTTTATTCACTAATTCTGTGTGCACAAAAACTCAAGTCCTGGACTCATAGGTGCACCAAGTCTTCAGCTGCACATGCATGGGCTAGATCTAAACAAACACAGCACAAGCTGTTATATAAACCATTGACCATGCCTAGATTAACCTTAGGGTGGTATATGCATAGTACGGATCTAAAAAACATATCACTGAGTGTGAAAACTGAACTTGCCATTATAACCACAGCACACAGAAAGTGAGATCAGAGTTGGATTCTAAATCTAACTGGGTTTATAGACAGCAAACATACACACATACACACATCAACATTCTTTGCAGAGTTTTAATAGAACCTAGAGCTCCACAACATGATATGAAATATCTAGAACATAATCCAAAAGAAGGGGGAGAATCTCACCAATTTGAAGAGGAAAAACAGAAACAGATGCCAAAACCAGAAATTATCAAAGACTTAAAAAGCAGTTATTATAATCATTCTTTATGAGATAAAGATGGATTCCTGAAATTTATGGAAATAAATATGTTTTGCTGAGTGGTGTGTGTGTGTGTGTGTGTGAGAGAGAGAGAGAGAAAGAGAGAGACAAAAAAGTAAACAAATAGGGACTAAAGGACTGAAAAGTTTAGATCTAAAAGAAAAATTCACTGGGTTCAATTGAGTGGGAGAGATAATAGAGTAAATAACCAATGAATTTAAAGCTAGATCAATAGAAATCAGTCACTTTGAAGAGCAGAAACAACAAAGATTTTTTAGAAAACATGAACAGAGACTCAGTGAACAATGGGTCAATATCAAAAGTTCTAACATTGAATTACTGAGGAAAGTAAAATAAAAAGAGACTGATACAGAAAAAAATATTTTACAAAACAATGGTGCCAAACACCTCAAATTTGTTGAAAGACAAACATACAGATTCAAAGCTCACCTGATACTCAAAGGGATAAACTCAAGGAAAATCATGCTCAGAGTCATCAAAATAGAGCTGCTAAAAACCAAACATAAAGAATAAACCTTGAAAGCAACCAGAGAAAATGACACACTGCATATCAGAGAGCTGCACTTTCATTTAGATTACTTACCAGGATAAAATGAAGGAGGACAGAAGACAGAGAGAGAATATACCATTCTTAAGTGATATTAGTATTGAAACAACAACAAAAATGTCAACACAAAGTTCTATATTCATTTAAAATATCTTTCAGGAAAAACAAATTCGAAATTTTCAGATGAAGAAAAATTAACAAAATCTGTTGCCAACAGACCTGATATAAAAGAAATGCTAAATAAAGTTCTTCAAATGTAAGGGAAATTTTAACAGAAGAAAACTTGGAATGTAAGGAATGAAGAAAGAGTAACCAAAATGGTATGCTTCTGGGTAATTAGAATAGACTTTCTCCTCTTGAGTCCTTCAAAATATGAAAGACAAAGCAAGAAGTATATAGTGTTGAACCTTGAACAACATGGGTTTCAACTGCATGGGTCCACTTATATCCAGATTTTTTTCAATAAAAGTTACAAAGAATATGCCTACCTCTCCTGTCCCCCCTTCCACATCCTCCACCTTTTCCCTCCACTGCCACCTGAGACAGCAAAACAACCCCTTCTGTTTCTCCTCCTCCTCAGCTTACTCAAATAAAGACTGTGAGGACAAAGACCTTTATGATGATCCACTCCCACTTAACAAATAGTAAATAGATTTTTCTCTCATTACTTTTCTAATTAGGATTTTATTTTCTGTAGCTTACTGTATTGTAAGAATACAGTACATAAAACATATAGCACACAAAATATGAGCTAATTGACAGTTTATGTTATCTGTAAGGCTTCCAGTCGACATAAGGCTATTAGTATTTCAGATTTTGGGGAGTCAAAAGTTACACATGGGTTTTCAACTGCAGGGGTGATGTTTCCAATGTATATAGGTCTAACACATATGATAATTATAACCAAAAGGGAGTGCTTTAGTAGCCTGTAGAGTTGTAAGTTTTCCACATTTCAATTGAAGTAGTAAAATAGTAATTCTGAAGAAAATATAAAAAGCTAGGTCTGTAAATTTTGATCCTCAGAGAAAATACTAAAAATAATAGAAAGAGAAATAGACAAAACACAAGTAGATAAGTTAAAATAAAATTCTAAAAACCATTCAAAAAATAATAGGAAATTGTGAAAGAAGGAATAAAAAGAGAGAAGACAATTAAAACAAATAATTAAATGGTGGATAAAAAATATAACCACATTGATAATCACATTAAAGTTAAATGGTCTAAGTGCACTCATTAGAAGACAAAAAAAAGTTAGACTGTGTAAAATAACAAGAGCCAATGACATATTATCTTAAAACAACTTTAAATATACTACAGAAAAATCAAAGATAAAAGGAAAACAATCCTACACAAGAAGAACAAAGCTGGAAGCATCACGCTACCTGTCTTCAAACTGTACTACAAGGCTACAGTAACAAAAACAGCATGGTACTGGTACCAAAACAGATATATAAACCAATGGAACAGAACAGAGGCCTCAGAAATAACGCCACACATCTACAACCATCTGATCTTTGACAAACATGACAAAAACAAGCAATGAGGAAAGGATTCCCTATTTAATAAATGGTGTTGGGAATACTGGCTAGCCATATGCAGAAAGCTAAAACTGGATCCCTTCCTTATACCTTATACGAAAATTAACTCAAGATGGATTAAAGACTTAAACGTAAGACCTAAAATCATAAAAACCCTAGAAGAAAACCTAGGCACTACCATTCAGGACGTAGGCATGGGAAAAGACTTTATGACTAAAACACCAAAAGCAATGGCAACAAAAGCCAAAATTCACAAATGGGATCTAATTAAACTAAAGAGCTTCTGTACAGCAAAAGAAACTGTCGTCAGAGTGAACAGGCAATCTACAGAATGGGAAAAAATTTTTGCAATCTATCCATCTGACAAGGGGCTAATATCCAGAATCCACAAAGAATTTAAACAAATTTACAAGAAAAAAACAAAAAAACCCATCAAAAAGTGAGTGAAGGATATAAACAGACACTTCTCAAAAGAAGAATCCATGCAGCCAACAAACATATGAAAAAAAGCTCATCATCACTGGTCATTAGAGAAATGCAAATCAAAACCACAATGAGATATCATCTCATGCCAGTTAGAATGGCAGTCATTAAAAGGTCAGGAAACAACAGATGCTGGAGAGGATGTGGAGAAATAGGAATGATTTTACACTGTTGCTGGGAGTGTAAATTAGTTCAACCACTGTGGAAGACAGTGTGGCGATTCCTCAAGGATCTAGAACTAGAAATACCATTTGACCCAGGAATCCCATTACTGGATATATACCCAAAGGATTAGAAATCATTCTGCTATAAAGACACATGCACATGTATGTTTACTGCAGCACTGTTCACAATAGCAAAGACTTGAAACCAACCCAAATGCCCATCAGTGATAGACTGGATAAAGCAAATGTGGCATATATACACCATGGAATACTATGCAGCCATAAAAAAGGATGAGTTCATGTCCTTTGCAGGAACATCGATGAGGCTGTAAACCATCATTCTCAGCAAATTAACACGAGAAGAGAAAACCAAACACCACATGTTCTTACTCATAAGTGGGAATTGATCAATGAGAACACATGGACAGAGGGAAGGGAACATCACACACCGGGGCCTGTCAGGGGGTGGGGGACTAGGGGAGGGATAGCATTAGGAAAAATACCTAATGTAGATGACGGGTTAATGGGTGCAGCAAACCACCATGGCACGTGTATACCTATGTAACAAACCTGCACATTCTGCACATATACCCCAGAACTTAAAGTATAATAAAATAAAATGAAATAAAAATCCTAACTTGCTAAAGAAAAAAAGAAACAACTTACGCAAACATTAATCAAAAGAAGTCTGTAGTAGCTATATCAGTAGTAGACAAATTAAATTTTAGAACAAAGAAAATCATCAGGAATATAGACAGAGATTACGTAATAACAGATGTAAATTCACCAAGAAGACATAATACTAAATGCTGTATAGAGAAGTTCAAGAGATATAAAGCAAAACGGATGAAGCTGAAATTAAATGTGGGTAATCTACAATTATAAATGAAGATTTCACCATTTCTTTCTTCATAGTCAATCAAGTTAACAAAAAATAAACAAGATTATAGAAGAACTAAACATTATCAACCTAATTAACCTAGTTGATTCATACATAGACCTATTCCAAATAAGTGAAAGAAAAAACACTTTCTTTATGTTTTTTTTTAAATTTAGCTTTTATTTTAAGTTCAGGGGTACATGTGCCAGTTTGTTATATAGGTAAACTTATGTCATAAGGGTTTGTTGTACATATTATTTCATCACCCAGGTATTAAGCCTAGTCCCCATTAGTTGTTTTTCCTGATCCTCTCCCTCTTCTTACCCTCCACCCTTCGATAGGCCCCAGTGTGAAAACACTTTCATTTCAATTGTACATAAAATATTCACCAAGATTGATCATAGCATAAGCTATAAGACAAGCCTTAATATAAATTTAAAAGTATTAAAATCATACAAACTATGGTTTGGGACTAATGAGTTAAACTAGAATTTAATAACAGAAATGTATTTGGAAGGTACACACATATTGGAAATTACATACATCTAATAATAAATCACATACATCTAAATAACCCATAAGACCCAGGAAGTTAGAAAATATTTTTCCCAAATAAAACTAAAGATACAATAACCAAATCTAGTAGGAATCAAAATTTGTAGACTGTCATGTTTTAAGGGAAACTTGTAGCATGGTTACAGAAACACTTAGAGAAAGGAACACTTATTTCAAAACACTTATCATAGAAAGGAATAAAAGGTTCTTAAATTATAAATCCAGGCCTCCACATTATGAAACTAGAGAAAAGATAGCAAATGAACCCAAAGGAAGAAAAAGTTAGAAAGTAATGAGTATAAGAGCAGATAATAGTTAAGTTGACTGCAGAAAAACAATACGAAAAAAGAATCAATGAATCCTAAAGCTTGTTCTTGATAATGTTCTTTGATGAACTCGCAGCCAGAATGACCAAGAAAAAAAGAGAGAAGACACAAATTACCTGTATTAGGAATGAAAAAGGGATTATTACTACAGATCCTTCACACATGAAAACAATAATAAGATAGTTCTATAAACAACCCTATAGCTACAAATTTTGACAACTTAGATGAATAAGTTTCATGAAAGACATAGACTATCAAGACATACTCAAAAAAAGGATAACCTTACCTGAATAGTCCTATATCAATTATAGGAATTCAATTTATAGGTAAAATCCCCCTAATAAAGAAGACTCAAGTTCAATATTAACAAATTGAGTGTGAGTAATATACAAAAAAGGATAATACATAATGACTAAATAAGAATTATCCTATAAATGCAAAAAAAGTGGCTTACCACATAATTATATAAATAGATTTAGAAAAAGCTTTTAACAAAACCCATCATCCATCTCTGATTTAAACAAACAAACACCTCTCCACCTAGTATGAATAGAAAAGAACTTCCTTAACTTGATAAATAACTACTATGAATAAACCTCATGTGAACATGATACTCAATGGTAAAATACAGAATGTTTTCCATCTAAGATAAAAAAAAGACTAGTGAGTCTGTTTTGCACACTTCTATTCAACACTGCATTGCATGTCCTAGGCAGTGCAATCTGGCAAGAAAAATAAAAGACATGTCTATTAAGAAAACATGATTGTCTCTGTAAAAAAATAAAATAAAATAAAATAAAAATAAATAAATCTACAAAAATTTCCCAGAACAAATAACTAAGTTTAGCCAGAAAACAAAAGGTCAAAATACAAGATTTGAATCTATTTGTAATTTGTGTAAATTAACAATTGAAATTCAAAATTTCAGAAGGCAGTAGCATTTAAAATAACGTGAAAGAAATAAAATACTTAACTATACGTCTAGAAATATATGTGTAGAATCTGTATTTTTCTGATTCTAATCTGAACATGTGACCTGTAACAGAATAAAAAGACAAGCTAGACTTGGAGGAAATATTTGCAAATCATATATCTGACAAACAACTTGTATCCAAAATATATTATGAACTTTGAAACTCAAAATTAGAAAGCAAACAAACATAAAAATGGACAAAATATTTGAAGAGATACATTATCAAAAAACGTATACTGATCTAAATAAGGATATGGAAAGTTGCTCAATATCATTATGAGAATGCAAATTAAGACCACAATGTGGTAACACTGTGCACCAAAAATGGCTTTAACAAAACATGACACCACCAAATGTCAGCCAAGGTGCGGAGAAGCAGAAACTCTCATACCTTTCTTACGGGAATGTAAATTTTACAACCGCATAAAAAAATTGTCATTTTCTTAAAATGTTAAGTATAAGCTTACCATGAAACCCAATAATTAATCTCTCAGGAATCTACCCCAAATAAATAAAAACATATGTTCATGCAAAAACTTGTTAATGAATATTTGTAGCGGTATTATTTAGAGTAGACAAAAACTAGAAATAACCACTATGTCCATCAACTGGTAAATAAACAAAATGTTCTATATTTGTATAATAGAATATTATTCAGCAATAAAAATAAACAAAATTCTGATATATCTTACAACATGGTTCATCTGCAAAAAAAAAACATGCTAAGTAAAAGAAGCCAGATGCAAAGACCCTATATTGTCTAATTTTATTTATATGAAATGCTCAGAAGAGATTGATTTATGGAAACAAGACAGATCAGTGGTTGTCTGGGGCTGCAGGGTGCTAGAAGAAATTGATGCAAATGAGATTGAGAAAATTTTTTGAGGAGATATAAAGTACTAAAACTGGATTGTGGTGAAGATTGCGTAACTCTATAATAATTATTGTCTGCTGTTTCTGTCAGTGTAAATCTATCAGTAGCCCTTCACCCTGATATTGGGCTTTCAGTATACTAACAACAGTTATATTAAGTGTATGATTCCATTTACATGTCACTGTGGAAAAAGCTGAACTCTAGGGACAAAAACATCAATTTTTGCTCAGGGGCTAGGAGTAAAGGAAGTATTTGACTACAAAAGAGTAGAATGAGAGACTTGGAAGTTATGGAAATATTTTATATCTTCAACGCAGTTAGTTACACAGCCTTTTGCATTGGTCACATTTCATGTAACTATAAACCGAAGAATCCATTTTACATGTTAATTTAAAGCACATTTAAAAAATCATTTTAAAAGTTGAGTTCATTTTCCCTGCCAAACTTACTCCTCCTCTGGTGTTATCTCTTTTAGTTAATGGCAATAACAATCACCAGTTGCCCAAAGCAAACTTGAGCATCGTTCTTAACATCTCCTTTTTTACCCACTATGTCTAAGCAAATCCTAAGCATTTCTGGAATCATTTTAAATTATCTTCATCCTTGTTATTATGTTTCTGTTCCTAGCAAACATATTTTTTATAAGAATTACTTGAAAGCCTATTAGCTGCAATACCATTTTTTCAGGTTATGGGATATTCAGAAGAAACAGTGACTGAATTAGAGAAATAATTAAGATCATCCAGAGATGAATACTATTAGTACCATACAGAAGGGGAAATAATGACTCTGGAGACTTTATATTTCCACTTTTTTTTGTGAAAGGATTCAATCTGAGTATGATTTCATTTTGTAAAGTGAAAACATAGGGCTGGAATTATTGTATGAAAATCCAAATACGTGTAAAAGGATAGGATGGTGCTGAATAGCCACAAGAGTGAGCTGTGCCAGTTAAGACGCCATTGTCTCTCAGATCCTGATATGCCCTTCTAAGTTCTACTTTCTAACGATGAAGGTAGGATTTCAAAAACTGTATTTCTGTATTGTCAGCTGTCTTCCTATTAGATTCTGCTAATAGGGGTATAGCAGGAAGAAACTAGGAAGAAACAGGAGGAAACTAGGAAGAACTTGCTCTTTGCTGTTTATCTGCTGCTCCTGACATTGTCACTGTTGACAGCTCTTTACACTGACATTGGCTGGTACTTCCATTTGTCCCTCCAGAATCAGCTTCTTTGTGACCTCCTCAGAGGTATAGACACAATATGGGCTGTGCTGCTTTCCCCAAAGTCTGAGTCATAGCTTTGCAAGACCTCTTCTCAAAGCTCCAAGGTATCAGTACCAACTGGGTGGCATCCACGCCTTAGAAACCTCAGGTAAAAAGACTTTGATGCTCTTTTTCAATCCTCTACATACTGATAACTTCAAAATATGATTTCCCAGCCCAAGGCCTGGTAGCTACATACTGAAGTTACCGGGTCTGTGTTAACTTGTTTTTCTCTTTTTGGCTTTTTCAATCTTTCAACCCCTATTTAACCCAGCCCTTAAAATTACAGTTGTCCCTCAGTCTACACAGGGGATTGGTTCCAAGACCCCTGCATATACCAAAACCTGCACTACTGAAATCCCACAGTTGGCCCTGCCAAACTCACATATGTTAAAAGTCAGTCCTCCATATACATAGGTTTCGCATCAAGAAAATAATGTATTTTTGATTGGCATTTGGTTGAAAAAAACCTGCATATTTATGGCACCACTCAGTTCAATCCCACACGTTGTTCAAGGGTCAACTGTAGATTCTCTGGTTGTAATATCTAGAACAAATTTGGTTTTGTGATGGGTCCTGATTGATACCACTATTTTCATTACATCAAAACTTCCATACTGCAACTACAGTAATCTGACTTTCGTTTTTTTTTTTTTTTTGCTTTTTTTTTTTTTTTTTTGAGACAGAGTCACGCTCTGTCACCCAGGTTGGAGTGCAGTGGCACGATCTCTCGGCGCACTGCAATTTCCGCTTCCCGGGTTCACGCCATTCTCCTGCCTCAGCCTCCAGAGTAGCTGGGACTACAGGTGCCTGCCACCACACCCGGCTAATTTTTCGTATTTGTTTTTTAGTGGAGACAAGGTTTCACCGTGTTGGCCAGGATGGTCTCCATCTCCTGACCTCATGATCAGCCCGCCTCGGCCTCCCAAAGTGCTGGGATTACAGGCCTGAGCCGCCGTCCCCAGCCCAGCTATAGTAATCTTTATAAAACACGAATCTTATCACTTCCTTTATTGCTCAAATTCAGTGGCTTCTCATAATTTTCAAGAAAAATTCTAAACTTATCCTATCATGATGACTTAGCCCTAACTATATCTCTGACATAATCTACCATTACCTTCCCTTCCTTTCAATATACAATAAATTTGACCATAAGGAAGTGAGATACTCTTAGTTCCTCTAATATTTAGGACTTCCTCTCATTTCTGGACCTTCACACATCTTTTGAGTGAGACACTCATTCCTACTACCTTACTTTGGGTAATTCTTATTTACATGTGAGGTATAAGTTTAAACATATATATATATATATATATATATATAATTTTTTTTTTTTTTTTTGAGTCAGAGTCTCCCTCTGTCTCCCAGGCTGGAGTGCAGTGGAGGAATCTCAGCTCACTGCAACCTCTGCTTCCCGGGTTCAAGTGATTCTCCTGCCTCAGCCTCCCAAGTAGCTGAGATTACAGGCGTCCGCTACCACGCCCAGCTAATTTTTGTATTTTTAGTAGAGACGGGGTTTCACCATGTCGGCCATGCTGGTCTCAATCTCTTGACCTCGTGATCCGCCTGCCTCAGCTTCCCAAAGTGCTGGGATTACAGGCGTGAGCCACCTTGCCTGGAAACATAATTTTTTAAGACACCTTGTGTTTGTCATGAAATGGTGCATGTGCCATTGTATTCTGCTTTTATTACATTTCTATTTCCCTTTCCATGCTTCCTCACAATTGCTTATGTAATCTAATGTTACTGGGCCTTTGTAGAACATTTATTTCCAATTGAGAGGCCAATCTCAGCATATTGTAAAATCACAAACAATAAGAACAATAAAATATAACAACAAAAATTTAATACCAATCATCATCATTCCAATTACCAGTCGCATCAAACCTCCCTCTTTAGAAACCGGGATACATGAAATTTAACTCACTTATAATATTTTCTTATTTATTTTTATGTTAGTTAAATGACTTGTTCTCTCTGTCATACTCAAAGCTTCAAGAAACAGGACAATGTCTATGCTACTTTTTCACCTGGCCCAATTCCTGATGCCCATTATCAGTCATTAGCACTTGCTTCCTCATCAATGGCCTGGGTCACTCAGGTTCTTGGGTAAATTAGAAGAACCAAGAGAAATCCAACTCACAGAATCTCTGGAAAGATTATCTTTCCCTCCCTGAGCACCAAGGAAACTGTTTAATAAAATGGCCCATCTAGCTCTAAATAGTCACATCATATCTTTGTCTGCAAAACAACTTTCTCCTTGCAAATGCCTAATGTCTTATGAATTTCATTCAGCATTTTAGTGCTTGTGTCTCATCTCCTTGTTCACGATTAATAATCTATTTCCAGAAGGCAAAACATTCCTTACTTGCCCTTTCTATGTATACCCATACTCAGCAGGAATATAACTGGCCCCTAGCAAAGGTGAGTCCAGCGGAGAACAAAGTACATTCAAGAAAGGCACTGTGTGAGCAGACATCTCACTTCAGAGAAATCCAGGCTTTGCACTTGAAGGTATATGGGAGGACATAGTGGGTTCAAATTACCCCACTTCATCAGGCAGGGGGCCCAGGTGGTTTAGTTAATGATAGCTTCATACCAGGTGAGGCCCCCATCAGTATATTCTGGGAAAATATTGATAACTTATGAATGAAAAAACAAATAAGTAAAAAGGAGATTTTCCTTTTAAATATCTTAAAGGCATTCGATGACTGAAGTCCAAGACACTTATACAATGTGCCAATAACAGAACTGGAATCAGTAAGAAAGAAAAATGAAGTATCCAATATGACGAAACAATGCTGCATCATTTTAATGATAGTACATAAATCAATGTTTTTTCTCAGCATTAATATATTTATTTAATTCATGCATCATAAAATTTTAAATAAACTTTGAATGTTACTGAGGAGATATGTAAATGCCTCACCACCCTTGTCCCTCACCTCCATGTAATTATAAACATAATTTTATTATTTTAAATAATAGGGGTTTAAAAAATATCTTTGAAATAACGGGTTAATATCCAATACAATTCGTGAATGTGTTGCAGTAATATCAGTTAAAACAAGCATCTGATTAATGTGGCTTGGGAACCTCAGACAATTTATTGAGCTGCTTGCTGTTTAAAATCTATGATACTTTCCCTCTTCTGTGCAGATATTGATTTGATAGATGAAGTGGGGGTAATTTTTCTTTTAGAGTGGTGATGTTAATGGTCATTGAATTTTCACTGACAACAGCAGTGAACTATGTTTATTAGGGAACTCGAATAGTTGTTTATTTTCCTTCTTTCTTTTGTTTGTTTCTCCCTTTTTCTTCTTATGATTCCAGCCTTTCACAGATGATGGAAAACCTTTAGAAAGGTAAGCCTGGATTTCAGCTTGTCTTTTTGAAGGCAAGATTAATTATAAAGAGGAAAGAAAGATAAGGGACTTTTGTCTGGTTCTATCATCTAAAATCTTGGTCAATATGTGTCTTTGTGATCAGTTCTCTATTGTTTGAAATTGTTTCCCTATTGAAATCATTTCTCTATTTTGCACCAGGTGCATTCTAGAGTCCATAATGACATCACAACATCATATTATATGAGTTAAGCTATAGGTGTCATCTGGGAAAGGGTATCTCTCAAGGCAAGGTAAGCAAGATAAACATTCACACACCCCAGGATCTCATCATCCCATCATGACACATACCAGAACATCTACTAAATAAGGTTAAAATTTAATTTTAGTGAAGAGGCTATTTTTCCCATGAGTTTCCCATCTTATAGGGAAAAGGATATGAAATTTTTTTTTTTTTTTTTTGTCATTTGAAGAATAAACAAGCTGCCAGAAAGCCTGGAAGTGTGGTGTCAGCTGTTTAAAAAGGACTAATGGAAATGCCAGTTGCTCAGCTCTTACAGATGTTGTTGGGGTCTATAGAATGTTGTGGTCATCCCTGCTAGAAGGAGACAGTATTATTTTTTTGAGAAGCTGAGCTTGGGTACATTCCCTGCCACTGAGGGAAGGAGCGGGTCGCAAGTTGCTTATCATCTAGTCAACCTAGAATGAGGTCCTAGAGTCATTTTCAGGCAATTTCATTCACTGTTTCAACATTTTTATGAGAAAATAAAATGAAAATTATGTGTATAAAATAATGTATTTTTGATTGGCATTTGGTTGAAAAAAGTCTGCATATTTATGGCACCACTCAGTTCAATCCCACACGTTGTTCAAGGGTCAACTGTATATTCTCTCATTGTAATATCTAGAACAAATTTGATTTTGTGATGGGTCCTGATTGATACCACTGTTTTCATTACTTCAAAACTTCCACATTGCAGCTACAGTAACTTTCTTTCTTTCTTTTTTTTTTTTTTTTTTTAGACAGAGTCTCACTCTGTCACCCAGGCTGGAGTGCACTGGCATGATCTCTCGGCGCACTGCAATCTCCGCCTCCCGGGTTCACGCCATTCTCCTGCCTCAGCCTCCAGAGTAGCTGGGACTACAGGCGCCCGCCACCACGCCCGGCTAATTTTTCGTATTTTTTTTTTAGTGGAGACAAGGTTTCACCGTGTTGGCCAGGATGGTCTCCATCTCCTGACCTCGTGATCCGCCCGCCTCGGCCTCCCAAAGTGCTGGGATTACAGGCCTGAGCCGCTGCCCCCGGCCCAGCTACAGTAATCTTTATAAAACACGAATCTTATCACTTCCTTTATTGCTCAAATTCAATGGCTTCTCATAATTTTCAAGAAAAATTCTAAACTTATCCTATCATGACGACTTAGCACTAACTATATCTCTGACATAATCTACCATTACTTTCCCTCCCTTTCAATATACAATATACAATAAATTTGACCATAAAGATGTGAAATACTCTTAGTTCCTCTAATATTTAGAAGTTCCTCTCATTTCTGGACCTTCACACATCTTTTGAGTGAGACACTCATTCTTGCTACCTTACTTTGGGTAATTCTTATTTACATGTGAGGTATAAGTTTAAACATATATTTATTTTATAGACATGATATAGTTTTGTTTATATATATAATTGCAATATATATATACACAGGCACTTTAGTGAAAATTTATTATATACATTATAAATATATGTATATAACTCATATATACATATGTATATCATGAGCATATGTGTAACATAATTTTGCATGTGTGCATATGCACATAATATACCAATAGATAGTTTAGTGAAAACAAATTTTATCTGGGTATTTCATTGAAATCTATCTGAGTAGACATGATGTAAACGGAAATCAAACATGTGCCAGCTTGAATACAGAATCTGCCTTTAAAGATATGACCTGGGCAACTTATTTTTTCTGAGCTTCAATTTAATGATAAAGTAATGATCATCATAATTTTTTGTAAAGTTGTTTGAAGCCTCAAGACAGTAATTGAAAGCACTTAGTGTAATTCCATGTAGTACACACTGACATTCCCAGGTTATTATTGAAATAGAGATTTCATGAGGTTTTAAATTTAATATAGAATTTCACTCAGACATTTATTAAAGAAGCATTTAATATAATCTATAGTATTGCATGTTACTTGGAAATACAAAGATAATAAAGCCACAGCCCTAGCTTCATTGGGCTTATACTCTAGGAATGGTACCATGACAGAGAAGGACACAATTCTTTTAACAGGTGAATAGTATGATATGAGATAATGATTTAAATATACTTCTCCCAGGGGTTTTGTTTTATTTTTAAAATTTACTTATGTATATTATTAGTTTAATTGATACATATTTATGGGGCACAGTGTAATATTTTGTTACATGTGTACGATGTAATGATCAAATCAGAGTAATTAGCAAATCTATCACCTCAAACATTTATCATTTTTTTTGTGTTGGGAACACTCAAAATCCTCTCTTCTAGCTATTTGAATATACAATAAACTGTTGCTAACTGTAGTCACCCTACAATGTTATAAAACACTAGAACTTATTCCCAAGAAGTTTTTTTTTTTTTTTTTTTTTTTTTTTTGCGGTGGTAACAGTTGTTGTTTTTAATAGTGCATATAGATAGAATTAAAGTGAAGATAAATAGTTCTCCCTTGAATTATGTAGGACTAAGTTCTAAGAAGACATCATCCTAGGCATGGAATTCTGCAGGTGCACAGGAGCTAGTTTCTCCAAACTTCACCAGGTCTTCACCTGGAGAAGCATATGAAAGGGACACGGAGCCTGAGAGCTCAGCTTGCGTTTAAATATATCATTCTGGAAGAGAAGCCATTCACTTTATTCACTTGCCTTTCTACACCTCCCTTTTAGTGAGAGTCGGGTGGGTGTTCAACTGGTTTCCCTTATTAAAGGGGGGGAGGGGAGAGACCCTCAGAGAATCACTTGTAAAGTTTGAAGAAACTTGTAAGACAGGAAAAATAATATCTCATTTCCTGTTTTGAACTGTGTCCAATCACTCTGTGTGTGTGGGTGTGTGTTGCAGGGGGTGGTGGGGAGGGTTAAATCTTTGAATAAATAGTTTTATGAAATCAGAATGAGAATAAAATTTTATTAATGCACTGTACAATCCAGAGGGAGAAATAAAGTTTCAACAGAGCACAATTAAAAAGTGTATTAGAAAATTTTAAATAATTTTATATTGATAACCCCAATGAATTCAACCTGTTCAATAAAGCAGTTATATTTACAATGTATTAAACCAAGTGCAAGGATAGAGATGTGCACAGAGTGTGACTGCAGAAGCATGGTATTGGGGAAAGTGTCCTAGGAGAGTTATTGTCCAATCTGAATGTTAAAACACGGTATGCCTTATATAATCAAATTTGGCATGGAAAAATATTAGAGATCGTTTCAAGGAAAAGATGAACTAAAGAACTTGGGCAAAAAAAAGAATGTGATAAATTATGTTGTATATTTTACTACATTTATTACTTGTGATATGTTTCTGTTCATCCCAGTAAAGCACAGATAAGAAAACATAAGATTTCTTAAATACTCATAAACAAAACAGAATTATTTTTCATCCACATGGATGAAACACTTTGCAATAATATTTTCCTTCCTGCCAAGAGAACAGTAAAACAGTAATGTTGACACAATCTTTTTATAATAAGATGTCTAATTGGAATGGAGAGTTAGGCGACTTGTCAAAATGTTTTGTTTACACCACTTTTAGTTAGGTTGCATAATGATTTTGGTGGGGTTGGGAGATGTGGTCTTACATGGAGCAGCAGTGGTGATAGAGGAAGTAAATTAACACTGAAAGCCTTCTATTTGCTACTGACATTGAAAATAATTGCTGTGTATCTCATTATATTATTTTTAATTCACTGTGAGTCCATTAAACATAGTAGGTGATGGCACTTTGAAGATCTATTTGCTGGCTCAAAACTTGTCTATCAATTAATTCTTTCAAAAATAATTATTGATATCTAGAGTGTGTCAAAGTGATGGTGATAATCCTTGATGATACCAGGTCAATCAAGATAGATACTAATTTTGCCTACAAAGAGTTTGCAATTGAAATTCATTTGATTTCTCAGGAAGAGTAGGAGAAACTCATCATAACTCATCACTCCCCAAAAGCACATATGTGTTGATTGATATAAAAATAACATATGCCCTGCTACTGATAAAGCAGGAAAATGAGAAGGTCTCTTTCTAACTTGCATCTTCAATAAAAAGATTATGCAATATGCTAGCTGTTTATTCCATACTGAGGGTCCATATTCAGATTCTAAATTCTTCTATATTTTTCCTTTTTTAGAATAATAATACATGATCCACTACCATGGTCAGTTTGTCTATGAGTTAGCTTTATTCAACACAAGTATAAAGTTTCCTTAGAGATCAATGTATAGACATCAGTATTTCATACCCGTGAATATATGATTAGTGAAATGAATGGAAGCAATGATAATATTTATGATTGCTACAGAGAAAACCTGCTTAAGTCAAATTGGTCCACTGTTTTTTTCTGGAAAACTGTTTTACTGGAATGTTGAGAGAGAAAGAGAGAGAGGCAGAGAGAGAAGGCACATTCTTCAGGTAAAATTTCTCCAATCTATGTCCAAATAAATTAATTTGTAAATAATTTATAGTAGTCTTGGTCTTTGGTAAAGTAAGATAGCAGCACCACTGAAACTAACACTAGCGCATTGGAACACACTGACAACAGGAGAGAACAATCTGTTGTTTATGCATGAGGCATGAAAAGACTTTATAAGTTTGGATAAATATTCAGAATGCAAACCTACATGATCCATACAGCTGCCACACTATAACCTAGTAAAGTTTCACTGAAGTGCCTGATTCCATGGAGAGATCCATAACTTGGTGGATATTAGAAAACTGACGATTTTCCAGTCACTTGTCCGCAAGTAGAGCTATTTTTTTAAATTTTGTAGGATTTTGAAAAAATTCAGTTGCTTCTCTTCCAATTATTTTGGTCAGTGACATGAAAACATATCTATACTTTTGAGACTGAGCATGTTTTATTGGCCAAAAGAGACTGCAAAAGAGAGATTAAAAAAACAGCATTTACTCTGTATATTTGTGTTAGAAAAGGAATTTCTCAATATATATTAAAATGTTGTTATTCCTGTTAAAAACAGAATAAGCTCAGGATGTTGCAGGTATGACTGGAATACTCTGTAGTCACCTTCCATAGGAAAGCAATTGGAAAATATAATTTCCCATTCATTACCTTAAAAATAAGTTTATTATGCCTAATATTCTTTCCATAATATGTTTTTAGAAGCAAGATGGTCAATAGCAAGATTCAAAATTTGCCTTACATGTATTTTTTAAAATTTTCATGATTAATGTTCAACTTGGTGAATTATAGTCTTGAAATTAAAAATTATTTAAATTGAGCATACTTTTTTTTGTTTTCCACTGACATAAACTGTACTTTAACTGCCATTAATAGGAACTACAAATATTTCATTTTACTAATGAGGAAACATACAAATAGATTCAGTTAATATTGGAGTTCATCAATTATTTTTTGGAGTTAAGTTGAAAAATGAAAATAAAAAACAGATGGTGATTTATACATTTCTATCTGTTTGCTCTTTGGAATATGTTTGCCAAGATGAACTATCATTAAGTATGAAGTATTTAAAAATAATATAAACAGAATCTTTAAATATGTAAGTTATGATTTAGTGAAAGCCTTAATTACAATAATAAGCTGTTTGGACTTAATTTTTTTAAGGGAGAAGAGAATGATCTCCTTAATATTGAAGAAGGCAATCTTATCAGTGATGTGAAGAATGGATGGTTGGAGTATGGAGGATTGGATCCAAATTAAAGGTGAAAGCCTGCCCATAAGTTATTGCAATAGTCCAGTGAAATGGTTAAGAGGGTCTGTCCTAGGCTAGGAGCTGTAGGAATGGAAAGAAAAAGACAGATGTAGAAGGATGCTAAGATAAAGGAACTAGCATCAGTGGGAGTTGAAGCTTGATTACAGGTTGAAAGAGAAGGTGGAATGAAAGTCCACACTGGGGTACCCGGCTTGAATCACTTGAAGTGAAATATTCTCGAGGGGAATTCTTGAGGTGGTGTGTGCATTGGCATGGCTCTTGGGAAAGCCGGTGCTCGCACTCCCAGATTTAATATAGCAGTTGGAACTACCCCTCGGAAGATACAGAAACAGGCTTAAAACAGATAGATGAAGACAAACTATGATTGCTTAGAACAAGTTATGTTCTTATTAAAGCATAATTGTTTTTCAAGGAAAGCAGAGGAAATTTAGAATTTCAGGTATTAAGTGGCCGGGCGTGGTGGTTCATGCCTGTAATCACAGCACTTTGGGAGGCCGAGGTGGGCGGATCACCTGAGGTCAGGAGTTGGAGACAAGCCTGGCCAACGTGGCAAAACCCTGTCTCTAAAATAAATAAATAAATAAATAAATAAATAAAAAATTAGTCAGGCGTGGTGGTGGGCACCTGTAATCCCAACTACTCCGGAGGCTGAGACAAAAGAATCTCTTGAATCCAGGAGGCGGAAGTTGTAGTGAGCCGAGATCGCGCCATTGCACTTCAGTCTGGGGAACAAGAGCGAAACTCCCTCAAAAAAAAAAAAAAAAAAAAAAAGAACCTTCTTCTTTTGGTTTAAAAAATTCAAGTGAAATCCGATAATCAATAATATACATTTTATCCTGGGATATTAGTCTCAAACAGAGGCTGACTTCACAAAGTTTCCACCAGTATATGCCTTTATATCTAACTTAGAAATCAATTTCAGAGCTGAAACGCCACTGCCAAGTATTCTGAATACTCCTTTTAGTCATCTGCTCAATCACTGCTGCTGTACCATCAGAAATTTTGCATTTGAGCAGTCAGACAGGCACAAACAAGAACATAGGAGCAGTTAACCAGTAACAATTATGAAATGGGAAAAAAGTGGTTGGAAGCTTAAGCTATTTGAGCATACTTTTGATACTATAGCTGGCAATTGGAATTTTTGAGAAATGTAAAATGTATATACACCATTTAAGCCTCAACCTATTTTCCTTTGTTGTGAGTTAATTTCATGCAATTACAAATGATCTTCTGAATTACATGGCACTATGGATGTGTATGGTTTCTCAAACATTAAATGGTTCATTTTCATATGTAAATCTCACTCAATTAAAATTTGTATCTCTATATGGAGTAAAGTAGGTATTTAACATAATTTTTTTCTCTATAGGTAACCTATTTTCCATCACTACATATTCAATGGAAAATGGAAAATCATTTACCCTGTAATTTGAAAGGCCATTTGTTTCTTGCATCAAATTCTATTTATACAGAACTGCCATTCTGGTCCATTTTTAATTTCTCTAGCTTTGTGCCAAAAAAAAACCCACCAAATTAATTAGTATTTATCTCTTAATTATTATAATATTTTGGTAAGGTGATTCACTCTAACATTTCTCTTCTTCAGTGTTAGTGTAATTGAGAACTGAATGGTTCATAAAGAAGGAAACTTGCCTGTTTTGATATTAAACAAGAATAGAAATAAGAAAAACATTTCCCTACATAATTTATATAAACAAGTTCTCAAATAATTTTAATGATTGAACTCAAGTACCTTAGTGGTACAAACAGCTAAAGTTGAAAATTTTGTTTGAAGTTGTCCTGGATTGATATTTCCCATAGGGAATTGGCAAAAGCAAATGCAAATATTCTAAGATATAAGAAATCAAGTAAATAATAAATAAGCCACAAATAATTTTCAGAGTTAAAGTACCAAAAAAACTTAGTGGGTCACAGATTTTTAAAAATATTGCACAATAAAAGAAAACAAGTCACCATGTGCGAGCATTAGCTAACACAATAATTAGCCTTGTTAGATTAAAAAAGGCTCCAAAAAATTTGAATCATCAAAGTTGGAATATATTGAAAAAATACATTTTTGTATCGACTATATTAAAAATACATTTTCAAAAATCTTGAAAATATAAGTCAACAACAAAAGATTATAAAAAACAAACCAAGGAGAGAGATATGTATATATGTGTGTGTATATATATACACATATAAAATTTGATTTATATATATAATTATATATATTTATACATAAACATTGAAATTAAAAATGAAATAAATGGGTTAAACACAATCTTAGAGACAAGTAAAAAGAGAGTGAATAGATAATATAGTTGAAGAATTTTCCATAATTGATCTCAGATATTTAAAGATATGAGAAATACAAAAGAGAGATTTAGAAAGTTCTAAGAAAAAGTGAGAAAATTTAACACAACCAAACAGGATTCAAAGAATATCTAAAAGAGATAGATAATTAGGAAGAAATGCTATGTATTCAAAGGAATAATGGATGAGAATTTTCTTTTGTGAGAAACAGAGAATAGAAAGTGCACGTCATGTTTAAGGTTCATGGCTTCATTTGACTTGTAGAGAAATCAGGATTTGTAGACTTTCATTTCTTTAACTTTCTCTTACAGAAATGTTTGTTACACTTTTACTTGGCAGGAAATATTTAGTTTTTTAATACTCAAACACTTTATTGAAGTAGATATTTTCAAGAAGATTGCAAAAAGTCCTGAATATGCACATTCTGCTGACCACAAAAAATATATATAAAGAATTCAAATAGAAGACTAGGCAGGTGGGTAGAGTTCTTATTTAAGAATATATGCATACTCTATTTCTTGTCATTTTGAATCACAGTTCTGTTATGAATGCTTACAATGAAGAGACCAAGAAACCATTCAATTTATTTAATTAGTGATTAAAATTTTCAGTTTTTATTTCCTGGAGTCTTTTAACCTGAAGCATTGTGAAGACCAGAAACTTAAAAGACATGTTGATTGTAGGTCGTATATTAGTTTACTCAAATATGCAATGTGTTTGTTTCAAAACCACATGTATAAGTTGACTACTATTTCTGAGTGGGATAAAAAACTTCATGGAAACAGTTTATATAGAGAAGAGGGTCCAAGTTTAAACCACAAATGGCTCCAATCTGTAGAAGGAGAGTGCAGGTAAAGAAGACAGCAAATGAGAATATTGAAGAGGATCAGTAGAGGTATTGCTCCTCACAAGAAGGCATTAGCTGCGGGGGTCTGCCCGCAGGCCCTGACCCAAACGACGGATGAATAAAACGTACACTGACACACAGATATTCTGTTTTGCCAATCCTGCTGACTGGCCAACCGCCTGCCCACCAAGAAAGGTTTGTCACTGTGGCTGGCCTTGAGCAGTTTGCACTCCAGGCATTTATTTAGTATACAATTAACAACAGATGCTCTGCGTTAACACACTTGTGGCTAATTAACATTGTTAAGAGAGTAGTTCTACAAATGAATAAAGCTCAGGTACCGTGGTTTAAAGTAAATACCATTAGGGGGCAACATCCCTAGTCGACCTGCCCCCCCAGCCCCGCCTCCCACTCAAGAGGGCCATCTGGCTCAAAGGTTAGTTAATGGAAGTAGTGTAAACAGACTTAACTGGGGAAGCCTCTATTGTCCCTAGTATTTACCCTATGACCTAATGCTCTAAGGTAAGAACCAGCTGCCTTCAGCCTGTTCAATTATTACAAGCTATTTAAAATAGGTTTGTGACTATTCCCTATAACTTTCCCTAATGTTTCCCTTTAATATTTCTGCCACCATCCTAAGTGAATCCCAACGATCAGTGAAGTAAGGGGGAAACGTGGGGCATGTTAGAGTCTTGGAAGCCATGAGAGAAGAGTTTTAAGAATATGGGTGTGGCTGACTTGGTAAGAAATTGAGTAAGGTGAGTATAGAAACATCATTAAAAATATTGGCAACCTTAACAGAAACACTTTTAATGGAATAGTAGGAAAATAGTTAAGATTGTGTTGGATCAAAGTGTGTAACTGGAAACAACAATTGAAGATAGCCTGTGCAGACCAATCTTCTGAGCAAGTTGGCTTTAGGAGAGTTCAGGAATATAAGCAAATAGTTAGAGATAGTGAGAAATTGGATGTTTTGCTGTATTATGTTTTCTTTTACCTCCTTTTTATACAGTGGCTGAACACACCAGAAAATTCTGGTATACTGATATGATTGCCATAGAAGAGAAGAAAAAAACAGGAAAAATTAAAGAAACAAAGTTCTGAGAAGAGTCAAGGGGATGGGGCTTCAAAGAAAATATGAAATATTGGCCTTTTTCGTTTGGTAAAAGGAAAGACATTTCTATTGTTAAAAGCAATGAAAGAAAAGGTGGGCTAATCTAAGTAAGATTGCAGGTTTGTTGAGGATAAGATTAAGATAGTGAAAATATTAGGTGAGCTTAGAAAAAGGATATGGGAATGAATGAATGGACTGTTTCCAATTGATATTACAAAAGTGTTATGGCTATTAATAAAGAATCAATGAAAAAATATGAATAACAGGATGGTCAGGCAAAAATGAGAGTTTAACTGAGTTTGAAGATAAGCACAGGTCAATAGTACATAGGCTCATTCATCATTGTTTTGTGACATCCTCCAGAAAGTCCATAATAATAAGATCAAATAAATTTCCATAACTAGAATTATAAAAGACTATTAGATTGGCAAAATAATAGTAAAGTTTACATTGAATGACTGATTGTAAAACAATGACTTGAAAAAGAGAGAGGTGATGCCAGATTTAGGAGATGGAGAGGAATATGGTAGGACTTGGACAACTAAAGATCTCCATTTTGGTAGAGATAAAGATATGACTCAGTAGAAATTTACATAAAACATTAGGAGGCACAGTCAAAGAGTGAGATTTCAGAGTAGGTTATCCAAAGAAAGTTTTCAACTGATAATTAAATCTATACTATTAGTGCTTATGTGAGTGACTCAGCTGGCTAATATGAAAGTCACTGTTTTGAAGAAGTTGAAGATAATTAGGGCAGAGTGAGAAGAATACCAAAATAGACAAAAAGAAACCATGACATATACTCTAATTTTTGGCAGCAAAAAGAATTTTTTCATGTTACTTTTAGTACTAACTGGGTGACAAAAGTTAAATAACTCATTTAATTTCCTAAACTTTTGATTAATTTCCTTACTGGAGGCTACCACAAAGAAAATTGTCAATTTTAGAATTCGAGGTAAAGGTCAATCGTATATTACATGTCAGTCTTGAGAAAAGAAATTGAGTCTTGACAGTAGAATAGATTCAAGGAGAACCACCAACTTTGCCCCCTGCTAATGCAGCTTAGCTATAGATGCCCCCTGACAATAATTTTTAGCTACAGTAATTATCTAAAATAAGCAAACAGAAATAGACCTTTGCTCCAGGAAATTTTTAATGCTGCCCTGAGATTGAGTAGGAAAATGTGTGTGTGTGTGTGTGTGTGTGTATGTGTGTGTGTGTGTATGTGTGAATGAACATGATCAGATACTTTTGGAATGACTTTGGATATTAGTACGTACATTGTAGGCAAGAAATTCTGAATAGTTCAGTGATATAAGACTTCTGTGTCTTTTAAAAATTATAGTCTAAAGAAAGATGTCAGAGAAATGAACATTTGCTTTGAACAAATGTAACATTTACAGAATCCTTTATACAAAGAATTAATTAAACAGAAATTCATTATTTGTTTTGTAAAATATTTATTATAATATCCTTTTAAATGTCATCTCTTCATTGAGTTTTAATAATTGGACAACTTTTGTAGAGCTCAAATATTTTGTACATCAGGAATGCAATGCATGTCAACAAAATAAACCTAAAGAAGAAAATTAAATAAAATATGGTTCTTTCAAATAAGCAAACAAAATTTAGTAATCTGAAAGCAGAAATATTGAGGAAAGAGAATGCAGTATGCACTAAAAAATATATACCATTATATATTATATATATAAAATAAATAGAATGGAGATGGTTAATGGTTACAAAAATATACTTAGAATAAATAAGATCTAGTATTTGATAGCACAACAGGGTAACTACAGTCAACAGTAATTTACTGTACATTTTAAAATAGCTAAAAGAATATAATTGGATTGCTTGCAACACAAAAAAAGAGTAAATGCGTGAGTTGATGGATACTCCATTTTTCCTGATGTGATTATTACTCATTGCATGCCTGTATCAAAATATCTCAAGTACTCCATAATCATTTATACCTACTATATACTTGTACAAATGAAAAATTAAAAAATAAGAAGTGTTCACTTAAAACATACTTATAATGGTTAAATTTGTGTGTCAACTGAGTAGGTTAAGGAATTTCTAGATAGGTGGTAAAACAGTTTTGGGTATGTTTGTGAGGATGTTTCAGGAAGCGATTGGCATTTGAATCAGTAGATTGAGTAGAGAAGATCTATTCATCTGTTGAAGGCCTGAGTAGAGCAAAAAGGTGGAGAAAGGACAAATTTTCATCTCTTTTCTGAAGCTGAAACATGCATCTTCTCCTGCCTGTGGACACTGAAGCTCCTGGTTCGAGTCCGGGACTCAAACCAGTGTGTCCCCCAAACACCCACAACCTGCAGGGCCCTCAGCCTTGGACCAAGACTCACACTATTGGCTCCCCTGGTTCTCAGGTTCTCAGATTTGGACTGAATTACACCACTGGCTTTCCTGGTTCTCGCAGCTCGCAGATGGCATCTGATGGAACTTCTCAGCCTTCATAATCTCATGAGCCAATTCCCATAATAAATATTATCTTATGCCTACACATATCCAGTTGGTTCAATTTCTCTGGAAAACCCTAAGATCATACTAATCCCATCATATTTAATGTACGTGTTGAAATATGAAATACTGTTTAAAAAATGAACATTTATTAAGTTTTCTATGAATTAAATACAGATATAATCAAAATAAGCAAGTTTGGTGGTTCCAAAGTCTCCTAAATGTGACAGAAAGAACAGTTAAGAGGAAAAAAAAAGAATGTGATATCTAGAAAGAGAAAAACTTTTCCAGTGAAAACCTAAAAATTCTTAACCACAAGTTTTCAGTTAACATTAAAGTATATTTAGAAGTAGAGAAGGTAGGAGCATTTAAGTTCTCTCTCCCAAGAACCTACTATATTTTTATTACTATTGTTTTTTAAACTTTTATTTTAGGTTCAAAGGTACGTGTGCACATTTGTTACATAGGTAAATTGCGTGTCACAGGGTTAGTTTACAGATTATTTTATCACCCAGGTAATAAGCATACTACCTAATATGTGTATCAATGTTTAGCTGCCACTCATAAGTGAGAACACGTGGTATTTGGTTTTCTGTTCCTGCATTAGTTTGCTTAGGACATGATTTTGTTCTTTTTTATGGCTGTGTAGTATTCCATGATATGTATGTACCACATTTTCTTTACACAGTCTATTCTTGATGAGCCTTAATGTCGATTTCATGACTTTGCTATTGTGCATAGTGGTGTGATGAACAAAAATGTGCATGTGTCTTTATGGTAGAATGAAGGAACCTACTGACTGATACTATTTTAACAGAACTTTGACAGCCGCTTCTCTATTTACACAGCCTAACATAAACAAATGTGTCTGCTTAGGTCAACAGTTAGAAACGGGAGGTTTACAAAACTCATTTGGCATGAAGACCGGTTTTGTTTGGTCTACAGAGATTTTAAATTTTGCAAACATTTAAAAATAATGAAATTTTATATAAGTTTTCTGGCTTCTTTTGAAAGAACAGAATATTTGGTGACACTGCCGTTAAAAGAAAAACTTTAGACATATTAAATTTGACAGAGTTTAATTGAGCATAGAACGATTCATGAATAAGGTAGCCTCCCAAACCAGAATAGATTCAGAGAGACTCTGGCAGTGCTGAGTGGTTGAAGATTTATGGACAGGAAAAGGAAAGTGACATACAGAAAATGGAAGTGAGAAACAGAAACAGCTGGATTGGTTACAGCTTGCCATTTGCCTTATTTGAACTTGGAACAGTTGGCCACCTTTGATTGTCTGAAACTCGGTGATTGCTACAAGAGTAACAGCCTGTTTACATATCCATTTAGGCTGCGGTTCACTGTGTACAGAGAAACCTTTAGAATAAGCTCAAAATATGTAAGGAGGCAGCTTTAGACTAAATTTAACACTGTGCTTTAAGTAGCAGCTGGTTTCTTTTCACGTGGGCCTTAACCTGTTCATTCTCCAGTCCTTTCCACTTACCTGTATACTTACACCTGCCCTTCCTGGAAAATTTTCTTGGCCCTTGTAGGTGTTCGACTTTGGGATACCCTGCTCAGTCTGTGGGTTCTGAATGCCAACCAATTCCTTGCAAATCCCGTCTTTTACTAATGTGGAAATCTGACCCCTACTCAAACCTACGTGAAAGGTCATAAGGCCCAGGAAGTAAGAGATTAGATATAGCTCTGCCTGCGCCTGTGAGAATACTGCAAAAGTAGAGAACAGAGAAATTCAACCTCCTGTGTTTGGATCAGACAAGAAACAATGGAAGGATATGTGGCAGAAGTAAATAAAATAATTAACAAGAAGAATGAGACAATTTAAGGAGGGAATTTTATAAAATGATCAATTGATTGTGGAAATACATTTCACTTTCCTTTCATTATTTCATATCTCAACTTCCTCGTTCAATTAATTCAATAACGAGACTCTCATTTTCTTATACCCTTGTCTTCAATTAATTAATACAGTAAATGAATGAGAAGTCAAATTTAAGAGAAATTTTCTATAGAGAACAATTAAGTCCAAAGGAAAAGTTTATGAACAGAATTTAAATGAGTAAAATAAATTTATAAAATATGATGGCCAAAATTATCATACTTTGTGTAATTTCTTTCAAAATGTTGGATGAATTTCATTCATTTACCACATTGCAAAATGAAAAATAACATGTTAAAGTCAGAAGAATAATCTTATGAAATCATAAATAAAAAGCAAATTACAGTTTTCATACTTTTGGTTACAAATGACAGAAGACAAAGAAATGTGAGCAATTGAAATCCAGTAGTTTTCTCACAAAGGTTAATTGAAAAAATGAAGAAACATTTAAAAGTGTTAGACAAATGTACAGTCCCCTCTGCTCACTGACACTTGTTGGTATTCCTGTTTACAGCCTCTAAGGCTAACTTTCTTAAAGTTCATGAAATATTTTATCTTAGTATGCTTCAATTCATCACTATGGCAATTTAAATTGTCTTTAAAAGTAGTACTGCTGGTTCAAATTATTTTTTTATCTTGCTGATGCAACTTGTACTATACTCTTTCTTGATTTAATCTCCTATTTCTGAGGATTTTGAGTCCCATTTCTAATTACAAGGAGCTGTCCTTTGCCATCAACAATATGAATGAGCCTTCATTAAAGAGGTTTCACTGGAGAAAGAAAGAATGAGGAAAAACAAAAGAGAGAGAGAGAGAGACCTTGAGATTCTAGCGAGAGCAAGAAATAGGTGTGAAAAAAGGAGATGAAAGAATACACCCATTTTATTTCATGCAAGGATTCTTAACAGTTGTATTATTGACATTTTGGGCCACATAGTTATTTGTTGTGAGGAGCTGAACTGAGCTATGCTTTGCAGGATGTTTAGCAGTCTCCCTAGTCTTTATTCACTAGATTCCAGTAATGCCTCCTCTACAAGTAGTGAAAGCCAAAAATGTGTCCTAAAGTACAAAATTGTTGCGGGAAGTCAGGGACCCCAAACGGAGGGACCGGCTGAAGCCATGGCAGAAGAACGTGGATTGTGAAGATTTCATGGACATTTATTAGTTCCCCAAATTAATACTTTTATAATTTCCTATGCCCGTCTTTAGTGCAATCTCTAAACATAAATTGTGAAGATTTCATGGACACTTATCACTTTCCCAATCAACATCCTTGTGATTTCCTATGCCTGTCTTTAATCTCTTAATCCTGTCATCTCCTAAGCCGAGGAGGATGTATGTCGCCTCAGGACCCTGTGATAATTGCATTAACTGCACAAATTGTAGAGCATGTGTGTTTAAACAATATGAAATATGGGCACCTTGAAAAAAGAACAGGATAACAGCAATGTTTAGGGAACAAGAGAGATAACCTTAAACTCTGACCGCCGGTGAGCCAGGCGGAACAGAGCCATATTTCTCTTCTTTCAAAAGCAAATGGGAGAAATATCGCTAAATTCTTTTTCTCAGCAAGGAACATCCCTGGGAAAAAGAATACATGCCTGGGGGTGGGTCTATAGATGGCCCCTTGGGTGTGGCCATCTTCTATGGTCAAGACTGTAGGGGTGAAATAAATCCCAGTCTCCCATAGCGCTCTCAGGCTTATTAGGATGAGGAAATTCCTGCCTAATAAATTGTGGTCAGACAGGTTGCTCTCAAAACCCTGTCTCCTGATAAGATGTTATCGATGACAATGGTGCCCGAAACTTCATTGCAATTTTAATTTCGCCCCGGTCCTGTGGTCCTGTGATCTCGGCCTTCCTCTATTTGCCTTGTGATATTTTACTACCTTGTGAAGTACGTGATCTTTGTGACCCACACCCTATTCATACACTCCCTCCCCTTTTGAAAATCCCTAATAAAAACTTGCTGGTTTTGAAGCTTGTGGGGCATCATGGAACCTACTGACATGTGATGTCTCCCCCGGATGCCCAGCTTTAAAATTTCTCTCTTTTGTACTCTGTCCCTTTTTTTCAACCCAGCCTATGCTTAGGAAAAATAGAAAAGAACCTACGTGACTATCGGGGCAGTTTCCCCGATACAAAATTTTTCTCAAACAAGTGTTTTATACTTTCTGGTCTTTATGAGTTAAATTTTCCAAGATAAAACTATTCCCATTGTAGAGTTGACTGACTTAAAACTAAATCATGTCAGCTGGGCACGGTGGCTCACTCCTGTAATCCCAGCACTTTGGGAGGCCGAGGTGGGTGGATCTCGTGATCACCAGTCTGACCAGGAGACCAGTCTGACCAACATGGTGAAACCCAATCTCTACTAAAAGTACAAAAATTAGCTGGGCGTGGTGGTGGGCACCTGTAATCCCAGCTACTCAGGAGGCTGTGGCAGGAGAATTGCTTGAACCTGGGAGGTGGAGGTTGCAGTGAGCCGAGATCGTGCCACTGCACTCCAGCCTGGGTGACAGAGCAAGGCTCTGTCTCGATAAAAAAAAAAAAACTAAACCATGTCTAATTTTTTACATTTTAAAGAGTCACTGTTTTAAGGTATTTAGTTTCTGGTTAAAATAATTTAAACTATTTTTTACTGGAAAAGTTTTATTCCTCTTTGTCTTCAAGTAAATGACTAAATTCCAGTGAATATTACTCTAGCAACTAAAAGTTTTTCGTATGAAGTAGTCATTTTCAGCTAGAAATAATTCCAAGAAAAAAACCTTCAGTATAAATGTTTCCTTTAACTATTTTATATTCTCATTTTACACACTATGGTTAAATGATTTTTGGTTAAAACACAAAACCTCAGAGCAAAGAAATGCATCAATAAGGAAGTTGTAATCAACTAATCTCTAATATCAGGTGACATTACAATGTGCCTATATATGCACAACACTTGATTGCCTAACCTTATTTTTTGTACTAGAAATAATATTTTCTATTCAAATATGAGCATTTTGGTAAATATTGATGATGATGATGATTATTAAGGCATGACTCAAAGTATTTATCACACTTTTCTCACACTTTTATTCTCATATTTTTAGAATATCATTTTATGAGAGAAATTTTGCATTTAAAGATGGAAAAACAAAGGCCCAGGAGGAAAATAAGTTGTACATTAGGTAATGGTGGCACTTAGACACTAATCAGGATCTTTAGGTCCATACTCTTGTGCTAAGCCACTAAGTGGATACTTCTGTGAGGTCTAGAAGTATCTTAGTTTTTTCTACACATTTACTAATTTTATGCCACAATGTTCTGGTGTCACTGATTCACTAGCAGGGATTAAGAATGTTCTCACCAACTGGAGAAAATTTATCCTGAATGATATGCAATTAAGGGATTTGGATAGCTATGAAGAGCGACTACATAAATTGAACTGTAAAAAATATCCCAAACCATTGTGAAAATCTTATCTCCAAAGTAAATGAATCTAGGAAGTAATTCATTCCAACCTGTGTTGTCCAATGCAGTAACCTCAAGCTACATGTGGAAATATAATTTTAAATTTAGAAGGACATCGTGAAAATTTAAGGAAAAAACTATCACTCTGACTTAAGGCAACAGTCATAGAAAAGATGTTTGATTTTATGAGTTTTGCAAATTATAATATTCTCCAGAAATAGATGTCAGTCTTCTTTTTTTGATTTATGGTTTAAAATTCAACTTCTTGAGAACTCAGAGTAATATTGACTGGCTGCCCAATCCTGCTTAATCTTACTTGTTAGGAAGGCTATTATCAAAAAGACAGGCAATAGCAAGTGTTGGTGAGATTATGAAGAAAAAAGAACTGTTGTAAAATGTTGCTGAATTCAGTCTGCTGGTATTTTATTGAGAGTTTTTGCGTCTATGTTCATGGGAGATTTTGACCTTTAGTTTTCCTTTCCTGTAGTGTCCTTGTCTAGCTTTGGTATAAGAGTAATGCTGGCCTCATAAAATGAGTTTGGAAGTATTTCATCTACTTTTTCCTGGAAGAGTTTAAGAAGGAATGGTATTAGCTCTTCCTTGAATGAAGTTCAGCTGTGAAGGCTTCTGGTCCTGAGCTATTCTTTGCTGGAAGGTTTTTTTATTACTCCTTATTCATTATTGGTCTGTTCAGGCTTTTATTTTTATTAATTCAGTCTTGGTAGATTGTATGTTTCTAGGAAAATGTCCATTCCTTTTAGGTTTTGCAATTTGTTGGCACACAATTATTCATAATAGTGCCTTATGAGGTAAGTGTTGGTGAGGGTGGGGACTCCTTGTACACTGTTGGTGGGAATATAAATTGGTACAGCCATTACAGAAGTTTGAAACTTCCTCTAAAAATTAAAAATTGAACTACCAAAGGATCCCTCAATTTCTCTGCTGGGTATATATCCAAAGGAAATGAATTCAGTAACTCTAAGAGATACATGCATTCCCATATTCATTAAAGCATTTTTCACAATAGCCAAGATATGAAACAAACCTGTGTCTGTCAATGGAAAAATGGTAAAGAAAGTGTAATTTTATTTACATATATATTTTCCACACATATATGAAAAGTGACAATATAGACAGTGTCCCTGGGAACTTTTTTTTTTTTTTTTTTGAGATGGAGTCTCTCTCTGTCACCCAGGCTGAAGTGCAGTGGCGTGATCTCGGCTCACTGCAAGCTCCGCCCCCTGGATTCACACCATTCTCCTGCCTCAGCCTCCCGAGTAGCTGGGACTACAGGCGCCCGCCTCCACGCCCGGCTAATTTTTTGTATTTTTAGTAGAGACGGTGTTTCACCGTGTTAGCCAGGATGGTCTCAATCTACTGACCTCGCGATCTGCCCCCCTCGGCCTCTCAGAAGTGCTGGGATTACAGGCGTGAGCCACTGTGCCCGGACCCCTGGGAACTTAATAAAGTGATCCACTGCAAAGTATTTTGAGATGACCAATTCATAGAGGATGGTCACTAAATTCAACTTGTACAAAATTTGGTACAATATTCTGTGCAATTAGGTATTTAATTAAATATTTAAATGAGTTAAAAGGTTAACCTGAATATAAAATATATGTTAGAACCATTGCTCACTGTAATAACTAACATGAAATAACATTTTCCTTTCTTTAGTATTTACTTAATGATGAAAAGTTGTAATTGTAAGAAATATTTGAAAATAATCATGCCAATATATGCAATTCTTGGAATCTTTTATAGTGTCAAACATATGCTTTGTTCATAACATTTTTTCCCACAAATATTTGTTGATTATAATAAACTTCTAAGCAAGTACGACTGGAGAAACCCAAGATACTCTGGTGGATGAGCTGAACTTCAGTTTTTTGGGAGGCACTCCTGTCTTCATGACTCTGGAATCAACTGTTGAACCTCAATTCTCAGGAGTTACCTAGAGTCTAGATAGGGACTAGAATGTTAGAGTCCGTATTTCTATGAAAATTATTGCTAGATTTGCAAAACTCTCGGCCTAAGATCAGCAGCTCTGTGCACCCCTAAGATATTGATGTCAGCATAGGTGCTATTTTGTGCTAAATGTTTTCTCTACTTTGAAACCCTTTAAGGGCCTGAAACTCTGTTAAATGCCTATGGCTGGCAGATCAGGGTTGTGGAGTAGCTGAATTCCTTTGTCAAGCCAACTCAGTGTCTAAAACTTGAGTATATATTAAAATTCAGAATGTTCATTTATAAATGAATGAAGTTTCTTAAAATGTAGGTGCTCTTGTAGTAGAGAATCCTACATCATAGACTTTGATTTACATTTTTATGAATTTGTTGGTCTCCTAGATTGCTCTGTTTGAATATGCACAAAGATATTACTTCAATTCTTCATCAAAGCCTTGAACATTTCAATTTCTTAAGAGTTCTATAGTGACCTCCAAAATCCTCTATGCAGAACTTGCAATGAACACCCGTACATTCTAGTTTTCACATTTTAGGACATAAAGATTATAAGCATTACAGTGTCGGATGTGTGTAATGCAAACAAGCAACTGCCTGCTGTTAGATGACATAATTATTAGAAACAGTGAAAGGGCAATATTCATTTTTCAAGCCTGAGTGGTTATTTCTTTATGTTAATACAATTTTAATCCACATTAACATTCTTCAGATGACTTATAGGAATCCCCACATCTCTTCTTTTCCTATCTGGCAGTTCATTTTGCAAGATTGTCAGCCTTACCGTGGCTTTCAAATTCTTGTCGTTCTCCCAGTTTAAAGATAATTTCCTGAGCTTATTACAGACATTCCCCCATTTTATATAAAAAATTATGTTTATATAATTTTTTAAACACTGTTTTTCTTGCAGTGTGCATTTTGTGCTTCTTTTAGTCTTCTTCTATGAAATGCTTTATTTCCTAATTGCGATATTGGAATTTGCTGAGCCAACCATACTTGCTCCAAAGCTAGATTCTGAAGAAATGCAGGTGCTGCAGAACTGCTAGAAACTGTCACTTTTTCTCTGGCTAATCACAGTCATGGTTTGATTAACTGTTTGCCTTTGTCTGCTGCCTGTGGTGATGTGACTTTAGTTCTCTTATCTTGATGGCATCTGGAAATATCTCATAGGAATGAAACTGCAACATAATTACTTCACACTGAACAGAGAAACAATATCATCCATTGTAAGCTGTGTAGGTGTAAACAGGGTCCTGAAAACTATGTAAGAAAATGACTGCAGAGTCTTTATTCATGGAATAGCTCTCATTTTCTTTCACATGGTAACCGTATATTAAAATAGTTTGATTTTATAAAGTGCCTTTTATCTCAGTTTCTCTGTGTATTTAGAGACTATTCTGTAATGTGGTATTAAGCAAACACGTGTCCAGAATAAAGTCTTTCTAATTCTGCATATTTAAACAAATGAGTAAATAAAACTAATCATGACGATATCAAATTTCAGGATGAAAATTTCTAACAATTAATGCGATCGTGTGGTAGATCCAGGAATAATAATGTCTTATTTAAAAACAAATAAACAAAAACCCTAATTTCCCCTAGAAGTTCTAACTCTGAAACACCTTTGTACAAAGTGAATCCTCTAGAGAATTCCCTGATGTGTTTTAAAGTAACCTACTAATGAAATGAATTATTGATCTGCTGTGAATATATGTATGTATACATATATATATATATATATATTTTTTTTTTTTTTTGAGACTGGAGTGCAGTGGTGCCATCTCAGCTCACTGCAAGCTCCGCCTCAATCCCAGTTCACTGCAAACTCCGTCTCCAGGGTTCACACCATTCTCCTGCCTCAGCCTCCCGAGTAGCTGGGACTACAGGCACCTGCCATCACGCCTGGCTAATTTTTTGTAGTTTTAGTAGAGATGAGGTTTCACCATGTTAGCCAGGATGGTCTCGATCTCCTGACCTTGTGATCCACCCGCCTCAGCCTACCAAAGTGCTGGGATTACAGGTGTGAGCCACTGTGCCCGGCTGCTGTGAATATTTTAACAAAAAAATTCTATTTAATTTAGAAAATTGACATCTATGTTATATTCTGCTGACTTTGCTTAATTATAATGACCATTATTAAAAAAAAAAAAAAAAAAGGAAAGAAAAGAACATAAGAACATGAAGCCATAAAATCCCGATGACCATTGGCAAATAATAAACAACTGTTCTGTTTCAAACACTGAATTTCATGGTATGTTAAAAAAAAATGTGCAAAAGGTGTTTAATATATAGATTCTGCAAAAAGGCATATGGAGAAAAATTGTACTCTCACTGGAACATATATGATTTTGTTTTCAAAGCTCTTTTCCTGCAGAAAGTCATCTTTAGGAAACAAGAGTTTCAAAATATCAGCCTATCATTCATAACTCAGAATGGCCTTTTGGGCTCTGAAACTAGTTTGCTTTATATTCCAATTCTGTTCAGAAGATTCATTTCAAAGTAGAAAACAGGCAGTAACAACAGGTCTATGAGCCTCAAAAAAAGTTTGAAAAATTTTGTAGAAATAAATGTAGGGTCCGGGAATGTGTAGACAGAGTCTGTACCTCCCTTGACTCATGAGATAACCCCAGAGCTGATGGGAAACTTCCCATGGGCAGGATCACGGGCAGTTCCATGTCCATGTCCCTTGGAGGGTGGGCATGTGCCAGAGCCCCAGGACTAAGTGGGCAGGAACACTTAATAAATGTGGAAGTTTCAATAAACTAATTTTTATTAGACAAAATATGCAACAAATTCAGTGCTCAATCATTTACAAGCATATTTTCCCCCCAGGGACTACTGAAAACAAGCGTAGAATGGCTTCTAGGGCACTGTTGTAAAATTCTGTAAAGATTCTCAGTAACAACTTAGTTAACAAGCTTGAAACCTAAGTGTTAGAGGCATAAAGATAGAGAAAAATACTCTAAGATGATACATTCCTGTAGGTATGGGAAGGTTTAGGTATTGATTTATATTCGCCCAAATCTTTTTTGTCTTTTAATTTCTGTCTCATCTTTTTCACAGTATCCACAATTCTCTCATTTTCTCAGAGGTATGAGGATACGAAAAGTCTCAACAAAGCATCCTGGTTTATTTTGAGGTATTTTCATTTTGGATTTAAAATACTAAACCCTGTTATATTTCTTTCTCCCCTGAAGCTTTGGATAATCTCAAGGCAAAACACATCCCTAACAATTGGGTTACCTCTACAAATCTTGAAAATCCTACATTCAGAATTGTTTCATCTGGCATAAACCTGCAGGTTTGCCTGGGTGAGTAACCAACCATACTCGAATACAGGCTGTAATGTAATTTGAAATGGAATTTGATTCCTTTCTTTTTAGGAGGAGCAATCTTATTTGAAAATGAAAATCACAATCCATGTGTACGGCTGTTTTACAAGAATTGTCACTTTTTTTTAGAAAGGCTGGTAAACAAGACAAAGGGTTCCTGTCTAACAGAGGAACATCCCCTGATAATTGCATAAGAAAATTATAACTAATTTTGTTAGGTACTATTAGAAAGCAGATAGAACTAAGGAAAATCTCTCTCTTGATAAAAGTAAAATTATATTAAGGAGACAATTCTATTATATAAGGGTAAATATGCATTTAACATTTCATTTAAAGTTAGGAATACACCTACACATAAACTGTTATTCCTACTCTGATTACTTAAGTCCTAAGAAGTCATAAAAAACAAAACAATGTAACTTACCAATCAATTATATAAAGCATATAGCTATATTTTTTGTAAAAGAAAATATTAGCTTTTACGCTAATATGTGTAAATATCAAAGTAACAATAATTTATGATGGCTGCTTTTTTTAAACAAAAAAAGGTAAAATATCACTTTTCAATCAATGATAGGGCCTGTGCAGAAAGTTGTCATTTTCAGCTTAAGGATAAATTAGCAAAAGTTTGTCTATCGACTCTCACCTGGTCTTTCATGCTGAGAGACCTGCATTACTAAGGACTGTCTTGTAACTAGAGTTTGTGGGTATGCAACAGACAAAAGTTAAGTAGACCACTGACACTTTGGACCTCTAATTCTCCTCTTATCAGCCACAGGCTAAGGCTGAAACGATTGACCACAGAGATCTGAGGAGCTGAGTAAGCGACTAGGGCAGGTTTGACTCTTTTTGAACAAAGCCAGACAAAACTGTAGAAAAAGACTTTTTAACTATGTTTGTAGCTAGAAGAAAAACTACTTTGGTCAAAAGTGGATGTAATATGCTTGTAACTATCTGAGAGGAAGCAGACTAGTCAACTCCTTTTTTTGCTTTTATCATCTTTATTAAAGGAAATGGTCTGCAGACTAGGAAGAGTAGAACAAGCATTGCTCAGAGGAAATTTATTCGGTATGGCAATAACACCTAAGTGATAAAATCAGTGTGACTGGGCAGTGACGCTGTTTGACCTCTGGGACTCCCCAGCAGTCTTTTATGCTTAATGGACCACATGACAAATTAATGTGGTAATTCATTCTTTCACTCATTCATTCATTCAACAAATACTTATTAAGCTTATCTTCTGGAGGATGGAGTTGACTATATTAATCAGCATGTAAGATCATTTCAGAAACTGACAAATTCTTTAGAAAGAAACAAGGAGAAGGAATAATCATTGCAAAGACCTGCAGAGTCATTTTCTTTTGTTTTGATCACTTTTTGCTGCCCCTGAAATATTCATTTATTTCCTACCTTCATGTCTTCACATGCTATTTCCTCTGCCTAGGATGACTTTTCTGTCCTCTGCTTAGAAAACCCATAATTATGACTCAAAATCCAACAAAAATAACACATGCTCTGCGAAACTCTCATCATTCAACTGCTTGAAAAGGAAGGGACTTGAGAAATTAGCATTACCTAGTTATTCTAGGCACATTTTGTGAATGTCCTTTCAAAATATATATAACATTATTGTTTTTATTTACCTTTTCTTCTCTTACCCTGTTAACTTGAGCTATTTTAATGAAATAATCCTATATATATTTATTACCATAGATCAGTTAACTGACAAAACTTTTCTGTGAATTATTTTATAAAATATTACCGGATTGTAAATGTTTAGGTTTTGTGGGCCTTACGGTCTCTGCCACAATTATTCACCTCTGCCATTAAAGCATGATAAGTCATAGAAAATTTGTGAATTAATGGGTGTAGTTCCTAAAAACATTATTTACAAAAAGGGGTGGTGGGCCAGATTTGACCCATGGAAAGTAGCTTGCTGACCCTCATAATTACAGGTTCTATTTACTTTTCCTTTTCCTTTCTGTTGTTTGGAATAAGTTCCTTTGGTTTGTATATTTTGTTATATGAGCTTTGTCTTTCCACATTTCATTTCTACTCATTTGAAAGATATATTTTATGTTTTAAATCCTACTGTTGGTTACATTTGAGGGTCTAAAAAGGGTCTAAAAAATATATGAACACATGTTATAAATAACAATGGCAAAACTTGAAAGAATGTATCTATCCAATTCTCCTCAAGGAAGATGAGAAAACTAACACAAACTTTTTTCCTCATTCTCATCTCTTCCATTTCAAATTTCTATAGTTGTATCAGAATTTGTAAATGAATTTATTATTTTAAAATTATTTTTATGTTCTTTTAAGGTTTATTATGACATTTGACTTGTTTTATAACCATATGTATAAAATTTCATAGAGTTGATCCTATTTAAAAGCATTGAGTGAATATTACAATAATTTTTATATCACCTTTCCTCCATTATTTAGTTCCTTTTGTTGCCTCCTTCTTCAGTTGGCTAAATTACATTCTGATGTAATTTTTTTGTGGGGGACAGTTTTTGTGTTGATGATACACATTCTGAGCCACTGAATACTTGTGAATATTTTTATAATGTCTTAACACATGGAAAATAACTCTTTTGATAATCAAATTTATGTTCTCATGGTGATTCTCCATTCTGCATTCTTTTGGCTTCCTTTTAAGGTAATTATTGAAAAAGGAAAATGGGCATTAAGTTTTATTAAGCTCTTTGAAATACTTATCTTTTCTTCTTGAAGATTTAAAATATCTCCATTTGCTTTTCCCAACAATCAAATACTCATCAGATCCTTCTAAAATATATTAACTTTCAGGATACTGAATAGCAGCTAGCATGTTTTCATGATAAGCAAATTATACCAGAATAATTTAATTCTCTGCCAGGGAGAAATACCAGGTAGAAAAATAAAACAAACTTATATCTGACACAACTGTATTACACTGAGGCTTTTGATTTGGTTTGACCTGAAAATTCTACTAGCTTTGTAGGAAAGGTTGGTTTTGAACATACTCATATTAGGTAGACTAACAAATTACTAAAAGACCAAATTCAAATGAAAATGAAAAGCATTATGATGACATGGATGGAACATGAATTTAAGTTAATAATCAGAAGAGATGTTTGTTTGTTTTTTATTTTTTATTATTCCATTTTCCTGTTTAGACCTGAGGCAATTTTTCCCATTCATTTGTCAATATATAAAATAGATATAATATCTATCCAGAATGGTACCTATGAAATTGTTCTGAGGACCACTGGAAAATGTAAATATAAGTTTTTGTAGCTATAAAGTCTATACTTTAACATTATTATTTTCTATTTTATTAAAATAACCCATGCAACCTAAGAAGTCAAGTAAAGGTATTATTAGTGTAATATATGTGTGTGTGTCTGTGTGTGTGTGTGCATATATATTTTTAAACATTTTTCCATATGACATAGGGTATGATATATACCAATAATTGTTCTTCTTTAATGCATTATAACATTGCATATTTTATTTACTAAATCAAATACTTTTGTCATATTCTAGGCAATATAATAGTAAAATGCAGATACAAAATAATACGGAATTTTCTGTATTCCCCATAATTCACCTGCACAAACTGATGTGCAAACTTAGTGTGAAAATTAATCACTAGCCAACTGGATAGCCACATGCAAAAGAATGAAGCTGAACCTTTAACTCACATCATTTATGTTAGGTACAGTAAGTTCCTCTTCAAAGACATGGGTTGCTCAGCTTCCTTGTTCTTTGTTCTCTATTTTCAAGCCTAACTTCCTCATTCTTTGTACCTCTCCCTCTCCCTAGTTACGGTAAATAACCTTCCCACCAGCCCTAATCTGTAATTTACATCTATTCCCTTGATTACCTGCTCTGCAATTGTCTTTCCCGCCAGAGCCACCATTCCCGCCTTTGCTGTGCCCTAACATGCCCAGACATGCCTTCAACTGTAATGGACAGCCTCTCCCTTCCCGCCTAGTTAGTCCTATTCAATTTTAAACAGTAGCCAATCGGGTCAGCTTAGATTGTGCATCTTACTCCAGCCAATGGGGAAAGGACACAGCTCCAGGACCTGCTGCATTAGGAATGAAAACCCCTGCCCTACCCAGCTCGGTGTGCTCTCTCAGCAGTCAGACATGCAAGCAGCACCCTTCTGCAGAAGTAAATTTGCCTTGCTGAGGAATCTTTCTTTTGTTCATCTTCATTGTGGCACCGAGCTTTTATTTACAACATTTATAAAAATTAACTCGGCCGGGCACGGTGGCTCATGCCTGTAATCCCAGCACTTTGGGAGGCTGAGGTGTGCGGCTCACCTGAGGTCAGGAGTTTGAGACTGGCCTGGCCAACATGGTGAAACCCTGTCTCTACCCAAAATACAAAAATTAGCTGGGCATGGTGACGAGTGCCTGTAATTCCAGCTACTTGGGAGGCTGAGGCAGGAGAATTACTTGAACATGGGATGCAGAGTTTTGAGTGAGCTGAGATTGTGCCACTGCACTCCAGCCTGGGCAACAAGACCAGAACTCCATCTCAAAAACAAACAAACAAAAAAACAAAAAACAAAACTCAAAATGGATCAAAGACTTACAGGTAAGAGCTAAAACTATAACACACAGGAGTAAACCTAGATGACCTTGGATTTGGCAATAGTCTCATATATGACACCAAAAGCACACACAATAAAGAAAAAATAGATAAAACTTTGCAAAAATGTTTAGATGAAAAATTTCAAAATTTGTAATTTTTTAGATATTTTTAGATAAATGAAATTTTTACCAAGTTTCATTTTTTTATATCCTTTGTCCCTCAAAGGACACTGTCAATAGATACTATCAAAAAAGTGAAAAGATAGTACACAGAATGGGAAGATACTTGTAAATCATATATCTTATAAGGATGAAGTGTTCAGAATATATAAAGTATTCTTGCAACTCAAAAACAAAAAGATGCATGACTCAATCAAAAAATAAATGAACTTGAATAAACATTTCTCATAAAAGATAAACAAATAGTCAAGAAACCACATGACTGACAGGATGTTCAGCATCATTAGTCATTAGTAAAACACAAAACCACAATAAGATGCCACTTTATACCTACTAGGATGGCTGGAGTAATAATTTTTTCAAATGATAATAACAAGTGTTGGCAAAAATTGGAATCCTTGTACACTGCTTGTGAGAATGTAATATGGTGCAGCTGATGTGGACAGTTTTAGTGGTTCCTCCAGAAGTTAAACATAGAATTGCCAATGACCCCGCAATTCTAGTCTTAGGTATACTCTTTAACCAAAGTAACTTAAAACACACAGGCAAACAAAAACTTGCACAATAATCTTTATATAAGCACAATTAACAATTGCCAAAAGGCCTATCAACAGAACAATTGGATACACAAAATATGGTATATATATTATGAAATATTATTCAGCTACACAAAGTAATAGAGTATTGATACATGCTACCACAGGGATGAACTTTGAAAACATTAGGTGAATAATCATCTACAGCCATACTACCTTGAACACATCCAATCTAGTCTAAGTGAAATAATCTAGGCACAAAAGACACATATTATGTAACTTAAATTATATAAAATGTCCAGAATGTTAAATACATAGAGATAGAAAGTGGATTAGTGGTTTCATAGGACTAGGGAAAATAGAGGGTAAGGGAGATAGTTAAAAGGTACAGGATTTCTCTTTTTGGTGATTAAGATACTCTAAAAATGACTGAGATTATGATTGCATATTGAATATAGTAAAAATCATTGAATTGTACACTTCAATTCATCTGAATTGTATGGTATGGGAATTATATATCAATAAAGCTTTTTTTTTTAAATTGATGGTTATATTTATTACAGCTATTTTAGTCATGTGTACCCAAGACCTCTCTGTTCTAATGCTGATGTCTTATTTTATCCTTCTTTATATTCTGATATGAATATGGAAAGTTTGTATGATGTCAGTAATTTTGGTGACTTAGTAGGAATATGAATTGTGAAGACTTGAGATGAGGATTCAACTCTACTATTACCAACTATGTGTTCTTAGGTAAGCAATGTAATCTCATCTTATACAACAGGGTTGTTGTCATGATCAGTAAATAGTATATGTAATGGCCATAATGAACAGAGAGCCTATAGTAGTGTATCTGTTATCTTTTGATAAATAATAAACTAACCAAACACTTAGTAGTTTAAAACACTAACTATTCATTTAATTCACACTGCTGATGAGTGGTTCTTCAGCTCTGGGCTTTGCTCAGCTATGTTAGCCAGGCTTGTTCATGTAACCCTCTGGAGTCAGTTGGAAGATGGGCTGAAGCTGGCTGAACTCAGATGACCCAACTCATAGGTCATCTATGATCAGCCAGATGATGGGGATGACTGGGCCATACATCAGTTACCATCTCTCATGCCAGCTTCTACTTGGTCACATGATAATAGAGTTCCAAGAATGTGAGAGCAGAGGCTACAACACCTCTTGGGGCTTACTTAGCACAAGGTAATTTTTATTACATTCTGTTGGTCAGGGAAGATCACTGGGCCAGCTCAGATTCTAAGAATTTGAAAGTTTACTAAATTTCTTGTTAGTATTTGCTGGAAAACCTTGTAGTCATTTTTTGTATCTACCACACATAGTAGTGGCAGAAGCTCTGGAAGCAAATTTTCTTGAGGCAACTTGGTTTTTTATTGGCATAAGAATTACTTCTTCAGCTCATTTTGTATCCTCAATAACAAAAAATAATAGGAATATCATTTGTATTAAAACATATATGTGTATATATGTGAAAGTACTGTGTAAACTACAAAGCATTTCACAGCGGAACTACTGCTATTGTCATTAGGCACCCATTGTGTGTTAATGACTGTTAATGCTATGTGAAAAGATGCCTTGACTTCTAGTGCTAAAATTTAAATAAATATGTATAACTGGAAACCATGTGTTACATATTATACTCTAAATGTTTATCGTATTAATTTTGTTATCTCAAAAGTATAAACTGTCTCCAATGTTGAAACATTTAAATGCAGTGCAATACAATTTGGGGCATATCCGCTGCCTTTAATCACTACAAAGTAGCTTAGAATATGACATCACAAAAGCTTGAAATATTGGGTAAGGGTCAAAAGATTTAAGTCCTAGTGCTAGAACTGTCACTAATTATGGGACACTAGGTCTGTGTCTCTGACATATGCCTAAATATATCAATGAAAAAATAAAATTTTATCTGCCACAGTACTTGGAATTTTTAGATGGAAGAGAAAGTAACATTACTTGGAATAAAAGCAAGACTAAATGAATTCCAGAAAGCTGTATTCTCAATTTACAGGTAGCAATCTCCAGAAGGTGAGAACTGAAAAATTTAACCAGACATAATATCCAGAAAAGTCAGACTAGATGACTGCCTCAGGAAAGAAGACATCTGATCCACTACAGAGGAATGTTCTCCCAAAGAGATGGGATGTCACTCCTTGATGAGTCCTATACAGAAAGCAAAATGAACAAACAGAAAACTGCCAGAAATGGAGACTAGAAGAAACAGCGAGACACCTCAGCCACCTCAGAGGACTTGCTGGTAAAAGTGAGTACACCTTTAGGATAGTGTGGGAATCAAAATAATGATTCCTGCAATTTCAAATCATGATTTTTTGAGGACTGGGAATTAGCTACCATGCAAAAGCTGCTATGTCATCTTCCTGGAAAAAAGAAAAGAAGAAGAGAAAAAGGGAAGGGAAAGGAAGGGAAGACATCTTAAGGAAACGTATATAACAGAGTTTGAGGTTAATGAATTTGTGGCAGAAGTAAAAGAAAACTCACACCTAGTGTTACAGGTGTGAGAGGCCACGGTGTGCTGAAGTCCTCACAGCTTGACCGTCATATTATACCCCAGGTTCATGGAGCACCATAAACCTGAGATCGTTTGTACACATTAAAAGAATGCTTGACTACTACAGATTATAAGAGCCCTATATTATCCTTAGGATAGTTGCATAATTTCCTAAAGTATTTGACAACAAATTCTTTGACTTTGCTGCCAGTAATTATAGCTGACTTTACCTGGGTACCATTGTTATGTGTGGCTCTATGTAAACACATTTCTTGGTCTTTTCCTGTATAATTGATGTTCTTTAAAATTGTTAATACACAGCAAAAATGATTTTTAATAGTTCGTTTCTATTTAATTTTTAAAGAAACAGAATTCTAGTTTCCTTTTTTCTCCTCATTTTCATAAAGAAATGTGCTGTAGACTGTTTAACTGACTGGTTAACAAAGTTGTTGCATGCTGGCGGTTTAATTATTTCGGTTTGACAAAGTTTCATAATGTGTGTCAATACTGTGACAAAATACTCTGACTTCTTAATGCCAATGCTTAACAAAATCTATACATAACTGGAAACTCATATATTTATGATTTTTGAAAAAACTATGCTCAAAGGAAATAGCCTATTATCTATGTTGTCCCAAAGGCACTTCACTTTGTTAAATAATATGATTTTTATAACTTTTATATTTCTTAAAAGAAGAAAATAAGGCTTTTTTTCTGTTTTTGTAGTTGAGTCTAATGTATGGACTAACCACAAGAGAAGTAATGCATTCAAGTTTCAATATGAATATTTCACTTATGATATAGCACATACATTATTTATCATATAATATATTAAAAGTATTCCATATGATACTCTCCAGAGTTTTAACAACATAGAAATGTTCCCAAAATTCTTTTTTGTAATTTAGAAAGATGGTGTTCCAGAGTTTCCTCGTCAATGGAATCTAAATTTATTTTCAGTATTTTAATTAATTATTTTAGTAGTCTGACTTTGTGACTTAAAATTTTATAGGAAATTGTTACGAGATGACAGAGTATTCAGTTATATTAAAAAATGGCCTTAGGCACTTTTCAGATAAGCAAGGCAATAACAAAAGGCAGTAAACATATTGTAAAATTTTAATTACATTTTTTAAATGGCTGTTTTTTCTCAATGTAGATATAGAAGAATTATTAATATTCATTGTATTTATACATGTGTATTGAAAAGTATTCAGAAAACCTAAATGTAATATACACACTTAGTCTCAAAAGAATTGGAATAAACCTTTGTCCCTAAAGGAAGTTCTTAAAAGGAATGATGCTATTTGCACCTGTAACAATAACACTATTTTACACTTATACCCTGAAACAAACAAACAAAAAAACAAAACTGATTGCTTATTTCAGTAAATGTTCAAAATTTTTAATAAAATTATGGAAATTAATAATCAAATATATCTTCTTATATTCTAGGCCCAAATATATTCTATATATATTTATCTCAGAGTGAAACTTCTTCTTTAGTCTTGAGTTTACGCTAACATGGGACCTTTTGGGAGGATATATATAAATACAAATAGATGTTGTAATACCAGAAAACTTCCACTAGCTCTCAAGATATTGCAAAAGGAATAAGAAATCCTGTCAGTCTCTGGGAGCTTATTCATATTCAAGCTTGCAGGCCCTTGAAGTTGCTCAGGCAACAGATAGTTCTGATCCTGTGTTCTAAGACCTAATATCCTACAATTTCTAGAAGTTTGCACAGAATAAGTTCTAGAGATGAAAGTCCTACCAGCAAAAGACTCTTGCTACTAATTCTTAGTATGACATGAATGCATTGCCTTAAGCTCAAAATTTATCCAAAACATTTCATAGCCCATCTCAGAGCCAAAAGTCTACTGATAGATATTCAGAAAATTCCTAAGTGTAATGAAGAGAAGATAGGAATGGTAGTCATTGCGTTTTTGTTGTTTTCCCAGGCAGTATCATCTATTTGAACTGGCAAATTAATTTTTTTTCAGAGATCAGAAAATGACATTTTTATCCTGCTATTATATTCTCTTTCCTCAAACTTATCAAAAGAACAACAGGGAAAAAATGTAAAAAGGCCATAACTCTAATAAAAATCTATGAATGCCATTCTGCCAGGTGCTAGGAAAGGGTGTTCAAACAAAGGAGAAAACTGCATGGTGAACAAGGGCCTTCTCTCACTCTATGCTGGAAGCAGTCTTGTCAAAACTTAATATTGGTGTTTAGGAAAGAATATCTCCATTGATTATTTGGCTAGAATGAAAAACATTGAGGTGTGGGTGGGCAAAGGCAGAAGTGGGAGTTTTCCCTCTAATGACTCAGTGTGACAACTCAGAAGAGCAAAAGAAGTAGAGTAGCAAAATCAAAGTGTGCTGTCAAGTTATTTACTTTTCTATAATCTAGCCCCTTAGCCAAAGGGGGTTGCCAGGAGTAAATGTCATAAAAGAAGGCCAGTCAGTGAACACGAAGAAGAGAAACTTCAAATTAAAGCATTTAGCCATAAACGATATGGATACCTGAATCCCATACATTTAGGAGACACTTTCTTCTTAACAAAGGATATGATAGATTTGGTTAACAGGCATCAAATAGAAGTCAACACTTCAGAATACTGGTGATCTATCATCTTCCCTTTGCTACCCTGCTTTTCTTCAACAAATACCTTGCACCTTTCAAAAATGAGTAATAATCTGAAAAAAAACTAAGACAAAAGCTACACTTAGAGATTAGCAATCTTTCCCCCAAAAGAAGAAATGGATGCGCAAAAGCACAAGAACTACATACATCATAAGAAGAATGGCCTAAGGATACCATAGAAGAATGCAATTACATTGTCACAGAATCAAAGAAGTTGGCAATAATATGATATGCCCAGAAAGAGACTCAAAGAAGAACTTACAAGTTAATGAAGAAGATAGATAGCACAATAGCAAAAGTCAGGAACAGAATAGAAAAAAATGGGTGAATAAAACCACTGTCTAAATAAAAAGCACATCAGAAACAACAAAAAATATAGGGGCATAGTTGGTGAAGTGAGATAAAATATAAATAGTCAATTTCCTCATGTTCTCAAATAAGTAGTCAATTATATGACATGAATACAGAAATGTGAGTTTATCACTCTTTCATTAAAACATTTTTCAGAATATTTTTCTTACCTTAATAAAGCTAGTGAATTTCTTAATGAAAATTTTAGTTTTTGTATTAAGTAAATTAAAGTCAATGCTTTAGGTTGAAAACAGTACGTAGGGGCTTCAAGTTTCTTACACCTTTGGAAAGACGTTGGAAATCCTTGCTCTCATCCTTACAAGAAGAAGCAGCTGGACAAGCAGAAAATCGGTGATTTTTTAAAGACCGTTGGTGGCCAATTTCTAGAGTCTTAACAAAGGAACACTTTGCCAGAGCACAATTTAGAAACCTTATCCAGCAGTGTGAGTGTAATTCTTTCCCACTCCAGCTCCCTCTAGCCTTCCCTTAAGAGGGGGAAAAAGTCATCAACAGGGGACAGAACTTCAAGGAAATAGATGGGGAACACTGGAGCCAGAGCAGGGAGTGGGCAACAGGAAGAATGTAATACATGTGGAGGAGTGTTGGAAACACTTGTGAAGCCACAGCCCCAATACGTAGGCCAACTAAAAGACTTAATTGGGAGATCACAGATTGCACCCCCTACACCCACCACTGTGCCAAGGGAGCTCCAGTGTAATAGCAGTGAACTACGACTGCAAAAACTGAAAGATCTGTAAAGCACAACTCTCTCTGAGTAGCGGCACCCACCAGAGGAAGGAAACACCAAAGCCAAGAGAGGGGAACAAAATGAGAACACTAAAAGAATTTTCAGCCTCTGGTACTGATAGCTGCAAAAGACATTAAATTCAACTAATTCCTATTAATATAAATTGTCATACTAAATGCCTATTTTCTTTGGTTTCTATTCTCCAATATAACATGCTGTTTGTTTTTCAACAAACGTTAGAAAGCTTTGCCAAAAGAGAAGAAAAAAACAGTCTGAAAAACAGGCTTCACATATAACACTAAGTAGGACGGAAATTTTAACAAATTTATTTAAGAGAAGGCAACATTTTAAAAATGTCAGACGAGTATCATTCCAACCATACAGATAAGACATTTCTCTCCATGGAAGAGAAAGGAAAAAGAGATTGAGTCATAAAAGGAATGGCAGATGTTCCTTTCCCAGCACTCCAATGAGAAAGCAGACAAGTAGGAACTTTCCGTTTGGGAGTTTAAAGACGAAACATGAAGAAAGAGTGTTAAATCATTGTGTCTATAGTTATCTTTAACTTAAAAGTTATTCAAATGTGTTTACATTGCTGTTCTGTTTTAGAAATCAAGTGTGTGGATTTTCAGACTCCAGAACAATGAAGTTGTCTGTTTCTTATTGCCTTTTAAATAGCATATAGTCAAACTGATTTATTCAAATACAATCTACTAATTTCAAATTATTTTAATTATTTTAAATAAATTATGTATTTAAAAATTTTAAAAGCAAATTTATGACACATAAAAAGTCATTATTTTACTTACCATTTAAAGGTTTTTCAAAATTGAAACAATAACAATACATAATACTAATGTACATTTTTAAGATTTATACAAAATCCCATATCAAACATATAAAAAAACAATTTTAATGTTATCTTTCAGCCTTTGATCACAAGTGTAAATCAGTTTATGGAGTTGAAATGATAGGCTCCATATCACTTGCTTTTCTTCTATTTTAACTAACATATTACTTCAAAAATTTATATAGTCTTCCTTTTAATTTTTGAATAGGCTTTATTGACTAGAAGAATACCTTAAACAAGGGACTGAATTGCTCAGGAGGGGGACATTAATTTTAGATAGTAAAAGTAAATGTAATTAACCAGCCAAATTCCAAAGAAACTACTCTAGATTAGTCAAACCTTAGAGAGAGTGAGAACGAACATGAAATATCCACAGACCAGTGAAATGCTTATCATGGTCTTAACTTCAGGAGTGAAGGAAGCCAAGAACATCTCAGACCCAGCAGATCAGAAAATCAGAATGAAAGCAAGGGTTGCCTTGGTAACTAGAGTCCCACATTCTGGTTACAGGGTTATTGTTGTGACACTGAGAAAAACCACATTTAGGTGAAGTTAATAATAATTACAGGAAAGGGGCCGGGTGTGGTGGCTCATGCCTGTAATCCCAGCACTTTGGGAGGCCAAGGTGGGCGGATCACGAAGTCAGGAGATCAAGACCATCCTGGCTAACATGGTGAAACCTCGTCTCTACTAAAAATACAAAAAATTAGCTGGGCATGGTGATGCATGCCTGTAGCCCCAGCTACTCGGGATGCTGAGGCAGGAGAATTGCTTGAACCCAGGAGGAGGAGGTTGCAGTGAGCTGAGATCGCACCACTGCACTCCAGCCTGGGCGACAGAGCAAGACTCTGTCTCAAAAATATAAATAAATAAATAAAAATAATTAGAGGAAAGGTCTAATAGAAAAGGTCTGGAGAGTAATTTGGAAAGAGCTTTGCTTCAGATAAGAAATGATGACTAGAAAGGCAAAATTTTAGTAATATATGAAAGGAATAACTTGAGCCAGCCAGATTCAGGGTGTTTGGGCCCTTCTGACTTGTTGCAGTTTCCTCTCATTCTGGGAAAACCAGAGTAGGGGCACATACATGCATGCACACACACACACACCCCCACACATATACACACACCCTTACACACATATATACACACACACATACTTAATGAAATTATAGATCTAGATAATGGTTTTCAGCTAACACCAGGGAAAAAAAACAGTTAATATCCTCACCATTGTTCAATATATCTATGCAGTAAACATGTACATGTATCCCCGAATCTATAAAAATAAAATTAAAAAAAAAATGCGAGGCATTTTTACAGCAAGCCAAGACCAAAAATAAAATTAAAAAGTTGTCTGCAAACTATTATTTAAAAAGTGTTAATGTGGGAAAATACATACAGGAAAACAAAACAAAACACTTTCCAAGTAAGATGGGTTTTCTTGGTCCTTGATTTTCGTATAAGTGATAGGTGGAACTCTAGCCTAGAACAAGTCACAATGGTAATTTTTCTATGTGTTTTCCTTTGTGGAGTAAATATGACAATGCATAAATATAACCTTAGGGAGAGAAAGACGAACATTTCAGAGAGAAGTTTTCAATCAACTTTTCCTCACCAGGTGGTTCAGGATTCTGGATACCTGGGTCTAGTTGCAGAATACTCCAAAGTCTCATTGAAAAATCTCCTTATTTAACCAGTTCTAGGTCAATAAACTATTTGATTTGGACAAGGTCTCCAAGATCTGCATCCTTTTTCCATGCTTCAGAAGGTTGACTAAGTTTCTAGGTCACCCCCTGTCCACCAGAAGGATCTAGCACAGATGTGATTAGATCACACCAGTCTTGTGTGGCTTTCTAACCAGACAAACCAGATGACAAGTTGATTTGGGCTAGTGATCAACTCTCAATATCTAAGTCTTCGGAGCGTAAGTATAGATTGTTGTTTCTCATCTGGGTGGGCCCTACATAAATGGGTTCACAAGCTTCAGCTAAGCATCTCTGATGACAGTACTACTATCTATCCTTTTGTAAAAGATTATCTCCCTGCTCACAGTCTTGACAAGTCTGAAGTCTACAAAGAAACATTGAGGTTTACTTTATAGAAGTGTTATGAGGTATAGTTTCCAATTCAAAACACTGTTTTGAGTACTGGAAACACAAGGATGAATAATGCAGAGTCCTGTCCTGAAAAAAAAGACATTTTATCTAATGGGGGAGAAGATATGTAGATAAGTAATTTCTCCTAGTGCTAAATTCAATATTTATGTACAGTACAGGAGCACAAAAGAAGGGCACCTAGTACAACCTAGGAAGTTCAGGGACAGTTTCCAGGAAGTTTTTTTTCCTGAACTGGATCTTTAAGACTATGTAAGGGTTGCCAGATGAATATAAGAAAAAAGAAATTTACATGAGAAGGAAATCTACAAGTAACATGGCTTTCAATACCATCTGTGTCCTGACAAGTGCATATTTCCAGTCCAGACCCTTCTTGCAAACTCTAGATGTGTTTATTCCACTGCCTACCCAGCGTATATGCTTAGATATTTAATAAATGTCTCAAATTTCACATGTCCAAAACAGAGCTCTTGATTTTGTCTGTTTACTCTCAAATTTTCTTTACCCAAGCTCTTCTCTGCTAGGTTTTTGGCAACTCTATTTTCCAATTGCTCAGATCAAAACCCTGTAGTAGGTCTTAACTCCTCTCTTTCCCTTTTATTCTATGCAGCAACCCTGCAGGGCTATATAATTGGAAAGCCTAACAAAGAAAGAAAGAAAGAAAACACAGGCAAATATCAGAGAGATCTAAGATCTAAGAATTCCAGACGCAGCTCCTAGAGGATGTTGTTAATCACACAGGACATGCTTTGTCTTCAGATTGTAAAACATTAAGATACCTGTGAGATACCTTGGTCCCAGAGGAGCTACATCTTGTCTGAAAAGAAATATTTTATAGCCCTCTAGTCACATGGCCAAAATTGGGCTGCATGACCAGGCTCAATAGTACAAAATCAAGGGAACATAAAAGAAATCAGGTGCAAATAATCAATTTATATATTTTATAAATATTGTTGTCAAACTGGTACAAGTTACTCCATTCTGAGACTTTAGAAAAGTATATTAATCAACAATTACTACATATCATTTGGATTTGTTCAACAACAAGCACCATGGTTCTTGACATGCCTAAAGATAAGCAAAGAATTGCAATAATCCTGTTGCGAACAACCCTGACCTTTAATCTGTCAGAAAATGTGGGGGGCTCAATTTTTAAATCATTCAGAATTCCACCTACGTTCACTATCTCCACTGCTATTATCTTGGTCCAAATACCAATATCTCTCTGTCCTGAAGTTTAGCAGTAGCAACCTGACTGGTCTCTCTGATATTACCCTCATTCCCAACAGCCTTAATTTACTCATACAGGAAGTGATCATTTAAAAGTAATGGGCAAACTACCCCTTTGTTCAATACCTCCACTGGATTTTCATTACCCTTTAAATTAAAGCCAGTCCCTGCACTTATAAGTCCTTGTATGAGGTAACTTTCTTTTACTTCTTTGCCCTCACCACTACCATTGTGCCTTTGCTCACTCTGATTATTCAGTCTCATAGAGTTCTTTGTATCATTGCTATTTCACGAACACACAAGGCACATTCCTACCTTATTACAGATATACTAGCTGGAGCCTCTGCCTGGAATGCTCTTCTAGATAACCACATGGCTAACTATATCACATCCTTAAAGTTTTTTTTTTTTTTCAAATGATGCCTTCTATATGAAGCTTGCTCTAAATATCCTATTTAATACTGCAATGTGCCCCAGGACTCTAAATACCCCTTTCTTTATATATTATTTCCCCATAGCACTTACCACATTCTTACATATTAATTAACTTACATATTATTTATTGTCTACTTCCCACTACTACATGAAGGCAGGGATCTTAGTTATAATCAACAGTGTATTTCAGTACTGAGATATGCCTGGCATATTGTAGATGCATAGTAAATATTTATTGGATGAAAGGAGGAGTACCATGAAATACTATGCAGCCATAAACAAAATGAGTTTATGTCCTTTGCACGAACATAGATGAAGCTGGAAACCATCATTCTCAGCAAATTAACACAGAAACAGAAAACCAAACACCACATCTTCTTGCTCATAAAAGGGAGTTGAACAATGAGAACACATGGACACAGGGAGGGGGAACATCACACACTGGGGCCTGTCAGGGGGTCGGGGGCATGGGGAGGAAGAATGTTAGGACAAATACCTAATGCATGTGGGGCTTAAAACCTAGATGATGAGTTGATAGGTGCAGCAAACCACCATGGCACATGTATACCCATGTAACAAACCTGCACGTTCAGCACATGTATCTCAGAACTTAAAATAAAATAAAAAAAGAAAAAGAAAGGAGGAGTAAATGTGTAGAAATGTATGCTATTTTATATGTAGTCAGTACTGCAAGGCACTAAGTATTATGCAAATAAATGTTGTGAGACCAGCAACAGAGGTTAAAAAAAAAAAAGGTAGGAAAAGGCTATGTCATGATGAATATAAGATGCCATATTATGAAGTATGGATTTCATTTTACAAGTAATAGGAGATCTTCTAAAATGTTTTTAAAAGGGATGTACATGTTCTGATCTGCATTTTATATAGATCATTCTGATGGCTGTTTGGAGAGACATGAGGAGCCAAGAAAGGTCACAAGGTTATCTTAAAGATAATGAGAGCCTGACTTAGAGAAGTGATGATGGAGAGAAAAGGAAGCTTTAGAAGACTATATACTCCATAAGCAGACTATACTCCATAAACATGTTGTTTGATGGAATATAAAGAAATGAAGGAGAGAAGACAATCTAAAAAGACGTTTAGGTTTTTAGAATTTTGAATCTAGAAGGATAGTAACTCCAGTAAGAGATAAAGTATGAAAAATCAGAAATAGATCTTTTTATTATTATACTTTAAGTTCTAGGGTACATGGGCACAACACGCAGGTTTCATACATAGGTATACGTGTGCCATATTGGTTTGCTGCACCCATCAACTCATCATTTACATTAGGTATTTCTCCTAATGCTATCCCTCCCCCACTCCCCTACCCCGTAACAGGCCCAGTGTGTGATGTTCCCCGCCCTGTGTCCAAGTGATCTCATTGTTTAATTCCCACCTACGAGTGAGAACATGTGGTGTTTGGTTTTCTGTCCTTGAGATAGTTTGCTGAGAATGATGGTTTCCAGCTTCATCCATCTCCCTGCAAAGGACATGAACTCATCCTTTTTTATGGCTGCATAGTATTCCATGGTGTATATATGCCACATTTTCTTAATCAAGTCTATCATTGATGGACATTTGGGTTGGTTCCAAGTCTTTGCTATTGTGAATAGTGCCTCAATAAACATATGTGTGCATGTGTCTTTATAGTAGCATGATTTATAATCCTTTGGGTATATACCCAGTAATAGGATTGCTGGGTCAAATGGTAATTCTACTTCTAGATCCTTGAGTAATTGCCACACTGTCTTCCTTAATGGTTGAACTAATTTACACTCCCACCAACAGTTTAAAAGCGTTCCTACAGAAATAGATCTTGAGTGAACAATGATGTGCTCTGTTTGGAGATTTCTTTTGGAAGTTGACCTGATAATATTGTATGAACTACATTATTTGTGGGGTTATATAAACCAGATATGCCAGTTACTAGATGTGTGACTAAGGCAGTTTATTTGCTTTATTGGGTTCTCCTATTTCTCTCATATTTAAAAAAAGGACAACAGATACCTCACAGAACTGTTGTGAATATATAATATGTGCCTAGCAGAGTGACAATTAAATTATCAGTGTATGTTTGCCTTTGAGGTTTCTATGAAATACTCTGAGTGGATGTGCCTAGAAGAAATCTGCCTATTTCTATCAGGAATTTAGGAGAAAGGAATTTTTATCTGAGTCATTAGAATAAAGACATAGATAAAACCTTGAGGATGGATGACATTGCAGAGAGACAGAAGGCACCAGCAGAAGAGCAGAAAAAGTGCACAGAATCTTGGGAATTAGAAATTTAAATAGCTTTAGAGTTACAGGAACTCACAAAGAAGACAAATATGCAGAGAGAATTAGAAGAAGCTCAAGAGTCAAGATGGGTTTGGGTTGCTGTTTTATTTGTTTTTTACTAAATTATGGATTTAACTTCTTACGGTTGAACTCATCAATACTCCATGTTGTAGAGCCAAATGTGCAGTCTTCCACCTGGCTCCTATTTCATACAACTCCATGAAGCCCAGGACATTAGCAATAGAGCAAATTGCAATTATAGTACTCTGCCCCATTCCTAGGACACTTTCATTCATAATGGCATTTGTCCTGTGAGATCCCACTTTCTCTACAGTCCTAGAAAATAACAAGTTAATGGAAATTAATATATTTTGCATTACTCTTTCACTTACTTATAATACTATAAGAACTATTATTAGCACCAGAAAGAGAGCCCACATCTATTTCAATAACATTTCCTTGATAGAAATAAAAATTCACCATGGGAAATAATAGTCAGAGCCCAGAGTTAGCATTTCAAAAAGGACAAGTTCTTTATGAAAGTCTGGTGGGGATTAAATCAAAGCAATTTAAAGTTTAGGGGGAATAGTCAAAAAAGAAAAGGGCCAGAAAATTGTATGGTGGTGAAGAAAAAAGTGTGCATGTATTCTCCAGGACAAGATTAAAGATTTGAAAAATCAATGAGATAGTTCAATGTGAAATACCTTAACTAGTCTAGCATCCTGAGAAGCCTACATAGCATAAATCACATCTGTTGTAAACTAGAGGTAGTCCAAAGAGTCAAGTTAAAATTCCATCATACTATATCTGAAAGTAAGATTTGACTGTCACTCTCTTCCTAATTCAAAAATGAGTTTTTTATGTGCTTGAAATTATATTAGAGTAGAGATAATGGTTAAACCAGGGAAGTCCAATGAAAGTGCTCTAGGTGTCTCATTTAGCCTGTAAGGTAGCATAGGGGAATCATTTCAGTCCTATTGACATAGCCTGCCACAACTCAATGTCACCAGTTACCAATACCCTTTTTTTCCTTTCCACACCTGCATGAGTGTAATTTAAGCTAGGCTTGTAATTTCTGCAAGATGAAAGAAAGCTATGTCACCTATAATACTCTCCACAAAATCACAATGCAAACTAAAGAAAGTCATAAAAGAACTTGACATTTAAAGAAAAAGACATGTTATGATAAAGTAGCTGCCTAGGAAGCAGCTGGCTATGTAGTGATTTCCATGATTATAGAGTTTCATAAACATGGCATCATTTTTCATCATTAAATACCTGTGGATCTCAAGACTTGATAATTATGTTGACAATTATGGAGTATGTCTTTGTTACTTCTTTGTGGGTATTTCAATAAGTACTTTGCTTTCAATAAGTACTTTTAGCATTTTCTGTAGACCTTTCTCTTTCCTACTGATACTATTAAAATAACCAACATATTGCATAGAATTATAGGAGCTTACAAACATGACATAAATTCACAGATGAGCGAAGACTTGTTTTTTTATTCTTGCAAAGTGACTCTCTAGTTAATACTCTAAGACATGTAATGTAATGCATACAATTTATACAATAGTTTTCTCAAAGACATATGATCAAATGTAAAATGTAGAAAGCGGGTAAATTCACATATGAATATGCCTTAATTTGGCTTTCCCAAGGAGCAGATAGTGAGACAAGGACTTGAGTAACAGGAGATTATTTAGAAGGCACAACCTGTCTTCCTAAATACCTTTTAGGCAAATAGACAAGTGACATAAGAAAAATCAGAAAGCCTACTAGAGATGCATTATCTAACAAGCTAATGCTGTGGAAAACTGGAGCTTAATTTTGCTAGCTAACTCTGGGAAAACACTGTCAAACATGGCCTGAGAGTTAATCCATTTGAAAGGAGAGGAAGATGGAGGATACACCAACTCCTGTTTATACACTAATTTCTGTTAGTCATTGGGTAAGGGCTCCTCCTGGAGTGTGTTAATCATACAACTTTAGTGTGATGCACTTCTGCAGAAAACAGATTTCAACATCCATTGAAAGGGCTCAAGCCAAAAATGAAGATGCTGAAAGATAAAATTCAGACCAGAGTATACCCAGATAGTGAGAGAAAAGGAGATGTGGGCTGGATACTACCAGCATCTGCTACAGAATTAAGGTACAAAGTTTTACAGCAGCATTGTTAATACGTTGCATTATTAAAATTGTGATTTATCCCATTTATTTCTTCAAGCCGCAAGCAATTATTGAGCCTTTTTAATATGTACCATGCATATTGCTAAGAGCTGAGGGTTAAATATTAAAGAGACATTTCATGCTTTCAAGTAGTAGTAAGCACACACATGCAAAGAGAATAGTTATAATAGCAGGTAGTGAATACAACTGCAAAATCAGAAACAATATAATTTGGAAACAAAAAGTAGAGTACTCACTCTTCATTGATGAGTGAAGGATTCACCTAGACGGTAACATTTAAGCTGAGTTTTGATAATGAGTAAGAATTTGGTGAATAAGAGCAGAGAGAGCTTGTAAGTGTATGTATTTTGAAGGTGGTGCAGTAAGAATTCCATGTAGAGAAAATCGTTTCCACAAAGGCTCAAGATTATTAATAGTATGGTATATTTTGGAAAGGTCATTACATTCAGTTTGTCAGGAATACAGGATTTACTAGAGGTAGAGGCACAGGAAAATTAAGGTAAAAAATAGACAGGCATCTGTTTTTTAAGGGCTATGTATGACAAAATAAAGACCATTAAAACCGTTGTTTTTGCTATTGTACTTTCAATTTCTAGTATTTTCATTTGAGTCTTGTATTTTTTTTCTTCAATTTTTAAGTTCAGGGGTACATGTGCAGGATGTGCAGGTTTGTTACACAGGTAAACAAGTGCCCTGGGCAGGGTGAGGTGGCTTACGCCTGTAATCCCAACACTTTGGGAGGCCAAGGCAGGTGGATCACCTAAGGTCGGGAGTTCAAGACCAGCCTGACCAACATGGAGAGACCCCATCTCTACTATGAATACAAAATTAGCCAGGTGTAGTAGCATGTGCCTGTAATCCCAGCTACTTGGGAGGCTGAGGCAGGAGAATCGCTTGAACCTGGGAGGCAGAGGCTGCAGTGAGCCGAGATCACACCACTGCACCCAAGCCTGGGCAACAAGAGCAAAGCTCCATCTAAAAAAAAAAAAAAAAAAAAAAAAAAAGCATGTGCCATGATGGTTTGCCGCACAGGTCATTCCATCACCTAGATATTAAGCCCAGCATCCATTAGCTATTTTTCCTGATGCTCTCCCTTCCCCCATCACCCCAGACAGGACCCAGTTTGTGATGTTCCCCTCCCTGTGTCCACGTGTTCTCATCGTTCAGCTCCCACTTATAAGTGGGAACATGTGATATTTGGTTTTCTGTTCCTGGGTTAGTTTGCTGAAGATAATGACTTTCCACTCCATTCACGTCCTGCAGAGGACATGATCTTGTTCCTTTTGTGGCTGTATAGTATTGCATGCATTTCTTTAGCCAGTCTATCATTGATGGACATTTGAGTTGATTCCATGTCTTTGCTATTGTGAACAGTGCTGCAATGAACATACACATGCATGTATATTCGTAATAGAATGATTTATATTTCTTTGGGTGCATACTCAGTAATGGGATTGCTGGTCAAATGGCATTTCTGCTTCTAGGTCTTTACAATGGTTGAACTAATTTACACTTGCACCAACACTGTAAAGGTGTTTATTTTTCCCCACAACCTCATCAGCATCTGTTGTTTTTTGACTTTCTAATAGCCATTCTGACTGGCATGAGATGATATCTTATCGTGGTTTTGTTTTGCATTTCTCTAATAATCAGTGACTTTGAGCTTTTTTTCATATGTTTGTTGACAGCATGAGAAGTATCTGTTCATGTCCTTTGCTCGCTTTTTAATGGATTGTTTTTTTCTTTTAAATGCATTTAAGTTCCTTATAGACTCTGGATATTAGACCTTTGTCAGATGGATAGATTTCAAAAATTTTCTCCCATTCTGTAGGTTGTCTGTTGATTCTATTGATAATTTCTTTTTTCTGTGCAGAAGCTCTTTAGTTTAATTATATTCTGCTTGTCAATTTTTGCTTTTGTTGCAATTGCTTTTGGCATTTTCATCATGAGATCTTTGCCCGTGCCTGTGTCCTGAATGGTATTGCATAGAGTCTTTTCTAGGATTTTTGTAGCTTGGGGTTTTACATTTAAGTCTTTATTTTAATCCATCTTGAGTTAATTTTTGTATATGGTGTAAGGAAGGGGTCCAGTTTCAATTTTCTGCATATAACTAGCCATTATTGCCAGCACAATTTATTTATTTGCTTGTTTATGTCAAGTTTGTTGAAGATCAGATGGTTGTACGTACAGACTTATTTCTGAGTTTTCTACTCTGTTCCATTGGTCTATGTGTCTGTTCTTGTACCAGTACCATGCTGTTTTGGTTACTGTAGCGATGTAGTATATTTTGAAGTTCGGTGGCAAGATGCCTTCACCTTTGTTCTTTTTGCTTAGGATTGTCTTGGCTATTTGGGTTCTTTTCTGGTTCCATATGAATTTCAAAATAGTTTTTTTCTAATTTTGTAAGAATGCCAATGGTAGTTTAATAGGATTAGCTTGAATCTATAAATTATTTTGGGCAGTATAGCCATCTTCATGATATTGATTCTTCCTATCTATGAACATGGAATGTTTTTCCATTTGTTTGTGTCCTCTCTTATTTCCTTGAGCAGTGGTTTGTAGTTCTTCTTGAAGAGGTCCTTCACTTCCCTTTTTAGCTGTATTCCTAGGTATTTTATTTTTTTTGTAGCAACTGTGAATGGGGGTTCACTCGTGATTTGGCTCTCTGCTTACCTGATGTTAGTATATAGTAATGCTAGCAATATTTGCACATTCATTTTACATTCTGAGACTTCAGTAGCTTATCAGTTGAAGTTGCTTATCAGCTTAAGAAGCTTTGGGGCTGAGACAATGGGATTTTCTGAATATAGAATCATGTAATCTGCTAACAGAGACAATTTGACTTCCTTTCTTCCTGTTTGAATACATTTTATTTCTTTTCACTTGCCTGATTGCCCTGGTCAGAACTTCCAGTAATACATTGAATAGGAGAGGTGAGAGAGGGCATCCTTGTCTTGTGCCAGTTTTCAGGGGGAATGTGTCCAGCTTTTGCCAATTCAGTATAATATTGACCGTGGGTTTGTCATATATGGCTCTTACTATTTTGAGGTATGTTTCTTCAATATGTAGTTTATTGAAAATTTTTTAAATGAAGTGATGTTGAATTTTATTGAAAGCCTTTTCTGTATCTGTCAAAATAATCATGTTGTTTTTGTCTTTAGTTCAGTTTATGTGATGAATAACATTTTTAGATTTGTGTACATTGAACCAGCCTTGCATCCTGGGGAAGAAGCTGACTTGTTTGTGGTGGATAAGATTTTTGATGTGCTGCTGAATTCAGTTTGCCAGTACTTTATTGAGGATTTTTGCATTAATGTTCATCAGGGATATTGGCCTGAAGTTTTTGTTGTTGTTGTTGTTGTATCTCTTCCAGGTTTTGGTATTGGGATGATCCTGGCCTCATAGAACCAGTTAGGGAGGAGTCCCCACTCTTCAATTTTTTGGAATAGTTTTAGTAGAAATGGTGCTAGCCCTTCTTTGTACCTGTGGTAGAATTCAGCTGTGAATCCATCTGGTTCTGGGCTCTTTTTGGTTTGTAGGCTATTTATTAGTGCCTCAATTTCAGAACTCATTATTGGTCTATTCAGAGATTCAATTTCTTCCTGGTTCAGTCTTGGAAGAGTGTCTGTGTCCAGAAATTTGTTCATTTCTTCTAGATTTTCTAGTTTGTGTGCATAGAGATGTTTATAATATTCTCTGATGGTTGCTTATATTTCTGTGGGGTTAGTGGTGATATCCCCCTTATCATTCCTGATTGTGTTTATTTGCCCCTTCTCTCTTTTCTTTTATATTAGTCTAGCTAGCAGTCTATTTTATTAAAATTTTCAGAAAAAAACATCTCCCAGATTCATTGATTTTTTGAAGGATTTTTTTTGTGTGTGTGCCTCTATCTCCTTCAGTTCAGCTCTGATCTTAGTTATTTCTTGTATTCTTCTAGCTTTGGGGTCTGTTTGCTCTTGGTTCTCTGGTTCTTTTAGTCAAGATGTTAGGTTGTTAACTTGAGACCATTCTGGTGTCTTGATATGGGCATTTGGTACTATAAATCTCCCTCTTAACACTGCTTTAGCTGTATTCCAGAAATTCTGGTATGCTCTCTCTTTGTTTTCATTAGCTTCATAGAACTTCTTGATTTCTACCTTAATTTCATTATTTACCTAAGAGTCATTCAGGAGCAGGTTGTGCAATTTCCATGTAGTTGTGTGGTTTTGAGTGAGTTTCTTCATCTTGAGTTCTAATTTGATTGTGCTGTGGTCTGAGAGGATGTATGTTATGACTTCAGTTCTTTTGCATTTGCTGAGAAGTGTTTCAGTTCAGATTATGTGATAAGTTTTAGAGTAAGTGCCATGTAGTGATGAGAAGACTATATTCAGAAGAAGTATATTCTGTTGTTTTGGAGTGGAGAATTCTGTAGATATCTATGAGGTCCCCTTGATCCAGAACTGATTTCAGGTCCTGAATATCTTTGTTAATTTTCTTTCTTGATGATCTGTGTAATATTGTCAGTGGTGTGTTAAAATCTTCCATTATTATTTTATGGGAGTCTAAGTCTCTTTGCAAGTGTCTAAGAACTGGCTTTATGAAACTGGGTGCTCCTGTGTTAAGTGCATATATATTTAGGATACTTAGATCTTCTTGTTGAATTGAACCCTTTACCATTATGTGATGCTCTTCTTCATCTTTTTGGATGTTTTTGGTTTAAAGCTTGTTTTGTCAGAAGCTAGGATTGCAATCCCTACTTTTTTCTGTTTTCCATTTCCTTGGTAAATTTACCTCCATCTCTTTATTCTGAGCCTATGTGTGTCTTCACATGTGAGATGGGTCTCTTGAAGAGAGCATACCAGTAGATCTTGGCTCTTTATCCAGCTTGCTGTTCTGTGCCTTTTAATTGGGGCATTTACATTTAAGGTTAGTATTTACATTTAAGGTTAATATTGTTATGTGTGGACTTGATCCTGTGATTATGATGCTAACTGGTTTTTTTGCAGACTTCTTTATGTGGTTGCTTCATAGTGTCACTGGTCTGTGTACTTCAGTGTGTTTTTGTAGTGGCTGGTAATAGTTTTTCCTTTAACAGTTTTTCCTTCCAGGAGCTCTTGAAAGCCAGGCCTGGTGGTGACAATTTCCCTCAGTATTTGCTTGTGTGAATAGGATCTTATTTCTCCTTCGCTTATGAAGCTTAGTTTGGTTGGATATGAAATTCTGGGGTGGAAATTCTTTCCTTCAAGAATGCTGAGTATTAGCCCCCAATCTCTTTTGGCTTATAGGGTTGGGTCCGCTATTAATCTGATTGGGTTTCCCTTTGTAGGTAATTTGGCCTGTCTCTCTGGTTGCCCTTAACATTTTTTTTTTTTTTTGAGATATAGTCTCCCTTTGTTGCCCAGGCTGGAGTGCAGTGGCCTGATCTTAGCTCACCACAACCTCTGCCTCCTGGGTTCAAGTTCAATCAATTCTCCTGCCTCAGCCTCCCGAGTAGCTGGGACTACAGGTGTGCACCACCATGCCAGGCTAATTTTTGTATTCTTAGTAGAGAGGGGGTTTCACTATGTTGGCCAGGCTGGTCTTGAACTCCTGACCTCATGATCCGCCTGCCTTGGCCTCGCAAAGTGCTGGGATCACAGGCGTGAGCCACCATGCCAAAGTGCCCTTAACATTTTTTCTTACATTTCAACCTTGGAGAATCCGATGATTATGTGTCTTGGGGTCGATCTTCTCATAGAGTATCTTACTGGGGTTCTCTGCATTTCCTGAATTTGAATGTTGACTTGTCTTTCTAGGTTGGGGAAGTTCTCCTGGATGATATCCTGAAGCACATTTTTCAACTTGGTTCCATTCTCTCCATCTCTTTCAAAGAACCCCAAACATTTGTAGGTTCAGTTTCTACATAATCCCATAATTCTTGGAGGTTTTATTCATTACTTTTCATTCATTTTTCTCTATTCTTGTCTGTCTGTCTTATTTCAGAAAGACAGTCTTCAAGTCTTCAAGCTCCAAGATTGTATAGGTTCTCTTAGAGGGACAGAAATAATAGGAGATAGATATATATATGTATATATATATATATAACATGTTAATAAACTCCCCTTCACATATATATAAGTTTATTTATAAGTTTATATTATAAGTTTATAATGAGTTTATTTATAAGTTTATTTGTTTATTTATACGTTTATATTATAAGTTTATAATAAGTTTATTATTAACTTATGTGATCACAAGGTCCCACAATAGGCTGTCTGCAAGCTGAGGAGCAAGGAGAGCCAGTCCGAGTCCCAAAACTGAAGAAGTTGGAGTCCGATGTTCGAGGGCAGGAAGCATCCAGCACGGAAGAAAGATGTAGATTGGGAGGCTAGGCCCATCTCTCATTTTCATGTTTTTCTGCCTGCTTTATATGCCCTGGAAGCTGATTAGACTGTGCCCACCAGATTAAGGGTGGATCTGCCTTTCCCAGCCCACCGACTCAAATGTTAATTTCTTTTGGCAACACCCACACAGACACATCCAGGATTAATACTCTGCATCCCTCAATCCAATCAAGTTGACACTCCGTATTAACCATCACAGAGATTCCTCCACTTGGTCTATTCTGCTACTGATACTCGTGATTGCATTGTGAAGTTCTTGTGTTGTGTTTCTCAGCTCTATTAGGTCAGTTATGTTCCTCTCTAAACTGGTTATTTTGGCTATCAGCTTCTGTGTGGTTTTATCATGTTTCTTAGCTTCTTTGGTTGGGTTAGACATGCTCCTTCAGCTCAGCAAAGTTCATTATTACCCACCTTCTGAAGCATACTTCTGTCAACTCCGCCATCTCATCCTCAGCCCAATTCTTTGCCCTTACTGGAGAAGTGTTGCAGTCATTCGGAGGAGAAGAGGTGCTCTGGCTTTTGAGTTTTCAGCATTTCTGCATTGATTCTTTCTCATCTTTGTGGGCTTACCTACCTTCAATCTTTGAGGTTACTGACCTCTGAATGAGATTTTTGTGGGGTCTTTTATTTGTTGATGTTCTTGTTATTGTTTTCTGTTTTTTTTTTTTTTTTTTTTTTTTTTTTTTTTTAACAGTAAGGCGACTCTACTGTAGGGCTGATGTGGTTTGCTGGGGGTCTGCTCCAGACCCTGGTTGCCTCAGTTTCTCTCCTACCTGGAGGTATCCCCATTGAAGGCCACAAAGCAGCATCTATCCCTAAATCTGAAATAAAAGTTGAAATTATTAACAATAACAACAAAAAGATAAGACATTGGTTTGAAAAGAACCCCTATTACAACAACATGAATTCTGCTAAAATTGAAGCAAGAACAAACATCAAATTGATGATGAAACTTGGGTGGAAGAATGGCTAAATAATCGACTCTTTACAAAAAGTTTACAGGGATAATGCTCCAAAGAAATCAGTAGTTCACAAATGAATAATCATTTTAAGAATGGACCAGACAATGTTGAAAATAAAGCCTGCAGTGGGCAGACCATCCACATTAATTTGCATGAAAAAAATTCATCTTGTTCATGCCCTAATTGAAGAGGTCTGACAAAGTACAGCAGAAACAATAACCAACACCATAGACACCTCAATTGTTTCAGTGTACACAGTTCTGACTGAAAAATTAAAGTTGAGCAAACTTTTCACATGATAGATGCCAAAACCATTGCACACAGATCAGCTGCAGAAAAAAAAAAGAGCTTTCAATGGAAATTTTAAACAAGTGGGATCAAGATCCCAAATCATTTCTGTGAAGAATTGTAATAGGAAATTAAACATGACTTTACCAGTATAATCTTGAACACAAAGCACAGTTGAAGCAATGGCTACCAAGAGGTGGTAGTAGTCCAGTCAAAACAAAAACAGACCAGTCAAAAGCAAAAGTTATGGATACAGTTTTCTGAGATACTAAAAAAATTTTGTTTGTTGACTTTCTGGAGGACCAAAAAATGATAATGTCTGCTTATCATGAGAATGTCTTAAGAAAGCTTCAGCAGAAAAATGTTGCCAGGAAATCATCAGAGAGTACTCCACGACAACAATGCTTCTGTTCATTCTTTTTATCAGACAAGGGCAATTTTGTGAGAATTTTGATGGAAAATCATTAGGCATCCACCTTACAGTTCTAATTTGGCTTCTTCTGACTTTTTTTTTGTTACTTATCTTAAAAAATTTTTAAAGGGCACCCATTATTTTTTCATCAGTTAGTAATATGAAAATGACTACATTGACATGGTTAAGTTCTCAGGACTTTTAGTTCTTTGGGAATGGACTAAATGGCTGGTATTAGTTCTCACAAAAGTGTCTTGAATTGATGGAGCTTATGTTGGGAAATGGAGTTTATATTTTTTACTTTTATATTTGAATTCTATTTTTTATCTTTTTTTATGAACTTTTCAAAATGCCTTCATAGCTGCTCTTGCCACAGGGGGGAAAATGGGTAATTCCATAAGATTATAAATATGTTAATTTATTTCACTATAGTAACCATCTTACTATATATGTATCTCATAATATCATGATGTATACCTTATATATAGACAATAAAATTTGTCTTAAAACTAATAATACATTAAATGTGAGTGAACTATACAACTCAATCAAAATGCAGAGATTGCCAGACTGGATTAAAAAATCCAACTGTATACTATTTATAAGTATTATAATTAAATTCAAAGATACAAACACATTATAGGTAAAAGGATGGAAAAATATGTTATACAAACAGCAATGATAAGAAATTTGAAGTGGCCATACTAACATCAGACAAAATTTAAACAACAAACTATTATCAGAGATAAAGAGAAGCCCTTCATAATAATAAAAAGGTCAATTCATCAGAAAGATATGCCAGTTATTAATATATGTGTATAGTTGTTTTATCCATATTGAAATTTGGGATTTAAAGTACCTAACTATTATGGTAGAACTGTCTGTTTCTCCCTTCATTTCTGTCAGCTTTTGCTACAAGTATTTTCATAGCTGGGAGACTGGAAAAATGCTATACCCCAAGTAGACCTAACAGATATCTATAGAATACTCCATTCAAGAGTAGAATATATATTCTTTTCAAGTGCACATGGACTATCTACCACAATACACTATAGATTAGGTCATAAAACAAACCTGAACAAATTTAAGAGGATAGACATAATACAAAGTATGTTCTTCAACCACAATGAAGTGAAATTATAAATCAATAACAGAAAGAAATATGAGAATCTCCCAACTATGTGGAAAATTAAATAGCACACTCTTAAATGTCCAATGAGCTAAAGGGAAAATCAAAAAGGAAACTACAAAATATTTTGAGGTGAATGAAAATGAAGCAAAAACATACCAAAACTTATAGGATAGAGCTGAATCTATACCAATTATAATAATTATGCCCATAGTAATTATAAATATACCCACATTAAGAAAAAAAGATAACAAATAATCTATTTTTCTGCTTAAGACATTGGAAAAAGAAGAACAAACTAAATCTAAAGCAACTGAAAAGAAAGAAATAATAAAGATTAGAACCAAAATTAATAAAATAAAGACTAAACAATAGAGTAAAAAAAACATTGTTATCAAAGCTGGTTATTTGAAAAGACCAACAAAATTGAAAATTATTTTGATAAATTGACCAATTAAAAAAAGAAGAGACCTGAATTACTGAGAACAGAAAAGAAAAAGGAAATATTACAACTGACATTTCAAAAATAAAAGAGAATATAAAGGAATACTATGAAAATTATGTCAATAAATTAGAAAATTTTGATGAAATAGATTCATGACCAGAAAAGCACAAATTCCTGAAATGACTCAAGAAGAAATTAGACAATCTGCATATACTGACAAGTGAATTAGTAATCAAAATAACTATACACACACAAAAAAGCTCAGGATAAGGCCACTTCACTGGTAAATTATATTAAACATTTAAAGAAAAATTGAGACTGGCCTAGCACAGTGGCTCTTGTCTGTAATTCCAGCATGTTGTGAGGCCAAGGTGGGAAGATTGCTTGAATCTAGGAGTCTGATACTAGCCTGGGCAACATAATGCAACCCCATTTCTATGAAAAATATAAAAAATATAGCCAGGTGTGGTGGCACACGCCTACAGTCTCAGCTACTCAGGAGGCCAAGGTAGGAAGATCCCTTGGGTCCAAGAGTTCAAAGTTGCAATGAACTGTACCACTGCAGTCCAGCCTGGGTGACAGAGACAGATCTTGTCTCAGGAAAAAAAAAAAAGAAAAAGAAAAAACTAATGCCACTTCTTCACAGACTCTAGCAAAAAAACAGAAGAAAAAAGAACACCTCTCAATTTTATTCTATAAACCTAGTAATAGTTATCAAAACCAGACAAAGCTATCACAGGACAACTACAGAGCAATATCTTCTATAAATATAAACACAAAATCTCAAACATTAGCAACCTGATACTAAAAATATATAAAATAAGTAAATACCATAATAAAGTGAGTTTTATCCCAGTAATAAAAGTTTGTTTTAACATTTAAAAATCAGTTAATATAAGACATCTATATTAGTCCGTTTTCACACTGCTGATAAAGACATACACAAAACTGGGCAACTTGCCGAAGAAAGAGGTTTAATGGACTCACAGTTCCATGTGGCTGGGGAGGCCTCACAATCATGGCAGAAGGCAAGGAGGAGCAAGTCATGTCCTATATGGAACATATAGGAAGAAGGCAAAGAGAGAGCTTGTGCAGGGAAACTCCCCCTTATAAAGCCATCAGATCTCATGAGACTTATTCACTATCAAGAGAACAGCTCAGGAAAGACCTGCCACCATGATTCAATTACTTCCCACTATGTCCTTCCCACAACATGTGGGAATTGTGGGAGCTACAATTCAAGATAAGACTTGGGTGAGGACACAGCCAAAACATATCAACATCATAGAAATAGAATTAAAAATTATATGATTTTATCAATAAATACAGAAAAGCACCTAATTCTTTACGTCTCATAAATGGCATGATCTTTTATATAAAGAATCTTAAGGAGTTCATTACAAAATTACTAGGATAAATGAATGAGTTCAGTAAGGTTTTAGGATATAAGACCCAGGAATAAAAATTAATTGTAGTTCTACAAACTTGTAATTAATAATCTGAAAATTTGATTAAGAACATTTTATTTACCATAGCATTAAATAATAAAATATTTAGAAATAAAGTTAACAAAAGAAGTGCAATAATTTTATTATAAAAACCACAAATTATTGTTGAAAGTAATTGAAAAAGATATAATAAATTGTTAAAAATCTCATGTTCATGGATCAGAAGACTTAATATTGTTAAGATGGCAGGGTTTTCCCAGATTTACCTATAGATTGAATGTAATCCCTATCAGAATCCCAGTTGACTTTGTTTTAGAAATTGATACTCTGATTCTAACATGTATATGCAATTGGAAGAAACCCAGAGTAACCAAGGAAATCTTGAAAAAGTTTGAAGTAATAGTAAGAAGAGTTTTCTTGAATCTAGGAGTTTGAGACCAGCCTGGGCAACATAGTGCAACCCCATTTCTACAAAAAATAAAAAAAAATTAGTCAGGCATGGTGGCATATGCCTATAGTCCCAGCTACTCAGGAGGCCAAGGTAGGAAGATCTCTTGGGTCCACGAGTTCAAGGTTGCAATGAATCATGACTGTGCCACTGTTGAAGAAATTACGCTTCCTATTTTCACAACCTAGTACAAAACAATGGTAGTCAAGACAATCTTACTGACATAAAGATAGATATAGCGACCAATGGGATAAAATTGAGAATCCAGGAACAAAATCATGTGTCTATGACCAACTTATTTTCAACAAGAGTGCCAAGACTACTAAATGAGGGAAGTAATAGTCTGTCTTTTCAACAAACAGTGGTGGGACAACTGGATAGCATATGCAAAACAGTGAAGTGAGACGCTTACCTAATATAATATACAATAATTAACACAAAATTGATAAAATACCTACATTTAAGAGCTATAATTAGAAAATTATTTGAAAAAATGTGGGGGGTAAATCTTCATGGCCTAGTATTTGGTGATCATTTCTTAGATATGATATCAAAAATTCAAGACCAAAGAAAAAATAGACAAATAGTACTCTATCAAAATTTAAAACATTTGTGCATCAAAGTACACTGTCAAAAAATGCAAAGAATACACAGAGAATCAGATAAAATATTTCCAAATCATATATCTAATAAGGGTTTTATATTAGAATATGTAATAACTCTAAAAACTCAAGAATAGAAAGACAAGTAATTCAATATATAAACGGGCCAAGGATCTACATAGATAATACTCCAAGGGAAGTATACAAATGACCAATATACACTTGAAAAGATGCTTAATATTATTCGTGATAATGAAGATACAATTCAAAACCACAATTAGATACCACCTCATATTCATTAGGATGGCCAGAATTTTTTATAAAGGAAAATAATAAATGTCATCAAGGATGCAGAGAAATTAGAATTCTCATAAATTACTGATGGGAATGTAAAATGATGCAGTCTCTGTTGTAAATAGTTTGGGAGTTCACACTAAAATAAACATAGAATTACTATGTGAAGCAATTCTCCTTGTTCTACACACAAAAGAACTGAAAACAGGCATTGAAGCAAAAACAGACATGAGAATGTTTACAGTAGCAGTATTGACAAAAGTCAAAAGGTAGAAACAATCAAAATGCCCATCAACTGATCGACAGACAAACAAAATGTCTATATACAATGGAATCTTATTTGGCAATAAAAAGGCATGAAGTACTAATACATGCCATGGCACAGATGAGCCTTGAAACCTAAGTGAAAACATAGTCACAAAAAAACCATATTTTGTGATTCTGTTAATATTAAATGTCTAGAACTGGAGAATATATAAGGACAAAAAGTAGATTAGGTTTGATTATGATTGGAGGGTGATGTGGTGGTAGGGGGTAAAGCTAATGGGCACAGAGTTCCTTGTTTGGTGTGACAAAAAATGTTCCATAATTGATTGTGGTGATGGTTGTACATAAACGTGAATAGGCTAAAACCCACTTTATTGTACACTTGAAATGGGTGAATTGTAGACATATCTTCAAAATTGTTTCAAAAAAAGGGAAAAATATAACGAAATTTATTGCCTGTAAAGAACAGATAGTAGCAGTGGGGGAAAGGGATGCAGGGAATTACTGTTTGTTTCTTTGCTTTGTTTATGAGTCTTATAGTACTGTTTGATGTTACTAATTAGGTACCTCTAGTGATTTACTAAAAATAAGAGTAAAAAATAACATAAAATAAAAACTCTTATTTTTTATTAACAATTAAATTAAGAGAAGCAAAAGCAAATATATGCAGGAAGAACAGTGTCACCATTCCACAATTTTTTATCTACTTTTGGGGCTAAATTTTGAATTCAGCATTTTTTTGTATTTTATTTTTTTCTTTTTTTAATTATACTTTAAGTTTTAGGGTACATGTGCACAACGTGCAGGTTTGTTACCTATGTATACATGTGCCATGTTGGTGTGCTGCACCCATTAACTCGTCATTTAACATTAGATATATCTCCTAATGCTATCCCTCCTCCCTCTCCCCACCCTACAACAGGCCCAGGTGTGTGATGTTCCCCTTCCTGTGTCCATGTGTTCTCATTGTTCAATTCCCACCTATGAGTGAGGACATGTGGTGGTTGGTTTTTTGTCCTTGTGATAGTTTGCTGAGAATGATGGTTTCCAGCTTCATCCATGTCCCTACAAAGGACATGAACTCATCATTTTTTATGGCTACATAGTATTCTATGGTTTATATATGCCACATTTTCTTAATCCAGTCTATCACTGTTGGACATTTGGGTTGGTTCCAAGTCTTTGCTATTGTGAATAGTGCCACAATAAACATATGCTTCCATGTGTCTTTAGAGCAGCATGTTTTATAACACTTTGGGTATATAACCAGTAATGGGATGGCTGGGTCAAATGTTATTTCTAGTTCTAGATCCCTGAGGAATCGCCACACTGACTTCCACAATGGTTGAACTAGTTTACAGTCCCACCAGCAGTGTAAAAGTGTTCCTATTTCTCCACATCCTCTCCAACACCTGTTGTTTCCTGACTTTTTAATGATCACCATTCTAACTGGTGTGAGATGGTATCTCATTGTGGTTTTGATCTGTGTTTCTCTGATGGCCAGTGATGATGAGCATTTTTTCATGTGTCTTTTGACTGCATAAATGTCTTCTTTTGAGAAGTGTCTGTTCATATCCTTTCCCACTTTTTGATGGGGTTGTTTGCTTTTTTCTTGTAAATTTGTTTGAGTGTTTGAGTTCATTGTAGATTCTGGATATTAGACCTTCGTCAGATGAGTAGATTGCAAAAATGTTCTCCCATTCTGTAGGTTGCCTGTTCACTCTGATGGTAGTTTCTTTTGCTGTGCAGAAGCTCTTTAGTTTAATTAGATCCCATTTGTCCATTTTGGCTTTTGTTGCCATTGCTTTTGGTGTTTTAGACATGAAGTCCTTGCCTATGCCTATGTCCTGAATGGTATTGCCTAGGTTTTCTTCTAGGGTTTTTATGGTTTTAGATCTAATATTTAAGTCTTTAATCCATCTTGAATTGATTTTTTTATAAGGTGTAAGGAAGGGATCCAGTTTCAGCTTTCTACATATGGCTAGCCAGTTTTCCCAGCACCATTTATTAAATAGGGAATCCTTTCCCCATTTCTTGTTTTTGTCAGGTTTGTCGAAGATCAGATAGTTGTAGATATGCGGCATTATTTCTGAGGCCTCTGTTCTGTTCCATTGGTCTATATCTCTGTTTTGGTACCAGTACTATGCTGTTTTGGTTACTGTAGCCTTGTAGTATAGTTTGAAGTCAGGTAGCATGATGCCTCCAGCTTTGTTCTTTTGGCTTAGGATTGACTTGGCAATGCGGGCTCTTTTTTTGGTTCCATATGAACTTTAAAGTATTTTAAAAAGGCATTATGGCATACATATTACCCTATCATATCAGAGATAGTGCTACACAACCAAACATATTAGTATTTCTGCTGCCAGATATAGGAATATTTACACTAAATGCAATAGAGTCTAAAAAAAAACTTTATTATAGTTAAGGTTCAACTTTTGCCACCAAATAAATTCAGGTCAGTTTTTCTATCAAATGATTTAGGAAAAAGCAACAACATGCCACTTTCTTTTTTTTTTTTTTAACAGATTCTAAATTACAGCTGAGTGTTTGTAGTTTTGTAATCCAACCTTATCAAATTATATTTCATTTTACCTCACTTTAACATGTAAAAAATGCAGGTTTTACATCAATTAGTGTCTTTAGCTTGTTGTAACTATTTTTATTGTTAGAATTTGTTACAAATGAAGCAGATTCCCTGGTAATTTTTAAACAGACAGGCCAAGGAATTCAATTTAATCTAGAATCATACCAATCAAGATGAACTATTTTATGTGGGCTTCTTGTGTTACTGCACAAGCTGGCAGAAATAAAAATTACATTTAAACTGAATACTGCCAATATTCAAATACATTCACCATGTTATATAGTTCTAAAGTAGTTTATTTTCCCTTATTAAAACTCTCCAGCTTTATTTTCTCACTTTCTTAAAATAAAATGTGCCTACAATAACAACCTTTTGGATTTGCTTTTAACTTGATTTCTTCAGTTCTCTACTATTTCCCTTCCATATACAATTATTTTCATCTTGTTGCCAAAATGCTTCTTGATCCTTCCTAAGTCATTTTTCTTTAAAACTTCCCATCAAATTGACAGGGATCTCCTCTCTCTTGCCTTTTATATTGTTTATCCAAGCTTTCCTTCTGAGGAAGTAAAATTTGTTTGGACCTATGGAAGATTTTGTACATAATCTGAGGACTTGAAGTAAGATCAAGACACATTTTTAACATGGAGATTAGCATTGGGCGGAAAATCACTGTTTATACAATTTAAAGAAGTTAGTTGTGTGTGTAAAGCTATATGGACTAGGAACCTCAAATTCTTAGCCGAAGTTCCATGATGATTTGCTGCCTTTTCCCTCAGATGCTTGAACCATCTAGGAAGGATACTTCCTAAAGTGCTCTACTGAGGCAAAGCCATTCATCGAAGAAGACAACCTTGACATGGATACTAGCAGAAGTAATATTAGTTTTCCTATTGGGATTGTAAAACTTTAGTTATATTAAAAAAAAAATAAGTGTTCCTTGTGAGTGAGATTAGTCCTTTACTCTTTTCAGGGGCCTTATAAACTTTAGTGACTGATTATGTTCCAAAAGTAGAAAAGGAATGGGATGGATTTAAATTCCCAAACATAATGTTAGGAGATCCAAATAGTAATTCAATACCATAAATTCTCCTCTGTAATATTTTACCTACAAAGGGGAGTATTTGTTTATTTATTTAAAAAAATCACAAAGGTAAGTTTGTATTAAGCAAAACTTAAAACACTCCAAGATTCTGAAGATGTGCCTCTAATTTTGTTCATGACACTGTGACTGAAGGAACAAGAGACTTAGAGGCAATTTTTCTAGAACATGATTCTTAATTCAAACTGTGGTGTGAATTTGACTTTGTAGTTTCTTTGTGTTAAGTAAACTTATAATTGATTAAAATGTGTTGATTTAAGGAAATTGAGCAGAAATGACAATGATTGAGTTTGAATATAGCAATCGTATCAGACAGCTAAATAAGACGGGTTATTTTCCACATTACATAAGTTGTGTTTGTATCTTATCTATCTTATCACTATTTGCCTTTGCTCTCACTGTCAGAAAGTTTGCTATCATTTTTTATCCCTCCATATTTTTATCAGTTTCACCTACCTTCAGATTTCCTTCCACATTTTTAGAAATCTTTAATATCTGTTAAAGAACCACTATTTAAATGTTGCTTTTGATAAATTAAAAATGAAAGGAAATAAAATTAAAACTAAATTTTATTTCATTTTAAATTAAGCAAAAATAAGAAACTAATCCTACCAAGGAAATGAAAGAAACTTGTCTTATCAAGTATTATGATTTATGGTAATGAATAGAGTGCAATATAGAAATAAGTATAGGAATAGACAAACTGACAATAAAGCAAGATAGAAAGCTCAGAGCAGATGCATGTGCATGCATGCTATTGTTACATAATTGATGTGGTATGGCAGAACTCTGATAAGGAGAGATTCTTGTTTATTCATATTAAAAAAATAGTTGTTTTCCTATGAAATGCCATATCCCAAAAGGATTTCAGATTGATGAAAGATAATTTTCTAAAGTTAGAATAATATATAGAAAAATATCTTTAAAATCTTGATCCTCCAAAATAATGTCTAAAGAAGCCATTTAAATTTCTGCAATTAAAAAAGTTATAGATAAATTTGTCTGCATGGAAATTAAGTACTTCTGTTCATAAGATAACAAAAGGAGAATCAAAAGACAAGCTACAGAGTGGAAACATATTAATAAAATATACTACTGATAAATAATTATGTTCAGTATGTATAAACAATCCTAAAAATCAGTAAAAAAATACAAAAAAAATGAGACAAAAGAGATAAGCAGGTTTTTTTTTTCAAATAGAGAAATAGCAATGTCCAATGAACATGAGTATGTACAACTTTATTGATAATCGGATAAATGCAACTTGACATCAGAACAAGATAACACTTTATATCCACTCAGATGTACAAAAATTGTGAGAATAAATCAAGTTCCATGAACAAACAGTTCCTAGAACACAGTAGAATTCAATTGGTAATGTTGAGCAAATGAATAAATAAGAACTTTCACACAATTTATATGAGAGTATATACAGCTATGACTATTTTTGAAAACAATTTGAAATTAAATAGTGAAGTTGAATATTATATACCCTATGGCCCAATGACCCAAGAATTTTATGTCTCTGCCTGTATGTGTGTGTATCGTGTGTAGATGTACCAAGCAACATGTACGAAATTGTTCTTGGCATTATATTAGCATTACAAACAGACTAAAAAAATCAAATTTTTGTTAATAGGACATTGTATAAACCATTGAATTATACATTTATTAGGGTATAATTACCAAAAGAAATATAGCAGTCAAAATAAAGGTACTGCAACTACATGGAAAAACGTTAATGTAACATCGAAATATATCATTGAAAAAAAGCAAATTGTGGAAGTCTGCTTATACTCTGATTCTATTTTGATGAAACTCAAAATCATGCAAAATGAATAAATGTTGTCTTGTAATGTACGTATCAGGAAAAAAAGGTTGTAGGAAATCAGTGAATTATAAGACAACTTAGGATGCTAGTTTTCAGTGTTGGTAGAGGCTGTGAGGAGATGGAGGAAGCCCAGAGGTAGATTCATTAGTATCAATAATATCTAAGTTCTAATGAGAACACATGGACACAGGAAGGGGAACATCACACACCGGGGCCTGTTGTGGGGTAGGGGAAGGAGGGAGGGATAGCATTAGGAGATATACCTAATGTTAAATGACGAGTTAATGGGTGCAGCACGCCAACATGGCACATGTATACATATGTAACAAACCTGCACGTTGTGCACATGTACCCTAAAACTTAAAGTATAATAAAAAAAAAGCAGCTACCAATATCTAATTATGAAAAAAAAAATAATAATATCTAAGTTCTTAAATTGGGTACAGGAACATGGGTGTTTGCTTTTTTATGTTCATAATTGCATATGATGCATATATTGCTTACTGTGAACAAAATATAATGTAATAAAATGATTTAATACATGGGGAGCTCTTAGGACTATGGCATTTACTTAATGTGTGATAATTTTGTTATTACATATTAAAAGCAAGTTGATATTTTATTTATATTTCTCCTAAAATAATGAATCTACAATGAAAATGTGTGTGTGTATATATATTTAGAGTTTTCTAATGTATTTAATTTCTATAAATTCATGTGTTTTGGGTTTTTTGTTTTTGCTAGCTCACCAGTGTTTGTTGACAATGACTAATATTCATATGCTTGGAAAATGCTTGAGAATATATCTTCATTGATTTGTAACTTAGACTATCGTATAAAAATATAATAGTATCAATATTTTTTCAAATGAGTGCAAAATTTTATTTATAAGAATGAGTTGTCCAAGTTACAGTCTACTCACTTTTACTATTTTCTTTTTAAAAATGAAAGATAGACTTAAATGCATTTAAAACCTTGTCATTTAAATTTTAATAGTGTTTCCATAATACATTTTGGTCTCATGATTTATTCATTCAACAAATGTGAAAACACATAAAAAGGAAAATAATATTAGAAAAATTTTGGAGCATAGAATCAATGCATCCAATGTAGGTTCATTTCATTAAAATGTAACTCAGCACACATGTGTAATAGTTTCATTGCTTTTGATATTTTGCCACTTAAATAATTTTTAAAGATATAGATCATCAGGGAATTTCTCCAAGTGATTTAATGATTGTTAATTTGCAGATGGTTACATTTTCTGTCCCCTGCATGTCCAGAAATGTATCCTTTCAATTTGATTCATAAATACTTTTTGATTGCAAAAGACATACGAAGTATAACTAATGCTCCAGCCTAACATTTACATAATGTGTTAGTCCACTTAGGCTTAAATAATAGACCACCACATAGATTGGGTGGTTTATAACAACAGGAACTTATTTCATACACTTCTGGGGACTGGGAACCCCAAGATCAAGATGCCAGTAGATACAATTTGTGGTAAAGGCTTGCTTCTTCATTCATAAATGACATCTTTTAGCTGTGTCCTCACATGGCTGAAGTGGCACAGGATCTCTCTGTAAGTCTTTTATTAGGATACTAATCCCATTCATGAGCGCTCTACCCTAATCACCTCCCAAAAGCCCCACCTCTAAATACATCACATCTGGGGTTAACTTTTGACGTATTAATTTAAGGGAACTCTTGTACATAAATAATGTTTTCTTTTAATGCATTGCTTAGATACTGCTGTAACAGAGGTTTTCCTGCAATATTAATCCACACCAAAATTAAATAATTATTATCAATCCTATGTCTTCAAAAACAAATAAATACACAAGGCAGATATTAGCCACTGTTATTTTTAAATGGTGATACCATTTCTTATATGTTACTATTCTCATAGTTTCATCATTGATACAAATATTGTAGTTAAAACTACAAGAAAATTAATAACATGATTTTGATAATGAAGTAGAAATCTCTGTTTAGAACATTGCTTTTCAAAACAGATAATACTGCCCTATTGGGGTGTTTCAGATATTTGTGCAGGATATCGTTGGAACAATATGCATTCAGTATGGCAGAGAGCCAAGGATGCTCGCCATGGAGGGACAAGGAAAAGTGGTCCCCTATCCCATATGACTTATAAATGGCCACTGAACAATTTTTGCATGTGCAAAAAATATAACGGTTTTAGTCTATAATCTAACTCTAGTTTGCATATAAACACAAAGGATTTGCAAACACATTTTAAGAGGGAAGTCCAAATGCTGTGTAAATCAAGAAATTGTACTTTTTGGAAGTAACTCAGCACTTTATTAAGAATTCTTTTGCACTTCTTTTTCTCATGCTTCCCATAGCAATATTGCTCATGATATTTTAGCTTCAAAACTACTCTACCAGTGTGTATTTGTAGCTGCTGCATTCTTTTATACAAATGTGAGCACTCAACTATTTTATTATATTTTCTAGTGTAGTTATACCTGAAAATTTTGTACTGAAATTTTCAGTATAGTTATACCTGAACATTTATGTATAAAAGGCTTCTTCTTTATATCATAGTCAGCATTCTATTGATTTTTGAGTGACTGTTATTTTTGTGGATTGGTTATCTTATCTATGCATTTTATTTCATGATTTAAAAGAGAGGACTGGGAATGGTAAGGTTAAGAAGCACTGCATTAGAGGCCACATTAGATGATAACGATCAATAGAAAAATTAATTAATTTATTTAATGCCTACTGTATTCTAAGTTCCTTCTGGGAAACTGAAAAGCCATCAGCGCAAGTCTTTATGGACCAAACACTTTGTTGAGCTAGATTTTACAACACATTTTAAAAACTTGTGAGTACAATTTTTATTATATTGTTATTTTAAATCAGTATTACTGTTACCTATAAATATTAAGGGAGATTTAAAAATAAATGATATGTAATAGCAATTTTCAAGAACTTGAACTTAAGGACACTTGTTTGTTACAAAAAAATAAAGTATCATACTCTGATGAACACCGTATAGTCATGAACAAGTGCCAAGGAACATAGAGTTGACTGACTGGCTTTAGTTTATAACGGAAGTGACCCTAGTTCTAGTGCTTGCAGATGGTAGAACCACAGAATATAGACATGGGGATGTGCCTTTGAAGTAGTAGGAAAAATACAGCCCTCAGAAAGATATATTCATTAAAGGGAATGCAGCCTGGTGTTGATGAAACATATGGTGACTAAGTTCAGAAAGTAAAAAAATTGAAGTAGTATAATGAAAAATAAGATACTAGCACTAACAAGACATAAATAATATTGTACACAAGAATATGTACATAAATAATATTTTCTTTTAATGCTATGCTTAGATACTGCTGTATCAGAGTCAGATTTTCCTCCAATATTAATCCACAATAAAATAAAATTATTTCCATGCTGTTCCTTTAAAAACAAATAAATATACAAGACAGATATTAGCCATTGATACTTTTTAATGGTGATACCATTTCTTATACTTTACTTTTCTCACAATTTCATCATTGATGATAATATTGTAGGTAAAACTAGAAAAAATTAAATTGAATAACATGATTATTATAACTAGAATAAATAGAAATCCCTGTTTAGAACATTGATTTTCAAATGGATAATACTGCCTTGTATAGGAGATTTTTGAGACAATCTGCAATCAGTACAGCAGACAGCTAAGGATGCTCTCCATGGAGGGACAAGCAAGAACTGGAAAAATAAGATTAGAAGACGTTAGAGATAACAAAAAAGCTATAAAAGCTTTAGAGGTGATTCACAAACTTGTGATAAAGAGAAATCCATGATGGATAGATAGATAGATAGATAGATAGATAGATATCATATAGATATAGACAGATGATATAGACGTGTGTGTATGTGTGTGCATGACTATTATTTTCAGGATCTGGAATGTTGAAAATCAATATTGTTACTTTATTAAACAAAACACATTAGTCATTGGCTTTCTTTTCTTTTTGGCCCCTAAATCTCTGCTGTCATACTTTAATGACTGCTGTTATAAAATCTGTTGTACTTTAGACATTCATATGCTTTTTCACTGTACTGTGCTCTCCTTGAATGTAAGTATGATATGAGTTGTTTTACATAATTTACCACACACGAAACTGATACTTAATGGATGTTTGGATAAATAAATACTTGGGTAAATGAATTATTACTATTGATAATATTAAATTACAACATTCAGAACTTGGGATTATTATTTTTTATCCAATGTATTAAATATACATGATCTTATCATGTTTCACAATTATTTGCAAAGTATGTCATTGTCCATTTCAACAGACTTGACACTGTTCCGTAAATCTCATTAAATTTTAATTTATTTTTATACATCAGTTGAGTCAAATAAGCTGTGGAACTTTGAGATATTAGAACCGTATTCATCACCAGTAGTGCTGCACACACACACACACACACACACACACAGACATATACATACAAAGTACAGATAGAGGCACTTGAGTGTATATATGAAAAACTTTTGTTAGTGCCAAAATGCTTTTATTCTGATGTGTTGAATTGATACAAATAAAAAATTATTTTCTTAAACATTCATTTCTGCATTCATTTACCATATTTATAACATTCCAACTTTTATTTTTGTCATGTTTTGTTTGGGAAATATAGCAGACATTTTGTAACATTTGAAAAGTAAATTGAAGTATTTAAAGAACAACTTGCCAATATCATAAAAATTTTAAATTTTCATAACTTTTCATTTAATATTTTTACTTCTAGAAATTTATCCAACAGATATACTCACGCAGTAGCTAGCTAGCTAGATAGATAGATACAGAGTTAGATAGATACAGGTATTATCTTGGCATGGTTTATAAGCACAAAAAATTTCTATGGCCTAAATGCCCTTTTATTTCAGACTGCATAAATGAATTTTTATATATACAAACATTACAATAATATTTAGTGTTTTAAATTAAAGAGGTTGATCTATATTACTCTAAATGGAAAAAAATACTCATTTTTGTTATTTAGCTAAAAAATTAATCAAGGTTAAAACAAAGTACAGAGTAGCTCTCATTTATGAAAGAAAAAAAAGAAAATAAACATTCTGGAAGAATGCACACCAATGTGAGTTCACTTTAATTTCTTCTACAGAATGAAATTAGTCATTCCAATGAACAGGAAGAAAATTAATATCCCTCATTATGATTCAGTTCCTTAAAATAAACATACATTAACTTTACAATTAAACTATCTGACAGAATATGACAGTGTAACCAGGCAAGAATTTGCCAAGCCTTTCCTAAAATGTAGTGTACTTTGAACATAAAAATATCTTTAAAACTACATTCTGTGTTCAATTTGTCAAAAGTGAATAATATTTATAATTTCAAGTGACCCAATATGAATAAGAGACAGATGAAGTTAATGTGATATTTGAGTTAGAAAATGATTTCAAACTATCCTCCACTGGTCTGTTAAAAAAATAAAAAAGTACTAGGAATGAAGAATGAAATTGACTGACTTGAAAGTCTCACCATTTTTTCCCCCTTCTGACAAGCTGTGATGGAGATGCCTGATGACTTGGTGAAGTACCCAGAAGGCAGGAAGCAGGGAACAAACCAAAAAGCTAAAACTATAAGCCATGAGCATACTGGGCAGTTGAGAGGTGATGATTCTTTGAATATAAAAAATGCAAGATAAATGCTAAAAATCATGATTTAATATCCCAATGTTTGTCCCAACTGATCAGTTTACCTAGAGCTGATTCATAATGTCCTTTTAGATGTATGTGATTTCAGAAACCCTATCAAATTATACATATGTATTCTACTTCAATAAAATTTGTTCTAGTTCTAAAAACTTGTGATGAAAATTTTCTTCTTTTTAACGTAAACCATTTTTAAGGAATGACTCATAGTTTTCAGAACTGTTAATGTAATTGCTATTATATTTTTAAGATAAACTCTTTGGGAGAAAACACTATTTAAAAAAAATAGCTTAAAAATCTATTCATGTTGAGAAACAGCTATACATGGCTTGGCTAAACAACGTTTGTAGTATAAAAGCCACTATGAAAACTTCCCCAAATCATTTACCTAAAAGAGCCTAGTCATTCTCTGGATGTGTCAAAAGATCACAACACCAAAAGCTCTTTAGAGCTGCCTGCGCATTACTCAATTATCCCTTAGAGGGATGGTAACTGCATCATAGATTACAGCTTAACTCTATTTTCCACAACATGATAGTTTATAAAATTACCGTCTATGCTATAGCATTTCTGTTTGATTTATGTCCAGCCTGAGGCATAAAATCTGTTTCCTTCCAGGAGGAAATTATGCTTTCTTGAATAGAAAGAGTAGATGACAACCATAAAATAACTGATTTATCCCCCTCCCCCAATTACCTACATTCTTTATTTCTAACAAAAACATAAAGAATAAGGAGATGCTAATGTTTCTAGTTTTGGTAAATGAGATTTAGTTTCTTAGTTGATTTGCTGGACACATGTGCTTCTAAACTTTATACCATAGCCAGTGTTTGTCCAGAAATTAAAATTTAGAGCTAGAAGAGAAAATGAATAAATCTCAACTTTGTTATTCAGCCAATTTTTATGCCATTGTCCCTTTTATGAAACACTTAATCATTTTTTGATGTGTGCAACTTAGTGAGTAATGACGTTTAAAACTGACCTTGGCAGGTCACAGGTTAACTCAATTTCCATTTACTCACGTGTAAGAAATTCTCCCATTTAAACAAAATAAGAAGAGCAAGGAGGAGTTGTTTTTAAAAGTATGTCGATACATGGTATGGGAACACAAGTAAAACAGTCTTATAAGAAATTAAAGAAAAAGTATATATATTTTGGCAGTGAAGATTAGAAAAGTAACAATGAAAAATGACATAAATTAGATGACACCTGAAGGTACAGGTTATATTATTTTTTAACAGCTAATTCCACTTTGATGTGATATTTAATGAAATACTATTTTTAAATACTCTTATTTGTTGTTTAAAGTCCAATTTTGGTGGAGTAAAATTAGGTAGATAGAATAGAACAAGATATTTTTCTTTTTCAAGCCAACAGGAAGCATGTGGTTTTGTTCCTCTAGATTCCCATTCCATGTAGGCACAGATCTTCTTAAAGAAGAATGTGAAATTTCCATGTGAATTATATCAATAAAGTAGTAGTTACCCATCAATTTTCAGAAAAACTGTAATCTTTATTTTGCTTCTTCCCGTTTCAGCACTGAAGACTATAAGGGTGGCAACAGGTACAGGTAATAAAGCAACTCAGGCTTCCACTTGAATAAATAAATGGGTTAGGACCTTGACAGATGGTGCTCATGATGGTTCTTTCAATGGAAAAATTATCCCATCTTTGAGCTTGGGCTGTGCAGCCACCCTTATCAAATTGGAACTCCTGATGAAGTATTATTGACATCATTTCAAAGAAAAAAATAGTCAGTCAAAAAAGCCAGTAACCCTTCTGAATGTGTTTCCTAATTATTACCATAAACAACGACAAAAATTTTAAGTGAGCTGGTGTATTAGGGTTCTCTAAAGGGACAGAATAATAGGATAGATGTACATATGAAAGGGAGTTTATTAAGGAGTATTGACTCACAGGATTGCAAGGTGAAGTCCCACAATAGGCTATCTGCAAGCTGAGGAGCAGGGAACCAAACCTGATTCCCAAATCCTCAGAAGCAGGGAAGCCAATAGTACAGTGTTTAGTCTGTGGGTGAAGGCCCAAGAGCCCCTGGCAAACCACTGGTCCAAGAGTCCAAAAGCTGAAGAACTTGAAGTCTGATATTTGAGGACAGCCATCATGAGCATGATGAAGCCTGGAAGGCTTAGCAAGTTTAGTCCTTCCACATTCTTTGGCCTGCTTTATTCTTGCTGTGTTGGGAACTGATTAGATGTTGCCCACCCGGATTGAAGGTGAATCTGCCAAATGTTAATCTCCTTTAGTATCACCCTCAGAGACACACCCAGGAACAATACTTCGCTTCCTTCAATCCAATCAAGTTGACACTCAATATTAACCATCAGAATTGGATAAGCACTTTTGTTTTTGTAAAGTCAGCCTCAAAGGACTGCTGAGCAAACATCATGATTGGAAAGGAATTAGCTAGATTGTATCAGAATTGCATGGAAACGCACCATTGGGAATTGGACAATGTGGGAGGTTCTGAAAAAGGATTCTGGGCCTACATTGTGAGAAGTAGGAAATATATTGCAGATTTGGAATTATTACAAGATACATGAAATTTGCAGTGAATATCATATCATTTCAATGTGCCCTTTACTTGACAGATTATAACCCTTTTGTTTTCCTTTTAAAAGGACCATTTTGAGCCAGGAGAACTATGGAAGACACAACTGCTTTCTTCCCTCAAGGAAATGTACCCCAGCTTTTTTTTTTTCTGGTTTTAGTTATCGTAATACAGTAGAAATCACAATATCTGCCATCCTAGAAAGCAAGGTGGGAAACTTTGAGATGTCACTGGAATCTTAACTTCAGTGCTAGGACTTATTTTAAGTTGTAATTCAATATTTATTTCCTTCTAAAGAAATGACTCACATCTATGAGAAAAAGATGATATTTGAAAAAAAAATCCATGGCATTATGTTTTTAAAAATATAACACCTAAATTAATAAAATAGTTGCAAATAAACCAGTTACTTTTTATCATTTTTTTCTACTAAAAACTGGAAATAAAGCTAAACATTATATTTCTAATATTTGCATAGTTTTTAAAATCAAAAGCTAGCAAAAGACTTATAAAGGATCATTATTTCCATTTGGCATATTTTATATATGGATGCATATATTCAGACCTGAATTTGTCAGCCTTTATTAGAATTTTATTTCAGCAAAGGACAGTGACACATTTAAATTTTATTTCATTCATTCCAGTAGTGCTTTCTAGCATAAATAATAGCACACAAAAAATATAAGCAATCAAAGTAGGTATATGGCAATAACAAAAAACTTCAGTAACCTGATATAAAAATCCAATTTAAAAATCAAGAAACATAAAATATGCAAACAACCAGGAGAATTGTTGAAATAATCTTTCGCTTGGAAACATGCCATATTCCAAGTAGACGGGTAATATGACTAAAAGTAGAGATATTGAATAAATTTTTAAGAGAAGCTAAATATTTTCATCAATATGGCTCTTCATTAGACTTTCAGCTTTTACAAAACAAATATCAAATCACCATTGGAGGTCCAGGTTTACCTGTTGTGATACTGCTATAATAATCTTCTTTCAATAATTCCAGTTAAATCATAAATTTAAATGAAACTGGTAGAAACACTGGGACTCCCACATATGGCTTTACAAATCTATTACTCCTCAATGGGGTTTGTGAATTGTGTGAAAATATTTTGCTGTTGTAAAATCAGGTGTTTCAATTAAATATATAAATTGATGCAAACCAGAAAGTATTTTGCTGATACTATGCTTTTTAAAGAAACCCTGGAATTATAGTCTTGTAAACTAATGAAATCTGGGCACAGAGCTGCTAATATATTCCAAACATAATTTTGGTAAAGGCAGATTTTTTTGACTATATGGCATAGCTAGTAGCATTTTCTCCAATAAAGGAAAAAAAAATAGAGAAAGTTACCTTCGCAGTTAAAAAACTTGTATATATTTAGGTCCATCTACATATGATATTTGTTTATATGATTCTGAAACATTTGCATAGAATGGTTCATAGTTACTCAAATTCAAAACAAAGGATTTTGCTTTGTATTCGCTAGAGCTGTAAGAAAAACTATAGGTTAATGGGCACTATTTTAACTGGCAAAAACTCTCAACGAGAGGAAGATTCTATGAAGTCCTTCACAATGTGGAAAATAATATTTTTAACAATTCATATTTTATGAAAAAAATGCAGATATTTTAAATTCTCACATAATATCATTTTAGATGACTATTTTAGCGAAAAAGCTGTCTAACTCAAAGTAAAAATTTGTTAAGTACAAAAAAGTCTAAATATTTTTAAACTGGAGAAAGGGCTCTAATGAAAATATTTACATCTCAAGTTTATTTCTGCTTTAAACATAGGATATTACACAAACTAAGAAATTAGAATGATTAATAGAGATGTAGAGATGTGGGAATAGAGACAAATCTCTCTTTTTTTTAGAAATGTACGAGACTTCTTTCTTTCTCAAAGTATTTAAAAACAGACATTTTGACCTCATTGGCCCCTTACCTGATAGATTCCATGAAGATAATCGAGCTCACAAAAACGGGATCATTATACTTGTAATGAGCAAGAGTTCCGCAAAAAAAGGAAAGTCAGAAGGTTAATTTTCCTCTAGCAATACTGAAATAGACTCCTTGAAGCAGCTCCTTGCATAAGGAATAAAGAATACGCCTAAATATGGATGCATATTTCAACTACATCTGTCTTTGCTATCACCACACCCCCAAACCCCAAGCAATTTTAATTTTGAACTAGAACCCAGCAGATATGCGAACTGTTTCTGTAAGATCACAATAAATCAAAGAAAACATGAACTGCAAAAAGGGAAAAGGGACCCCCAAGCAAAATACCATGGAAAAATTTGTATATATGAGAGAAGTTACTAAAGCAAAATTAGCCAGAGAAGTCAGCTTACTCCAGTAATATAATCAACAGTAGACTGCTTAGAGGCTGAGTTATCTAATGCACAATAATTTAGTTTGATAAAAATGTGATGCCTATAAACTGTGGAAGGGGCTCGGCCGGGTGCGGTGGCTCATGCCTGTAATCCCAGCACTTTGGGAGGCTGAGGCGGGCGGATCACGAGGTCAGGAGATCGAGACCATACTGGCTAATATGGTGAAACCCCATCTCTACTAAAAATACACAAAAATTAGCGGGCGTGATGGCAGGCGCCTGTAATCCCAGCTACTCGGGAGGCTGAGGCAGGAGAACGGCATGAACCTGGGGGACGGAGCTTGCAGTGAGCCGAGATCATGCCACTGCACTCCAGCCTGGGCGACAGAGCAAGACTCCGTCTCAAAAAACAAAACAAAACAAAAAAATGTGGAAGGGGCTCAACCTAAATGTTCTATACATTTAACAAGCAAACTCTGGTAATCAGCTTGAAGGCAGGTGTTTGACTTTATTTTTTCCCTTTCATTCATTACCTGAAATAGAGTGAAGTAAATTGTCAGGCTAAATAAATATTTATTTGGTTTAAAAAAAAGCATATTAAAAGAACATACTTATTTTGTGGTTACATGAGCATTTGTAAAGTTCTTTATAAAACTCATGTAAATCTCCATGTGTCTTGCCTGACTAAATGCATAATTGAATACCCTATGTTATACAGTCTATGAGAATCAACAAAACAAAGTGAAGTTAATAGTACAATAAATTTTAACAGATAGCAGGCATGTTTTTAACTAGTGTGAAATGATCATATATGTTAATTAAGACATGGAGTCTTTTTTCAAACAAGAGTGGCAAAAATTGTAGCAGGATGCTGAATATCTCTATTGTTTCATCTGTCCAGAACTCCTATTTCTTTTCTTTTTTTTTTTTTTTTTTTTTTTTTTTCAGACGGAGTCTCACTCTGTCACCAGTCTGGAGTGCAGTGGCGCGATCTCGGCTCACTGCAACCTCCGCCTCCCGGCTTCAAGCAATTCTCCTGCCTCAGCCTCCCGAGTACCTGAGACTACAGGCGCCCGCCACCACGCCCAGTTAATTTTTGTATTTTTAGTAGAGACGGGATTTCACCATGTTGGCCAGGATGGTCTCAGTCTCTTGACCTCGTGATCCACCCACCTCAGCCTCCCAAAGTGCTGGGATTATAGGCTTGAGACACCGCGTCCTGCCAGAACTCCTATTTCTTCTGGAAACCACATCACTGCTTTTCTCTCAGCCACCCAGTCACACAAATAAAATTATTTATGTTACTATAGACTCCAGTACCCTGGAGAAAGTTGAATGTTTTAAGGATTGGCACCTGGACTAAGCTGGAGCAATTATAGCCATTCTAAGAAATTTTAAAATGTAGAATTAGAGAAAGAATGTGTTCATGTCTTCAGTTGCAAAACTCGTGAAGCTTAGGAATTGTCAGTACCTAAGTTCTCTAAACAAGGAAGGATTCAGTCTGAGAAAAAGAAGCCCACAAAGGAGAGAGAGAGAGAGAAAGAGAGCGAGGTGAAATCAAAAAAAAGTCCTACTGGCTGCACCATGATGTTTTAAAATTATATGAACCTTCCAAAACATTTCCCTTTTATGCCTGTGTAGTTGGGTTTGAGCTTAATTTCTTCCACTTGACACCAAAAGTTAGTGGCTTACATACAGAAGTTCAGAAACAAAGCAATCACACAGGGAGAATTGCTTTAATGAAAATTTCTTAGCATTTAAGCCTAAGTTTTTCTTTTTTATACCAGAAAACAAAATGGTTGTTTGCCAGCATTTTGATATATAGTTTTATCAAAAAATGCTATGAACTATACTTAGCATTTAAAGATCATATTGGAACAACATTTTATCAAATTGTTCTAAGGAATAGAGGGCGATGATTTTTTTTCTTTTTCTTTTATTTTACTTTAGTTCTAGGATACACGTGCAGATGTGCAGGTTTGTTACATAAGTATACATGTGCCATGGTGGTTTGCTGCACCCATCAACCCATCATCTAGGTTTTTAAGCCCCACATGCATTAGACATTTGTCTTAATGCTTTCTCTCCCCCTCGTCCCCCACCCCCCAAAAGGTCCTGGTGTACGTTGTTCCCCTCCCTGTGTCCATGTGTTCGCATTGTTCAACTCTCACTTACGAGAGTTGAGTTTGGTTTTCTGTTCCTGTGTTAGTTTGCTGAGGATGATGGCTTCCAGCATCATCCATGTCCCTGCAAAGGACATGCTCTCATTCTTTTTATGGCTGCATAGTATTCCATGGTGTATATGTACCACCTTTTCTTTTTCTAGTCTATCATTGATGGGCATTTGGGTTGGTTCCATGTCTTTGCTATTGTAAATAGTGTTTCAATAAATATATGTGTGTATGTGTCTTTATAGTAGAATGATTTATATTCCTTGGGTATATACCCAGTAATGGGATTGCTGGGTCAAATGGTATTTCTGGTTCTAGATCCTTGAGGAATCGCCACACTGTCTTCCACAATGGTTGAACTAATTTACATTCCCACCAATAGTAAAAAAGTGTTCCTATTTCTCCACAGCCTCGCCAGCATCTACTGCTTCTTGACTTTTTAATAATTGCCATTCTGACTGGTGTAAGATGGTATCTCATTGTGATTTTGGTTTGCATTTCTCTAATAATCAGTGATGTTGAGCTTTTTTTCATATGTTTGTTGGCTGCATAAATGTCTTCTTTTGAGAAGTGTCTTTTCATATCCTTTGCCCACTTTTTGATGGGGTGTTTTTTCCCTGTAAATTTGTTTAAGCTTCTTGTAGATTCTGGATATTAGACCTTTGTCAGATAGTTAAATGGCAAAATTTTTCTCCTATTCTATAGGTTGCCTGTTTACTCTGATGATAGTTTCTTTTGCTGTGCAGAAACTCTTTAGTTTAATTAGATCCCGTTTGTCAAATTCATCAATGTTGGCTTTTGTTACAATTGCTTTTGGTGTTTTAGTCATTAAGTCTTTGCCTATGCCTATGTCCTGAATGGTATTGCCTAGGTTTTCTTCTGGGTCTTTCATGTGTTTGGGTTTTAAATTTAGGTCTTTAATCCACCTTGAGTTAATGTTTACATAAGGTGTAAGGAAGGGGTTCAGTTTCAGTTTTCTGCATATGGCTAGCCAGTTTTCCCAGTGCCATTTATAAAATAGGGAATCCTTACCCCGTTGCTTGTTTTTGTCAGGTTTATTGAAGATCAGATGGTTGTAGATGTGTGGTGTTATTTCTGAAGTCTCTGTTCTGTTCCATTGGTCTATATGTCTCTTTTGGTACCAGTACCATGCTGTTTTGGTTACTGTAGCCTTGTAGTATAGTTTGAAGTCAGGTAGCATGATGCCTCCAGCTTTGTTCTTTTTGCTTAGGATTGTCTTGGCTATACAGGCTCTTTTTTGGTTCTATATGAAATTTAAAGTAGTTTCTTTTAATTCTGCAAAGAATTTCAGTGGTAGTTTGATGGGAATAGCATTTAATCTATAAATTACTTTGGGCAGCATGGCCATTGCCATGATATTGATTCTTTCTATCCAGGAGGATAGAATGTTTTTTCATTTGTTTATGTCTTCTCTTATTTCCTTGAGCAGTAGTTTGTAGTTCTCCTTGAAGAGCTCCTTTACATCTCTTGTTAGCAGTATTACTAGGTATTTTATTCTCTTTGTAGCAATTGTGAATGGGAGTTCACTCATGATTTGGCTCTCTGCTTGTCTATTGTTAGTATAAAGGAATGCTTGTGATTTTTGCACATTGATTTTGTATCCTGATACTTTGCTGAAGTTGCTAATCATCAGCTTAAGGAGTTTTTGGGCTGAGATGATAGGGCCACGAATTTTTTTTTTCTTTTTTTTGATGGAGTCTCACTCTGTTGCCCAGGCAGGAGTGCAGTGGTGCGATCTCAGCTCACTGCAACCTCCACCTCCCGGGTTCACGCCCTTCTCCTGCCTCAGCCTCCTGAGTAGCTGGGACCACAGGCGCCCGCCACCACGCCCGGCTAATTTTTTGTAATTTTGGTAGAGACAGGGTTTCACCATGTCAGCCAGGATGGTCTCGATCTCCTGACCTCATGATCTGCCCACCTTGGCCTCCCAAAGTGCTGGGATTACAGGCATAAACCACCGCACCCAGCCGGCCATGAATATTCTGTCTTCCCTATAAGCTTAGTTTTTCCCAAGGAAAAATTTTCTTTCTGCCTATTTTAAGTTACACTTGTATATTCTTTAAAGTTATTTTTTTGTAAAATTACTTCTATATTTTATGAGTTACTTTTATTTAAAAATAACAAAGTTACATGAAGCAAAGAAAGTCTTAAACATTATTTGCTGTGTTGTTTCTGTCATTCACTTGTGGCTCTTTTTTATTTGTTAAAAAATAAAATTTGATAAAATTTTAATCTAATTTTTAAAAGCACTTTTTGTTAAATTTCTGATTAATTAGCATGGAATATCCATGAACATTTTGCAAGTCACTTGGGCCTAATGACCTTTTCCAGTGTGCTATTTTGGGGCTAGCATGGTTTCTAGAACCAGACTGCCTTTAAGTTCTAGTTTCATTTGTGTTACTTAAAGAAGTCAAATAATTTCTCTGTGATGTATTTTTCTTATCTATGATATGTGGATAATGTTAATATCTGAGTCATAGAGCTGATATGAAGATTAAATGTGGATTAATACATGTGAAGCAGTTTGTGTCATGCCTAAAATACTGCAAGCATTCAATGTATGGTTTTTGCATTTTATTAGCCCTTACAAACATGAGAAGTGATATTTTAATTGAGACACACTGAATCGCAGTGAAATACAAAGAGCAAAGAGGGATCTCTTTGGGAAAGGCATTTAAGGTACATAGGAAATTTTCTCATTTGTTAAAGCAAAAATGAACTATAGATAATTAAAACTAGTTAAGACCTTAAGCAAGCTCTTTTAGGCCTTTTTTTTTTTTTTTTTTTGGTAGTGTTCCTTTTCACTCCCATTTAACTTACAAGCATTTTCTAATCCAGCAGAAAATAATCATGACATCAATGTAAGACCTTGCTGAAAGCCAGTGGCATTAAGAAAGGGTTCTATTCACCTCACTTTATAGGCTCTGGGCATGGTTATAGGGTGATTCTGCCTGAGAATCTCTATCCACTCAATATATTCACACCTACGAAAGCAGTTTTTAAAAGTGTTGCTTCAGAAAATGTCATTACTGCTGATGGACTGGAATATCACTGGTTTAGAAAGTTTCCAAAGAGCTATTTCTCAGTTTGAGTTCCAGTTTGCACCAGTTATTATATGCAGTTTTCTAATATTACTAGCAGCTAATAAGTCTGTCCATTCTTTTAGAAATGCTAACATAAAGTTCTAGTACCAAATATCCTAGATATAATATGGAATTATTAAAAGGTAAACAGAAAATGAGGTCAATTTTATTACTCCTCAAACCAATTTTTGGAGCAATGTAAACATCGCTATGATTTTTATAAAAGGAGACATTGATCATAAAACTTTTAGGTTTGATACATAAGCAATGGTATTGTACCTTCTCAAATTGGGCTTAAATTGGGGAATATCTGTGATGAGAGAGACATAATACAGAATTGGAGAATGAATGTCAGAAACTAATAAGGGCCACTACAATGAGTATTTTTATTTTTAAGCACTTTAATCATTACAATTTAAAACAAAAACTCACTAAACAGACAAATAATAATCATCATAGATAAATCTTTGGAATAAAGACAAAGCTGTAGACAGTGAAAAAATTTAAAAACTGCTTTTTAAATTATTATGATAACGAATTTAAAAATAGCAAATGATTTAACTCAATAACCTGTAATATAAATAAAAAATAAACTTAGGGAAACAACACTAAGTAGAGCAAATTAAAGTGTGAATTAATTGCCTATCATTAAAAAAACAGAATGGAGTCTTTGAAGTCTTATTAACTTACCATAAAGGTGAGCACAAAGAGAAACAAATGAGCCTCACATTTTAAACTTAGAATATAAAACCCCAAGTAAAGTATTAGCAATCCAAATGGAAGAATATTTTAAAAGATGAATGGCCATGACTGAATAGCATTCATTCACATTATACAAAGATACCTCAACATAAGAAATCAAATCCAAAGCCATATTTAACTACATTAATTGTCAAAAGGGGAAACATCTATATGATTATCTCAACAGTTGCTAAATCATAATTATTTTTAGAGGCTAGAACTTACTGAGCATTCCCTACTGCCAGCATCACGGAGAGCTTTGAAAAAGAAAACAATTATGGATACATAATAGTTGTACGTTTTTATAGATTACATGTGATATTTTGATACAATTATACAATGTGTAATTATCAAATCATGATAATTGAGATATCACTCACCTGAAATATTTATTATTTCTTTGTGTTGGGAACATCCCAAATCTACTCCTCTAGCTATTTTGAAATATACAATAAATTATCATTATTATTAACTATAGTCATCCTATTGTGCTACCAAATAAGAGATCTTATTTCTTCTAACTGTATGGGTGCAAAAATCCAGCTAAAAGGAAATTTGATCATATTTAACAGTAATTAAGCTTTTAAAAATATGAGACACATTAGTAATAGACCTGAACTTACTTATTTGGTGGAAACACTGGTCTTAATTGATATGAATCTGTTGAGTCTTTGTGTATCTTTCTTTGTTTAAATAGTCATACTTTTGATGTGCAGATACCAATATTGATAATTGGATGTTGCCTCAGACCCCACTGGAGTTGAACATGCACTGTATTAACTTTCTAAAATATTAACATTTCCAAACTCCAAAACACATCTTGACTAAGGACTTCTGGTTGAGAGGTTTTAGTGTTATAGTAATGGTGATTTAAAAAAAAAAAAAGTGTATTGCCTCATTACATTAAAAAGAAAAAGAAAAACCAATGAATTTCACCAAATTTACATAATCCAACATCATCCAAGAAAGAAAATAGATGATCTCTTCTAGGGCTCACAAAGACTACCTTGTAGTTTCACCTAATCAACCCTTCCACCCAATGCTAGCCTAGCTTAGTGCTGCTGGTTTTGGTAATTTATAAATGAAAACATATAGCGTGTAATATATGCTTCTTTCACTCATTATTAATTTTGTGAAATAACGTTTTTGTTGTGTGTCACTATATTCACTCATTTTCTTTTTTTTTTTTTTTTTGGCAAAAGTCCAGCTTTTTATTAGTTGTAACGGATTTTTTTTTTTAATTTTATTATTATTATACTTTAAGTTTTAGGGTACATGTGCACAATGTGCAGGTTTGTTACGTATGTATACATGTGCCATGTTAGTGTGCTGCACCCATTAACTCGTCATTTAGCATTAGGTATTTCTCCTAATGCTATCCCTCCCCCCTCCCCCCACCCCACAACAGTCCCCAGTGTGTGATGTTCCCCTTCCTGTGTCCATGTGTTCTCATTGTTCAATTCCCACCTATGAGTGAGGACATGCAGTGTTTGGCTTTTTGTCCTTGTGATAGTTTTCTGAGAATGATGATTTCCAGTTTCATCCATGTCCCTACAAAGGACATGAACTCATCATTTTTTATGGCTGCATAGTATTCCATGGTGTATATGTGCCACATTTTCTTAATCCAGTCTATCATTGTTGGACATTTGGGTTGGTTCCAAGTCTTTGCTATTGTGAATAGTGCTGCAATAAACATATGTGTGCATGTGTCTTTATAGCAGCATGCTTTATAATCCTTTGGGTATATACCCAGTAATGGGATGGCTGGGTCAAATGCTATTTCTAGTTCTAGATCCCTGAGGAATTGCCACACTGACTTCCACGATGGTTGAACTAGTTTACAGTCCCACCAACAGTGTAAAAGTGTTCCTATTTCTCCACATCCTCTCCAGCACCTGTTGTTTCCTGACTTTTTAATGATCACCATTCTAACTGGTGTGAGATGGTATCTCATTGTGGTTTTGATTTGCATTTGTCTGATGGCCAGTGATGATGAGCATTTTTTCATGTGTCTTTTGATTGCATAAATGTCTTCTTTTGAGAAGTGTCTGTTCATTTTCTTTGCCCACTTTTTGATGTGGTTGTTTGTTTTTTTCTTCTAAATTTGTTTGAGTTCATTGTAGATTCTGGTTATTAGCCCTTTGTCAGATGAGTAGGTTGCAAAAATGTTCTCCCATTCTGTAGGTTGCCTGTTCACTCTGATGGTAGTTTCTTTTGCTGTGCAGAAGCTCTTTAGTTTAATTAGATCCCATTTGTGAATTTTGGCTTTTGTTGCCATTGCTTTTGGTGTTTTAGACATGAAGTCCTTGCCCATACCTATGTCCTCAATGGTATTGCCTAGGTTTTCTTCTAGGGTTTTTATGGTTTTAGGTCTAACATTTAAGTCTTTAATCCATCTTGAATTGATTTTTTTATAAGGTGTAAGGAAGGGATCCAGTTTCAGCTTTCTGCATATGGCTAGCCAGTTTTCCCAGCACCATTTATTAAATAGGGAATCCTTTCCCCATTGCTTGTTTTTCTCAGGTTTGTCAAAGATCAGATAGTTGTAGATATGCAGCATTATTTCTGAGGGCTCTGTTCTGTTCCATTGGTCTATATCTCTGTTTTGGTACCAGTACTATGCTGTTTTGGTTACTGTAGCCTTGTAGTATAGTTTGAAGTCAGGTAGTGTGATGCCTCCAGCTTTGTTCTTTTGGCTTAGGATTGACTTGGTGATGCGGGCTCTTTTTTGATTCCATATGAACTTTAAAGTAGTTTTTTCCAATTCTGTGAAGAAAGTCATTGGTAGCTTGATGGGGATGGCATTGATTCTATAAATTACCTTGGGCAGTATGGCCATATTCACGATATTGATTCTTCCTACCCATGAGCATGGAATGTTCTTCCATTTGTTTGTATCCTCTTCTATTTCATTGAGCAGTGGTTTGTAGTTCTCCTTGAAGAGGTCCTTCATGTCCCTTGTAAGTTGGATTCCTAGGTATTTTATTCTCTTTGAAGCAGTTGTGAATGGGAGTTCACTCATGATTTGGCTCTCTGTTTGTCTGTTATTGGTGTATAAGAATGTTTGTGATTTTTGTACATTGATTTTGTATCCTGAGACTTTGCTGAAGTTGCTTATCAGCTTAAGGAGATTTTGGGCTGAGAAAATGGGGTTTTCTAGATATATAATCATATCATCTGCAAACAGGGACAATTTGACTTCCTCTTTTCCTAATTGAATACCCTTTATTTCCTTCTCCTGCCTCATTGCCCTAGCCAGAACTTCCAACACTATGTTGAATAGGAGTGGTGAGAGAGGGCATCCCTGTCTTGTGCCAATTTTCAAAGGGAATGCTTCCAGTTTTTGCCCATTCAGTATGATATTGGCTGTGGGTTTGTCATAGATAGCTCTTATTATTTTGAGATACGTCCCATCACACATTCAAAGCAGTGTGTAGAGGGAAATTCATAGCACTAAATGCCCACAAGAGAAAGCAGGAAAGATCTAAAATTGACACCCTAACATCACAATTAAAAGAACTAGAAAAGCAAGAGCAAACACATTCAAAAGCTAGCAGAAGGCAAGAAATAACTAAGATCAGAGCAGAACAGAAGGAAATAGAGACACAAAAACCCTTCAAAAAATTAATGAATCCAGGAGCTGGTTTTTTGAAAAGATCAACAAAATTGATAGACCGCTAGCAAGACTAATAAAGAAAAAAAGAGAGAAGAATCAAATAGACGCAATAAAAAATGATAAAGGGGATATCACCACCGATCCCACAGAAATACAAACTACCATCAGAGAATACTATAAACACCTCTATGCAAATAAACTAGAAAATCTAGAAGAAATGGATAAATTCCTTGACACATACATCCTCCCAAGACTAAACCAGGAAGAAGTTGAATCTCTGAATAGACCAATAACAGGCTCTGAAATTGAGGCAATAATCAATAGCTTACCAACCAAAAAAAGTCCAGGACCAGATGGGTTCACAGCCGAATTCTACCAGAGGTACAAGGAGAAGCTGGTACCATTCCTTCTGAAACTATTCCAACCAATAGAAAGAGAGGGAATCCTCCCTAACTCATTTTATGAGGCCAGCATCATCCTGATACCAAAGCCTGGCAGAGACACAACCAAAAAAGAGAATTTTAGACCAATATCCTTGATGAACATTGATACAAAAATCCTCAATAAAATACTGGCAAACCGAATCCAGCAGCACATCAAGAAGCTCATCCACCATGATCAAGTGTGTTTCATCCCTGGGATGCAAGGCTAGTTCAACATACGCAAATCAATAAATGTAATCCAGCATATAGACAGAACCAAAGACAAAAACCACATGATTATCTCAATAGATGCAGAAAAGGCCTTTGACAAAGTTCAAAAACGCTTCATGCTAAAAACTCTCAATATTTCGTTCATTTTCTTAGCTGCACAGTGTAGCATTGCATGAATACAACACAGTTTATTTATTCACTCTGCTGTGGATGGATGTTTGCTTTGTTGTCAGTTATTATCTGTCAATAATATAGACAGATATAGACAGATAATATAGACAGATAATATAGACAGATGATAGGTAGATAGGTAGGTAGATAGGTAGGTAGATAGGCAGGTAGATAAACAGATAATATAGACAGATACAGACAGATGATAGGTAGGTAGATAGGTAGATAGGTAGGTAAATAGGTAGATAAGTAGGTAGATAGATAAATAGGTTGATAGACATAGACTGAACATTCTCGTTATTCAAAAGTTTATGGATGTAACTTACATAGAATTTCTTTTTGAGCCACTGTCTTTGTATTTATAGCTGAACTAAATGTATGGTTTCATCTCTCTTGTAACGTATTCTGGTAGATAAATAAGAATGAACAAAGCCATAACTATAATGACAAAAGAATATCATGAACTAAATATTTAATGGGATGTGGATATTTGTTCTATGCTTAAATTAATAAGAAATATCCCCTTTTTCTGTTTAATAAGCAGTATATTCCTTTAATATATGTACATTCTAGTAATGTTATGATATTGTTGTATTGAACAAACAATTTTATTATCTATGTGTGAATATACTGTGAATGTGCTAGTTTTGTGTCAAAACCAATATACCATACAGAATTGATGCATTGTGCTTATTCTGAGAGAAGCTACCATTACCAGTACTGTATTGTCCTAATAAACTTAAGAAACATGTATTGTCAAAAACTGAAAAATCTTGAAAATAATTAAGATATATAATCACCAAAATAAACAATAATGGGGGTATTTATTCAGGCCACTCATTGGTAGTAACTAAATGTTTCAAAATATAGAAAAGAAAACTTTATGTTCCAATAATTTATATTTAATATTTATGTAAAGCTTACCCTGAAACAAACAAGTTAATTAGCGTGATCAAAGCAAATCATCAATAAAAATAGCTAATGCTGAAGTTTTTATGGATTTCTGCATATGCCCAGTAGATTCAAGTTTTTGAAGTTCATGAAAAAGCCAGGAAAGAGTCCCTTTGTTTTCTTGTGACTTAAGGCATACTTATGAATTTGATCCTTTCTCCTTTTTTTTCTTTAGTAGGTAGTGATTAGTATTTATGAAGCAGATATTAAGGTCCTAGTAGCACTTTAAGTTGCTGAATATCTCAGAAAAAATGTTTCATATTTAAATATGGAGATAATTTGAGTCAGATTTTTCATAGAGAAAAAATAAGAATTTTTGTCTTGATGGATATTCTTGCTGGAATTTGGTTTGGTTTGATTTTAATTTAAAAATAGTCAACATCAGTTTAACAGGCCTGGCTTGTAGTATAGAAATAATATGATCGAAAGAATAATTTTAGTGAGGTAGAAATTATGACACTTTTGTAACATTTGTTCAAGACCTAAAATTGCATACTTATTTCAGTTCTACAGACAATTGATAAGAATCTGTCATGATGAGAATCTTCCAATAAAAAGATAAATTTAACTGACAAAGTCTGTTTGTATAGTTTATTTTCCAGAGGCATTGTGGATATAGTTGAGGCAATTTTTTGGATGAACTTCTCACAACCCATTTGTTTCAACAGAATTATATAGGAAATATCCCACCAGTACTATCTGTGTTTATTATATTGCTTAGATAGAGGAGGAAAAAACACAAAACAAATGTCAAGTTGGTTTATTCATGACAGATGTTGTAATGGGGAAAAAAGAAAAGCATAACCTTGCAGTGGTCTGCAATTGCCGACCCAATCACAGGATTGTTGTAATACCTACACTTATTAAAATTTGTCTCATCATGTAAAATAAAGCAGTGGGACCAATAAGTGTTATGCCCCATTTATAATAAGCTGGTCTTAGGGGTTAGTAAGCCAAAAGAAAGTCAGTCCTATTGCTTATGTTATCAGCTTGGGGTTGAAAAACTTAAGGAGAGAGCTCTGCATCTAATGATACCTGGGATGCAATAAGATCATTATTCTTGCAGCCCACAGAGTGGTCCTGTGGCAGTGCACATCTTTACTGTTTGGAAGATAAGCAGAGATTTCAATCATTCATTTGGTTATGTTTTGAAACAAAGAAAGAAGAAGGCTAAGAATTAAGCAGCTGGCTCCAGGAAGAATCACTAATTAATATTCATTGTTGTCCATAACCTTAGAAAGAACACTCAAATCCTGAGAGAGTTTTATCCTAATGAAGGGTAAGAGATTAAGTTGTGCCAGTTGTTTTTTTTAATTTTGACAGTAAGCACGATATATGTGTATGTGAGTCTCTGTGTGTGTGTGTTTGTGTAAAAGCTGGTATTAACAAAAATTTTGTTATGATTATGATAATTAGAACATAAAGTTTGGAACCAGTATCTATGTGTTCCAACTGAGTTCTATATGTTCCAACTGAGACAGTCCCTCTGTGAAGGTATATTGTGAATGAGGGAAGATAATTCTAGGTGAGGCCAGAGTAGTTGGAAGGAAACAGGCTATTTCCTTTGTTTACCACAACATAGATTTTGAATTTTAACCTGAGTACAATTGCAGTAGTAGAAAAGTCCATTTTGATCCACTTTACAGGTTCAAAGATCACTGGCAGTTATCTGGAGAATGGACTAGAAGGGGAGGTAAAATGTTTAAAATATTCTTACAAGTTTTGCTTCCCTACCAGCCCCTCCCAGAAATTGAAGAGTACCCTTCTCCTCAAAATAAACCTGTAGTGAAGCTGCATCCCTACAGACACCTCCATAGATCTGTCAATCTGGTTCACTGCTTATTTCCTGGTTAATTATTAATCCATTCTATCTCATCATCAATTAAACATAACACTGTGCATGTATGTGTATTTGTATATATATGTCTGTATACATATCATAGCATTTTAAACACTTGCTTTTTTCCTTCTTTCTTCACAACTAATATGAATCAACCAGCTTAAATCAATTGAATTCCTAATTGAGGCTATCCATTGATTATGGCCTGAGGAATGATTTGTACCATAGTCTCAATTGTATTTCCACTAATAAAAACATTTTAAAGGTTTTCATTCATTTTAATAAAATAATAAGAGCAAAATATACTATAAATTTAAAATAATTGCATGAACTTAAATTGTATTACAGAGATGTGAACACTGCCAAAGGTATCAATGTCACCATGAAAAATCTTAAAGTATTTGTTAAGTGAAATATAAAATGCAATACAGAGTATATGGAATATAAATATATATTTATATATATGTATAGAGAATGCCACATATATATTTGTCTTTATATATAAGTATAGAGAATGCACATACATATGTATATACAAATATACAGAACACAGACACATTGCTTAGGGTTGTCAATGTTCACAATATACATTGTGTAACAGCAGAGCTAGGACAGATAAAGAATATCTTTTTTCCCTTTACATTCTGTTTGTTTAGTTTGTTTACCTACTACCTCCACCATCACTCTTTGAAAGGTCATCTATATTTTAATCTGAGATCTTTACCTACTGTTTACACTGTCCTTCTGTATACATGTCTAGTACTCACAATTTCAAATGTGTCACATCAGTTAATTTTAAAAGAGATGAAATATTTTGTACCAGAATATTGACCATGAATATCACTGTATTATGAATTATGTAGTATTATGAATTAGTACAATAATGAATTATACTAATTCACTAATTTTTTCTCTTAGTTTGCAAACTGGACGTTAAGGTTTTAAAGCATGCTCTGTAAATATATGCAAACATGCAAATTAGCTATTGCATTTTCATCTAACTCTGAAGAAAAAAACAATAACAAAGCATAGTAATATAACACTGTAAATAACACCCCTAAAGAATGTTAAATCAATCAGGATATCTGGGAAGGTAGTCATATTTAATGTACTTGGATTATTATTAGACCTATCTTGTCTAACTTTTCAAAGAAATTAGCAATATGTCATTCCATTAAATTTAAACAAACAATTTTAGAGATGTTTTGGTCATTATCAGTTAATGACCAATAAGTATAGTAATTTACTTTATTATCAGGATAATCTCAATTTGACAGATATTTTCAAATAAATAGTGTAATTAATCTCATCACTATAGTAAATTGCGGTTTTTGCACAACAGCAGTTCTCAAACTTTTTGGTTTCAAGACCTCTTTAGATGCATAAAAAGTATTGAGGATGACAAATAACTTTGATTATGTGGCTTATATATATTGATGTTTATCATTTTAGAGATTAAAACTAAAAAGATTTTCATTATGTAAAATTTAAAATAAGACTCATATATTAATACATATATTAATATGAAAGATTAAATATTAAAAACATACTTTCTAAAAATGTAGTAAGAAAGGCATTTTTGTAAATATTCTTTAATGTCTGTATTAATAGAAAAGAGCCCGAGGCTCTTATCTGCTTTTGCAGTCATTTAATGGTGAAATGTTGTTTTACTTGTTCTGTATAAAGGCAATCCAGCCTCATACAAATGTAGCCGGGAAAGGGAGGAGCACTTTAGTAGTGATAGTGGCAGGAGGCAGTCAAATGCCTAGGCAGATAGGGGAAGGGTCCCCAGTGAAACCTGACCTTCAAACCAAAGACAGTTTTAAGCGAGAAAACCAAGCTACGAATCACGAATAAATCCACAGACCAGATTGAAAACCTCTCTTCCTGTTTGATGCACTTGCCTCTCATTGATCCCTACTCTTCACCTACTTTTTCATATACCTACCCTTCCCTAATTTGTATTTTACACTGTCATGCCCATCTTTATGTGGTGCCATTTTTTAGCCTTTTTTGCGTACTCACAAACCAATCAGCATGGACTCCCCCATTCTGAGCCCATAAAATCCCTGGACTCAGCCACATTTTAGAACTACCCACCTTTGGGGTTGGGAGCGGAGACTACCCAACTTCAGGTAAGGGGGCTTCCTAATTTGGGGCCTCCTCTTCACTGAGAGCTGTTTCATTGCTCAAAACATATCTTCTCTTCCCTGCTCACCCTCCACCTTTCAGTGTAACCTCATTCTTCTTGGACACAGGATAAGAACCCAGGACCCACTAAATGTGGGAACAAATAAAGGCTGTAACATTGCTGTGTGCCCAACTCATGTGACAGGAAGCAATGGCAGGACCGGGTCAGCCCAGGAGCCATGGGTCAGAGTGGGGTGGTAGGACTGAACAAGCTGTAACAAACAGGCTGAAGAACACCTGGCCCGGCCACAGGCTGAGTGCAGATCCTGCAGTGAGCATGGGATCTGGGACAGAGTGCAAGCCAGGCACAGACTGCTAAGCCAAGAGGGTGGGGCACCACCAGTAGTGAGCCCAAAGCCAAGCAGGGCGTGGGCAAGGGCTTCACCAGCCACAGAGTTCTGCAGCTTGCAAAGTGGCAACAAAAATCTTGGGTCAGTAGATTTTTCAGATAATTATGGATATTCTTGATAACATAGCAAAATTTAATAAGTGATTTGGAATCTGAAACCATGTCAATTAACTTTTTACAATCTGTCATGTTAAAATCCACTGATCTATCTTGGACTTTGAAAGGATCTTTTACCTATTCATGAATATGTAACATCATTTATTAATCATTTGGAAAATATTGATTCATTGAGTTATGCAGATATTCCATATTTTGACACATCTCATTTTACAATATCACTGCATTTGTTAGTTAATGTTACTACCTGCACCTATCCGATCAGAAAAGGCTTTATGGATTGGGAGGCTGTCAAGATAATATCAGTTGTCACAAGTTTCCAAAATTCTAATTTTCACTTGAAATATCAGATGCCATCATTGGTAAAAAATATAGTCAGTTATTTTCCTTAAAATTGCAGTTTTATTTTATTCTTCTTTAAGAAAGTACCTGCAAATACCTAAATCTGAATAATCATAGTTTGTCAATTGTTCTTTCAAATAAAAATGGTGGTCTAAGAGGAAAGTAATGAGTTCACAATTCAATTACACAAGTGCTTTTCCTGGAGACAACCACAGTACTTTGGTTTGTAGCAGAATTACTATTTGTATACTTCCCACTTAGCCACACAGACTATGTGAGACTTAGCAAAATTAAAGGTAGATATTTAATAACATTAACAATTTATACTGCTTCACCAAGGATTTTCTTATGTGTGACTAGATTTTGTTTTTCTTGCAAATGCATAGCAAAGAAGAATACAATGATTACTGGTATAGTTGGGTGCCACTGCTATGGTGTCAGCATTTTTATTCACCATTACTTTTGCGCCATCAGTACAAATATCAACACAGTATAAAAGGTAAATAATGTCTTATTATTATTAAGCTAGTTCTAAGCCCTTAGAATACTTGAAAGGGTCTCAAATACTTGCAAATGTCTGCAGAACACATTGAGAGAACAATAGATATAAAGAAAAATAAATAATGTCAGCATTTAACAAGAAAAAGAAAAAAAAAACAAACCTCAAAAGCACTTTGCCTAAGGTGAGCACTAAGGTGAGGAGTATAGCCAAAAGAGGAAAACATATTTTTTAAATGTAGAAAGATGGGCTGGGTGTGGTGCCTCATGCCTGTAATCCCAGCACTTTGGGAGGCCGAGGTGGGAGAATCACCTAAGGTCAGGAGCTCGAGACCAGCCTAGCCAAAATGGCAAAACCTCATCTCTACTAAAAATACAAAAATTAGCCAGGCATGGTGACAGGCACCTATAATTCCAGCTACTCAGGAGGCTGAGGCAGGAGAATCCCTTGAACCCAGAAGGTGGAGGTTACAGTGAGCTGAGACCATGCCACTGCATTCCAGCCTAGGCAACTAGAGTGAAACTCTGTCTCAAAAAAAAAAAAAATGTGTAGAAAAATGAGACAGCACTACACTTGTCAATCACAGGACAGCTCCGTCATCATTCTCCTTGACAAGCCTTTACACCCATCTTCACAGCACTCTATTTGCAACTCCAAGTAAAGGTTGCATCATGCTAATAAAATCATCCAGAGACACAGAGCAGAAAGAATTTTTTTTTTCTGGTAAATTCCTCCTCCTACACTTAGCTTTGTTTATTTTCCTTTTCTGTAAAGAAGACATTCTCCTACCTCTACACAATCATGTTGCAAAGACTAATTAAATAAAAATACAGAAAATATTTTGTTTCCTACAAAAAGCACTGTATTTATTTATTTTATTTTTTTGTAGAGCATAGGTTTCTCTATATTGCCCAGCTGGTCTTGAACTCCCAGCCTCGAGCGATCCTTCCTCCTCTGCCTCCCAAAGTTCTGGGATTACAAACATGAGCCGTTATGCTTAGCCAAAAAAATAAAAGCACTATTTTAGTACCTATCATTCTGTGATGTATGAAACTCTACTTCTGACAACTTGCTGATGTTTTTCAGTTTAGCTTCATCTGGCATGATTGTGTACTAAGGATAGGGTCTTCTAATATGCAAATGAGGCTGTGTTCTGAATTCCAATCATAGAGGGTCCAAAACATACAAGCAGCAGGGTAGCTAATGGACTTTGTTAATAGGAGATGAATTTAGCAGTAAAGTGACTCAGACTTTGATGTTATTTAAATTCACTTAAAGATAGAGTTTATTTCCTTCTCAAAGAGTTGACTGGGTCTAATTTTTTTTTATTTGTATTAGCAGTTGTCCTCATCAGGGAGAAGAAAAGACAGTGACCTGTTATCCACCGCCATGGCATTAATCATTATCAAGTTCAGTATGCCCAAATACAAAGAAGTATCCCTAGAACGTTCCAGTTAGCAGTCAATTTTGTCTATTAATTTGAAGTTGACAGTATGGTTGCTTTTTTCAGAAAATAAAGATGAATAATGCTTTTTTAAATTTTAATTTGACCTCTTTAATAATATATTCACATAATTTAAATTTCAAAAGATATATAAGCATATTCAGTAAAATTCTCTCATCCAATCCCATCCCCAGACACCTACTTCATCCAAGAAGCACACAGTACTGTAATGGATTAGAAAAAGGAAAGTTTTGACATTTTCCCCTTGTTGGAGTTTTTCAAATGCCATCTATATAAGAAACAGAGAGATTTTGATAATTTTTAAAACTGCAAGTGCCATCTTTTCCATATTGAGCAAAATATACTTCAATTTAGTGGATGTTTAAAAGTATTGCCTTCTGGCATTTGTTTTTAAAAGAAAAGTTAAGAAGTTTTATATGAACATATTTTGCAGTTGTAAGTTCAAATTAATGAAGCAGTTGGAGTGTCAATTTGTATCAATTTTTCTAGGATTACATTTTCCTGCTTCAGTGTCAGTGGTTCCTGCAAATCCTACAGAATCAAGAAAACGTATTTCGAACTTTGTAGAAAATTTGAACGTCTAAAATCTAATTATAATCCAAAATCTAATTCTATCCTGAAGAAGAAATTATTAATACCATTGCTTAACCCATTTGCTAAAGAAATAAATGCATTGAAAATGATCTAAAACATTTTTTTAATTTCATGAACAAATGACTTTGCACCCCACTATAAAAGAAATTAGTAAGCTGAGGGAGTCTTCTTAACCTTAATTATTTCTTTGGAAAATAAACTGCACACATATATAGGTCTTGAATCAGTTTTTCAAATTAATCATTTAAACACAAATAAGCTAGTTGCACTTTATTCATTGTGAGAAACAGAATATTTCCACTGTTCTTTTAAAGATGTAGCAAGAAAACAACGTGAAAGCAAGGGAAACATTTTAGCTTCACCTCTCACCAAACACAACTAGTTCTGAAAGCTATGACTATAATTACAACTATAAGAACTTTTTCTTCAGCACAGCTTTATTTTAGAGTAGCCGAAATTCATTTGTTCATTAAAATTCTTTTTTAAAAAACAGAAAAGTAATATTATATATTGGTCACATGACATGATTTTTCCTTTATCTGCATAATTCGTTTTTAGAATTAATTTTTAGAAAGTGAAAATTACTAAACACAATTTCAAAAATAGACATCCACCAAACTAAAACCCAGCTGTTTTACTAATATGTGCATTTTAGAATGATATTAAAAGCTCAGTTTAATTACATTTCTGAAAAATTATGTGAATCTTATTCTAAATTCCTTTGATTCTTGTTTTCTTTTCTTTTTCTTTTTTTTTTTTTTTTAAGCATGTCACTTCCCAAGTTATGGATACTTGGACAATCAAGTATTTAGTTTCGCTCCTCTTCTCTTGTCATTATCCACAACATTTCTTCCTGGAAGATTTTTTTTAAAAGTCTAAACTTTCTCTGCATGTTTTAAGGGGGCTGGGAGGAAGCAAAAAACAAACAAACAAATGAAAGAAAAATCATCCATATGATGAGAAAATGCAAATTCACTCAATGAATATTGCTGCTGAAGCTATGTGGCTTTTATATTGAGCTAATATTTCAAGCAGATTTTTTTCCCTCTGTTTATGGCAAAAACTGTGAAAAATTTAAAAATCATTGTGGAAAACTTTTTGTCTCGTGTGACCATAAATGATTGTTTATATAGAAAGGTTAATTTTTCTGAACTATACCCTTTATTTCATGACTCCAAGGAAGAATTTTAAAACTAATTTTACAATCTACTCTTTTCAAGTAGCTTTTTCTGTGAAACTGAACCATTATCTTTGTTTATTAAGATATGAGATTCAAAAGATAATTGACTCTATATGTCAATGTTTATGTAAATATCTTATTTACTTTGCTTACCTATTAATCCATTTACCTATTGGATTAATGTTGTATCTGTAATTTTGTTCTTTTCCAATACATCAGTTCTCATGAGGACACCATTTCTATTTATATCATTCTAATTCAAATTCATGATATATTTAACATTAAATGATTATTTTCTTTTCATATGAATATTTTCTAAGTTTAGATGATTGGTTGACTATACCAATTTGAAAATTAACCTTAAACTTATTGTCGTTCTCAGCAACTTCTTCCCCTACTCAAGTTCACAGACCTAGGCATATTCTGACTGCTCTGAATTGTAGATCATCATCTTAATAGTGATTCTGGTGAAAATATGCCAGTTTCTTAATTCAAATTATGAAAATTGAAGAGTTTGTAAAGTATAGAAGAAACATATTGCTGTGATTCAGCTGTTCATTGTATGGGCTGCGCTACCTTCAGTGTAGGATTCTTACGATGGAAAGTAATCATCTCTTGAAAGTCCCATCCTTGAGGCTGGGGACTTGTGATATAATAACGGCCAGAATGGCACTCAGAGCCCTAGCATCAATTTGAGTTTCCAGAAATAGTCCACCTTCCCACACACTAGTCCAGTTTTAGGATATTAGTATATATGTGCATAGAGTTTCCAAAGAAAAGATTTGGGGTGGTGGTTAGTCAGAAGCATAGGCACAATCATTGAACTCAAAAGTGTACTTTTGTGGTGTTGTGAACATAAGATCGCAGTACTATCCTCCTTGGAAGTAAAGATATGTGTTTGTTGTTTCTGCCACAAAAACTGTCATTAAAAGCACAGTTATAAATGGGGCTGTCTTCTTTTTCATTTAAAATCTTCTCCTGCTCATCTGAGTTCTGTGCTTCAGAAATGTATACAATACCAACAAAAACTGAGAAAAGTCATGATAATACAGGTAGATAATAACAATTATCACTATTACTAGCCCTGCCATCACAGCCACCACCAAAATTATCTCATGTATACCAGGTACTATGTTAGATAATTTAAATATGTGATATTGTACCATCACAACAAACAAAAAGGTAGACATTTGTCTCCAGTTTATAGATAGAGAAACTCAAGTTTTTGTTAGTGTATCTGTCAGTCCCTAAAGAAGGGAGTATTTACAGAGTATAGTCAGGGTTAGATGAACTAACAAAGGATGGTCAAACACCCAGGCAGGAACAACAGCAGGAAGCTATCATATTTCATACAGAAACAAGCATTGAGAAGGAATCTGACCCCTGTGAGCCTGAGAAGGGGAGATACCCAAACTGATAGGAGTTCTGACTGAGAGGAAGCTGGCTACTAGCCAGACTGATGTGAGGCTGGGCGGGAGCAGGCTGAATACATAACTGACCTCTTGCTTCTTTCACACTCTGGATGTCATCAAGTGGCTCCTATCAGCTGTACCCAATGGCAATCCAGAGAGCAAGTTAGCAAGAAGTGGCAGCCCATGGAGCTCAGGCTCTAGGGGCACAGAAAGGTGGAAAGGAGTGATTATTATACAAAGAATAATCACCAGAGATGGTTGCTTTATATGGAAGTAAGCAGCAGAGCTGGAATTCAAGTGCAATTTTGTTTTCTCCAAAAGCAACACTCTTAACTCCATATACATTTAAAGGCTCATTGGATTAGAGATTTAGAATAGACGGTGATCTAAGAAGAAATTAGAAATAACCAGAGAAGAGAAAACCAGAACTAATTGTTCCTTCTACTTTCTCTTTCAAGAAGTGAGGGGCATTTATGATGTTTAAAACTCCTTTCCTCTTAAAAAGCTACAGTAAATACGATGATGATGATGATGATTATGACGATGATGATTAGAATAATAACTCCTGGCATTCAGAATTTTGTAAATAGAATCACTGTATTATACCTCATGCAGACCAAATTTAGATTCCTTAAATTAAAAAGAAAACATCTCAGCTGCATATGACTTATAGCAAAGAGCTTTTGATTCACACTTGCTGGGTAAAACAGCTGATGCCCTATAGCTCCCTCTGGTTCATGAAGGAAGAATGTGACGCAGTGGGGAATATGGGTGAACTGCCCACTACGTTCAGCAGCTACATGCATAGCTTTTACATACAAATTGGTTTAAAAGTGCTTTTATATCACTGGAGATTTTTATTTTTACTTGTGTCTCTACATATTCATGTTCTGCATTTTACCGTATCTACAACCATACAAACAATACTCTTTTATTCTGACTTGTTCTTCATATATAATACTAAAAAATCTATTTCTGAATTTATTGTTCCGGAGTGAATATGTTCTTATAAGACAAGCAAAATTATTCATTCACTTTGTATTTATTGACCACTTATGGTGAACCAGGCATTGTTCTGGACACTAGGAATCTAGTAGTAAATAACTCAATCAAAAAATCCCTGACTTCATTCTAATGGATAAACAGACAATAGTAAGATGTATAAATAAAATATATATTACATTATATGATGACAAGTGCTCAGGGATGAGACCAAACAAACCAAAACAGAGAAGAGGGATAAAGAGGGTCAGGGGTGATAGCACAACAGGGCAACTATAGTCAATAATAACTTAATTGCACATTTTAAAATGTAATCAATTTGTTTGTAACACAAAGGATAAATGCTTGAAGGGATGGATACCCCATTCTTCATGATGTGATTATTATGCATTGCATGCCTGTATCTTAACATCTCATGTACCCCATAAGTATACCTACTACATATCCAGAAAAACTAAAAATTACAATAAAAATGTGTCAGGGGTATTTTCATTACTTATTAATATTTGGAAAAAGAAAAAATAAAGAGTAAATAGTAGCGGTGATCAAGAGATCATGTGATGTACTTCCTATGCATTATCTAATGCAAAAATCACCTCTCCTAATGCATCTTTTAATTTATCAGAAATTTGGATTTGAAGACATTATGACTATAAAGCCATATTCTCATTTTGCTCCAGAACAACTCTTCGTTTTTTAGATTCATTTCTTTTGGAATATTCTCTCATGCCACTATGGAATCTGAAATGTGCATGTTGTAGAAAAAAATCTATAGAAGTAATCAGTTATCAGAGTTAGGCTAACTTTTTTTCTTTTTAAATTAGGGCAATGTTATAAATAATCAACATTTCATTTTATAATATCTTGTTTTTTAGGTTTAAAGTTTAAAGATTATAATGTATAAATTTATGTTTTGGCTGGGCATGATGGCTCGTGACTGTAATCCCAACACTTTAGGAGGCGTAGGTGGGTGGATCACGAGGTCAGGAGATCCAGACCATCCTGGCTAACACGGTGAAACCCCATCTCTACTAAAAATACAAAAAAATTAGCCAGGCATGGTGGCGGGTGCCTGTAGTCCCAGCTACTCGGGAGGCTGAGGCAGGAGAATGGCATGAACCCGGGAGGCGGAGCTTGCAGTGAGCCGAGATCGTGCCACTGCACTCCAGCCTGGGGGAGACAGAGAGACACTCCGTCTCAAAAATAATAAATAAATAAATAAATAAATAAATAAATTCATGTTTTATTATATTTCTTTTTTATTTCCTTTTTAGGGGCACAATTGCCATTATTCTTGAATATAGCAGAGGCAAAAGGATAAATATGTAATTATTAAATGTAAAAACAATAACTTCATTTGGAATTTATAATGGATGATTTTAGGTAATTGAAAATAATAAGGATGAAGAACAATCTGCTTTCCAAGTTCATTGGTAAAAGTAGATCACATATGTAAAAATGTTCAACTAACTACCTTTTAACAAATTCTCGCTGGAGATACTGTAAAACCAATGTCTATATGGATCTTAGACTGCAGTAATTTTAAAGGGTGATCCTTCTCTTTATAAAACTATGTTTTTAAAGAAAGCAATAGAACAGAAAGCACCAAAACAATATTGGACAACTATAGTGTAATGGCTAAAAGCAAATATTTCATTGGTAGAGAAATCTCTGTGTATGACCTTTGATACTTACCAGTTGAGTGACACTGCATAAGCAGAGTACATTTTCCAAGTTTATTTTATCTTCATAAAATGAGAAGGGTACTTGACTAAATGTTGCTATTTGCATTAGATGATATAAGGCATGTAAATTATTAAATGCAAGTTTTGGCTTATAGTAAGTGCCTAAGGAGTGTTGGTTTTTATTGTAATGATCCAGATTGGTGATGAATGCAGCATTTTGCTACTACTCTTCACAATATTTCCAGGAAAGAGATCGAGGTTTGGAAATCAGCCTTTTCAGCAAAACTATAAACTCTGTAGTAACCGTATTTGGAATTATAGGCAAAAAACAGATCTGTGAGAAATGTAATTCTCAAGGGATTTATGCGAAATTGCAGAAAATATATATTATAAATAATTTCAGCTCCTTTTCTTTGGGAGGAGACATGTAAATCTTGAGGGATGCAAACACGTTTTTCTTAGCCAATGCTGAAAAGGGAATCACATCCAAATAAAAATGCCAAGAGCAATGGTTATGCACAATTAAGTTTCAAGAATGCTGGAATTAAATGATTCATCTGGGCATAATATAATCTCTATGCCTCACAGGGTACACTTAAGTAAATTTAAGGACAGCCAGCTAAATAGTACACACAGCAAGCGACTCAACACCTATGAGATGAGAGCTGTCACTGAGTAAGTATCACCTGGCATACAGACAAGACTCAAGAATACATCAACAGAGAGTCGGCAGGTGGATGGGGTATCAGTACTACACCATCTGGCTGTGAGTTGGTCCACAGGGGAGCTGAGCTGGGAACAAGTGGATCAGATATTGAAAAAGAGGAAACATTGGCTCTGTTTTGTCATCAAGTGGGTGTCTCTGGTGCTGCCTGCAGAGTGGCAGGCAGTTTATTTGCAGGCAGCTTCTAGGTCTGGAGGAATAATGATGACAGGTAGACTCAAAAGCACTGATTAATTTTTTTTTTTTTAAGAGTTGGAGTCTCACTCTGTCACTCAGACTGGAGTACAGTGGCGCGATCTCGGCTCACTGCAACCTCCACCTCCCGGATTCTAGCAATTCTCCTGCCTCAGCCTCCCGAGTAGCTGGGATTACAAGCGCATGCCACCACTGCCGGCTAATTTTTTATATTTTAGTAGAGACGGGGTTTCACCGTGTTGTCCAGGCTGGTCTCGAACTCCTGAGCTCTGGCAATCCACCCACCTCGGCCTGCCAAAGTGCTAGCATTACAGGTGTGAGCCACGGTGCCCAGCCTGGGTAACATTTTTCTATTTTAAAGGTGATAATGTTGAGAAAGGGACATATTTCAGAAAAATTGCTTTTTCTCCATGTGTTTTTGTGTAGGGTGATACCTTCAGATAAACTTTATTCTTTATCTTTTATCAGGATCATAGCTACACAATTCCAGACACATTAAAATTGATTTTTACAGGAAAGCAACCAAAATTACACTGCTCTGTTTTCTCATGTAAAAATACACTTCAGATTTTAAAGTTCTTTAATATACAGGAAATTTAATCATGCTCATTTTAAAATATTCATGGAGTAAAAGATTAATTAGCAAATATTACCTGACATCTTCTGCCTGGTGAGGTCATGCGCTAGAAGGCATGGTCACTGTTCTCAGGGAGTTTTCAGTCTTGGGACACTATGATTGTGCCAGGAGTTCTGTGTGAACACTCCATAGCCAGGCTGACTTGACTTGAAACACAATCTCCACTGTCTTTTAGCTTTGTAGTTATAAACCCATTACTTTACCTCAAGGAATCTCACTTTTTCAAAACAGTGAGATCTCTTTCATTAAATGTGATACTGTACTTAACATCTTTACTAATAGTCTAATCATAAGTAAACAAACTTTTAACTTGTTAATATCTGAAACAGTAAACAATACAAGACAATAAAATTAAGTTTAAGATTGTATGTACACACTTGTGTTGAGGTATTCAGAGAAAATGTAATTAATGGATAAAATGCCTGCATGGCACATGCTCACATCTGGGATGTTCACTCAGTGTGGTCTAATGTGTTGATAATACAGCCTAAGGGTTATGGAAAATTTCATCCAGCTAATACCTGTAATGTTTTCTCTCTTTTTGATCCTGAGGTTTCTACAATGGATTGAGAAACTTAAGATGAGACTCAAACATGCATTCTCCTCTTAATTTCCTGAGGGGAGATGAGATAATAGCAATAATAATGATAGTAATATTAACATCTCACACTTAAGTGGCTTCTTGGTGCCGTTCTTTCAAAGCACCTTATATACATTGATTCATAATTATCCACATAGCATACATGAAGAAACTGAGGCACATAAAGGTTAAATAACTCATCTAAAATTATAAAGATAGTAAACAGTAAAACAAATATAGGAACTCACATGGTCTTATTGGTGTCCTTGCTACCATAAAATAGTTTTAATAGCATTGGAACTGAACCTTGAAAGGAGACTAAAACTTACACAGCCACAGATAGAAAAGAACAGGAATAATTTGAGCGAGACTGGGATAAAAATAAATGTTAATTAGAAGAGAGAAAATTCCCTGGTTAAACCTTACCACAATCCCCTGCTATCCATAGCCTAAAGCCACATCAGTGAGTACATATCTTGAGAGAGTGAGAAATCTGACAGAGATAGAGAAAAAGAGCCAGTCACTCAACTTTACCAGCCTACCTCTATCCTCACTGGCCACCCTCAAAATTATAAATATTTTAGAACATTTTCTTTTCTTTTTTTCTCTCTTACATTCTTCAGCAGAACTTTAGAAAACTTTTAAAACTACTCCCCCACTTCTATCCTATTTATGAAGATTTGCTGACATAACTTACATTGAAAATTTCTAATCATTCTATTTTTAATCCACTTGGACTTAACCAAATACTGGAAATAAACCTATCTTTTTAAATGATACTCCTATCCTCTGAGGAATACAATGGACCAAGTTCTCTGTATAGCCCTGAGGTGAAGTAAAGTTGATTGCTCCCAAAGACGGTGAAGAATAAGGGGCAAGTATTCTCCATGATGCTTTGAGGACCAGAGATTCAGAAGAATCGATTACAGCCTAAAGGGTTTGAACCAGAGATGAAAAGAATGCTTTCCATGAAGTATTGCCAGATATTGGAGCCAGTTACAGAGAAAGCTTTTAGACAATTAAGCACAAGATGTGTATCCAAGTGTTTGGGCTGTTGTGATAATTAGCCTAAACTATACTTCAGGGGTCCAGATTTATCTACTTAGTCTCTCTCCATTGATTCAGTGACCCCAGTAATAGCTGAATCTCCATTGGAATGTGGGTTGTGTAGATACAGAAGCAATGACATGACTATATTGAATTCAATTAAAAATAAAGTTTCAGAAAATGAAAAAAAAAAAAAAAAGTTGATTGTTGGCTCTTTCTATCTGGGTCCCAGGAAAACGTGGGTCACCAAAAACATCCTCTAAGCACGACCATCAGATTTCCAGCTATTGAACTTCCAAGGAACATTATTTGGTGCTTGGATTGAAGTTGCAGAAGGAAAGGCAAATACATTAATTCAGATCACCATCTTCCCATGTGCAATCTCATTACCAACATATATTAGCCACATCCCATTCTCTTCTATCCTTTCCAAGTCTTTTCTCATGTGAGGATAGTGTCTGTTGAGTAATAACCCTTTTCCGTGAACCTCATGTATCCTCTAAAGGATGTGCTACCCCACAATAAAAGGCTTTCACAGATACCCAAGCATCTACTCTGCTACTCTTTGTTTCTCAGTCTTTCTATATTTCTAGTATTTCCATTCTGTTGCTTTTGGCTCCTACTCTTGCAATCATTCTTTTGACTCATTTGTCCTGAATTTGTATCCAGGCTTTATTTAACTTTGGCATCTCTTCCAGAACATTAGTTTTAGATGTCATGTGTCCTTACCTGGAAATGGACTGACTGTGGCTGCCTTCTCAACTCCACTAAACCCTGCTCAGTTACATCTGAAGCAGAAGAATCAGAGAGGATATAATAGATGCATTCAGAACTATTGTGCAAGAAATTTGATTTGCTTTTGGCTACAGATGAAATCTTGAGAAAGCCTCTCATATAAGAATTCTATTGTAAGCATTTAGATGCTCCTGCAATAACAATAACTAATATACTACAGATATTTTAATTTGAAAGTTTCATCGATTTTGGCATCATATACTTGTGACTTCTACTTTACAAAGTTGCTATTAATGTGAAAAAAGGCTTTATAATGATTAATTTGAGGCAGTGAAATAATATTTAACCAGTAGTAATAATTAGACTCTATAGCTAGAAAGAGGAACACCCTGGGGAATCTAGCTGACAAGCCTAACATGTACGTTTTTTTCACAAGTTACTGTATTTCCCCAGTGTATCCAGGTTTCTTGTTTGATGAACATTCTATAAACGCATGGATAATAAATTCTCTCAGAATGTTCACAGATCAAAAAATCAGTTGGATACAGAAGAGCAGAATCTGTAAATGGAGGACAGATTTAATACATGGAAAAGTTATTGTTCACTTTAGGCTAAAGGAAAAATAAAAGAATCTGAAAGAGTACATTTGGAAATTTAAAATTTAGCTCTTAGCAATTATTGCAAGTTATTTATTATCACCTCTCTTTATGTAGGCGTTAAGAGACAGAGGTTAAAGACTTTCCTAATTAGTGTGAGACTTCTGGTTCCTAGGTAAGAACAGTTGAGGAATTGTTCAGCCTATAATACAACTGTGTTGTCCATATGTAACAGCAATTTTTATATTTTACTAGACTGATAGATATTTAACTGACTTCTCCACTAGACAAATAAATATAGCAACAGTTTCAGAGCTAAATCTCCCAAGGCTTTACAACCTCTACTTTTTCTCCTGACTTGCAATCTCCTGACTATTCCAATCTTCCATCAAAACAAACCAACCAACCAAGGGGCTAAAGCAGCGAGTGGCTGATCAATCATCAAACCCTTATGATTGGGTGTAAGTTGGAGAAGAAACATTAAGCGGCAATACGGCACTATGATTATGAATTCAGGCTTTGGAGCCAAATTGCTAGGTTTGGAATTTTGTCTCTGCCATTCACCAGCTATGTGACCTAAAGAAATTTGCCTAATTACTCTGTGCCTCAATCTCCTTATCTGTAAAATAGGTAAAGCTACTGAATGTACCTGAGGGTTTGTTATGGGAATTAAGTTTAAATTTTCAGAACAATTTTGATACTCTGAATTGAGACTTGTTAAAAATGTGTCTAATACTGTAGAAATGTATTCTATAATTATAAATTGAGATAGTACAAACATAATGGTTTATGGTTTTGATTTTTAATAAGAAGCAAAATCATATATTTTTTTACCTGGAGCTGTTTAGACCAGTTTTTGACAGTTGATCGATAAATTTTCAGAAATGTGAGCCAACTGATGTCGCCTTGGTAGCTTGATATCTGTCATGGTGAATTTTATACCACAAAAATCAGAAATTGGCCAGAAAATCCTACAAGTAAGCCCCTTCTCCCAGAGAACTCATTGTGAAACATTACCCAGCACACCACTGGCTATTTTAGTGTTTTTAATTCTTTTTTTCAGCAAATATTTGATAAGTGCCTGTTATGTTCCATGTGTGTGAGATGTATAAATGAACAAGACAAATATACAGCAACCAAGGACAGCAAAAAAATCCTTTATTGTTTTAAATAGATTTATTAAAGCAGCAGTTAAAAGTAAACCATTAAAAAATCCATTTCCTATGTTATATTCCTCTTTCCTTCATGACATTGTAATAATAGGTCTTTAAGATGTGGTCTAAATAGAGACATCTGTTCTGGGATTCCTGCTAGAATCCATGGTTTATTGACCACGTATCCCCAGCCTATGCACAATGACTGGCACACCTCAGGTACACAATAAATACTCACTGGATAAAAGGATAAAAACAGAGGAGGTGTCTTGCAAAACCTCGAGGGTCAGAGCTGGCTTAGGAGTACCCGTCATCAGTCTTTTATAACTGAGTATTTGTGCTTTATGGTTATTAAATGTTTTTCTGTTTCTGTGTACACTGTCCATACCATAACTGTAAAAATTATCTACATAATAACTAAATTTAGAGATCAGACATGTTTACATTGTATGGGAATAGTTCTAACTATATAACAGCAAATAATTACCTGCATGTACAAGCTACTGTTCTAAGCATTTTGCATAGATCACCTGAAATAATAGTGTTGAAATATACTGTGAGGTAGCTGGGTTCTGTCCCTATTTTACCAGTGAAGAAAGAAAAACAAAGAGAGCTTAAGTTGCTCCAAATTACATTTCTAGGGGTAAAGAGTTAGGTTTAAACAGTTTAGGTGTGTAACTAACACATTATTATTTTACAGCAAGTTGATTTATTTCACTTTTCCCTCAGTTTTTCCTTTGATATTGGGAATTTTTCTCTAGAAAAAGCAAATTAACCTGTTGTTTCCTGACTTTTTAATGATCACTATTCTAACTGGTGTGAGATGGTATCTCATTGTGGTTTTGATTTGCATTTCTCTGATGACCAGTGATGATGAGCATTTTTTCATGTGTCTGTTGGCTGCATAAATGTCTTCTTTTGAGAAGTGTCTATTCATATCCCTTGTCCACTTTTTAATGGGGTTGTTTGATTTTTTCTTGTAAATTTGTTCAAGTTCTTTGTAGATTCTGGATATTAGTCCTTTGTCAGATAGGTAGATTGCTGGAGAGGATGTGGAGAAATAGGAGTGATTTTACACTATTGGTGGGAGTGTAAACTAGTTCAACCATTGTGGAAGACGGTGTGGCGATTCCTCAAGGATCTAGAACTAGAAATACCATTTGACCCAGTGATCCCATTATTGGGTATATACCCAAAGGATTATAAATCATGCTGCTATAAAGACACATGCACATGTATGTTTATTGTGACACTATTCACAATAGCAAAGACTTGGAACCAACCCATATGTCCGTCAAGATTAAGAAAATGTGGCACATATACCCCATGGAATGCTATGCAGCCATAAAAAAGGATGAGTTCTTGTCCTTTGTAGGGACATGGATGAAGCTGGAAACCATCATTCTTAGCAAACTATCACAAGGACAGAAAACCAAATACAGCATGTTCTCACTCATAGGTGGGAATCGAACAATGAGAACACTTGGGTGGGGAATATCACACACTGGGGCCTGTTGTGGGGTGGGGGAATGGGGGAGGGATAGCATTAGGAGAAATACCTTATGTAAATGATGAGTTGATTGGTGCAGCAAACCAACATGGCACATGTATACACATGTAACAAACCTGTGTGTTGTACACATGTACCCTAGAACTTAAAGTATAATTTAAAAAAATAAGAAAAGAAAAGCAAATTAACTTCTACAACTAAGCCAATTCCCTGAGTTGGTCCTTTCAGTTCACAGAAAAGGTAAAACAGAACACACCCCTTATACAAGGCAATTCACAGAGCAGCCCAGTTTTGTTTGAGGAGAGTCAATTCTCCAAAGCTGATTCAGAGGAAAGCTGACTCAGGCTGTTGGAACCTTAAACAGACAGAACATGTCCAGAGGTGTTCCTTTGTGTTTGGGGACTGCTAAAATCTAACTGGGTCAGTAAGTAACTTTGCTAGTCAATCTTATGTTATGAATTACCATCCTTAGGGATGGGATGTTCTTTTGTCTCAAAAACAAATTAGAGAAGGAAAAGACACCATGAAACATGTTGTTCTTCAACTCAAAATCTTTAATGACTTCCTTATTTCCTAGAGCAGTGGAAACATTTTCGTTTGTTTTAAATATGGAGCATTTTGGTTTATATTTTTTAAATTTTGTTTTACAAATTGAATAACTCATTCAAGTAATAATACTACTATTAACAACAATACTACTAAACCTAGTATTACTAATAATACCCAAAGCTTAAATAGTACTGACCGGTGCCAGTCACAGTTCTAAGAGAATGGATTTTTAAAAATATATATTTACTTAATCCTTTCAATAACACTTAATGGGTGTTTTTACAATAACGCACTTTAAGAAGTTAAATAATGTGCCAAGCTAGTATGTGGTAGATTCCTGTTACATAATACATGTATAAAATGTCTAAATAGAAGCATATAATAATTTAATTAAGTTGCACAATTACAAAACTTGAAGGTCACTGTGCTTGAAAGTAAACTATTTGAAATTTGAAGAATATAGATGTGGCAGGAGGGAGAAAGGGAGGAAAGATAAGAATCAAGAATTACTAGTGAGAATTGTGATTATCCATGACCTCTTTAATGTTACGTTTCCACATGTGTTTTTTTGCTGCCCCCATTCACACAAGACCATACATTCTCATTATTTCTAAACAACACCCTATTTCTCCCTTCTAAGCCTATTCCCTTCACTCCTTCTAACTGAAATGCTTTTTTGTCAAACAACACTTCTGTAAACCCTACGCATCCTGTTCAAGGCCACTATTGTGTGGCACTCAATCCAGAGGACATCCCCTGCCCTTAGGTAGAGGCCATGTGGGGTCCGCCACTCTCAGCCCTGCACTCCTATGGCATTTTACCTCATTTAGAGATGGCTTCCTAACCTGATAGAGTTTGCAAAAAAAAAAAAAAGTATCTCATTAACTTCAGTATTTAGAAGTAGGGAAACATGACTTACTGTCTTTTTCTCTCCCAAAATAGATGTAGTATTGCAAAAGAAACATTTTGTAGCAATTAGAGTTGACCATCAGTAAAAAGCTGAACTCTAATAAGCTCAAATCAGTAATAACTGATTAATGAAGACATTACTAGGAGAACATAATAACTACATTTTATAATATTGAAAATGGGATTAACATATTTTAAAAAGTAAATGTATAAATTACTAAATATGGTCTTTAATCATTACACTTGATTTTTTCACTTTTGAAAATTAATCAAAGTGGAATCAATTTTATAAATTTTTAAAATAAAAGCTGACAGATATATTAGAGACATCCAGTATTGCCTCTTACTTCACAGCCAAGATTCACAGGACTTTGCTTCCCCAATTTTCATATTGTGAGTCAACTTCCCCCATGATACTTTGACCTGAGCATGTTAAGGTACGGTGAGCATTTACATTTACATCCCCTTACCTAGAAAATAGTAACTGTGAAGTAAACAATAGGTTGAATAAATTTAACTCAATGAATACTAAATGCATGAAAGAATGAGAAATTATATAACTTGACTTGCAAACTGCATTTTCTATCCAACCTTCCTTCTAGCCTACTAGTTTGTATCTCTAAGGTTGTTGCTGCTGACTATTTCAATCTTAAAAATATATTAGTGAATAAGTGTTGTAAGCTAATATTATAAACATGCAGAGACATCCTTGACACAGATGTAAGAAAACGGGCTAAAAATATTACCTTATAAAGAAAAGAAACAATAGTTTTGCATAAAATGTTTCAATCTTCGGTAAAGCATAAAAAAATTGATATCTTCCAGTATGCAAAAGTTTTTATACATGTTTATTCTGTTTTCCTTGTTTAAAACATGTTACTGTATTAAAACAAGTAAATTAATTCCACCTAGATCATTTTTATATTTTGAAACACTAAAAATCTAACAACTGAGACATCTAACTAGAAAATTATGATCAATGCATTAGGAAAACAAATTTCCACACTTCATTTATAAGAACTTTAGTGTTTATAAGTCTAAGTTACATATTTTGTAGTACACTTAAGTATTCTGACCTAGAATTAATATGGAAACCCTGAAAATATATGGAATTTTGCTTTGCATATTTTCACAGAAGTCATGTTTTGGTCCTAAAGAAAATAAAATTTTCTAATGTTTGCCATCCCAGAACAATGATTAAATATGTATATAGGTCTAAAGTAGTGAGAGGCAAACTATGACATCCATGCAAAGGGACAAAGAAAATATTTAAGTAAATTTTGTGGCTAGCTATTGTAAATGGGAACTTCATAACTTGAACTTGGGGAATAAAGAACATCATTTATCATTTACAGACATAATTATGTTCTTTATAACAGACTGATGTGAATAATTACCAGGTAATTTTGCCAGCCTTCAATTTAAAAGACTGTAGTTCTGTTATAAGAAAGCAAAGACCATGAACAATTCAGCCTTTGTAAATCTTTGTAATCTAAAGACCCGTGGTGTATCATTTTCTGTGTTTCCTGGATTCCCAGCAGAATATTGGCTATCAATGAACAGTTGATTCTTTTTTATTTTATTTTTACATAAGTTATTGGCATACAGGTGGTATTTGGTTACATGAGTAAGTTCTGTAGTGGTGATTTGTGAGACTTTGGTGCACCCATCACCCAAGCAGTATACACTGCACCACATTTGTCATCTTTTATCCTTTGCGCTCCTCCTACCCTTTCCCCCAAGTCCCCAAAGTCCATTGTATCATTCTTATGCCTTTGTGTCCTCATTGCTTAGCTCCCACGTATAAGTGAGAACATACAATGTTTGGTTTTCCATTCCTGCCTTACTTCACTTAGAATAATAGTCTCCAACGTCATCAACGTCATTGAAAATGCTGCTAAATCATTCCTTTTTATGGCTGCGAAGTACTCCTTTGTGCACATGTACCACAGTTTCTTTATCCACTTGTTGATTGACGGGCATTTAGGTTGGTTCCACGATTTTGCAATGGTGAATTGTGCTGCTGTAAACATGCATGTGCAAGTGTCTTTTTCAAATAATGACTTCCTTTCCTCTGGGTAGATACCCAATAGTGGGATTGCTGGATCAAAAGGTAGTTCTACATTTAATTCTTTAAGGAAACTCTGCACTCTTTTCCACAGTGGCTGTACTAGTTTACATTCCCACCAGCATTGTAGAAATGTTCCCTGTTCACCGCATCCATGCCAACATCTACTGTTTTATGACTTTTTGATTATGGCCATTCTTGCAGGAGTAAGACGGTATCACATTGTGGTTTTGATTTTCATTTCCCTGATCATTAGTGATGTTGAGCATGTGCTCATATGTTTGTTGGCTATTTGTATATCTTCTTTGGAGAATTGTCTATTCATATCCTTAGCCCACTTTTTGATGGTATTGTTTTTCTCTTACTGATTTGTTCAAGTTTGTTGTCGATTCTGGATATTACTCCTTTCTCGGATGTACAGATTGTGAAGATTTTCTCCCAGTTTGTGGGTTGTCTGTTTACTCTGCTGACTATTCCTTTTGCTGTGCAAAAGCTCTTTAGTTTATTTTGGTCCCAGCTATTTCTTTTTGTTTTTATTTCATTTGCTTTTGGGTACTTGGTCATTAAATCCTTGCCTAAGCCAATGTCTAGAAGGGTTTTTTTCAATGTTATCTTCTAGAATTTTTGTAGTTTCAGGTCTTAGGTTTAAGTCTTTAATCCATCTTGAGTTAATTTTTGTATAAGGTGAGAGGGGAGGATTCAGTTTTATTCTCCTACATGTGGCTAGCCAGTTATCCCAGGGCCATTTGTTGAAAAGGATAGCCTTTCCCCACTTTATGTTTTTGTTTGCTTTGTTGAAGATCAGTAGGCTGTTATTATTTGGGTTTATTTCTGAATTCTCTATTCTGTTCCACTGGCCTGTGTGCCTATTTTTATACCAATATCATGCTGTTTTGGTGACTATGGCCTTATAATATAGTTTGAAATCAGGTAGTGTGATGCCTCGAGATTTGTTCTTTTTGCTTAGTCTTGCTTTGACAATGCAGGCTCTTTTTTGGCGCCATATGAATTTTAGAATTGTTTTTTCTAATTCTGTGAAGAATGGTGGTGGTATTTTAATGAGGATTTCATTGAATTTGTAGATTGTTTTTGGCAGAATGGTCATTTTCACAATATTGATTCTACCCATCCATGAGCATGGGATGTGTTTCCATTTGCTCATGTCATCTATGATTTCTTTCAGCAGTGTTTTCTGTAAAGGTCTTTGGACTCTTTGGTTAGGTATATTCCTATTTTAATTTTTTTGTAGCTATTACAAAAAAGGGTTAAGTTCTTGATTTGATTCTCCACTTGGACGCTGTTGGTGTACAGAAGAGCTATTGATTTGTGTATATTATGTATCCAGAAACTTTGCTGAATTCTTTTATCAGTTCTAGGAGCTTTCTGGAGGAGTCCTTGGGGTTTTCAAGGTAAACGATCATATCATCAGCAAACAGGTACAGTTCGACTTTCTCTTCACTGATTTGAATGCCTGTTATTTCTTTCTCTGGTCTGATTGCTCTGGCTAGGATTTCCAGTACTATGTTGAAGAGGAGTGGTGAGAGTGGGCATTGTCTTGTTCAATTCTCACAGGGAATGCTTTCAACTTTTCCCCATTCAGTATTATGTTGGCTGTGGTTTGTCATAGATGGCTTTTATTACATTAAGGTATGTCCCTTGTATGCCGATTTTGTTGAGAGTTTTAATCATAATGGGATGTGGATTTTGTTGAATTCTTTTCTGCATCTATTGGGACAATCATGTGATTTTTGTTTTTAATTCTGTTTATGTGGCTTATCACATTTATTGACTTGCATATGTTAAACCATCCCTACATCCCTGGTATGAAACACACTTGATCATGGTGAGCTGTCTTTTTGATATGTTGTTGGATTCAGTTAGCTAGTATTTTGTTAAGGATTTTAGCATCTATGTTCATCAATGATATTGGTCTGTAGTTTTCTTTTTTGGTTGTGTCCTTTCCTAGTTTTGGTATTAGAGTGATGCTGGCTTTATAGAATGAGTTAGGGAGGGTTCCTTCTTTCTCTCTCGTGGAATAGTGTCAAAAGGATTCGTACGAACTCTACTTTGAATGTCTGTTGTGAATCCGTCTGGTGCTGGACTTTTCTTTTTGGTAATTTTTGAATTACCATTTCAGTCTCACTGCTTATTTGTGGTCTGTTCAGGGTATCTAATTCTTCCCTTTTTAAAGCTAGCAGAGTTGTATTTTTCCAGAATTTTATCCATGTGTTCTAGGTTTTCTAGTTTATGTGCATAAAGGTGTTCATAGTAGCCTTGAATGATCTTTTGTATTTCAGTGGTGTCAGTTGTAATAACTCTTGTTTTCTTAGTGAGGTTATTTGGATTTTCTCTTTCTTTCTTGGTTAATCTTGCTAATGGTCTATCAATTTTATTTACCTTTTCAAAGAAATAGCTTTTTGTTTCATTTATCTTTTGTAATTTTTTTGTTTGTTTCAATTTTATTTAGTTTTGCTCTGATCTTGGTTATTTACTTTCTTCTACTGGGTTTGGGTTTGGTTGGTTCTTGTTTCTCTGCTTCCTTGAGATGTAGCCTTAGATTGTTTGTGCTCTTTTGGACTTTTTGATGTAGGCATTTAGGGCTATGAACTTTCCTCTTAGCACCATATTTGCTGTATCCCAGAGGTTTTGATAGGTTGTATCATTATTGTCATTCAAGTCAAATAATTTTTTAATTTTCATCTTGATTTGGTTTTGACCCAATACTCGTTCAGGAGCAGGTTATTTAATTTCCATGTATTTGCATGGTTCTGAAGGTTCCTTCTGGAGTTGATTTCCAGTTTTCTTCCACTGTGGTCTGAGAAAGTGCTTGATGAAATTTGATTTTTTTTTAAATTTATTGAGGCTTGTTTTATGGCCTATCATATGGTCTATCTTAGAGAAAGCTACATGCACTGAATAGGTGTATATGAATGTGTATTCTGCAGTTATTGGATGAAATGATCTGTATATATCTGTTAAGTTAATTTGTTCCAAGGTATAGTTTAAATCCATTGTTTCTTTGTTGACATTCTGTCTTGATGACCTGTCTAGTGCTGTCAGTGGAGTATTGAAGTCCCCCACTGTTATTGTGTTGTGGCCTATCTCATTTCTTAGGTCAAGTAGTAATTGTTTTACAAATTTGGGAGCTCCAGTGTTAGGTGCATACGTGTTTAGGATTGTGATACTTTCCTGTTGTAAAGGTCTTTTACCATTATATAATGTCCCCCTTTGTCTCTTTTAACCACTGTTGCTTTAAAGTTTGTTTTGTCTGATATAAAAATAACAACCCCTGCTTGCTTTTGGTGTCCATTTGTATGAAATGCCTTTTTCCACCCTTTAAGTTTATGTGAGTCCTTATGTACTATGAGTCTCCTGAATGCAGCAGATAGTTGGTTGGTGAGTTCTTATTCATCCCATGGTCCTGTATCTTTCAAGTGGAGCATTTAGGTCTTTTACATTCAATGTTAGTGTTGAAATGTGAGGTACCATTGCATTCATCATGCTCTTTGTTGCCTAAGTACTTTGGGGGGTTTTTGTTGTTGTTTTTTGCTTTTGCTTTTTAGCTTGTGTTTTTGTTTTATAGGTCCTGTGAGCTTTATGCTTTAAAGAGGTTCTGTTTTGATGTGTTTCAGGATTTGTTTCATGATTTAGAGCTCCTTGTAGCAGCTATTGTAGTTGAGGCTTGGTAATGGCAAATTCTCTCAGCATTTCTTTGTCTGAAAATGACTGTATCTTTCCTTCATATATGATGCTTAGTTTTGCTGGATACAAAATTCTTGGGTGATAATTGTTTTTTTCTTGAGGAGGCTGAAGATAGGGCCCCAATTCCTTCTAGCTTTTATGGTTTCTGCTGAGAGATCTGCTGTTAATCTGATAGGTTTTCCTTTATAGGTTACCTGGTGCTTCTGTCTCCCAGCTCTTAAGATTCTTTCATTTTAACATTGGATAACCTGATAACAATGTGCCTAGGTGAAGATTTTTTTGTGATGAATTTCCCGTGTGTCCTTTGTGCTTCTTGTATTTGGATGTCTAGGTCTCCAGCTAGGCTGGGGAAGTTTTCCTCAATTATTCCCCCAAATATGTTTTCCAAGCTTTTAGAGTTCTCTTCTTCCTCAGAAAGGCCAATTATTCTTAGATTTGGTCATTTAACATAACCCTTTTCTTCTTGGAACCTTTGTTCATATTTTCATATTTTTTCTTGGTCTCTGTTGGATTATGTTAATTAGAAGACCTTGTCTTTGAGCTCTGACTTTCTTTCTTCTACTGTTCAATTCTACTGCTGAGACTTTCCAGAGCATTTCACATTTCTAAAAGTGTATCCAAAGTTTCCTGAATTTTTTATTTTTTTTTTCTTTAAGCTGTCTATTTCATTGACTATTTCTCCCTTCACTTCTTGTATCGTTTTTTGGATTTTTCTTACATTGGGCTTCATCTTTCTCTGGTGTCTCCCTGATTAGCTTAATAACTAACTTCCTGAATTCTTTTTCAGGTAAATCAGGGATTTCTTCTTGATTTGGATCCATTGCTGGTGAACTAGTGTGATTTTTCGGGGGCGTTGAAGAGCCTTGTTTTGTCATATTACCAGGGTTGGTTTTCTGGTTCCTTCTCATTTGGGTAGGCTCTGTCAGATGAAAGGTCTAGGGCTGAAAGGCTGTTGCTCAGATTCTTTTGTCCCATGGTATTCCCTTGATGTAGTACTTCCCCTCTTTTCCAATGGATGTAGCTTCCTGTGAGCCGAACTGCAGTGATTATCATCTCTCTTCTGGGTCTAGCCACCCAGCAAGTCTATGGGGCTCTGGGTTGGTTCTGGGGGTTGTCTGCACAAAGTCCTGTGATATGAATCATCTATGGGTCTCTCAGCTGTGGATACCAGTGCCTGTTCCAGTGGAGGTGGCAGAGGTGCAATGGACTCTGTGAGGGTCCATAGCTTTAGTGGTTTAATGCTCTATTTTTGTGCTGGTTGGCCTCCTGTCAGGAAGTCTTTCCAGAAAGCATCAGCTGTAATAGTGTGGTGAGGGACTGGTGGTGGGTGGGGTCCTAGAACTCCCAAGATTCTATGCCCTTTGTCTTCCACTACCAGGATGGATAGGAAAGAATCATCATGGTGGGGTGGGGCTAGGCATGTCTGAGCTCAGACTCTCCTTGGGCAGATCTTCTTGTGGTTGCTATGGGGGATCGGGGTGAGATTCCCAGGTCACTGGAGTTGTGCACCTAGGAGGATTATGGCTGCCTCTGCTGACTCATGCGGGTTGTCAGAGAAGTCGCAGAAAGCCAGCAGTCACAGGCCTCACCCAGCATCCATGCAAACCAAAGGGCCAGTCTTATTCCCACTGTGCCCCCACCAACATCTCTGAGTCTGTTTCCAGGTGGAAGGTGAGAAGGGCTTGAAAACTTGCCTGAGGCTATCTGCCTCCCAGCTGTGAAAGGACCTGTGAAGTCTGCACACCTGATTCACGCCCTTCTGTGAGTTCTGGCCAGGAGGCTTCTCCTCCCATTCAAATTGTTACAATGTTTGCCTAGAGAATTCTTTCTCTCTGTAGACATTTACCCCCTGTTCCTCTGGCCACCCTCCCAATGGATCCCTGTGGTGCCAGGCAGGAATGGGCTGCTTGGGGACCCAGCGAGCTCCCAGTGCCTTTCTCCTGCTTCTTCTATCCCTGTATTTCACTCAGCTCTCTAACTTGACTCAGCTCCAGGTTAAGTCAGAAACTTCTCCTGCAGACAGACCTTCAGCTTCTCCAGCAGTGGTGTGTGTTCGGGACAGGAAAGTCTCCCTTTCCCACTTCTGCAGTTGGGGCACTCATAGTATTTGGGGCATCTTCCAGGTCCTGCCGGAGCAGACCACTTCCTTCAGAGGGTCTGTGGGTCCTCTTGGGATTGCTGGTTTGTTTTTGCAGTCTATCTGGAGCTAATATTCACAATGCAAGCCTCTGGATGCTGCTCTGTCTGGAGCTGCAATCTATTCCTGCCCACATCCACCATGATCCAATAGTTGACTCTTGAGCAACGTGGGTTTGACCTGTACGGGTCCACTTATACATGAATTTTCTTTTGCCTTTGCCACCCCTCATATTACAAAACCAACCAATCTTCCTTCTTCCCCTCCTCCTCAGCCTACACGACATAAAGAAGTTGAGGATAAAGACCTGTATCATGACCCGTTTCTACTTAATGAATGTAAACACACTTTCTTTTCCTTATGATCTTAATAATTTTTCTCTCTTACTTTGTTATAAGAATACAGTATATAATACTTATACAAAATATGTATTATCCAGTAGGTGTTATCAAAATATGTTTTACAAAATATATATTGACTGCTTATGTTATTGGTAAGGTTTCTAGTCAACAAGTTGGCTTTTAGTAGTTAGTTTGCTGGGGAGTAAAAAGTTATATGTGAATTTTTGACTGTGCAGATTATCAGTGTCTCTAACCCCCACATTGTTCAAGGGTCAGTTGTACTTGTGTGCAATTATTTATCAATGGTGCTTTCTGTCTATGTATCTGTGTCTCTTAGCTTTCCTCCTCCTATTTCTTCCTTAGAATGACATTGTTTGCATATAGACATCACAGAAACATGAAACCCAAATTCAGATTCAGTTTTACATTCAAAATAACAAACTTTTAGAAATTTCAGTGAGAATCCAATAGGTGTCTATACATTAAATTGATACTGACTTTGACATTCTCAAACTCTCTTACATGGCCCATATTCAAATTCAAAACATAAAAATAATATATATAAAATACATATACACACACATGCTATATATCGAAGTATGTGTATGTTTGTGTGTGTGTGTATATGTGTGTGTATGTGTGTGTGTATGTGTATATATATATATATAGTGTGTGTGTGTGTGTGTGTGTGTAAAGTTAATTTTAAAGTTAATATTCCTGAGAGGTTTATACTATAACTAATGACAAAGAAGCAGATGATATTTTGGTTTTAGTAAAAAAAAATATGCTAGTGAGGAAAACAAACATACAAGAATACCAAAACTTATGATGTGATAGTTGAAATCTCTTTTATAATAAAAGCATGTTTACACCAGGTTCTGTTTCAGCGTTTGGTATGTTGCAAATATTTTTATTGAAGTTATTCCATCAGAGCCATTTTAACACATTGATCACCTAATTTTCTTTTCACTCTGAATGCTGATTAATGATATGAAAACTGCCATTAAAATGGATTGGGGAAAATGCATTGTGAGACTCCAGTTAGAATATTGAGGACATTTCACAACTTTCAGGGCAGAGCTTGCCAAAATGCAATCTATTCAAAAGCAGCCAGGAAAATATTTCTTCCTTGTTTATGGATGATGCCATGTAGTTTTACTGACTCATAATGGAGCTATAGCCTTTTTATTCTGATAATTAAACACCAAAAAGAAAAATAAAACTGCTGTGTAGGATCTTCCCTCATAAACGGCTTCATGTTAAGATTTCCTATCTAAAAGCCACAACAAGTCTGATGTCTGGAAAAGCAAAACTTTCCTTTGGTATGATAAAAGATGTTTATAAGAAAAGGAAGCATATTAATCATAGAAATAAGTGCAGGGTGAGTTATTTTGAAGTAAAATTAAAATTTATAAAATCAAAGAAAAAATCTGCATGTTAATTTTTCCAAATACACAAACTTTATCTATTTAGCAAAAATAAAAATATGATCACCAATATGCTTTTCACAGAAATGCCATCAGTGCATTGATTAGAATGTATTAGATCTCTAGAGAGAATGAGTACTTTTTTTCTATCACAACCCATAAGCACAACTTATAATAGACCACACACACTAATAGCTTTATCAAAAAAAGAGAAATAGCATTTAGAGATGCAAAACATCATTTTGAGGTTTTCCAGGTACCATAATGATAGTTTTTCTTACAATTGAATATTCATGACACCTCATAAAACTAATGATAAACATAAAAATTGATGTGAACGTTTGACTAATCTGCTCTTATTTGTTTGGAAGAGCTGTTGTAATTGCCTGGTTTGTAAATTAAACATCTGCTATGGGAATAAACAAAAACATAACTGAGCATATTCAAATAAATTGAATTCACTCTGGTTTCATAAATTTTATTATATGGGCTCATCAATTTTATTACACCTGAGTGCAGCATTGCTGCCAAAGTGAATGCATTTTTAGATGTCCTATTTGTAAGAATAAATGTTTTCTTTTTCTAATAAAATGCAGGTATTATTTAGATCATTTTTAAAGATGCGTTTCAATAGCCAAGCTCAATAGATTGACGCGACATGCCATATTGGTTGAACATGAGTGGGAGCTCCACTACCAGCTTCCTTAAGAGTTTCAGTGGACCATTAAAATCATGTCCATGTTGAAGCAGCACATATCAAACAAGATAACAATAATTTCACTTTAGCCAAATTAATCTGTCTAATGTTGGGCAAAGCCATATTTTTCTAGCTTCTTAACCATATAAAATGAAACATATTGCAGAACAACTAACCAGATCAAGGGACACAGTGAAAGAAACCAAGTGGGCTTGGCAAAATATGGGAGTCATGCATTTGATGTAATTATATATTTTTTCTTCTGTAGACAATTTCTTAGTGCTGCATACCTACTAAAATGATTTATATCAATATTTCACTTTTCTGTAGAGATTACCAAGATAAATTCAGTATTTAAAGCAACAGACAGTAAGTCATACCTGGAAATAACACTTTGCTGCTACAGCTACTAAACCCAATATTAGAATGACTGCCTGTGAAAGGAAATTATGGAAAGTAGCATAAGACAGAATATAAAATGGCTTAGAAATCCCTGACTTTGGATATTTGTAAGTTGTGTTCCACATTATTCTGAGAATTATAAAATTACAACGAAAGACATATTGTGTGATGATTCCCCTTCAATGTTTGCATAAAAATGACACAAATATGCTGACATAGTAGATTCCCTTTTAAAAAGAAAAGCAGAAATTTCAGTTAGCAGGGAAACTCAAAACTTCAAATTTACTTCATTGATATTACAGGTGCTGACCTAGAGGCTTGATGCCTGTTACTCTGACAAGCTAGGCCTTTTTCTGGTTCCTACTTTCTCTAAGAAAGGAAGCAATTCCATCATTGCTCAATCAGGAGCTGTGTAACCTGAAGGAGGCCTCTGGAAGCTTCAAGAAGGGATATTCTCTTGACTGCAATTTGTCAGAAACTCCAATTATAAAATATATTTCACTGAGGACTTCTCATTTCTAGGTTTCTGTTATAAACTGAGAAAGACTTTTGAGTCAAGCAGCTAATGGCAAGATTTTAATCAAGGTTCCAGGCCAGTGAATCAGAAATTGAACCACCCAGTAATCTAAAAAATACATATAATGTGAAAGAAAAAAATCACCAATATTTTCTGAGAGAAACATAATCAAACCCAGATGATAGGTTCTTGCAAAGATAGCGTCTGATTAGATCAAAGATGATTGGTTAGTTAATTGTCACTGACTCAGAACATTTTTAAAAATTCATATCATACGCAGCTGGAGAGAACATGGAAGAAATACCAACCCCAACTTGTATACTGTTCAAGAAGATTTGATTTAGTAACAACAATACTCTTAGAGAGGAAATTCATCTTGTTTTAGTCCACTAGATATGCTGTTAATAGTATCTGAAATAGTTATTGCTTAATTTTTTTATACTTTAAATTTTGAGATATATGTGCAGAACATGCAGGTTTGTTACACAGGTATACACGTGCCATGGTGGTTTGCTGCACCCATCAACCCGTCACCTACGTTAGGTATTTCTCCTAATGCTATCCCTTCCCTAGCCCCCCACCCCCTGACAGGCCCCAGTGTTTGATGTTCCCCTCCCTGTGTCCATGTGTTCTCATTGTTCGAATCCCACTTATGAGTGAGAATGTGCTGTGTTTGCTTTTCTCTTCCTCTATTAGTTTGCTGAGAATGATGGTTTCCAGCTTCATTGATGTTCCTGCAAAGGACATGAATTCATCCTTTTTTATGGCTGCATAGTAATCCATGGTGTATATGTGCCACATTTTCTTTATCCAGTCTACCATCGACGGGCATTTGGGTTGGTTCTAAGTCTTTGCTATTGTGAATAGTGCTGCAATAAACATACTTGTGCATGTGTCTTTATAGTAGAATGATTTACAATCCTTTGGATATATACCCAGTAATGGGATTGCTGGGTCAAATGGTATTTCTGGTTCTAGATCTTTGAGGAATTGCTACACTGTCCTCTACAATGGTTGAACTAACTTACACACCCACCAACAGTGTAAAAGCATTCCTATTTCTCTACATCCTTTCCAGCATCTGTTGTTTCCTGACTTTTTAATGATCACCATCCTAACTGGCATGAGATGGTATCTCACTGTGGTTTTTATTTGCATTTCGCTAATGATCAGTGATGATAAGCTTTTTTTCATATGTTTTTTGGCTGCGTAAATGCCTTCCCTTGAGAAGGGTCTGTTCATATACTTCACCTACTTTTTGATGGGGTTTTTTCTTGTAAATTTGTTTAAGTTCCTTGTAGATTCTGGATATTAGCCCTTTGTCAGATGGATAGATTGCAAAAAATTTCTCCCATTCTGTAGGTTTCCTGTTCACTCTGATGATAGTTTCTTTTGCTGTGCAGAAGCTCTTTAATTACATCCCATTTTTAAATTTTGGCTTTTGTTGCCATTGCTTTTGGTATTTTAGTCATGAAGTCTTTGCCCATGCATATGTCCTGAATGGTATTGCCTAGGTTTTCTTCTAGGGTTTTTATGGGTTTTGGTCTTATGTTTAAGTCTTTAATTCATCTTGAGTTAATTTCTGTATAAGGTGTAAGGAAGGGATCCAGATTCAGTTTTCTGCATATGGCTAGACAGTTTTCCCAACACCATTTAAGGAATCCTTTCCCCATTGCTTGTTTTTGTCAGGTTTGTCAAAGATCAGATGGTTGTAGATGTGTGGCGTTATTTCTGAGGTATCTGTCCTGTTCCATTGGTCTATATATCTGTTTTGGTACCAGTACCATGCTGTTTTGGTTCTGTAGCCATTAGTATAGTTTAAAGTCAGGTAGCATGATGCCTCCAGCTTTGTTCTTTTTGCTTAGGATTGTTTGGGCTATCCAGGCTGTTTTTGGTTCCACATGAAATTTAAAGTAGCTTTTTCTAATTCTGTGAAGAAAGTCAATGGTAACTTGATGGGGATAGTATTGAATCTATAAATTACTTTGGGCAGTATGGCCATTTTCAAGATATTGATTCTTCCTATCCATGAGCATGGAATGTTTTTCCATTTGTTTGTTTCCTCTCTTATTTCCTTGATCAGTTTTTAGTTCTCCTTGAAGAAGTCCTTCACATCACTTGTAAGTTGCATTCTTAGGTATTTTATTCTCTTTGTAGCAATTGTGAATGGGAGTTCACTCATGATTTGGCTCTCTGTTTGTCTATTACTGCTGTATAGGAATGCTTGTAATTTTTGCACATTGATTTTGTATCCTGAGACTTTGCTGAAGTTGCTTATCAGCTTAAGGAGATTTTGGGCTGAGACGACGGGGTTTTCTAAATATATAAATAATGTCATCTGCAAACAGATATAATTTGACTTCCTCTCTTCCTATTTGAATAGCCTTTATTTCTTTCTCTTGACTGATTGCCCTGGCCAGAACTTCCAATACTATGTTGTAATAGCAGTGGTGAGAGAGGGCATCCTCGTCTTGTTCCAGTTTTCAAAGGGAATGCTTTCAGCTTTTGCCCATTTAGTATGATATTGGCTGTGGGTTTGTCATAAATAGCTCTTATTATTTTGAGATATGTTCCATCAATACCTAGCTTACTGAGAGTTTTTAGCATGAAGTGGTGTTGTATTTTGTCGAAGGCCTTTTCTGCATCTATTGAGATAATCATCCGGTTTTTGTCTTTGGTTCTGTTTATGTGATGGATTACATTTATTGATTTGCATATGTTGAGCCAAACTTGCATTCTAGGGATGAAGCTGACTTGATCGTGGTGGATAACCTTTTTGATGTGCTGCTGGATTCAGTTTGCCAGTATTTTATTGAGGATTTTCAAATTGATGTTCATCAGGGATATTGGCCTGAAATTTTCTTTCTTTGTTGTGTCTCTGTCAGGTTTTGGTACCAGATGATGCTGGCCCCATAAAATGAGTTAGGGAGGAGTCCCTTTTTTTCTATTGTTTGGAATAGTTTCAGAAGGAAAGGTACCAGCTCCTCTTTTTACCTCTGGTAGAATTCAACTGTGAATCCATCTGGACCTGGGCTCTTTTTGGTTGGTATGCTATTAATTACTGCCTCAACTTTGGAACTTGTTATTGGTCTATTCAGGGATTTGACTTCTTCCTGGTTTAGTTTTGGGAGGGTGTATGTGTCCAGGAATTTATCAATTTCTTCTAGATTTTCTAGTTTATTGGCATGGAGGTGTTTATAGTATTCTCTGATGGTAGTTTGTATTTCTGTGGGATCAGTGGTGATATCCCCTTTATTATGTTTTATTGTGTCTATTTGATTCTTCTCTCTTTTCTTCTTTATTAGTCTGTCTAGCAGTCTATGTATTTTGTTGATCTTTTCAAAAAAGCAGCTCCTGGATTCATTAATTTTTTGAAGGGTTTTTCATGTCTTTAGCTCCTTCAGTTCTGCTCTGATATTAGTTACTTCTTGTCTTCTGCTAGCTTTTGAATTTGTTTGCTCTTGCTTCTTTAGTTCTTTTAATTGCGATGTTATGGTGTCGATTTTAGATCTTTCCTGCTTTCTCCTGTGGGCATTTAGTGCTATAAATTTCCCTCTAAACACTGCTTTAGCTGTGTCCCAGAGATTCTGTACGTTTTGCCTTTCTTCTCATTCGTTTCAAAAGCAATGATTTTTTTTCTGCCTTAATTTTGTTATTTACCCAGTAGTCATTCAGGAACAGGTTGTTCAGTTTCCATGTAGTTGAGCGGTTTTGAGGGAGTTTCTTCATCCTGAGTCTTAATTTGATTGCACTGTGGTCTGAGAGACTGTTTGTTATGATTTCCATTCTTTTGCATTTGCCGAGGAGTGCTTTACTTCCAATTATATGTTCAATTTTAGAATAAGTGTGATGTGGTGCTGAGAAGAATGTATATTCTGTTGATTTGTGGTGGAGAGTTCTGTAGATGTCTATTAGGTCCACTTGGTCCAGAGCTGAATTCAAGTCCTGAATATCCTGGTTAATTTTCTGTCTGGTTGATCTGTCTAATATTGACAGTGGGGGTGTTAAAGTCTCCCATTATTATTGTGTGGGAGTCTAAGTCTCTTTGTAGGTCTCTAAGAACTTGCTTTATGAATCTGGGTGCTCCTGTATTGGATGCATATATATTTGGGATAGTTAACTCTTCTTGGTGCATTCATCCCTTTACCATTATGTAATGCCCTTCTTTGTCTTTTTTATCTTTGTTGGTTTAAAGTCTGTTTCATCAGAGACTAGGATGGCAACCCTTGCTTTTTTTTTTTTATTTCTTTCCATTTAGTAAATATTCCTCCATACCTTTATTTTGAGCCTATGTGTCTTTGCATGTCCGATGGTTCTCCTGATTACAGCACACCAATGAGTCTTGACTCTTTATCCAATTTGCCAGTCTGTGTCTTTTAATTGTGGCATTTAGCCCATTTACATTTAAGGCTCATGTTTTTATGTGTAAATTTGATCCTGTCATTAGGGCGCTAGCTGGTTATTTGGCCTGTTAGTTGATGCAGTTTCTTCATAGTGTCAATGGTCTTTACAATTTGTTATGTTTTTGCAGTGCTGGTACCGGTTTTTCCTTTCCATATTTAGTGCTTCCTTTGGAGCTCTTGTAAGCCAGGCCTGGTGGTAACAAAATCTCTCAGCATTTGCTAGTCTGTAAAGGATTTTATTTCTGCTTTGTTTATGAAACTTAGTTTGGTTTGATTTGAAATTCTGGGTTGAAAATTCTTTTAAGAATGTTGAATATTGGCCCCCATTCTCTTCTGGCTTGTAGAGTTTCTGCAGAGAGATCCACTGTTAGTCTGATTGGCTTCCTTTTGTGGGTAACCCAACCTTTCTCTCTGGCTGCTCTTAGCATTTTTTTCATTTGTTTCAACCATGGTGAATCTGACAATTATGTGTCTTGGGGTTACTCCTCTAGAGGACCATCTTTGTGCTGTTCTCTGTATTTCCTGAATTTGAATGTTGGCTTGTCTTGCTAGGTTGGGAAAGCTCTCCTGGATAGTATCCTGAAGAGTGTTTTCCAACTTGGTTCCATTCTTCCCGTCACTTTCAGGTTCACCAATCAAGCATAAGTTTGGTCTTTTCACATAGTCCCATATTTTTTGGAGGCTTTATTTGTTCCTTTTCATTTTTTTTCTCTAATCTTGTCTTCAAGGTTTATTTCATTAAGTTGATTTTCAATGTCTGATATCTTTTCTTCCACTTGATCGATTCTGCTATTGATACTTGTGTATGCTTCACGAAATTCTCGTGCTGTGTTTTTCAGCTCCATCAGTCATTTATGTTCTTCTCTGAACTGGTTATTCAAGTCAGCAATTCCTCTAACCTTTTTCCAAGGTTCTTAGATTCCTCGAATTGGGTTAGAACATGCTCCTTTAGCTCAGAGGAGTTTGTTATTACCCACCTTCTGAAGTCTACTTCAGTCAATCCATCAAACTCATTCTCTGTCCAGTTTTGTTCCCTTGCTGATGAGGAGTTGTGATCCATTGGAGGAGAAGAGGCATTCTGGCTTTGGAATTTTCAGCCTTTTTGTACTGGTTTTTCCTCATCTTTGTGGCTTCATCTACCTTTGGTCTTCAGTGTTGGCGACCTTCGGTTGGGGTTTTCTTGTGTACGTCATTTTTGTTGATGTTGATGCTATTCCTTTCTGTTTGTTTTCCTTCTAACAGGCCCCTCTGCTGCCGGTCTGCTGGAGTTTGCTGGAGGTCCTCTCCAGACCCTGTTTGCCTGGGTATCACCAGTGGAGGCTACAGAACAGCAAAGATTGCACCCTTTTCCTTCCTGTGGAAGCTTCATCCCAGAGGGGCACACCCCAGATGCCAGCCAGAGCTCTCCTGTATGAGGTGTCTGTCGACCCCTACCGGAAGGTATTTCCCAGTCAGGAGGTACGGGGCTCAGGGACCCACTTGAGGAGGCAGCCTGTCCATTAGCAGAGCTCTAGCTCTGTGCTGGGAGATCCACTGCTCTCTTCAGAGCCAATAGGCAGGAATGTTTACTGAAACTGTGCCCACAGCTGCCCCTTACCCAAGGTGCTCTTAGGGAAATGGGAGTTTTATCTATAAGCCCCTGACTGGGACTGCTGTCTTTCTTTCAGAGATGTCCTGCCCAGAGACTAGGAATCTAGAGATGCAGTCTGGCTATGTGTTGCTTAATTTAACCATTCATGGTGGTAGTAGCAATTAGGAACAAGTAGTGTTCATTATAGATAATGTAAGAACAACTTTCACCTTTTTATAGTGCTTTTAGTAGGACCTGAACCTCCCAAATACAGATTTAACTCTCAATCATATTTTGAGAGGTAGAAAAAAAATAGTGTTGCCTCTCATTGTATTGCCAAAAGAGAAAAAAATTCTCTTTTGATTCCAACATCGTATCTAACACCATGTTGAAAGATGCATTGTTTTTTTGTGCACTAACTAGCATCTATTTATTTTTCAAGTACAGTCATTTGATAGTGTTTTTTTATAGTTTTGCAAACTTTTAAAACCTTAATACATGTTAGTGTTCAGATTTATATTTTGTATGTAATAGAATGTGGCATAAACTATAATTCTCTATGTAAGTTTCTATAGTGGCCCTTTTTAGTCTTTGTAAGAAATACAGATTTCAATAATTTTATAGCTGTAGGTCATCTGCAAGAGTCTGTTGTAATAATTTGGATTTATGAGACTTTTCTGTTTTATACAAAATATATGAAATATGTTGATTGTTCAGTAATTATTTCTGAGTGAATATTGTGGGCAATATGCTGTACCAGGAACTGTGAATAAAGCAGTAAAAATGACAGAAAAGCCCTTTACCTGATGGAGCTCACCTACATATGAAGGCGAGCAACGTCAAACAATGGATTCCAAACATGCCATTACAACTGTGAGAGGTGCTATGAAGAGGTAGAGCTTCCTAATCTTCAAAGTGCATTTGAATCATCTGGAGATGTTATTAAAATGCAAACTCTTATTCAATAAATGTGGGCAGAGGCCTGAGGTTCTATGTTCCCAGCAAACTTTGCAGCGATGCCAGCACTGCAGGCTGTTCTACAGCTCACACCTGTACTAACAAGGAGCCAGCATTGGGCAGAATGTACAGCAGGAAACCTGGCTGAATTTAGGAGGATAAGGATAGCTTTTCTGAGAAGTAATGCACACATTGTCAAGACTTGAAGGAGAAATAGGAGTTAATTGATAATTGAGGAGGAATAGAGAATATTTTGTGTAGGAAGAATAGCTAGTGTGAAGGCCCAGGCAGAAAGAAATCCTGTCACTCTCAAGAACATGCAAGGCCAGCATGGTTCCAACACAAAGTCCAGGAGAGAGAGCGAGGGTTGAGGCCAAGGTATTGGCAGGGATCAAATCACTAAGGGGTTAAGGAAGGGATGTTTGGAAGCATAGTGGAGAGAGTCTAAAATGTAAGGGATTGGAAAATGTTTGAGCAAATGGATTCTCGAGGTTGCAGGCAATAGGTTTTGCAGAGGAGAGGAATGCAGTTGAGAGCCAGGGCTCCAGGAATATTCTTCGGGGCACTCTTAGGGGTTTGTAGTCAGAGAGGGTCCTGAGAAGTTAAAAGAATGCTTCTAGGGATCCCCAAAGGATGACATTTAAAGTAAGAAGAGAGAAAGGACAGAGGACAGATAGAACTCAAAATGTCTTGATGAAGTCACATTAGACAGCAGAGGGGGAACCCAGACTTAGAACGATCATCTAAGCTTTAAGTCTAGCACCACTGTTGTGTAATAAAGAATGTGAGAAAGCTTGCTGAGTGGTCAGGAATAATGGCTTTGAAACCTGTCTGCAGGAGTCAGGACCCGCCTTAGCATCCTCCTAGCCCTGTGAATATGAGCAATATTCTTCACTGCTCAGTTGGTAAATGTCCTCATCTCTAAAAAGAGTTAATTTAAGTGTCAATGTCCTAGGGTGGTTGTGAGGATTAAATGCAACAACACATATCAAGAGATTCTGGGTATATATTAGTCAATAAATGTTGGTCATTATTATTTGTATTCTTACATAAATCATGTATTTATTTTGTTGATGTGAGTTTTCTGAGGAGATTGAAGTCTGTTATATGCAACAAATTATCTAATTTAAAGATACTGTCATTAAAAGAAATATATTTAATATGGAAATAACACAATTAGAATTATGCGGTTTCCTACTCCAAAGTTCTTGCACAGGTGTCCCTATCATTTGTGCATATGACTATCACTTTTTAACTAGCTTTGTACTTTGTTCTTTTAGTACTGTAATGGTATTTTTTGAACATAGCCACCAAAAGCAACTCATGTAGGCGACTGTATCTATACATTATTTCATTTTTTGATGGTTTTTAAGTAAGTTGTATTAGAGACAGCAATTTGCACAAATATATGAAACTGGGTGTTTTTAGAGACTTAAAATTAAGACTACCTTTTCTAGTCTTTCATTTTGTAGGGTGTGGTCAAGAGATGAAAGATCTGGCAAATGAGATACACATAAACATGTTATAAACATGTTTCCTACAAGAAATCTCACTTATGTTTTGGGGCTCTTCTCCCTTTTTCATCTTCTCACTTACCGGAGCGTGGATGTGATGCCTGAACTGACATATCATATAGGAGAATAAGATGGGAGTCAGGCTGATGATGGAGAAGAACAAGATATAAAATACCTGCATCTCTGAACACACGCCACTATGCCAGTCCAGAATAACCTTCACCTTGGTTCTGTCATGTGAGTGAGGAATAAACTTTTATCTCATCTAAGCCAGGCATTTTGACATTTCAAAAATGTTTGTTACCAAAATTAATCCTAACTACTCTACTATCATAAATAATAAAATTAAAAGAATATATATATAACATATATAAAAGCTTTCTTTTTTAACTTTTTAAAATTATACTTTAAGTTCTGGGGTACATGTGCAGAACGTGCAGTTTTGTTACATAGGTATACACATGCCATGGTGGTTTGCTGCACCCATCAACCCATCACCTACATTAGGTATTTCTCCCAATGCTATCCTTCCCCTAGACCCCCACCCCCCGACAGGCCCCAGTGTGTGATGTTCCCCTCCCTGTGTCCATGTGTTTTCATTGTTCAACTCTCACTTATGAGTGAGAACATGTAGTGTTTGGTTTTATATTCTTGTGTTAGTTTGCTGAGAATGATGGTTTCCAGCTTCATCCATGTCCTTGCAAAGGACATGCATTCCTTTTTACAGCTGCATAGTATTCCATGGTGTATATGTGCCATGTTTTTTTTTTTATCCAGTCTATCATTGATGGATATTTGAGTTGGTTCCAAGTCTTTGCTATTGTGAATAGTGCTGCAATAAACATATATGTGCATGTGTCTTTACAGTAGAATGATTTATAATCCTTTGGGTATATAACCAGTAATGGGATTGCTGGGTCAAATGGTATTTCTAGTTCTACATCCTTGAGGAATCGCCACACTGTCTTCCATAATGGTTGAACTAATTTACACTCCCACCAACAGTGTAAAAGTGTTTCTATTTCTCTGCATCCTCTCCAGCATCTGTTGTTTCCTGACTTTTTAATGATCGCCATCTAACTGGCATGAGATGGTATCTCCTTGTGGTTTTGATCTGCATTTCTCTAATGACTATATATAACTTTCTTTCATATATATTTATATAAGAAAGTTATATATATGAAGTTACATGTATATATAACTTGTATGTATATATAACTTCATATATATAGTTATATATAAACTATATACTTAACTATATATAATTATATAGTTAATATATAGCTATATATAAGTATATAGTTATATATTTACACATTTTAAAAATTTTGTTCAAGCTTTTTCAAAATATCAAAGTAATTTAGGCCACAAAATAGTTAAATATGTTTGTATGAGCCTAAGATCTTCCATATATATATATGTATATATATACTATATAGTTTACATATAACTACATACTTATATATAGTTTATATATAACTATATACTTATATAGATATATAAATAAATTAGAGTTCTATATGTATAGTAAGTATAACTTATGGAAGTATTTATACTTACTATATAAACTATATAGTTATATGTATTTATATATAAAGTATATATATACACTAAGTGTATATTATACCACATAACTATATATACTATACTATATATAGCTATATAGTTTATATACAGTAGGTATATATACTTACTATATATCATAATCATATATATCACCATTACTAAATTACTAATTTAGTATATATATTTATATATATATACTGCATATATAGTATATATACCTAATGTGTACATAGTAAGTATAACTATATACTTCCATATGTAAGTATATAGTTATATATATAAACTAGATAGTGTGTGTGTATATATGTATATGGAAGATCTTAGTCTCATACAACAAATTTAACTATTTTAGGGTCAAAATTTCTTTGATATTTTGAAAAAGCTTCAACAAAGTTTTTTAAAATGTATAAACATGTGTATAAGTTCATAGCAGTGCAGGTATATATCAAATTATAGGAAATCAGTAATGGTTTAACAACTGTGAAGGTCAAACAGATAATCCATGAAATGCAAATTTATGATTTATTTAATTAATCATAACAAATTTTGTTTCATGGAGAAAAAAACTATTTAAATGTGTTCAAAGCAGAAGCAAGAGGGGGAAAGATCCTATAAGATTATGAGTATCTTGGACAATAAGTAAAAAATTAAAAAAGAAAAATTTAAGAAAAAAACAACCAAGCCAAAAACAAGAAGAAATAAATAAACCTAAATCCAAGAAGTATATGAACTGAGTTGTCAATAGCAATAATTCCTAAAGAATACCTCTAATGAAATAACTCAGGATCTGATGTCTCGTGGTTCAAACTACTAAAAGAATAGTTGAATCTGATGGGCCCATTCCAGTCTATTACTCGGTTCATCTTTGATCAAATCTCCAGCCCTGATCTAATTTCTATGGCCAAATATATCTAAATTATTTGACACTATCAACATTGCCAGGCCTCTGATAAGAAAGACATTCTCTTCAAAGGAGTCTGAGGAAGTAAGTAGCTATTAACTTTCTTAATATACTAATACATTAGTAATTTAGTAATTGTGATATATATGACTGTTTTTAACTTGTGCTAGAAATTATTTAGCAACGAGCACTCATTCTCAATCTCTTCTATGTCAATAATTTTTAAGGATTTGTATTAAATCACTTTTGCTTAAAATACTTAGAGAAGTTTTCTTTACCCTGACAGATACATTATTCTGATGCTGGAGATAGCTAGCAGAACTCAAAATATTAAGTAAAGAGAGTTATAGCCACCCAATGATTTGATACTAGTATTTTGGCATTTGATGTAAGTTTTATGAAAATGAAAGTATGAAATTCTATGTTTAAAAACTGCTATATCCTTAGTATGTAGATATATATAATGTACTTTTTTTAATCAATAAGCTATTTACCTATAAACACATTGACTAAAATTTACATGCAGTGCAGAATTAAGTGGCAACCATCCAAAAGATGGCTGCTATTGAAGGCTTAATGCTGGCAGTACAGAGAAAGTGTGATGTTAATCTTCCAAAAAAGTCATTTTATATAACAGATCTCAGAATGTAGCAGCACCAGAAGTGCTCCAGAGAATTAAAAATATAAGAAGAGTTATCATCTGGAGTTACGTTTTATCAAAAAAGAATTCAGAATTAGGGCATTTTGTTCACTCAAATGATTTTATCTACATAAATGTCATTAGCATTGATTATTACTCTAAATGTGTTTTGCTAGTTACTTTTGTGAAGTTCTCACCTGTATAAAACATGCAATAGTGCATGTTGGGCAGTAGGCTACTAGGGATAAAACTCTTGTACAAAGACCATATATTAAGCAACAAATAGATACAGCAAAACAATGCTAATGTAAGTCCTCTAGAAAAAAAGAATGTGCTTTTCTTTTAAAGGGTGAAGTTAAATTATTTTGGTCTTTTCATGTTCTATCAGCAAATTATATCCCACATGTGTGTACATAAAACAACAGTGTATACACACACACACCCCCCAATTCTGATAAAATCCAGTTTTCTTTTACAAAATTAAACAAAATAGTTTTATTTTAAACTTCTTTTATTAAAAAAACTGTTAGTTTAAAATCATAGTCTATGATTTATAACTGTTCATTTTATAAAATATGGTTTGTGACTGATTCTATGCTTTAAAATCAAAACGAGAAATCCCAAAATTAAGTTTTACAATTTAGGGTTTGAAGAGAACTCAGAGACACTAATAGCTCAACTTCCCCATCCAAGGCAGGAATAACCTTCAAAATGTCTTTGCCAGTACACAACTGATTATTGTTCAAGGCAATAGTTTCCAAAATTGAACATTTCCATTAGCTGTAAAACCCTTTTTGATTGTGAAATTAAAAGTATCACACAGAAATGTCCACTTACTGATAATAGTTCAGAACTTGAGTATGAACTGAAGTCAATCTCTTCTTTGCTCCATGTGAAAGCCTTCTGAATTTTTGAAGATGTGCTTCATCTTTTTCCTTTAGTTCCACGTCTTTACAGTTCTAATATACCCTACCAAGTCTTCAACGACCTAATCTATGACATTAGATCCCTTCCATCTCTTCTGTCTAAAAAGACAAGGTATTTTTGACCAAGACAACCATAGCACAAATGCTTTAGACTCTGTGTCTTTTTGAATCTTGGAGATTGTCAGCATAACTTAACAAGTTCATTAATTGATTGTTTCTTGATAGTAGAGATCATTCCTATATTACTCTTCATCATAAGATTCATAGGAATCTACCATTCCTATATTAATCTTCACACATAGAACAGGGCATTAGTGTCTGGCACAAATAATAATAGAACGAATTTTTATAATTTATATTGTCAGTAAGTTTGCTAAGGCTGAGAACTACTTAAAGTTAAGGCATATATCTTAAATGTGTCATTTCCTAGAATATTTTGTTAACTCTTTAAATATATTACTGAGCTGATCATGAAGCATAATTGAAGCAAAAAAATTCAAAAAATATACCTCCATAATTACTAATAATGGGTCAAAATATAATCTTATCTATTAGTTCTCTTATAATTGAAAGCCACAGTGAGACTTCAGATAATACATACAACTTTTTCTATATAAACTAACTTTTCTGTGAACAAAAACAACAAGATAATGATGACAGAACGTCTCCAGTCACTGCTGCTTTGTCATTATACCAACAGAGACAATCGTTCAGTCCCACCAGTTATTATGCTGGACTATCTCTGGAATGTCAATGAATACTTTATTATTCTCTTCTTTAGAGAGGATAAGTTCAAGTTCCAATTGAAGAATCATTGACAAATCCCTAAATTAAAAACAAAAATATTCAACATTTGCTTTGTCTTAGGAAACAGGTGAAAGTCCTTTACAAATTTCCATGTTGATTAGTGCTTCTTAACATTTATTTTCAATTCTATACCTCCAAGGGTGTATTAACAGTGGTCCTCTACAAAGGAAATTCTCAAAAGGCAAAGAAAAAAGGAGCAAACTATTACATGCGGTTTGAAAAAAGTCTCTCGAAGAGATTCTAACAAATAACTTTTAACACCTCCCACTGAGCCAAAGCCCCAGAGAATTGCTGGATTTCAAATTGAATAGCATTCTGTTTCCACATTAAACATTATAACCATAAAAAAGTCAAAGCCAAATCATGAGTGACCTCCCATTCACAATTGCTACAAAGATAATAAAATACCTAAGAATACAACTTACAAGGGATGTGAAGGATCTCTTCAAGAAGAACTACAAACCACTGATCAAGGAAATCAGAGAGGACACAAACAAATGGAAAAACATTCTATGCTCATGGATAGGAAGAATCAATATCATGAAAATGGCCATACTGCCCAAAGTAATTTATAGAATCAATGCTATCCCCATTGAGATACATTGACTTTCTTCACAGAATTAGGAAAAACTACTTTAAATTTCATATGGAACCAAAAAAGAGCCCACATAGACAGGACAATCCAAAGCAAAAAGAACAAAGCTGGATACATCATGCTACCTGACTTTAAATGATAATACAAGGCTACATTAACCAAAACAGCATAGTACTGGTACCAAAAACACATATAGACCAATGGAACTGAACAGAGGCCTCAGAAATAACACCAAACATCTATAACCATCTGATATTTGACAAACCTGACACAAATAAGCAATGGTGAAAGGATTCCCTATTTAATAAATGGTATTGGGAAAACTGGCCATCCATATGCGGAAAACTGGCCAGCCATATGCAGAGAACTGAAACTGGACCCCTTCCTTACACCTTATACAAAAATTAACTCAAGATGGATTAAAGACTTAAATGTAAGACTGGCCAGGCATGGTGGCTCACGCCTGTAATTCCAGCACTTTGGGAGGCTGAAGTGGGCAGATCATGAGGTCAGGAGATTGAGACCATTGATTGGCTATCACAGCAAAACCCTGTCTCTACTAAAAATACAAAAAAAAAAAAAAAGTTAGCCAAGCGTGGTGGCGGGTGCCTGTAGTCCCAGCTACTCAGGAGGCTGAGGTAGGAAAATGGCATGAATCCAGGAGGCGGAGTGAGCCACCGCACTCCAGCCTGGGCGACAGAGCGAGACTCTGTCTCAAAAAAATAAAAAGACCAAAAACCATAAAAACCTAGAAGAAAACCTAAGCAATACCATTCAGGACATAGGCATGGGCAAAGACTTTATGACTAAAACAACAAAAGCCAAAATTGGCAAAGGGGATCTAATTAAACTAAAGAGCTTCTGCACAGCCAAAGAAACTATCATCAGTGTGAACAGGAAACCTACAGAATGGGAAAAAATTTTTGCAATCTATCCATCTGACAAAGGGCTAATATCCAGAACCTACAAGGAACTTAAAAAAACTTTCAAGAAAGAAACAAAGAACCACATCAAAAAGTGGGTAAAGGATGTGAACAGGCACTTTTCAAAAGAAGACATTTATGTGGCCAACAAACATATGAAAAAAAGCTCATCATCACTGGTCATTAGCAAAATGCAGATATGCTCTATAATAACTGCTATAGGAAGTTATCCAGGCTGAAGGGAAAGAAATTCAAAGGAAAATTCAGATATTTTAGAAATGTAGAGTTAAACCAGCAGTTTTATATTTTCTGTCACATTTTATAAAATATATATGATGCAAGCAAAAAATGTATATTATTATGAGTTTATAACATATAAATATATTCTATAACAACTATAACATATAAAATGGAGCTAGATGTAACAAATGGACCTAATATTGCAAGATTTCTACATCATAAAAAAGTGATCCAGTGAAATAGTTAAGAATGTATATTGGGGTCCTTAGAGTAACAACTAAAAACGAATGTAAAGATAGAACTAAAAATAAAATAAGCCCTTAATTAATATAGGATATTCATATGATAATTCTGTCAACACTGTCCCTAATGATGCCTGAAGTAATGGAAAATAAGAATATCTGGCAATTAATTCACGAGTTTATAATTCAAAAGCAACTATCCTTGAGAAATTCTAAGCATTCAATGCTTCCCTATGAAGAGAGAATGTGAACAAGACTTAGAGTGATAATCTATCAGCTATAATTTTTTATGTTAACTGGCTACTTTAAGGTATTTCTTATTGCTTTAATACTTGAACATATCCAACATCTAAGATACAATAAAAAATAATTTGACATTTAAAAAACAGAAAAAATAAACAATGAAAATTAACTTCAAGGTGATCCAATGTTGCCCACTGTTACATATTGACACATTGTTACATAACTACAAAATGATTTATTGTAAAACTTTAAAAAATATATGTATAAAAAGGATTAGTTGTCAACAGGAAGTCAGCGTACCACAAATAGTTTAAAGTCGGATATACATCAGTGATCAATTTTTAAAATGTTTGTTATAGAGAGCAGAAGAGTAGCTATGTGGTTGGGGTGGAGATGGGGTGACTGCAACGTGGTATGGTAGATAAATATTAAAAGTAATAAAAATAATGTTTTATATCTTGATTGTGGAGGTGGTTACGTGAACAAATGCATTTGCCAATACTCATTGAACCTGCCACTTAAAAGAGGTGCAGTTTAATATGTAAACTGTACCCCAAAAAGTAAAAAATGTAGACCAAACTCATTAACTTGTTGTATTTCTGGGAAATCAAATAATCATAATCAATAGTTATTGGTCAACATGAAATTTGACTTAATAATTTCAGAAAAAATATTTTGAGGAGAAAATTATTTCCTCAAATTAGCTATTTAATTTTATAATACAGCAATCTTCTGTGTAACAAGTTTGATCAGAGCACATTTTTCCCCCTTAAGAGGAGGAAAAGGTTATCAAGTAACACCTGGAGAAAATAATCGGAGGACAGAGATAAAATTCAAGTAGTATATTTCCTGTTAATGAACCACAAATTGGGTATAAAATGCAGGCTTCTGGAAGATAATACAGGTAGATGAGAAAATGAAACAAAGTAATGATGCAGAAAGATTCTAAAGAGCTGCAGGTTCAGCTTTGCATCTTTACTATCAGCAAACAAAGGGCCAAGCAGATTATAATGGTTTCGTCTTTACTTTTCTATTTCTCTCAAGTTTAATGTGATAGCACGATTTTAAATTCTGAGTTAATTAGATACTTCAGTGTATTAACTTTCTCTCCCTTTTTTGGCAGTTAGTATCTATACTGTTAAATTCCTCTAGCATCTGTACTTTTATAAATAGTTCACTTAAACTTTAAAAATAAATAAGAGTAATAAATTACTTTGATAGAATTAGGCCCTGTAACTTGATTATATTCATTCATCTATTTATTTAAGTACTCACAAACTGTACTATGCAAATGTTACTCCCAGCTACTGAAGAGCATGAAAAGAAATGCAGGCATACTGCCTATTCCAAGGACTTCACATATAAAAAAGCAGAGCTGGAAAAAAATTCTGAGTAGCAAAACAAGGTGAAATGGAATTACTTACCAAGTAAATTACCTAGATGCCTATTCAATATAATAATTGCTAAAAATGCCAATGAAATTTAAAAACTTCTTAGTTTACTACCACCCAAACAAAATGGAACTTGCTTCGATCTTTAAAGATAATATGACAAACACTGAAATACTTGAACTCTTCTGCAGTTTCTCTTTTCATTTTCTCAAGGACAATATAAAAATAGTCTTGGAACATATTTTTTCTCTAACTACTGATTAAGAGCTTAAACACAGCTTGATTTTATAACAATGTGTTTATTTTTTAAATTGTAAAGGGACATTTTTGAAAGAATATATTGCCCTCACAGCCAAAGAACCCAAACTATTTTATGTTTCTCTTCTGAAGCCACTTTTATGAAACATACATGCAATATGTTATTGGAAAGAGAAATAAATTTGTATGCATGAATTCACACTTTCTTGTGAGCCTTTTCCATGGAAAATACTATACAAATGTACTCTGTGACTACCAGTATTATAAGGTAAATGCAAAATTATTTTTTGGCTATTATTATAATTAACGTATATGAGCTATGTAAAGGGAGGAGAAAATGAATTCAAAGTGAATCTGAATATTCTGGGTAATACACGGATTGCAAATGGATTAATACACTAGGAAAGAAGTAACACTGTAGATAAATGAAGAACAAAGTAGCTTTATAGGGATTTATAACCTTATTGCTAAATTTTCTTACTAGACCTCTGTTGGCAAAATGATTGCTCACTAGAAGTTTCACAATTCTACATATTTACATTTAGAATTATAGGACTGGTTAGAATAAAGAGTAGTTTACCCCATTGTCTCTAGACCCCATTGTCTCTGAGACGGGGTTTCACCATGTTGGCCAGGCCCATCTCGGACTTCTGGCCTCAAGTGATCTGACTGCCTCAGCTTCCCAAAGTGCTGGGATTACAGATGGGAGCCAACACACCTGGCCGATCAGTTGACATTAAGTAAATGAATTACCTTTGATAAGGTGGGTGAACTTCATCCAATTAGATGGAAAACATTGAAAACAAAACTGAGGTTTCCAGGGAAGAAATATACCTGAAAACTGTAGCATCAACCCTGCCAAAATTTCAGCCTGCCTGCCTACCCTACAGATTTCAGACTGGCTAGTTCATTGTGTGAGTCAATTCCTTAAAATCTCTTGGTAGAAAGATGGATAAATAAATGGATAGATGATAGATAGGTGATAGATTAGATAGATATCCTATCTATCAGTTATATTTCTCTGCAGAAACCTGACTGATACAGCAGGACTGTATTTTTTATCCTTAAGGGATGGTAGTAGAAAAGAGAAGTACGGAGCAGAGAAGAAAGAGGAAAGACAAGAGAGAGAGAGGGAGAGAAGAGGGATGAATAGCATCCAGAACCTGAGCCAAGATTGCAGAAATAGCCATAATTTTCGAGAAATATCATGGCGAAAATTCAACTTTATTTATATTACTGCAAAGGAAGTATCTATATCCTGGAAGTATTTAATAAATACTGCTATAAAGATAACACTTTTGGTCAGTGAGGATCAGGGAATACCAGATTGCCAAAAAATAAAAACACCAGCACGGCACTGAGTTTGCATGAAAACCCTTAAGCTGAATTAGGCTCTGAGCCATAGACAACATGATAATTTCCATATCCATTTCATTTAGATTTTTCTTGCTAATCATTTCAAATCTGTTACTGATGGCTTCATCCCACTAATAATTTCTAGAAATCTTAGAAAGAGCTTTGAATTTCCTGAAATTATGAAGTGAAAGAGCAAATACTATCAAGATCTTAAAAAGCAGTGGGGCATGGTGGCTCATGCCTGTAATCTCAGCACTTTAGGAGGCTGAGGTGGGTGGATCACCTGATGTCAGGAGTTCAAGACCAGCCTGGCCAACATGGTGAAACCCTGTCTCTACTAAAAATACAAAAATTAGCCAGGTGTGGTGGCAGTCACCTATAAACCCAGCTACTCAGGAGGTTGACGCAGGAGAATCACTTGAACCCTGGAGGTGGAGATTTCAGTGAGCTGAAATCACCCCAGCCTGGGTGACAAGAACATATAAAACTCCATTTTATATGTGTGTGTGTGTGTGTGTGTGTGTGTGTGTATATATATATATATTTAATTAAAAGGCATATGACCCCAGCTAACAACTGTGGTTACAAAGGTGACTATGATATAAGCATCAGTTATCTATTGCTTATGTAGTTATGTATGACATTTATTTTTACATGGCAGCTTGTGGTGAGCTTCACAGGAATTTAAAATAATTGTATTTCATATTTTAAAAATATTTCCCCAAATGTATTTTTTCCAAAATTAACTTTCACGGTCCATTAATAAGTTTTCAAAAACAGAATTAAACTATTAATATAGTTGAAGAGAATAATTTTACCCTATGCTTTTTCTGTTTTAATCATGTACGTTGACTTCTCGGTTATGATATGCAGTGTAATTTTGGTAAACTTAGACTTATTTGTTTATATTCTTTCTTTTCTCCAGAGGAGAGTTAACATTGCCTACATAAATATCTACAATGCAAATGAAAGCAGATGCAGTATAATAAATTAAAATTGAGATGAGTATAATACCTAGGCAATAAACTTGCTAATTGTGGTTGTAAAATATGTTTCTTGGCAATCCAGTAGCCAAAAACAGAAAAGAAATGGTCACATCAAATCACCTGTAATAAAAAATAGACTGGATACTCAGAGCAATGTAACTCTTCCACATGTTGAAGTATCCTGAGTTTTCAAAAGGAGAATAGCAACTCGTGGTACTATAAACACATTCCTCAGCACCATCCTTACAATGAACAGGGCAATGAGAATTTCAAAGGCACTTTTGGATAACATCCTTCCAGGTAGGCTGAAAGCAAAATAAGAACAATCTTTTTGTCGATCAAAATTATATAGCCTAATTTCTGGATTAGGTTAAGATGGAAAAAGTACACTCTCTCTCCCAGGAAACACCACCAAAATCCCTTGGACAGTGCAGTGAATATAGGCAGAGAAATGTCCATGAAAAACAGTCTCTTTTAGTCCAGAGAACTTGGAAGGGCCATGTCTATGGGACGTATGCATCTAAGAGGAAATCCTCTTTTTGTATTTTCTTTCTTTTTATTCTCTCAGCATTACCTCAAAGCAAGCCCCTCTTAGGAAACTGCACTCCTGCGAAAATGTGGTGAAATAGCAATAGTGATGGCAGTGACAGTAGAGATGGCAGTCACCTAGGTACTAAAACACTGATAAAAATATTCTCATTCCTGACTAGAGAAACATGAAAGGAGCTCCTGTGGTCGAAGCATATAGGGGGAATCTCTGTTACTTGTTCTCTTTTGTCACTTTTCCTCAAAACAGACCTATTTGCAGAAAGATTGTAACAGCTTGGGAGACAAAATTTTCAGCTTTCTAGCCAGAGCACCAAAAACTGGTCCTTTGGGAGCTATAATATGTTAGAGAATTACAGGGGGTGGAGGATACAGAACAAGGTCCCTTAAAACCCTATATAATGTCCTGAACTTACTCCTGATCTGTACAGGTGAGGGAATGATGTAGAACAACAGAGCAAAGGCTTATGGAATGGAAATACTCTACAGATGGCCATTCAAGTGCCATTTATTTGACTCACTCCTGAGGACTGGATAAATAGAATGAACCAAAATAGCACTGAAAGGTATTAAAATCAAAACTAAGATTGGAACTGCAGACCACAGAAGGTGAATCTGGACTGCTTCTTGTGACATTAACTAGCAAACAACAAAAGGTACACATTCAGCAGAGGATTTTAACAAGACACAGAGACATAATCTTCAAAATTTCCAGGATACAATATAAAATTATTCAACCTAAAAAGAGGGGGAAAATGTTAAAAATTTTTAAGAAAAAAGATGATCAATAAACAATCACAAAAGGATCCAGATGCTAAACTTAGAAAAATGTTTTAAAGTAACTATTCTACCTGTGTTTTATAAAATACGATGAAAAACTCTTGAAATGAAGGGGAAGATAGAACTTATCAACAAAACTGGTAAGTGAAAAACTACCAATTAAAAGTCTAGAACTAAAAATAAAATAAATTAAAACTTCAACAGAGGAGTTCAATCACAGAATGAAAATTATAAAAGAGTCACTGAACTTGCAGATAGAAATTATCCAAGCTACATCAAAAGTAGCTATTGAATAAATGGAGCTTAAGAGACCTGTGTGACAACATCAGAAGTTCTAATATCTGTGTCTTTGGAGTTCCAAAAAAAGAGAAGAATGTTCTGTACGTGTGCATGTGTGCCTGTGCACACACATAAACACACACAATGTAACTTGCTAAACATTACCAAAAATTGGGAAAATACATAAATTTACAGATTCAAAATCTCAATGAACTCAAGCCGAACACATTGAAAAGAAAACCATGACCAGACACATAATCAAACTGCTGAAAAGCAAAGATTAACAAAAACAAGTCTTGAAATTAGCCAAATGAAAACAAAACATTGCTTGCAGATAAACAACTCAAATGCCTGAAGAGTTCTCATTATAAAAATGGGTGCCAGAAGACAGTGGAAGAATATTTTCAAAGTATAGAAAGAAATGAACTGTTAACCCACAAATCTAGATTTAGTGTAATATCTTTCAGGAATAATGACAAAACAAGGATTTTTTTCTCACTTGAAGGGAAACTAACATAATTTATCACCAGTAGAGCTAGTCTAAAATAAATGTTAAATAAATTTCCTCGTGATGAAGTACAATGAAAAAAGAGAGAAACTTGGAATTTCAGGAGAGAAAGTAAAGCAGAAGAATTGGTAAATACCTGAGTAAATACAACCAATTTCCTACTCTTATGTAAAATAGGTGTGATTGTAAAAAGTGATAATTATGAGGGTTTCAACGTATGTAGACACAATACATATGAACAACAACAACAAAACAGTAGAGAATAAAGACATTTATAATGTGATAAAGTTTATCATTTTTTTTTTTTTTTTTTTGAGACAGAATCTCGCTCTGTTGCCCAGGCTGGAGTGCAGTGGTGCGATTTCGGCTCACTGCAAGCTTCGCCTCCCGGGTTCACTCCATTCGCCTGCCTCAGCATCCCTAGTAGCTGGGACTGGGACTACAGGCACCCGCCACCACACCTAGCTAATTTTTTGTTTTTGTATTTCTAGCAGAGACGGGGTTTCACCACATTAGCCAGGATGGTCTCGATCCCCTGACCTCATGATCCACCCGCCTCAGCCTCTCAAAGTGCTGGGATTACAGGCATTAGCCATCACGCCTGGCCAAATTTCTCCTTTTTTACTTGAAGTGGTAAAATATTAACTCTAAGTAGAATGTGTAAAAAGTTACGTATACCTGTATGTATGTATGTATGTAGGGCAACCATTGAAAAACAATATAGAGACAAAAAGGCAATATTTTTGTTAAAATGGAATTTTAAAATATTCAAATAACCAAAAGAAGTATAAAAGGGAAATCAGCAGAACAAACATAATGACAATAAAATTAATAATCATTCATTAATAATAAAATAGAAGACCTAAACCCAATATTGAGCAAACAGACCAACTAAAAGAGAACGTCAGATTAGATAAGTAAAATAAGTCACAAGATGTATTTTGTATCTTTTATATCTACCAGAAACTTTATGTATAATGAAATAAGGTCATTAGAAAAAGGATGGAAAAAGACGCAGTATGCAAACACTAATCAAATATTAAAGTGGCTATGTTATTACTAAAAAAGTAAACTTCAAAAGAGGGAAAACAACCAGGGATAAAAAGGTTCACTAAATAATAAGCTTACCATGAAGCCATAGCAATGTCTATACGTGAAACTTAGAGCTGCAAAATACATGAGGCAAAAAATAACATAACTGAAAGGAGACATAGAAAAATCCACTAATGGTATATACAACAATATAAATGAATCTCAAAAACATTATGCTAAGTGAAAAAAGCCAAACAGAAAGTTTCATATTGAATGACTCCATTTATATGACATTCTGGAGAAAAAAATCAAAGCTCTCAGAAAAGTGGTTACCAGGGCATAGAAACAAGGTAGTTGCTGAAAATATTTTGGGTGACAATTGCACTTGTTCTACATCCTGATTGTGGTAGAGGTTACGTAACTATGCTTTATCAAAACTCACAGAATCATACGTCAAAAAAGTGTATTTTTATTAAGTGAATTATAAATAAACAAATCACTAAATTATAGATAAATGAATTGGCGATGTAGCTAAAAATTGCACCCCTCTGTTGCTCTGACTTAATACAAAAAATTTTTAGAAATCTGAAATAATGAATCTCAGTTTTCTCAAATAAGAGAAATACTTTGTGGGATAGAATATCTTTTCTTTTCCTGATACTTTCTTCCTCTCTGTGTACATCCCATTTTCTTGTGACTGTGTAGCTTCTTGCACTAGAACCAGCTCCTATTTCTCCACATCATTAATATTAGGCTTTGCCAGGCAATCTTTGCCCAGTGAAGTCTGGGCAAAATTAAGATTGTACCGAGTGTGAGCCTAGTCCTTAAGAGATATCGAGGGTTTTCTTTCATATATCTTGTTTTTCTCCCATTGGTAATAGATAATGTATGTCCAACTAGCCCCCCCCCTTTTTTTTTTTTTTTTTTTTTTTGAGACGTAGTCTTGCTCTGTAGCCCAGGCTGGAGTGCAGTGGCGTGATCTTGGCTCACTGCAACCTCTGCCTCCCAGGTCTCAGTTCAAGTCCAAGCAATTCTCCTACCTTAGCCTCCTGAGTAGCTGGGATTACAGGCACGCTCCACCATGTCCAGCTAATTTTTTGTATTTTTAGTAGAGATAGGGTTTCACCATGTTGGCCAGGCTGGTCTTGAACTCCTGACCTCGTGATCCACCGGCCTCAGACTCCCAAAGTGCTGGGATTACGGGCGTGAGCCACCGCGCCCGGCCTAGTCCACTTTCATCTCAGGGAGATGAAAGACACACGTAGCAGACCTGACCCAACCTGTAGTTTGAAGCCAAACCCAGACAAAACCAGCATAGATCAACCAACCAAGAGATAATTTGCTGACATATAGGGCAAATGAATTATTATATTTTAAGCCATTGAGTTATGAAATGATTTACTAAGCCACATTAATGCCCAAAGCTGATTAAATAGACTTTATGATATTAAAAAATGGTCCCATATCCTTAATGATAATAATTATGCTTTTATTAATACTATCTGTTGATAGGGAGAAAGGATTACAGTGAAAGCTACTATAAATCCAAAAATAATTATTAAGAAAGCTATATTTTGTTTGTCACAATAGCATTTTTATACATTTAAAAATGTAGTACATACACAAAAAGCTACTATTCAGTCTAGTTAATATTCTTGATATAATTACGGAAAATTAGAACATTTTTTGTGATAATTCTATACTCGCTCCTCATCTATATCCATCCCAATCACCCCTCAGTGCCTTCAGGAAGGGATGTCAAAAGCATTGGTTGAAATTCTTTGAACTAGAAAATAGCTTTTAAAACAAATCTCTATAGATATACTACTTTTCCTCAACTAAAGCTTCAAAATTATTTAACAGTCTTAAATTCAACATGATTATCTCGCTAAGAGGACTGTGAAGTATACCAATTATAAGTTGTAAGATAAGAGTGGTGCTAATATTTTTTGATGGTAAGCCAATCTATGAGTAAGATTAATATCTTAAAAAAAAAACAGAGAAGCTTAACAAAGACATAGCTACCACTCCTTACTCAGGTATCCATTGATTCATGTACTTTCAAATGCTTATTCAAGAAATATTTATGAAGTACCTGTTGGTGCTTAGCAGTGAGGATACATTCCTGAGTAAAATAGATGGTCCTTGTTATCATGGTGCTTACAGTATTGTGTAAGAGACTATCATAAGCTAAATAGTCACATAAATGTGTAAGTCCAAGCTCTGGCAAATACTCCAACAATAAAAACAATTTAAGAGAATATTAGTGGGGCATCTATCTAATTTGAAGGATCAAAGAAGACTTTCCCAAGGAGGTGACATTTAGTGGTAGTAAAAAACCATGAGAAAAAAAGGAAGTCTAGGCAAAAGGACTAAAAAGCATATGCAAAGAGCACACAGACAATTGAAATAAGTTGTGTCTGAGGGCCAGAAACAAAGCCAGAGGTATTGAATCTCAGGGAAAAAAGTGAAGAGTGGCATTAAATGAGGCCGCAGAGGAGAAATGATCTGGACTTCACCAGTCCTGTGGGCCAGGAAAAAGGTTTAGGTATTGATATCAAAGCAATGGGAAACCATTTGAGGCTTTTAATCAAATGAGTGGCATGATAAAATTTTTACTTTTGTAATAAATGAATTCTTTTTTTTTTTTTTGAGACAGAGTTTCGCTCTTGTTGCCCAGGCTGGAGTGCAATGGCGCGATCTTGGATCACTGCAACTTCTGCCTCCCAGGTTCAAGCAATTCTCCTGCCTCAGCCTCCCTAGTAGCTGGGATTACAGGCATGTGCCACCACGCCTGGCTAATTTTGTATTTTTAGTAGAGACGGGGCTTCTCCATGTTGGTCAGGCTGGTCTCAAACTCCTGACCTCAGGTGATCTGCCCGCCTCGGCCTCCCAAAGAGCTGGGATTACAGGCATGAGCCACTGCACCTGGCCTGTAATAAATGAATTCTAATGAGGACAATCAAATTAGGAATAACAGGAGACCAGGCAAGAGATAAAGATATCTTAGCTGAGAAATGGAATATGTGATATAAAGAGAAGAAGACAAATGTGAGATCTATTTAGGAAGCAAAGTCAAAGTGGCTTAATGATAGATTGGGAATGGGGTGAAGAAGAAGGAGGTGCAAATAATGGATCTTAGAATTTGCTTTCACATAGCAAATATAATCCATTTATTCTACTTACTCACATAAGAAGAGAACCAGAGTTGATGGATTAAATCACAATTTCTGTTTTGAAACTAAAGAGTTCACAGTACCTTCAAACATCAAATTCATAAGTTGTGCATTTGTGAGTTTGAAGCTTAGAGAAGAGCTAGAGGTTTTAAAAGCAAGATAAGAGAATTATTTAGAATGTATATTTTTTAAAAAATACAGCACAGAAAAAAGTCGACTAGAAAACGACCAAAATGTCAAGATTTTGGTATTACCAAAGGTAGTCATTGGTGACATTTGTGACAGCTCTAAGTGGAGTGTGTTTATTTCTTGGAGTAGTAAGAGCTAAAATTGATTAGGAAGAGATTCAGAGTTATGAGGAACATAGAAATGTGGCCAGGCAGCATGAAGGGCCAAGTATGTTGATGACTATATTTAGTTCATAGTTACCAATCTACTCTATTTTTAATTTTTTCAGCAGTAATTAACTACCTGAAGGTTGAGCTCAAATATTTCTTCAGAGAAGAAATTTTGTGGAGAAACATAGTGTGTTTTGGTTTGTTTTGATGTACTGATAAAAACATGTCAAGGATCTACCATCCTTTTCCAAAGAGCAGGTGTTCAAAAAAGTAATCTCATTGGAGGTACCCAGTAAGAAAATGGGCTTTATTTGCTGACGAAGTGTTTTTCCCTTTAAAATCATTTTGAATTCCCAAGGAAGGAGGGATACTTTGGCAATTCACACATGGACATAATTCCCTGGCTTGATTAACAATTTTTGTTACCTACCTATTCCCTATAAGCATTGGAGTATATAATCTATTACCTACAATATAGTTGCCATCCCATTGTCTTGAGTAAACAGTTAAATGAGGTATAATTCATTGAAAAAAGAAGACATGTCATTAAATAAGTGGATGTTTAACTTCCCAGCATAAATGAATGTACTTAAGTAAAGGGATGAGATTATCAATGACACGCCAGATAAATATTACAGATGTTAATAAAAAATAATGACAATAATTTTAGAATAAAATGCAGGCCCTTTCCATCACTTCACTTTTTGACATTATTTAAATTGTTGGGCAAGTTATCTATTGAGATAGGAAGAATTCTAAGACCACACAAATAACCTATGCTCTTGTATAATCAATCCACTTCCTGTGTGAGTGAAACCTAATGAGTGTACTGGGATATCCTCACCATGATTACATTACATAATGTGGTAAAAGACATTTTGAAGATGAATTTAGGCCAGTTGACTTTGAGTTAATAAAAAGATTTTCTCTGGTGGGCCTGACCTAATCAGGTGAGTCTCTTAAAAAATACAGTGAGAGAGATTCTCCTACTGGCTTTAATGTAATAAGTTACCGTCTTGTGAGAAGACCATGGCTAGGACTTAGAGGCAGCCGCTAGGAGCTGAAAGCAACCCTAGTCAACAGCCAGGAAGAAAATAGGGACCTCAGTCCTACATGGCCAAAAAAACTAAATTCTGCAAACAACCTGATTGAGCTTGGAAGAGGAATACAGGCTCCAGTTGAAAATACAGGACAGCTTACACTTTGACCTTGGTCTATGAGATTCAGCAAAGAGCCCAGCTGCAGTGTGCCTAGACTTCTGACCTGTACAAACCACGATATAATAAATGAATGTTGTTTTAAGGCATTGCTTCTGATCATTTGTATGCAGCAATAGAAAATTGATACATGTATTATGGCCACATCCATTTTGTAATGATTAATCCATAACATTCTTCCACATGAGAATTATCACTTCTGTCTTCTACTTAGAAATCATTATAAAATATCTGTTAAATTTTAGAAACTAATTTTGATCTCAAGAAAATTAAGAAGCAATAAAAAATATTCACAGGCCACTTATTCACTTATTTATTTAAAAACATTGTAGGGTTTTTTTTTTAAAAAAAACCTATAGGAACCCATGGGGTCCTATAAGGAGATAGGAGTGTACGTGGAAGTGAGAAATGTATAATCTTACAATGTAAGAATAGCTACTTCATCACATAAGCCAACAAAAATGTTGACCATGCTTTTTAGCACCAAAATGTTAACATCTGGATATATATGAGTGGTAGCAATATAAATGCAGCATTAAAATCTTTACATCTGAAATTAAGTATCAGGCTGTACTGAGAAGCCAGTCATGGCCATCAGATTTTCATTGCCTATATAGGGTATCAAAAAGCAGTAATTTCAAAGTACTCATTTGGGCTTTTCCAATTACCACTTTCCTGGGCATCAGAGAACTTTACAGTTTCTAAATGCAACTCAGAAAAACCCTTTTAACTTCTCAGTATAAAAACGTAGCAGAAATTCTTCACAAATATCATATACTCGGTAAAATAAACATTCTTAATAACACTTTGGGCTTTTTATATTGCTTCAATAGATAGTACGCTATTATTAGTTATCTCTGAACTTGTTTGATTTAGAAATAATTTGACATGTATTTTAAGGAATTATTGGCTTATAGGAACTTAGGAGAAGACAGAAGAATATGTTATGGTTACACCTTTGATTATAGTCCTTGCAATTGGAAACAGTGTTAAATTGCTGACTTATTACTTAAAATATAAATTATGCATTTTTCTTACACTAGACCTCAGATAGTTATGCAGGGAAGAGAATGGGGTGGTTTAGAGCAAACCTCATGAACAAACTCTCACTTCTATACAAAGAATAATTACTTATAATAATTACTTTGGAAGTGAGCACCTGGCTTTCTTTCCAAAATTTGTATTAGTCAGCGTTATTTCTCAAAATTTGTATTAGCATTAGTCAGCTTATCTCAATAGCCAATATCTCAATGGCTTATGACACCTAGCCTGCAGGAGCAGTCTCTGTGTGGGACATGTGTATTTTCACAGTAGAGGACAAGAAGAAGGGCTGAGAGAAACAATGCAACAGTATTAAAAGCTTCTGCTCAGACATGGCGTATGTCACATTGGCTGACGTTCCATTAGCAAAAGTAAGTCATATAATCAAGCCATAGTGCAATGAGGCAGGGACAGCTTCTTTTCACAGGAGGGGAAATGACAAAGCAATGGGTAGAGATGTATAATCTTACTGAGATGGGGGAATGAATAACTATAAACAATAGTACAATCAAACCTAGAATTGAGAGAAACAAGTATCAGCAGATGGATGGATATGAAAATTTATATTATAGATATAGATATATCAATAATATATCTATATATCATATAATAATATTCTAACATGAAAGAATTGTTAGATACTATTAGATACTTAGATATTAGTCATAATATTCTATCATATACTTGAATATTATTCAGTCTTAAAATAGGAGATTCTGACATTTTTGACAACATGGTGAACCCAATTGGCATTATACTAAGGGAGACAAGCCAGACACAGATAGAAAAATACTGCATGAAAATAGTTGAACACATAGAAGCAGAGAGCAGAATGGTGGTTACCAGGGGAGGGGACAGTGGCAGGATGGAAATGGGGAAATTGAGGTCAAAGGGTACAAAGTTGCATTTACATAGAATGAATAAATCTAAGAGATTTAATGTACAATATTAGTTAATAACAGTGTATTATATATACTGGTAATTTACCAAGAGAGTAGATTTTAGGTACTCTTATCACACACACACACACACACACACACACACATGCACACACACACACAGCAAGAAAGTAACTATATGGGATGATGGGTATGTTGATTTGTTTGACTGAAGTAATCAGTTCACTATGTATTTGCATGTCAAGGTAAGCATATGACAATATTTATATACAATTTTAAAAAACCTTAATAAAAACAAAAAAAATAAAAGTGTTGTCAGAATATATTGTACCTTTTCATAACCTCTTCCAATAAAAATATATTTAAATATTAGTCATTTTAAAGAGGTTCACTGTCTCATAGAGATATTTATACATTTACAGGTCAAACTCAACATTTTTCAAACTTTGGATCATAAATAGCAAGGAGAATTAAGGTATAAACAACTGTCAAATAACTTCTATTCAAGCACCATGGAGAAAAATAGGTGTAAAATATCCTCAGAAGATGAAAACATATTATTTTTAGGAAAAATCAATGAACACATAAGTTTCAAAAGCAGAATGTGAATATTCACCCATTTTAAATTATTTTAAAGTAAAAATCAAATATCACTGAAATCATGACATAATATGTCATTTCCAACAATTCATTTACTTGACCATTTTACTCTGAAAAAAAAAAATTAATGCTAACCACTATTTCCTGACTACTTTAATTTCAGGCCGACCAGCCAGATGAAGGATGCAATCTTCAAAAGTATGCCAGGAATGACTCTAGGTATATCCTTAAGAAATGTATTGCTAAATGTTTAATTTTGTTGGGAATTTTCAACATCATAGATTATGTTTAATACAAAAAGAGAGCCTGTTATATTATGTAACAAGTATTTTTAAAAACTTGTTTAAGTAATATATCTAATAGCACTGTGTAAAAAATATGTCTCATCAACTTATAAATTCACATTGAATTTGTTTTCATTTAAAAAAAGGTATGTTTACCTTTGGTGCCTGAAAAAAAATTTCATAAATTTTAAAATAAAATAATGTTATCTTATAATCTGATATAATTTTATCTTATAATCTAAATAATCTTAAAAATTATTTAAAATAACTTTACCTTATAATCTGATATCTATTTCTAAAACATTTTCAGAATAGTATTATCTTTATAAAATAACACGTGCTTTATATCTATGTGAGTGTATGTGTACCTACAATAATGTGTATCAGCAAATGATAATTTTAGTTACTATTTACTGGAAAGTAGAATGGGTGGGAGATAGGATCAAGAGTTTTAAAAATATGTTTTTGCATTGTTTTAAGCAAGGAGAATACATTCATTTTCTAATAAATATGTCAAATTAAATGTCTAAATCAGAAAGATACTTTTTGTCCTTCACAGTTCAGTTTGAATTTTAGTTTAGTATAGATCCTTGTGAAATTATTAAAATCTTCAAATAACAAAATAGCTATTTTTTAAATAATAACTCTAGATCCAGAATGTAAGGATGTTAAAAGATACATGTAAGAATATTTTTGTTTTATAGGTAGTTTAATTTCAAAAGGTCTCACTTGGTCTCAGTATTGTGAAGTCATCAATGTTATTTCAAGGGCACTATGAACATTTCTGAATGTGTTATATTGCAGAAGAAAAAAGACGTATCTAACCAATTCTCCAACTGTGAAAAATTCACGTAGCTCTCACACAGTTTTTTCATACTTATCTGGATGTTACCTAAATTATTTGTTATACTAAAATTATTTTAATGTATTTGTTTAAAATATACTATGGTATTTTACTTAAACTATAGCGTTTATGGAATATATTTGGAATTTACTTGGTAAAGAAAATTTACTCTGTAGTCTTTAAATGTCATACTTTTTATGAATTTTGCTAAAGATATATTCAAATTTGTATAAGGAACCAGGGAACTCCTGGGAAGAAAGGGAGGCCAAATTGGCCTCCTCTTTCCCACAAATTCAAGGCTACTAAACTAGTTAGAAATGGTCTCTCCCAAAGCCAGTATCTGGCAAGAGTAGTTGGCCTCAAAGTGGGAAAGATATGCTAAGGCACAAAGCAGATTAATTATGGCTTGAAGTCTCTCAGGACAGACAATAAAACCTTTCTCAAATGCATCATCCTGGAAGAAAGCAATTTTTAAAGAGGAGAGCTTAAGAGCAAAGGCAATAATTTTTTTAAAGAGCTGCAGCTTGGGGAACTCAGTTCAGTTTTGACATTAGCTCAACTTTGGCAAAGTATAACAGTGGTTTTCGAAAGATGGTCCCACCTAGTACCTTATGGGAACACTGAAACCCAGAAGTGCACTCTGCAGTTATGTTGGCAGCAAACTGACTGTGAGGTTTACATCTAACCTTCTTTCCTTGGATATAACATGGAGTGGCACAAACATTACCCCAGCAGAATCAGCAGCACCTGTCAACAGAGGCCTCTTCAGACTATGTGTTTCAAAGCCTGTGCCAGGCTCCTGCTGTGGAAGCAGAACAGGACTGAGCTGCTGAGCTGCATCCTTCTGAAACAACCAGCTTCAGGTATGATTGGGAAGTTCTCCTGCTCAAGGGGGCAAGTATTCTCAAGGCCAAGCATTGAGTTCAGAGAAGGTGCAAATGTGATGGACGCTTCAGATAGGAGAAAGCCCAGTATGGATCTGGGGGTTTCTAAGATATTGACATTGGGAAAGGAGGTTGAGAAGATACAAGGACAGGATACTAGGCTTTCTGCTAAAATGTAGAATATTGCATGTGTTACAGTTTGGAAGCCCTATTGTTTATAAATTGAACCATTATTTACATTAATGTTCATAACAATCTGATTATGTAGACACTATTATTCCCATTTTATAGCAGGAAGAAACAAAAGTATGAGAGTTTTGCTAACATGCCTAAGGCTGCACAAACAGCAGCAAGCATACAGCTTAGGACTTAAATTAAGATTTATCTGATTTAAAGTCTCCTCAGTTTTCAGAACCACAGGGTAAAGAATGTATATTCTATTATAACCATAATTCTAAATATTGAAATGCAGACTTTGATAAGTAGAGTGGCTTGTCTCAGAGCTCAAACCTTAGCAAGTAGCAAAGCCAAGACAAAAACACAGGTTTTCCCATGGTTGACACTACATTTCATTGGCTCTTTAAGTCATTTCTTAAATTATTTTCCTGATTACTTATTAACAAAGAAACTTAGAATGTATTGCATACTTGTTTAGTATGATTTTCCCCCACAGTCTTAGATTTTTGAAATCCAAATTTCCTAAGAGTAAACACTGGGACACTGTTTACTGTCAGATATGCTTCACCAAGTGTATATTTTAGGTGAAAGAAAAATAAAAGCTTTTGTCCAACAGGATACCTCCATATTTGCACTGAAGTTCAGTTTTACTGGTTGCTGAAAGTGCAACTTTATCACATAGTCATCATTGTTTTCTTATGTTCTTGAACCACAGAAAGAGAATCATTCATCTAGTGGGACTTGTGACAATTTATCTTCAAAGACTTCAAGTAGTGTAGAGTCTATCAAAAGATTAATCAACCGGGAGTGCAATTTTGGTTGAATTAGCAAACTGTCCAAAGTAATTGATTTGGCTTAATACAAGTCCTTGTTTATGAAAGTATAAATTTAACAAAAAATCAGAAAACTGGCAAAATGCCTCAGACTTCGAAATGTTTACAAGTTTAGGTCTTTGAGAATGTAAAATTAGTGCCTATGGTTAAAATACCTTTAATCCTGAGAGTTTTAAGGATTAAAAATAATACTAATTAATTTTAAAAGCTTGGAGCTTAAAATTAATACTTAATATGGTACTTAAAGCATATATTTTCTTTATTTCATTTTCCTAGTTTTTACAATTAATACTAAGTATTTTTATCAATTTTTACCAGAGAAAAGAAATCAAATATGAAGGAATTTGTTAGGACATTTTTCTATATTTACAATGTGTAGGTCTCAGTCAAAAATTGTTCATCTTATGTATCAATATCTATTTTTTAATCACTTCACCAATTGTAATTTGTGATAAATTAATTTCTAGAAGATGACTTTATTTCATACCCTGAATGGCAGCCAAGCTTTTATATAAGGTCAAATCATTTTATTCTAATCAAAATTTTGCAGCATCTGAACAATGAGATCTAATTTGCTTTGACAAAATAAGACCTCAGAGTCACAGCAGCATAGCCAGTTTAAGCATATCAACTAATATACCCTTTTCCTTTCAGCAAACATTAATTAAGATCTACTATGAGCCAGGTATTGTAGTTGGCACTTATGGTACTAAAAACAAATAAGATTAAGTCCTTTCTTCACAAGGCATATTGTCTAGTGAGAAGGCATAAATATGAAAAAACAATTATAAATGATATAGAAGTACAGTGATATAGTAAAATACAAAATGCTGTGTAAGCATACAGAAGAGATGGTGTATTAGTCTGTTTTTGCACTGCTATGATGAACTACCTGAGACTGGGTAATATATAAACAAAAGATATTTAATAGACTCACAGTTCTGCATGCCTAGGGAGGTCTCAGGAAGCTTACAATCATGGCAGAAGGCAAAGGGGAAGCAAGGCACGTCTTACATGGCAGCAGGAGAGAGAGCAAGAGAAGGGGGTAGTGCCACACTTTTAAACCATTAGATCTTGTGAAAACTCACTCACTGTCTTCTGAACAGCATGGGAGAAACCACCCCCATAATCTAATCACTTCCCACCAGGTTCCTTTCTCAACAAATGGGGATTATAATTCCAAAGAGATTTGAATGGCGACACAGAGCCAAACCATATCATCCCACCCTTGGCCCCTTCCAAATCTCATGTTGTTCTCACATTTCAAAACACAATCATGTCTTCCCAATAGTCCTGCAAAGTCTTGACTCATACCAGCATTAACTCAAAAGTCCATAGTCCAAAGTTTCATCTAAGACAAGGCAAGTTATTTCTCCCTATGAGCCTGCAAAATCAAAAACAAGTTAGTTACTTCCGAGATACAATGGGGTAAAGTATTGGGTAAATGTTCCCATTCCAAATGGGAGAAATTGACCAAAACAAAGGGGCTACAGTCCCCATGCAAGTCTGAAACCCAAAGGGCAGTAATTAAATCTTAAAGCTCCAAAGTAATCTCCTTTGACTCCATGTCTCATACCCAGGGCACATTGATGCAAGAGGTGGGCTCCCAAGGTCTTGGGCAGCTCCACTTCTGTGGCTCTGCACAGTACAGCCCCCATGGCTGCTCTCATGGCCTGGTGTTGAGTGCCTATGGCTTTTCCAAGTGCATGGTGTAAGCTGCCAGTTGAGCTACCATTTTGGGGTCTGGAGGATAGCGGCCCTCTTCTCACAACTCCACTAGGCAGTGCCCCAGTGGGAACTCTGTATGGAGGCTCCAACCCCACATTTCCCCTCTGCATTGCCCTAGTAGAGGTTTTCCATGAGAGCTCTGCCCCAGCAGGACAGAAATGGCTGGACATCCAGCCATTTCTATACGTCCTCTGAAATCTATGCAAAGGTTCTCAAACCTCAATTTTTGCCCTCTGCATACCTCAGGCCCAACATCACATGGAAGTTCCCCAGGCTTGGGGCTTGCACCCTTTGAAGCAATGGCCCAAGCTGTATGTTGGCCCCTTTAAGCCATGGCCTGGACACGAGGCACCCAGTCTCAAGACTGCACAAAGTAGCAAGGCCCTGGGCCCTGCCCAGGAAACCATTTCTCCTTCCTAGGCCTCTGGGCTTGTGATGGGAGTGGCTGCCATAAAGATCTCTGAAACGCTCTGAAGACATTTTGTCCCCATTGTCTTGGAGATTAACATTTGGCTCCTGGTTACTTAGGCAAATTTCTGCAGCCAACTTGAATTTCTCCACAGAAAATGGGTTTTTCTTTTCTATGAAAACCCATGGTCAGGCTGCAAATTTTCCATACTTTTATGCTTTTCTTCTCTTTTAAACATAAACTCCAATTTCAGACCATCTCTTTGTGAATGTATATGACTGTATGCTCAGAAAAAGCCAGGTAACCTCTTGAACACTTTGCTGCTTAGAAATTTCTTTTGCCAGATACCCTAAATCATCTCTCTCAATTTCAAAGTTTCACAGATTTCTCAGGCAAGGGCAAAATGCTGCCAGTCTCTTTGCTAAACAATAGCAAGAGTGACCTTTACTCTAGTTCCCAGTAAGTTCCTCATCTCCATCTGAGACCACCTCAGCCTGGACTTTATTGTCCATATCACTATCAGCATTTTGGTCAAAACCATTCAACAAGTCTCTAGGAAGTACCAAACTTTCCCACATCTTCCTTTCTTCTCCTGAGCCCTCCAAATTATTTCAACCTCTGCCTATTTCCCAGTTCCAAAGTTGCTTCCACATTTTCAGGTATCTTTATAGCAGTACCCCACTCTCCTGGTACCAATTTTCTGTATTAGTCCATTTTCAACTGCTATAAAGAACTACTTGAGACTGGGTAATTTATAAACAAAAGGGGTTTAATTGACTCATAGTACTGCATGGCTGGGGAGGCCTCAGAAAACTTACAATCATGGCTGAAGGCAAAGGGGAAGCAAGGCATGTCTTACATGGTGATAGGAGAGATAGTGGGAGAAAGGAGAAGTGCTACACTTTTAAAGCATCAGATCTCATGAGAATTCACTCACTATCATGAGAACAGCGTGGAGGAAACTGTCCCCATGATTCAATCACCTCCCACCAGGTCCCTCCCTAGGCAAATGGAGATTACAGTTCAAGATAAGATTTGAGTGGGGACACAGAGCCAAAGTATATCAGAAGGCTATCCAAATCTAGTCTCCCAAGAGCTGTGTCAGAGAAGAGGAGGTGTTGACTACCTAGATTATTCACAAAGAAAGAAGAGGTAACAGCACTGCATTAAGAGGTAAGATCATTCTAGACAGAGGACACATTAGTTTGTTTTGCATCACTATAAAGGAATACCTGCGACTGAGTAATTTATAAAGTAAAGAGGTTTGATTGGCACACAGTTCTGTAGAGAGTACAGGAATCATGGCATTGGCATCTACTCAGCGTCTGGTAAAGGCTCCAGAAGCTTTCAATCATGGTGGAAGGCAAGTGGGGAGCTGGTGTATCACATGGCAAGAAAGGGTGCAAGAGAGAAGGCGGAGGTCTTATACTCTTTTAAACAACCATCACATGATCTAACTGATCATGTTAGATCTCACATGATCTAACATGATCAGTTAGATCTCACATGATCTAACTGATAACCCACTCATCTTGGTGCCCAAGAGGAGGGCACCAAGCCATTCATGAGGGATCTGTCTCCATGATCTAATATCTCCCAATAGGCCCCACCTCCAACATTGGGGATCACATTTCAACATGAGATTAAGAGGTGACAAATATCCAAACTATATCACAGAAGATGACATAAACAATCCAACAGATGTCAAATATGGAACTATGAGTGCTGAGATGCTGTGGCCAAAATTAGTCAAAGAAATAAACATAAACTTCAGTCCAGGAAGCAGCTGGAATTGTGGTGGCTGAATTGGCAGATGGTAAATCAAGGCATAAATTTGTGCTAAGGAACTGAAAATTGGTCTATGGGAGGCATTAGCTTTTTTTCTTTTACTCACTCAGGAACTCTGGGAAGAATGGTTTAAGAGTAACAGGACTGTGAGCAGTGGGATAACTATGAAGATTTTCTCAGTCCAAGTGAAGTTCTTGTCTGGGGCAGTGATAGCAAGGTGAAGAGGATTTGATAGATTTTGAAGGTACTTCAGAGGATAGCTCAACAGCATTTAGAGTTGGAATTTATAAGAACAGGGAAAAGGGGCTAACGTTTAGAATTATTATCTTGCTTTGTTTAATTTCTGTATCTTTTTTTGCCCTGATTTAATAACTACACATTGTATGCATGTATCAAAATATCACACGTATACTATAAATATGTACAATTACTATGTATCAATAAAAATAAAAATAATTTCTGTATTTTTATTGAGGCATGATTATACTTACTAAAATACTGAGATTTTAAGAATAAAGTTTAATAAGTTTTGAAAAACATACATACCTGTGTAGCCCACAACCTAGTCAAGATATAGTACGTCCCCAGCTCCTCAGAAAGTCCCCTTCTATCCCTTTTCTGCCAATCTCTCACCTCCAATATAGAGCCACAGTTCTGATTTCTGTCTCCTTGGGTTAGTTTGGTTTGTTCCTTAATGTTTTCATGTGTGTCTAGATGCTTTTTCTCAGCATACTTTTGAGATTAATTCCTGTTTCTGAGTGTTCAAGTAGTCCATTTCTTTTTATTGCTGAGTAGAATTCTACTGTATAATTCTATAATTTGTATATCCATTTTTCTGTTTATGGGTATTTAGGTTATTTACATATTTTTGTTGCTATTTGCTCTGAGACTTTCTCTTTTATTCATGGATTATTTAGAAGTGTGTTTTTAAGTCTCCAAGCCTTCAGAGATTTTCCTTTTAAGTTAACCATATTTATTTCGAGTGTGATTCTGTTGTGTTCAGAGAATACAATGATATCATTCCTTTTAAATTTGTTGAGCTTCGGTTTATGGCCCAATATTATCTATCTCAGTATCTGTTCCATGACTACTTGGAAAAGTGTATTTTCTGCTGATGATTAGTGGAGTATTCTATAACTGTTGATTGGACCTTTTGGTCAATAATTTTGAGTTCTTCTATGGCCTTGTTAATTTTCTGTTCAGTTGTTCTATCAATCGGTAAGAGGGGGAAATGACATCTCCAACAATGATTTTGGATTTCTCTATTTATCTTTTCAGTTCTATTACTTTTAATCATTTTTATAATTTTTTAATTGTGGTAAAGATCTATCACTTTTTGCTTAATATATTTTGTACCTCTGTTGTTTGGCACAAATACATTTAAGATTGCCTTGTCTTGATAAATTTACTTTTTTCGTTATATAAAATCCCTTTCTGACCACAGTAAATTTATTTGCTCTGAAGTCTCTTTATTCTATATCAATATAGCTACTCTTGCTTTTTTGATTTATATTTTATATATATACAAAAAACTCCATATATTATATATGCATATATAATATATATTTCCATTCTATATTTTTAACTTATCTATGTCATTATATTTGAAGTGAATTTCTTATACACAGCATATAGTTCATTGTATTTTTAATTTTTGTCAATTTCTGTCTTTATACACTTAATGTAATTGCTGATATTTTAGGATTTAATTGTACCACTTTATTTTTGTTTTGTTTTGTTTGTTCCACCTCTCTATGGGTTAATCTTTTGATCTGCTTTTCAATAAATCTCTTTGTATAGGCCTTTTCTGATATCATCCAATGGAGAGAGGTGCCTTGTTACTGCTGGGTGGGGACAGAAGTCTAGGCTCCACATGTGGTCTCTACTGCCCAGCTGGGCTCAGGAATAGAGAGGTGGTGGTTCACTACTGGACAACAGAGATGAATTCTCAGCTACCTACTTGGCCTTCTCTGAAATAACCACAACAGTGGTTTTGGACTATCTCAGTACAACCTTGTGATGGTGGAAGTCTAGGGTTTCATCTGGCTTTTGCTTTCATGGGAGAGGGGAATAAATTGTGTTTTAATATTAGACTAAAAGTTGTATACAAAGCTACACTGCCCCTTTCTGGTCCTTTGATTAAAGAGAGCAGGTTTGTCAGAGCTTTTGTAGTTTGTGCCTGTTGACATTTCTGAGTTGTCAACTTCTATGTCTGAGATCTCTAAGATAAAAAAGAAAACCCAAGGGAATTAACAACTGTGTCCCTAGTCAGTCTCTCTTCTCTCTACCTTTCAGAACCTTCTCGTGTTTGTTTTCTTCTCTATATTGCATGCAGGGATTTTATTTGTACTTAGTTTTCTTGAAGCAGAACTACTTCATTCTTTTTTATATTTTTCATCTCTTCTGAGATGTCCACATTTGTTTACTAATTCTTTACACCTTTTCCTACATATTTATAAACCTTTCTGTAGTAGTTGTTTTAAAGTCCTTGTCTGCTAGTCCCAATAACTGGATCATCTGGAGATTGAACTTGTTAATTTTATTCTTGATTGTGTATGACATTACTTGCTTCTTTGTAATTTCTATGCTTAAAGAATTGCATTGCATATTTTATATAGGGGAACAATGATGATGCAGGTATAGTAATATTTTGTGTTTTATTCCTCAGACAGGGTGTGCTCATTTTTATATGTTGCACCTAAGCTATTGAGCCAAGAGTCTAGCTCATCTGGGACCGAGCCATAACACTAGGAAGAGTGAACTTACCTTCAGTTAACCCAACTCTTAACACCCCATGCTGCCACTGCTGCTGGGAGGCAATAGCCTCTTTGACCTTAGCACTGTTTTAGGCTGCAACCAGGGGTTTTATTGAGCCAAAGTATTGCCTTTAGATGAAACAGTTCCAAACATTGAGAAATTGCATGAGGATTTCCACACTATTTCTCCTGTTCAGTCCCAACTTTACTGCCTTTTTCTCAGCAACATTGAGATAAGTTAGAGTTACAATACCAAGCAAACTATTGTCACATTTTATGATATTGTAGACTTCAATATTTCCCACCTGCTGCTGCCGTCAACAATAGCTTGGCTGGCCTCTTTTAGACCCGGAAAAGTGACTCTGTTTTTGGCATGCTTTCTCATCCATCTGTCAAAGACATGAAATTTGTCCCCAGTTGTGCTGTGGAGGGAGTTTATGTCTGAAAATCTGTTCAGAAGACTCTTCAACAGAGTGAAGGCCTTCTGGGGATTTTACATATTAATAATTAATGGCTGTTTTATTTTACTTTTTTCTTTTATTCATTCTTTATATACATATATAATAAATTCTATAATAAACATATACATATATACGTAAGTATGTCTATGGGGCAAGTTTTACAAGATTCTCTTGTAAAAATTGAAAATGTTTTGTATTAGTTGGGAAAATAGTTATTTAAGAAAATTAGATTTAAAAAATATGTGCATTATGTTTGTGTTACATATATTAGAATGTACATATTAATTTGCTTGTTAGGAGCCAGTTTGTGAGCCAAAATGTTGAATTTGAAGTGCCTGAGTCTTCCAGGTAGAAGAAAGCACCTCACACAAGTGCCATCCCAATCTGAAGCCAAGCACAGGTGTGAGAAGCTGTTAAAGAGCTCATTTGGAGAGCTGGAAACAAGGCTATGAGTTAATGGATATTTTTAAATGTCTTTTTATCTTAATGGGAGGCACTCCATAATATTGCCAAAATTACTACACCACAAATAAAACTTATATTTTTAATGTTTTAGATAACAGAAGGAATATAATGAAAATACTCTACATCTATTTCAAAACACCTGCAAACTTTATCTTCTTGAAGAATCTCTGTCTCCTTTCCACTTTTCACCATTTGTTTCCTCTTGTCTAGTGCTAATAACTCTGTAAGTTCCCTAGATGTCTTATTGACTTTCTCCTTTAGTGACCAGGTTTCATCAGTTTCCTCTTCTACTCTCTCTCTCTCTCTTTAGCATTTTAAAAATCGCCTCCCTTTCTGGTTATTTTCCACAATCCTTAATTCTTATTCTTAAATCAAAATATGTTCTCAACTTTTTTCATCTAGAAAAGAAATAAATGAGTTTCCCTTTCAGGTCATGACTGAGTTTCTATCAGACCAACTCTTAAGTACATAAAAATAATGAACACTGGATAAAATACATAAAACAACTACCTGCATGCACTGAAGAATATAGGGAGATTAACATTTAGAAGAAGGGAAGAGCAAAGGGGAAATTTTCCATATTTTTATATCTTTTTTTTTTTTTTTACAGCTTTTGACCAGAGGGCAGACTAAATCAGGTAGGCCACAACACAGTGTAGGAACTTTGATATAAAAACCTATATTTTACTGGCACAGAGAGCTTGAAGACAGACTGCATTGCAAATGTAGATACTAGAAATTGAGATGTGAATCTCAAAAACAAGAGGTCAAGGAAGGAGGAGTCCAAATTCTGTACATAAGCCCTGCCTCACTCTCTTAACTACCTGTGTGCAGGAGGAAAAAAAGTGAACTTACATTTGACGTGCTGTTCATTGCAGATGGCAGTGGCAGTTTCCAATTTTAGCTCATCCAAATTAATTGCCTGCTTAAGGGAAAAAAAGAAGCAATTATTCTTTGGCAGAACACAATAAAACGTAGATGCTAACATGCATCATTCACGGTATATAAAATACAATACAAAATTACTTAAAAATACAAGAAACTGGAAATCATAAATGATCCTCCAAAAAAAAAAAAAAATCAGTGAAGACCAATGCCAAATGACACTGATGTTAACATTAGCAGATAAGAATTTTAAGGTGATCATTATAACCATGCTCCATGGGATAAGAAAAAAAAAATGGAGTTTTTTTGTAATGACTAAAACAGACAATAAATCTCAGAAATGAAAAAGGAACTATTAAAATGCAAATTTAAAAACTGACAGAAAATACCAGAAATTGTTTTTTAAGTCACTCAGCAGACTTAATAGCAGAATAAAGATACTAGAGAAAAAAGTGAACTAGAAAGTCAATCAACAGAAATTATGTAACATTTAAAGTAAAAAATATTGAAAAAAATTTAATAGAGCATTGGAGATGTGTGGAACAATATTAAAAGGTCAAATATATATGTAGGGTCCCAGAAAGAGAATATAGAATGTGGGATAGAAAAAAAAATTTGAAGAAATAATGTCTATTTTACTAATTTCTGAAACATGTAGATGTACTAATTCAATAAGATCATCAAGCCCAAAGCAAAACAAATACAAAGAAAATCACAAGTATGATAGTCATTTCAAAGTTGTAAATACCAAAGATAAAGCAAATATCTTTAAACTAATCTAATAAAACTTACTTAAGTGGAAACAACCTGAATACAGCTGACTTCTCCTCAGAAGGAATGAAGGACAGAAGACAGTGAGGCAATATCCTAATGGTGCTAGGGGAAAACAAAAACAACAATAAACATTTTACCCAGCATTTTCTATCAAGGAAAAATAACCTTAAAATAACAGCAAAATAAATATATTTTTGGATTAAAAATCTAAGAATTTTCACCAAAGACCTAAATTCTAAAATTCTAAAGCCTTGACCCTCACAAAGAAATAAAAGAGCATTGAAAATGGCAAATATCTTGGTAAAATTAAGGACAATTTGTCCTCCCAATCTACTTTTTTGGCTGATTTAAAGCAAAATTTATAATCTTTTGGGGATTATATGTTCTTATAATGTATATGACAACTGTAGTGTAAAGAATAGGGGAATTAAATGAACTACAAAATTGCAGGATTTCTGCATTACTGATGAAGTGCCTGAATTCGTGACCTGGGTGTGCATTAGACTGTCATTACTCTCTTAGGTATTCACCCAAGAGAAATGAAAGCATATGTCCACACAGAGGTTTGTAACCTGAATGTTCATAACAGCTTTACTTGCAGTGGCCCCAAAATGGAAACAAGTCAAATGTCTATCAAGAGGTGAATTAATAAACAAATTATATCGTATCCATAAAATAAAATTTAATTCAATATAGTAGGAAAGTACTCATTATTTTAATAGATTCAGAAGTAAAATTCTTGTGAACAAGGAATCCAAGAAATTTCCTTAATGTAAAAAGGTCATCATCAAGAATCCTACAGCTATAATTGTACTTAGTGATGAAATAGGGTAGGCTTTTCCTCAAAGATCAGGAACAAGGCAAAGAAGCTCATTCTTAACAATTCTAATTAACATGATACTAGAGGTTACCTAAATGTTGTAACAAGGCAAGAAACAGGCCAGGTGCGGTGGCTCACGCCTATAATCCCAGCACTTTGGGAGACTGAGGCGGGTGGATCATGAGGTCGGGAGATCGAGACTATCCTGGCTAACACGGTGAAACTCCGTCTTTACTAAAAATACAAAAAATTAGCTGGGCGTGGTGGCGGGCGCCTGTGGTCCCAGCTACTCGGTAGGCTGAGGCAGCAGAATGGCGTGAAGCCAGGAGGCGCAGCTTGCAGTGAGCTGAGATTGGGCCACTGCACTCCAGCCTGGGCGACAGAGTGAGATCTGTCTCAATAAATAAATAAGGCAAGAAACAGAAATTAGAATCAGAAAGATTGAGAAGAAAAATTTAAGAAGGCCTCTGTTGGTAGATTTCAAGATTATTTATGTAAAATATATAAGGTGTTTATAAAGTAACCACTAGAATTAATACATTGATTTGTGAAGTTTACAGAATAAAAGTCTAATAAGTTAAGATTAATTTTATTTAATATATTTTAACACAGAACTTGAAAGTAAAAATGTTTAAATATTTAATTTTCAAAAGTGTCGAAAAATGAGTATGTGATATTCAAGACTCTATGCTGAAAAACTGCAAAATTTGTTGAGAAAAAATAAGGAAGATCTAAATAGGAAGATACATCCTATTTATCAATTGAAAATCTGTGCATTGTTAATATCAGTTCTCCCCACATTGATCTACAAATTTAAAGTCTTGTGATTATAACCATAGCAGGCTTTTTTATGAATTGACAATCTGAGTCTAATATTCACGCAGAAATGCAAATGGTTTATTTCCAAAGCAGTCATGAAAAACAACAGTTTGACAACTCCTGGTATCTGACTTTAAGACTTGTGTAAAGAAGACAGTATGCTACTTTCAAAGGATAAATAAATGTATCAATGGAACATAATAGTCTAGAAAGGGCAGAATTAGTCACTCATGTGTACACTCATCTGATTTTTAACAAAGCTTCCAAAGAAATCCGATGGAGAGGAATGTCCATTTACCAAATGCTGCTAGAAAACAAGCAGATATCAATACAGAAAACAGTGATAATTGACCGCCACTTCATTTCACACACAAATATTAAATTGAGATTAATCACAGACCAAAAGACAGAAGCTATGATTATTAAGTTTTTGAGAAAAAATATCACAGGAGAATATCTTCACACCAAGGGATATACAGGTGTTTCTTTCTCTCTCTCTCTCTTTTTTTTTTTTGAGACAGAGTCTAGCTCTGTCGCCAGGCTGAAGTGCAGTGGCACAATCTCGGCTCACTGCAACCTCTGCCTCCCAGGTTCAAGCTATTCTCCTGCCTCAGCCTCCCGAGTAGCTGGGATTACAGGCACATGCCACCACATCCAGCTAATTTTTGTATTTTTAGTAGCGACGGGGTTTCACCATGTTGGCAAGGATGTTCTCTATCTCTTGGCCTCGTGATCCGCCCACCTCAGCCTCCCAAAGTGCTGGGATTACAGGCATGCAGATGTTTCTTAAACACAGAAAGCAATAAGTATAAAAGAGTAAAAAAGATGAAAATCAAAATCAATAATTCCTACTCATAAAAATAGATAACTAAGAAAAGTAAATAAGTAGCCACAAACTGGCAGAAAATATTTGCAAAATATGTATTTAACAAAGAACTAATATCTAGGATACCTAAGTCCTATAAGTCAATAATAAAAATATAAAGAACCAAATTTAAAATGGGTAAACATTTGAAAAGATATTTCATAAAGAAATATATGTGATAGGGGCCAGGTAAAGTGGATGTATCACACATATCACACAAAGTACCTATAATATCAGCACTTTGGGAGGCTGAGGCAGTAGGATTCCATGAGAAAAGGAGTTTGAGGCTGCAATGAGCCATGATTATGCCACTGTCCTCCAGCATGGGCAACAGAGAGAGACCCTGTCTCTTAAAAAAAGAAAAAAATTATGTGTTAGGCCAGTGAATACACAAAAACCATTCAATATAATTAGTCATCAGAGAAATGTAAATTAAAATCATGAGATATGTACCCAAAGAAACTCTTTTAACAATGTAGACAGCACCTTAATTCATCATAAGTGACAGAAACTAGAAACATTCTAGTTATTCATCAAACACATTGTGGTATACTCATTCAATGGATAATAATAAAAAGAAATGGATATACATGCAATAACCAGGATAAATCTCTAAAACTATAGGCTGAGTGAAAGAAGTCTTTACAAGAATTTCATAATGCAAACTATTATTTGTACGAATTCTAGAAGAGGTGAAACTAATGTTCCTTCTTACTACTTCACAATATCCCCCCTGAGGTATGTACACTGCCTTAGGGGGGAATTGTGAAGTAGTAAGAAGGAGTTTTTTTGTGTTGATGATAATGCTTTTTATCTTGATAGGGATTTTAGTTGCATATCTATGTGCATTTATCACTACTCAATGTAAGGCATATTTAAAATATTTTTACATTTTATTTTATGTAAATTTTATCTGAAAAATTAAAAGAACCATAGCAAATATTTGTTCTTTTAATTATACTCATGCTGAAGTATTTGGGGGGAAATGTACCAATGCCATGCAAATTGCTGTAAAAAACATAAAAAATACTGAATTAATGAATGGATAGGCAGTTGTATGGGTATATGGATGTGGCGATACAGGTGAAATAAAATGTTAATTAAATAATAACAACATGTTTTAGTGTTGGGTGTATGGACTTTCACTGTAAAATTCTTTTCTGTATATTTAAAGCTAGTTATAACAAAATATAGGGAGAAAACATACGTATTTGACATAGGTAATACAAACCAAGATAACAAAAGCACACAAACAAAAAGTCACCCTCGAAAGCAATGTTCTTTTGCAGGATTTGCAGGTACTGGCCTACTTACTGCCTCCACTCTCATTTCACATTCTCTTGTCAATGCCTTACACTTTTTTTCCCATGTCATTTTATTGAAACTGCTGGCTCAAAAAACCCCTTTGCTACATGGAAGGGTGAAGAATTAGTACTTAAATGATTTGATATGTATACCTACTTCCTCTAGGCTCCCATGATTTCTGATTCACTAGGTTTATCCCCAGCTTTTTTTGTTTGTTTGTTCTGTTTTCTTTTTTGAGACCGTGTCTTACTCTGTCACCAGGCTGGAGTGCACTGGCACTATCTCTGCTCACTGCAACCTCTGCCTCCTGGGTTCAAGCGATTCTCCTGCCTCAGCTCCTGAGTAGCTGGGACTACAGGCATGCACCACCACCATGCCCAGCCAATTTTTGTATTTTTAGTAGAGATGGGTTTCCCCATGTTGGCCAGGATGGTCTCCATCTCTTGACCTCATGATCTGTCCACTTCAGCCTCCCAAAACGCTGGGATTACAAGCATGAACCACTGTGCCTGGCCCCCAACTTCTTTCATATTCATTCCTGGTCATCTCTTTGACCCTCTTTGACTACAATCATTCCAAATAGAATGATGATTCTCAACATTCCAACTGCCCTTAGGTACCTCATGCATTCACATACCTTTAGTGAAAAAACACATCTTAAACTAAATTTTTAGCTCATAAGTCTTCAGAGAGCCCAAACTGGATTATCCAACTGCCTGCTGGATATCTACATTGAATTATTCATACACATGTTAATCTAAAGATGTACAAAATAATTATTTGTTTCTAAACATGTTCCTGTGTATTTCTTCTATCAGTGATTTATTATAATATATGCCACACTAGCCAAAGTCTAAATTTAAATTTCACCATTATTTTTTCCTCCACATTCCCAAACACAATCAATCACTGAGTTTGATTTTTTCTGTTCCTTTTATATCTTTACAGCTCTATTTTTCTCTAATAATACTGCCTTTGTATTAGTCAAGCACATTTTAAGTCTTGTCTAGACAGTTCAAGTCTTCTAAATAATATTACTATTTCAGATGTTGTCTTTCTTCTGTCCAGTCTCAATACTGAAGCCAACGTGATCATTTTGAAATGGACCTCTGATTATATTTTAATCTTCTTAAAAATTATGTAGTGTTATCTCATTGCCTTCAGGATTATACAAAGATTAAGTCTTGCTTCTCAGCCTGCCATATAACACTTATTATTATCTTTTCTCTCTTTACATCTTGAGTGTCATATCTTTATACTTACCCATTGTAATAGACTAATAATGCCCTCCCCCTGCAAAGTTGTCCATATCTCAATCCCCAGAACCTGTGAATATGTTATATTACATGGCAAAAGGGACTTTACAGATAGGATTAAGTTTACAGACTTTGAGATAGGGATAATATCTTGTGTTATTTAGATGGGTACAATCTATTTATATGAGCTTTTCAATGCAGAGACACTTTACTCATTGAAGTCAGAGAGATAAGGCAGAAAAGAAAGAAAAAGAGATGAGGTGGGAGAATGACTTGACCCCACCTCATCTCTCTTGCTTTGAAGATTAGTGGGCCTTGAGGCTTGGAATACAAGTAGGCCCTGGAAGGTGGAAGTGACCTTGAACTGACAACCAGCAAAGAAATGGATCCTTTAGTACTGATTGTACATTAGTACAATATCAAGAAATTGAACTCTGTCAACAAGTTACAAAAGCCTGGAAGCTGATTCTCAACAAAGCCTCTAGTGCAGCCCTACTGCTATTTGATTTTAATCCCAAGAGAACTATGCCAAGCTTCTGACCTACAAACTGTGTGATAATAAATTTGTATGGTTTCATGTACAATCAATTGATCTTTGACAAAGATGACAAAAATGAACAGTGGAGAAAGGACATTCTATTTAACAACTGGTCCTGGGAAAACTGGCTAGCCATTTGCAGAAGAGTGAAACTGGACCCCTACCTCACACCATATGCAAAAGTTAACTCGAGGTTTATTAAAGAGTTAAATGTAAGACATAAAACTATAAAAACTCTAGAAGAAAGTCTAGGAAAAACTCTTCTAGGTATAGACGTAAGCAAATAATTTATGACTAGGACCTCCAAAGCAATTGCAAGAAAAACAAAAATGGACAAATGGGAGTAAAGAGATTCTTCACAGCAAAATAAACAATCAACAAAATAAACAGACAACCTACAAAATGGGAGATAATATTTGCAAACTATGCATCCTACAAAGAACTAATATCCAGAATCTATAAGGAACTTAAACAAATCAAGAAAAAAAGCAAATAAACCCATTAAAAAATTGCCAAACGACATAAACAGACACCTCTCAAAAGAAAACTTACAACAGAAAGCAAATATGAAAAATGCTCAAAATTACTTTTCATCAGATAAATGCAAATTAAAACCACAATGAGATATGCCATCTCACAAAAGTTGGAATGGCTATTACAAAATTATTAAACACATGTTGGCAAAGATTCAGAGAAAAGGGAAAACTTATATACTGTTGGTGGGAAAGTAAATTAGTTCAACCTCTATGGAAAACCATATGAAGATTTCTCAAATGACTGAAAATGGAATTGCTATTCGATCTAGCAATTCCACTGCTGGGTGTCCACTCAGAGGAAAAGAAATCATTTTATTAAAACAGTACCTGCACTCGTATGTTTATTGCAGCACCATTCACAATAGCAAAGACATGGAATCAACCCAGGTGCTCATCAATGGTGGACTGGATAAAGAAAATGTGGTATACATACACCATGGAATCCTATGCAGTCATGAAAAGGAATGAAATAATGTCCTTCACAGCAACATGGATGTAGCTGGAGGCCTTTATCCCAAGTGAATTAATTCAGGGAAAAAACTCAAATTCTGCATGTTCTCAACTATAAGTGGGAGGAAAGCAATGGATACACATGGATATAAGGATGAAAAATGTAGACACTGGTGACTCCAATAGTGGGGAAGATGGAGGACTACAAGAGTTAAATAAACTACCTATTGAGTACTATATTCACTATTTGGGTGATGGGTTTACTAGAATCCAAAACATCAGCATTACTCAATATACCCATGTAACAAACTTGCACATGTGCCCCCGAATCTAAAATAAAATAACAATTTTTAAAAATTGTGTTTTTTAAGTCACTAAGTTTGTGGCAATTGGTCACATCAGCAATAGAAAAATAATACAGTTATATTGAACTATAAGCTTCAGCATTTCAAGAACCTTCTATACCATTTTTTGTCTCCAGAGGTTTTCATATGCTTTTCTCTCTGCCTGGAACACACTTTCTTCCTTGATTCTTATCTCCATCATTCCCATATATTATTTTCTAATAATATTTAAAGTCTCTTTTTAATCTCCTGTTTTTGATAGAGTTATTTCATTTTTTATGAACCCTTCTAAAATCTGGGCTTTTCTCCACCAGAAAACTTGTCATATAATATTAAAACTTTCCATATTCCTGCCTGTCTTTCACCTGAAGCTAACAGCCAGGAACTGTGTGTCATTTATTACATTACCTCTTTTATTAATCATAATACCTAGCATATTGTAGGCTCTTAGCAAATATTTTTTGAATGAATAAAAGCTAATGCAAAGTAAATACATTAACTCTATTTGTTTAGACATTTTGTATTTGATAAATTACATACATGCCTTGAGATTATTAAAGGCAATCACTCTATCTGATCAAACAGAAAATAAGAGGGATATATTTATATAGGACCTTCTTCCATTTCTCTGTCTATCCAATTATCCAGCCAAAGTTTGTCAGTCTTGTTATTCTAGTCTCAAGGTTGCTATCACTTACAATTAACCTGTTTTTAGCCTTTGGACTTTCTTGGGTATTTCATTCAGATATTTTACCATGCCTAATATTATCATTACAAGTCTGTGTCAACTGAATGACTATTTTGCCTTTTGGAGACCTAGCTATTTGCAAATTTGTTTGTGTAAAAGGTGTGCTGGTATCATATAACTTAGCTCTTTACCTTCTCAACTACAACTACCTGTATAAATCTGAAAGGAAAGGCCCCATTTTAGGGGAGTGGCATACTGAGAGGTACTAGCTTGGAATAAAAGGCTGTCTAATTAAAGTACTAATACTTTCTGTGTTAGCCTCAATTAATTCTAATATCATGAAACCATCCAATAAATTCAAAGAAACGGCCCAAAATGGATATTTGGGAGAATTATTGTTTTGTGTTTTATTTTTCCAGCTTAAGGTGACCTTTGAATGTGTTCTCCCTTACTTTTAGAAAGAGATGGAGTGAACATAAGAAAATGCAACAGTTTACAAAGCCCTGTAGTCAGCCCTGTGATACATTTGTATGTGTCCAATAATTGTCGTTAATGTTGTTGGGCCTACCAGAAATAACTAAATTATTTAGAGAGGGGAGCTCTAGTTGTTATATAGCACATGTTCAGATCTGTCATAGCCCAATGGTCAGGAATTCAGATGGTTTTGTGGATCATGTTTCTATTTATAGGCAAAATTTTATATGTATGTGTATGTTTTAAGGAGAAGAAATTCATAGCTTTTGCTAAGTTCTCAGAAGCTACAGGGTCTGAAAAAATTAAGAACTACTACATTTAAAACCACTTTTAAAAATATATAGCCCTAAGCCTACTCAATGAATTGATACACCAGTATAAGTTTTTTAAATATAAATTTATATAATGGTCTTGAATATAATGAAACTCATAGTTATTTCTTATGAATGTTGAATAAAACAAATATTGAATAGAATTTCTTAGATTTTCTTTTTCTTCTTATTTTCTTTACTCTTCAAGATAATTAGCAACCTAATCTTCTCTTAAAATATAAAATGATGTCCTCTTGCCACTTTTTGTCAAGTAAGCATCTTTGTAATGACTTTCAAAGCTAAAAAAGAATATCAGAAAATAAATTTTTGGTTACAGTGGTAAAAATTTCACTAATGCTTTGACCTAAATTAGGGACTCAGTGCTTCCAGACATCATAAATCATCAGCGAGATGGCCTTTCCAGAACTGAACTTCATTTACTGCTTTCATTGGCCATATGAAATACAGGTGTCCTTATCAGTGACCACCACAAAGAAACAGGGAATACTCTTAACCTTTTAATGGGGTCTATTTCAATATGTAGCAAAATAGAATAGAATCCACATGAAGGTAAGTGGATCATAAAAGTAGGTGTTCAGATTTTAGCAATTTAAAATTGCAAAAATGTCTCAGCAGAACCCTTAAATCATAATTATTCAACACAGGTCATTCCTTCATAATAACCAACAAAACAGTTTTGTGGTAAAAGAAAAAAACTTGAGTAAAGTATAAGAACTATCTTGGAAAGTCAAAGAATGTGGGTCAAAAAGCAGCCTAAATGAGTCTGATTGCATCATATTATTTGTTATGAAGCCACACCAAAGAAATATATAAACTTGTACTAAAACTTCAATTAGAGATGCAGCTCTATGTTTCCATGTATTAGAACTTTGGCAAATAAATTAACATATGTAAGTCTCACTTTAGTTTGTTAGTTAGAAATAGTATGTCTATTTTATAGCTACTTTTAATGATATTTAAATTAGGGAATTTATATTTTAATACATTATAAACATGTAAGATCCTGTCATTACCACCTATGTCTTCTTTAGAGTGGGCTCTCTTCTCTCATGATCGTGCTCTCTTTTAGCTTCTGTTTTCTATTTTAATTGTTTACTTTTCTTCTTATCTACTCTATGGACTCTTGGAGCATTAACTTATGTATTTATTGTATCCAACATAACTCTTAACACACGGACAGGTTTTTAATGGTTTATATGCTATAATGGACACAAAAATACTCCTGGTAAACTATTACTTACCTTATTAATTTGCCATTAGCAATAATATTTAGTCAGATCTGAGTAATAGTGTTTTCCAGTTAACTTTATTTGAGGGAATGATGTCTTTCAAAACTATAATTTACATAAACATAGAATTTTAAAAATGTATTTTTGGCTAATTCACCAAGAATATATAACAACTGTAAATATATTGTAAACACAACAGCAGTATGGAGCACTTAAATCTAGTATGTGCACCATATTGGAGGACCTAAATACATGAAACAATTATTAAATGATCTGAAGGGAAAGATAGACCCTAATATATAATAGTAGATTACCTAAATTCCCCAATTTCAACAATAGACAAATTATCTACAGAGAAAATCAATATGGAAACATTGGACTTGAATTACACCTTAGACCAAGTAGACCTAACAGAAATATACAAAACATTCCACCCGACAGCAGCAAAATACACATTCTTCTGAAGTGCACACAAACATTCTCCAGGATAGATCACATGTTAGGGCACAAAACAAATCTTAACAACCTTGAGAGGAATGGAATCATATCAAATATTTTTTGCATCCCAATGCAGGAAACTAGAAATCAGTAACAGGAGAAATTTTTTAAAATACACAAATATGTGGAAATTAAATACCATAGTCCTAAACAATTAATAGATTACAGAAAAATATTACAAAACAAATGAGTAAATGCCTTGAGGCAAGCGAAAATGGAAACAAACATACAAAAACTCATGAGGTAGCAAAAGCAGTCCTAGAAGGGAAAATTATAGTGATAAATGCTTATACCAAAAGAAAGAAAAGATATCAAATAAACAATCTAATGTTATGCCTCAAGGAGCCAAAAAAAAAAAAAAAAGAAGAACAAACTAAGTTTAAATTTAGCAGAAGAAAATGAAATAACAAAGATCAGAGCATAAATAAATAGAGTACAGAAAAGCAGTTTAAAAATCAACAAAACTAAGAATTGGTTTCTGAAAAGATGAGCAAAATTTAAAAACCCTTAACTAGACTAACTAGAAAAAAAAAGAGAGAAAACTTAGATCAATACGATCAGAAATGAAAGAGGAAACATTGCTACTGAAACCACAGAAATACAAAACATCATAAGAAACTACTCTGACAATTATATGCCGACAAATTAGATAATCTAGTACAAATGGATAAATTCTTAGACACATACAATCTACCAGAATTGAATCATGAATATGTAGAAAATGTAAACAGATGAATAAGAAGAGGTTCTATCAGTAATAAAAATACTCCCATCAAAGAAAACCCAAAATTGAAAAAACTTCACTGCTGACTTGTAAAAAAAAATTGAATAACTAATATCAAGTATTCTCAAATTTTTCAAAAAAATTGAAACAGAGGGTCGCTTTTTGAGGTCAGCACTACCCTGATACCAAAGTCAGACAAGAACACTACAAGAAAAGAAAGTGTACAAGCCAATATCCCTCATGAACACAAATGCAAAAATCCTCAACATAATATCAGCAAATGGAATTCAAGAACAAATTAAATGAATCATTCACCATAATCAAGCGGGCTTTATCCCTGGGATGCAAGGATGACTCCACATATGATACATGATGCTATAAAATAAAGAACAAAAATCATATGATTACCTCAGAAGAAAAAAAGCATTTGGCAAATTTAACATCTTTATAATAAGAAAAATGCAACTCTCGACAGACTATTGATACAAGACTCAACAGGTATTGAAGGAACACAGCTCAGTATAATAAAGGCCATAAATGACAAGCCTATGGTGAATAGTTGAAAGCTTTTTTTCTAAGATGAGAAACAGGACATGGATGCCCACTACCACTTGTTTTCAACATGGTACTGGGAAGTCCTAGCCAGAGCAACTAGGCAAGAGAAAGAAACCAAAAGTAGCTTTAAAGGAAAGGAAGAAGTTAAATCGTCTCTATTTGCCGACAACATGATCTTATATAGAGAAAACCCTAATAACTGACCAAAACTGTTAGAATTGATAAATTAATTCAGTAAAGCTGCAGGATACAAATCAGCAGAAAAAAACTTGTAGTGTTTCCATATATTAATAACTATATAAAATTTTTTTTAAAAAAGATCCTATTTACAATAGCAACAAATCAATTAAAATTAATCAAGGAGGTTAAAATTATACTGAAAATTATAAAATACTGATGAAAGAGATTGAAGAAAACACAAATAAATATAAAGCTATAACATGAATTAATATTGTGAAAATGTCTGTACTACCCAAAGTGATATACAGATTCAGTGCAATTCCTCTCAAAATTCCAATATGATTTTTCATAAAAATAGAAAAAAATTCTTATTTTTTTGTATTTGTATGGAGCCAGAAAAGTCCCAAAACAGCCAAAACAATCCTGAGCAAACAAAGAAACAAACAGCAAAAAAACATAGCTGTAGGCATCACACTACCTGATTTCAAAATCAACTACAAAGCTAAATTAATTAAACACCAGTTTATTTGCATAAAAACAGATACATTGATCAATGGAACATAATAGAGAGCCCAGAAATAAACCCACACATATGGCCAATTGATTTTTCGATGAATGTACCCAGAACACACAATGGGGAAATGATAGTCTCTTCCACAAATGGTGATGGGAAAACTGAATAACCAAACACAAACGAATAAAATTAGACCCATTCCTCACATCATATTTAAAAAATCAATTTAAAATAGAGTAGACTTAAATACACGACCTGAAACTGTAAATCTACTAGAAGAAAACAGAGCAAAATCTCCATGACATTGGTCTAAGCAAATGGATATTTTGGATGTGATCCCAAAAGCATAAGCAACAAAAGCAAAAAATAAAAAAATGAATTTATTTCAAACTAAAAAGTTTCCACAGAGAAAGAATAAAACTAATAAGGTGTTGTGACAACACAGAGAATACAAGAAAATACTTGCAAGCCATACATTTGACAGGTGGTTAATACACCAAATATATGGATGATCCTTGATTATGATGGGATTACAACCCAATAAACCCATCCCAACCTAAAAATATAACAAATAAAAATACATTTAATACCTCAATAAACTCATTGTACAGGCAAAATTATAAGTTGAACAGATGTCTAGATATTCCTTACATTATGATGGGAGTCTGTCCTGATAAACCCATTGTAACGACAAAAAATTGAAAGTTGAATCATTATAAGGGAAGGAACATCTATACAAAGAACTCAGACCAACTCAATAGCATTAAAACAAGTAACTTAATTTAAAAATTGGCAAAGAACCTATAAAATTATTTCCAAAGAAGACATACAAATGAACAAAAGGTACATGAAAATATGCTCCACATTACTAATCATTAGGGTAATGCAAATTAAAACAACAAGTTATTACTTCACATCTGTCAGAATTGCTATTATCAAAAACATGGAAAGATAAGGGTTGGCAAGAAATCAGAGAAAAGAGAACTCCTGTACTTTTTTGGTGGGAATGGACATTAGTACAGCCATTATGAAAAACAGTGTGGTAGCTTTTCAAGAAACTAAAATTAGAACTGCCATGGGATTCAGTAATCCCACTTCTGAGTATATATCCAAAGGAACTGAAATCAACATGCCAAAGTGATGTCTGCACTCCCATGTTTTTTGTAGCATTATTCATAATGGTTGAGATATGGAATTAACTTGTGTCTATCAAAGCATGAATAGATAAAGGGAATATGGTAAATATATACAATAAAACATTATTCAACCTTTAAAAAGAAGGAAATCCTGTCATTTGTGATGACATGAATGAATCTGGAGGACATTGCACCAAGTGAGATAAGCCATGCACAAAAAGACAAATATTGCGTGGTCTCACTTGCATGTGGAATCTAAAGTACATTGAACTCATAGAAGTAGAGCATAGGATAATGGCTACCAGGAGCTGTGGGAAGAGTAGGGAGAGGAAATGGGGAGATGTTAATCAAAAGGAACTAAGTTTCAGATAGATATGAAAAATAAATCTTGAGATCTATTGAGCATTGGGGTGACTACAGTCAATAATAATGGACTGTACATTTCAAAATAACAAAAAAAGTAAATTTCAGAAGTCTTCCATAAAAATGATAGGTAAATAAAGTGATGGATGTGCTAATTAGCTTGATTTAATTAGTCCGCGTTGTATACATATATCAAAACATTGCATCGTACCCCTAAATGTATACAAGTATAACTTGTTTATCAAAAATAATATTGAGAAATAAATAAGAAAAGAAAATGTGTCATTTTTTCTGACTATATATTCCATTATAAATATTTTAATTACAATCTAAAATTAAGGACACTTTTTTTTTTAGAAGAGATGAGAACCTAAAATTCTACAAATCCTCTTCTATTTCTTCATCATGAATATCATTACGATCAAACTCTTGGTAGCTTTTTATTGATTGCATAACAATTTCTAAGACCTTTACTTGTCACATCCATTCATTATGTCATTGAGTTTTTATAAGAATCCAGGGGTAATCATAATTATTCCCATTTTCAAATGTAAGGAAACAGAAGGCTTAAAGAGATTAATTTGTTTATTTTAACAAAAAATATTGATAAAGCAAGGATCTATGTACAAACATAATTAGAACCCATGTTCACAATATAATGGTTAATTCATAATTTTTTTTCAAGGATTCTTCAGTCTGTTAAATTAGAACTTCTAGATATACCAAAAGAAGGTCACTAACTATATTGACCTTCCAACCATCATCCAGATTTTTAAATGACTTAACAAACTGGTTAAATATTTATCCATATAGCTAAGAAACAGAACTACTAAAACATGGCTCCTGTAAGTTGCAAAGTACATGCCTACAGACCTTGAAGATTTTGCCCAATCAAACATGTGGATGATGGTGATGTCACTGGAATGGCAAGTCAGCCTCTGCACTGTCTTCCATACTACCTAGGACAGTAAGAACAGCTTGAGGACAATAGCACACCATTTATAACACATTAGTCAAGGAAGCTATGTGTAGAAAAGTTTGCCCAGAGAAAAGCTATACAGTTATAAAATATTGAGCCATAAAGTTGAGGTGGAGTGGAGGTAAAAAGTTATGATTGATTTTAAAGAAAAAAATACAGTAAGCTACTTAAGGAGGCATAAGTTGTAAGTGTGTCTACTATTTCTATTTGCTCTTGGAGTGGTTTTTTGGGTGCCCAGGATGAATTCCAGAAAAATTGTGACATCTTGAAAATATATTTGATTCATAATTTTTCACTGCTGAGAGTAATTCACTGGATTGGAAACCTGAATTGAGGATAAGTCAGAAGCTTTGAGGAATTTGGCAATTTAAGTGCAAAACTAACCAGAATGAAGAGAAGAACAAAATGTTGGCCCACAATATACTTCTCACAAGGAAAACCTGGTCTTGTAGCAAGGAAGGCTAAACACAAGTCCCCCCACCCCCCAAAAAAAGGAATGAAAGCTAAGGAGGTCTTAAAACTTACCAAAAAATTTTCCATTTGTATTCTTTCATTTGCTATGAGTCAGCAGAATTTGAAAACACCATCAAACTTGGCATCAAGGGGCCAGGCTGACTCAATGGACCAAAAGATTATGGTAGACACAGTTGTCAAAGCAAAAACTGCACCATGCAATGTTAAACAGGTAAGGGAGACTAAGCCTACTGTAAGAGTATAGAGAGGCTAATCTGAGCTCAACTTTGCTGAAACAAAAAGCAGGAGAGATTTAAGAGCTGGGTTAAGGGATCTTAGGATATCTGTGTTTGCTAATTGGCATTGCTCAAAGGAAAAGTACACTTTCTTGAGAGGAGATAGTTTTATAACTTCTAGGAAGACATCCACTAAACTTAGGCTCCTACTGTCCCACAGAGAGAGGGAGAAAGGGGCTGTATCTTCCTTGACAATTACATTTCAAAAGAATGGCTCCCAGGTCCTGGAAAAGGCAGTTCTGCATTGTAAGCCTAACGGAGGCTTTTGAAAAGATTTACATCAAAAAAGGGAAGAGAAACAAACTGATTGCAAGTTTTCTAAAGTAAATGCTCTAAAAAAAGTTGCTAGGAGATCAGGGCCTGGAATCAGAAAGAAGCAGGTCTGAAGTTTAGTCAAGCTGAGAGCAGCTTTAAGGTCCATCTTGGTCACAAGTTAAGTAAGTTAGAAAAAATAAGACATAATATGAAAGCAAAAATCTCTTCTCAGCCTAATATTAGGTGTCCCTCCTCTGCATTTTTTGTTTTTAAGTGTTGTTTTTTGGTATCGAGCCCTAGGATCACTTTTCTTTTCTTAATACAATTTCCTGAAGTATATCATCAACCCACGTTACTTTAATTGTTATCTGCTGAAAATTTTCAAACTATGATATTTATATTTTCAAAGGAAAATATGTTTGGCTCATAAATTCTAAGTTGAGTGTACTTGTCTTTACTGGAAAAAATATATATACACACACTTGTGCATGAGCACACACAAGGAACTCAGGCAAAAACAAATGAACAAGCAAAATAAGAATTAAAAACAAATTAAAATTAAAATAACCAAAGACCTAGAGGGTTGCAATAGAAAACTGCTATAAATGCAGTTATGGAAGAGTTTATAGGTATCAACGTTTCTTAGAAGAGTAGATTTCTTATAAAAAGTGAATTGAGGGGGCAGTTCCAAGATGGAAGAATAGGAAAAGCTCCAGCCTACAGCTCCCAGTGTGAGCAATGCAGAAGATGGGTGATTTCTGCATTTCCAACTGAAGTACCAGGTTCATCTCACTGGGGCTTGTTGGACAGTGGGTGCAGGACAGTGGGTGCAGCACACCAAGAGTGAGCCAAAGCAGGGCAAGGCATTGCCTCACCTGGGAAGTGCAAGGGGTCAGGGAATTCCCTTTCCTAGCCAAGTGAAGCTGTGACAGACGGCACCTGGAAAATTGGGTCACTCCCATGCTAATACTGTGCTTTTCCAATGGTCTTAGCAAATGGCACACCAGGAGATTATATCCCATGCCTGGTTCAGAGGGCCCCACATCCACAGAGCCTCGCTCATTGCTAGCACAGCAGTCCGAGATCAAACTGCAAGGTGGCAGCGAGCCTGGGGAAGGGGCGCCCACAATTGCTGAGGCTTGAGTAGGTAAACAAAGCAGTTGGGAAGCTCGAACTGGGTGGAGCCCACTGTAGCTCAAGGAGGCCTGCATGCCTCTGTAGACTCCACCTCTGGGGGCAGGGCATACCCAAACAAAAGGCAACAGAAACCTCTGCAGACTTAAATGTCCCTGTCTGACAGCTTTGAAGAGAGTAGTGGTTCTCCCAGCATGGAGTTTGAGATCTGAGAATGACAGACTGCCTCCTCAAGTGGGTCCCTGACCCCCGAGTAGCCTAACTGGGAGGCACCACACAGTGGAGGCAGACTGACACCTCATATGGCCGGGTAACCCTCTGAGATGAAACTTCCAGAGGAAAGATCAGGATTTGCTGATCAGCAATATTCGCTGTTCTGCAGCCTCTGCTGCTGATACCCGGGCAAACAGGGCCTGGAGTGGACCTCCTGCAAACTCCAACATACCTGCAGCTGAGGGTCCTGACTGTTAGAAGGAAAACTAACAAACAGAAAAAACATCCACACCAAAACCCCATCTGTAAGTCACCATCATCAAAGACCAAAAGAAGATAAAACCACAAAGATGCGGAAAAAAAAACAGAACAGAAAAGCTGAAAATTCTAAAAATCAGAGCACTTCTCCCCCTCCAAAGGAATGCAGCTCCTCACCAGCAGCAGAACAAAGTTGGACGGAGAATGACTTTGATGAGTTGAGAGAAGAAGGCTTCAGATGATGAAACTTCTCCGAGCTAAAGAAGGAAGTTCGAACCCATCACAAAGAAGCTAAAAACCTTGAAAAAAGATTAGACGAATGGCTAACTAGAATAACCAGTGTAGAGAAGTCCTTAAATGACCTGATGAAGCTGAAAACCACGGCATGAGAACTATGTGACAAATGCAAATGCTTCAGTAGCCGATTTGATCAACTGGAAGAAAAGGTATCAGTGATTGAAGATCAAATGAATGAAATGAAGTGAGAAGAGAAGTTTAGAGAAAAAAGAGTAAAAAGAAATGAACAAAACCTCCAAGAAATATGGGACTATGTGAAAAGACCAAATCTACATCTGATTGGTGTACCTGAAAGTGACAGGGAGAATAGAACCAAGTTGGAAAACACTCTGCAGGATATTAACCAGGAGAACTTCCCCAACCTAGCAAGGGAGGCCAACATTCAAATTCAGGAAATACAGAGAATACCACAAAGATACTCCTCAAGAAGAGCAACTCCAAGACACATAATTGTCAGATTCACCAAAATTGAAATGAGGGAAGAAACGTTAAGGGCAGCCAGAGAGAAAGGTCTGGTTACCTGCAAAGGGAAGCCCATCAGACTAACAGCAGATCTCTTGGCAGAAACTCTGTTAGCCAGAAGATAGTGGGGCCAATATTCAACATTCTTAAAGAAAAGAATTTTCAACCCAGAATTTCATGTCCAGCCAAACTAAGCTTCATAAGTGAAGGAGAAATAAAATCTTTTACAGACAAGCAAAAGCTGAGAGATTTTGTCACCACCAGGCCTGCCCTACCAGAGCTCTTAAGGAAGCATTAAACATGGAAAGGAACAACCAGTACCAGCCACTGCAAAAACATGCCAAACTGTAAAGACCATGGATGCTAGGAAGAAACTGCATCAACTAATGAGCAAAATAGCCAGCTAACATCATAATGACAGGATCAAATTCACACATAACAATATTAACCTTAAATGTAAATGGGCTAAGTGCTGCAATTGAAAGCCACAGACTGGCAAACTGGATAAAAAGTCAAGACCCATCAGTGTGCTGTATTTCAGGAGACCCATCTCATTTGCAGAGACACACATAGGCTCAAAATAAAAGCATGGAGCAAGATCTACCAAGCAAATGGAAAATAAAAAAAGGCAGGGGTTGCAATCCTAGTCTCTGATAAAACAGACTTTAAACCAACAAAGATCAAAAGAGACAAAGAAGGCCATTACATAATGGTAAAGGGATCAATTCAACAAGAAGAGCTAACTATCCTAAATATATATGCACCCAATACAGAAACACCCAGATTCATAAAGCAAGTCCTTAGAGACCTATGAGGAGACTAAGACTCCCACACAATAATAATGGGAGACTTTAACACCCCAGTGTCAACATTAGACAGATCAATGAGACAGAAAGTTAACAAGGATATCCAGGAATTGAACTCAGCTCTGCACCAAACAGACCTAATAGACATCTACAGAACTCTCCACCCCAAATCAACAGAATATACATTTTTTTCAGCACCACACCACACCTATTCCAAAATTGACCACATACTTGGAAGTAAAGCTCTCCTCAGCAAATGTAAAAGAACAGAAATTATAACAAACTGTCTCTCAGACCACAGTGCAATCAAACTAGAACTCAGGATTAAGAAACTCACTCAAAACCACTCAACTACAAGGAAACTGAACAATCTGCTCCTGAATGACTACTGGGTAAACAACAAAATGAAGGCAGAAATCAAGATGTTCTTTGAAACCAATGAGAACAAAGACACAACATACAAGGGTCTCGGGGACACATTTAAAGCAGTGTGTAGAGGGAAATTTATAGCACTATATGCCCACAAGAGAAAGCAGGAAAGATCTAAAATTGACACCCTAACATCACAATTAAAGGAATTAGAGAAGCAAGAGCAAACACATTGTAAAGCTAGCAGAAGGTAAGAAATAACTAAGATCAGAGCAGAACTGAAGGAGATAGAGACACAAAAAACCCTTCAAAAAATCAATGAATCCAGGAGCTGGTTTTTTGAAAACATCAACAAAATTGATAGACTGTTAGCAAACTAATAAAGAAGAAAACAGAGAAAAATAAAATAGATGCAATAAAAAATGATAAAGGGGATATCACCAGCGATCTCACAGAAATACAAACTACCATCAGAGAATACTATAAACACCTCTACTCAAATAAACTAGAAAATCTAGAAGAAATGGATAAATTCCTGGACACATACACCGTCCCAAAACTAAACCAGGAAGAAGTTGAATCTCTGAATAGACCAGTAACAGGCTCTGAAATTGGGGCAATAATTAATAGCTTCCCAACCAAAAAAAGTCCAGGCCCAGACAGATTCACAACCAAATTCTACCAGAGGTACAAGGAGGAGCAGGTACCATTCCTTCTGAAACTATTCCAATCAATAGAAAAAGAGGGAATCCTCCCTAACTCATTTTATGAGGCCAGCATCATCCTGATACCAAAGTCGGGCAGACACACAACAACAAAAGAGAATTTTAGACCAATATCCCTGATGAACATTGATGCAAAAATCCTCAATAAGATACTGGCAAACTGAATCCAGCAGCACATCAAAAAGCTTATCCACCATGATCAAGTGGGCTTCATCCCTGGGATGCAAGGCTGGTTCAACATATGCAAATCAATAAAAATAATCCAGCATATAAACAGAACCAAACGCAAAAACAACATGATTATCTCAATAGATGCAGAAAAGGCCTTTGACAAAATTCAACAGCCCTTCATGCTAAAAACTCTCCATAAATTAGGTAGTGATGGGATGTATATCAAAATAATAAGAGCTATTTATGACAAACCCACAGCCAATAACATACTGAATGGGCAAAAACTGGAAGCATTCCTTTGGAAAACTGGCACAAGACAGGGATGCCCTCTCTCACCACTCCTATTCAACATAGTGTTGGAAGTTCTGGCCAGGGCAATCAGGCAGGAGAAAGAAATAAAGGGTATTCAATTAGGAAAGGAGGAAGTCAAAGTGTCCCTGTTTGCAGACGACATGATTGTATATCTAGAAAACCTCATCGTCTTAGCCAAAAATCTCCTTAATCTGATAAGCAACTTCAGCAAAGTCTCAGGATACAAAATCTATGTGCAAAAATCACAAGCATTCCTATACACCAATAACAGACAAACAGAGAGCCAAATCATGAGTGAACTTCCATTCGCAATTGCTACAAAGATAATAAAATACCTAGGAATCCAACTTACAAGGGATGTGAAGGACTTCTTCAAGGAGAACTACAGACCACTGCTCAACAAAATAAAAGAGGACACAAACAAATGGAAGAACATTCCATGCTCATTCATTGATAGGAAGAATCAATATCATGAAAATGGCCATACTGCCCAAGGTAATTTATAGATTCAATGCCATCCCCATCAAGCTACCAATGACTTTCTTCACAGAATTGGAAAAAACTACTTTAAAGTTCATATGGAACTAAAAAAGAGCCCATATTGCCAAGAAAATCCTAAGCCAAAAGAACAAAGCTGGAGTTATCACATAACCTGACTTCAAACTATATTACAGGGCTGCAGTAACCAAAACAGCATGGTACTGGTACCAAAACAGAGATATAGACCAATGGAACAGAACGGAGCCCTCAGAAATAATACCACACCTCTACAAACATCTGATCTTTGACAAACCTAACAAAAACAAGAAATGGAGAAATGATTCCCTACTTAATAAATGGTGCCAGGAAAACTGGCTAACTGTACATATAAAGCTGAAACTGGATCCCTTCCTTACTCCTTATACAAAAATTAATTCAAGATGGATTAAAGACTTAAATGTTACACCTAAAACCATAAAAACCCTAGAAGAAAACCTAGGCAATACCATTCAGTTCATAGGCATGGGCAAGGACTTCATGTCTAAAACACCAAAAGCAATGGCAACAAAAGCCAAAATTGACAAATGGGATCTAATTAAACTAAAGAGCTTCTGCACAGCAAAAGAAACTACCATCAAAGTGAACAGGCAACCTACAGAATGAGAAAAAATTTTGCAATCTAGTCATCTGACAAAAGGCTAATATCTAGAATCTACAAAAACTCAAACAAATTTACAAGAAAAAAACAACCCCACCAAAAAGTGGGCGAAAGATACGAACAGACACTTCTCAAAAGAAGAAATGTATGCAGCCAAAAGACACATGAAGAAATGTTCATCATCATTGGCCATCAGAGAAATGCAAATCAAAACCACAATGAGATACCATCACACACCAGTTAGAATGGCAATCATTAAAAAGTCAGGAAACAACAGGTGCCAGAGAGGATGTGGAGAAATAGGAACACTTTTACACTGTTGGTGGGACTGTAAGCTAGTTCATCCATTGTGAAAGACAGTGTGGCAATTCCTTAAGGATCTAGAACTAGAAATACCATTTGACCCAGCCATCCCATTACTGGGTATATACCCAAGGGATTATAAATCATGCTGCTATAAAGACACTTGCACACATATGTTTACTGCGGCACTATTCACAATAGCAAAGACTTGGAACCAACCCAAATGTCCATCAATGATAGACTGGATTAAGAAAATGTGGCACATATACACTATGGAATACTATGCAGCCATATAAAAGGATGACTTCATGTCCTTTTTAGGGACATGGATGAAGCTGGAAACCATCATTCTCAGCAAACTATCACAAGGACAAAAAACCAAATACCACAACTTCTCACTCACAGGTGGGAATTGAACAATGAGAACACCTGGACACAGGAAGGGGAACATGACACTCTGGGGACTGTTGTGGGGTGGGGGGAGGGGGGAGGGATAGCATTAGGAGATATACCTAATGTAAATGATGAATTAATGGGTGCAGCACACCAACGTGGCACATGTATACACATGTAGCAAACCTGCACGTTGTGCACATGTATCCTAGAACTTAAAGTAAAATTTAAAAAAAAAAGTGACTTGAAGAGAGTAAAGTAGATCTAAATTTCCAGATTTTCCTAACAAAACTAAGCAGAAAGAAAAGAAACAGCAGAAAGAAAATATAACCTGCCAAAGCTATAGTAAGCACAATTAGTGTTATTATTACAGCAAATTTTTAGAGAATTGCAATTTTTACATTATTGAAAACCTAAAAGATCCTTTAAAGCAAAACTTAAAAGAAGATATGGAACTAACAAATCACTAAAATTGAGACACCATATAAACCATCTAGGAAAAGATAAAGAGACTATAGAATTTTAAATTATATGTATATGTTACTGTTTTGAATCTCCTTTGTAAAGGCAAAAACATGAGACTGTCAAATTATAGGAGGCTGTTTTTTTGGGCAAAACTCCTACACTAGTTCCCAACGGACCAGACTCAAAATGGAGTTACCTATGCTCACCAAAGTGAAATTGAATTTTCATCTGTCCTTCCAAGGAATTAGAAGAGAGAGAGATAACAGCCTAATTTCTGAACAGGGAAGTTTCCATCTTCAATTAGCATGATAATAAAGTGTCCTTTTAAAAAGATTTTTAAAATTTCAAAATAGTTTTATATTTATAGAAAAATTATGAAGATTGTACAGAGTTTCCATACACCTCACATCCAGTTTCCCCTATTAACAACATTTTATATTTGCCACAATTAATGAACTAATTTAAAAAATTTTTGATACAAAATATTTGTACATGTTTATGAGGCACGTATGATATTTTGTTACACTCATAAAATGTGTAATGATCAAGTGAGTGTATTTAGGATATCCATCACCTTGATTATTTATTTCTGTGTTGGGAACATTTCAAGTTCTCTCTTCTAGCTATTTTGAAGTATATAATACATAACCATATATAATACATTGTTGTTTACTATACTTATCTTACTCTGCTGTCGAATGTTAGAACTTACTCCTTCTATCTAATTGCATGTTTGTACCCATTGACCTCTCTTAATCCCTCTTTTACCTGTGCCAATCTCTGGCAACCATCAATTTACTCTCTACTTCAATAATATAAATCTTTGTAGCTTCCACAGGAGTGAGAACATGCAATATTTGTCCTTCTGTGCCATTATGTTATTTCACTTAGCATAGTGACCTCCAGCTCCATTCCCATTGCTGCAAATGACAGGATTTTATTAATTTTTGATGGTCAAATAATATTCTATTATTGTATATACACACACATACATATGATAGGTGAGATATCTATCTATATAGCTCTCTATGTAGATATATATGTGAGCTATATATATCTCTATAGCTCTATCTGTGTCTCTCTTTATATATATAGCTCTCTATAGATATATATATCTGTGAGCTATATAGATCTATATAGAGCTATATATATAGGTAGCTATATAGGCGTATAGATAGAGATATATTCCTATATAGAGAGATATATAGAGATTTATCTATGTATCTGTGAGATATATATCTAGATATATCTCACATGTATATGATATATCCTCCTTTGCTCAACTCATTGGAACACATACTTTATGGAACAAAATGTTGCCTGATTCTAAAATCACAATAAAACCAATTAATGTATTTAAACTAAATTGCTTATTTTGTCTGTTGAAAAGATAGATGTTTTAAAGTCCAAAATATACAACCCCAAAAAGCTCAGAAAGCTTAACTATATCTCATATTTTCTTTATCTATGCATCCATTGATAGAAGTTGATTCCATATCTTTGCTATTGTGAACAGTGCTGCAATAAACATGGGGATGCAGGTATTTTTTGATATACTGATTTACTTTCCTTTGGATACATGACCAATAGTGAGATTACCAGGTCATAGATAAAATAATAGTTGGAAATTTGAACATTTCACCTCCAACAGATTATCTAGACAAAAAAAATTCATCGGAGAAACATTGGATTTAAACTACATTTTAGACCAAGTGGTCCTAACAGATATTTATAGAGCATGTTATTCAACAGCTGCAGAATATACATTCTTCTCACCAGCACATGGAACATTCTGCAAGATAGGTCATACGTTGGGTCACAAAACAAGTTTCAACAAATTTAAAAAAATCAAAGTCATATCAAGTGTTTTCTCAGACCACAATGGAATAAAACTAGAAATCAAAACCAAGAGTAACTTTGGAAACTGTACAAATACATGGAAATTAAGCAACATGCTCCTGAATGACCATTGGATCAATGAAGAAATTAAAAAGGGAAAATATATTTTTAAAATTCTTAAAACAAATGAAAATGAAAAAGCAACAAACCAAAACTCATGTGAAAAAGTAAAAACAGTACTAAGAGGGAAGTTTATAGCAATGAACGCTGACTTTAGAAAAGCACCTCTGTTATAACACGTAACCCTAAGTAACCTGAAGTTAACCAATCATTTAGCTATTTTTCTGTATCCCTCTCTTTTCCTTTCAAAGAAAGTTAATTTGAAATGCCCAGTCTGCTTTTTGTTCTTTGTTTCTTCTTTCTTCAACCCATTTTCCGTCTATAAAACCATCCTCCTTTGCTCAACTAATTGGAACACACATTTTATGGAACAAAATGTTGCCTGATTCTAAAATCACAATAAAACCAATTTATATTTTTAAACTAAATTGGTTATTTTGTCTTTTGAAAATATAGATTTTTTTAAAAGTCTAAAATATACAACCCAAAAAAAACTCAGAAAGGTTAACAATATCAAGGAAGCACAAAGTTAGGCAGGTGTTTTAGGCAAACAAAAATGGAGAAAATAGGTCCATATTTAATATAAAGATAAATATAAGCAGAAAAATGTATTACATGAGATAAAGTCAGCTTTTTAAATGCAGTTTTATTCCACAATGGATACACGATAAATATAATCATTTTTATGCTAACATATGAAACAAGAATGGTAGAAATACAAGGGAAAATTGTCCAAAAAATAATGAGGTGCTATAGACCTGCACAGTCCAATACAATAGCCACTACTTTTGTGTGACTATTTAATTTCTAACTGAAATTAGTTAGTATTAAATGCAATTAACTTCATTTACTCTTATGTCCTAGATACATTTCAAGCATTAAGTAGCTACATATGACTAGTGAATGCAGTTTTGGATAGTGCCAAAAACTGTGTCCATCATTGCAGAAGTTTCTATTGGAAAACACTGCTATAAATATCTTTCTCACTCTCTGATATATCATACAGGAAAAATACAAATAGGATATAAAGGAAGTTCTTCATTTACAGTCATTAAATATATCTGAGGTACCAACTATACTGGCACTGGAGCTACAACTGTAAATAAAACGGATGTCATCCTTGCTGATTCAAAATACCAAACATAAAAATATATCCTGAAACAACTAATACATTGTCTTTTCCAGTATCATAGAGCATTTATTTTTAAAGCCATGTAGTCAAATATTGTGTACAGAATTGGTGGGTTCTTGGTCTTGCTGACTTCAAGAATGAAGCCACAGACCCTTGCAGTGAGTGTTACAGTTCTTAAAGATGGCGTGTCTGGAGTTTTTTCCTTCTGATGTTTAGATGTGTCTGGAGTGTCTTCCTTCTGGTGGGTTCGTGGTCTTGCTGACTTCAGGAGTGAAGCTGCAGACCTTTGTGGTGAGTGTTACAGCTCATAAAGGTAGTGTGGACCCAAAGAGTGAACAGCAGCAAGATTTGTTGTGAAGAGTGAAAGAACAAAGCTTCCACAGCATGGAAGGGGACCCAAGCAGGCTGCCACTGCTGGCTCAGTGGCCTGCTTTTATTCCCTTATTTGGCCCCACCCACATCCTGCTGATTGGTCCATTTTATAGTACATTGACTGGTCCATTTTACAGAGTGCTGATTGGTCCATTTTACAGAGTGCTGATTGGTGCTTTCATAATCCTTTAGCTAGACACAGAGTACTAAATGGTACATTTACAATCATTTAGCTAGACACAAAAGTTCTCCAAGTCCTTACCCAATTAGCTAGACACAGAGCACTGATTGGTGCATTTACAAACTTTTAGCTAGACACAGAGTGCTGATTGGTGCATTTGCAATCCTTTAGCTAGACACAAAAGTTCTCCAAGTCCCCACCCGACCCAGAAGCCCAGCTGGCTTCACCTCTCAATCTCCCCCCTAAACAGGACACCACAACTGCTGTTGGGAATTTGGCCGATGACTGCTCTAGCTACTTCCTGCTGGATGGGCCAAAGAAGGGGCCCTGCAGTTGTAGTGTCCTAAAGAGGGGAACTCTTTAGGCCAGTGGAAGGGCCAGCAGAAGGGCCAGCAGGTCGGTCCAGGGGTCCTTGGTAGAAGTTGTTAGTTGAACTCATTTGGGGTTCCATTTGTAAGACCATCTGTAGCTTAATGGCCTTGATTCTAGAGGAAACAAATTTGACAAGAAGTTTAAAAATACAGGGCCCAAAGGTGAGTAACAGCAAGGTGGCTGCCACAGGACCTAGAAAAGGGAGAAGCAATGTTGCCCAACTCCAGAGGTTGGTATAAGAGTTTGAAAGGCATTGTCTGATTTCAGAAGCCTTTTTCTGTAAATGTCAGGAAGCATCTCTTACTATCTCTGACTGGTTAGTGTAAAAACAATACTCTTCTCCTAAGAAGGTGCAGAGTCCTCCTTTCTCAGCAGTGAGGAGGTCTAGGCCTCTGCAGTTTTGGAAAGTCACTGCTGCCAAAGAGTCTATTTGGGATTGTAGAGTAAGGATAGATTTCATTATTTCTTGCAAACTGTCTGAGAAATCCTTTGAGAGTGTGTGGTAGTAAGATAATGAAGTAGATAAACTGGCTATTCTGGTTCCTGTAGCAGTAGCCATTCCTAACCCTGTAAGTAGGGGTATTAGTTGTATGGCTCTGTGCTGACAGACTTGAGCTTTGAGGGGTACTGATAGGGTCTGATTTCCTAGGGCAATGTTAATGTTGGGACTTAGAAAGACTAAGGTGCAGTTGCCTGTCCAGTTAGTGGGGAGGCAGATATAGGTCGATGTTCCACATAAGAAGAATATACCTTGGCTGGGTAGACAGAATTGGTTGTGTATGTTAAAAAGGTGTGTGGATTTGTTGTTTTTATTTTTCCATACTCCTAGAGTACTTGCCAAGGTAGCCCCAGTAAGTGGCTGGAAAGGGGTATTGGGAGCTCCCTGTGTTCTATTTTCCCATTGGAGAAAAAAACCATTTTGTATCTACTAGTAACCATTCGAGAGAGTGACTGAAAGAGGGGATGAGAAGGCATTCACTAGTGGTGTTGCAGGGGGTCCAGGGGTGAATGGTCATGCAGGGAATATGTTTGCCATTACAAAACCTGGACTGTTTGTTAAGCAGGGAGGAGGTGATGATTTTGGGGGGCCCTGAGAGCAGACAAGCCATTTGAATGGAGCTGTTTGGGTGACTCGGAAGTTACTATGATCAGTTGGGGCTTGAAGTTGTAGGGTTTAATTACACTGATGGGGTAGTAGGTGCCTCAGGGGCAGGCCTGATAACAGGTTGCATTGGATGCATAAAGGGGCTTGGAAAGTTAATATGGTATTCATAGTTACAGGGCTGTGTATGGGCTTTTCATTGCTTGTGAAATAGTTGAGGTTGGAAATGTAAGAACGTAAAAGTTGGATTGCATGTCCTGTTAGGGTATTCTTGGTCCTATCAGAGATGGGTAAGTTGGCTAATGATTGCATATTTAGAAGTCAGAAAGGGTCTTTTCCTTCATAATGAGGGTGGTAGATTAAGTTGGTAAAGACCCAGTTTTTTGTGGGACTGGGAGTGGCATCATAATCAGAGGCTGAAAGAGAGATACAAAGCCAACAGCCATTTGCCAGGGAAGGATTGGACTGGTTTAACAGAGAGTGGGTTAAGTTGAGAGTATTGCAGAGGTAATTAGGAGCTAGTGGAAGGGGAGGGGTGATTGTATGAGGTATCCAAGGAAGCAGGAGGGATAGATAGGCAAAAAGTAAATAGAAAGGTAAAGAGGGTGCTCTGGAAGATGACATCATTTTTTCCAGGCTGAGTTAAAGGTAGGAGTAAATTGCTGTCAGAAGGAAGGAAGATAGAAAGAAGGTTGATGTGATTAGGATTTTCATCCTGGCAGGAGCTACAGTATATAGTCCTATCACAAAGAGTATGGTTAGTATGCTACTTAATAATATGATGAAATAGTAAAAGGGTTCCATTAAAGGGGCAAGGAGAGGTGTTAAAGATAAAGATTATGTAGGTTTTCACTTATCTTTTTTAAGGAGGAAGGGGTTTTTCCTCAGGATTAGTGGTAGGAGCCTTTTTATTCTGGGATGTTTCCTTCCAAAATAGGAGATGCAAGTCCTCCAATGGTTCACAGGTGTATCGAGGCTGGTCTGGCTGATCTTGGGACTCCTGAGCTGATGGTCTCACAGGTTCCTCAGGGGATGTCCAAAATTTAACTCAGGTGTGGTGGATCCAAGATTTCATTCCTGCCACCTTAACTGCAGTGTGGGTAGAGAGGATTATTGAGTATGGTCCTTCCCACAGAGAGTCCATAGATGGGGAGGTAGAGGGGAGAGATTTGACTGACACTAGATCTCTTGGTTGAAACAACTCTGTTCCCTTTTCTCTGTGATATCCTTCAGGTAGGTTTTTAGGGGTTTGTTGATATTTTGCTGAAGAAGTTATATATTTGAATAAGTTGGTCTTTTCCTCATCAAGTAGGAGGTCATTTGTGAGAAAAGGTTGTCCATAGGGCATTTCATATGAACTGAGCCCCATTTTGTGAGGAGAATTTCAGATTCTCAACAAGGCCATGGGCAAAAGAGTAGGCCATGGGAGATGTTCCTTGTGTTAGTTTCCTTAAGTGCCTCGAGTGTTTCATTTGCCTTCTTGACCTTCCCTGAGGATTGTGGCCTCCAGGCGCAGTGAAGGTGATATTGTATCCCTAGCACCCTGGACATTCCCTGAGTTATCGTGGCTTTAAAAGCTGGATGATTATCACTCTGTAAGCCTTGGGGAAGCCCAAATCTAGGAATTATTTCATCAGTTAGGACTTTAATCACTTCTTGAGCCTTCTCTGTCTTGCAGGGGAAAGCGTCTATCCAATTTGTAGAGGTATCAACACAGACCAACAAATATTGAAATCCCTTTGATTTAGGCCATATGGGTGAAGACTAACTGCCAGTCCTCTCCAGGATAGTGACGTATTATTTGTTCCCCTAAATGGGCCTTACGATGGACCAAGGGATTATTCCTCTGGCACACCTCACAGGCTTTGACTACCTGTTGGAATGTCCAGAGTAGATTTGGCTCTGTGAATAGAAATTTGGCCATTTGAAGAGTGTTTTCAGTACCCATATGAAAAGTTTGGTGGAGGGTTTTAAGTATTTTCCACTGGCTGGCTTCTGGTATAAGTACCTTTCCTTCTTCTGTCATTAACCATCCCAAGGGGAGAAAACTATGACCCCATGAGAGTCCCCATTCTGTTTCATTTAGGAAATACTGGGGCTTAATCTCTTGGAGGGGTTTGTTCCATACCAAATGTCCTTCCATAGGTATTTCTAATGGGAGGATCCACCTGGCAGCAATTTTGGCCTCAGCATCTGCCTGACAGTTTCCTTCTGCCTTTTCTCCTTCACCTTTCTGATGGCTTTGGCAGTGTAAGACTACCACCTCCTTGGGTTTTTGCAGTGCATGCAATAACTCCATAATCTCCTTGTGGCATTTAATGGGGGTTCCCCTGGAGATTAGGAAATCCCTTTCTTTCCATATTGCAGCATGGGCATGAGGGATTAGATAGGCATACTTGCTATCTGAATACACATTTATTCTTTTTCCCTTTCCCAGTTCTAAAGCTCGGGTAAGTGCCACTAGTTCTGTTAACTGGGTGCTGGTCCCTGGGGGAAGAGGCTTACTTTCAAGTACAGTTACATCACTAACTATGGCACAACCTGCCCTTCATATCCCATTCTCCACAAATGAACTTCCATTGATATATAGGTTAAGGTCAGGATTAGCTAAGGAGACTTCTAAGAGATCATCTTGGGTGGCATAAGTCTGGACTACAATTTGTTGGCAGTCATGCTCAATTGGTTCCCCATCCTCTGGGAGAAAAGTGGCAGGGTTGAGGGCCACACATGTATATATTTGAAGCACTGCTCCCTCAAGGAGTAGTGCCTGGTATCTAAGTAGGTGGTTGTCTGATAGCCATAAACTTCCTTTGGCACCTAGTATGCCATTTACAACATGAGTAGTCCAGACAGTGAGATCCTTTCCTTGTATTATTTTGATAGCCTCTGACATGAAGATGGCCAGTGCCACAACTACCCTTAAACAGTGAGGCCAGCCTTTTGCTACTACATCAATTTCCTTACTTAGGTATGCCACTGGTTGTGGGGTTGTCCCACGAGTCTGAGTAAGGACTCCAAGGGCTATCCCTGCTCTCTCTCTGACATATAAAGAGAAGTTTTGTCCTGTGGGAAGTCTTAAAGCTGTAGCTTGTACAGGGCCTGCTTTAAGGTTTTGAAGGCTGTTTCTGCCCCTGGTTATCATTCTACTAGGTGAGTATTTGCCCTCTGGGTCTCCTTGATTAGAGTATGGAGGGGCCTGGCTATCTCACTGTATCTGGGGATACATAGTTGGCAAAAGCCGGTGATTCCAAAGAACCCCTGCAACTGTTTTAATATCTTAGGGCCAGGATAAGCCAATATAGGCTGTATTCATTCCTTGCTGAGGGCCCTGGTCCCTCTAGGATTAGGCCTAGATATTTAGCCTGCTATAAGCAAAGCTGCGCCTTCGACCTAGATGCCTTGTACCCTTGATTAGCTAGAAGGTTCAAGAGATCTAGAGTAGCCTGCTGGCATGAGGCCTCTGAACTGGTAGCCAAAAGTATATCATCCACGTGCTGAAGGACCAAAGTGCCTGGACTTGAGAAGTGGCCTAGATCTTGGGCCAGTGCCTGACCAAACAGGTGCGGGCTATCCCTAAACCCTTGTGGCAAGACCATCCATGTAAGTTGGGACATGTGGTCTGTGAGATCCTCAAAGGCAAACAGAAACTGGGAGTCAGAGTGCAGGGGAAAGAGAAGGCGGCATCCTTGAGGTCCAGAACTATGAACCATTCTGCTTCCTCTGGTATTTGAAAGAGCAGGGTATAGAGGTTGGGTACAACTGGATATAGAGGAATTACTGCCTCATTGATGAGTCTAAGATCTTGCACTAGTCTCCACTGGCTATTTGGTTTTTGTACTTCTAGAATTGGGGTGTTGCAGGGACTGCTGCATTTCCTTACTAAGCCTTGAGCTTTTAAATGTTTAACAATATCCTGTAATCCTTTAAGAGCTTCAGGCCTTAAGGGATATTGCCTTTGATAAGGAAAAGTGGTGGGGTCTTTTAGCCTGATTTGGACTTGGTGGGCATTTTTTGCCCTTCCAAATTGTCCTTCCAATGCCCAGACTTCAGGGTTAATTCCCTCCTCAAGTAAGGGACAACAAATGGGTAACTTGTTCCCCATATTCATGTAGATAATAGCTCCAGCTTTGGCTAATATATCTCTCCCTAATAAGGGTGTGGGACTTTCAGGCATAACAAGAAAGGCATATGAAAAGAGCAAAGTCTCCCAATTACAACTGAGGAGGTGGGAGAAATACCTGGTTACAGGCTGTCCCAGGATTTCTCGGATGGTAACGGACCTTGAGGACAGTCATCCAGGACAGGAGATTAGCATTGAGAAGGACGTGCCAGTGTCCAGGAGGAAGTCAATTTCCTGGCCCTCAATGGTTAAACATACCCAGGGCTCAGTGAGGGTGATGACATGAGCTGGCATTTGCCCCAGGCACCCTCAGTCCTGTTGTTGGATCATCTGGTTGGGGGCTTCTGACCCAGAGAAACTTTGTCCTCTGGGGCAGTGCACCTTCCAGTGATTGCCTCGGCATAGTGGACATGGATGAGGGGGTGGCTTGTTTCTCATTGGACAATCTTTTTTAAAGTGTCCTTGTAAACCACACTGATAACAAGCCCTACCAGCTGATTGGCCTGCTTCATATTCTGTCCTCTCTGAACCACCAAAGTTTGTTGGTCTGAGGGCCATGACTCAGGCTGCGGCCCTTTTCTCATCTCATTTTTCCTTTGGGCCTATTCCTCTTGGTCCCTATTATAGAACACCAAGGTTGCCAGGTTTAATAATGCCTCAATATTTTGTTCAGGGCCCGGGCTTGCTTTTGGAGCTTTCTACTGATATCTGCAGCTGATTGGGTAATAAACTTATCTTTTAGAACCAATTGACCCTCGAGTGATTCAGGTGATAGGGGAGTATATTTTCTTAAGGTCTCCTGAAGCCACTCGAAGAAGGCAGAAGGATTTTCTTCCTTTCCCTGATTTATGGTGGACATCATTGAATAAATCATGGGCTTTTTCCTAATTCTCCTTAGTCCTTCTAGAACAAAGGTCAACAGATGTTTACGACTCCAGTCCCTATGATCTGAGTCAAGGTCCCAGTGGGGATCCATACTGGGGATGGCTTGCTGGCCAGTAGGGAATTTGTCCCTTTCTTCGGCTGTCATTCTATCATTTACTTGACTAAGATACCAGGTATCTCCAAACTCTCATGCTGCAGCTACAGCCACATTCTTTTCATTAAAGGCCAGGGTTTGATCTAACAATAGCATGACATCTCTCCAAGTGAGATTGAAGGTTTGCCCTAGACCTTGGAGGACATCTATGTGCCTATCAGGATCATCTGAAAACTTCCCCCAGTCTGCCTTGATCTGCTTTAAGTCACAGAGGGAGAAGGGGACATGTACCTGGGTTGGGCCAAATTCTCCACCCCCTACAGCTTGAAGGGGACATAACCAATAGCCCAGGGGTTTTTGTGGTCCTTTGGAGATTTCTTTGCTTATTTCCTTCTGGGCAGGGGAGATTAGAGGAGGCTTACCATTAATAGGAAGGAGAGCTCTAGGGAGGCTAGGATATGGGGGTAAGCTGAAAGGTCCTCCTGTGGGATGCAAATTGCAAGCTTTGCATAGTTGTGTATTCTCCTTCAGTGAAAAGAAAGCTTGAAATACCTTATGGTATTTCACTCCATTTGCCTTCCCTCTTACAGAAAAGGTCAAGCTGCAGGATAGTATTGTAGTTTATACTTCCCTCAGGTGGCCATTTTTCCCCATCAGAGAGAGAATATTGGGGTTAGGCTGTAGTGCAGAAAAAAATGAGCTGCCTCTTTTTCAGGGTTTGTGGGTCAAGTTGGTCCCAATGGCTTAGGATACATTTCAAGGGTGAGCGTGTTGATGCCTGAGTGTTTCCTATCAAACCGCCCATAGTTTTGGTTTGTTTTGTTTCTCCCCCTGCCCAAGAACCCACAATGGTCCCTGGACGCTGCTGATCAGAATAGTTGCACTCACCGATGCAGCAGCAGAAACAAGCCCTGCCCAAGAACCAGCAACAGTCTCTGGACCCTGCTGATTGGAATAGTTGCACTCACCGACACAGCATCAGAAACACTAGATTTCCTCCTAGACCACAAGGAGGACCGAGTGAAGGTAGGATTTAGTAGCCATTACTGATGCATTCTCAAAAACCTGCACCCTTGCCTGTCCTCCTAGACCACAAAGAGGACTGAGAAAAATAGGATTTAGTGATGCTTATGACACATTCTTGAAAACCTGGTAGAGTCCTAAGCATTCTCCTGTTAGTATTGGGACCTTACCTGTGTCCTATAAAGATGTTATGCCCCAAAAATGAAATGGAGGGCCATAACCTGAAGGAGGGAAGGGATCTCCAGAGTTGGAAGAGTGATGCCTTTTGTCCTCATTTATATGAATAGGAAGGATACAATTTATGAGGCTCCCCATATCCTAGCTTCAGGAATAGCTTTTGTTAGGCCTGCTAGTCTGAGGAAGGATCCTAAAATTCCAGATAGTCCCCACTATGACAGGGCTTTGGGCAAAAATTATGTCTTTCTGATTGGTGAGCCCAGTTGCCTAAAGAAGGGAATAGAGTCCTGGAGTTCATACGAGAAATCATTCTTAGAGGAGAAACTAGAAAAGCACCAGAGACAGGGAGTGGTTTTTAGAAGCAGGACTAGCCTTGGAGAAGAGAAGTGAGAGGAAGTTTGTCTGGCAGCATTAGGACCCAGGAGGCAAGGGTCAGGGTAGATAGAATAGATGGCCAACTCTCACTTGGCGACATGACTTTGAGAGTTCTGCTTATGACTGCAGGGTCAACCAATTTGTTGTCGGGATCCCCGGAGCTGAATGGCTTTCCTCTCTGTTGACCCTTGGCTCAGCCTAGAAGTACAGGAAAAGTGGAAGCTGGTTCCACGCAAACCAACGCTCCCAACTTGGAAGAGTCAGGGGTTGTTAGAAAGCCCTTTCCCAGAAACCCTGACACCCGTGTTTTTAGTCCAGCGGCCGTGCTAGTCACTTTTAACTGGCTGACAGTGCCCAGTATTTAGCCCCTGAATTCTAAGGAAAAATAGGACAGAATACCAAGTGAAAGGGGTCTGATGGTACTCACTGCTTGGTGATAGGCAATAGTCTCACCACTTGGCGATAGGTAATAGTCCCTTTGTGGTTGCCAAAATGTGTCTGGAATTGGTGGGTTCTTGGTTTCACTGACTTCAAGAATGAAGCTGTGGACCCTCACAGTGAGTGTTACAGTTCTTAAAGATGGTGTGTCCAGAGTTTATTCCTTCTGATGTTCAGACGTGTCTGGAATTTCTTCCTTCTGGTGGGTTTGTGGTCTCACTGACTTCAAGAGTGAAGCTTTGTGGTGAGTGTTACAGCTGTTAAAGTCAGCACATCTGGAGTTGTCCATTCCTCCCGGTGGGTTTGTGGTCTCACTGTCTTCAGGAATGAAGCTGCAAACCTTCACGGTGAGTGTTACAGCTCATAAAGGTAGTGTGGACTCAAAAAGTCAGCAGTGGCAAGATTTATTGTGAAGAGCAAAAGAACAAAGCTTCCACAGTGTGGAAGGGGACCCAAGTGGGTTGCCGCTGCTGGCTCAGATGTCCTGCTTTTATCCCCTTATTTGGCCCCACCCACATCCTGCTGATTGGTCCATTTTACAGAGCTCTGATTGGTCCATTTTATGGAGTGCTGATTGGTCCATTTTATGGAGTGCTGATTGGTCCATTTTACAGAGTGCTGATTGGTCCATTTTACAGAGTGCTGATTGGTGTGTTTACAATCCTTTAGCTAGACACAGAGTGCTGATTGGTGCACTTACAATCCTTTAGCTAGACACAAAAGTTCTCCAAGTCCCCACCCAATTAACTAGACACAGAGTGCAAGCTCACAGTGTTGTTAGTTTGAGATCAAATATTAAAAGAAGGAATGCATTAAAGTTTCACTTGACTACAGCTTCTTTTTTAGCCTTTAAAAAGCCAAATAATTCTTCAACTAATTGTACATCATTCCTTATAAATAATAATAAAATAATATTATAAAAAGTAATAATTTAAAATACTTATAAATAAAATAATAAAGTAAAAATTTGAAATTAGCAATGTTTATTTGAATAAAATGTCACGATCATTCTGCATTGATAATATTCAAATTTGGCTTCACTTGAGATTGATGGTTGATTTTAGCACCTAGCCATTTGCTATTCAACTAAAATACATGTTTTATGCACCTCTTTTTTAACATTTGTGAAGTAGTTAGCATAGTTCTAGCACACAAAAGGCTATCTACTTAGTGTTACTATTATTAGAGCTAATTGAAGCAATCTAATTAGATATTTTTTAATGTTACAACAATAATTAGTGTTGAGGAGGTAATTGGAACAAATGTCCATCTTATACATTGATGATGTAAATACAAATTGACCTACTTTGGACAACTTGTAAATATGAATTAGAAGTCTTTAAAATGTCACTACTTATTGGTCTAGATGTTTCTACTTCTAGAAATTTATCATCAAGGGAAAAAGCCAGATAAGTTGGCAAAAATAAATGCACATGAAAGTTGATCTTAACGTGGCTTTTAATAGGAAAAATTGAATACAAAGTAGATATCAAAATATAGGTTAAATAAATCAAGGTATCCATATAATCATGTACTGGGTTTCTGTTTAAAATGAGAATTTGGAAAGTATATTTGTTGATATGAAAATGTTGCAGTAATATATTGTTAAGTGGAAAGCCAGTTAAATTTCCATTTGCATTACTACAGTGTATATAACAGACAATGAAACAAAACCACTTCATGATATTGTCTAAGCACCAGTGAAAACAAGGTCACTGTGAATACTGCATTACTAAATATCCTTCTCTCCTAGCTGATAGGAGTGACTGTGGCTTCTTTATAGCTTTAAGCACTCCAGGTTTTTTCATCATTCTAGATAAGATTAGTAAAGATACCTGATTATAGAATTAAACTGCTTCCTCACAGCATACAATGCAGAGCAAATCCCAGTTTCCTTGAACCCTTCAAAATCACTTTGCCCAAATCCTAAAATAAATCCTTTCTAATACACTTTAATTGAGACACCCTCTGGTTCTCCATTGTGTGTGTTCTCCCATGTTGCAATGAGTAATAAACTCAACTTTGTAAAGATACAGGTATGTTCCTGGTGGTCTTTGCTGGAGAACATTGAACATTTATATATTACATGATATTATATAATATTACATTATATAACATTATACATTAACATTTAATTTTAAAGTGATTGTTTATAATAGTTTAATTTGTATTTTGGATTTAATTCATTTTTTTCTTATACAAGTAACATTGATTTTTTAAAATTAAAAAATGTAATATATATGTTGGAATTTCTGTAAAATTGTTGAGAACAATAATTCATCATGGTATTGTGGACCCACAAGAGAGTTTTCTTTTAAGCTTCAATACTTTTCATACCTGTGTTTTTAAAGAACACTGTGAATCATATCACTCATGGTACCTCCTTGTATTTCAGTTTACTTTAGCAAATGGTTTAATTGCCATAATCTTGTCTACTAATATCACTACAAGTTTTATCATATTTACTTATTTATTTTTAAGTTTATATTTGGTACCTAGTAATTATACATATTTATGTGCTACAGTGTGATATATCGATGCATGTACATATAGTATAAAAATCAAATCAGGATAATTATCATATTCATCATTTTAAACATTTATCATTTATTGTGGTATCAACATGCAAAAATCTCTTCTCACTATCTTAAAATATACAATACATTATTATTTAGAATAACCCATATTTTCCTGTGCTTCTACTTTTTAAATCACGTAAAAATGATTTTATTTTGCCTTTTCTTGCAAATGGCCTTATATAAACTTAGTCAGAAAATTGATTATAAATAAAATAAATACTTTTATTTGGTTGAGAGTTTTAAAATGGTACTATTTGTTAAAGCACACATTGGTCACACAAAAGTTATTTCAAAATTATCCACAGATTTTTTTTAAAATGTGGAAGTCAAACAAGGAAAACTTATCAAAATAAGCAAGCAATAATAGGCCTGATTATATCAATAATCAAGACATATGCATGTACAGACACAAATTGCCCACATTTATTCATAACTTTTAATATTTTAAAATTGACAAATAAAATTGAATATATTTATCATGTACAACATATGGTTTGAAGTATATATACATTGTGGAATGATTCAATCTACCTAATTAACAAATGTATTACCTAACAGAGTTATCATTTTTGTGGTGAGAATACTTACTATCTACTATCTTTACATTTTCAAGAATATAACATATTGTCATTAATTATAGTCCCCATGCTATATACAGCAGAATTGGTCAAGATAAATTCTGATGATGAATTGTATTTTCAGAAATTTCTATTATTTTAAGCATGTAGGGTGTTTATCTTTTTGGAAAAAAAAGAGGTTATTTTTACTGTTCAAGATTAGCAAAATGTAGTTATCAGTAGCTATGCAGTAAACTAAACAAATATTTAAAATTTTAAAAATAATCTAATTCTCATCTCTATTTCCCTCACTGAGAATATTAGGATTCTAATTTAATGTGTGGCACCTTTTAAAGTAGAAAAATGTTGAGACATGACTCTGAGATTTAGAAAACAAACAAGGTTTCCTCCTCCATTTAAGAGTTATTGTCTTACATCATTTTATTTACTTGTTTTAATTAGAACTCAGAACTCACTGAAACAGTGAATTGCATGAACTATGGAGTCAGATTACTCTATATGAATTCTCTACTTTCAAATCATATGATCTTGGACATGTTACTCTCTGTGCTTCAGTTTTCTCACCTATTAATTGGAAATGAAAAGAGTAACAAGGACTTGTTACACATTTTAAGTAAGTGAATATCTCTAAAGCAGTAGCATATGGAAGCTCTGTGCTTATAAGCATCAAGCTGGGATTTTAATTTTTACCTTTTACATGAAAACAGGAGTTTGAAAACATAAATATATCCAACAAATATAAATTAAATATAAAGGTTTGTTATAATTTAAGTCAACATTCCCTTCAAAAACTAATAAAAATTACTTTAATATTTTGCAACTAAATTCCTGATGGAAAAGAATTAAATTAAAATGTAATTAATAAAAATTATTTATTGTTCACTGAGTCTTAGAACTTTTTATTTTTTCTGTAAAATATTTATTTTCCCGTGTGTGTGTGTGTGTGTGTGTGTGTGTGTGTGTGTGTGTGTGTGTCTTAACAACCCAACCCAACATTTTGTCATAAAAATAAACTATTTTTATAATTTTCCTGGTTTGGGCTTTATTATTGCTAATTTTGCCATTTTATATCTTTGTGTTATCTGTGATAAAAGCTATGTAAGCAGGATACATTTCACTGTTATTAGTAACATAAAAGTTCAGTAACATAAGCATTAAGTACTGTGCACTAAATAGTTAACATCTATAATTAAAAATAAAATGTATAACTTTTAAGTCTCTGATCTTTCTAGAGTTGATTTATAATCTGACTTTTCTACCTTTTGTCAAATTGAACATAATATTTAGAGTGGCTTTCAGGGCTGTAGAATGCTGTTAGTAAATAAATTATCATTTATCACATGATAAATATTATGCACCTAAGTACCAACAACTCTACGAATCATTACTAGAGCTTTCAATAGGTCAAACCCACCATTCTCTAAGGTTTTAAAATTATATTATTATATGAAACATATGCTGTGAAACAATTCTGTTAAATCTCAGATACAGGACAGGGTCTGTATAAAGAAAAAATCCATTCTGTTATACAGGAATTTAATTTGTGGTACTATTAAGGTGACTTAGGTTTATATCTTTTGAAGTCACTGTGAAAAATTACAGAGGACTTTATAAACTTTTATTTTTAGTCAATTTTCCATAAGATAATTTCTTCAAATATATACTTTGATATATATTTTGAAGATCATTTCTTCAAAACATACTAATAAATGTAACATCACAATACTTTTTTAAAGGATGTGAAAATGCTTCTAGATTTTGATGGGTAACATATCAGGCTTGCATGTTAATCAGATATTATTAACCAAGATAAGATGATGCAGAGCAAGATGGCTGAATAGAAACCTTCACAGATCATCCTCCCCACAGGAACACCAAGTTGAATAACTATATCCACACAAAGAAGCTTCCACATAAGAACCAAAATCAGGTGAGTGATAACAGTACCTGCTTGTAACTTCATATCATTGAAAAAGGCACTGAGGCAGGTAGAAAAGACAGTCTTGAATCACTGACATCATTGCCTCCCCAATCCCCTGGCAGTGGCTACAGGGCACAGAGAGAGAATCTGTGTGCTTGGGTGAGGAAGAGTACAGTGATTGTGGGACTTTGCATGGGAACCTAGTGCTGCCCTATCACAGTGGAAAGCAACAGAGGGTACAACTCAGCCAGCATCTATGAAGGGAGCATTTAGACCAGACCTAGCCACAAGGGAATCACCCATTTCAAGGATTCAAATCTGAGTTCTGACAAGCTCTGCCACCTCAGGCTAAAGTGCTCTGGGGTACTAAATAAACCTGAAAGACAGTCTGGGCCACAAGGCCTGCAGTTGCTGGGCAAGTTCTGGTGCTATGCTGGGCTCAGAGCCAGGGAACTTGGGATGTGCACCGACTAGTGGGATATCAGCTATGGCAGCCAAGAGTGCTTGCCCCATTGCTTCCTTAACCTGGAGAAGCTCATCTTGCAGCTCTGGAAAAGACTCCTTCCCTCTGCTTGAGGATAGAGAGGGAAGAGTAAAGAGGACTTTGTCTTGCAACTTGGAAACCATCTCAGCCACAGTAGGAAAGGTCAATAAGCAAAGTCCTGAGGTTTCCATATCAAGCCCTAGCTTCCAGATGACATTTCCAGACACATGCTGGGCCAAAAGGGAACCCACTGCACTGAAGCAAAGGACCCAGTCCTAACAATATTCATCACATGCTGACTAAAGAGACATTGGGCCCTGAATAAGCAGCAGTGGTATCCAGGCAGGACTCACTGCAGGGTCTGAGTGAGATTCAGAGATGTGCTGGCTTCTGGTGTGACCCAGCACATTCCCAGCTGTGGTGGCTATGAGAAAAAGAGAGGGAAGACTAAAGGAGACTTTGTTTTGCTGCTTAGATACCAGCTCAGCCACAGTGGGCTAAAGAACCAAGTGAGCTCTTGGGGGTCCCAATTCCAGGCCCTGGCTTTTAGAAGGCATTACTGAATGTGCCTGCATGAGAGGAGATCCCACTGCCCTGATGGAAGAGTCCCAGGCCTAGAAGCATTCACCACAAGCTGAGTGAAGAGCCCTTGGGCCTTGAGTGAACATTGGTGATAGCTAGGTAGTACGTGCCACAGCCCTGGGAAGGTGGTGGCCACAGAGAAAGACTTCGCTAGTTGTGGAAAGGGGAGGGAAGAGGGAAAAGAACTTTATCTTCTGGCTTGGAGTCCAAAGCAGCCACTGTAGAATACAGCAACATCTCTGTAATCAGAGATTACTAACATCTCTGATTCTAACTCCTGGCTACCAGACAGCATCTCCAGACCCATGCAGTACTTGGGGGGGAACTTGTTACCCTGAAGAAAAGGACATAAGCCTGGTAGCTTTGCCACCTCCTGATTGTAGAGCCCTAGCACCTTGAGTTAACGTAAGCAGTAGCCAGGCAGTAGTTACCATGGGCCATGGATGAGATCCAGTGTTATGCTGGCTTCAGGTCTGACCTAGTGGGGGTAGCCACTGGGGTGCTTGTGTCACTGCTTCCCCAGCTCCAGGCAGCTCAGTACAGAGAGAGAGGGGCTTTGTTTGTTTGAGAGAAAGTAAGGGATGAGAACAAGAGTCTGCCTGGAAATCTACAGAATTCCTCTATATCTTATCCAAGAACAAACAGGTGCTACCTCTGTGAGTCTTCAAGAATCACAGCATTGCTGGGCTTAATGCAGATACAGCTGCAGTGACCAAAGACTTAGATCACAAAACACAAGTCCTTTTGAATACCTGGAGATCCTTCCCAAGAAGGATGGGTACAAACAAATGCAGACTGTGAAGACTACAATAAATACCTAAATCTTCAATGTCAAGACATTTATAAACATCTACAAGCATCGAGACCATCCAGGAAAACATGACCTCACAGGATGAACTAAATGAGGAATCAGGGACCAATCCAAGAGAGACAGAGATATGTGACCTTTCAGACAGATAATCCAAAATACTGTTTTGAGGAAACTCAACAAAATCCAAGATAGCAAGATAGCACAGAGATGGAATTCAGAATAGTATTAGATAAATTTAACAAAGAGATTGAAATAAAAAGAATCAAGCAAAATTCTGGTGTTGAAAAATGCAATTGACATACTGAAGAAGCATCAAGATCTCTTAACAGCAAAATTCATGAAGGAGAAGAAAAAATTAGTAAACTTTAAGAAAGGCTATTTAAAAATATATAGTCAGAGGAGACAAAAGAAAAAAGTAAAAATGAATAAACACATCTACAAGAGCTAGAAAAGGCCTAAAAAGGGCAAATCTAAGAGTATTAGCCTTAAAGTGGAGGTAGAGAAAGAGAGGAAAATTTTATTCAAAGGCATAACAACAGATAATTTTTCAAACCTAGAGAAAGATATCACTATTCAAGTACAAGAAGATTATAGAACACCAAGCAGATTTAACCCAAAGAAGACTATATCAAGATATTTAATAATCAGTATGATATTGGCTGTGGGTTTGTCACAGATAGATCTTATTATTTTGAGATACATCCCATCAATACCTAATTTATTGAGAGTTTTTAGCATGAAGGGCTGTTGAATTTTGTCAAAGGCCTTTTCTGCATCTATTGAGATAATCATGTGGTTTTTGTCTTTGGTTCTGTTTATATGCTGGATTACACTTATTGATTTGCTTATGTTGAACCAGCCTTGCATCCCAGGTATGAAGCCCACTTGATCATGGTGGATAAGCTTTTTGATGGGTTGCTGGATTTGATTTGCCAGTATCTTATTGAGGATTTCTGCATTGATGTTCATCAGGGATATTGGTCTAAAATTCCCTTTTTTGGTTGTGTCTCTGCCAGGCTTTGGTATCAGGATGATGCTGGCCTCATAAAATGAGTTAGGGAGGATTCCCTCTTTTTCTATTGAGTGGAATAGTTTCAGAAGGAATGGTACCAGCTCCTCTTTGTACCTCTGGTAGAATTCGGCTGTGAATTCGTCTGGTCCTGGACTTTTTTTGGTTGGTAAGCTATTGATTATTGCCTCAATTTCAGAGCCTGTTATTGGTCTATTCAGAGATTCAACTTCTTCCTGGTTTAGTCTTGGGAGGATGTATGTGTCAAGGAATTTATCCATTTCTTCTAGATTTTCTAGTTTATTTGCATAGAGGTGTTTATAGTATTCTCTGATGGTAGTTTGTATTTCTGTGGGATCGGTGGTGATATCCCCTTTATCATTTTTTATTGCATCTATTTGATTCTTCTCTCTTTTCTTCATTAGTCTTGCTAGCAGTCTATCAATTTTGTTGATCCTTTCAAAAAACCAGCTCCTGGATTCATTCATTTTTTGAAGGGTTTTTTGTGTCTCTATTCCCTTCAGTTCTGCTCTGATTTTAGTTATTTCTTGCCTTCTGCTAGCTTTTGAATGTGTTTGCTCTTGTTTTTCTAGTTCTTTTAATTGTGATGTTAGGGTGTCAGTTTTGCATCTTTTCTGCTTTTTCTTGTGGGCATTTAGTGCTATAAATTTCCCTCTACACACTGCTTTGAATGTGTCCCAGAGATTCTGCTATGTTGTGTCTTTGTTCTCATTGGTTTCAAAGAACATCTTGATTTCTGCCTTCATTTTATTATGTACCCAGTACTCATTCAGGAGCAGGTTGTTCAGTTTCCATGTAGTTGAGTGGTTTTGAGTGAGTTTCTTAATCCTGAGTTCTAGTTTGATTGCACTGTGGTCTGAGAGACAGTTTGTTATAATTTCTGTTCTTTTACATTTGCTGAGGAGAGCTTTACTTCCAAGTATGTGGTCAATTTTGGAATAGGTGTGGTGTGGTGCTGAAAAAAATGTATATTCTGTTGATTTGGGGTGGAGAGTTCTATAGATGTCTATTAGGTCTGTTTGGTGCAGAGCTGAGTTCAATTCCTGGATATCCTTGTTAACTTTCTGTCTCATTGATCTGTCTAATGTTGACAGTGGGGTGTTAAATTCTCCCATTTTTATTGTGTGGGAGTCTAAGTCTCTTTGTAGGTCACTCAGGACTTGCTTTATGAATCTGGGTGCTCCTGTATTGGGTGCATATATATTTAGGATAGTCAGCTCTTCTTGTTGAATTGATCCCTTTACCATTATGTAATGGCCTTCTTTGTCTCTTTTGATTTTTGTTGGTTTAAAGTCTGTTTTATCAGAGACTAGGATTGCAACCCCTGCCTTTTTTTGTTTTCCATTTGCTTGGTAGGTCTTCCTCCATGCTTTTATTTTGAGCCTATGTGTGTCTCTGCACGTGAGATAGGTTTCCTGCATACAGCACACTGATGGGCGTTGACTCTTTATCCAATTTGCCAGTCTGTGTCTTTTAATTGGAGCATTTAGTCCATTTACATTTAAAGTTAATATTGTTATGTGTGAATTTGATCCTGTCATTATGATGTTAACTGGTTATTTTGCTCATTAGTTGATGCAGTTTCTTCCTAGTCTTGATGGTCTTTACATTTTGGCATGATTTTGCAGTGGCTGGTACTGGTTGTGCCTTTCCATGTTTAGTGCTTCCTTCAGGAGCTGTTTTAGGGCAGGCCTGGTGGTGACAAAATCTCTCAGCCTTTGCTTGTCTGTAAAGTATTTTATTTCCCCTTCAGTTATGAAGCTTAGTTTGGCAGGATATGAAATTCTGGGTTGAAAATTCTTTTCTTTAAGAATGTTGAATATTGGCCCCACTCTCTTCTGGCTTGTAGAGTTTCTGTCAAGAGATCTGCTGTTAGTCTGATGGGCTTCCCTTTGTGAGTAACCCGATCTTTCTCTCTGGCTGCCCTTAACATTTTTTCCTTCATTTCAACTTTGGTGAATCTGACAATGATGTGTCTTGGACGTGCTCTTCTCGAGGAGTATCTTTGTAGTGTTCTCTGTATTTCCTAAATCTGAATGTTGGCCTGCCTTGCTAGATTGGGGAAGTTCTCCTGGATAATATCCTGCAGAGTGTTTTCCAACTTGGTTCCATTCTCCCCATCACTTTCAGGTACACCAATTCCCTTTGAAAATTGGCACAAGACAGGGATGACCTCTCTCACCACTCCTATTCAACATAGTGTTGGAAGTTCTGGCCAGGGCAATCAGGCAGGAGAAAATAAAGGGTATTCAATTAGGAAAAGAGGGAGTCAAATTGTCCCTGTTTGCAGATGACATGATTGTATATCTAGAAAACCCCATTGTCTCAGCCCAAAATCTCCTTAAGCTGATAAACAACTTCAGCAAGTTCTCAGGATACAAAATCAATGTACAAAAATCACAAGCATTCTTATACATCAATAACAGACAAACAGAGAGCCAAATCATGAATGAACTCCCATTCACAATTGCTTCAAAGAGAATAAAATACTTAGGAATCCAACTTACAAGGAATGTGAAGGACCTCTTCAAGGAGAACTACAAACCACTGCTCAGTGAAATAAAAGAGGATACAAACAAATGCAAGAACATTCCATGCTCATGGGTAGGAAGAATCAATATCGTGAATATGGCCATACTGCCCAAGGTAATTTATAGATTAATGCCATCCCCATCAAGCTACCAATGACTTTCTTCACAGAATTGGAAAAAACGACTTTAAAGTTCATATGGAACCAAAAAAGAGCCCGCATCACCAAGCCAATCCTAAGCCAAAAGAACAAAGCTGGAGGCATCATGCTACCTGAGTTCAAACTATACTACAAGGCTACAGTAACCAAAACAGCATGGTACTGGTACCAAAACAGAGATATAGATCAATGGAACAGAACAGAGCCCTCAGAAATAATGCTGCATATCTAAAACTATCTGATCTTTAACAAACCTGAGAAAAACAAGCAATGGGGAAAGGATTCCCTATTTAAAAAATGCTGCTGGGAAAACTGGCTAGCCATATGTCGAAAGCTGAAACTGGATCCCTTCCTTACACCTTATACAAAAATTAATTCAAGATGGATTAAAGACTTAAACATTAGACCTAAAACCATAAAAACCCTACAAAAAAACCTAGGCATTACCATTGAGGACATAGGTATGGGCAAGGACTTCATGTCTAAAACACCAAAAGCAATGGCAACAAAAGCCAAAATTGACAAATGGGATCTAATTAAACTAAAGAGCTTCTGCACAGCAAAAGAAACTACCATCAGAGTGAACAGGCAACCTACAGAATGGGAGAAAATTTTTGCAACCTACTCATCTGAGAAAGGGCTAATATCCAGAATCTACAATGAACTCAAACAAATTTACAAGAAAAAAACAAAGAACCCCAACAAAAAGTGGGCAAAGGAAATGAACAGACACTTCTCAAAAGAAGAAATGTATGCAGCCAAAAGACACATGAAAAAATGCTCATCATCACTGGCCATCAGAGAAATGTAAATCAAAACCACAATGAGATACCATCTCACACCAGTTAGAATGGCAATCATTAAAAAGTCAGGAAACAACAGGTGCTGGAGAGGATGTGGAGAAATAGGAACACTTTTACACTGCTGGTGGGACTGTAAACTAGTTCAACCATTGTGGAAGTCAGTGTGGCGATTCCTCAGGGATCTAGAACTAGAAATTCCATTTGACCCAGCCATCCCATTACTGGGTATATACCCAAAGGACTATAAATCATGCTGCTATAAAGACACATGCACACGTATGTTTATTGCGGCATTATTCACAATAGCAAAGACTTGGAACCAACCCAAATGTCCAACAATGATAGACTGGATTAAGAAAATGTGTCACATATACACCATGGAATACTATGCAGCCATAAAAAATGATGAGTTCATGTCCTTTGTAGGGACATGGATGAAATTGGAAATCATTATTCCCAGTAAACTATCACAAGGACAAAAAACCAAACACCGCATGTTCTCACTCATAGATGGGAATTGAACAATGAGAACACATGGACACAGGAAGGGGAACATCACACTCTGGGGACTGTTGTGGGGTGGGAGGAGGGGGGAGGGATAGCATTAGGAGATATACCTAATGCTAAATGACGAGTTAATGGGTGCAGCACACCAGCATGGCACATGTATACATATGTAACTAACCTGCACATTGTGCACATGTACCCTAAAACTTAAAGTATAATAATAATAATTTTAAAAAAAGATATTTAATAATCAAACTTCCAAAGGTCAAGGGTAAAGATAGGATCCTAAAAGCAGCAAGAGAAAAGAAAGAAATAACATATAATGGAGCTCCATTAAGTGTGGCAGCAGATTTTTCAGTGGAAAATTTATAGGCTGGAGAGTGGCATGACATATTTAAAATGCTCACGGAGAAAAAAAAACAACTTTTATTCTAGAATTGTCTATCCAGAAAAAGACATCCCTCAAAAATTAACAAGAAATAAGCAGTTTCCCAGAGAATCAAAAGCTGGGAAGGATTTCATCAACATCAGACCTGTCATACAAGAAATGCTAATGGGAGTTCTTCAATTTCAAAACAAAAAGATGTTAATGGGCAATAGGAAATAATCTGAAGGCATAGAATTCACTAATAATAGTAAACACACAGAAAAACAGAATATTATAACACTGTAATTGTGGTGTATAAACTAATATCTCAAGATTAAAAGGTAAACCCATCAAAATAATAACTACAACTTTTCAAAACAGTACAATAAGATATAAATATAAAAGAACAGAAATATAAAAAGGAGGACAAAGTTCAGGTGTAGAATTTATATTAGTTTACTCTTTGCTTACTTGTTAGCTAGTGTGTGCAATCAGTGTTAAATTGTCATGAGTTTAAAATAATGGGTTATAAGATATTATTTGCAAGCTTCATAGTAACCTCAAAACAACATATAACAGATACACAAAATAAAAAGCAAGAAATTAAAACATGCACCAGAGAAAATCACCTCCATTAGAAGGAAGACAGGAAGGAAGAAAAGAAGAAAGAGTAGACCACAATACCACCTGTAACATGTGTGTGTATTTGCTACATGAAAAGATGAAACAAAATGGCAAAAGTAAGTTCTTACTTATCACTAATAACCTTGAATATGAATACACGGAACTCTTCAACCAAAAGGCACAGAAGTGCTTAATGTATTAAAAAACATAAGATCTAACAATCTGTTGCCTATAAGAAACAAATTTACCTATAAAGACATACATAGCCTCCAAATAAAGGAATGGAAAAAGATATTACATATAAGTGGAAACCAAAAAAGAGCAGGAGTAGCTCTAGTTATATCAGACAAAAGAGGTTTCATGACAAAACAATATAAAACAAAAGTCATTATATTATATGCCCCAACACTGGAACATTCCAGATATATAAAGCAAATATTATTGTAACTAAAGAGAGAGCTGGACCTTAGCACAGTAATAGCTAAAAATTTTAACACCCTACTTTCAGTATTAGACAGATCACCCAGACAGAAAAATCAACATAGAAACATTGGACTTAATCTGCACTATAGACCAAATGGACCTGAAAAATATTTACAGAATATTTTATCTAATGGCTGCAGAATATATTCTCCTCATCACACAAATTATTCTCAAGGATAGATGATATTTTACACAAAATGAGACTTCAAACATTCAAAAAATTGAGATTATATCAAATATCTTCTCTGACCATAATGGAGTAAAGCTAGAAATCAATAATGAGGAGTTTGGGAATCTATACAACTACATGGCAATTAAACAATATGCCACTGAATGACCAGTGGGTCAATGAAAAAATTACAAAGGAAATTGAAATTTTTTTGAAATGAATAATAGAAACACAACATTCCAAAACCTGTGAGATACAGTGAAAGCAGTACTAGGAGGGAAGTTTATATCTCTAAGTGCCTACATCAAAGAAGTAAAAAACTTCAAATAATCCAAAAAATCTAGAAAAGAGCAGACCAAACCCCAAATTAGTAGAAGAAAAAATAAAGATCAGTGCAGAGATAAATAAAATTAAAATGAAGAAAACAATACAAAAGATAAATGAAATAAAAAATTTTTTTTTTAGCAAAGATATACAAAATCCACAAAAACCTTTAGCCATACTAACTATGAAGAAAAGAGAGAAGACCCAAATAAATAAAAGAAGAGATGAAAAAGGAGACATTACAACTGAAATTCAGTGGATCATTTCAGGCTACTATGAGCAACTATTAAGTACATGGCAATATACTGGAGAACTTAGAAGAAATAAATAAATTTCTCAACACATATTAATAAAACCTACCAAGATTGAAGCATAAAGAAATCCAAACCCTGAATAGACCAAAAACAAATAACAAGAACGAATCCATAATAAAAAGTTTCCCAGCAAAAAGAGCCCAGGACCTGATGGCTTCACTGCTGAATTCTACCTAACATTTAAAGAGAACTTATACCAGTTCTACTCAAACTATTCTGAAAAAAACAGAAAAGAATACTTCCAAACACATTCTGTAAGGCTGTTATTACCCTGATACCTAAACCAGACAAAACATATCAAAAATAAAGAAAACTGCAGGACAATATGCCTGATGAATATTGATGCAAAAATCTTCAACAAAATACTAGCAAACTGAATTCAACAACATATTAAAAAGATCATTCATCATGACCAAATGAGATTGATCCCAAAAACACAAGCATGGCTCAACATATGCAAATCAATCAATGTGATACATCATATTGATAAAATGAGGGACAAAAACCATATGATCGTTTCAAGTGATGCTGAAGAGACATTTGATAAAATTCAATATCCCTTTCTAATTTAAAAAAAAAAAACTTAAAAAATTTGGTATAGAAGAAACATACCTCAATACAATAAAAGGTCATGTACAACAGATCCACAGCTAGCATAATGATGAATGGAGAAATACTGAAAGCCTTTCCTCTATAATCTGGAACACAACAGGATGCCCATTTTCATCACTGCTGTTCCACATAGTACTGGAAGTCCTAGCTACAGCAATCAGACAAGAGAAAAAAAATAAAGGGCATCCAAGTGGAAAAGGAGAGAGTCAAATTATTCTTGTTTGTAGATAATATAATCTTATTTTTGGAAAAAAACAGGATTCCACAAAAAATCTATTAAACTGACAAATTCAGTAAAGTTGCAGGATATAAAATCAACATATGAAAATCAGTGGCATTTCTGTATATCAACAGTTGACAATATGAAAAAGAAATCAAATAAGTAATTTAACTTAAAATAGCGACAAATAAAATTAAATACTTAGGAACTGACTTAACCAAAGAAGTGAAAGATCTCTACAATAAAAACTATAAAACATTTCTGTAAGAAATTGAAGAGGACACCAAAAATATGGAAATATATTTCATGTTCACAGATTGGAAGAATTAATATTGTTAAACTGTCCATACTACCCAAAGCAATCCATAGATTCAATGCAATCCTGATATAGTTTGAATGTATGTAGGCACCCAAATCTCATGTTGAACTTTAATCCCCAATGTTGGAGGTGGAGCCTGGTATGAGATGTTTGGATTATGAAGGTGAATCCCTCATGAACGGCTTGGGCCATCTGCTTGGTAATAAGTGAGCTCTTGTTCTGAGTTCACATGAGATACAATCATTTAAAAGTCGGTGGTACCCAAAGTCTCTCTTGCTCTTGCTGCTGTTCATGCCATGTGATATACCTGCTATGCTTTGCCTTTGCCTTCTGCCATGATTGGAAGCTTCCTGAGTCCTCCCCAGAAGCAGATGCAACTATGCTTCCTGTACAGCCTGCAGAACCAAGAATGAATTGAAACTCTTTTGTTATAAATTGCCCAGGCTTAGGTGTGAGTCCTCCCCAGAAGCAGATGCAACTATGCTTCCTGTACAGCCTGCAGAACCAAGAATGAATTGAAACTCTTTTGTTATAAATTGCCCAGGCTTAGGTGTGAGTCCTCCCCAGAAGCAGATGCAACTATGCTTCCTGTACAGCCTGCAGAACCAAGAATGAATTGAAACTCTTTTGTTATAAATTGCCCAGGCTTAGGTGTTTTTTGTTGTTGTTGTTGTTTTTTTTTTTTTTTTTTTGAGATGGAGTCTCGCTCTGTCTCCCAGGCTGGAGTGCAGTGATGCAATCTCGGCTCACTGCAACCTCCGCCTCCCCGTTCAAGCGATTCTCCTGCCTCAGCCTCCTGAGTAGCTGGGATTACAGGCGCACGCCACCATGGCTGGCTAATTTTTGTATTTTTAGTAGAGACGGGGTTTCACCATGTTGGTCAGGCTGATCTTGAACTCCTGACCTTGTGATCCTCCCACCTCGGCCTCCCAAAGTGCTGGGATTACAGGTGTGAGCCACCACACCCAGCCAGGTGGTTTTTTTATAGTAGTGCAAGAATGGCCGAATACAAACCCCTATCAAAATACCAATGACATTTGTCACAGACATTTTAAAAAATTCTAAAATTTATATGGAACCACAAAAGTCCCAGAATAGCCAAAGCTAACCTGAGCAAAAAGAACAAACCTGGAAGAATCACATTACCTCACTTCAAAGTGTACTACAGAGCTCTTATAATCAAAACATCATGGTACTGGCATAACAACAGACACATAGACCAATGGAACACAATGGAGAACCCAGAAACAAATCCGTACACCTACTGTGAACTCATTTTTGACAAAGGTGCCAAGAACATACATTGGAGAAAGGACAGTATCTCCAAATAAATGGTGCTGGGAAAAGTGGATATACATATGCATAAGAATGTAACTAGACCCCTATCTCTTGCTGTGTACAAAAGTCAAACAAAAATTGATTAAAGGCTTTAAAACTTCAAACTATGAAACTAATATAAGAAAACATTGGAGAAACTCTCCATGACATTAGACTGGGAAACATTTCTTGAGTAATACCCCACAAGCACAGGCAACCAAAGCAAAAATGGACAAATTGGATCACATGAAGTTAAAAAGCTTCCACATAGAAAAGAAAACAACAAAGTGAAGAGACAAGACAACCCACAAGGTGGGAGAAAATATTTGCAAACTACCCATCTGACAAGGGATTAATAATCAGAATACATAAGCAGCTCAAACAACTCTATGGGAAAAAGATATAATAATCCAACTTAAAAATTAGCAAAAGATCTAAATAGACATTTCTCAAGAGAAGACACACAAATGGCAAACAAGTATATGAAAAAGTGCTCAACATCACCAATCATCAGAGAAATGCAAATTAAGCTAAAATGAGATATTATCTCATCTCAGTTAAAATGGCTTTTATCCAAAAGACAGGCGATAATAAGTGATGGCAAAATGTGGAGAAAAGTCAACCCTTGTACAATCTTAGTGGGAATGTAAATTAGTACAACCACTATAGAGAACAGTTTGGAGATTCCTCCAAAAACTAAAAATAGAGCTTCCATATGATATAGCAATCCCACTGCTACAAAAAAAGGAAAAAATATAAAGAACATCCAAATTGAAAAGGAGAAAGTAAAATTATACTTGTTTGCAGATAATATGGTCTTATATTTGGAAAACCCTGAAGAGTCTGCTCTCCTGTGTTTATTGCAGCACTGTTCACTGTAGCGAAGATTTGGAAGCAAGCTTAGTGTCCATCAAACAGATGAACAGATGAAGAAAATGTGGTACATATACACACAGTGGAGTAGTATTCAGCCATAAAAATAATGGGATTCTGTCATTTGCAAAAACATGGATGGAACTGGCGATCATTACATTAAGTGAAATAAGCTAGAGAAAGAATGACAAACACTCATGTTCTCACTTATTTATAAGAGCTTATTTTATAAATTAGAAATTTTGTAAATTTCTAATTTATAAAAATTAAAACAATTGAACTCATGGAGATAGAGAGTTAGAATCATGGTTACCAGAGGCAGGGAAGGGTATTACGGGGTTTGGGGAGCAGCGATGGTTAATGTGCACAAAAATATAATTAGATAGAATAAATAAAATCTTGTATTTGATAGCGCAACAGGGTGACTGCAGTCAACAATAATTTATTGTACAACAATAAATACAACTAAACAACTAAACTGGTATAATTGGATTGTTTGTAATACAAAAAAAGGATAAAAGCTTAATGTAGTAGATACCCCATTTACTCTGATGTGGTTATTATGCATTGTATGCCTGTATCAAAATGTCTTATGTACTCCACAAATACATACACCTCCTATGTACTCACAAAAATTAAAAATTAAAAAAACAAATATTATTAAGCATATAAAATTGGGAACTTTATCAAAAAAGTAAACACTATATTTAAACATATGGAAATAAGTATTGTTTGAAAGTACTTGAATCATACTTACAACAATATTTTAACATTAAATATATTTTTTTCCTACTGACCTTTGACTAATTATGTAACGTAGACATGAACATTTGATTTTCTGTGTATAAATCCATCCTTACATGTTAAACAATTATTCAAATGCAAATATCTGGACAATAATTGTGTTGGAATTTTCACCAAATATGTAAAACTAGAAATTGGAGTTTTTTTTAAGTTTTGGCAAATTAAAAAATTAATAACCTGATAAAATTATAATAATATAAACATACATTTATTTTGTAAGAGTGCTAAGATTATGTGTGGACTTCTCATGTAATGCTATGCATATCCTTGCATTGCCTTATGCTGTGGCAACAGGTATTCAAAGGCAATGGTGAACATGGCATGTAGCTTCCTGGAATTTATTTTATATTCTAAGATTTAGAGGAGCAAATGCATTATTTTATATTAAAATAGACATAGGCATATTATAAACTAAAATTGGCATAAAATTTTAGGATAAAATTATATTTATTTGTAATTTTTTTAGTACAACCAACAAGTTACAGCCATGTTTCTGGTTTTCAGAAAATGATTATTGATCTCTATTTTTTTTGGTGAGAAATTTAAGAAGTATTAGATTATTTCTTTTTCAGTTCTTAATAAAATACTTGCATGTATTTATAATACCATCATTCTTTCTGGATAATTTTATGAGTAACCTTTAACTAACATATCTCTTTGATAAATAAACATAATTGGCCATGAACAAGACTATTAGGTGACTAATAACTCCCACTCCCCAGGCAGCTCATAATCACAAAATTGAATCTATGAAATTATTAGCTACTTTGGAAATGCACCTTTAAAAGAATGGTTTAGCTTGTAAATACAAATGAAAATTATTCTAAGTAGGAGAAACTACTTAACAGATTGTATTAATTGATTTTCTTACAAATATCCATAACACACAATTTGTGAAATGTGTAGGGATTTTTCTGTCACACTGTATAGTAAATTAGAGGTTTTGCAGAGTGAAGAGCTGAAGGGATTTGAGATTCTGTTGCTAACTCCTATATTCTTAATTATAAGAAACCTTTTATAAATTTCATAAATTGCTGAAAAATAAGTGAATTTTGTGGCATTAGTTAAAAATAGGTACCTGAATTCAATCAAGTAGAAAACTTTTTCCATATTATTCCATTCATCATTGATTTCAATACCACGAACAATTCTAATAGCACAGAATATCTGCGCGTGGTCTGGTCCTCCATGCATGGAGGATGTGCAAAGCTCTAAATCAAGGACCAGCAAACTATAGCCCATAGGCAAAACCTGACACTGCTTGTTATTATATTGCCTATGAGCTTAGAATGGTTTTGCCATTACGAAATAATTAAAAGTCAAAAGAACATTTCATTACATATGAAAATTATATGAAATTCTACTTTCAATGTCCATAAAAACTTATCCACAATTGTTTATTGTCTACGGTTGCTTTCATGCTGTAATAACAGAGTTGAACAGTTGTGACAAAACCACAGGACTACAAAGCCTAAATAAATATTTGTTATCTGACCCTTCATAGAAAATTTTGCCACCCCATGTTGAAGATATTTTTCTTGGTAGATATATGTTCTTAAATTCTGTAAGTTTTACTTCACCAGATGCTTCCTCTTGTGTCTGGAACTCAGTATTGTCCAAGAACATATTTTACTTATTCAAACATTTGTGACATTTTCTAGTCAAGATTTTAGTCACTTTCTAGTGGAAATTTAACTCAACGTATTTTCTCTAGGGTGTCATCATTACTACAACTAAATAAGTAGAGATTTACTAGGCAATTACTTATCTGTTCTTTAAAAAAACTTTAAAACAACAACAAAAAAAGCTTTTATGTAAATAAGTATTCTGGGTTTCTGTTAATTTCACATAAATTTAAAAATCTCAATCGTGACAACAATTAGTTGAATTTAAATCATAAACCCATAGCCAAATACATTATTATTAAATTTTGGCACACCTCTTTAATTCAAAAGCAGGCTTAATTGATTTTTTAATGTAAATCGTAGGGGTCATTACATTTTTTTAAAAATAACAACTTTTACAAGTGATGGAATGAAATCTTTGGCTTCTGGGAAGAAGAATTAGATACACTTTTCCCAATTCCCCCAGGTAAATACTAAAATCCCTGGACCTTATATATAGAACAGACTGAACGGTGGAGAGAATGAAGAAGACTAGTCAAGAAACTTAAAGTGCAAGTAACAACACAGTGGTGAGTTCCCTGGGATTTCCTCTTTCTCTCTTTCTCTATCTCTTTTTTTTTTTTTCTCATAACCTAGAGCTAAAGAAGCTGACAACACAGAAACATCAACTGGAACAAGCAAGAAAAGCTCTAACAAAAGTCTGTGCTCTCTCTCTCTAGCCATAGGATCAGGAAAGCGGCAGGCAAAACAGACAACTTTCAGTCAATAACTGCTCTATTCCAACCAAACAACAAAGAAACACTTTGGTGTTTTTCCTATTCACGCCAGTTGAGCTGGGAGCGTAGACTTTAATGCTACCAGGATATAAGGAGGCAACCTTATCCTACTACTGTGATGGTGCCAGAAAAGCAGCGCGGAGAGCCAGGACGTTCAATTCTAACGATAAAAAGAGGAGTCTTACCCAATATACAGTGTCAGTGGAGATCAAACATCCCTGCAAGTAACAAAATGTTCCTGGAGGTTTGTCAGAGGAGGCCTAGCGGAAAGTCAGTATTTTTAACACCACTAAACACAAAGCGGGCTTACCTCTTCTGCCTCTTGCCCCTATGGTGTCAATGAAAGCCACCTGGGAGGAGTAATGAGCCATTCTTCTTGCTATTATCCAAGAAACTATCAGTGGAGCTGTAATAGAGAGCCAAAAAGCACACACCTGCCAAGAGTAACAAGAAATCACACCCGCTTCAGGTGCCAACAGAAATTGAATGGGTAATCTACATGTCCACTCCTACTTGGCAGTAATGGGGTAGCCTCTTTTCCTTCCCCTGCTACAGCAGCATTGAAGGAAGCTGGTTCAAATATTGGTGTAAATAACATCCAGAGACTCATGATGTAATTCCTAAAATGCAAAAGTTTCAATGGAAAAATCATATATATTTTAAAAACCCTAAAAATCTCAAACAGAATGAGAAAAGACAATCAATAGATGCTAACACATACAAGACAGAAATGTTAGAATTCTCTGACATAGTAAAAATTTTCAACAGCAATTGCGAGCACACTTCAAACAAATGAAAAACTAAATAGAAACCCATACTAAAGAAATAGAAAGTCTCAGCAAGAAAATAAAATATATAAAGAAAACCAAGTAGATGTTTTAGAATGAAAAATGCAATAACCAAAATAAAAAACTCAATGAGTAAGCTCAAAAGCAGAATGGAGGTGTCGAAAGGAAAGAACTAGTGAACTGGAATACAAATTACCCATTCTAAATAATGTCCTGGAAACAGTTATTTCTCTAAGGATCCACATTTTATCGTACTGGAGAATGGTGTTAGAACATAAGATCTATGTCCTACATGTGCTTCTTGCTACTGAAGTGGTGGTTTTATTCTACATTCTCTTGGTTGACAGAACAAGAAAATATTTGTGTGTATATAGACTTACCAATAAAAATTTCTACATGTAGCCATTTCTGTTTTAAGCTAAACATGAGTTCATTCTGATGTGTCCAATACTAATCAATTATCACATGGACCATTCTAGCCTCCTCCTCCTGCTTATCTGCAAGATCATAATTCAGCAGCGAGAAACTGGCATCCATCTGCCATTGTTCCATTCCAATAGGTAGATACAATGTTTTCAGAATTGTTAACCTATACTCCATGGAAAAGAACTTTACTAGAGTACAGTATGTGTGTACAGTTCACTTAGTGTTATAGATTCATTCATTCCAAAGCTACTTAGGTTATTACTTTATCGTCCCCCCCCCAGAAACATTGTTTCATACATATGTGAGACTTTTAAATTATGTTGTTACATTCTGCATTCTTTCTTGGGATTGCCCAGATAGCTAAATGATTTTTTTTTCAATTTGTATACATTAAGGCTTACTGTTTGTGCTATAAACTTCTATGGGTCTTGACAAGTGCTTAACGTATTGTAGTCACCATTATAGTAAGATATAGAATAATTTTACCATTAAAAAATTCCTCTGTGCTTCACTTATTCAAACCTACCCCTGTTTACTGCACACCCTGCTAACCACTGATCTTTTTACCTTCTCTTTAGTTTTGCCTTTTCCAGAATGTCATATGATTGGAATAACACGATATGTAGCTTTTTTTTGCACTGGATTCTTTCACTTAGTAGTGTTGTTTTCTGTACATTGACAAAGGCTTCTTTTTCTGCTTTATCTAGTTTTAACTCAGCATTTTATATGATTCCATTGCATCTCTTCTGTCAGTATTTAAATTATACTTCTTTAAACATTTTTAGTTGCTGTCCTAGAATGTAAATATAAATTTTTAAATAATCTTAGTCTACCTTGAAGTAATACTATTTAGTTTCACATATAATGCACATATCTTATTACAGAATGTTCCCAATTACTCCTTCCCATCCCTCGAGACATTGTTGTCATTTTATTATTGTATTCTATGATCACCCAATATATTTTACCAGTATTACTTTAAATAAACAACTATCTCTTAGATAAATTAAAAAATACTTATACACACTCACCCTTCATTCATTCCTTTTCCAATGCTCTTCATTTCTTTATATAAATCTAAGTTTCTGATCTATATAATTTTGCTTTTGCTTAAAGAAATTAACATTTTTTTGCAGGGTGGAACTGCTTGCAATAAATTCTCTGTTTTTCTTTGTTGGGGAAAAGGTTTATTTTACATTCACTGGGTGAAGAATTCCAGGTTGGTGGGTTTTTTAAAAAAATTAACAGTTTAAATATTTTACTTCTCTCTCTCTCTGTTTTTTATTTTTCATTTATTTATTTATTTATTTATTTTTGGCATGGCTTCTCACAAGAAGCCAACTGTAATTTTCTTTGTTCTATAAGTAAGATGTTTTTCCTACCTATATCTTCTTTATAGATTTTCTTTTTGTCTTTGTTTTTTTTTTTTTTTCAATTTAAGTATTATATACCTCAGTATAGTTCTTATAGCATTTATCTTGTTTGGTATTCTCTGAGCTTCCTGGATCTGTAATATGGTTTCTGTCATTAATTCTGAAAGTTTGCAGCAATTAATTCTCTATATATTTCTTATACTCCTTTCTCTTTTCCTTCTTAATCTTGTATTCCAATTACATATATGTTATATCTCTTGAAATTATGCCATGGTTTTTTAAATATTCTCAGGGGTTCTTTGGTTTTGCTTTTTTTTTTCTGTCTCTCCGAATTTCAGTTTGGAATATTTTCTGTGGATCTAACTTCATGCTCACCTATTCTTTCCCGGGCTGCTTCCAGTCTACTGATGAACTCATCCAGTGCATACTTCATTTCTGTTATACTGTTTGCTTATTTTTTAGTATTTTTATTGTTTCTTAATTTTTTCATTTCCTTGCTTATATTTTACATATTTTCTTATATTTTGTCTACTTTTTTGTTGGAGACTTTAATATATTAATCCTAAATATTTTGAAAGTCTGTCTGACAATTTTAATATCTGTGTCTCATCTGACCCTATTTTTCATGACTGCTTTTCACTCTTTAGTCTGTGTTTTCTTCTTGCCTCTAGTGTGCCTCATAGTTTCTTGTTAAATGTCATACATGTTTAGGGAAATAGGTGCTCAGGTGAATAAGCCTCTATTGTTAGAATTTGTGTTGATTTAGTTAGGAGTTGGGCTTTACTTAATGTTTACCTTGGCTATAGGTGTCAGAGGGTTTATATTCCTCTAATGTCTTTGTTTTTGTCTCCCCTATTGTCTTTGGGCTGCCTTAAGTATTTCTCTTCAGACAGAGTCTGTGCTTTGAAGGTCTTTTAGCAGTAATTCACTATCATGATAATGCAACTTACTGGTGTGTGGCAAGATGTGGGGCAGGGGAGTGTTTTGTAAATTTCTAGTGTTTTTTAGTGCACCTATGGTGGCTGTGGCCTATGACCTTCCTGTTTCTTCTGCATAATTTCTTCCACTCAGCCTCCTTAGGTGAGGCAGGAAGAATAATGGGGGCAGAAATGGAAAGAAGTCCTTCTCTCAGAACTCTGGGACAAGACTCTGATAGTCTTCCTTCCTAGAGAGTACGCCAAGAAAGTGAAGAAGCTTCTAGGCATATTGTACAACGATTACTCTTCCCTTTCCCTACCAGAAGCACAGGGGATTTTTCTTGGATCTTCACCTGTGATCCTGGTGGGGTTCCCGAAAGTAAATCTTATAAAAATGTGGATTTCTTTAAGACTGAAGTTTCCAGGTGTTTCTCACTCTTAAGTTACACTCAGCTTTTAGCAATCAAAATTATCCTTCAAGTGCCTCTATCAGTTTGGCTTCAGTGACTTCTGCAGGTAAGCAGTTCTAGGCTGTGACTTTCCAGATTTACCTCTCTCCAGATTTCGGAGTGGTGGTTTGCCCTGTGACCTCAATTCTTTGATGGGCCCAAGAAAAGAAAGTAGAATTTTTCATTTCTACTGATTTGTCTTGCTCTAAGGATGGAAGTAACGACTGCCAATGCTTTGTGTGTTTTAGAAATGAAACTGGAATTTGCGAGAGTAATTTCAATAAAGTAGAATAAAGAAAGGGGAATAAGTTTGCCTGAATTCAAGATTCATTATATAGCTAAAGTAACTAAGGCTGTGTGGTATTGATGGAGGGATAGACACATAGATCAATGGAACAGAATAGGGAATCCAGAAATACAATCAAACAAATATGTCCAAGTGATTTTTGACAAACATTAATAATCAACTCAATGGAGGAAAGATACTCTTTTAACAAATGTTACTTGAGCAATTGACTTCTCTATATGTGTAGAAAATGAACATTGACTTAGGAGTGATATCTTACACAAAATTTAACTCAAAGTAACCCATACACATAAATGTAAAACATAAAATTATAAAACTTCTACAAAAAAACAGCTGAAATTCTTTAGGATCCAGAGCTAAAGAGTTCCAGGATGTAGTAATAAACGTGCCATCCATATAAGGTAAAGTTGCCAAATTAAATTTATCGAAAGTAAAAATTTTGTCCTATGAAAAATCCTTTGAAAAAAGAAAAGTGACAGTTGAATAAAATATTTGCAAACCACATATCTAATTCAAAATGAGTATCCAAGAATATATAAAGAACTCTCACAACTCAATTATCCTACTTGGAAGGCTGAAGCATGAGAATTGCTTGAGCCTGGGAGGCTGAGGCTGCAGTGAGCTGAGATCACACCACTACACTCCAGCCTTGCCAACAGAGTGAGACCCTGTCTCAAAAAAACCCAAAAAACAAAAAACAACAACAAAAAAACTCAGCAATCAAAACCAGACAATCCAATTTGAAAATAGATAAAAAACTTGAAGAGGTATTTCACAGAAGATATACAGATAGCAAGTAAGCACACGTAAAAATATTCAACAACATTGATTGTTAGGGAAATGCAAATTAAAACAACAATGAGTTATCACTATATATCTACTTTAAGGGATAAAATGAAATATATTGACAACTAATGCTGGCAAGGATGAGGAGAAACTGGATCACATACACTGCTGATGGAAATGTAAGATATTATAGTCACAATACAGGTAGTTTCTAACTAAAAACTAAAATTAAAAAACTAAACATGCAATTACCATACAGCAAAGCGATTGCACATTTGGGCATTTATTCCAGAGAAATAAAAATTATGTTCTCACAAAAACTCACACACAAGTGTTTATAGCAGCTTTATATATAAGACACCAAAAGTGTAAACAATCTAGGTATCTTTCTACAGGAAAATGGCTAAAAATCCTGGTACATTTATAGCATGAAAAGTGAATATTGATAACATGCAATGGCCTGGATCAATCTCCAAGGAAATGTGCTGAGTGAAAAAAGCCAATCCCAAAAGGCCACATACTGTATGTTTCCAGTTAAGTAAAATTCTTGGAGTAACAAAATTAAATAAATAGAAAACAGCTTAGTGGTTTCCAGGGCAAAAGCAAGAGGTGAGTGGGAAGCGGGAGTGGCTTCAAAACGGCAACATGTGGGAGGCTTGTGTTGATGAAGATGTTCTGTAATTTGACTGCATCCATGTCAATATCCTAGGCCGATAATATATTGTACTTTCCCCAAAAGGAAGAAAAGTAGGCAAAAAGTACTCCGGAAGTCTCTGTATTACTTCTTACAACTGCATGTTAATCTATTATTTCAAAATAAATTGTTTACTTAAAATGATATACTGAGTCTTTATTTAAAATGTTATAAATATTATAAATACTCTATTTAAAATAGATGAGAATCATGTAAATAGAATACATTTTCTCAAAAGTAGATGCAATAAGTACTTTTCAAACTATAAATCAGTGCTCTAGAATTGTACAATATTTTGATATTTTTACTCAAAAATTTAGCAAGGCCTTTTTCCCCCCCAGGCTTATGGTCTTGTGGTATATAAATCAATATGCCCATTTTATAATTTCTCAAGGAGCTATTGTTTATTTCTTCTGAAACCCTAAGGTAAAAGTGCCTTTACATTTTATAACCAGTCACTTTTCTCGTTTTACTTTTGAGACCAAATTTTTGTATTTTGTGTTCTCAGTCTAACTCAATGCCTAACATCCAATAAATATATAGAGAAAGAATATAGAATGAAAGGATGAATGAATAAGTAGATTAATACATAAATGTCAAGATAATTTAAATTTATGACAACTTAGATATTATCCAGATAGATGACATTGCACTATTTCTACTTCTCACTAAAGGGAAAATAAGGATTTCCTCTGAAGCATTCACTGCCTTGAAATTTTAAGTTTGTGTGCCACTGAATCCCTTTTATCCAAGGGGAATGATTGCCAGGAAAGTAAGTTGTCATTGTCATTTTATCAGAAGCTATTTTTAGAATGGAAAATGAAATTTGGAATCTTACAGACTTAATATATATCTTCTTTAGGTTCCCAAGTGCACAATTTTGTTTCAGATGGTAAGTTACGAACTCAGCAGAAAATATAACTGGCTCTAATATATGTAATAATAAATCTAGAAAAACAATGGTATTATTTAAGGATTAATATTAGATCATTTAAAATGTAGACCTATTAGTTTTTCAGGTACAGTTGTTGGCTACTGGAAGTGTCTAAATCCATGCTGCCCCTCACATTTATGGAGCTCATACAAGCTATCTCTGCCTGAAAACCTCCTCTTTGCTTGATCCCACGGCTGCCTGCTTCTACAGCAGTGGTTGTCAATCTCTACCCCATCTCAGAGAATCACTTGGGGATTTATTAAAACATAGATTGTTGGGGCCCATCTCCAAAATTTCTGATTCAGTAAGTCTTTGACAAAGCCCAAGAATTTGCCTCTCTAAGTTCCCAGGTGATGCTGATGCTGCTGATCCAGAGACCTCACTGTTAGTCGATCTGCTTCAGGTAGCGTTTTCTAAGTGTGGAACTCACATTTGTTCAATATTGAATGAGTGCTCAATAAAAATACCTAATTTGGTGATATCTGCCTATAAGATTCATTAAATAAGTATTTATGAAAATTCTGTTTAACATACTGTTTATTATGAAAAACTTTTTTAAAAAAAGTTTCACAACTGTGAAAACCTGGAAAGTGTGTGACAATCCCAAAACTCAAGGGCTCATAATTTCAAATTACCCAGAGAAGCAGCATTCCTTAACTGTCCAATATTTTGGTATGATTTCTATTTGTCTATATATTATTTAATATTGGCCCTAGTAAAATAATAATTGCTTAATTCTATTAATTTGATATTTTTGTTTATTATAAAACACACAATATTATTAATCAAGTTTTTACCCTTTTTTCACACGTATACTTACCCATTTTTTTCTGTCCAATTATTTCAAGTATTAGAGCCCAGAAGTTCTATTGGATGCTCCACTGATACACTATGAATTACCACATGCTATATAATCACATAATTCTGAAAAAGCCATTCTAAAGCACTTTATCCTATTCTATTCTAATATAATCTCTGAAAAGGTAAACTGATTCAGTACAGAAATTAGAATATATTTTCAAGATCAGCAAATTAACACTTCATTGAGTTAGTTCTCATAGCATTTTTATTTCTGTTTATTAATAAGAACACTTTTTAAAAAGCATGATTCTTAAATATACAATAAACTTAGGTCATATTCATTTAGACACAGGCATTTATTTTTGCCTGTAAGTTGCATTTTATTTTATTCTGTTCAATAAGAATTCCTGTGAAGTCTCTCACTGTAAACCAAGACGTGGGAATATTCCAAAAGCTTTTAAAGTGCCTTTCTAAAATATTGGCAGAAGACTGTGGATTTGTTTTTTTTTCTTTTTTTTTGATTGCTTGTTGCATTTTTCCATCATTCTTTTGTCTCCCTTCTTGTCTTTGGAGGATACAAGACTTTGAAAACAATTCTGGGGTTTGCCTGGAGTGCTGTGAAGCAATTGGTGGTGACAGGGAATTACATCCTGTTTTAATGGGAATTGTTTATGATGAGGTAATTTACACTTGAAGTGGTCAGAGGAGAGCCAAGCCTATAATTAGTGGGAGGAACATTTATCTCCCAGCAGCACAGTTCTCCCCATGGGCAGAACCCTGAAGCCAGGCAAGGACAGATGTGAACACTCTTCTCCAAGTTGGCAAAAGCTGAACATGGAATTGTTTGAGTCCAGGTAATTGTTGCTAGGGCAGTTGGCCAGGGATAGGCTGGAAAAAGCTAATCCATATACAGCTGCCTACCATCCTGCTTTTAAGTAGTTTTCATTAGATTTCTGTGCCTTGACTTTGTGTGTATGAACAAGTCCCAGTACTTGGTATGATTTGAAATCATTTTAAGAGTAAACAATTTTCTGGGACAAGCATAGTAACATGGTGTGTCCTCACCCAAATCTCATCTTGAATTGTAGTTTCCATTATCCCCATGTGTCTTAGGAGGGATCCAGTGAGAGGTAAATAAATCATGCGGGCAGTTATCCTCATGCTGTTCTCCTGATAGTGAGTTCTCATGAGATCTGATGGTTTTATAAGGGGCTTTTCCTCCTTTGCCTTGCACGTCTCTCTCTCCTACCACCTAGTGAAGAAGAACCTGTTTACTTCCCCTTCTGCCATAATTCTAAGTTTCCTGAGGCTTCCCCATCCCTGCAGAACTATAAGTTAATTGAAGCTCTTTCCTTTGTAAATTGCCCAGTCTCGGGTCTTTCTTCATAGCAGCATGAGAACGGACTGACAAATTGCTACTGGGTAGTGGGGCACTGCTGTAAAGATACCCAAAAATGTGAAAGTGACTTTGGAACTGGATAGCAGGCATAGGTTGGAATAGTTTGGAGGGCTCAGAAGAAGACAGGAAAATGTGGGAAAGTTTGGAACTTCCTTGAGACTCAGAGGGCTCAGAAGAAGGCAGAAAGATGTGAAAAAGTTTGGAACTTCCCAGAGACTTGTTGAAAAATATTCTGATAGTGATATGGACAATGAAGTCCAGGCTGAGCTGGTCTCAGATGAAGATGAGGTACTTTTTGGGAACTAGAGTAAACGTCACTCTTGTTATACTTTAGCAAAGAGACTGACAGCTTTTTACTCCTGTTCTAGAGATCTGTGAATCTTTGAACTTGAGAGAAATTATTTAAGGTATCTGGTCGAAGAAATTTCTAAGCAGCAAAATATTCAAGAGTTGACAGAACATAAAAATTTGGAAAATGTGCAGCCTGATGATGCAGTAGAAAAGAGAAACTTACTTTCTGGGGAAAAAATTAAGCTGACTACAGAAATTTGCATAAGTAACAAAGAACCAAATGTTAATTTGCAAAGACAATGGGGGAAAATGTTTCCCTAGGGCATGTCAGAGAACTTTGAAGCAGTCCCTCCCATCACAGGCCCTGAGGCCTAGGAGGGACAAATGGTTTACTGGGCTGGGCCCAGGCCCCCCTGCTGTGTGCAGCCTCTGACTTGGTGTCCTGCATCCCAGCCTCTCCAGCAATGGGTAAAAGGGGACAAGGTACAGCTCAGGCTGTGGCTTCAGAAGGTGCAAGCCCCATCCCTGGCAGCTTCCACATGGTGTTGGGCCGGAGGGTGCACAAAAGACAAGAATTGAGGTTTGGGGACCTCTGCCTAGATTTCAGAGGATGTATGGAAATGCATGGATGTCCAGGCAGAAGTTTGCTGCAGGGTTAGAACCCTCTGCAAACCCTCTACTAGGGCAATGAAGAGGGGAAATGTGGGGTTGGAGCCCCCACACAGAGTCACTACTGAGGCACTGCCTAATGAAGCTATAAGAAGAGGGCCAGCATTCTCTAGACCCCAGAATGGTAGATCCACTGACAACTTGTACCATATGCCTAGAAAAGCCACAGACACTCACTGTCAGCTTGTGAAAGCAGCTGGGAGTGGGGGCTGTACCCTGCAAAGCCACAGAGGCAGGGCTGCCTAAGCCCTGGGAGCCCACCTCTTGCATCAGCATGACCTCAGTATGACACCTGGAGTCAAAGGAAGTCATTTTGGAACTTTAGGGTTTAATGAATGCCCTATTGAACTTTGAACTTGCATGGGGCCTATGGCCCCTTTGTTTTGACCAATTTCTCTCATTTGGAATGGCAGTATTTATCCAATTCCTGTACCCCCATTGTATGTAGGAAGTAACTAACTTGCTTTTGACTTTACAGGCTAGTATGCAGAAGGGACTTGGCTTGTCTTAGATGAGACTTTGGACTTGCACTTTTGGGTTAATGCTAGAATGAGCTAAGTCTTTGGGGGACTGTTGGAAAGCCATTATTGTGCTTTGAAATGTGAGGACATGAGATTTGGGAAGGGCCAGGGTTTGAAATGATATGGTTTGGCTGTGTCCTCACCCAAATCTCATCTTGAATTGTAGTTCTCGTAATCCCCATGTCTCTTGTGAGGGACTCAGTGGGAGGTAATTGAATCATGGTGACAATTACCCCCCTATTGTTCTCATGATAGTGAGTGAGTTCTCATGAGATCTGATGTCTTTATAAGGGGCTTTTTTTCCCCCTTTGCTCAGCACTTCTCTCTCTCCTGCCACATTGTGAAGAAGGACATGTTTGCTTCACCTTCCACCATGATTATAAGTTCCCTGGGGCCTCCCTAGCACTGCAGAACTGTGAGTCAATTAAACTTCTTTCCTTTATAAAGTACCCAATCTTGGGTATTTCTACATAGGAGAATGAGAACAGACTAATATACGTAGTATATTTTTCAAGTTATCACAGGAAGTTCATCTGGCTAGAAGTCTTTATCCCATTGGTTCTCATTTTTATCTCAAATTATGTGTAACGAAAAATCTACCTTTTCTCCTATGAAAACTGCTTATCGTTGTTATTGTAATGTAAGTTATATCTTTAGAGCATAAAATTGTACTGATTGGCTCTGGAACTGTAGAAAGAAGAAGGAGAAGGAAGGGAGAAAAAAGCAATGAAACTAATAAGGATAGAGGAAGAAAAAAAGATAAGCTGATTTCTCTGAAGAGCCAAAACCCAGAGAACCTAATTTTTTGATGAAGAACAAATTCAAAATAATAACTCTTGCAAAAATGTCTAGAATTGTGATTGACACATTTTATCATCTGCAGTTAATACTAAAATATTTGTTGCCTCCTTTTCTTCTAGTAAAGATGGAACAAAGGTTGGTGAGTGCTATAGATGAAGGTTAGTGAATGGCAAAGTGTGAGACCCAACTCTATCTACTTTCCAGTTAGTTTTTTGCTATGTATGTGTAGAAAAATATTTTTCCTAGAATGCAAATGTAGAGTCTTCAATACACATAAATATGTTTCTGGCTACAACCATTCACAACATCCTCAAGCAAGTATCACAGCAAAAATAGAAAACTTTGTGATAAATTTCCTAAAGAGAAAACTAATGAATTTAGTTGACATCAGAGTTTACAGCTTTTCAGAAGAGAGACTGCCTGAGTTATGTGCCTTTGTGCTTAAACTGATACTAGAAGTAACTAATTGTTAGTAGTATAGGCTATCATTTCACACACAAACTCACACATATTATCCCACACATAAAAGGAGGTTTGCACACAGACCCAGAAAAAGGATGTGGCAATTCTATTTTCCTAAAGTGTTCACAGAAATTTTTCTGGACCCACATATTCCTCCAGAACCTTGCCATCAACAGATGGAATGTACTTTCCCTTCCCCTTCTCCTTTGCAGGACTTTGTGGCTATCTTGACACAAAGAATGACGCAAAAGAGATGTTATGTAACTCAGGCCAAGTCTTAAAGTCTCATGGCAATTGCCTAACTCTCTCTCTCTCTCTCTCTCTCTCTCTGTCTCTCATGTGTGCCTTCATATGATTTTATCCTCTGACTTTGCATCTTCCAGTTGAAACTCCAGGTCTCCTGGAGCAGAGAAATCCACCCCTGCTGTAACTCATTCAAATTTCTGACACACAGATTTCATGATCATAATAAATGTTTGTTTTACACCACTAAGTTTAGGAGTAATTTGTTTTATAATTAGTTCCTCATAGGAGAGGCAATGGGAGTTGTGACTTCTATATAGTTGATTTCTGTGCTGTAAAATCCTAGATAAGAAGAGCTGGGCCTTTTTCACATTGGAAAATGCAGTCTCTGAAAAGAATGACAATAATCTAAATGGGCACAGTTAGTGGCTTTATGGTTGAACTAAGAAATAACTAAGAAATCATTGAGCCCAAAATCTTCCCAGTACATGTGTTTATTTAGACTCCAAGAAATGCAAGAGCTGAGAAATGTGCTCTGGTTGATGTTCAAAAATTGATTTTTGCTGGAATTCCTATAAAATTCAAACAAAACCTAGTTATATGATGGAAGCGTTTATTCAAAGCTGGGAAACGTTTTAGCTAACTTCCACGCCCCCAAACATAGCCCCTTAATACCTTGCATAATTGATGACTTATAAGAATATGCATTAAATTTTCTAAGAAAATGCTTGTTTTAGTATGCCTTTTACTCCAGATATCTAATCCTTTAGTATTCCTCTTTAACATAATAAACTTACTCATTTTTCAAAGACTAACTAGAATCTCACAAGGTTAAGGAAGTGGCAGTTACCATTCCAAGTACAGTTACCATTCCAAGTATGTTAGAATCTTTATCTTGGGATCATACAGTCTGGGAAAATTTTCTATTCTTCAGGTGTTCAATGATTGGAAAGATCACCTGAATACATGGGGAAGGCCATTGCCCTTTAATTTAACAGGAAAGCATCGTTGCACTATTGTTACTGGTCTAATGAATTCACTTTATAAAATCCTGTATGTAGTTCTCATTCTTCAAGGTATAACCCATTAAATAACGTTTCTCAGAATCCTTTTATTTTATTCTGTTAAAAAATTTATCCTTGATAAAGTATTCTTCATTAACTTAGTGGCATAAAAAGTATTTTATTATTTTCTTCTGATAGTTAGAGTCAAAAATAACCAACTAGAGTATTTCAGGGTGAGGAAACAAAACAAATAGTGATGGTGATGAGATAAATAGGAAATTCCAAAGAGAGAATTGATTTTAATTAAAAAAGCTTGTGACTTAGATTTACACATTTTATGGTTGATGTCTATCTAGAATTATCTAGAAGAAAGAGATAGGAAACTGAAACCAAGGAAAGAGTTCAAGGACTAAACCATTGTTTTGAATTTTTCTCTGTAGAAATCATGGCTGAAAATCACTAAAATGAGTTGGCTCTCCTCAGGAGAGTGTAGGCAATAAGACTATAATTTGCCTATGTATTAACTAGGATGTATTTCCAACTGTATTTAATTTATTTAAATGTTTTATTATTATTTAATTCCAAGTGTGGTTTTGTCTATTTATATGTATTAATCTGCTACTACTATTCATATTATCCTGAAGTTTCAGACATCATAAAAATGAGTTATTCATTACAAAACATTTGTTACAAGACCAAATCCACTAAGAAGGTAAGAAAATTCTTATAAGCACCTGACTTTTTTTATTATTTTGAACTCGTGCTAAAATACCCCAAATTAAAAATAGGTATTCTGTGTATTGGACACATATTCTGCCCAAGGCACTATCCTAATCACTGGGAATACAGTGCAGAATTAAACATATATAAACTTCTGCCTTCACAAAACTCATATTTTATTGCAGATGGAGAGGGATAGAGACACACAATAAACAAAAAACTACTATAAATACATTACATGTCCGATGTTGTTATGTGCTATGGAAAAAAAGAGAGAATTTCCCAGAATAACTGAGCATTTGTCTGCGCTTTCTGGATTATCTACAGCTTTGGATAATTTGTATCATTCAAAATTTCCACTGATGCAAGTAATGAGAAGATTTTAGACACATACTTCCCAAAAAATGGAGGAATACATTGGGGTGCATATAACTCAGGGATTTACAACTTTTCAGCATCTGTCTACCTCTATACTGTAGGAGTGCGAAAGAAGAAGGGAGCATAGTGGGAAAAAAACAAAAGGCACTAGACAATGGGGAAGATCTTCCAATCAAAACTATCTCCCTCATGTAGCCCACCAACCAGAAATTCACTGTGGGTTAAGTACATCTTTTCAAATGCAAATAACCCTTGACAAGATTAAACACTGCCTTTGGAGTCAAATATACCTGGGCTTGAATCCTGGCTCTGCCATAATTTACTACTCATGTGACCTTGGGGAAGTAGCTATTATTTATTAATTGATTTTTACAGAGACTTGCTCACTTTGATACAATGAAAAATACCTACTGGTGTTGATTAACTGCAAATAAAATTTCTCTCTCTAAACTACACATTATTTTAAAAATACTGATACCATTTTCTCCTCCTCCTCCTTTCTCTCTCTCTCTCTCTCTGTGACAATTACACACACATACACACATACAGAGCAGTCCTTTCTGAGACAGTTACATCACTTTATTCACTTTATTTTGAGATAGACATCTTTCATTCATAATTTCATTTCATCAGCTATAATTTATTGATCATCTACCACATGGCAGTCAGTATCATGCACTCTTAGTATATGCCAGTATACAAAACAGAAAGTGGTTCCTGTGTTCATGGAGCTTGTGTTTCACTAGGGAATGAAGATGATAAATAAGATACATAATAGATACTTAAACTATAGAAAATTTGAGGGTAATAAACATTTTGAAAATAGAATAAGTGGAATACAGCATGCAGGGCAGTGTTAATTGTAAATGAGTTGTTTGTGAAAGGTCTCCTTGAGAAAGTGACATTTGAGTACAGATTTGAAGAAGGCAAAGAAATAAGTCAAACATCTAACTGCAGGAAAAGCATTCTAAGGAAAACAAACAGGAAATCCAAAGGGCTCCAGTGGGTGCACCCTGGCATGCACAAAGAACAGTCAAGAAGCCAGTGTAGGCACAGAAGAGGCAGAAAAATGGAGAGAATAATAGTTTCGTGGGTGTGCAACCAGTATAGTCACATGGGCCCCTGTACCCAGAAGGGCTCTGAGCTTGGAATTGATTATTCTGTGGCCATATTTTCGAAATTAATTTTATATATATATGATTTTTGAGATGGAGTCTTGCTCTGTCATCCAGGCTAGAGTGCAGTGGCTCAATCTCGGCTCACTGCAAGCTCCACCTCCCAGGTTCTCGCCATTCTTCTGCCTCAGCCTCCCGAGTAGCTGGCACTACAGGCGCCCACCATCACGCCCAGCTAATTTTTTGTATTTTTAGTAGAGATGGAGTTTCACGGTGTTAGCCAGGATGGTCTTGATCTCCTAATCTCGTGATCTGCCCACCTCGGCCTCCCAAAGTGCTGGGATTACAGGTGTAAGCCACTGCACCCAGCCCTAAATTAATAATATTTTTTTTCAAAATCTTCGAAATTGTCTAAGTGTACTCTCATGAGACAATTAAGCATTTGAGGCAGCTTGAGGTTTAGGACATGTGCGATCCTTCCAGGGCCTCCCTGACTTCTCTGCCTGTCCCCCACCCACTGGGGGCCTGGCTGGGTGCCTGTATAGAGGAGTAGGAAGGGCCAGGGTTAGGCATGCATGATCCAAGATGTCTCAAGGTGGAATATAGCTGTAGTCATCCCTCTCAAGACTGAGTTTCATAGATGACTCAGTGGGGGAAATCTCTCACCTTTCCCAGATCCAGATATCTATGGCATCCTGATACAGAGTTGGCAATACACTTAGCATTTGCTCATCTGCTGTGGGTAGGGGTTGCTGGTGTGTGGGAAGGGGAGATATCTGGCTGGACTTCCTTGTTCCCAGCTAGTGTATAGCCTCTGGGTCCTGCAGCTTGTGGGGAGGGGAGAAGGTTATCTCAAGAGCCAGTGAGCATTGCAGCCGATGTGCACACAGAGTAATGGGGCAGGCCCCAGTCCCTGCGAGGTCCTTCTCTTGGTACACTCATGATAGCCACGGGAGCACCAGATTAAATAGCAATTTAAAAACAGCATGACTAGTTGAAAGAGACCATGAAAGAAGGGAAAAACAACTGTATTTTGTACATTTGAGGGGTGGTAGAAAAGCAGGAAAAGGGGCCCTGCATTTTCGTTTTGCACTAAGCTCCACAAATTAATAGGTTGGCGCAAAAGTAATCACAGTTTTTGCCATTACTTTTGCACCAACCTTAATATGTAGCCAATTCTGCACAGAGGTAAGGGAGGGCCAGATTATTTAGGACCTTATATTCAGAGGTCATTCCGATATAGGTGAGAAGATAAGAGTTCAGAAGAGGTAAGGAGGGAGCTGATGAGAATTTGAGAAATTGATGAATTCAGGATAGAGGCAATTTGAGGTGGGATTAAGGCAATTTGCTGATGGATTGAGTTATTCTATGGTTTACATTGGTATATATAATTTCTAAAATGCAATGAGCTGTAGGCTTATGATCTATTTATATTACCATATGAAAATTATGCCTCAATAAAAATAAAAATAAAAACAAAATCATCATGTAGAACAGTTTTATGGTATGTCCCCATGTGTGATGAAAATAAAGGATGGACATGCTTTCTCCTTTAGATAAATGTACCTAAATAATAATTTCTGGAAGAATACACAAAATGTAATATAGTGATGTTAATCTGTTCAGTGACTGGGTCAGAAAATGAACTGAAAAAGAGAATTATTCTCTAAAGGTATTTTTAGAACTTCTAAATTTTTTAACAATGTAAAATACTGCCTAATGCTATAGGTCGGATGTTTGTCCCCCCAAACCTCATGTTAAAATTTGATTTCAAATGTTGGAGGTGGGGCCTAATGGGAAGTGTTTGGTCATGGAGATAGAGCCCTTATGAATGGCTTGATGCCATCCTCACAGTAATGAGTGAGTTTGTACTCTGTTAGTTCCCGTGAGAGCTGATTGTTTAAAAGAGCCTGGCACCTCCTTCTTCGCTTGCTTTCTCTCTTACTATGTGATCTCTGTACACTCTGGCTCCCCTTTCCCTGCTGCCATGAGTAGAAGCTGCCTGAGGCCCTCACCAGATGCCCAATCTTGGGCTTTTCCAAACATCAAAATCTTCAGTCAAATAAATCATTTTTCTTTATAAGCTACCCAGTTTTAGGTATTTCTTTATAGCAATAAAATAGGGACCAAGACATCTAATAAACTGCTAAATATATTTTAAAGTTAATTCATGTGTTTTGTGCAGATTTCAAGTTTACATCATCTAGTGAAAGAAAATAAAATATTTTTAAGCAATTTCAATAGCAAAAAAACAAACAAAAAATGTCTGTTCTGGACTAGCACAAGGTATTAGCAGTAAGGTTCTCTGGTGGTGTGAACCCAGGATATTCATAATATCTTTCTTTTTAAATGTCACTTTTGAAAAAAGAGGCAATGAAGCTTTAATCAAGTATAAGGCAGGAGAATCAGAAAATCCCATTATGTCTTTGGCAAAATTCGAAGAGAACCATAAAGGAGTAATTTCCCAAGAGTAATAGCAAATGGAAATAAATAAGTATAATAGGGACCAATCACCACCCAAGGAAGAAAAATATTTGGCTTATGTTAACAAAAGCAAGTAGCAAGTGCTGGGGTACAGAATAACAGCACTGTTCTGCCAGGAACAGACACCTTGTCTGTCACTTGGGCTAACTACAGTCATCTCTCTATTGCTCTTCCCACATTTACACTTGCTGTGGCTGAACTATTCACCACCACACCACAAGGAACATTTTAAAACTGTAAAGCAGATCATTTCACTGTCTTGCCTAAATCCCTTCTAAAGTGTCAACATGGTCAACAGAGATCTGGCCCATGTCTGTCTCTACATCTCCACCTTTGTCACGTCTTTAGCACCACCTAGGTACATTGGCCTTGGTCATCTTTTTCTTGCCTCAGTCTTTGCATACAGCGTTCTTTCTGTATCTAGTTCTCTTCTTTCTATAATGCTTTCCCTGGCTGTATTTGTTTATTTGGGCTGCTATTACAAAAATACCACAGACTGAATGGCTTATAAAGAACAGAAATTTATTTTTCACAGTTCTGGAATCTGAAGTCCAAGATCAAGACACTGGCAGATTTGGTGTCTGGTGGGGGCCTGCTTCCTGGTCATAGACTACTGTCTTCTTGCTGTGTTCTCACACAGTAGACATGGCAAAAGGGATCTCTGGGCTAATCTCATTCATGAGGGCTCCACCCTCATGACCTAATCATCCCCCAGAGACCCACCTCCTAACAGTACCACCTCGGAAGTTAGGATTTCAACCTATGGATTTTGAGAGGACACAAATATTCAGTCCATAGCACTTTGTTAAATCCCAGTCACACCTCAAGCCTCAAGAAATATCATTTTCTCAGAGAGGCCTTCCACGATGTTCTGATCTAACCTAATAGCCTTTTATTTTTTATTTTATTTTCTTTTAAGAGATAGGGTCTCACTCTGTCACCCAGGCTGGAGTATAGTGGTGTAGTCATAGCTCACTGCAGCCTCAAACTCCTGGGCTCAAGCAATACTCCCATCTCAGCTTTCCAAGTAGCTAGGACTACAGGCGCAAACTACTATGTCTGGCTGATTTTTATTTTCTGTATAGATTGGGTCTCACTATGTGGTTCAGGCTGGTCTTGAACTCCTGGCATTCAGCAATTCTCCTGCCTCTGTCTCCCAAAGAGCTGGGATTATACAGACTCTAGTGGCCTATTATATTCTCTCCTCACAGCCTTTACTTTTACAAAATGATACTTATCATAATTTATAATTTTGTAATTATTTATTTAGCTTCTGTCTCCCCTGAGGGTACTATTGACACTATCATTATAGGACCTATGTCTGTTTTATTCAGCACTGTTTTTCCAACATCCAGCTCAGTGTCTGATACAGAGAAGCTCAATTAATAGTTGTTAAATTACTTATAACACAGCATCAGCCTCACCTCTTTCCTTTCTAAAGTTACTTTATTGAGATGAGCATTGTTAACTGTCAGCCAACTATAATAGCCACACAAGTACTTTTTTTTTGAGACAGGGTCTTGCTCTGTTGCCCAGGCTGGAGTGCAGTGGTGTCATCATGGCTTACTGAAACCTCCAACTCCTGGGCTCAAGCTATCCTCCTGCCCCAGCCTCCAGAGTAGCTGGGACTAGAGGAATGAACCACCATGTCCAGGTAATTTTTTAATTTTTAGTAAAGGTCGGGTCTCACTATGTTGCCCTGCTCAGGTGGTCTGGAACTCCTGGGTTCAAGTGATCCTCCCACCTCAGCCTCCCAAAGTGCTAGGATTAAAGAAGTAAACTACCACACTCATCCACACATAGGTAATTTAAAATATTTCCATAGTCACAATTAAAAAACACATATAAACAGGTAAAATTAATAACATTTTATTTAACCCAATATATTAAGATATCTCCACTTTAAAAAGAGATTAATACCACAATTATTAATGAGATAATTTGTGTTTTATTTTCATACAAAGTCTCTGAAATTCTGTGCATTCTTTACACTTACAAAACACCTCCATTTGAACTAGGCACATTTTAAGTGCCTGTGTAGTTAGTGGGTACCACATTGGACAGATCAATAGCTAGAATCTTTGGGATAAAGACGTTTGTCTCATATCTGCCTAGGGCCATTGATTTGAGAGCTCATTTTCTGATCACATGCCCCTCCCTACTGTTTCTACCTCCCATGAACTGCCTCTCTTTTCATGCTGATCACTAAATAGATGTTAGTCCTTAACAGGATGAAGCCACCCTCCCTTTGGGGACTCAGGTTCCAGATGTAGAGCAAGATAATTTTATTTTTCCCTGTCTTTTCTACAGGCCACTATATAAGTCTATGTATATGTATCCTTTAATGAAAAGGGAGAGAATGACAATCAGGAGGCTGCGACTAGTTTGTTCAAAGTTTGAGTTGATAAGTTACTCATACAAAAGGATAAGCTTAATATTCCCTAAGACTGCTGCCTATTCCCATCTCAGCCCTTAAAATGTAACAGAAAAACACAGGCAAAAATAGCAAACTCTTCAAAAAGATCCTCCATGAATGCTTAAAACAGATCTTGACTCCACTTTCCTGACCCTGGACCCACTCTTGTCTCTGACAATATTTCCCTCTCTAAGTCCATAAGGTACATCTCCACTGTTCTTTAGGAAAATTACACCCACATACCTGGGCTTTAAATCAATAGTTCTCAAGACAGAAAATAACACCCATTGAGGTATGTTTTGGAAATTCGTAGAAGCATTTTGGGTTGTTACATGACTGCCATTTAGGGGCAAAAGCTGAGGATGCTAGAATTCCTGCAATGTATATTTGGAAAAGAATTGCCCTGATTTAGCAGATTTTCTAATGACTGACTGAAGATTCATGTAGGCATGTAGATGAAGAACAATGTGTACATAGAAAGAAGTGACATTAAAAAAAAAATTTGAGACATGGTCTCACTCTGTCATCCAGGCTGGAGTGCAGTGGCACCATCACAGCTCACTGCAGCCTGAACCTCGTGGGCACAAGTTATCTCAGTCCCCTGGGACTAGAAGCACATGCCACCACACCTGGGTGATTTTTTTTTTTTTTTGATAGAGAAGTAGTCTTACTATGTTACCCAGGCTAAGAAGTGACATTTTTAATTAAAGGAAGGAATACTATGTTAAAAATGGTGAATGCGTTTTTATACTTTATAAAACACTGTGGAAAACAGTTCCTCAGCAACATTTTAGTTTATAATCAAGTTTAAAATGAAGTTCATATAGAACCTCCATAAGACTGAACAAAAAAATAATAAATACATAAAATGAGGTTTATATTAATATTGATGAACTTCTCTTTTTTTTCAATTTTCTGGCTTATATGTCTGTCTCAGAAAAGGGACAATAAAGAATCAAGAACATGAATTGTTCAAACAAGCAGTTGAGTGGTGCAGCGTGGAAAGGACCCAAGTTGATTCATTTTTGCATTACACATATACACACACAAGATTTTTTTAATTCATTGTATGACTTTCCAGATTTTCAACTAATCATTCTCTCGCAGTAGGTGAACATACAGGAAATCTCTGTGTTGCTTTTGTATGATTTGAAACAATTGCAAATAAATTCACAATGTATTTGACATAAAACTGCAATCTTCCTATTTATAGCAATAGATGAGAAGAAGTGTTTGGGTGTGTGTGAAACTCTAAGCAGTTTGTCAGAGCAAGGCATCTTTTTGTAGAGCAATTTTCACACCTGAGAAGAACACCAAGTTCAATGGCTATTTCAGTGACAGCCAGGGGTAGGGTAGAAAAGGCAGCAAGCAGGAAAACAAGAGGGATTGTTGTAACTCACTAAGTTAATTCTCTGAATTTCACCCACTGGGTAGAGGCAAGAAAGGAGCCTACTATTCTAAATTTTCTCATAGCCCATTCTGCACCATATTCCTCTGACCTACTTAAGCTAGAGTGTAGGCCGTTAATATATGGCAGGCTGGCCCCTTTACTGGCTTTCTGCATGCATGTGCAGCATGGACACAATGGCAATGTCACCTGTGTGCTTCGAGCTTCTGTTGCACATCATGCTGTTCAGAGGACAGGGGCTAGAAATTGAAAACAAGGCCATAAAGCAGCAAGATGTCAATATTATGACTCCATACAGCCTGCTAGCCATACGGCTCTCTTAGCACCCAGAACGCACACACGTGTGTGCTCACACTAGCCCATTGTTTCCATGGGTCCTCATTATTTCACAGGGTTTTCCTTCGATGTGTGTGTAATGACAGAACCTGCAGTTTTCCACAACCTTTCAAATTTATCAAATGCATTATAGAAACTGTTGAGAAATCTTAATTATAGAAGCTAGTGCTTATTTGTTTTTGTTTTTAAAAATTGCAGCTAAGTAGCAATACAAAGGTTGTAAGTAGATAACTCAAGTGAACCAGAATAGAAGACCATGAAGAGAGGCCTGGGATCATGGAAACTTTGGTGGTTAAAGCTAAAAAGGAGCTAAATATTATCTAAGCAATGTTATCTTTTCATGGCCAAAAACCATGAAATTTAAAGAAGCCAAAAGATTTGCCCAAGATATTCAGGATCATGAGGTGTAGTACGGATGAGACTAGAACTTAGACCATGTTACTCCTCCCCCAGTTCCATGTCTAACCTAGCAGAAACATATGGATACTAAAGGCTAATGCTATTTTGAAGGAAGAAATAGAAGGCAATAACATTGTGGAGGCTGCGGTTATAGTATGCATCTCATGGTTATGCCACATGCGGATGATCTTTCACCATGGCATAGGAAGTAGGCTTAAGTCTTCTAACATTAATGTTTCAACAACCCCATATTCATTTTAAATAATATTAAGTGATAGTAAAGTTCCAAGAGTATTAGAAAATTTTAAAAATATCAACAATTCTAAGAGAATAACTCATATTTGTGTATGCGATTCATTCAGACCATGATATTTGATATTTGTAATTTTATTAATAAACAACATTATCCATATTATATATATATATATATATTTTGACAAAATTCTTCCAGTTTGATGCATTTACCGCATTACTCTTTTTAAAGGAAATAAGAGTATATAAGCATACATAACAATATTAGATAATATATAAAGATTACAAGAAATCCACTGTTCCATGTCTAATTTCATACATTTGGATTAAATAACAATAAATCCTGTCTTACTTGCAAGAGAAGATCCTATACACTTTAACTGTCTCTTTAAGTTTGCAAAATTCATACTGATCTAAAGTTCCTTTGAACACCAATATGATAGATACATTCATATAGAATATAGAGAGTTTTGGCTGGGCGCAGTGGCTCACGCCTGTAATCCCAGCACTTTGGGAGGCCGAGGCGGGCTGATCACGAGGTCAGGAGATCGAGACCATCCTGGCTAACATGGTGAAACCCCCATCTCTACTAAAAATACAAAAAATTAGCCGGGCGTGGTGGCGGGCGCCTGTAGTACCAGCTACTGAGGCAGGAGAATGGTGTGAACCTGGGAGGCGGAGCTTGCAGTGAGCCGAGACTGTGCCACTGCACTCCCACCTGGGTGGTAGACCGAGACTCCTTCTCAAAAAAAAAAAAAAAAAAGAAAAGAAAAGAATAGAGTATTTTTCCAGCTTTACTGAGGTATAGTTGACAAATTAAAATTATATCTATTTAAGGTATACAATGAGGTAATTTGATATGCATGTACATTTGAAATAATTACTGCAATCAAGCTAATTAGCACATTTATCCCCAGATAGTTATTGTGTGTGTGTGTGTCTGTGTGTGTGTGTGTTTGTGTGGTGAGAATATTTAAGATATATTTTCAGCAAATTTAAGCTATATATTATTAACTATGGTTAATAATGTAAATGTATCATGCTGTACATTTGATCTCCAGAATTTATTCATTTGGCATAACTGATAGTTTGTACTGTTTGACCAACATCTTCCCTTTTCCCTTAAGCCTCAGCCCCTGGTAACCACGATTCTACTGTTTCTGAGTTGGACTATTTTAGATTCCACATATAAATGACATCATGCAGTATTTGTCTTTCTGTGTTGGGTTTATTTCGTTTAGTATGTCTTCCAAGTTTATTCTTATTGTCACAAATGCCAGGATTTACTATAAAGACAAGTTTTAGATGTATAAATCCTACTTTATTGGGGCTTCCAAATGATGGAACTTGATATATAACATATATCAAATTTTTGACGTGCCTTGGTTTCCAAATGCAGCTCCAAAGGGCTGCATTTTCATAATTCAAAATAACGCAATTTGGAAGTTTCCATAAACTCTTTGATATTATTTGTTCAAGAATAACTACCAAACAGCCTTCAGTTTCAGAGGTTAGCATTTTTTTTCTTATTTCTATTTCTATAAAAACTTAAGAACAAATCTCCACTTACATTTACTACCAGTCATACTCCTTGTTCATCTGGGAGGCATGGAACATAACAGAGCATATGCTCAATTTCATGGGAGAGAGAAAATTGTAAATACGGCAATCACACTATAAAAATGCAGCTGAAAAATCTTTTTCTGTAGTTTAACTTTACAAAAAGACTGACTATTTGGGTGGCGTTGAGGAGGTTATTTTATTTTGTGTCTTCTAAAGAAAACACCCAGTAATTTGTTCTGAGTAATTATTTTCCCCTTCGTCTACCCAGCTAAAACACAAGATATAGTTTTCTTTTGCAATGTATATATCTCCAATTTTTAAGATACAAATTATTTTGGATTATGTGTATGTGTGTCTGTATTTATTTTTAATGCCTCGGTTAAACAAGCTGAGATTGATTTAGGAAAACAAATGCTGAATAAGGATAATAACTATTCAGTTGACAACATGCGCTCAAGAGACACTTTCCGAGTTGTCTACACTTCACCAGGCAGGGTATTTTCCAGGCCCTATGAAACAATTGTAGTGTGTGGGCCTCATAATCACTGCAGCACAGCTGCTCACCCACCATAATCTGATATTTTTCTTCCTCCTTGGTTTGGGCTTTTTGCTCTAAATTTTCACTAGAAGTTTAAATGTTTATAAGTAAAATCAGACCTCACAAGTTTATTGTCCCTTGATCTGCCCCCACACACTAACAAAGCCTTTACATTCAGTCACTGATTCTTGCTGGTTTTCTGCCCTTAAAATTTCCCACTCCCCTTTCCTTCATCTCTGTTATACTAGCTCAGCTAACACCTGCATTGTTTCTCAAAGAGAACAAATGTAACTCGGCATTACCTGCCTCAAACTCATCGGCGTCCTATCCATTCTTCTACTGCTACCACCGAATTACATTCCTACAGTGCTAATTAAAGACAAGTCTCCCCTGCTTGAAATTCATCACTTTCTCTTTCCCTTTGTAAATTAAATTCTCACTCTTCAGTGTGGCATTCAAGTTTTTTCAGGATCCCCATGCCACGCCTCCCACCCCTGCCCATCCTATTTCTCTTGCTTCTTCTCTTGCCACTTAACTTCCTCCAGATCTCCAGTCCATCTGATCTACTTAGGAGTCCTCAAATGCATCATGCTCTTCCACACATATTTCTCCCTTCTGTGCTTTTTCTGTGTGCCTTCCTTTTAGCCTGGTTAACTTAATCTAAATTAAGTCTCCTTAATTCTCTAAACTTCAATCGGAGTAAGAAGTCTCTGCATGTGTCCCCAAACCACTCTGTGAGTAACTCATATCTAGTCAATCTTTAGTATTAAATTCTATTTACTTGTTCTATGTATTTTTTGTTTCTCTCTATAGACACTGAATTCAGAAACTGAGTCTTTTTTTTTTGCCTTTTCTTTTCATTTCTGAATCTCTAATATTTAGCAAACTGCCTAGTATATAGTAACTATTCAATAAGGGCTTATTAAGTGAATGGCTGTATAAATAAATACAAATATTCTTCTCTCGAATGCCCAAAAATGTCACCAGAAAACCTGTTAATAAAGCAAAGCTAGTTTTATCAGAACACACTGCAATTAGCCATAATACCACCTTGGCAGAATCTTGGCAATGTCTCAGGAGAGGGTAGTCAGTGGAGAATATGTGAGGTTTTAGAATCTGAGATCAAGAGAGTTAATGAGACTCAATTTGGGAAACACTGGAATTGAGAACAGATAGTGACGTTATAGATTAATGCAAATAGTGAGGCAAGTGTCTCGAATAAAGTCATGTAATGTGAACTCCTGTTTGGTAGGTGAGCTGTTGTCCTGGTAACTGGATGGTTTTCTCAAATAAATTTTATTTTCAGGAATTAACTGAAACAAAAGTAAAAGTGTTTATTGGTTTACAGAATGGACTCATTCTTAGTCCTAATAGCTATGTCATGTTGATGCAGGTGGTCACAGTTCTTAGTTTTGTCATCCCTTCACCCCTAAAGCTTCATATTCCTATTTTAAGCTGACTCTTAAACCACCACTGAATACAACCCTTTCTGATATGCAAATTTGGTTACTACCAGAAATTTCATACATGCTAGAGAGAATTGTTTTCCTCCCTTCACAGAGCAGATACAAATGTCAGGTCACAAAGTTAAGTGTGCAAGAAGTGCAGTTTCTTTTCTTTTTCTACATCTGAGTTTATTTGTATTTTTTGATCTCCTTGTAAAATTGTTGACAAGAAGCAAATCTCAGTCAATTTAGAAACTCACTGCCTTCTTGCCCCTCCTTTAATTATATATTTGTTTTAAGGGCCTTTGCGAGTGCCGCAGGAAAGCTATGTGTTGGTGTTGAATGCATTTAGTCCTGGGTCCAGTGGTCATTTGCATTCATTGGCATCAAGTAAGGTCTTTTCCTTGTCATCTAGTCTCCAACCATCAGTCTGTATAAATGGCAGCTGTTCCTTGTTCATCCTATCTGTAAGGGTATTTCAGCCCTGCATATTCCCTGTGCCATGCTAGACCCCAAGCTAAATCTGCAGAAGAAAACCTTCCACTACACACATTCCACTCTGAAATTCATTAGACTTTTTTGTAGCACCATCTCTGCTGTATTCATTCTGAAAACCACACCAACATTTCTTTTGCTACACGTGTTCTGAGAACTGAATGACTGCTAAACAAAACAAAACAAGCTAGCTCTGATTATCCTTCCAATTCTGTTATACCTGCCACACACTGAATGCTTTTTTCCTGCTGCATCATTCCTTCTTAGAGCCAGTAAACCAAATGCCCTCACTGAGGGCTGAGATGTGAAGACTCATGGAATAATAAGAAATCTTGATGACAAAAAAATCATCTCCTCATGTGTCTATTACCCCCAGTGAGTTTTGCAATATCTGGTTCTCTTTGAGAGGGCCAGAGTCAGGTTAGTTACTTCCAGCTTCTTCCTCGACCTCACCACTGCTGTCTTGCCCCTTCCTTGCAACCCCTGAAACTTCAGCAAGCTTGCCAGTGAGTTATAAGTGTTATAGTACCGTGAAGTTACAGTCCTCTAATTTTTTGTTTCATTGAATTTCAGAATACAACTTCTTAACTTCCAAAAGCTGCAAAAAGCTTTTATACTTAAACCAAATTGCTTCACTTATTATAGGTTATATCCTAGTTTCATTTTCAGTCTGTATGTGTTCAATAGTTTCAATTTGAGAGAAAAATAAGACATTGCTGAAGTTGCCTTGAGATTGCTGGGAAAAAAATAGCTCTAAAAAATATAGTCCAAAAATAGATAAATGTCCAAAACAATGGCTTCTGCTTAGTATAACTAAATTGCTCTTATCATGGTCCCTGATCAGCACCAATAGCATCATTAGGAAATTTTTAGAAGTTCAAATTTTGACCACCATCTCAAATCTATTGATCAGAAACTTTGCGTCCCAGCAATTTATGTTTTTTAACAATTCTAAATGAGTCTAGATGCTAAAGTTTGAGAACTATTGACATAGCTACTTAATCTAAAATTAGACTCTCAGAATCAGTAAAGCAAAAACTAACTAAAAGTTATTCCACTGAAGGATCATTATTGCTTGTAGAACTTTACTTCCAATGCCAATTCCCTACTGATTTCCTATTTGTGTGCTTTGCAGATGCAGAAAGGAGTTTTAAAGACTGAATTTAGGTTTTTGCCTTTCTTAGGTTTGTATTGCTTCTGCTCATCTTTTCTTCAGAAAGAATGGGAATTTTGCCTAAACTAACCAGATGATATGAGAGAGTAACCTGGGTGCTTAAGTTCTTCAATTCTGAGATTAAAATGAGTAAATGGCCTTCTAATACTGGCGCAACACATTCTGACAGGGCTAACTCAGAGCTTCTCAGAGGGTAGTTATCAGTCAACAGCTCCATGCATCAGAATCACTTGAGACAACTGGTAAACATACTAATTTCCTTACTCCAGAGGAAGTCTACCAAATCAAAGTTTAAAGAGGAAGCTACAGAACCTTCATCATGAACACTGTCTTACTGTAATTCTCATACACACTAAAGTTGGAAAAATGTTAGGCCAGAGGGACATTTGAGGCTTTAGACATTTGTAGCCACCCTACAAAACAACACTTTAAAGATTATTTGATGTAAAACTTGACAAGTTAATTTGCATTATTACCTCACACAGAAAATATTTGCACTTCCATGTGACTTTAAATATATATATTTTTTCTTATCCTGATATTTCACCTTCAAAGAAATGGCATGCAGTGTCTCACTAGAGTCAAGTGTTTAAAAGTGAAAAGTATGATTCAAGATTACAAAGATGTAGGAGTTGAAACAACTGCTACCCACAGACTTTTGTTCACAGGTACATAATGTGTGCACAGAGGTATTTTTAAATACATCAAACTATATCTGTTTTTGACATACTCAGCAACAACTGCTCTCTAGACCTCTACCTGTGAACATTGAGGTTAGACATTCAGAGGCTTGATTACTTAAATGCATGAATTTAATTAGATGATAAAAAAGAAACAACAGAAAAAGATGTGGTGTTTGAAGATTTTGAAAACTGTAAATGTCTGATGCTTGACCTAATTACACTCAGTCCTAGGATAAAATATAAATATCTATTAAGTGAGGGTCCTATATAAATGTAAGTGCTTTTATCCTACAGTGCCGTCATGAGATTGTTGGGACACCTAGCCCATTCAATGCATATCAGCCTAGATACCTCAGTTTTATAAATCTCTCTGAAAATACAAATATTAAAAATAAAATGGTTTAGATATAAAATATCCAAAGTCAATTAACAAGTACTTCACCATATTTACCAGATAATTCAGAATATAGATATGTAGATATGTAGATATGTAGATGTGTTTTTGCTTATTGACTTATTAACAATTATTATGGGAACAATGGTATTATATATAGAGGAACAGAACTATTTATTCAGGATCTTTTATCTGCCCCTAAACCACATGGTTCTATCCTTCTAAGGCTCTTATCCTGTCTACCAATCTGTGTCCTTTAAGTGTAGTATGGAGTATATTACTTATAAAATTGCTGACAATTTTGGTATTAAACTTACCATTTTCTTTCTGGGAGTATATGTGCATGCGCATGTGCGTGAGTGTCTGTATATGACATTGTGAGTGTGTGTGTGTGTGTGTGTGTGTGTAGTTGTCTCTCCTGCTTTACTAGATTGATAGTTCTGTTGAAAGCAACCCTGCCTTATTGCAGCAACTAGCTAAGCTAAAAGCCAAATTTCAACTACACGTAAGAGAGAACGATGGCTCTCTCATATTCTTGGCCTTGTGATTTTTAAAAAGGTACAGAATATCAAGAATTAAGTTTTATTTAGAACTTTCTCTGTGCCTGGCACAGTTCTAAGATCTTTCAGATATTGTTCCATTTAAACCTCACACAGGGATCATACAATTCTATTAACCCCTTTATCCAGATGAAGAAATTTAGGCTTTAAGCGCTAATTAATGTACAGTTGGAACGTATCCTGGGCTGTCTAACTCGGGCCCTGGACTGCTTCCACCCACTGGGCTTTCCTCTCACTCCTCCAGCAGACGGTGGGGGTTTGGATGACAGCATTTCACATATAAGTGATTCTGATATTCAGCAAGTTTTGAAAACAACTAAAAGCAATTTTAAATGAGATCTTGAAAGGGTCTCCTCATATCCATGTGCGTTCCTGGATTTTTAAAAGGATTAACATTTTTTTCACTTCGTTTTTTCTTTTACTTGTACTCAAATAGATTTGGTCATAAAATAATAACTCTGAGACTAGAAACCTGTCCACAAGGCCAAAAAAATGAAAGAGAATATAAGGAGGCCCCAAAGAGGATCTAGTTATGTTTTCTGCAAGAACAGTCTCCCAAATGACAGCTACATAATTCAACTATTCTGTCTGAGAACACATGATAGAACTAAATAGAACCTCCCACCTGAGGGGCTGATTGGAAAGAATAGAGATTAATATATAATATATACTGAATACTTACATTGTATCCAAAAACACATATTGTACTGCTTTTATGTGAATTATTTAAGCATTTCTGAACCAAAGTTTCCTCATCTATACATTGAAAATAACATTTCCGCTTCAAAAATTATTGTCAAGACTAAATGTATCCTGAGGTACTACTATATTCTATCTGAGTTATTCATCAATGGTGCACTTGAAGTATAAATTTTTTTTAAAATCCTCCCTATTCATAAATCTTTTAAAAATCTTTTCATGGGCTATTGATACTCATGCCACATTGTTTCAGAGAAAGAAAATATATAGAAGGATTTGCAATTGGGGAAGATTCAAAATAAATTTATCTTGGCACATTGTGTGCATTGTAAATCAAATCAAGATAACGCAAGATTTCAGCATAAGAGCCTCTTCATTCTAATTTTTTTCATTTTGGCATTTGGTCAGGTATCTGTTAACATTACAAAATGCAATTGTGATTCAAAAGCAGCTAGTGATAATTCATCGTACTTCTTCCACCAGCTCACAGTGGGCCATTTATCATGATGATTAGCCGTTCCAGGTACTTTCAGGAACTGTAACAGTTGTCTGAGCCTTCATTCAGAATTCGAGTTCATTCCACCATCTAATACCACTAAATGTCACTGCATAAGAGGAAACATTATGCTCAACTATTGCATTGAAAAGCAAGAAAAACGATGTTTCCATAGCTACAAGTTTGAAAAAAAAAACAGAACATACTGAGATGTAAACCAGAACAAATGTGGCAGACAGGTGCATTGAACATCCTAAATTTTTTATTCTAAAAGCAAGTAAGTTAAAGTACAACTAGCTAATAGATAGTCAGACACCATTCTCTTTCCTAGTGAGTTTGAGGAAGTGTATAAAAGGTGGGCACAGAAGGGTGAAATAATGCACTTGGCCACATACAATATCTATAAAAAAAAATGTTTGCAGCAGTAAATTCTCTAAAGTATTGCCAAAGGATACATTGACCAGAAAGAGACCACCAAAGAGGAGAAGTCACAGTGTCACCCACTTTAGTTTGATTATGGATATTTTGACGTCTCTAGCACTCTACAGACATCATTAACCTGAGTAGCTTCTCATTAGCAGAAGCTACCAGATCACTTCTGCCTCGCTACTTTCAGAATCTGGTTTTTCTTCACTAGTACTAACCCACTGAGAGCTCATCAAGAACAAAAGTGAGGCACAGTATGACTCTGGGATGGTTCTGCCCACAGAATACCCTGTAATAGCTCATACAGCCCTCTAATAATAGGAAGAGATATGGATGGATTGTAGGATGTATAGATTGTATGAATGCATTGTAGGCAAGCTTAGAGTAGGTGACAGAGTCCTAGGAGCTCAATTTGCATTTGTCTATAACATAATTACTATGGGATATGTTAGTTTTTCTTTGAAATCTTTTTTCTTTTTTTTCTTTTGATATAATTAAGGAAATTTCAGGATTACATTTTGCATATCTTTTTTTTTTTAACTGTCCAAAATTGTTTGCATATTTCAAGGTCAGCCAACTCTGATGGAGATTGCAAAACAAGGTACATTTTTACTATCTTACACTTTCGAGTTTTTTTTTAATTTCACCAATCCCAACAGTCTGAAGAAACTACACACACACAAAAAATAATGAAGAAGTACCTTTAAAATGAGTATATTTGCTGTTTTCAAAGAGATAGAGGATATAATACAAATTCAAAACGAGTATAAAGAATTAAGATCATTTGACCCAGCCATCCCATTACTGGGTATATACCCAAAGGAGTATAAATCATGCTGCTGTAAAGACACTGCACATGTATGTTTATTGCGGCACTATTCACAATAGCAAAGACTTGGAAACAACCCAAATGTCCATCAATGACAGAGTGAATTAAGAAAATGTGGCACATATATACGATGGAATACTATGCAGCCACAAAAAAGGATGAGTTCATGTCCTTTGTAGGGACATGGATGAAGCTGGATACCATCATTCTGAGCAAACTATCGCAAGGACAGAAAACCAAACACCTGATGTTCTCACTCATAGGTGAGAATTGAACAATGAGAACACTTGGACACAGGGTGGGGAATATCGCACACTGGGGCCTGTTGTGGGGTTGTGGTGGGGAGGGATAGCATTAGGAGATATACCTAATGTAAATGATGAGTTAATGGGTGCAGCACGCCAACATGGCACATGTATACACACGTAACAAAGCTGCACGTTGTGCACATGTACCCTAGAACTTAAAGTATAATTTAAAAAAAGAAAAAAAAAGGAATTAAGAAACAAGAGCAAATGCTTGTGTAAAGGAATCAAATGGAAAATTTAGAAATAAAAAAATAACTGCTGAAGTAAAATCTCAATACAGAACATTTATGTGTAATAATATTGCAAATTTGATGTTTAGCGAAATTCTTCCTGATTCAGAGCACAAAAATTCTGGATGATGTTTGTAAAATTAAAAAAAAATAAATAAAGCATGGCTGAACAATCTGGCAATAAAGAACACAACTCAAAACCAAAATTTAGGTTCGTAGGGATTGGCAAACCCTGAATTTAGAATTTAATCTGATAAACTGTTATTAGGTAGAGCCAGGATTTTAGCTGAACGTTCAAATATAGGGAACAGCAGACAAAGCCTGGGTTTAAATAAGATGAAAGGAGATCAGAAATACATGAAATAAAGCCAGAAGCTTCAAGCTACTAAAATCTCTTGGTAAACTTTGGGGAAAATATATGTGCTCTAAGAGAGGGTTGCATACTAACTTGTTTCAGCTATATCATTAAGTTAAGTATTTTTTTATCTATCAAAAATTTCTAATCACAAGACCAACCTCTATGGGATTTGAAAAATGAAAATATAAAGTGGTCTGGCATTGCTAATGCTCATATATGATGAAGAGAAAGAAAGCAAATTATCTTGAGTTAGGCACTTTAAACACAGGCCTCTAATATTTCCTTCAAGATTCTCAGAAAATGAGTACATGCACACACACACACACACACACACACACACAAAATAAGGGGGAAAATGCCATATTAAGAGTCTACAAACAGTAAAACCCAAAATGAGAGCAACTCAGACTGAAAATAGTAAAATTATCTGAGAAGCAATAAGTCTTATAGACAACATACTGTATATAAAATACATACTATGCTTAAGGCCATAAAAGAAAATACTAAATGTGTGTTTAAAGAAAAAGGGACTATTTAAAAAAACTCAAATAGAGCTTTTAGATACATAAAATGTGATAATTAACAATTCAACAGGCATATTATTAAGCAGATTTAAAAGAGATTTAATCTCTCATGTGATGGGTGAAAAATATCTTTTTAAAGGCAGTTTAAAAAGCTTTGATAAACGAGAACACATATTTGCAGAAGTTACACAGAATGAAGACCAGGTAGATGGTATAATAGAAAATATGGAAGTGTTATTACAAGCCATGAAACACACAGCGAGAAGACCTGATATATGCAAACTCTGAGTGTCAGGGAGACTATTACATCAAAAAGAGGCAATATTTGAAAAATATGGCATAATACTTTATAAGAGTGATAAAAGACAGAAAGCCCAGTGGATGTCAATACAATAAATAAAAGAAAACCATGCCTAGACACATAACAAAGACTATTTTAAAAATCGATCAGAAAGAAAAGGCAGATAATTACAAATAAATTACAAATAGACCAACAGCCAATTTAGCAGCTGCAAGAACAAAAGTCAGAAGAATGATGATTAATATTTTCTAAGTGCTAAAGGAAAATAGATGTTAAACAGAAGGGTGTACCTAACAAAATTACATAACAAGAGAAAAGTTTCAATAAGGACTTCACAGATAGATGCAATGAATAAAATTTATCCCAAACCAACTTCCATTAAAAGGACTTACAAAGTACATGCGCCATAGCAGAATGAAGGAAACTGTCTCCAGACGGAAAATCTGAGATCCAATAAATAATGATGAGAAAAACAAAGAAGAAAATATTTGCTATTTCTATAAATAAAGTCTTTATAGAAGAACAACAATTATTTTATGAAGTTTAAAATGAGGGCAGGGCGCAGTGGCTCATGCCTGCAATCCAGCACTTTGGGAGGCCAGAGGTGGGCAACTTGCCTGGCCAACATGGTGAAAACCCATCTCTACCAAAAATGCAAGAAATAGTCGGGTGTGGTCATGCATTTCTGTAATCCCAGCTACTCAGGAGGCTGAGGCATGAGAATTGCTGGAATCAGGGAGGCGGAGATTGCAGTAAGCCTAGATAGTGCCACTGCACTCCAGCTTGGGCTAAAGAGTGAGACTTTGTCTCAAGATAAAAAATAACAATAATAAAATAAAATGAGGGCAGAGCCAAAATATAAACTATAATAATGCAAGTTGCTATGGGTTGATCTTAGACCAAGTGTTCTAAAGTCTTTGTAGTATTGTTTGTGAGTGTGAGTAGATTGGTTAAGCTATTGATTGATTCCAAGTTTGCTGTATTAAATACGTACATTACAATTTTGAGAGTTGAGTTGGAGAGTTCTAATTGAATAGAAATAAATGTTTACCTTCTAAACCAGTAGATGGAGGGCAAATGAGAATAGTAAACAAACATGTAAATGCAATATATAAAATTAAAGTCAGGGAAGAAAAGAGAAAGAAGTGTGGCAAAAGTGAGACACACTGAAAGTACAAAGTATGATAATGAAGACTAATACATTAGTGATTGTAACAAGTGTCATGTTACAGAAAGATGCCAAACTGTATTGTTAATCTTACTATACTCTTTTACAAGAGTCACTAATAAAAATAAGGGCATAAAACATTGAAAGAAAAGGTCCTTCACATCCCTCATAAATTGTATTCCTAGTATTTTATTCTCTTTGTAGCAATTGTGAATGGGAGTTCACTCATGATTTGACTCTGTTTGTCTATTACTGATGTATAGGAATGCTTGTGATTTTTGCACATTGATGTTGTATCCTGAGACTTTGCTGAAGTGGCTTATCAGATAAGGAGATTTGGGGCTGAGACGATGGGGTCTTCTAGATATAGGATCATGTCATCTGCAAACAGAGACAATTTGACTTCCTATCTTCCTATTTGAATACCCTTTATTTCTTTCTCTTGCCTGATTGCCCTGGCCAGAACTTCCAATACTTTGTGGAATACGAGTGGTGAGGGAGGACATCCTTGTCTTGTGCTGGTTTTCAGAGAGAATGCTTCCAGCTTTTGCCCATTCAGTATGATATTGGCTGTGGGTTTGCCATAAATGGCTCTTATTATTTTGAGATATGTTCCATCAATAACTAGTTTATTGAGAGCTTTTAGCAAGAAGGGGTGTTGAATTTTAATGAAGGCCTTTTCTGCATCTACTGAGATAATCATGTGTTTTTTGTCATTGGTTCTGTTTATGTGATGGATTATGTTTATTCATTTGCATATGTTGAACCAGCCTTGCATCCCAGGGATGAAGCCGACTTGAACGTGGTGGATAAGCTTTTTGATGTCCTGCTGGATTCAGTTTGCCAGTATTTTATTCAGGATTTTCTCATTGGTGTTCATCAGGGATATTTGGCTGAAAGGTTTTTTGTCATTGTGTCTCTGCCAGGCTTTAGTATCAGGATGATGCTGAGCTCATAAAGTGAGTTAGGGAGGAGTCCCACTTTTTCTGTTGTTTGGAATAGTTTCAGAAGGAATGGTACCAGCTCCTCTTTGTACCTCTGGTAGAATTTGGCTGTGAATTCGTCTGGTCCTGGGCTTTTTTTGGTTGGTAGGCTATTAATTATTGCCTCAATTTCAGAACTTATTATTGGTTTATTCAGGGATTCGACTTCTTCCTGTTTTAGTCTTGGGAGGGTGTATGTGTCCAGGAATCTATCTATTTTTTCTAGATTTTCTACTTTATTTACATAGAAGTATTTATAGTATTCTCTGACGGTAGTTTGTATTTCTGTGGGATTGGTGGTGATATCCCCTTTGTCATTTTTTATTGCGTCTATCTGATTCTTCTTGCTTTTCTGCTTCATTAGCCTGGCTAGTGGTAAACCACTGCTCAAGTAAATAAGAGAGGACACAAACAAATGGAAAAACATCCTATGCTCGTGGATAGAAAGAATAAATATCAGGAAAATGACCATACTGCCCAAAGTAATTCATAGATTCAATGCTGTCCCCATCAAACTACCACTGACATTCTTCACAGAATTAGAAAAATCTACTTTAAATTTCATATGGAACCAAAAAGAGCCCGTATAGCCAAGACCATCCTAAGCAAAAAGAACAAAGCTAGAGGCATCGCTATGCTATACTACACGGCGACAGTAAACAAAACAGCATGGTACTGGTACCAAAACAGATATACAGAACAGTGAAACAGAACAGAGGCCTCAGAAATAATGCCACATATCTATAACCATTTGATCTTTGACAAACCTGACAAAAACAAGCAATGGTGAAAGAATTCCCTATTTAATAAATGGTGTTGGGAAAACTGGCTACCCATATGCAGAAAACTGAAACTGGACCCCTTCCTTACACCTGATACAAAAATTAACTCAAGATGGATTAAAGACTTACATGTAAGACTTAAAACCATAAAAACCCTAGAAGAAAATCTAGGCAATACCATTCAGGACAGGCATGGGCAAAGACTTCATGACTAACACACCAAAAACAATGGCAAAAAAGTCAAAATTGACAAATGGGATCTAATTAAACTAAACAGCTTCTGCACAGCATAAGAAACTATCATCAGAGTGAACAGGCAACCTACACAATGGGAGAAAATTTTTGCAATCTATCCTTCTGACAAAAGGCTAATGTCCAGAATCTACAAGGAACTTAACTAAATTTACAAAAAAAAAAAAAGAAAGAAAGAAAAAAAAACAACCCCATGAAAAAGTGGGTGAAGGATGTGAACAGACGCTTCTCAAAAGAAGACATATATGCAGCCAACAAACACATGAAAAAAAGCTCATCATCACTGGTCATTAGAAAAATGCAAATCAAAACCACAACGAGATACTGTCACGCCTGTTAGAATGGTGATCATTAAAAAGTCAGCAAAGGCTGGGCGGGGTGCCTCATGCCTGTAATCCTAGCACTTTGGGGGACCAAGGCAGGCAGATCATGAGGTCAGGAGATCGAGACTATCCTGGCTAACATGGTGAAACCTTGTCTCTACTAAAAATACAAAAAATTAACCAGGCGTGGTGGTGGGCGCCTGTAGTCCCAGCTACTTGGGAGGCTGAGGCTGAAGCAGGAGAATGGCGCGAACCCAGGAGGCAAAGGTTGCAGTGAGCCGAGATTGTGCCACTGCACTCCAGCCTGGGCAACAGAGCAAGACTACGTATCAAAAAAAAAAAAAAAAAAAAAGAAAGAAAGAAGAAAAAGTTGGGAAACAACAGATGCTGGAGAGGATGTGGAGAAATAGGAACACTTTTACACTGTTGATGGCACTGTAAATTAGTTCAACCATTGTGGAAGACAGTGTGGCAATTCCTCAAGGATTTAGAACCAGAAATACCATTTGACCAGCAATCCCATTACTGGGTATATACCCAAAGGATTTTAAATCATTCTACTATAAAGACACATGCACACGTATGTTTATCTCAGCACTATTCACAATAGCAGACTTGGAACCAACCCAAATGCCCATCAATGATAGACTGAATAAAGAAAATGTGGCACATATACACCATGGAATACTATGCAGCCATCAGAAAGGATGAGTTAATGTCCTTTGCAGGAACATGGTTGAAGCTGGAAACCATCATTCTCTGCAAACTAACGCAGAAACAGAAAACCAAACACTACATGTTCTCACTCATAAGTGGGAGTTGAACAATGAGAACACATGAACATAGGGAGGGGAACATCACACACAGGGGCCTTTCAGGAGGTAGGGGGCTAGGAGAGGGATAGCATTAAGAGAAATACCTAATGTAGATACAGGTTGATGGGTGTAGCAAACCACCATGGCATGTGTATACCTATGTAACAAACCTGCACATTCTGCACATGTATCCCACAACTTAAAGTATAATAAAAAAAAGTTTAAAGAAAAAAATAAAGAGAAACTATATCAGTTAAAAAAACTAATAAAAATAAAGCTAGAGTAGTTATATTAAGTAAAAATAAACTTTAAGATAAAATCAGCATCACAGATTGATAGCATCACAGATTGATAGCATCACTGTCTCATAATAAAAGGTTTAATTCTCCAAGAAGATAAAACACTTTTAAACTCATAATCATCTAAAGTATCAAACTGTATTTTGTAAAATTGATAGGCATATACAGAAAAATTTTTAAATCCACCATCACATAGATGAAGCAGATCAAAATGGTTAAATATAGAAGAATTGAAAACGTGACTAACAAATTGGATTTTATTTATTTATCCAACTTGCATTTCTTGAACTTATGTTTTGTGTCAGGTACTGTTCTAGTTGGTGCTTTTGAGAATATTTAGAACATGTGGTAGAACTAGAGTAATTTTTTTTATTTTTAACAGCAACATTTAATTATACATATTTATGGGGTATAATTTGATGTTTTGATACATACCTATGTTGTACAATGATCCAATCAGTGCATTTAGTGTATTCATCACCTCTTATATTTATTATTTCTTTGTGGTGAGAACATTCAAATGACTTATTCTAGCCATTTTGCAAGGTACAATATTTTATTGTTAACCACAGTCACCCCTACTGGGCAATAGAACACTGGACTTTATTCCTTCTATCTAATTGTAACTTTGTACATGTTAATCAACTTCTCATCATCTCTTCCAACTTTTTTCTTTCAGATTCTATATATGAGGGAGATCTTATGCTGTATGTTTTTCTATGTCTGGCCTATTTCACATAACATAATATTCTCCAGACCCACCCGTATTGTCACAAATAACAGGATTTCATTTTTATTATTTTTTATGACTGAATAGTGTTAAATTGTGTATATATGCCATATTTTCTTTATCTATTTATTCATTGTTGGACACTTAAGTTAATTCCATATCTTGGCTATTGTAAATACTGTTACAACAACAAACAGGAGTGCAGACATCCCTTTGACATACTGATTTCCTTTCGTGTGTGTGTGTGTGTGTGTGTGTGTGTGTGTGCGTATTCTCAATAGTAGGATTGCCGGACATTTTTTAAAGAAATTCCATACTCTCTCCTATAATGACTGTACTAGTTTACAATCCCACCAATAGTGTACAAATATTGTCTGCCCTTCACATCCTTGCCAAAACTTGTTTTCTTTATAACAGTCACTCTAACTGGGGTAAGATGATATCCCATGGTGGTCTGATTTGCATTTCCCTGATGATTAGTAATGTTGAATATTTTTTCATACACCTATTGACCATTTGTATGTCTTCATTTGAAAAATGTCTATTAAGGTCTTTTGCCCTTTTTGAAATTGAGTTATTTGTTTTATTGGTAGGTTAAGTTTCATATATATTCTGGATATTAGCCCCTTGTCATAGTATAGTTTGCAAATATTTTCTCTCATCCTGTAGGTGGTCTCTTCACTCTGTTAATAGTTTCCTTTGCTGTGCAAAAGCTTTCTGGTTTGATCTCATGTGTCTGTTTTTGCTTTTGTTGCCTGTGCTTTTGAGATCTTATTTAAAAAAATCATTTCTTAGCACAATGTCATGAGGCATCCCCTTATTTCCTTCTAGTAGTTTTATAGCGTCAGATTTCAAATTTAAGTCTTTAATCCATTTTAAGTTTTTTTAATATGTTGAGAGGTAGGGTTCTAGCCTCGTTCTTCTGCATGTGGATCTCCAATTATCCCAGTACCATTTATTAAAGACTCTTTCCCCAACATGTGTTCTTAGTATCTTTATCAAAAATCAGCTGTCTTTAGGTTCATGAATTTATTTCTGGGCTCACCTTTCTTTTCCATTGGCGTATCTATTCTGTTTTTATGCCAATACCATGCTATTAATATTTAATTTACTATAGCTTTGTAATACATTTTGGAGTCAGGTAACATGATGCCTCCAACTTTGTACATTTTGTTCAGGATTACTTTGGCTATTTCTGGTCGTGTGTGCTTCCATATTAATTTAAGGATTGCTTTTGTTCTGTGTGTGTGAAGAATGTCATTGTTATTTTAGTAGGGATTGTACTATATCTGTAAATCACCTTGGGTAGTATGGCCATTTTAACAATGCTAAATTTCTGGACCATGAACGCAGGATTTATTTGTTTTCTCTTCAATTTCTTTTATCAAAGTTTTACAGTTTTCAGTGTAGGAATCTTTCATTGTCTTGGTTAAGTTTATTCCTAGGCAACACTTAATTGTAGCTTTTGTAAGTGAAATTGTTTTCTTGATTTTTTTTTTCAGGTAGTTCACAATTAGTGTACAGAAACAGTACTAATTTTTATTTTTTATTTTTAAATTTATTTGTTTATTATTTTAATTTTAGAGAGACACAGTCTCACTCGGTTGCCCAGGCTGGGGTGCAGTAGTGTGATCATAGCACACTGTAACCTCAAACTCCTGGGCTCATGTGATCCTCATACCTCAGCCTCCTGGGTAGCTAGGATTGCGGATGCATACAACACCTGGCTAACTTTAAAATATTTTGTGTGTGTGTGGAGAGATGGGGGTCTCACTATGTTGCTCATGCTGGTCTCAAACTCCTGGCCTCAAGCAGTCCTCTCACCATGGCCTCCCAAAGTGTTGAGGTTACAGGTGTGAGCCACCACATATGGCCCACACTGCTGATTTTTGTATGTTGATATTATATCTTGCAAGTTTCTTAGATCAATTTGTTAGACCTAACAGTTTTTTGATGGAGTTTTTAGGGTTTTCTAAATATAAGATCATGCCATCTGGAAACAATAATGTGACTTCCTCCTTTCCAATTCGAATGCCTTTTATTTCTTTCTCTTTCTAATGACTCAGGCTACAACTTCTAGTACTATGTTGAATACAAGTGATAAAAGTGAGCATCCTTATGTTGTTCCTGATATTAGAGGAAAAGCTTTTAACTTTTCCCATTCAGTGTAATGTTACCTGTAGATATGTCTTATATGGCCTTTATTATTTTCTATACCTTCTATACCTAATTTGTCAAGAGTTTTTATCAAGAAAATGTGTAGAATCCTGTCAAATGCTTTTCTTGAGCCTATCAAAATGATCAAATGGATTTTGTCTTTCTTTCTGTCAACATGATGTATTACATTTGTTGATTTACATATGTTAAAGCATCCTTGCACACTTCGCATGAATCCCATTTTATCACAGTAAATTGTCTTTTTAATGTGCTGTTGCATTCAGTTTGCTAGTTTCTTGTTGAGAATTTCGCATCTATGTTCATCAGATATATTGGTCTGTAGTTTTCTTTTGTGTGTGTGTCTTTGCCTGGTTTTGGAATCAGGAAATGCTGGTCTCATATAATAAGTCTGGAAGTACTCCTTCCTCTTTAATTTTCTCGAATAATGTGAGGAGACTTGGTATGAGTTCTTCAGTGAAGCCATCAGGTATTAGGCTCTTCTATGGAAGACTTTTATTGCTGATTCAATTTCCTAACTTATTTTTGCTTTGTTCAGATTTTTGATTTATTCATAATTTAATATTGATAGATTGTGTGTCCAGGAATTTATCCATTTCTTCTATGTTATCAAATTCATTGGCATATAGTTGTTCAGAATAGTTTCTTATGGTTCTTTCTATTTTTGTGGTATCAGATGTAATGTCTCCTTTTTTAATCTCTGATTTTATTTATTAGAATCGTCTCTCATTTTTTCTCAGTCTAGCCAATGGTTTGTTGATTTTGTTTTAATTTTCAAAAGACCAACTCTTTGTTTTGTTAATCTTTTGGATTTTTAAGTCTCTATTTCATTTATTTTTGCTCTGATCTTTCAGAATTTTCTTCCCTGTTGCAACTTTGAGTTTAGTTTATTTTTGTTGTTTTAGTTTCTTGAGGTGCATTGTTAGGTTGTTTATTAGAAATCTTTCTTTTCTGATATAGGCATTTATTGCAATAAAGTTTTCTATTAGCACTGCTTTTGCTAGATCCCACAGGTTTTGATATGATGTGTTTCTATTCTTGTTTGTCTAAATGAAATTTTAAATTTCCCTTTTAATTTCTTCTTGACCTATTGGTTGTTTAGAGACATATTTAATTTGCATGTACTCTTAAGGTTTCTGAAGCTTTTCTTGTTGTTGATTTCTAGTTTTACACCATTGTGGCCAGAAAAATTACTTGATATGGTTTCTATCTTCTTATATTTGTTAATACTCTTTTTAGGGCTTAATATGATTTTGGAAAATGTTCCATGTGCAGTTGAGAAGAATGTGTAGTCTGTAACAGTTGGATGGAATGTTTTGTAAATTTCTGTTTAGGTCCCTTTGGTTTGTAGTGCAGATTAAGTCTAATGTTTCTTTGTCAATTTTTTGTCTAGATGAACTTTCCATTGTTGGAAGTGGAGTGTTGAAATTCTCTACTATTATCATATTGCAGTACATCTCTTAGGTATAACTCTTTCAGGTATAATATATGCTTTTATATCTGGTGTCCTGGTTTTGGATGCAAATATATTTACAATTATCTTATCTTTTTGTTTAATTAATTTTTAATTATTATGTAATGACCTTTTTATCTTTTTTTCACAATTTTTGACTTAAAGTCCATTTTATCTGATATAAGTATGGCTATTTCTTCTTATTTTTGGTTACCGTATGCATGGGATGTCTTTTTCCATCCTTTCACTTTCTTTTTTTTTTGAGATAGCATTTCTCATTTTATTTATTTATTTTGCTTTTTATTTTTATTATTTTATTTCAACAGGTTTTTGAGAAACAGGTGGTGTTTGGTTACATGAATAAGTTCTTTAGTGGTGATTTTTAAAATTTTGGTGTACCTATCACCCGAGCATTGTATACTGTATCCAATGTGGTCTTTTATTCCTCACCTCCCTCCCATCCTTTCCCCTGAGTCCCTAAAGTCCATTGTATCATTCTTATGCATTTGCATCATCATAGCTTAGCTTCCACTTATAAGTGAGAACATAAAATGGTTGTTTTTCCATTCCTAGGTTACTTCACCTAGAATAATGGTCTCTAATGCCATTATTGCATTCCTTTTTATGGCTGAGTAGTATTCCAGGATATATATATATATATATATATATATATATACACATATATATACACACACACACACACACATATAATCACAATTTCTTTTTCCACTCATTAATTGATGGGCATTTGGGCTGCTTCCATACTTTTACAATTGCAAATTGTGCTGCTATAAACATGCGTGTGTAAGGATCTTTATTGCATAATGATTTCTTTTCCTCTGGGTAGATACCCAGTAGTGGGATTACTGGATGGTAGTTCTACTTTTAGTTCTTTGAGGAAACTCCATAGTGTTTTCCAGTGGTTGTACTAGTTTACATTTCCACAACAGTGTAAAAGTGTTCCTTTTCACCACATCCACGCCAACATCTATTATGTTTTCATTTTTTTTTATAATGGCCATTCTTGCGGAAGTAAGGTGGTAACACATTGTGGTTTTGATTTGCATTTCTTTGATCATTAGCGATGCTGAGCATTTTTTCATGTTTGTCGTCCATTTGTATACCTTCTTCTGAGAATTGTCTATTCATGTTGTTAGCCCACTTTTTGACGGGATTGTTTCTTTTTTTTCTTGCCGATTTGCTTGAGTTTGTTGTAGATTCTAGTCCTTTGTCAGATGTATAGATTGCGAGGATTTTCTCCCACTCTGTGGGTTGTCTGTTTACTCTGCTGATTGCTTCTTTTGCTGTGCAGAAGTTTTTTAGTTTAATTAAGTCTCATCTATTTATCTTTGTTTTTATTGCATTTGCTTTTGGGTTCTTGGTCACAAATCCTTTTCATAAGCCAGTGTCTAGAAGGATTTTTTATGACATTATCTTCTAGATTTTTTATGGCTTCAGGTCTTGATTTAAGTCCTTGATCCATCTTGAGTTGATTTTTGTATAAGGTAAGAGATGAGGATCCATTTTGATGCTTCTACATGTGGCTTGCCAATTATTCCAGCACCATTTTTTGAATAGGGTGTCCTTTCTCCATTTTATGTTTTTGTTTGCTATGTCGAAGTTCAGCTGGCTGTAAATATTTGTCTTTATTTCTGGTTTCTCTATTCTGTTCCATTGGTCTATGTGTCTATTTTTATACCAGTACCGAGCTGTTTTGATGACTATAGCCTTATAGTATAGTTTGAAGTCATGTAATGTGATGTCTCCAGTTTTGTTCTTTTTGATTAGCCTTGCTTTGTCTATGCAGGATTTTTTTATGGTTCCATATGAATTTTAGGATTGATTTATCCAGTTCTGTGGAGAACAATGGTGGTATTTTGATGGGAATTGAATTGAATTTGTAGATTGCTTTTGGCAGTAAGTTCATTTACGCAATATTGATTCTATCCATCCATGATCATGGGATGTGTTTCTATTTGTTTGTGTCATCTATGGTTTCTTTCAGCAGTGTTTTGTACTTTTCCTTGTAGAGGTCTTTTACCTCCTTGGTTAGGTATATTCCTAAGTATATTATTTTATTTTTTTGCAGCTATTGCAAAAGGGGTTAAGTTCTTGATTTGGTTCTCAGCTTGGTCGCTGTTGGTGTATAGCAGAGCTACTGATTTGTGTACATTAATTTTGTATCCTGAAAGTTTGCTGAATTCATTTATCAGTTCTAGGAGCTTTTTGGAGGAGTCTTTAGTGTTTCTTAGGTGTACGATTATATCATCAGCAAATAGCAGCAGTTCGACTTTCTTTTTACTGATTTGGATGCCCTTTATTTCTTTCTCTTGTCTGATTGCTCTGGTTGGCACTTCCTGTACTACGTTGAATATAAGTGGTAAGAGTGGGCATTCTTGTCTTGCTCCAGTTCTTAGAAGAAAAGCTTTCAACTTTTCCCCATTCAGTATTATATTGGCTATGGGTTTGTCATAAATGGCTTTTATTATACTAAGATATGTTCCTAGTCTTTGCTACTGTGAATAGTGCCACAATAAACATATGTGTGCATGTGTCTTCATAGTAGAATGATTTATAATCCTTTGGGTATATACCCAGTAATGGGATTGCTGGGTCAAATGGTATTTCTAGTTCTGGATCCTTGAGGAATCGCCACACTGTCTTCCACAATAGTTAAACTAATTTACACTCTCACCAACAGTGTAAAAGCATTCCTATTTCTCCACATCCTCTCCAGCATCTCTTGTTTCCTGACTTTTTAATGATCACCATTCTAACTGGTGTGAGATGGTATCTCATTGTGGTTTTGATTTGCATTTCTCTAATCACCAGTGATGATGATCTTTTTTTCATATGTTTGTTGGCTGTGTAAATGTCTTCTTTTGAGAAGTATCTGTTCATATACTTCACCCACTTTTTGATGGGATTGTTTGTTTTTTAAACCATGGAATACTCTGCAGCCATAAAAAAAAGATGAGTTCATGTCTTTTGCAGGGACATGGATGAAGCTGGAAACCATCATTCTCAGCAAACTAACACAAAAACAGAAAACCAAACACCACATGTTTTCATTCATAAGTGGGAGTTGAACAATGAGAATATATGGGCACAGGGAGGGGAACATCACACACTGGGGCCTGCCAGGGATTGGAGGAGTAGGGGAGGGATAGCATTAGGAGAAGTACCTAACATAGATGACGAGATGATGGCTGCAGCAAACCACCATGGCACATGTATACCTATGTAACAAACCTGCATGTTCTGCACATGTATCCAAGAACTTAAAGCATAATAATGATAATAAAATATATAGCAGAAAAGAAACATATGTTTCTTCTGTGCTGATTTTGCTGAGCGTTTTAATCATAAAGGGAAGCTGGATTTTGTCAAATGCTTTTTCTGTATCTATTGAGATTATCATGTGATTTTTGTTTTTAATTCTGTTTATGTTGTGTATACATTTATTAACTTGCATATGTTAAGCCTTCCTCACATCCCTGGTACAAAACTCACGTGATCATGGTGGGTTATCTTTTTGATATGCTGTTGGATTCAGTTAGCTAGTATTTTGTTAAGGATTTTTGCCTCTATATTCATCAGGGATATTGGTCTGTAGTTTGCTTTTTTTTGTCATGTCCTTTCCTGGTTTTGGTATTAGAGTGAGGCTGACTTCATAGACTGATTTAGGGATAATTTCCTCTTTATATATCTTATAGAATAATGTCAACAGGATTGGTACCAATTCTTTGAATGTCTGATAGAATTCAGCTGTGAATCCATCTGGTCCTGGACATTTTTTTAATTGGCAATTTTTAAATTATTATTTCAATTTCACTGTTTCTTATTGGTCTGTTCAAAATTTCTATTTCTTCCTGGTTTAATCTAGTAATGTTTCCAGGGATTTATTCATTGCCAGGAATTTATTCATCTTCTCTAGATTTTCTAGTTTATGCGCATAAAGGTGTTCATTGTAGCTTTGAATATTCTTTTGTATTTCTGTGGTATCAGTGGTAATATCTCCCATTTTGTTTCTAATTGAGCTTATTTGGATCTTCTCTTTTCTTTTCTTGGTTAATCTCACCAATGCTCATCAATTTTAATAATCTTTCCCAAGAATCAGTTTTTTATACTCTCTCTCTTTTCCTAGGGATATGGCTTCCTGAGAGCCAAACTCTAGTGATTGTTATTTCCCTTCTGGATCTAGCCACCCAGCTGGGTTACCAGGTTCCAGGACAGTACTGGTGGTGTCTGCACAGAGTCCAGTGATATGAACCATCTGGTGTTGGTATCCACAGGTCTCTCAGCTGTGGATACCCACATCTGCTTCAGTGGTGGTGGTAGGGGTGTGAAATGGACTCTGTGAAGGTCCTTAGTTGTATTATTGTTGCTTATTGCATTATTTTTTCTGGTTGGCCACCTACTAGGGGGTGGCGCTTTCAAGAGAGCATCAGCTGTGGTAGTATAGAGAGGATCAGGCAGTGGGCAGGACCCTAGAACTTCCAAGAGAGTATGCCCTTTGTCTTCAGCTACCAGGATGGGTAGGGAATGACCATCAGGTGGGGGCATTGTTAGGCATGTCTGAGCTCAGACTCTCCTTGAGCAAGGCTTGCTCTGGCTGCTGTGGGGGATGGGATTGTGGTTCCCAGGTTAATGGAGTTATATTCCCAGGAGGATTATGGCTGCCTCTGCTGTGTCATGCAGGTTGTCACAGAAGTGGGGAAAGCCGGCAGTTACTGTGCTCACCCAGCCTCCCACGCAACCCAAAAGGCTGGTCTCACTCCCGCTGTGCCCCCGCCCCACCCACGGACAGCACCAAGTTTGTTTCCAGGCAGTTGGCAAGCAGGGCTGAGAACTTGCCCCAGGCTACCAGCCTCCCACCTGAGAAAGCAAGCAGGGTTTTCATGACTCCCTGCCTGTCAAGCCTGCACACTGAACTCATGCTCTCGCCTGAGTTCTGGCCAGGAAACTGCATTCAGTTGGAATTGTTACAAAGTTTGGCTGCAGGTTTCCTTCTCCCTGTGGTCTTTCCCCAGTTCCTTCTGCAGCCCTCCCCAAGGACTCTGTGAGACAAGTCAGAAATGGCTTCCCTGGGGACCCAAAGAGCCCACAGGGCTTTTCCCACTGCTTCCTCTACCCCTGTATTTTGCTTGCCTCTCTAAAGTGTCTCAACTCCAGGTAAGGTCAAATCCTTCTCCGGTGATCTGGACCTTCAGGTTCCCCAGTGAGGGTTTGTGTTCAGAAGTGGACGATCCTCCTTTACACTTTCACACTTTGGGCACTCACAGATTTTTGGCTGTCACCAGGGGCATGCAGCAAACCACTTCTTTCAAAGGGCTTTTGGATGTTTTTGGCTTTTCTGGTATGGTCCTGTAGTAGTTCCTGGAGCAGAAGTTCATAATGTGAGTCTTCACACACTGCTCTGTCCCTCTGAGTGGGAGCTGCAATTTAGTCCTGCCTTCTATCCACCATTTTCCTCACCTATCCTTCACTTTCATTCTATTTTTGTCTTAATTGGTGAAGGGATTCTCTGATAGGCAGCAGTAGTTGGGTCTTCTTTTTTAGCCATTTAGCCACACTAAAACTTTTAGTTGGAGAATTTAATTCTTTTCTATTCATGGTTATTATTGGTAGATAAAAACTTAGCCTGTCACTTTGTTAGTTGTTTTCTGGTTGTTTTGCAGATCTCTTCCTTTCTTATTGTTCACCTCTGTAGTCTGGTGGTTTTCTGTGGTGCTAAGCTTTATTTCAATTTTCTTTCTGTGGTGCTAAGCTTTATTTCTCCTTCCTTCCTTCTTTCTTTTTTTCTTTCTTTCTTTCTTTCTTTCTTTAAGACAGAGTCTTGCTCTGTCACCCAAGCTGGAATGCAATGGCACAATCTCAGCTCACTGCAACCTCCACCTCCTATGTTCAAGTGATTCTTGTTCCTCAGCCTCATGAGTAGCTGAAACTACAAGCATGAACCACCATGCCAAGCCGAATTTTTTTTTTTGTATTTTTAATAGATGCCAGGTTTCACCACGCTGGTCAGGCTCATCTCAAACTCCTGGCCTCAAATAATCTTCCTGCCTTAGCCTCCCAAAGTGCTGGGATTATCACTTCTCTTTCTTGTTTGTGTATCTGGTATCATTTCTTTCCTTGTGGTTACCATGGGACTAACATAAAAAGTCTTATAATAGACTATTTTAAGCTGATAGCAAATCAACTCAGGTTGCATAAAAATACTCTAGATTTCCCTCCTCCCATTTGTATTTTTGTTGCCTTAATTTACTTAATCTACTGTGTGTTCCTTAGCTACTACCGTAGCTGTCGTTTTTGACTTGTTTTGATTTTAAACCTTCATACTAGAAGATGGAGAGAATTACATAGCACCAATATATCATTGGGGTATTTTGTGTTTGATTTATAAATTTATCTATACTCAGGAGTTCTATACTTTCACACATTTTCATGGTAGTATTACCTTTTAGTTTCCAGTTGTATTACTTCATAATCATTTCTTGTAAGGCAAGCCTAATAGGTAAACTTCTTCAGCTTTTGCTTGTCTTCAAAAGTACTTGTTTATCCTTCATTTCTGAAAGATAAATTTGTTGGAGATAGTACTCTTGGATGCCAGTTTTTTTTTTCTTTCAGTATTTTCAATATATTATCCCATTCTCTCTTGACTTGCAAGCTTTTGCTGAAAAATCTACTAATAATCTAATGGGAATTATTTTATATGGGATTTGTTACTTTTCTCTTACATCTTTTGGAATTTTATCTTTGTCTTTGACTTTTGACAGTCTGATTATATTGGGCCTCAGAGAGGATCTTCTTGGGTTAAATCTAATTGAAGACTTTTGAGTTTCCTAAATCTGGATGCCCATATCTCTCCCGGTACTTTGGAAATTTTAAGCTATATTTTATAGGTTTTCTGATGTGCCACATGGGTTTAAAAACCAAGGTTAGTTGTTCCATCTGGTTTAGGCTCTGGGCAGCTGGGGTCATGATGCTGCTGGCACCCACCCATGTGAATGTGGTGGAATGACAGTGAAGCCTCATGGGTGGAGAAAGTCAGTTGCTAATGGCCTCCAGGGCAGGACACCCTCTAGTAGTGAGTCCAGTTTTAAAATAATATTGAGCCATAGCATCTTAGATCATGGGGGGTGGGATGTGTTCAAAGTAAGTTCCTACTCTAAGCAGTGTGGCTTTTATTAACTCCTGGCTACTCTCCAAACTGAATTCAGAACTTATGAGGACTTGATAGGCTCTTCTGTAGCAATGATTGCTGGTGTTTGTGGCAGTGATAGGAACTATTGGGCATTTCCAGTTTATTCTCTCTTCATAAAAAGAAGTTACCCATGACTCTGAGCTTATTCCAGTGGGAGAAACAGTGTGGCACCCTTCCCTGCAATGTTATTCTGGTCTTCTGTGTTCCACAGGGATTTTGCCATTCTCCTGGTGCTATCCAGCATACTTCCTCAGTTACTGTAGTTGAAATATCATTTTTTATTCATTGTTCCGATTCCTTTCTGTGGAGAGGGCTAGCACCAGTTAACTCTAGTCAGTAATTTTACTGATGTCACTCAGAGCTAGAGTAATTTTAGCATATTGTAAAAAAAAGTTGTATTATATACAAAGATCAGTACAAGAAATACAAATGATAATGGTATATAATTGGAAATTAAGAGAATACTTAATAACTCAAAGACAAAAATGCGATAACGGAAATGTTAAAATATTTAGAAGTATACACAGAATTTAGAACTGTATGACAATAAAATGCCATATCAAAGCTAAAAAATGGTTCTTTGGAATGACTAATAAAGTAGGCAAACGTCTATCAAGCAGAAAACAAAAGGAAATTAAAAACCATTGAGAATAAAAATAGGTAGGTATCCATAGATAGAGTAAAAATATAAGATAGTATTATAGAGAACTTTCAGAAAAATTGAACTGTCTTATGAATAATAAATAAATCAAATCAGTATTTTAAAATTTTTTGAGAAAAAAACATGCAGCATAAAGAGATTTGAGTTGGAAGCTATTAAATCTCAAGGCAGAGGCTTTCAATCCTGTTGAAAGTCTTCCTAACCTAAAAGGGAGGGGAAATAAACCCAACTCATTCCCTAACCATTTATGGATAGGATACAGGTAGAAAACTTTGCTCAGTCTTTAAGAAAGGTGTATTCCCAGATGCTCAGGTGTGACCTAGAAGACAATGAAAAAGAAAGACTCTCACAGACAGTGAAGCCAGAGATGCAGAACAACAGAGAAGGAGACTCCTAGGGAGTGAAATTAGGACATAATCAAGGAACTAGGAACCCTCAAAGTATCTTCTTCGGAGTTTCAGAAATGCCTTAACACCGGTGTCTGCTGCATGTCTTAAGTTTCTTTTTCCAAACAAGAGTGTTTTCTGTGGTTACCATATCCTTATTTCATTATTAAATATTAATATTAGGTGTATGAGGGCAAATAATTTTTTCACTTATTGAGGTGATCTATGAAGTAAACTAAACTAAACACCATAGGTACCACATCTAGAACTTCTGTAGTGACTGTAGGGCATAACCAAGAGCTCCTGGACTTTCAGCAGATGACATAACTAGGAAGTACTATTGGATAGTCTATCTTGGAATGTAGATGAAAGTGGTTGTGGAAAGAAGGGTGAGGAGTATGTTGATGTGCTGTTCACCAAAGCTTTACAGCTTTCCTCTTTCGAGCATGTGTAGGATTATGTTCAGAAGCTTTAAGAACCTTTTTTTTCTGCTTTGGCAAATCTGGAAAAGTGGAGAAGAAACTTTTCTCAGCCTGAGTATCTGAATATAATGCAGACCAGCGCCCCTGTCTCTAACCCACAATGGACATGTAGCATGCAACACAGATCTTGTTTTTTTCACTGATATGTAGGGATTGTTTAATGTTACAACATAGAAACTTCCTGACTTTTGTGTTTTTAGTGATGACAGGAGGAAACAGGCACATAATTGGCCAATATTACTCACTGAATAATCCATGTTTTCCTTTCTGTTTTTTAAAAATTCATATTTATCACATGTTATATTCTCGAAATATGTGATTTCTGAATTGTTTACTCCATGCATTAATCTGTGTCCTTCATTCAAGAATTTATGCTGTTTAGATTACTATAACTGTATGCATTTTAATATCTAAAATGTTAGCCTACCCTCAATACTCTTTGTTTTTAAAATTTGCCTGGTTTTTCTCATTTTTTCTTATATGAAGTTTACACTGTTTGTCTTTTTTTAAAGGAAGCTATGTGTATTTTTATTTGAATACATGTTAATAGATGGACTTATCACTCTTGTATTAACTATTATTGTTTTGTGATTACTACCTAAGTGTAAAATTATAACTATAAAATAATTTTAAGTATAAAATCATAACTATAAAATAGGTTTGCTATTCCAATCACTTTTTTTTTTTTTTTTTGAGACAGAGTCTCACTCTGTCACCCAGCCTGGAGTGCAGTGGTGTGATCTCAGCTCACTGCAACATCTGTCTCCCAGGTGCAAGTGATTCTCATGCTTCAGCCTCCCGAGTAGCTGGGATTACAGGCATGTGCCACCACGCCCAGCTCTTTTTTTTTTTTTTTGGATTTTTAGTAGAGACGGGGTTTTCACCGTGTTGGCCAGGCTGGTCTCAAATTCCTGACCTCAAATGATCCGCCTGCCTCGGCCTTCCAAAGTGCTGGGATTACAGGCGTGAGCCACCACTCCAGGCCTCCAATTACTTTTTACATGATTTATATACATGTGGAATTTTCCTAGTGATTACTATGATTTAATCTTCGTGATTACTTAATGAAAAGTACACAGTTTCCCATGAAGTACTCATAGAATTTTCATTGTACAGGAGGCCCAATGCATAACCTAATGTGACCAATAAACAGAGAAATATTTTTCCTAAGCTAAATTTTACAAAACTGTTTACTTTCAAGTTTAATGGTCAAAAGAGAAGACTGTTAAGATAGACTACCCAAGTTCTAATCTATTTTGTTATTTACTCCCTGTGTAACTTTGGGCAAGTTACTGAACCTATGCCTCAGTTTCTTCACATGTAAAATGTGGATAGTAATAGTACATACTTCAGTAAAATATTGAATGGAAAAAAATGACCACCACCTACATCAACATACAGCCTTATCAAAATTAAGCTCATCAGGAGTAAAAAACATAAACATAAAATCTTTCAGTAAAGAAAAAAATGCAGTTCAAATACAAATGATTAGACATCAGAATAACTTTGAGCTTTTCAATAACAACACTGGAAATGAGATGCAAATGAAACATTGCCTTAAAAAGTCTGAGAAAAAATAATTTTCAAGTTGGAATTCTAAACCTGCTTCAAGCATAAACCATATGTGGGAAGATAAATGAGGACATTTTCAGAGATGGAAGGTCTCAAAAATTCTATACCATGAACCCCTTTTTGCAGGAAGATATGGGAAGATCTGCTTACCAAAATGAGACCGTAAAGCAAGAAAAAGAAAGGAATAAGACTGAGTAAACAAGAGATTTATCTTGGAAGCGAAAGAGAGAAAGATCACTAGAAAGAAGGTAAAAGAAAACCCTAAGCAAGTCTCTCTGCTGCTATTCTATTACAGAGCAAACAATCCGGAGTAGTGGAGAATGTCAGGGGCACCAGGAAGGTTATTTTTTGGGGGGAAAGTGTACTTGTAGATTATCTGTAGTGTTTGATGCCATCAAGAAAGCCTTCCTGATTTTACAGATGGCTTGTAGATCAATTAGTGATCGTTAAAACAAAAAATCCCTCAATTAAAAAATTACAGCTATCACGAACCTCAAAAAGAAGAAAAGTTGTATAAGAAAATAAGTTGTATAAAGTTATAAGATGCAATTGAGCTAAAAGTTGATTTATAGTTCAAATCAGTATAGATTAAAAAATTACTGAATAAATTCACTGAGAAGATAGAAAAGAAGTATCTGTGTATATATGTGTACATACATGTATGTGGGGACACGACCTAAGGTGATAAATTCTTGTATTTTATAGGTAGAAAGTCAACAAACTATGTTAAAAATCTTAAAATTAACAAATATTCCTGCATATATCACTTATTTAGAAAAATAAGAGCAACTTTAGAAAAAAATTGAAATTGGTGCTTTTTAGATAAGAATTTAGAGATAGGAAGATGAGGTTGGAGATGGCTCTTTTGTTCTTGTAAACCTTATATTATTTGCCCTTTAAATAATGTTTATGCATTTTTTCATAAAATTCAGATTGAAGTTCCAAAACATAATTTGACTTAATAACCATTTTTTAGATAGAAAAATATGAAAATGTGGAGTTTATTACACAGTTGAAGAAATATTTTTGGCCAGATACAGTGGCTCACATTTGTAATCCCAGCACTTTGGGAGACCAAGGTGGCCAGATCACCTGAGGTCAAGAGTTTGAGACCAGCCTGTCCAACATGGCAAAACTCCATCTCTACTATAAATACAAAATTAGCTGGGCATGGTGGTGCGCACCTGTAATCCCAGTTACTTAAGAGGCTGAGGCAGGAGGATCGCCTGATCCTGGGAGGCAGTGGTTGCAGTGGGCTGAGATTGCGCCGTTGCACTCCAGCCTGGGCAACAAGAGCCAAACTCCATCTCAAATAAATAAATTTTAAAAAAGTAAGTAAATAAATATTTTTTTAAAAAAAGAAGAAATATTGTTATTGGTTAGAGGACCAGTGACCATGTTTATAGGCAGAAGGGAAAGACGTATTACAGAAAGCAGACTATAGCGAAGAAGGGATGTCATTAAACAAGCAAATAGATTGAGTTAAACATCCAGAGTATCTACACAGTGATTCACTAAAGGCCAAATGCAAAACAAAGTCAGTAGCACAGAAAAATAATTTAAATTGATCAATTTATTAATAAATTGTATATATAAGTTATATGTGTATATTTCCTTGTGTTTTATCTTGTACCAGGAACAAGGCTGCCTTTTTGCTCTAAAACGATCAAAAGAAATTGAATTTATGGATGAAAAAGAAAAATTTGAAATTTTAAGATTTGTGAGATGTAAATTCAGTAATAAAATAACTGCTATTTTGTGGGACATTTAAGAAGAGAACTATTTATTAATGTCTAATTGTTTTCTATTATTATTAAACTGCTCAGCATTTCAAATGGATTCTGTGTGAAAATAAGTACAATGCTGATTTCCTATTAAAAACTGGGCCATTTTTATTTCATCTTTCTTTTTAAGAGACAGGGTCTTGCTATGTTGCCCAGGCTGGTCTCTAACTCCTGGGCTCAAGAAATCCTCACACGTTAGCCTCTTGAGTAGCTGGGATTACAAGCATGAGCCACAGTGCCTGGCTGCAAATACTGGGACATTTTAAAATAATGATTTGTCCACAATTCTTTTTTCAAGCTAATAATTTCTTAAACTGATGCATGAGGACTTCATTAGTGACCATTAGCACATTAGCACTGTGTTTACTGAACAAGAAAGAATAATTTTTTGTGGTTCCACTTGCCTCTTTATTCCTTAGAATAATTACTGATTTTGGTTATTATGGTCCTAAGAATAAAAAGTTAAATGATCAATTTAATAAAAAGTTAAATGATCAATTTATTATATCTGATATAATATATACACATTAGTATAGACACAATTATAAAAGCTATTTATGAATAATGATAATTTAAAAACATGTAAGTATGTGTTTAAAATATATATTATATATATTATACATAATATATCATTATATATATATATTTGTCTCAATAATATACTAATTCAATCCTTCTTGAGCATACTTACTTATACAAAGTTGATTTATTGTTTGTTTCTTTTTTTCTTGTTTTAGTAAGATAATTCTTTCTCCTTTTAAGGAATAACAAATGGACTGGTTGAAAGTACTATGTACAGGAAGAGTAAAGACAGACACAATTAACATTCTTATACATTTCGCCATGGAATACATGGAAAATTGCTTCAGTGTGTCAGTACACAATGATCACAATATATGCAAAATGATTGACGTTTGGAATATAGTAGTAAACTCAAAACAACAAAACCTAAATAATTCATCAACTGTAGAATTACCTACAATCACCCAAAAGACTTCGTGGGATGTGTTTCCAGTGAAATACATCTATTTCCTTGAGTAAACAAAATCACCAGCAAAAAACAGATTGCTTAATGACATTGGTATTCCAAACAATAGTACTCTACATGTCTCCTTTTTCTCACATAGCCAGACAGCTGAATTTTAACTAAACTTGTTTAAAGAGCTCACTTATTAGGGGATTTTAGTTTCTTTTCAAGACAAAAGGAGAAAAGAAAATGTAAGTTCAGATTTTAGAAAAAATACTCTGTTCTTGACACTTTATCATTACTCATCTCAGGTCAGCACTTGACCTCCAAATATTACTGACATAGACAGTGGTTTGAAAAATACCAAAGACAAAATAGGGGTTTTGTGAGAGGAAGTACTTAATTTGGAAATCAACTCTCTTCATTAGAACTGATAGTTATTCAGACATTTCTACTGGTATCTGACCTTTATTAGCTCCTTCCTGAGTGAAGAGTGGTCCAGTGACTACATGTGGAGCCACTCAGACACTGGAGATGGGAATTTTTATCCCAGGATTATAGATCAGAAGCTAGGTCTAGAGAAATAAGTGACTTTACCAGGCTTACATTGCAGCTGTCTTGACCTGACTCAGAAAATTTTTTAAGCAGTCAATTGAGTCCAGTGACACTCATTTCTTGTTAGACTTTATGTACATTTAGAACAGCAGGTCTTGACCCTGGCTGTGCATTAGAATCATATGAACTATAGTGATGCCCTAGGCTCTGGCCCAACCTATTTGATCAGAATCTCTGAGGGTGAAGTCCTGGGGCCTTTTAAAAAAATTAACTCCCCATGTAAGTCATATGTGCAGCCAGTTTGACAATGCTGATGTAGAAAAATGTTTAATTAATATTTGATATTTTGAATAGAATGGGTTAATTTAAGGCAAGATGTTATATTTTCACAGATTTAGTGAAGAATTTTAATTGTAACTAAATTTATGTTTTCACATTTGTTATAGGCATATTTTAGCAACAGTAAAATAGCTTAGATTTGTAACACCTGCCATTAAAAACCAGGGAAAGGAAACTGAATTGTTAGAATCCCAGCCCTAACCTACCTGTATCAATCAAGATAGGCTAGATTTTGCAGAGGTACATATAACCCAACATTCTAGTGACTTACAACAGCAGTTTATTCCTTGCTCAGGCTACCTCTTTATTGTTGGTTAGCAAGGGGCCTCTTTTCAATGAGTCACTCAATGACCCAGGCTGACAGAGGATCATTGAGACAAGCTTCCTGTGATGACAAAAGCTGAGGAAAGAGTGAGACTGTACAGTGGCTCTTAAGTGATTGACAGGAAGTGACCAACATATCACTTCTTATATTTCCTTGGACAAAGCAACTTACATGGTTGCAGCTGGTTTAGAGCAGATGAAGGACTGAAGTCCTATCATGTAATCAGAACAAGAGAATTGACATTTAGGAGCAGTCCTATGAATACCACACTAGTCTAACTAGTCCTACAACCCCAAGGAGGTAGCTACCAGAAATGCATAGCACAACTTTCAGAGGCAATAGCGTTTAAGACACAGTCAGTAAACAGCTATGTGCCAGTCATAGAAAAATAGAAATGCATGGGAGACGAAGGGATATAAAACAGAAGGTATGGTAAGTATAAAAGCCCTTGGGAGCTGTATACTATATTGAGGAGTTACATTATTCATGGGAAAATGAATAAAATGGAGAGGCTGTCAGAGGCCCAGGACTTTGTAAGTTCTTTTGGTGATTTGTATTTCATAATTGTCGTAGTTAACATATATTGAGCACATACCAGGTGCCACTTTTCTAAGTATTTTGTGTGTTGTAACTTATATAATTCTAACAATGATCCTATAAGGTATGTGTAATTGTTATTTCCTTTTTATAGATAATGATACTGAGACATTGAGGCAAAATACCTTCTCAACATAGTGACCTTGTAAGTGGCAGAGGTAGGATTGATCCCAAGTGGTCTGGGCCCTGAGTCCTAATGTTTAATCTACACTGTGTACTAAATCATGGTAGGATTTCAGATATGGAGATAGCCTAATAGTTACTCAATTCAAGATTTTCTTTTCACAAGTTAACACTATTAAGCAATAACTGAGCTAGACATAGAACCAAAGGCAACTGACATTTACCCCAACGTTTATCCATTGCATATTCAACTCCCTTACCAGTGAAGTAATACTACCTCTTTGAAGCTATCAGAAAACAGGTATCTATCTACAATAAATCTAGGGTGCACGAGGGCAATGAGAGTCAGGCTCAGTGCACTTCCTCCAGGCTTCCAGGTGTGCCCCATACAGGGTACCTGTATGGCTGAACATGTGTGTTGAGACAAAACCTAGCCTGGACTCTGCTAGTTAAGATCTATGGCCTGGGTTATTAAAGCCATAGAAAGGAGTGCTTTTTGCTAATTTTAACAGAGCAGGTTTTTTAAAACTCAGTACTATTAACATTTTAAGCCAGATTATTCTTTGTTACAGAGGGCTACCCTACACATTAGCAGCATCTCTGAACTCAATCTGCTAGCTATTAGTAACATCACCCTCCTCTCGCCTTCCTCCCAGTAGCAACAAGCAAAAACGTCTCCAGGCATTGCCAGATGTCCCTGAAGTGAAGGTGATAGGAAGGCAAAAATTACCCAGTTTGAAAACCACTGCTAATAGAGGCATGTTCTGCTCAAAAATCTGTGTGCCCCTGAGGCTATCTCTCTCTGCAGAAATGGCCCCTTTTTCTGAATCATATAAGGTTTAAGTGTTGGCAGATAAATTACATTTCTTTGAATTTCTGTTGGCTTCTTCTGAACTCTACTAGCAGCAGCATTACTAACATTTATTTCCTCAAGAAAAGGTGTTTAGAAGATTAAATAAGTTCAAAGAGTGCATTCTTTCAATCCAAATGATGAATGTTAAAATATATAGCATGTCATTCCTCAAGAACACTAGCACAGACGTGGATATGTGTGCACCGAAGAGTCCTTCTCCCCCATGACAATGCTCCTGCTCATTCTTCTCATCCAGTAAGGGCTATTTTGTGAAAGTTTTGATGGCAAATCATTAGCATCCACCTTACAATCCTGGTTTGGCTCCTCTGGCTTATTTTTGTTATCTAATCTTAAACAGTTTGTGAAAGGCACGCATTTCTCTTCACTTAATAATGTAAAAAGGACTTCATTAACATGGTTAAATTCTCACAACTCTCAGTTCTTTAGGGATGGGCTAAGTGGCTGATATAATGACTTACAGAAGTGTCTCAAAATTGATGTATCTTATGTTAACAAAGAAAGTTTATATTTTTTATTTTTATCTTTTAATTCCATCTTTCCACAAATTTTTGAAGTTCTCTCATGTATAATCTGATTCCATTTACATTTAAAATTTTCATTATGATAATGCACATTGGAATACAGAGGGAAAAGTCTCTGAAGAGAAACGAGATTGGGAGAGAATGAAAGGGGTGTGTGTAGACACATTATATTGCTTAGTTTTTATATTTAAAAGTAATACAGTAGCAAACTTCATTAAACATGATAAATGACATCTTTGTGGGCTAGAAAGGAAATGGATCTATAGGTGATTTAAAAGGGTCCTATTCAGATGTATGGAATTATTATTTAAGTCCGATAAAAGACAAGCATTAAACTTTTTCTGTCTTTTAAAGGAAATGGACATTCAATCATTGCAAATAAGCAGAGGGTGTTTACTAGAGTTCTAGTTTTCAAAAATGATCTCTCACAGAGTGACACTTCTCTTTTCTTTTGATAATAAAAATATACTTTTCTTGCCAATATTCCAAAAAAATGAGATTTTTTATTGTATTTAACTTCAATTCCAGATAAATTTTTAAAATGTCATTCTGACAAATGTAAGAGGTCGGGTTTCTAAGTGAAAGCGCGATAGAAGTGACCAGCATAGTGTACATGGTCTTCATACTAGACAAAGAAGATTCAAATTAGGTTTAAAAATATAATTAAAAATACGTATTAAACAAAAATGGATATAAAACTTATATTTTAATAAATTATCATTGCCTAGGAGCAGGGTATTAATAAACTCTAAAAATTTCTTCTAATTCAATTATTCGTAATTTTTTAGAGTTTTAGAATAATCAGTTCCACAATGCTTAGATGAATGAGTATTTTCAAAATAATAAGTGATCTCAATAATAAAAGCTCTTTCAAGGTTAAGTTTTTAAAAGCAGGGGAAAAACGCTTCTTTTCTTGTGTATGTTTGAGTTTAACCTTGAACAAACCAGCTAATCATTTTCTATTCCAACATCTTTACATTGGATGGACACAGAATGTTTTTATTCACCTGGGCTTTCTCTGCACTTGGGAGTCAGCTGAGTCATCTGGCTTCTTCCTACTCATGAAAGGCTGGTTTTATCTTGTTAGCTTTATTCACCTTCAAAATGCAGCACAACTATGGCTATGCATATGTTGGTCTTCCTGGATAACTCAAGCATACAAAGTATACAATTGGGAAAACAAAAAGTTCACACATTCTGTTTCTACTTCAATTAACAACTATATTATAAACTGACAGATAACTAATGAAATAAAATGGTTATGGAAACATAATAGCTCAATTGAATGGGTTGCAATTAAAAGCTTATCATTGCCCACTTTTGTTATTCTGCGGTGCTCTGAAACCTCTAGAATGTAATTAATATTTCATACAATTCATAGCTTCTAAATGAATTTTTACATTACATCAATGGGCAAAAATTAATTAACAATCATCAACAGACTGCATAGGAATGTCTTGTTTACAGAAAGATTATTGTCCAACTCAACTTTAGACAAATAATTACCTGCTACACACTAGGGAGAATTTACATTATTATGGAGACCTCCACATGGATGACTTTTTGAGTGAATTATTGTTAAACAAACTGTTAGAGAGTTGAAAACCCTTGTCCTACATGTAATAGCAATTAGGAGAGTTAATTAATATTCTATGTAGAATACTGGTGAGAAATACAGTATTCAAGGTACTATCACTACAATGAAGGATGTGTAGAAGTTTGTCATAGCCCAGTATGATATTATCATTTTCTTTAATTAAAAGTAATATTTCCTTTAAGAATCTAGAACCATTTAAGGTCAAAAAACCATTATTACTATTTATTGTTTTTAAACCTCTTAATCACTCAATATTATGCAACCTATTTTTTTTTGCAAAAAGTTATCGCCTCCTTAAGTTGGAACTATTTTTATGATAGGCAGATATAACCCAATGCACATTTTTAGGCTGCTGGATTTTGTATAATATTTTTCTAAATATGCATCAAAGAACCAAGATAAATCCTTTCTGAAATATGGCAGGAAGTAGATAGATGGATAGGAAGATAGACGAATAGCAGATAGATGACAGATGATTAGGATGCTGGCTAGGTAGATGACAGACAATTCCTACTTTCTTCAAGACAGCATTCCAGACCTGAGAAGCAAAACTGAAGATGCAATCATAGAAAAAAATTATAGGTTTCTAATTGTACAATTATATAACTCCTTCTGCTATACCTTGAGAAAGAAAATTTATTAACCATTATGACATTGGCATATGCATGAAAAATAACACACTATATGGTATTAAATCCTTTAGTAATTTTAATATTTTTAATCTGGTTCTTAAACATTTGGCAATTGAATCTCTCTGTTTGAATTTATGAACTTAATCTGCTATGGCTAATGTCCCCAGTAGGAACTTTAAAACTGAAAAAAATATATCTGTATTTTTGTAAACATTGATCTTTGAAATAGTTCAGTGTACACCTGATCCCCCTGTAAATTTGTTGCATGCTATTCTAGGGACTTAACAATAACTCAAAAGTGTATGTGCTCTTTTTTGAACATCATTACAGGATCCTCTAACACTTTACCTTTGAACTTGCAAGATTTGTGTTCTATGTGTATCTCACAAATGACTCCCAAAGTTCTAGTCAGAGTTAGTAAAGTCTGTCCCCCGAGCCTTGGCATATGTAGAAGTAGTTGTATAGGGCCCATAACATCATTCAAACCTTGTCTAGATTCTCTGCAGCAGAAACATTAGAAAATAATTCTGACCTTGAGTCCAACAAGCCACAACTAATTTACATGAAAGTGTAATTATAGGCATCCAGGAGAATTGGTTGTTTCAATTACAATACCATGTAGATGAGCCAAGGCTGATTAGTTTGATCAAAGATAGAGAAAAATATTGGAAAAATTCTCTTCTAAGCAGAAGACCCAGCTTCAGTCACTTAAGTACCCTTTAGCTTTTTGTCCTAAATGAAATCCTCATACCTAATTTATAATTTTATCACAGATCATAGAATAAAAACCTTTGCTAAAACAAAAAAAAATGTAGCTAGCACTTGCCTTGATCTGCAAAGCATGTCACTCTGTCATGGGAGATTAATTTATATATTAATCTGATTGACTCTGTTCTCTAAAAAGTCATGTTCATTTTAACCAGGAACTTATGTCTTTAAGATATTAGCAAGTGGATTTTTATAATGCATTGCTCCCATTTGTTCTTGTTTTCATGGTGAGTTGAGCCCATAGGCCTCTCTCTCCAGTTGTATCCTTTTCTCTCTTTCTTTCTTTTTCTCTCTCTCTAAAGTTCTATCCTTCTGTGTCTTTCAAAGTAGGCCATTTAGTCATAACAAATGATGAATATGGTTATATCCAATTCTAGATATAGATTTAACTGTAATATATATTAAAGCCTTGCTTCTCCCTAATTCACACTAGAAAAATCCTCATTTGGCAAGAATCTAGAGGTTTAACTTTCACCATCAACAACAGCTGAGTGTTTATTGAGCATTTACTGTGTGCTCTCATGATTATATACAAGAAATAGGTTAATAAAGTTTTCTTGAGGAATTTACAATCTGGATAGGAAAATTGTACAAAGTTTTTGGAACAATTAGTACATAATATGGCCATATTTAAAAGTAATTAAAAATGATTCTTACAAACATCTGTAGGCCACTATAGAAAAATATATTCTCACTCATAGGTGGGAATTGAACAAAGAGAACACATGGACACAGGAAGGGGAACATCACACTCTGGGGACTGTTGTGGGGTGGGGGGAGGGGGGGAGGGATAGCATTAGGAGATATACCTAATGCTAAATGACGAGTTAATGGGTGCAGCACACCAGCATGGCACATGTATACATATGTAACTGACCTGCACATTGTGCACATGTACCCTAAAACTTAAAGTATAATAAAAATAAAATAAAATAAAATAAACTTCTGTTTTCTAGAAAATTAATTTTAACCTTAGTTTAATCAATTCCTCTATGTCATTTGGTACCAGCAGTAGCAGGCTCTCCAGAGGCATCAGGTAATGGCCAGGGTGATAGAGAACATAGCTTTTGTACCTTGTTCATAATTATAAGGAGAACAACAAGTCTCCTAATTATCTACAGCCATGGGACTATAAGAACCATATTTTTTCTATGGTTTTTGTAAACAGAAGTTGTATATTTTGATGTTTCTGTCAAGTTGCCCTTTAAGGGACTCATATATTCCATTGGTTGAATTCTTTTATTCTTATTCTTATTCTTATTCTTGATGCAGAGATTTTCAAACTTCAGAGTATACAGATTCCTGAACAGTTTGTTCAATATGGTAATTGACAGCCTTTACCCACAAAGATTGAACTATAACTTGGGGGAGAAGGAATCTGCATTTTAAACAAGTACTTCCTATGATTCTTATATAAGTGTCTTTCAGACCATGCTCTGAAATTCAAGGTTTTAGTAACTTTGGTACTCTGTGATATTTCTAATTAGAGGAGCCACCTTTGACTGATTGCCTCTGCATCCATGGCTTCTACAGGTCCCACCTCAAAACCCATTACCTGCTTGAATAACTGCATTTATCTGGCTGTCAGATTAGGAACTCAAGTGGCACTTAGACTGAAATACCAGGGGTGCTCAGGACCCAAGGATCTACCAGAGATCAGCAGGACAAATCCATAGAGATGGATTCAATGGCAAGTGGTGAGAGATAATGTAGACATTCAGAGTCCAGGAGACAAGAAGGTGAATGCAGCCATCTTCGCAGACAGAGGTCAGCATTAAACAGGAAGAAATAGAAAGTAGGAGAAAGTGCCTTTCCCATTGACTTGTGCAAAACCTCCATATCACTCTGTGTAAGTATTAAAATAATTACACAGAGTGATATGGAGGTTTTGCACAAGTCAATGGGAAAGGCACTTTCTCCTACTTTCTATTTCTTCCTATTATATATTGCTTATTGTTAACCTGTATCCACCCACTCCTCCCAAATAGGGTAACCTTCAAGGGAGCCTCCGCTTTCTTATTTACTGCTGTAACTCTCAATGCTTAAATGTGCATGCAGCATCTAGTGTTTGATTAAAAAGAAATTGTTCAATGGAATAATATTTATAAGTAGTAAAGACTTTGGAATACTTATCAAAATGACAGATGCTTAGTATTCTAATGGACTTTATAACAACTTACTAGAGCTACACATCCAAAATTGAGTCATCTCCTACCAATATATTTCCCTATAGACATTTCTCCAAAGACAAGGGCTCCAAGAGCCATTATTTTCTGATGAAGCCTATTTCATATTTGGAACTTCTTACTATTAGATAGGTCTTCCTTCTAGTTACAAAAAACCTATCTCTCTGTACCTTGTGTACTTTGGCCCTAGTTCTGCCTCTCAGATCAGGACTCTCACACTAGACCTCTCTTCTTTGTGGTATCTGTTCATGTCTTGACACCTGGCTTTTAATTTTGTCACTCTTATCCAAAATCTTCTCCTCAAAATTAAACCTCCTCAGTTATTTTGATCATTCTTTATAAAACATGACTAACATTATGTAATCATTCTGTGGCTTGCCTGCAGAGCTTCTCTTTTTTCAACATTTGTCTAAAATCTAGACAGCTAGATTTTGAATCAATGATGCAGGCATGATCTGAGAAATATGCTGAGAGGAATAGGACTCTCACAACTTACTTCAGCAATTCTCCTTATGTGAACTTGTCTCACAATTGCATCAGGTTTAGGTACTTATTTTTTTCCATCCAAGTTATAGTATAGAATCATACTGAGCTAATTGTTAATTAAAGGCTATTTACTCTCCCACTGTATTTATGGTTACTCCAAGCACTTGTAAGGAAATACAATAATATGTAATATATATTTCAAATGTATAAATATCTGTCTGCAAAAGCTATCAATCTTTTTTAAGAAAAAAATTATTGAAAATATTTTGTAAAGGCTATTCACCCCATCCATTATTTCAGATACTCAAAAGGCTATCCCCAGATTATTGCTGGTCATTGGCAAGCTGCATGCATGAACTGCAATGAACTGGATCCACATGTATTTCTTTTTTTTCCTTTTTTTTTTTCAGATTTTCGGAATTTATTTTTTGTTTAACATGGCTTAAAAATGTATTTTTTTAAAAAAGAATGGGGTTCAGCCCTGGCTGATAGTCAGCTGCAAGCCCAGTAGAGCTAAATAGGTTGTTGATATCCAGCATCATTTCTCACTGGTCAGTGCCCAGACAGAATCAGCTGAAGTAGTGCATATAGTGCATTTAGGGCATACGGTGAACTTATACCTGCTTTATTTGATGTAATATGGATTGTTACAACATGTTTTAGTCACAGATCATAAGAGTAGCACACTTCAGTTTCAATGATGCATTATTTAGTTCAGATAGAAAAAAAGGTGTTTGCTAAGAGCGCTACATCTTTTTCTTTTTTTAACTTTTATTTTAACTCAGCGGTACATGTACAGGTTTGTTACATAGGTTAACTTGTGTCGTGGGGTTTGTTTTACAGATTATTCCATCACCCAGGTATTAAGCCTAGTACCTGTTAGTTATTTTTCTTGATCCTCTCCCTCCTCCCATGCTCCACTCTCTGATAGGCCCCAGTGTGCGTTGTTCCCCTCTGTGTGTCCATGTGTTCTCGTCATTTAGCTCCCACTTATAAGTGAGAACATGGTTCGGCATAGAGTTCTTATTCTGAGTTGAATTTTAGTGCAATGCCATTGTCCAGTACAAGAAACTCTGTATGTAACCTATGAATGGATTTTTTAAAACGTTGTTGAGGATATCTTTTTACATTGCAGAGCCCCTTCTTTTAGATAGATCTTATTTGGGCACAGGGGCAGGGTTAATACATAGAATAGTTATTATTTTAATCGTCTTCATTTTACCTTATGATTGATTTCCGGTAATTGTAGAACTGATAATGTTTCCAGTTTCCCATTTGTTGTTAAAAAACTTACAATCAAATTTATAGCTCACTTTTAGCAAATGAGGAAAAATTTCATGACATGTATTTGTGATGTGGGCCTAATCCCTGATTTCCTGTTCTTATAATTTTTCCCCAATTCTCTTCTATTGTTTACAACAAACTGCTTCTGAAAACTCTCTCTCCTCACTTCTGCCAACTTCTGGTTTCAGTTGCAGCTTCATAAGATCTTAGAATCCCTTGGTGCTACATATTTTTCTTGCTGCCTTGGAGACTTCCTGAACCTTGGGAAACAGAGATTGATTCAGAGGTATATACAATTGACCTAAAGTCAGTTCAATCAAAGAGAACTTCAGGTGAATCCTAATAAATGTATTGTCTTACAGAGTTCTCATAATTTTATCATATTGACTCTACAGTGTGTAGCCCAGAGTAAGTACTCAATAAATATCAAATGTTTAAATAGTATCAAATAGTCCCATTACTTGAAACAGTATGTATAGATTCATAATATTCAAATTGACCTCAGTCCAAACCTCTTTTCTGAATTGCTGATATACATATTTAACTCTTTTATATTCCTACTCCGAGAAAAATCATGTTAAGATGTTAAACTTAAGCTGTCTAAAACTACACCGTTAATTGAGTCACTTACTGAGTTTCTCCCACCCTTATAATTAGCCATCTCAGTAAAAAACACCAACACAGATCCATTGACAAAGACCAAAGCTAGTTAGGATCATCATTATTTTCTCCACTTACTTCCTTACCAACATACAAATGTGTAGCAAATTGTTATGGTTCTACAACCAAAATCTACCTCAATATTCACTTTTTTTTTTTTTTTTTTGAGGCGGAGTCTCCCTCTGTCCCCAGGCTGGAGTGCAGTGGCGCAATCTCAGCTCACTGCAAGCTCTGCCCCCCTGGTTCACGCCATTTTCCTGCCTCAGCCTCCCACGTAGCTGGGACTACAGGTGCCCACCACCACGCCCGGCTTTTTGTATTTTTAGTAGAGACGGGGTTTCACCGTGGTCTCCGTCTCCTGACCTCGTGATCCGCCCGCCTCGGCCTCCCAAAAGTGCTGGGATTACAGGCGTGAGCCACCGCGCCCAGCCCTCAATATTCACTTTTATTCATCTAGCCACTTTCCTACTCCGAGTTACCGTAGGATTGCACCCTGATTTCGGCAATAACAACCTACATGGTCTTTTCAAGCAGCTAGAGGAATCTAAGAATGTGATCCCATGGCACCCAGCTGCTTAAAATACCATCAATAGTTTCCCACGACTGGAAATTCAAACTTTTTACCAGGACAAATGGCCTCCATTATCTGATTCAACTTCATCTTTCACCAAAGTTAGTGATGTTCACTAAGATCTAGCCACACTGGCTCACTAGAGAATCCTAGGACAATTCATTTCATTTTCTAAAAAGTCTGCATAAAGCTTTCTTTGTCAGGCTCCATGAATGCATGTTCTTTACATTGTATAGATGTCATTAATGTTACCTGCGCTCTCTCTTCTTTTTGTTATATGTATTTACACAGCAGTATAAACTTCCTCTATAGCACTTATTTTATATAACATAATTTTATTTGTTTGCTTTCAAATTGTCAGTCTTTTCACTGTAAATTTAAGGTTCATGGAGGGACCATGAAATCCCTAGTGACAAGCCCAGTGGCTGTTACATAATAAGTCTTCAATAAATTTTACATGGATAAATAAATAATCCTGCTCACTGACCATTTTCCACAAAGATATTTTCACATAAATTGAACATATTTAATTTTACATACTATATACTTTCTTCAACTAACCTTGAAGAAGACAACCTGCTTTTTACAGACTTATTAATATTTCAATCACATTCTATGGTTTTTGCTTTGTATATGAAGGGGAAGAGTTTATTAATCCTACAAAGGTCTAGAGATAAACTCCAGTCTGCAATTCCATGTGGCAGATAAAATTCCAAAGCATACACCTAGTCTTTTTAAGCAATAAAGTCTATGAAATGGATAACATTAATGAAATTTAAGAAAAACAAGAGGTCATTCTTCCTAAAGATCTCAGGAAAATTTTCTTATTATTAAAAAGAAGGTTAAACAAGCTTTGTAACAGAACTAGTACTTAGATATTTGGAATTAAAAATAAAGGTTTGTACAGTCTAGGGAAGCACTATAAAAATAGTTATGGTAGTCATTGTATTTTCTGTTGAAAATGGATTCCTACTAAATATACATCATAAATAAAAATTAAATATATTTCATATTGATTCATTTTGTATATCAAGTAAAATAGATTTTTTGGTTCATATCAATTATGATTTATAGTGTTACCTCATCTTTCAACAGCTATGTGAGCATAGTACATGGTATTATTCAATTTTCCACTTGATGAAAGTTAACTTTATTCTAAAATGTTTCTTCTTACAAATAACATTCTTACATGTAAAGTCTAATAGTTTTCTTCAGTAGAGCCTTTAATTATAAGGAAAAATAAAGCAACATGTCAAACAAAGGCATTTCAAAAAATAAGAACAGACTAAAATATGATATTACAAAATTACATAAAGAATCAGAATAAATAATTGGAAAGAAGAAAACTTCATTTATTCTCTTGGTTATAAAATCTCTTTCACATTTTCTTATACAAAATCACATTTCCCTATTAGAGGATGGATAGTATTTTATTCTTAGTAATATGTATAATAAGGTAAGGAAATAAAAAATTTTTACTATCCACAGTAAGTTACAGGGAGAATATTTCCTCTTGGATATAGAAATTTAAATACAATTTTATGTGTGTATGTGTGTGGGTGAGTATGAGTGGGTGGGAATGATTGAGGAAACAGTTTGCTAATTAGCCTTAATATTAAGGAACAAAATAACAATTTTGCATAAGGCAAAGTTTCTTCTACTCATCTCATAAGTCTTAAAGTTTAGTTATGGAGTTACATATGTATTGAATTGTGTAGTGTGCCCCGCCCCCCCAAATTCATATATTCCATAATACATCATACCTTATTTGGAAGTAGTGTAAACACAGGTTCAATTATACACTGCTTGCAGAGTCCAGTTAACAAGAGTGAGGTCTGATATAAGGAAAATGACTTTTCACTTAAAAGCTGTTTAGGGGAAGTACTGAGTTCCTGCCTTAAGGGTACCATTTTGCTTTTGGAGCAGAAAGCAGGCACTGTTAAAAGGGGGCCTGGCATGAATGGCACACAGGGGAGGAATTGAGCCAATGAGGGTATGCATAACTTGTTTCAGTGCCTTAACTACTGGGTGGTCGAGCTGGTGACTACTGGAGCTTTTATAGGCAGGACTAGGGTTGTAAAAGTGGCTGAAAACTCTCCAGGTGGGAGAGAGTTTTGTAGTGGGCATACTTTGGGTTGAGGCAACCTCCTGGTGGGAGAGAGTTTTGCCCTGGAGCTTCTAAACACATAGTTAGATGAACTTGCCCTGTAGGTAGTGTCTGCTGAATGGCAGGTAAAAGGTTATAATTGCATTTTTACTCTTTATTATAGCCAAAAGGCTGAGAAGTGATATAATTGCATTTCTAAAGAGCTAAGTAGGAAGTAGGGAAAAGGAGGAAAGAAAAGAGAAAAAAGTAATTAAACCATCTCTTAGAAAAATGGAGGTACTCAGTTACAGCAGAGTGCTATAAGCATAATTAGTTAATGTGAGGTCGTAGTGGATTGGAGTGGGTGGGTCACAATCCAATAACTAAAGTATTTCTAAGAAAAGAACCCAGAGACACACAGATACACAGAGGAGGAGGCCATGTGAGAACAGAGGTAGAAATTACAGTGATTTGTCTAAAAGTAAACACCAAGGATTGCCAACAAACACTGACCAAGATGGCTTTAATATTCCCCTCAGCTTGACTAAATGTTAAATTTCTTTCTAACTATAGGGCCCTGACATCCTTTTTCTTAGAGCATTTACTTTAGAAAACTTGCAAATGAAAGTTATTTCTTTGACCATTTGAGATATAAATCTTCTTCCAGCTTATTGCCAGTTTTACAACTCAGGGATATCTTTCTCAAGGACCTGGAAGCTATCCCTTTGAAATGAAATTTGATAATGGCCCTGTATACCAGTCTTCCTGGGAGGGTAGGAGCCTAACTTTGATAAGCACCAATTAGTAACACAGGTGGGGCCTAACCATATTGACTATCTTCTCACCTTATGTACTTTAGAACTGTACTACTAGCTCACCCCAGGGCTTAAAACTCTTAGGCTTTTTGTTTCAGCAGAATTTAGTTCAATCTTTCTTTCCTATTGCAATTCTTGACTCCTATTCAATAGTCTTGAATAAGATATTCTTTGCCTGTTTAACCGGTTCCAGTGCAGTTTTTCTTTGCATACTACCAGAAGGTACAAAGAGACATAAAAATATCCTTACCTAGTGACTTTAGAGAGAATGTGGCCCTGATAACATCTTGATTTCAGACTTCTAGCTTCCAGAATTGTGGACCATACATTCTGTTGTTATAAGCCATCCATTTTTTTACCACTTTCTTACAGCAGCCCTAGGTGACAAATACTATATGTAACTATGTAGATCTTTTCTAATGATAAGCTTCTTTCATGTAAATTATAAGAAGCTTCATACTGCCTTATACTGATGAAATAAATATTTCCTGTTTTCGATCTTGTCAAATACATATATAACATTTGAAATTTTTAAGAATTTATATTAAGTAAACTGTATGCTTCTATTTGAAATGATACCTAACAACACATTAGAAATTCAAGAGAACATCTGAATACTTGACAGTTTTGTTTTCAGAGATGGGGTCTTGCTCTGTAACCCAGGCTGTAGTGTAGTGGCACAATCATGACTCACTGCAACCTTGAACTCCTGGATTCAAGTGATCCTCATGCCTCAGCCTCTGTGAAGCTGGGACTACGGGTGTGCACTACCACACCTGAATAGTGTTTTTAAATTATTTCTACAGATAGGGTTTTGCTATGTTGCCCAGGCTGGTCCTGAACTCCTGGCCTCAAGCATTTCTCCTGCCTTAGCCTCTCAAAGTGTTAGGATTACAGGCATGAACCATTGCACCCAGCATTGACGCTTTTTAGTCAAAGTTTTAAAAGGAGAGTCCCCTCATCAGCTTTCTACAAAAGCAAAATTTCTTTTAATGAAAAATATCATTAAACTTCACTGATGATTAATGGCAGAAGATAAATTTGAATGTGTATTAATTGAACCCCAAACTGAAGTCCACAAGAAACACCCCACTTTTAACACTTTTCTATAAATCAGTTATAATCCATTTTGCAATCATTGGAGGATCCCATTCATTTATCTTGTTCACAGCCTAGAAATCAAGAGACTATGGAAATGTAGAAAATATTCTCAATTTTCATTGGAAAAGTGATAAATAGGCCTCTAATAACCACTACTTCATAGATGACCCTGACATCTTCGTGGTACAAGCTTAAAGCGTTCTCTTGCCCTGTAGTGTTTGTCTACATCCTGCAACAAATGATAAGTTATCTGCCTTTTCCTTTGCCAATTTTACAAACTCTTTCATGGGGCATAATATAGTCCCTGACAAGCTTAAGACCTTTTAACAATATAGTCAACCACTTTCCAGTTTCTCAGAATCACTCCTTTCTCATTCCCTTAAAATGTGCCCTTCTCTCAACGAAAGGAAAAGTAGATACAAATTTTCATTTTGGCCTTACATGGAAGAAAAAATTCCCAAAAGTCTCGGCCACCATCTTAAAGTGGGAGAGGCAATGAGAAAAAAAAGACAGAGATAAATCATAAATTAATGTCCTAATAATTATACTACTTCAAAGTTCCAATGAGGAGTAATACATCCAAGGATAGAATGAAGAAAGGACAACATATGATAAGAGCCTTGGGGAAAGAGAAAACAATGTTACAGAAAAAAAAAAAAAAGATCATGTATAAAAACCTCAAAATGTCCTCCATATTCTTGACATATGTCATAGATATTTACTGTGTTTAGATATTGATATGGTTAGGCTTTGTGTCCCCATCCAAATCTCATCTTGAATTGTAATCCCCATAATCCTCACATGTCAAAGGAGAGACCAGGTGGAGGTAATTCAATTGTGGGGGCAGTTTCCCCCATGTTGTTCTCATGATAGTGAATGAGTTCTCATGAGATCTGAAGGTTTTACAAGGGGATATTCCCCCTTTGTTCGGCAATTCTCCTTCCTGCTGTCTTGTGAAGAAGGTGCTTTGCTTCCCTTTCCGCCATGATTGTAAGATTCCTGAGGCCTCCCAAGCCATGCTGAACTTCTTTCAATTAAACTTCTTTCCTTTATAGATTACCCAGTCTCAGGCAGTTTTTTATAGCAGTATCAAAACAGACTGACACAGTAAATTGGTACTGCAGAGAGTGGGGTGCTGCTACAAAGATACCTGAAAATGTGAAAGCAACTTTGGAACTGGGTAACAGGCAGAAGTTGGAACAGTTTGGAGGGATTAGAAGATGACAGATGTGGGAAAGTTTGGAACTTCTTAGAGACTTGTTGAATGGCTTTGAGCAAAATGCTGATAGTGATATGGACAATGAAGTTCAGGCTGAGGTGGTCTCAGATGGAGATGAGGAACTTGTTGGGAACTGGAACAAAGACAAATTTTGCTGTTTTAGCAAAGAGACTGACATTTGGCAGAAGAAATTTCTAAGCAACAAAGTATTCAAGAGGTGACTTAGGTCCTCTTAAAAGCATTAATTTTATACATTCACAAATAGATGATTTGGAATTGCAACTTCTGTTTAAAAGGAAAGCAGAACATGAAAGTTTAGAAAATTTCAGCCAGACAATGCAATAGAAAAGAAAAATCCACTGTCTGAGGAGAAATTCAAGCCAGCTGCAGCCAGCTGCAGGAATTAGCATAAGTGACAGGGAACCAAATGTTAATTGCTGAGACAATGGGGAAAATGTCTCCAGGGCATGTCAGAAGTCTTGAATCACAGGCCTCCCATCACAGACCCAGAGGCCTAGAAGGTTTTGTGGCTGGGCCCAAGCCCTTGCTGCTTGGTGCAGTCTCAGGACTTGATGCCCTGGTTCCCAGCCATGGCTAAAAGGAGCCAACATACAGCTCAGGTCATTGCTTCAGTGGGTGCAAGCCCCAAGGCTTAGTGGCTTACACAGACTGTTGGGCCTCCAGGTGCACAGAAGACAAGAATTCAGTTTTGGGAACCTCTGCATAGATTTCAGAAGATGTATGAAAATACCTGAATGTTCAGGCAGAAGCTTGTTGCAGGGGTGGAGCCCTCATGTAGAACCTCTACTAGGGCAGTGTGGAAGGGAAATGTGGGGCTGGATCCCCCATGCCGAGTTTCCACTGGGACATTGCCTAGTGAGGCTGTGAGAAGAGGGCCACCATCCTCCAGACCTCAGAATGATAGATCTACTGACCGCTTGCACTGACAGCATATGGCTGGAAAAGCCACGGACTCTCAATGCCAGCCCATGAAGGCAGCTGGGAATGGGGCTGTACCATGCAGTGCAACAGAGGTGGAGCTTTCCGAAGCCATGGGAGCCCAACTGTTGTATCAGCACAACCTGGATATGAGACATGGAGTTGAAGGAGATCATTTTGAAGCTTTAAGATTTGACTGCCCTGCTGGATTTCAGAATTGCATGGGGCCTGTAGGTCCTTCATTATGGCCAATTTCTTCTATTTGAAATGGGTATATTTACCCAATGCCTGTACCTTCACTGTATCTAGGAAGTAACTAACTTGCTTTTGATTTTACAGGCTCATAGGTGGAAGGGACTTGCCTTGTTTCAGATGAGACTTTGGATTTGGACTTTTGGGTTAATGCTGGAATAAATTAAGACTTTGGAGGACTGTTTGAAATAAAGGACTAGTTTTGAAATGTGAAAGAAACATGAGATTGGGAGGGGCTGGGGCAGAATAATATGGTTAGGCCTTGTGTCCCCACCCAAATCTCATCTTAAATTGTAATCTCCATAATCTCCATAATTCCCACATGTCCAGGAGGAGACCAAATGGAGGTAATTGAATCATGGGGGCAGTTTCCCACATACTATTCTGGTGATAATGAGTGCTTTTCATGAGATTTGATGGTTTTATAAGTGGCTCTTCATCTTTTGCTTGGCAATTCTCCTTCCTGCCACCTTGTGAAGAAGGTGCCTTGCTTCCCCTTCACCTTCTTCCATAATTGTAAGTTTCCTGAGGCCTCCCAGCCATGCTGAACTGTGAGTCAATTAAACCTCTTTCATTTATTAATTATGCAGTCTCAGGCAGTTCTTTACAGCAATATGAAAATGGACTAATGCAGATGTTTAGAATACATAGGGTTAAAAGACCTGATAGTTGAGAAACATATATATTTATATATATACATATATATACACATATATATATATATGCATGAGCATACACACAGAACAGACAGATATGCACATTTCATTAAATATTATTTTCAGTATTTGGATAAACTGAAGAATAATTATATAATAAACCTTTTAAAACATTGTGTTTGGTTGGAGATTGTAGATCTGGCTGTTCTATAACTAAAATAGCAAACTTACCCTAAGCTAATTTTCATACACTCATGTTTTTATTCAACCAATATTCCACTCTAATTTGATTATCTTTAAAACACTGGAAGAGGAGTACAGAAATATTTTCTAATCAAAAGCTTATAGAGAAATCGTATGTTGTTCCATTTGCTATTACTAAGATGGCAATATTATAGTGACTAATTTTCTCTGATTTGATAAAGCATATCATTTTGTCAAAAATTTTACTAGTCTAATTACTATCATTAGAAGATTTGTGGAGGTTAGCAACTCTTGAGCACAAAATTTAGAAAGTAGGAAATGAGCTTGTCCAGGTCAAGAGATTTAAAACTCAGAAACTCTATTACTTTATAATGAGCAAAGAGACAGTTTGGTTTTATAGATAGAATATTAGATATGAAGGGAATCAAAAGTCATATTTCTGACTGCTATTTTACACACCATAATAATTTAATCAGTTTACAATTTTATAGTCACTGCCTTTATTTGAGTGGTAATTGCTTTAAACTCTTTGGGGACTGGGATTTTGACACAAACACATGTAGATAATAGCTGTTACCTAAGTTTTCCATAATATGGACATATCAATGAGTGTAAAAAGTCTACCCCTCAATAGCTCTTTTTTTCTTTTAACTCCTGCTACTGAATGTGGGTCCATTTAAGCTATCTCTAGAGCAGGATCCTGGAGAACAGAGAAGTTATCCTTCCCTAAGTTAGTGACACTTGATTTTTCCTAAATTACTTTTTTCTCTGAAAGGTAAATGGATAGTAGATTACATCCCAGCTGGCCAATGACTGATACCCTAGTGGGGCTGCCTCCTCCCACAGTCAGAGTTTTCCAGAAAAATGCTGTCAGGGCCTTAATGTTTTTGTCTGGGAAGTATTGTGAGGCTTTGGATTTAAAGAGTAAAATAAAGTCAAAATATCAAGATCTTTCGGGTGTGCCAACCAAATATGGCAGCTCCATGGCTTTATTTAGGCACTTCTCACCTCTCTGGGGTGTAGGGAAACAGTATCAAGGTAAATCTATAGGTCACAGTATTTGATTTTCATTCTCCACACAACCCCCTTCAAGTGTTGTAAAAGTCTTTACCTCAGCAGAGGCTAAATTATAGAGCAATATCCTTCCCTGATTGCATTTTGTGGATTTCCTTTTTCTATATTTTGCTTTTGAGGGTTGAGGAAAAATCATGGTCTTAATGGAACTCTGAGTTCAAGGTCCCACTCTATGAAGGTTTCTGCCAGAATCCTTTAAATCCCCCAACGTTACAGAGTAGAGCAGAATTGCTTCCTCTAGTTTTTCCCTACCACTGGCCCTGCCTTTCAGTCATTCAAGTAACAAAATCCAGGGCATTTTCTTATCCCTAAAAATGATTACTAATTATACACACTCATTTATAATATCTAATGCTCTCAACTGTTTAGGGCATTAACAAAAAAAGTTTAGTAATTTCTGAGTTAATTTTTGATACACTTTGTTACACTGATCCCATTATCACTGAGTACATTATGAGTCTTGAAATATATTTTAGAAATTTATTGTTTTCATATAAGTGTATCTTTTTGTCTGCATTATCTATTAAAGGAAGTCAGGGATACCAGCAAAAACCAGAAGTGCAGATTAATTTAAGAGAAGTTACAGGACAGAAGTCTACTCTACTATATATACAAATTTAATATGATCCAGAAATTATCAACACATAGGTAGGATTACTGAAGTAATGAGGAAATTGATTATTAACAAAGTAAGATCCCATTTGTCAATTTTGGCTTTTGTTGCCATTGCTTTTGGTGTTTTAGACATGAAGTCCTTGCCCATGCCTATGTCCTGAATGGTAATGCCTAGGTTTTCTTCTAGGGTTTTTATGGTTTTAGGTCTAACATTTAAGTCTTTAATCCATCTTGAATTGATTTTTGTATAAGGTGTAAGGAAGGGATCCAGTTTCAGCTTTCTACATATGGCTAGCCAGTTTTCCCAGCACCATTTATTAAATAGGGAATCCTTTCCCCATTTCTTGTTTTTGTCAGGTTTGTCAAAGATCAGATACTTGTAGATATGTGGCATTATTTCTGACAGCTCTGTTCTGTTCCATTGATCTATATCTCTGTTTTGGTACCAGTACCATGCTGTTTTGGTTACTGTAGCCTTGTAGTATAGTTTGAAGTCAGGTAGTGTGATGCCTCCAGCTTTGTTCTTTTGGCTTAGGATTGACTTGGCGATGCGGGCTCTTTTTTGGTTCCATATGAACTTTAAAGTAGTTTTTTCCAATTCTGAGAAGAAAGTCATTGGTAGCTTGATGGGGATGGCATTGAATCTGTAAACTCAAGAGCTTCTGCACAGCAAAAGAAACCACCATCAGAGTGAACAGGCAACCTACAAAATGGGAGAAAATTTTCTCAACCTACTCATCTGACAAAGGGCTAATATCCAGAATCTACAATGAAGTCCAACAAATTTACAAGAAAAAAACAAACAACCCCATCAAAAAGTGGGCGAAGGACATGAACAGACACTTCTCAAAAGAAGACATTTATGCAGCCACAAAACACATGAAAAAATGCTCACCATCACTGGCCATCAGAGAAATGCAAATCAAAACCACAATGAGATACCATCTCACACCAGTTAGAATGGCAATCATTAAAAAGTCAGGAAACAACAGGTGCTGGAGAGGATGTGGAGAAATAGGAACACTTTTACACTGTTGGTGGGACTGTAAACTAGTTCAACCCTTGTGGAAGTCAGTGTGGCGATTCCTCAGGGATCTAGAACTAGAAATTCCATTCGACCCAGCCATCCCATTACTGGGTATATATCCAAAGGACTATAAATCATGCTGCTATAAAGACACATGCACACGTATGTTTATTGCGGCATTATTCACAATAGCAAAGACTTGGAACCAACCCAAATGTCCTACAATGATAGACTGGATTAAGAAAATGTGGCACATATACACCATGGAATACTATGCAGCCATAAAAAATGATGAGTTCACGTCCTTTGTAGGGACATGGATGAAATTGGAAATCATCATTCTCAGTAAACTATCGCAAGAACAAAAAACCAAACACCGCATATTCTCACTCATAGGTGGGAATTGAACAATGAGAACACATGGACACAGGAAGGAGAACATCACACTCTGGGGACTGTTGTGGGGTGGGGGGAGGGGGGAGGGATAGCATTGGGAGATATACCTAATGCTAGATGACGAGTTGGTGGGTGCAGCGCACCAGCATGGCACATGTATACATATGTAACTTACCTGCACATTGCGCACATGTACCATAAAACCTAAAGTATAATAATAATAATAATAATAATAATAATAAAAGAAAAAAAAAAAACAAAGCAAAAAAAACAAAGTAAGAAAACTATAGGATTCTCACCTCATATTACAGAAGGAAACTCACACTGTCTAACTAAAAGAGACAAATGTTATACCTCAGCTTATGAAGGTATATGGAAATATACACAAACATTGTTAAATGAGAAAAAATTTCTAATAAATTTCTGAAGGCAAAATAATAGCTTAAATTTCTTACAAGTTTTGCATGTCCAAACAACAAAAAGGCAGTCAACATATTGGAAATATATATTGTCCCTGACTACCTGACTAGGAGCTAAAAATACTTGGTTTGAACTTTGGCTATTTTAATGGACTTTATTAAATTTTGTCAGTATCTAAATCCTCCTCTGATGTTTAAGGAATTTCTCACTCTAATGACTCATGCTATGGAAGCCAAATACTTGATTTTTCCCTCCTCCTACCAGCTAGTTCACAATACTACAACTCAGGCTTGTCCTTTGTCCTATCATTCACACCCATGTGAGGTACTGAATTAGGAGCTGATTACTCAGCAAAGTGAGGAAAAAAATCACTCAGTGGATTATGGTAACCTCCACTCTCTGAAGGGGGTTCCTATTTCCATCATGTAGATGAGCATGGTTCAACTCAATGAACCATGAGTCATACTCATTTGTCATATCGACAGAGTCTTTTTGGGCTGCTCACCTCTCTGTCAGATAATGACCACACATCTCTTACTCACCACCTTGGGTCATCATCTGACCTTCCTCTCTTTTTAAGATTCAATTTTATTTTACATGATTCAATATGCACCCTCTAGTTTAGTTCCTTTTATTAATATGAATAGACTAAAGGTATAATGCATCTTATCTACCAAGTTCCCTTTAATGATTTGTTGCAAGAACCTACCAACAAGCCAAAGATAAATGAGCCTGAAAAATGTAGTTTTTAGAGTCCCAGCACCATGATCATAGAGCATGGAAGAGAAGTGATATTGATAAACAAGGGAAAAAATAACCACATTACCTCATGTATTTGTTTTGATGATTGAGTTAGTCCTTAAAAGATTCTTACAAAATAAGTGCTAAATAATCCTTTTTTTTCTTAGGAGTGCATCTCTGGGGGGTGTTATGAGTTGAATTGTGAGCCCCCAAACTTGCAAAATTCATATTTTGAAATCCAGCTTTCCAATACCTTAGAATGTGACTTCATTTGGAAAATGGTTGCTACAGATTAAATTAGTAAAGTGATCATACTAGAGTATGTAGACCAGTAATCCAATATGACTGGTGTCCTTATACAAAGAGGAAACTTGGATGCAGGCAGACACACAGGGAGAACTCCATATGAAAATAAAGGTGGAGATTGGGGTGATGTTCTTACAAACCAAAGAATGCCAGTGACTGTCAGAAAACTACTAGAACCTAGAGGAAGGTCATAAAAGAGTTTCTTCCTTGAAGCCTTTTTAAGAACTAACTCTACTAACACCTTGATCTTGGACTTCTAGCCTCCAGAACCATGAGAAAATAAATTTCTGTTGTACTATTCACCCAGTTTGTGATACTTTATTAAGACAGACCTAGCAAAATAATACACATGGGAATCATTATTTGACTCCTTCACCCTAACTATTGAGCTCAGAAATGTGCACCTGATATAAAATTAGATTGGCTATAATATGTCCAATATTTCAGAACCTAAAAAGAAGTTGCTATGATAATTACTCACAGGGATTTTGAATGCAAGACAGAGATATAAAGCAACTTATTGGTGGTTAGCTCCAAAAGCTGAGAGGTGCTAATAAAGAAGACAGTGTATGGAAATTGTGAACAAGCAGAAGTCACGTATTAGAAGGGAAATTACAAAGTAGTTTGTAGCAAGGACAAAAATAGACTAAAGACAAACAGAAATTTTACAGTAGTAATCAAAATGACAAAGCGATGAAATTGTATAATGCAGCTAAAGCAGAATTTAGGAGACAATTTATATTCTTAATGCAGGTATTGGAAAAGGAGAAAAGTTGAAAGTGCATCATTTGAGCTTCAATATCAAGAATATGGAAAAGAGAACATCTAATTAAACTCAAAGTAGTTATATAAATGAATCAAAGTAAAACAAAAATAAATAGAAACCTTCTCTACAAGAGAGAAAAAATCCATAAAGCAGAGGCTAGTTCTTTACAAAATTAATAAAATATATTATACCTTAGTAAAGCATAGGAAAAAAGAAAACACAAATAATCAATTATCAACATAGGAAAAAAGAAAACACAAATAATCAATTATCAAAATTAAAAACAAAAAGAGGTTATTACTTCTGACCTTTCAGACATTAATAAAAATTTTAACAATTTTATGCCAATACACTTAAAGGCTTAGATCAAACTTGTTCAACCCGCAGTCCATGGCCTGCATGTGGCCCAGGATGGTTTGAATGCAGTCCAATACAAATTTATAAACTTCCTTAAAACATTATGAGTTTTTTTTAAAGCTCATCAGCTATCATTAATGTTAGTGTATTTTATGTGTGGCCAAGAGAATTCTTCTTCCAAATGTGGCCCAGAGAAGCCGAAAGATTGGACATCTTGCCTTGGATGAGATAGATATATGAAAAACACAAGTTAACATAACTAACACAAGAAAAAAAAATGACTTCCTATATACATTAGAGAAATTTAATTGATACAAAATAATTTTTTCTTAAAGAAAATTTCAGGTTTGGGTGGTTTTGCTTGCGAATTCTTCCGTACTTGTAAGAAAGAAATAAGACCAACATTATGCACACTTTTTTAGAGACTAGTAAAAGAATGAATGTTTTCCAGTTTATTTCATGAGACCACATAACCTTAACACAAAAACTTGACAAAAGAAGAATTACAGAACAGTATTTATTAACTCAGACACAAAAATGTTAAACAAGATGCTAACCAATAGAAATCAATGATATATGAAAAGTATGATATATCATAACCAAATGAGATTAATTCCAAAAATTTAAATTTAATACAATATCCAAAATTTGTCAATGTAATTCAATACATTAATGAAAAGGAAATCATTATTTTTTCAATAAAGAATAATAATTTGATTAGATTTAACACCCATTCATGATGAAAACTATGGTCAAATAAGAAATAGAAAAGAGTTTCTTTACCTGGCATAAGATATCTACAAAAAGTCCTAAAAGATAGATAGCTAATTGTGAAATATTTAACACACACAGAGATGGAGAACAAAGCAAGAATATTCACTATCAGCACTATATTTGACATTCTATTAGAGGTCCTAAGCAGTAAAATAGTTACAAAAGAATAATAAAAGGTATAAAGTTTGACAAAAGTAAGTAAATTTTTACTATATGCTCTTGACATATGTGGAAAATCCAAAATAAATTATAATAATAACTTACGTGTAAATTTATTAACACTCTCAATTACATAATTTAGCAAAAATGCCTCCTAATAAAAATGGAGGAAAATAAATCCATTTTACAAATTCCCAAAAATCACTGCATTCTTGAGAGTAAATCTAATGAAAAATGTACCAGAACTCTGCACTGAAAACTGCAAAATATTTAAGAGATAAATTAAATAAAATGGAGAGATATGGCATGCTAAAGGATTGGAACACTAAATACCATTAAGTCATTAATCCTATCCAAAATGTTCTAATGATTCAATATGTTGTCTATGAAAATCTTGATAGTTTTGTTTGTTGTTTTTGTGTTTTTATTTTTTTAGAAACTGAAGACCTGATTCTAAAATTTATGTGAAAGCTCCAAGGAACTAGAATAGCTGAGGCAATAGAAAAAAACATAGCTGGAGGATTTAAAATATTGGCTAAAAAGCCTTGATATAAAACTACAGTATTGGCAAGAAGAATTAGATTAAGAGAAACAAAATAGAGATACCAGAAATAAACTTCGACAAATAGAGTCACCTGGTTTATGACAACGCCATCACACCAATTTGGTTTTTACAAAAGTGTTTGATTTGAGATCAATTTGATATCCACATTGAAAAGTGTATCTTGAATCTTATCTCACCCGACACACAAACGTGAAATTCAAGATGGATTATAACAACAAAATATAAGAGCTGAAACCACAAAACTTCTAGAAGGAAACATGAGAGAATGTCTTTGTGGCCTTGAGATAGATAAAGATTTCTTAAACAGGAAGCAAAAAATATTACCCATAGAAGAAAAGATTGAAAATTAAACATCATTTAAATTAAGAATTTCAACTCATTCTGTCAAAGTAGCCATACTCAGAATATAAAAGTAATCCTTGTAAGTTAAAAAGAAAAACCCACACAACCCAGTAAAGGAATAGCCAAAGACCTAAGCACTTCACAAAAGAAGATATCCAAATAAGCGTTAAACATATGGAAAGGTGCACAGCATTATTTGTCATCAGAGGAATGCAAACTAAAACCACAATGAGATACCACTACAGACTTAACAGAATAGCTAAACTTAAATAGATGTAGATTATAGAGAAACTGTAATGGCTGGAGGGAGGTTTTGGTGGGAGGTTACATTTATACAACCATCTTGGAAAAGTAGCAATATCTACTACAACCAAATATATGTCAAACTTTTGACCCAGCATTTCTATTCCTTGGCATGTGTTCAACAGAAATGACAGTTTACGTTTGTCAAGACTTGTATGAGGATGTTCATCATAGCATATCTATAATAAACCAAACCTGGAAACAATCCAAATGCCTTTCAATGATAAATGGGATAAACTATGTTATATTTATGCAATGGAACAATGTATAGCACTAAAAGGACAAAATAAAATAAAAATACAGGACAATAGGACAAATCCTACATACATTATGCTGCACAAAACAGACACTGAAGAGTATATTTTGCATGATTGCATTAATATGAACTTCCAGAACAGGTAAAGTAGCTTAGTTTGGGATATAATGTGGATGAGTGTAAATTAGGAGAAGCATGATAGAGCCTTTGGGGATGCTGGAAATATTCTATAGCTTGTTATTATTAGTGATGGCATAGAGGTGTACATATATAAACATTTACTGAGCGATACACTTTTAAATTTTTGTATTTCAAAAAAATAGCATAGCATTTGAGGGAGTAGGGATCCAAAAAATATTCAGCACTGAAGATGGACAAGTAAACTCTATTATAAAAGCCACATGATTCCCACCTGTTCCACTCTCCTTGAGTTCTTGTCACTTAGCTGTTCCTGCCCTCTCACCAAGTGAGCCTGATGCTCCACTCTTCCTCCTTTACTCATCGTATGAGTGAGTTCTGGGTCTGTATCTAGGCTTCTTGTCAATCAGTTTTCCTTGTATAACTTTACCAATTCCCTGATCACTGAATTAATCTCTGTGGAGACTAAGCATCACTCCACCCAATGAAGCTTACATCTCCCTCTAGATTACTCTAGGTTTGTTCTTCCCATCTGGAAAGTTACGTCCTTTCCTCTTCATTTATCTTGTCACTTATTAGTTGTAGCATCCTCTGAAATATCTCTGTTAACAGGGTACTCTTCCAACTCTCATATCTGTTGCATCATATTCATACTGCATAATGAACACTTTTGTTTGATATCCCAGATACTCCTTTGGCTTTCTTTCACCTTATTCAAATTTTTACTCACCTTTTGGTCCTTTCCCAAAATCTTACTTTAAATTTGCAACACTATACTTCTTTCCTTACATTGCTTTATTTTTCTCTCTAGCATTTTGCACCATGCATGTCCCCGAACAAACAAACAAACAAAAATACTCTTCTAAACCAAAAATAATACCTAGCACATAATGGCTACTCAGTAAATATTTAATAAATGAATAAGTGAATATTAAAAATTCTTAATTTTATGCACTGCACAACATAATTTATAATTTTGTGTGTTTTCATTGCTAATGTTTTTATTTGTGTATATGTTGTAGTTAAATAAACTTTATTATTAATTCATTTATTGGGTGTGTTTTCTGGCTTACTTGACTCTTTCCACATATTGCTGTTTTTGGTAATTTTTTCCTTTAAAGTATATTTAACAATACATCTATGAATTATAAGCTATAAATTATATAATCTAAAATTCACTTTTTTTTCAATTTGTTAACTCCAGTGGAGACTATAACAATGAAAAGCACATTCTTTGCCTACATGGGAATAGAGGTGATTTGAAGAAAATCCAAAAAAGTATTTAAATCAATGATATGCTTGAAATCATAAGGGTGAAAGTATTCAGAAAAAGCTAATACTAATGTGATATATGATTATATAGTCAGAGGTGGAATCTTAGAGAACTTATAGGTGGCCTATAAGTGAAGATATATATGATACAATGTTGAAAATAATAAAACCATAATCATATAATTTTTTTTCATGAGCTATTTTTTAGCCTCATTGTTGTTTTTTGTTTCTCCTCTCCAAATTTTGCTGGAAAATATACTTTTGTTGTTTCACTAAGTACCTTCTTGATTATATATTTACTGCCTAAAACCATTTAAATAATGCTATTTATGACATAATTAAAATTCCTGCTTCTCAATGGAAAGCAAGATTAAACTTTAACAATTCCAAATAATCAGTATATTTTAAACAACTTGGGATTAGTCTAGTCACACAGAGGCTGGAAAAAATTAGTTGAGAATCAAGAATAATTTCTTAGTTTCTTAGATATCTCAAGATCCTTATATAAATGAACAGTTTGGTGTAGAACAAAATAGGGTTAAAATTCTCAGTATGACCACAAGTATTTCTATAGGCTTCCTGAAAGAAAAGTATGCATTGATACATGCTATCATGGCAAATATTCTTAATAGCCCCTGTATCTTTAAATTGCACTGATAGTTTTAATTTAAATTAAACTCATTGTTATCAGTCCCTGCAGATGTGTGAAAAGTTTACTGTCTCAGTGACATCATAAAGTGAAACTGAATAATACAATAATAAAAATGAAGGCAGGTTAATTAAAATGAAAGCCATGAAGGCTTCTTTAGGAAAGACATCCTATTTCATATTGTAAGTCAAATCCTCCCCTTTACTTCTTTCTTTACATGTCCAAATTCTAACGCTAATTCGAAATAAAATTTTACAATAAATTAAGTAAAGACTTGTATGTCAAAACATACCAATGTATGTGGGAATTTTTTTAAAATGCCATCTATCTTTTTTTTTCAGTTTTAAGAAAGTGCATTTAAATCATTCCAAACAGTACATTATGAAGGCAAGCAATCAGCCCAGCCAAGCTGAAAAGAGGAATGAATCTTCCTGAGAAATAAAAGAAGAACAGATAAAATGAAATATTTTGTGCTATTTAAATTGCAAATGCAGTTGTTTTTTACCAATTTCTCCAATGCCATTTTGGCAGCTTCGAATAAATGATGAACGTAGCATCTTTTTCTCCTCACTGTTATCAACAGTTTAGACAGTGCGATTAATTTCTCCTAGGTACATGAGGAATTTTTTTCCCTTCAAAATTTTGGCAGTTTTTTTTTGTTATGTTCAGAGTTTCCATAAGCTTGGCAGTAAATCTGATAATTTCATGAAAACATAGTGTCCATAGGGGAGAAAAAGGCAATAGGACCAGAAGAATAATGCCTTTTTGTAAAGAATTCATAAACTTTTTTTTCTACTATTTCCTTCATTTTATGCTGAAAAGTTAGAGCTTGTATTTAGGATTTCAGCTTCTCAAAAATATGATCTGAAAACACCATATGTTTTTGAAATGACCTCTAATATCAACTGCTACTAAATATTTGCAGGGTATTTATAATCTGAATCCATTTATATTTAGCCCTTTCGACTACATAGGAGCCTCTTTTTCAGTTATTCTCAAGTACAATATGCCATAATTATGCCCTGTGTTGTCATTTGAACTTACTAACTGGTATATTCTTGGAGATGAGTTTGGCCAAACCTATTTCCAGATTTCCAATAGGTAAATAAAATTATTATTAGTGTCTTGGCCACATAAGAGGATGACACTTTCATTCTTGCTTCACTGTCTATCTTCTTGCTAGGGAAAGATACTCCTTGGAGAAAGCCCCTCCACTGCACCTACTCACAGCTCCTTGGGAGAAATCCCGACAGGCACTGATCAGACCCTAGAGCCTTGTTGGCCCTGGTGTCTAGGGAGACTTTTTCAGGGAGAGAGAGAATTCTTTTTTCTTCCATAAAATCCCGATATTAAAAACCTAGAATAGAACATAACATTTCTTTCTCCTCATGACTCCCCACATAGGAGCAGCTGGAGCTGGACTGTTGAGGTCTAAGAAAGCCCACAGCAAGCAGCCTGTGCTGGTTAATCCACAGATGGCAGAGTAGATGTTTTCTGTCTGGCTCTGACCAGGGCGTCTGTCTTCTAGCTTTAGTGGATTGTGACTTCCAAGATTTAGGATGGGGCTTCTGAGCAAAAGGAAGTGCAATTTAACAGATTTCACTAATAATGAAATGTCACCTTGTTTTCCTTTGTCTCTGTGTGTGTCCCTAAGAGAACTTCTGGGATGACTGGGTGGCGGCCCCAAACCAGGAATCTAGTATGTGTTGGGGCGCCACAGGAAATGCCTCCCAATTTTAGACACTCTCTGGAAAAAATTACATTTGACTTGTTTTGTAAAAGCTTATTAAGAATATTTGTCTAGGGTGTATTTTCACCACTCTTTTGATATATGCTCCTTTCTACCCATGTAATTATCCCAATATTTTTAGGACAAGGCTAAATATAAGCTAAAATATAATTATAAGCAATAAAATGTTTTCCAGGAATTTTTAACTGAAGAAGAGATCTACAATTTTTACTAATTTTTCAAGCCTCAATCAAACTTTATCTTCTTCATGTAAATCTTCTATGACTGGCCTGCCTTGTGTAGTTTCTATCCTCTGTTGTCTTATAATAACTTTTAAAAGATCAATTCCTTTGGCAATGAATTGTATGTACCTTGTGACTTTTCTTCATTTTATGTGTTACCTGTTGTTTTGAAATTATCATTTTCTTTGTGTTTCTAAAATGTACCGAAATATATTGTGAGACTTTGGAGGGCACTGATTTTTAAAAATTCCTTGATAGTAATAATAATAGTTAAGTGTGTTGCACTCTGGCTACATGACAGATACTGCTCTGACTGTTTTACACATTGGTCCTCGCCACAAATTTGAGGTTAGTACCATTATCTTCACCTTTTTATGGATGTGAAAGTAAAAACTAGTAAGTGTTTGAGTTGTATTAGCCTCAGCCCCTAATATTTCGCCCAGAAAACAATAAATATTTTTATAAAAAGGAAATAATGAATTTGAACCCTTTGAGAAAATGATTGAGTCCTACAGTCTCCCCAAAACATGACACTAATTAGTTTGCAGTCCAAGGAGAGTTTGTATTTCTACCCTTTTGTGAAAAAGAAAACCTTGTGTGTCTAAACCAGACATAAATACAGAACATTAGAGCTGAAGGAAATAGACATTTTCTAGTTATTAGCTCCTTTTCATTTTCCCAACGTCACAGAACCATTGGGAGGAGGGGCAGGATGCTGGTCCACAGCCCTATCAATTTAGTCTAAGTTGAATTCCCAAGAAATATTTTTTATTGTGTTATCCTACTAGGACAGGCCGTTAGTAAATGAATTTGTGGAAAAAAAAATGTTTTCCTCACAACAGGCTTAGTAGCAAGGCTATAACAAGATTTGCTGAGTACTCCATGTGCAATAGATGTAAGAAGGTCAAGAAAACAGATTTTCTTTCATCAATTCTTTGGTCTCCATGTGGTAACCTTTCCAAAACTTTTTAGAGCAATTTCTTAACACCATTTATTGAATTTAGATATAATAAAATCTCACAGAGCCTTGTATTATTTTTCTTTACGATGAAATCCAAGATCCTCTCTGATTAGCATGGGTTTCTAAAGCCTAATTCGAATAAAGGTAGGGTATACAGTTCTTGACATTTCAATATGATTTTTTCTTCATTTTCCAGTCATTTATCAAAAATACTTTCAATTTTAATTATATTCTTTCAATATATATTTGATTTTGTGATTACATGTACTGATGAGTCTAAAAGTAAACTGTTTTCAGGAACTATCGGGTAAACATTGAAATCTTTTTTTGACCCTATTACCTCTAACTGGCCATTAGTTCATCCATTCATTCAATCGGCAAATATTCATTACGAGAATCTTGTTTAATCTTATATAATCATGGTACCAGGATGTAAAGATACTTTGCTGAGTAAAACAAACATGTACCTTGCTGTAAGTCTAGTGAGCAAGCCAGACATTAATGAAGAAATTACAATAGATAAATTGTAACTGCAATGAGTTCTATAATACATAATTTCGTGTATGACTTATCCCAGAATTTTTCATGAACACCAACTCATTAATTTGTTTTGGATTTCAAAAAATTTTCTTTAAAATACCCTAACCGAATTCACTTATATAAATAAAGCATAAAAATGAATTTGAATGCTGTTAAATTTCTAAAATAAACTAAAGTATTTTTAAATTCAGACGGCAAAAATATCTGAACACTAAATTTCACTATAATATTGTAATGAAAATAAGTTTACATAATATTACATTATGTTTATAGAACGAACACAATGATCAAATAATTTAGAATATTTTCTGTAATATTATATAAAACATTTCTTGAAAAGATTGAAAAATGTGTGTAATGTTGAGAATTTGAGAAATCATCAATTACATAAATAAAAATGAGAAAATGTAAATAATTTATTTTACAAACTCAAATATAAAGGTTACTTATAATATTTTTATTTTTATTTTCAGAATATTTATGAATGTGTAACTGATAACCAGCCAATAGCCAGGTTAATCACATCACATTATTTTAGTATAATGTTCTCAAGCAGGAGTGATGTTAAAAAGAAGAACAACAAGAAAACGTAGTGTGGAGTCCAGTCCAGTATTCAAACACAAATAATTACAGAGCTATTCAAATTGTAGGAAATGTTCAATGTATATTTGAATTACAAAATTGAAGTGGGTGTCTTTTTACAAATGTCCATTAATGCTAATAAGGAAAGAAGCACAGAGTACTGGGGCGCCACTAATCAGGCATTGTCAATGTTGGGTCAAAAGAACTAAGTGATAAAGTCAAATTTTATACACTTAGTAGTAAGTAGGAGATTATTATGTATGATTTTATCTTAATTGGTTTTGAGAATTAATTGGGTGGTAACAAAAGCTGGCAAAAAGCTTTTCATTTGAGTAGAACAATTAAAAACCCCAAAAGGCTTGGAGCTGATGATAACCACTCTACTGGATTAACTCCTATCTATAAAATCAGAAGCGATTTATTATTTATCTGAAAATTAAATTAATGTTAATGACTAATGTATATTACTTAGTTGAGTACATTTCAACTTTTTAAAGCACGTTTCTTTAGATAAGGTCAAGTCTGTATAAATAACTGATATAATAGCAATTTCTATGACTACATTTTTCTCATTAAATCAAAATTGAAAATATATATAATTAAAGTAACAAGACATAGTATTTATTACTCTCTAAGAACTAAACTGGGTTTTTTTTTTTTTGGTTTTTATTTTTGAATTTTTGTTGTTTTTTGTTTCTGTTTGGTTTATCTGTCTGATTAGCATGCTAAAAATTTATATTGGGCTTAAATTACAAACAAAGAAAAAAATTCCAGCCATATACAATAACATGGATGAACCTGGAGTACATTATGTTAACATGAAATAAGCCAGGCACAGAAAGACAAATACTGCATAATCTCACTCATATGTGGTATCTAAAAAAGTAGAACAGAGAAGTGGAGAATAGAATGATGATTTCCAAGAACTGGAGAAGTAGCAAGGTAGGGAGGACGGGGCAGATGTTAGTCAAAGCATACAAAATTTCAATTAGGAGGAAAAAGTTCAAGAGATCTATCATACAATATGGTGACTATTGTTAATAACAATTTATACTTGAAAATTGCTAAAAGATTAGATTTTAAGTGTTCTCATTTCAAATAAATATAGGAGGCAATTCATATATTAATTAGCTTGATTTAGCCATTTTCACACTGTGTACATCATGTTGCACACCATAAATACATACTTTTTTGGTCAATAAGAAAGAGAGAGGCAGGGAGGGAGGAAGAGAGGGAGGCAGGGAAAAAAAGTCCTTATTTCTGGATTTCTATGTCTTGATAAGATCAAAATTATCTCAGCCTTTCTTAAGATTAATTTCTTAAAATTTCAACTTGTCTTTTAACGTAGTGGTTCAAACTAAGAAAGATGAATCTAGCCTTGATATTTATTATAAGTAAGATATTTTGGAATAAACCCTAGTTTGTCAGCAATAAGGGGACTGAGTTCACTGTCAAGCAAATATACATAAAGACTGATCATTTATTTTTAGAATCCTAGAATGCTAAATTAAATTACGGCTGAAGAAAAATATTTAGTCACAAATGACATATATGTATTTATAATACTGCTGCAATGATATGATTTTCTAGTGTTATGCTTAATTGGTTAATATTCAGCAGGAACCATTTGTTCTTCTCCCAGTATTTATTAATGAATTTCTTATCAGATATTACAAATTCATTTGCCTACATTTTATCTTCTTATGTTTAAAAAGGAGTGGAAATGTTTTTGTATGTTACCAGATTATTAAGCAGATTAGTTAGAACAAATACTTTTGGTACTTACGTAAATGAAATGAAAGGATTAGTCCAGAATTGTTTGTTAATACCCAATGTGGATTCTGTTTCCTATAAAGATGTGGAATAAAAGCATCAAAATATTTTAAAGTGAAAAATGTTTGGTTTAAATTGAGTGTAGATTTATCCACCTTTAAAATAGGTTTCCAAAATTGTTTTATACATGATTAACATTCCTCGATTATATTCGTGACAAAGTAATTATTCAGGTAAGTAAACATACACTAACAAAATACTGAGATCCAATGCAAATTTAGAATATATCTAAGCAGATGGAAATAAAGCAAGAGAAAAAGCAAGTGGAATAAAATATCAGAAATTTTATTATCTCAATAAGAAATGCTGGGTTTTGTGTTTTGAAACCTGTTCCAAAATGGTAAGCTTTCTTTGTATTCACCAAGCATGTTTGTTTTCACATTTTCATAATCGTTCAACAGTCTTTGACAAGCTCTTTGTGGCTAAGGAAATTTAAAACTACTACTTTGAAATTCTCTGAACAACTCACAGATACCATCAAATATACTGCTATAGTATCAAGCAATGTTGAAGAATTATGCCTTTAAAGTTTTGCCAAGAAACCTAGCAAGCTTCTTTCTTTCTTTCATTATTGAGCAGAGTTCTACACTGCCTGCCTTTGGGCTAGGCAGTTCCAAAGGTATTTCTCACGTAACAGCTTACTGCAAAAGTTTTAGACCAGAAAAAGACTTATTTCTCTCACTCCAAGGGAGCAACATGATGTAAACAGAAAAAAACAATATGCAAAAGCAGAAGAACTGTCTCAGCAAATCATGGAAACTTCCTAGAATTTGGTATTTTTATTCAGAAAATGATGGGCATGTCATTGCTGGTGTCTCACTGATATGGTTTTTCTGTGTCCCCACCCAAAATCCCATATTGAATTTTGTAATCTGGATTATAATCCCCCACGTATTGGGGAAGGGACCTCATAGGAAGTGGTTAGATCATGGGGGCAGTCCCACTATTCTTTTCTCATGATAGTGAGTGACTTCTCATGAAATCTGATGATTTTGCAGGGGGCTTTACCCCTGCTTCACTCAGCACTTCTCTCTCCTGCTGCTATGAAGGACATAAAGAAGGACATGTTTGCTTCCCCTTCCGCCATGATTGTAAGTTTCCTGAGGCCTCCCCAGCCATGTAGAACTGTGAACCAATTAAACTCCCTCCCTTTTTATTTTTAATAAGTTGCTCAGTCTCAGGCAGTTCTTTATAGCAGTGTGAGAATGGAATAATACACTCATTTAGCACTCAAATATGAGTTGGCTGTGCTTCCAGTCAGTTAATTGTTCAGCTCTTCTTATAAAGAGTGTAACTAAAATTGAATTATATTTCACATTACACAACCTTGCTCTAAGCTGAAGAATCTGCTAAAAATAATACATTATGTGTGGCCAGGAAATAAGGCCACTTATTTCCTGAGGGAAGAGAGAAAGGTCAAAGGAGAAAAGAGTGGGAAGAAAGAAGCAGAGAGATGTTTTCTTTCTTTTGTTTGTTGTTGATGGTGTTGCATTGTTTCTTTAAAGGCAGGAGTTGAAATTCTTTTTTTTTTTTTTTGCCCTCTTAGAGATTCATCTAAAGGCAGTGGGTAATATCCAGCTGCTTCTTGACATCTTCAGTTGCTCAGGTACTGCAAACAAAGAATTACTCTGTATAGATATGGTCCCATTCCAGTGCTTTTCCTGTTAATGACACCACTACCCAGAAACTTTGAAAGCCAAAAACTTCTTCAGTTTGCAAATTTCGTGCCTCACTAAGTATTGACTGTTTTATCTGCTAAAATCACACAACTCTGTCCACTGCTGTCATTTCCAACTACTAATAATTTCTTTGTTGGAGGCTACAATGGCCTCTTAAGTGGCATACTTACATAAAGTTTGCCTTTCTCCTAACAAACTAGTCTCCATTCTACAGCCATGGAGTTCTTCTTAAAATGCATATCAATCATACCATTATTCACCTCAACATTGAAGAAACCATGACTTCTCACTGCTCTTAGGATAAAATCAAATCCCAAACACATTTCATGTGTGCTTGCTTTGGCAGCACATACATGAAACACATTTCACTAGATTGTTCTGCAATAATGGAAATGTTCTGGAAACTTTCCAATATGGTAGCCACTAGCCAAATGTGGATCATGAGCACTTGAAAGATGGCTAGTTTAACCAAGGAGTTAAATTCTGAAATCTGTTTAAATTAAATTCAAATGTAAATAACCACATAGGCCAGTGGCTGCTGTGTTAGTGTAGCTCAAAATAAGGCCCACTAGATCCCACATTTTCTCTTCCTACCTATTCTCCAGTGTCTTCCTATAAAGCCTCTACCTGGCCGGGTGCAGTGAGGCTGAGGCGGATGGATCATGAAGTCAGGAGTTCGAGACCAGCCTGGCCAATATGGTGAAACCTAGTTTCTACTAAAAATACAACAATTAGCTGGGTGTGGTGGCGCATGCTTGTAGTCCCAGCTACTTGAGAGTCTGAGGCAGAAGAATTGCTTGAACCTGGGAGGCAGAGGTTGCAGTGAGCCAAGATAACCCCACTGCACTCCGCACTCCAGCCTGGGCAACAGAGCGAGATTCCATCTCAAAAAAAAAAAAAAAAAAAAAAGGCCTCTACTCTTTCTTCTCTTTGATTCATTCCTACAAATTTCACAAGTTCATTTTGGTCCCAGCCGCCTCAAAAAATGCTCTCTGATAGAAAAACTTTTCTCACCCTTTTTCTTTCCTGGTTAACACCTACTCATCCTTCAGAGAATCCAATAAAAAAGTCATTTCCTTAGGAAAGCCTTCCTTGACCACATGACGTTTTAATTTTAAATGTTCTTATAAGCACTGTCGACCTCATCTTCATTGTCCTTGCCATAGATGCAGTCTTACATTTATGTATGGGCTTATTTGATAAAACTAGATTGTAAGATCAATAAGGGCATAAGTGATTGTTGCCTAGCAATTACTCTAGTGTTTAGCATATAGTAAGTACTCCATAAATATCAATTGCATGAAGGAGCGATTCTTTAACTTTTATTATTCTGCCACTCAGTAGTCTCAATTTAATTTGAATTTTTCTGGTAATATTTTTTGGCAAATCTTTGTGTAAGTATTAAGCATGCAAAATGGCAACTATGGAAAGCTTATCCAATTGCCAGTCTCTTCTCAGATCAACAAGGGAATGGAACTGGAAAGCTTCCTTGGTATTTAGGGATAGGGCAATCATTCACTAACACCCAAGCTAAAAGCTCAAACGGTGATTATTATTAGTATCCAAATTGCCCGTAACAGTCTAAGCTACATTCAAGCAGACGAAGTAGTGAAAATGTCTTTCATAACTTTCACCAACAACCTGAGGTGCACAAATCCCTCTGCCCTTTTTATCTTAACCAAATCCCCTGTCAAGTCATTTGTCCCTGTAACTGGCATTTTAATCTCCTTGTGTGATTCTGCTTGTCCCATTTCACACTTGTTACCAGCACACTCTTCTGCGGCTTAATGCCTTCAGAGTCATGCATAGTTCTATTGTAACTTAGATTCTTAAACTCCTTTTTAAGGATCTTTAAGATTCAATTTTTTTGCCATAGCAACTTGTTAAATCCTAATTCTGTGACTGTATTTTGCACTTTTGAGGGGACAGATTTATAGGGCAATCTGTGCATTCATCCAGCTTGCCCCCACACCTTGAAGACTAGAAAAATCATCTCTCTGAATTCTCTGAAGGGCATGTAATACTGAAGAGTATACTCTGCATCTAGATGTCTGTCCACACAAAATGGCTCAATAATCTATGCATTTTAACTGCATAAAACACTAAAGACTGTTCAATTTACTTCACATGAATTCCCTTTAGTCAGTCAAATGACATGTATGTGAAAGTACGCTGGGAATGTTCACCTTTGACCCCTCTCAATGTAACATGGGTTATATAGGTGCATCATAGTATGGGGCTAGAAATATAGATTTCAAAACCATGATACACTGAGCCTCACATAATATCTTTGACATTATCTAACACTATGAAGCTCATTCTATAATTATCATAGGAAAATCATAATAATACCTATCTACTTCTTACTAATATGAAATGAATGAATGCAGCATGAGTGCCTGTGGTACATTTGGTAAATATTCTATTCTTTCCTTTCCTATTCTCTCTTACTGCTAATATTTGACAACGCCTTTCCTCCAAGAATTCTTGAGGCTGTCCACACGGGCTCAGGTCCATCATGCCCAACTGAAAATGATTACTTAGTTCTTTAGTATCTTCAGCCCCCCAAATCTTATCATCCATAATTATTTTTGCTGGATTAAATCCAAGTACCCAGCATGGCTGGACCTCTTACTTCAGCTATTCTAGAGTTTGACCATGCAGTCTTTAGGGTATTTATGAAAGATTAACTCTAACCATTCTGCTTTATTTTGTCTATCATTCCAATTCTCTGTTGCTGTTGGAGCACCAACACTGATGTGATCAGAACCATGGCCAGCTCTTTCTATCCCTTTGTCTTACTTCTTTATCTCCAAACACAGGCCTTATTTCCAGCGGATGGGTGGCTTGGTTCTCACCACTGCCCTCCATTTAATTTGAAGACTGGAGTGCCATTTTTAATTCTTCTACCATATAACATCTTTGTGAATACCAACACAGGATGAACCACACCTAAATTTTCCACTGTGAACTAGAGTGTCTGGCCACCATAGCTGATTCATAACTTCTCTTTCAGTCTTCTCCTTTTCTCCCCTCTTGCAAAGCCTCATATTTCTGGGGTCAGTGCCTGTTTCTCCAGCCTAATAGAAGTATCCTGTTAGGATAAAATACTTTATGCAACCACGACTAAGAGAAATTTGGAGAAAATAAATTCTAGTTGAGAAAATCTGAGAAGCTGTTTTCCGGTAAAATATAAACATTGGCCATTATATAGATGAAATCATAATGAAAATAGAAGAAAGATGTTCTAGCAATAATTATTGATATTTAACTTTTAAAACTAAGACAAATAAATTAACTTGGTTGCTAATCTTATAAAAGAAACTAAAATTGCATGCTTGGTTGCTAATCTTATAAAAGAAACTAAAATTGCATGGTCCCCACTCACCCACAAACCCTACACTCAGCTCACTAATTCTCTGGAGTCAATGGCCAAGTTTCTTATAGTCCATGTTAACCTACTGACATTTGAACAACTGACCTGGAAAATTTGAAGAACATAAGTCTAATTGCTTTTTCAGGTAAAATGTCTGTCATCTGTGGTGGTGGGCAACACACATTTGACAGCAGGTTTCTGTCAGCCTGGCTGACTCCAGATTTCTTGAAGTGCTAAGGGAATAGCTCAAAATGTAAGATGGAAGCTCCCAATCAGGTTTGTGTTCCCTGGATTTCTCCAGCTCTCCATTTAAATTCTTGATCCTTAAAACAATACATTTTAAAATCTGTTCTAGCTTCCACCTGCATTCAAATGTTTTATCTTTCAGACCATCACTTTCAGGGGAGAAAAAATTATTCTCCATTTGTAGACTCCAAGAAGTGCCTAGTATTTTTGGCCCTTTTCAGTCAACTCAGAAACAAAAAGAAAAATGCTGATGTTTATCTGTTTCTAGTTGATTTGGCCAATTCTCATTAGAATCTCAAAAGAGGTATAATATACTTATCCTTAGGTCAAGTTTCATGGCAATAATTTAAACAATAATCAACCCAAAAGTAAATATGCTATTCAATGTAACCAAACAACCTAATTAGAAATAACAATGCCTCAGAATTTATAGTAAAATATATTTTACTCTCTATATTTTTCTCATCAAAGTTAAACTTTGAAAAGTCCTTAGAATAAAAATTTGGGAGTGCAATGTCAATTCCGTTAATTTTAGGAAATAAATAATTCAATGCTAGTTATTATTAAATTTAAGTACCCCATTTATTCTCATACATTCAAATTCACTTTTGAAAAAACAACTGTGATTAAGAACAAATAATTTCAAATAAATAAAAACCCAGAAGTAAACATTATAACCCAATTAGTTTTTTCCTCTATGAATGTATGTATGTTTCCCCCAAATTCAGATTGTACAGAGTATTGTTGATTTCTTTTTCTCATTATCTGCTTTGTTTCATGGCAAACAATTCTCCATGATGTAAATAATTTTTTAAAACTCTGTCTTTAATGAATGAATTATATTTTCTTATATGGTGGTAACACTATATGCATTTCTCCTTATATATATTTAGGTTATTTTTTATACACACTCTTCACTCTAAGAAAAAAGATACAGTGAAAATCCTATATAAATTTTCTTCCAAATTGCTAATTATTTCCTTGAGGTAGATTTTCCGAATTAGAAATACTGACGGAAATGGTGTTAATACTGTCAATTCCTTTTTTATTTTTATTTTTGACACATTATATTCAAATAGCAATCTAATCACATGTGGTCCAAGAACATTCAGATAACAAATCAATTATAATCAGATGTTAAAGATTGGGCTTCAAACATTATAGCCAATAATACCATGTTTGTCTATGAGCTCTCTGAGATAAAATCATATCCACACTTTGGTGATCCCCAAACCATGCAGCACAGCTTCCTTACCTGTGAGCTGTTCAAAGCTACCAGTTTGAGCACTATTGACTGTTGGTTTTGTTTTGTTTTCAGGCTCTGAATAGCTGTAGGGATCTCAGCAGAGGTTGGAGAAACCAGCTCAACCTTGATGTAGTGCCAAAATGTGGCCAATTGACACTTCAATTGGGGGATGAGGCTAGAGGATCACATAAGCCCAGGAGGTTGAGGCTGCACTGAGTCATGATTGTGCCACTGCACTCCAGCCTGGGTACAGAGTCAGAAGCTGTCTCACAAAAAAAAAAAAAAAAAAAAAAAAAGAGAGAGAGAAAGAGAAAGACAAGGAAAAAAAAAGGATATAAAGACAAGCTTCATCAGAGTTCACTAGCCTGACACCATATTGAACCAGAAGCTCCAGTGTTGATCTAATATTGCATTCTCAGACTTCTTTTATTCACTTTTAAAAAAATCTAAATGGACTTTTAGACCTCTTAAATATGTGTATTGACAATAAAACTAAAAGCTAATGACTGCCATTTATTTAACCTTGTTATGTGTGCAAGTCCCTTTCCTAAGCTTTTAAATTATATTTCTAATGGTTTAAGCATCATAAAGATATTGTTAAGTGTAAACCTATTTTAATTTACACAAAATACGGCTCAGAGAGATTTAGTAATTTTCCCAAAGTTACAGTAGTAGTACCTAAAGAACCAAGAATTTGAGACTCTTTTTAACTATGAGATTATTTTTATTAATAAAAGTGCTTTTATTCACATATATATGATTTTAAGATGAAACAATGAATACTATAGGATAGTACAGTTTAATTGAAAATTATTTTTAAAAACCATTCTTGTTTACAAGAGAAATAGCAATAGAAAGTTTTCCATAAGTAAAACACAAAAATAAAGCCTTTGGTTTCTTTGTAAACCACAGGTGTATATAAAATCAAAGATTACATTTTCCTGTATTAGAGTCAAATATTTTGTTAAGTGACTTGAGATTTTATCACTATTTTGGGAATGCAAAGGGAGGAGAATACTGGGAAATAAAATATATTTTCATAAAACACTTTTTATTCTCTGAATTTTAAACCTACTTGCTTTGTAATTGGGTAACTGTGATAATCAAAGCCTCTAGCACCAATAACACTTTCCAGAAGCAAATTTTCTTGTGGTACATATTGATCATGTTTCTCATTATGTTGCCTTATTTAAAGTGAATATTTTCTCCCCTCATGTTTACATTAATGACTTCCATAACTATCAACAACCACAAACTACAACTGTGTAATATGTCCTATGGACAGTAAAGTTAATTTACACTGATGTCTCATTTTGTTAATCCAAAATATCTTTTTCTTAAATGAATTCACTGCATGAAAATTCTTATATTACCTTCTTAATAAAACATTAAAACTCATTCATAAAATCTTTACATAGAATTTTCTCAAAGACAACATAAAAGGATTTTTGTCAAAATTGTTGAAAAAGAAATTTGCATTTTGGCATCTAATTGAAACATCTGTAAATATATTTCATTTCAAATGTTTCTATTGCTCTAATTTAAATGCATATGAAATTACATTAATAGCATAAAGTTAATGCCTGATATTGGACACTGAAATTTGCTAAATTCAATCTAGTTATAAAAATTACTCCTAGATATATATAGATTTTTTCTCTATTTTTTGGGCAAACTATACAGATATACAGAGTAGAATAAAGGATTCAGGGAGAGAAATAGACGATTTAGGAGTAGGCGCTGAGAAGCACCATTCCCACTAGACTATAAGCTTCATAGAAGTAAGTGCCATGTTTGCCTTTCCTATGACTCTATCTTCATAGTCCTGCTCTCACTAAATATCTGTTGAATAAGCAACTCACCAAATAAATGACATGTGGCTTAAGTCTACACCTAAACTATTTAATGAAAATTTCAAATACATCCTATATTTTCAAAGGACAGTTTTTTAATTTATTTACTTTTGCTTATTTGCTTTTGTCAACCATCATCCTTTCATCCCTAATCCCTGCCCCAAGTATGATTCTCTTCTCTATACCTCTCCCTTACCCCTGATATCTGCTTCCTGACCTTGTGCTTGCTACATACTAAGATGTGCTGTCCTCAAATGTTTTGTGGATACCTCTATACCTTGGATTATATTGCAAAGGGTGTCTGTCCTTAGCACTTTAGCTGGCTGAGATTGTCTACCTGCACACACCACACATGCACACACTCACGCAGAGGCACAGCTTGATCTCTATGGAAACAATCAATACTATTAACAGTAATCATTTATTGTTTACTAAGTATTATTTAGAAAGTATACTTGTATAATAAGTACATATACTTGCATTGCATAGTACTATGTAAAGTAAATATAAAAGTGTTATATAGTAAGTATTTACTGAGTGATTAAGACTTGCAAATTATGTGAAATAATGATTAAGGCCTCACAACCTTATGAGGTAAAAACTATTCACAGACTGCAGCCAACACACCTGAGGCTCAGAGCAGCTGAGTAATTATTTGAGATAATGCAGCTGGTGAGTGGTTGAACTGTATTTGAAACACAGGCAGTGCGATTTCAAAACTAATGTGCTTAGCCCTGACTTAGGCTATCTACTCTCAGGAAGAATTTCTGTGCCAAAATTGGACTCTGCTTCTTTGAGAGCTGGTTATCTTTGCATAATAAACCTTTTGTAGTTTCCATATCAGATTACAATCTTTATAAACATTAAATAATTGTTTAATGAATGAATAAATAAATATTAAACTTATCTCTTTGACATAGATAGCTAGCTTGGGATATGGATTATGTTTGTCGAGTTAATGTGTGTATTCTGGAAATAGAAAAGAAAGTAAGAGGAGATGAAAAATCTAAAGTTTGATACTTTAAAATCATTCTTCTTTACTTCTTGAAACATTATTTTAGATGAGTATTATTATTTGTATATTTATTTTTAATATTTATTTATTTATTTATTTTTTGAGATGAACTCTCACTCTGTCTCCCAGGCTGGAGTGCAATGGCACTATCTCTGCTCACTACAACTGCCACAACCGCCCCCTCCTGGGTTCAAGAGATTCTCCTGCTTCAGCCTCCTGAGTAGCTGGGATTACAGGTGCACGCCACCACACCCGGCTAATTTTTTTGTATTTTTAGGAGAGACAGGGTTTCACCATGTCGGTCAGGCCGGTCTCAAACTCCTGGCCTCGTGATCCACCTGCCTTGGCCTCCCAAAGTGCTGGGATTACAGGAATGAGCCACTGCGCCCGGCATTATTTGTATATTTATAAGATACATAACAGTGAGGAAACTAGGGTTCAAAGAACTTAAGTAGCTTACTGTATACCATTTCTAGTAAGTGGCAAGGCCAACATTGAAAAGCAAGCCTGCCTGGCTCCAAAATCAGTTCTCTTAATCCAATTTAATCTATAAATGTTACCAGGAGACCTGGCAACCTCTCTTGAGGTTTCAACTCTATCCATGAGTAACTAAGATAACGTGGTTTGAGTTCTTGTTTTACTTTTCATGGGTTTCATAATTCTGAGTGGTCATTTCAAACCATTGCAGTGACTGACTTACTGAGAAAATTAAGGAGTTAGAAGTAAAGCTATCTAAAATCCATACTTGAACTAGAGGACCACTAATCTGAAGTTTAACAACTCTTTTGTACAATTATAATTGATTCCAACTGGAATATCTTAAGTTTAGAATTTGTAATATACTATACAAACTACCTAAAAACATTAGTTATCATCATGACTGCAAATTCTGTAAAACAAATCAATAAACAAAAGAGATGCTGACTTATAGAGAAAATTACCAGCTATTAATAGCTCACCTGAGTAATACAAACCAACACTCAGATTTGCATGATACAACCTTGAAGAAAAACTGGGTGTGCTAGTTAACAGTCTCCCTTATGACTGTGATTTTCCAATATGTAAGTTATTTTATCCTTCAAAGGGATATTATATCTTCTATTTTTTAGAACCTATTCTCTCAAGCACAGTGGCCAAGAATTGATGCATAGTCCCTTAGAGAATTCCATGGTATTTAGCTCTTCTGGGGAGAGATGACATTTCAGGTTCAGGATGATTCATCTCATGGTTGATATGTCAAGTTTTCCTTTGGGATGTTAGTTGTTGCAAGGCACATGATGGAGTTATCACTGGTGAGCCTGGAGCTGGGTTAGAGTCAGACTGCTCCTTTAGAGCAGCTAAGTGAAAGAATTGGCATGTGTCCAAACACCCTATTAGGCAAAATCTTCTGAATTTTAGATACATGCTGCTTTCAAACATTCTGGTATACTCCATGTGGAAAGTCAATGATCCTCTGCTGGCATAGAGAGCCTTATCATCCTGGTAATAAGTGAAACCATTAGGGGTTTTATTGATCAACAAACCAATGGGAATACCCAAAACTTGTCCTCAATCCCAGCCATTTTTCAGGATTCACTCACACTCTACGTAGGATACTATGTTTCACATGTGTGCTGCCCATCTATGTAGCTCTTTAACAGAGGTTAATAAATATAAGAAAGGATCTTTGCACTTCAGGATTTATTCACCTATTTGGAGAAGACTCAGCCACATGGGAGGCCCCTAGCGGTGAACTTAGGTAACATGGTAGCCATTGCTCAGAAAGAACATTAGGTTCAGTATTCATTATTATTAGATGCCCACCACAGGCAGCTTTAGGCAATCAAATTAAAGAAACATAAAATGCTAAGAAATGAGCACAGACTAGATTCTAAATCCTGGCTATGATTCATGAATCATATTAATTTCGCGAGTTTGTCTGTGATTTAGTTTCACATAGAATATCTTCCCTTCATAAATCTAAACCCATGGCTTTTCAGGGTTTAAAGAAATCCTCCAAGAGGGACTGTCCAGAACAAAAATACTGCCATTACCCCAGTGCTCCCACTGCCTTGAGTTTCAGTTCCCCTATAACCATCTCACTTCCTTTTCCATAGCCATGCTAGGCCTAACCCTGAGAAGGATGCTTATACCTCGGGCCCAATTTCCAACCCAATTCCTTAGCAGAGCTGAAACAGCCACAATTTTTCAAAAAGGATTTCAATAAGAAATCAGAGGAAACAAAATTTAAATAAAGAAAACGTAGTAGCATAAAACAGTCCAGTTAATGAAAAACATGTTTCTTTCTACATTATCACTGTCTCATATCACTTATTAGCATTGAAACCAAGTACAGGGCTCCTTCCAATAATTCAGATTATTTCTCAAGATGTTGGTCTAATAATGAACTATTTTGAGGAGATGGCATTTATTTTTTTACTATTACTTGAGGCAGGCTACTAATTAATTCTAATTTATAACTTGTTCATTGCTATCTCAGTTATGTTTTTTTCTTCCATAGGGTCATTCTGTACATAAGCAGAGTGATTAGAAGCCTGAGAACGACGGTTGAGGACTGCTGCTAACCAGATGTATCTCTATCACTGGCTATGTACAGTGCCTAATATTTCCCAACTTTTTACTTAGCATAAGGTATTTAAATCTTTTGATGAAATGTAATAAATAATTTGTTATTTCTCATTGAGCCCTTGGTGAAAGTGAATAATAAACATGAGAAGACAGGATAAATTTGCAAGAAATTAAAAAATGTTCTTGACTGTTAGATGCCAAATTAAAAATCCATTTTAGTTGTGCCATAAACTCAAAATGCAGAACCAAATTTAAAAAAAATCAAGAAATATTGGGATAATAAATTAAAAGTATGTGCTCTAGGAATTAAATTTCAGAACTGATTGTACAATTTTAATACACAGGGTCATGAATTGTTAGTAATCTCATAGACAGCAAGCTGCAAGTGTATATAGGTTCAGCATGAGTCAACAGTGTGAAGTAAGTCTAAGAAAGAAAATATTTCGGGGCAGTGATCACCTCACTAAATTCTGCACTGGACAGGCCACACCTAAGTCCTTGATTTTTAAAGCTACATTATTAGAAGGTGAGAGCGTTAGATGATGGAATGACCTACGGAATGATGACAAAATTAGTGAAGGGTTCAGAAACTCTTCAGTGTTGCAGATTAAAGAAACTCCAGAAGTAGAGTCAGAAAGATTAGGTTTGAAACCCTTTTATTTTAGATGAGAGTTAAGGAGTTTAGGGCAAGTTATTTTGTCCCTTAAGGCCCAATTTCCTCATCTATAAAAAAGATATAATAATACTACCCCCTTCCTAAAGTCGTGTAAGTTAAATAAGATCATTTATGCTAATTCATTTATGTAAGTTATAACATGCTATGCAAATTTTATATGAGAAACAGTTGATCTGGTTCTGAACATCTAAAAACAATACTGTGGAAGAGAAAGAAGCTCATTACTTATGATTTCATATGATAGAAGCAGGAGTAAATGTAAAAGTGAAGTAGATTAGGCTTAATGAATGAGAGAACAAAATAATGACTAATGTGTCAACAACATTGTCGGTTGCCTCAAGAAGTAGTAAGCTTCCTATCTTAGGAGAAATTGAGGAAGAAATTAGACAAACAGCTTGATGGGGTAGTTGTAAAATAATTTGCCAAATGGCCATAAGTACTCTTCCTGGTGAAAGACTTCACCAATCCAGGAATATTTTGCTGGAATTCCAATATGCATTTCTATATCACTCAGTTGAGCACAACTGCAAATTTTTTTCTTTTTTGAGACAGGGTCTTACTCTGTCACTCAGGCTGGAATGCAGTGGCACAACCTCAACTCATTGCAACCTCTGCTTCCCAGGTTCAAGCAATTCTCATGCCTCAGCCTCCTGAGTAACTGGAATTACAGGCACATGCCACCACGCCTGGCTAATTTTTGTATTTTTAGTAGAGATGGGGTTTTACCATACTGGCCAGGATGGTCTCAAACTTCTGACCTCAACTGATCCACCTGTCTCAGCCTACAAAAGTGCTGGGATTATAGGCATGAGCCACCACACCCAGCTGACAACTGAAAATTTAATAACTAATTATAACCCTGCTGATACGGTTTGGCTGTGTCCTCACACAAATCTCATCTTGAATTCCTATCTGTTGTGGGAGGTACCTGGTGGGAGATAATTGAATCATGGGGGCAGATCTTTCCTGTGCTGTTCTCGTGATAGCAAATAAGTCTCACAAGATCTAATGGTTTTATAAGGGGGAGTTTCCCTGCACAAATGTTCTGTCTTTGCCTGCCGCCATCCATCTAAGATGTGACTTGCTCCTGCTTGCCTTCTGCCATGATCGTGAGGCCTCCCCAGCCACGTGGAACTGTAAGCCCATCAAACCTCTTTCTTTTGTAAATTGCCCAATCTTGGGTATGCCTTTATCAGCCACGTGAAAATGAACTAATTGGTACCAGGAGTGAGGTGCTGCTGAAAAGATACCCAAAAATGTGAAAGTGACTTTGGAACTGTGTAACAGGCAGAGGTTGGAACAGTTTGGACCACCCAGAAGAAGGCAGGAAAATGTGGGAAAATGTGGAATTCCTTAGAGACTTGTTGAATGGCTTTGATCAAAGTGCTGATAGTGATACAAACAATGCAATCCAGGCTGAGCTGGTCTCAGATGGAGATGAGGAATTTGTTGGGAACCAGATCAAAGGTGACTCTTGTTATGGCTTAGCAAAGAGACTGGTGGCATTTTCCCCCTGCCCTAGAGATTTGTGGAACTTTGAACTTGAGAAAGATGATTTCGGGTGTCTGGTGGAAGAAAGCTTTAAGCAGCAAAGCATTCAAAAGGTGACCTGGGTGCTGTTAAAGGCATTCATCTTTATAAGGGAAGTGAAGGATAAAAGTTCAAAATTTTGCAGCCTGACAATGTGATAGAAAAGAAAATCCCATTTTCTGAGGAGAAATTCAAGCTGGCTGCGGAAATTTGCATAAGTAATGAGGAGCCAAATGTTAATCCCCAAGACAATGGGGTAATGTCTCCAGGGCATGTCCAAGGTATTCATGGCAGCCCCTCCCATCACAGGTCTGGAGACCTAGGGGGAAAACTTGGTTCCATGGGCTAGGCCTAGGGTCACTTGCTGTGTGCAGCTTAGGGACTTGGTGCCCTGCATCCCAGCAGCTCCAGCCATGGTTGAAAGGAGTCAATGCAGTGTTCAGGTTATGGCTTCAGAGGGGACAAGTCCCAAGCCTTGGAACCTTCCATGTGTTGTTGAGCCTGCAGTGCACAAATGTCAAGAATTGATGTTTGAGAACCTCCACCTAGATTTCAGAAGATGTATGGAATCTCCTGGATGCCCAGGCAGAAGTTTGCTGCAGGGGTGGGTCCCTCATAGAAAACCTCTGCTAGGGCAGTGTGGAAGGGAAATGTGGGGTCAGAGCCCACACACAGAGTCCCTACTGGGGCACTGCCTAGTAGAGCTATGAGAAGAGGGCCACTGTCTTCCAGACCTCAGAATGGTAGATCCACTGACAGCTTGCAACATGTGCCTGGAAAAGCTGCAGAGACTCAACGACAGCCTGTGAAAGCAGCTGGGAGGGAGCCTGCATCCTGCAGAGTCACAGGGGCGGAGCTGCCCAAGACCATGGGAACCCACCACTTGCATCAGCATGACCTGGATATGAGACATGGGATCAAAGGAGATCATTTTGGAATTTTAAGATTTGACTCCCCTGCTGGATTTCAGACTAGCATGGGGCCTGTAACTCCTTTGTTTTGGTCATTTTTTTTTTTTTTTTTCATTTGAAATAGCTGTATTTACCTAATGCCAATACCTCTATTGTATCTAGCAAGCAACTAACTTGCTTTTGATGTTACAGGCTTAAAGGCAGAAGGGACTTGCCTTGTCTCAGATGAGACTTTGGACTATAGACTTTTGAGTTAATGCTGGAATGAGTTAAGACTTTGGGGGATTGTTGGGAAGGCATGATTGATTTTGAAATATGAAGACAGGAGATTTGGAGTGGCCAAGGGTGGAATGATATGGTTTGGCTGTGTGTCCCCACTCAAATCTCATCTTGAATTCTCACGCGTTGTGGGAGGTATCTGGTGGGAGGTAATTGAATCATGGGGGCAGGCCTTTCCTGTGCTGTTCTCATGATAGTGAATAAGTCTCACAAGATCTGATGATTTTATAAGGGGGAATTTCCCTGCACAAGCTCTTTCTCTTTCTTCTTGCACGCTAGTTGCATACTTTTCATGTTAAACCATGGATGGGTCAAGAAGAAACAACATTTTTCAAAAGACAGATCTTTCCCACTCCCAATATAATGTAGATAATCATTGGCCAACAAGTCCAAAATTGTGTCTGAAATGTTACTCTACATTTTTCATGCATGCACAACACATTCTAACTCTAGCCCCTATGATAGTGCTTAGAAAAACAGGATTACACAGACTCATACAATAAGAGTAAAGTCAGTCAACACATGCAACAGTAAGCAGAGTAGGTGGGAAGGAAATTTTATGCCACCCAGCAAATAATCACCCTGGGAAATTCACAGCTTTAAAAATCTTACCTGGCACTTTAAAGAGAAAAATAGCCCAATTCCCCTTCTGACAAACCATATCAGTGATTCTACCTGAAAATAGAAGAGGAATAAAATCTCATACTTTAGAAAATAAACTTAACACTGAAGGGATTAAGAAGATATTTTTTCCTTTTTATCACCCAGTAGCACTTGACAATTGGCTAAAAGCAGAGGAGGCGGCACTTGGGGATTCTTTGCTTTCTTTTTGGCACATCAACAGTAGTTTGATAATGGCTTTGATAGACAAGGGCCCTAAAAAAGGAAGAGCAAATGCCAGCTTCCTTAATCTGAAGTTGTTAAGCAAGACGCAGACAGTTTATTCTCCTTGGTTAGTGGGATTCTTACTTATAGAATATGTGAATGTAAATAAATGCACTTTCAATATTCTCTAAATAACAGATGGATCGTCATTTGGGGCAAAGAAGGTCATTTCTTTATATGCACACGCTCACACACACAAAATCTATTTTACTAGCCAGGTTTCTCTTTCTGTCAACTCATTTCTAGTTTGGTGGAGCAATGAGAAGAACTGCATTAAGAATAAATCTTTAGCCATCTCCAGGTCTATTTAAAAGCCAATCTGTGAGCCCTCTAACAGCAAAATTGTTGAGGTGAGCACAGTCTATTCTTTCACTCAGTGATAACTTGTGGATAAAGTGCTGAAGGGGAAATCCATGCATTCTTGTGAGTTAGTCTCTATTTTAATAGTGCAGGACAATGAAATAGCAACAGATGGACATTGTAAATCTGCCTGTTTTTCAGATTCAGCTTCCAAAGGGTGAAAATAATAAAAGAATTTGAAGCTCAAGTGAGAGAGGTTATAGTTTTGGAAACTCTATCTTGTACAAGAAAATGATGATCTTCTAGAAACTCTGATGAGGAGCCACAACCAAACAGACTGTTACAGGTAAGAGATAATTTTTTCAAGTTGCTGATGTAGATCTGCAAGGTCATGTGTGCTAGTGTATTTGTTGAGGAAAGCAAACCTTGTTAAATAGGCATACATGGACAATGCATTAAGAAAAATTTATGGGACAAGGAAGGAATGAATGAAAGGTTTAAAGACATCTTTTCTAATAGTTGCTACATAGCTAGACATTACTTATTGATAGGCGTAGTCAGCAAGACTCACATGGGCACAGGTGGAAATGTTCCTGGAAACTAGAGGATGTACTATGCTTATCTCTCTGCGTCTATGTCCCATTCCAAATACTTAAATGGAGGCTGGCCTCTTGACTAGGTAAAAGTGGAGAAAGCATTCAGGAAACCTCTCTGTATACTGACTTATTGAAGAAAATAAAAAATTATTATACTAGACAGGAGAAATACTCCAAGAATGTAATAGGTATGGTGAGAAAAAAGTTTCTGAGGAGGCAGAGGGGAGTTTAATTTAAAAAAACAGAAAAAGCATTAGAAGGTTGGCATGAAACAGAGGAGAAATGAAAAGAGTAGGAGCAATTTCCCAGATAAATAATAAGTGTAAGGACCTTTTCCTAGAGGGTTAAGTAGGGTGTTTTACAAAATAGCAATACACAATAATAAAATTTATGAGCATTACCAGATGCACAAACATAGCCACAATTCCGACAAGAAATGATGGTGTATTTGTGTCTGGTAACTTTCTGCTGAGGCATATGGTGACAGCCATATGGGGAGATGGCATGGCTAATTGGTTCTTATGCTGTCTTTCTGGAGTGTGAATCCAAGACACGACAGAAATCTTGCCCAGAGTCATCAACCTCGCTCCTCTCTACTTCTATTGGTCCACGTTTGCATGAAGGATCGGGTCACAAAAACACATTTATCCTTTCAAAGTATATTTATTGAGTGACACTGTGCTAGTGGAGGCAACAGCACACATAGCACAGCTTTGTTCTCATGGGGTCTACACTTGTAGTCAGACAGCATTTAGTCAATAACCACCTAGTGTTGTTATTGCTGAGATAGAGAAGTAAAGGTTGCCATAAGGAGATGTGTTTTCCTGAAGAGGAAATAGCATGAACTAAAGTCTGTAGATAAAAAAGAGGCGACTAAAAATAGTAAGCCAAAATGGTGCATCTCTAATAATTTTGACAACCTTGACTTAAAAATCACTTTAACATTTCAAGGAAAATATGAAACAGGAACCAATTCCATCCTCAACAAAATGAGGAAACATATGTAAATACAAAACATAATATATAATGATGGAAAACATTATGATTATAATTGTCTGAAAAGAGACAGTCAAACCTCAGCATCCACAGAGGAAGAATCAAATGAGCTGCCAGATAAGTCACCCTGGAGAACTCTGTCAGAGATGTGAGGGATCTAGGAACGTGAGGTGCAGTAAGGTGATTGAAAACGGCATTCGTGCATAAGAATGGGATTCTATATAAGAATCATTTAAGCCTCCTCAGTACCCAAGTTACTACCACAGTGTATGTTTTAAAGAAAACATACCAGAGAAAATCCCAACTCCCAGGAAATATGATAAAACCTACGGAAAGAAAAAAATAGGAATAAATGAAAAAGAACAAATAAACAGAATAAATGTTTGCAGGATAGCAAACATTTGACTGATAGGAGTTTCATAAAGAAAGCAACAGAGGTTGAAGGTGGTGGTATTATTTAAAAGAAGAGAAAAACTTCCCTGGCCTGGAAAATAGAAGTTTCCTGATTGAATGGACTCACCGAATGCCCAGTACAATGAACAAAAAATAACTCACAGCAAGTCATATCTTATGGAAATCTTGACACACCCAGGCTAGAGAGACAATCTTAAAAGCTTACAGAATAAAATTAATAACATAATTGAGGACATTGCCAAATATTTATTTCAAAGTAGATTTCAAAGTAATACTAGAATAAGAGCCTCTTAAAAGGAAACACAGCTCAACATCGTAGAAAGCATTACATTTTTTATTATACAATTCACTGTGAGGAAATAAATAAAATAAATAGTGTGAATTCACAATAAGTTTACATATGAGTTAGGATTATAAAAGGCAATAAATTATATAAAAAAGAAACGCCTTAATTAGGGGAAAAATAGAAGGAAGGAATGTCACAAATATTAAGAACATCATGAAAGGTTGGCCACAAATTAGGTAAGACTTGTTAAGAAGTGTTAAGAAAAAGTGAAAGTTCAGATTAATCTGTGATGGGAGCAAGCAGAAAGGATATGTACATACTATTCTGATTTTGGAAATAATCCTTGCTGTCTGAAAATAAGGTTTGATAAATGAAAACAAAGAAGTCCATTTTTCAAAACGAGAAACCTACTCTGCATGTCAGTTAATTTCCTCATTTGTAAAACAAGGGTAGTTCATATGGTGGTTGTAGGAATTAAATGAATGCATATAAAACATTTATAAAAATATCTGGCATATAGTAAACAATTGATGAGGTTAGTAATCACTTAGTTTTAATTCTGATTATTGCCTTATGTATTTTTCCTGTGAATTCCTAAATATATCCATACCTTACATGGAAAAACACAACAGGATGTAGAGTGGTTTAGTGGTGGCCTAGTGGGAAATGGTAAAATGAGTAGAGTACACATTAAGGCAAAGTTAGTCTGCAGAGAATAGAAAAGTTTGGATGGCAGTATTTCAACTTACCATATCCAGTAGAATCTGACAAAGGCAGGTTTCATTTATACCATGACTATATCTATGAGTACTTTAGTAATGGTGCTGATGATTCACAGGGCCAAAGGAAGATCATCTTCTTTATTTATAGCTGGGTATCAGGCTTGCAGTTGTTGTTGGGAAGAAGAGCAGACCTACTGTGTGATTTTAGTTATAGTATGTGGCTAAGATCTTCAGGAGCCACTGCATCCAGCAGAAGCAGGAAAGAAGGACACTAAGTCCTGGCACATGGACTAGACTCACAGTAAAGCATTAGGGGAAAGGAAGGAGTGTGATCCAGATTTAGTTGCCTGGGTTCTCACTCTAAGCACACAAAATACATGTTTTAGAAAAAGAAGGTTGATTTTCAGAACCACCTACTGGTGAGGATGGTGTTGTTATTGTATACTGCCAACACATAGAATATACTTAGAAACTTGTAGAACTGAGCTTGTTGGAAACTTGACTCAAGGCCTGAAGTTGAACAAGACAGGAGAAAGAACATAACACTCAAAACTCAGCATTATCCAGTTATCTCCTGAGCAAACTTTGCCAAAATATTCATTCACTTCTCATTTAGTAAAAATAGCGTATTTAACATTATGTGAGTTTCAATAAGACATTTAAGGCCAATTGCAGTGGCTCATGCCTGTAATCCCAGCACTTTGGAATGCTGAGGTGGGAGGATCTCTTGAGCCTAGGAGTTCAAGTGAGAACCTGTCTTTATAAAAAGAAAAAAAAGGAAATGAAATTTAAATAATCAATGAAAATATTTGGAATGAGAAAATACATTTTAAGTATTTTCTTTAAAATCAAAAGAGAAAATTCAAGAGACTACTGAAATTATGGGAAATTATTATGAAACTTTGAAAGGCAGGTTTATAGAAAATAAATCTATGAGTAATAAGAAGCTAAATATTGAAAAGGAACTATTCAATTCACAATAGCAATGACAATTAAAAAGTGCTTAGGCACAAATTTAACAAGAAAAGTATAGAATGCCTATAAAGAAAATCATGGAATCATATTGAACGACATAAAATAAAAAATTTACAAATAGAAGCATGTTTCTTTTTCTTAGGTAACACACTTTGTATAAGAATTGTCAATGACCTTAGAGCTAATATATAAATTTAGAAGTAATTCCAATTAAAATCCTAGCTGGAACTTTTTAATTATAAAATTATCTTAAAGATTAGGAAAGCATAATTATCTGATAATAACCAAGGCAATTATCTTGGGGTGGGGGCATTGCATTACCTTAATACATACATGATTCCACATAGTCAAAATATTTTAGAATTGAAATTTAAAAAGACAAATATATAAGTAGATATGGAACCCAGAAATAGAACCAAGTGTTATGGGAGTTTAATATATGAAAAAGTTATTTCAATTCAAAAAGCAAAGAATTTATTTTTAACAATGCTGGTATAAGTTGCTATCCACGAAACAGGATATGTCATTGAATCTTTTCTTCACACAATAAACAATAGAGAATTCAAGCCTTATAAAAGTTTTTACATAAAAATATAAAATAATAAATCTTAAACTTAGGAGAATATATGTATAACCTTCAGTTAGGCAGCCCTTCTTAATCAAAACTGGAAACTCAGAAACTATAGCATGAAAGAGCTCCATGATTGCCTTATTTGTTAAAATTAGTAATAATATTAGAATAAGGTAAAATATATCACAAACCAAATAAAGATAAATTATAATTTGAAGAAAATATTTACCAGGCACTTGACAAATTTAAAATGTAAATACTAAAAATAACCCAATAAAAAGAGCCAAAATGTTTCAATAGTCCATAGATGATTAAATCCAAACAGCCAATACATTTATTAAAATGTCTTCTGTCTCACTAGTGTTTTGGGGAAAGTAAATTTTAAATCCATAATGAAGTTCAACTTCTTTAAGATTAAATTGGAAAATATTAAAAGAGTGACAGCAACTGTGGCTGGTTGATATGAGAGGACAATAGTATTTTCACACTTTGCTGCTGGAAATATGAATTGTCACAGATGTTTGGAAAGCAATCTGTCAATAATTATTTAAAGTAAAAATAGGGATACCATTTGATCCAGCAACCTTACTTTTGAAAGTTAATCCCATGGAAATAAAAGTAATAGTAGTTACAGATATGAAAAATAATTTTTGTTTATATCACTTATTATAAGTGAACAAAGGCAGATAACAAAATAGAAGTCTGTTAATAATGGTACAGTCAAATAAAATATATTACATTTACATTGCAGAATTCCAAAGAGCCTTTTATCAGAAAATAGATTTTTGAATGCAGTTTAGCCATAGGGATTACAGGGATAGCATTTTAAGTGAGAAAACAAGGTACAGAGAAGGACATATGATATGACTCCATTTGAGTAAAATCGACAATCATTTGAAAACTCTCCAAAAAATCATTCTTATAACTGCTTTGTGTTATTACCATGTGACCTAAAGTCTCAGTACTGGCAACTCATTTTTCCTCTGGCTCTTCAGATACCTTGCTTTTCCTACATTTCTACTACATATGATGGATGCTTTACTGATAGATAGCTGTTTAACTCAGTATTGGTTTTGATATCTTCCCATAAGAAAATTACCTCAATGAGAATATAAGAAAAAATGATTAAGAGCATGATAATATCCTAGATGGGTAGGTAAGAAATGAGGTGTATAGCCAAATGAAATCAGTATCTAGACTTAAGCAAATTATATACAATAAAACTATTGAAAGATATATATGATAGTATATCACTGGTAGATAATATTCAAGAACTGGATATAAGAGATAACTTTTAGAGATTAAAAAATCTAAATTTTTAAAAATGAACATAAAGTATATAAAAAATATATCTAGAAATGTAGACAAGTAAATATAACATCCATTCTAGATAATTTTCAAATGGGTGATTTAAATATGACACAATAATAAATGTCTATTCCATTGAAATATCAGAAGATAGCAAGGGTTCCCCCAGAATAAGTGATGTAAAACTAAGCTCACTTCCTGACATGGGTATGTCGGAAGAATCCTAAATATAGAGTGTACTCATTTTCTCCAAGAATTTGACAAGGCCTATCATATTATTCTGTGGTCAAGGTGGAGAAACATTGCAGAGTAGAAATTCTGTTAAATTAATTTAGAATTACTGAAATAGCCATTCCAAAAGGGTTAATTAGTGGATTCATGAAAACTTAGTTATGTTTTTGTGTTTTCTCATAGAAATATTCTTGTTCCTACATATCCCTGACATTAATGTTGTACCTGAATATAAAACATGGAATACATGTTTATCAATTTTCTGAAAAACATAAAACCTGAAGCAATACAATGTATATTAGTTGAAAAGATAAGAAAGAAAAGAATTTATATTGTTCAGTTATGGAAGTCAAGAGGGGTAGATATAAAGCTCCAGGCATGGGCTGATAGAATTAACTTCATATGTCTAAGATAAAAGAAATCTAACCTAAGCACAGCTAGTAAGGGGAAAAACAAACTCATATCTTTAATTGATAGCTGGAATACAAGAACCTTCAAGTCAGAGGGTAAATGGCATGTTAAACATACCATGGTTAAATGTTACTTCATTGGCATGTCATCCAATAGAAATAGTGCCGGATAAGGAGGAAGTTTCAAACTGTATACTACTCCCTTTCTTTGATTCTCAGACAACTCTTATTTACTTGTACTATTCATACCCAACTCAGGTGTTTTAGGTCAACTTCAGTAGCCTTGTATATTTCTGGCTCGATAGTACCTTATTATTTCATTTCCTAAGTCTTCCCAGATCCTGAATATCTATACATAGATATGAAGACTGGAAAACTTTTTGTGGGATGCTTGAAAACACAAATATAATCAAAATATTTACCCATTTCTTCCATAGGCTAAAACCACCTCAAAAAAGTAGGGAATGTCCCATGACCAAAATAATTCAAGTGCCATTTGGGTGGCCATTATCCAAAATGTAAAATAAACCATTACTGTTCTGGGTGGAAGATGGACTCTGTTCTAGTTCAATATTTCTTCTATTTTCTCTTTGATATGACTACCAAGGACATGAATTAACTTCCACTGATTTTCACAGAGTTCTTAATAGTATATTTAATGGAGTAATGACAATTTGTCAAAATGTCTTTCCAAGACTAAAGCCAGGTTATTATATGCCTGGCTGGGTTCTCTTATTGTAGGGTCTTCTGTTGTTAAAACAAATGTTGCTGACGCCTTCACTGTGGCCTCTAAAAATGTATGTGTATATCATCCATCAGACTGCCTGGCACATAGTAAGTGAGAGAAACCCAACTCAAACTTGAATTGAAAGAGAAAGAGCGAGAGAAAGTGTGTGTGAGAGAGAACTGTATTGCTTATACTAATAAAAAATTCCAGTGGCATTTTGGCTTCATGCACATATACATCCAGGTATTCAAAAAGAGGATCATGTTTCTATCTCTTTTTCTTGGCTCTGCTGCAATTTGTTATGGCTTCAATTTCAGGCAGATATTCTTCCATTTGTGGCAAAGAAAGGCACAAGCAACTCAAGTACGCTTTTATCAATCTTTTTCACGTTTTATTTTTTTTTTACCTTTTACCAAACTCAGAGAAAGAAGCATCTCTTTTCTAACAGTTTCAGGAAAAGTCCTCTTGTATTTTTGTTTTGCACATAATCCTATCTCTAAAACATCACTGTGACTCTTACTAACTGAACCTAAGTCACATGCACACATTTGAAGTCCAGGTCCTGTTCAGCCTTGCTCACATAAAAACTGGGTAGAGGAGATCCCATGTTGTGTTTTTAATATGATTATCTTCTGTGTTCCCTTAAGCTACTAGTGGAATCTATAACCTTGATCAGATAGATTCAGGCTCCTGATATTGTCAAAGTTGCTTCAGAATAATTATAATATTGTCTGATTGTCTCTCTTTCTGATTATTGATTATTGGATTCAAATTTCTGATATGTCTAACATAAAGTTTCCCGACAGCTTTTCATCTAATGTTTTTAACAGCCTATTGATTATCATTTCTTAAATCCTCTATTTCATGGAGTGGTAAAATAGTGAATTTAATTCTGTTATATCCCCTTCCTTTATCACCTGCAATTCTTACATACAGAAAGAATTCTTTCAGTTTTTTGGTTATCCTAAAGGACATTCGTGCTGGAAAACGCAGGATAAATGCTTGATCTTTTCTCTGTTTACCAGTTTCTAGAAAAATTTGTTGCTTCCTTCCTACCCTATATAAATGACCAATAAGAGTTCTTTTTCTACTATTATGAACTCAGAGATCTTTAACATATTTTAGTAACTTTCAATCCACTGTAGTTGTTATTTTTATTGATGTTTAAACTGTACTGTCTTTGGCAAGTGGAAGACTCTTCAAGTTGGTTCCTGTCTTCTTTTGACATGATACCAGTTGTTTTTTGTTTTGTTTCGTTTTTCTTTCTGGTGAGGCAAAACTTGTCCTAGAGCTGGAATCAACCATTTCTCTAAGAAGCTTTAGTTCTTTTAGTGGAAAATAATATTTATAGAGCACAATATTAATGTGGCCATGAGCCAAAGAAAGTAGATATCCTCTCGAGCTGGAAAAGGCAAGGAAAGAGATTCTGTCCTCGAGCCTCCAGAGCCCTGTGGACCCAATTTAGATTTCTGACTTCTAGAACTATAAGACAATACATTTTTGTCCTTTTAAACCTCCAAATTTTAGGTAATTTCTTGCAGTAAGAAACTAACACACTAATGATATCAACATGATTTCTTACCATATGTGTGTGTGCGCATATGCACATATACTTGTAAAACCAATATGCTAAAGTTGTAATGATATTAATATTAACATGATTATGAAAACAGATTTATAAGAGTTTTTAAAAATACATTAGATCTTAGAATATAAATCTTGTGAAGGACATATAGTCAATTATTTATTTTTAATTTCTTTTCAAATAATTTCTCTATGTATTTAAGCCACCAACAGCATGCAATATTAGCTTTATTTGCTTCATTTTGCTTTTAATTTTTTAGGAAATGCTTTATTTGTTTCATTTTGTTTTGCTGTTGGTTTGTAATTATATATGTTGTTTTTTCATTATGTTTTCAAAGTCAAAGGTAAAAACAAGACACTTTTCAGGGAAGTCTGTATTCAGTTCTTGTCTCCTCCATTTGGAATATCCTTCCCCAACCAGCATTTCCACTTACATTACTGGCTCAACAACATGGAAATATTTTCTGCTTTTCTATCTCACAGTATGATTTTCCTCTTCAAGTTTTTTTTTTTATTACTATTTTCTGTTTTCTAAGGGAGTTGTTCTAGAGATTTATCTTATTCCCCTTATCTCCTTCTTATTTCCCCTCATGAACCAAATCTTTTGTTATTAGCATGTCCACTGATGACTCCTTTTATCCTTTTTTTCAATCATCCACAGAGCATTTTTAATATCTATTAGTAAAGTAAATGCAAATGCCTGAAAAACTGACTACATAGCTTGACATGTCATTCAGCCTAACAAATCATCCATGGGGTGGGAGATATGCAGGGCTCAACAGGATTCAGCCATCCCAACAAGTGAAGAGGAATTGGATATCATTTATTTTGAAGAGTGCTATTTCTTCCTTCTACTGTATCAGATATATTCCTTTTACTTCTTTCAATGTCAATGAATGCTCTCTATCTTTACAAATACTTCCCATCCTTCCCGGGACCTAACATTTTAAGGTGAAAGAATGGGTTGGAGTGTGATTTAAAATTATTATTTGTATTTCACTCTGATCGATGTCTCTCTTTCTTTTCTTTATTTTCTTTCCTCTTTCTTTCACATACAGAAGAATTTTATTCAAAATTAAAAGAAGTGACATAATAAATCATGTTTAATATCTATGAAAGTCTCAACAACTCCCTCTCAATACATTTTCTTTTCTAACCTTGTATATTCTACAATTGTACTATAATATACCCTTATACCCAGGCTTAGAAATTCAAATCAGCTGCATTACCATTTGCCATATAAATTTATTAATAGACATAGGCTAATATTATAATAGGCACTCTACCTCTCCACCCACACACACACATTTAGTCCCTACAAAGTCAGTATTATTGTTTCAGTTTTACAGATGATGAGACTGAGAATTAGAGAAATTAAATAGTTTGGACAAGTCTGTTAAGATATCAAATAGTAGAAACAGAATTCAAACTAATGCCTCTTAGGCTCTGAAACCAAAGTTATGGACTGAATGCTTGTATCCTCCACCCCCAAATCCACATGTTGAAATCCTAACCCCCAACGTTATGTTATTAAGAGCTAGCCTTCAGGAAATAATTAGGTCATGAGAGTGGAGCCCTCGTGGATGGGATTAGTGCCCTTTAATGAAGAAACACTAGAGTTTGCTGTCACTCTCTGCTCTCAGTCATAGGAGAATACCATAAGAAAATGGCCATCTACAAACAGGGAAGAGTGCCCTCACCAGACACCAGATCTGCCAGCATTTCAGCCTCCAGAACTGTGAGAAATAAATGTGTGTTGTTTAAGTCACCTGGTCTATGCAATTTGTCATAACAGCCAGAACTAAGACAGCCAATGATTGTGCCAATTCACCAGGATTTTCAGCTCAAATTTCTAATCATCATATTCAGCTTATTTCACTTTAACAATAAATCTGTAAAAAACAAAACAGCAACTTTTAATCCATTCCCTATTGGAGGTATTTCAATTCATTGATTAACAATGCATACTCTGAAACCAAATTGCTAGGTTTCAAATCTCAGCTCTGATAAATTTATTCAACCTTGACTAAATTATATATTTCCAATTCACTTAGACTTCCCTTGTACATTAGAAGGTTCTAACAAATATTAATTGTTTTTCAAACAACCATCTTTTTTGTTGGATTTTTATTATTTTTCCCATGAATTACATCAAAACTTTCCTTCTCTCTTTGCTTCTAGTTTCAACCTGAAACATTTGACAGAGTAATCTTCCACAAAACACTGACATAAAAATATCAGTATTTACCTGGATTTATATTCAAATCATTTTTGGACTCCTATTAATAGACACTGTGGGGATTATATCTTTAATTCTTCACTCAAGGACAGGACAGAGGAATGAGTAATAATTGAATGTTAGTGAAAAAATGTGATATGAATTCAATTGCTGATCTTTTAATTTTTTTCATAGAAGATACACCCTAACAAAACCCTCACTCTCTTTTCCAATGGAAGACTCTTACCATCTTGAGAACATTCATACATCCTTTTCTTTTCCAAAAGAAAGTAAAGGAAAAACTCTCTTTATAGCATGTGATTTTTAATTATTATTTTTGTTTATTCTTAAAATAGATATATTGATATTCTTAACACTTCTCGATATTTAAAGCAAACTGCTTTCAGAAACAGAAAACTTACTTTAGATAGATAACTTGTTTGGTGACCTAATTTTTGAAAGTGTTTTTATTTTAATAAAAAATACATTTTATATGTTTTTATATGACTATTAAGGAAGACTCATTTATTCAAAAAAAAAAAAAGGTCCTGTGTGTTCTTGCCCTAACTGCCTTATTAATAAGCCTCCCACTACTTTCCCTCTCTTCAGCTCCCCACCTACAGTTAAGCAATTTAATTCACTTTATCCCAGGGTCTTTTTGCTTAATTGCCATATATGGGCCTAAATTTGAGATGTAACTACTTTTATATATTACCTTGTATTACTTCTATTTTATATTGTGTCATCTTAACTGGATTATAAACTCTTTGGCAGACATGTGTGGACACACCATCATATATTCATGGCACTTTGAACATAGTGGGCATGCAATTAATAGTTGTTTAATAATTGAATAAATTGATAAATATATCATGAATATTTTGAATGTATTATATCTTCTCATCAGATACTGTGCATTTTTATGTATAAGATAAGCCTTTGAATTCTCTCAAATTCTATGTGTTCACAGATATTTAACTGTTACAGAAGGATAGTTGCATTCCAGAAATACAAAGACCCTCTATTGCTATAGCACTGATAAAAACGCTCAGTGGGTAGCAAATTACTAAATTTTCTGGTAACTTTCTAGCCTATTATTTTTTATTTGTTTCAAGCTGGCAAAAAACTCCTTCATAATATGTTACTGAAACAGTCTTTTCAGCTTATTTTTTGTGAATATATGATGTCTACATTCTGCCTCTTTTTTCTACTTTCCTCCACACTCCCACGCACAAACAGATATACTTGCTAGTTACAGTACTGCAACAGGTCTGTGTCACACATGCACAAAAGGCAACCTGCGTGATGACACAGGCCCATTGCTAGTTCAATATCCCATTGCCTATATCCCCAAAATGTCAAAGGTCATTCCAATGCCAAAGAACAAGGGGAAAGGATAGAGAGAAGGATACTCAGTATCCTGACAAATTGCCATTGCATAAATTCTTTTGTATATTTTACAAAAATGGTTGCTTTATAAAATCGTATTGCTAGGCTGCTACCCAGATCCCTGAGAGGGATTCATGCAAGTGAGGAGTCAAAGCTTAAGCTTCCTTAGCTTTAAAATAAATGTGTTTCTGTGCCAGAGGTCAAGTGAGAGGTCCTGAGTGGAGATATAGATTTGGAAGTTATGATATACACATGATAGGCATAACTATGAGTCAGGATGAGACAATAGGATGTGGATATAAGCTTTCATAGAGAACTGAAGGGGAGCAAGTACTAAAGGCAGAGGGAGAGGAGAGGGGTCCAAAATTAAGATACAAGAGATGAGGAGGAGTGGGCCAATAAAAGTGAGAAGGAGAAAATGAAACCAACCTGGAAGTCAAATGAAGAGTTTTTAGGAAAAAGGGTCAGGTTATGCCAAATACTGTGGATAGCTCCAGCAAAAGGAGACCTACCGATAACCCTCTGGATTCAGCAAAGCAAGGTCAGTAGTGACGAATGCAGTTTCAGTGGAATGGTTAGGGACCAGAGCCTGCTTGGAGCTTGTTGAAGAAACAATAAAGAGAGAGGCATCAGAAAAAGTGAGTATAGATAACTCTTTTGAGGACTCTTGTTGCAAAGAAATCAGGCTGTTTGGTAAAGTGCTTCAACAAAGGGTGCTGTTTGTAAGCAAGGGCAGAGAAGAAGAGAAATAACAGGAAGCTTTATGCTTCCAAGAATGAACCAATAGAGAGGGAAAAGTGGTAATGTAGGAAAGAGATGGATGAAAGCTACTAGAATAATGTGTTCTTTGATGTGAGAAAGGATGAGATCTAGTGCCCATGCCGAGGACTGGCTTTAAATTTAGTCCTAGGTAGTTCATTGATAAAAGTGGAGGGAATTACTGAGCACATGGATGCAGATGCTGTAGATGATGTGATATGGTGATATTTTTGTTTTAAAGTGAATTATAAAGAAATTTATCAGCTGCCAGAGGGGGAGGACCAGCAGGTATTGGGAATTTGAGAAGAGAAGATGGTGAAAGTGGTAACTAGGAGAGTGAACGGAATATCGGTAGACTAAGGAAACATAGAGTCTGTGTCCTCATAGATGTTGGCACTTACCTTTATTTTAGCAATTCTCAAGTCGCTTTGCAATTGTGTTTTATTAATCTGTCATCCTCATCAAAATGTGAATTTCATCAGGGCAAGAAAAATCCTTATAATAATTTTTTTGTCTGCTACATTATTTCTCAGCATTTTTCACACCCCCCAAAGTAGAATTCACTTACTCATGTGATTTGTTAAATACTTCATAATCCATCAATGTGTATTGAGCTTCATGAAAGCCATAAAGTAACCTTTGAGTAGAGTATTATTATTACACCCATTTATACTCCCTAGAGGCATAGAAGTGTTGGTAAACCATCTCATAAGTTGACAAAGCCAGTTAGAGATGTATGCAGCTTTCAAGTCAGGTTTTTTTATTAGATAAAGTGCTCTTCCAACTAATTTGAACTACAGATAGATAAAGACATTTATTATACCAGGGCTTTAACACTGGCCTGTGGACTCCTGCATAAAGCAAATATAGCTTGAACCCTAACAGCAAAGTATAGAATGGCTTTGTCCTAACAACTGCTTGATCTGTAATAGAGATTCTTAAATGCTTAAAATTGAAATGCAGTGTTAGACAGGGAGCAGTATAACATCCTGCTATCTTGTGAAACCATGCCTGGAATTCAGCTGCACTTACTAAATTTCCCTCTTTTTAATATTGATGGCTATATATATATATAGATAGATAGATAGATAGATAGATACATATAGATTGATATAAATATATATTTTATATAAATGTATATTTAATACAAATATATGATATTTAAATATATATAATATATTCATAACATGTATTATATAGAAAATTATATATAATGGAATACCATAAAATATATATTTATTCATAGATATAAAACATTAGCAGAAATTTATATTATATAAATATTATTTATATAATTTAATTAAATATATATTTATGACCTTATGATGAATTTAATTAAATACATATTATATTATATATTTATATAGATTATATATAACATATATAACATAAAATGTTATATGTATATAACATTTTTGCTGAATGTCATATATATATATAACATGTATATAAAATGTTATATGTATATAACATTTCTGCTGAAACCAAATGAGAAGACTAAATTTTTACATTTTTCATAAGGATAGGGCAGAAAGTCACAACCTTAACTTTCAGACCCACTAGGTAGTCCAGAATTAGAAAGAAAAAAACCTTTTGACTAAGTTCTCATAATAGCGAAAATTTCAGTACAATGTGTTATTGGATGAGTGGCAGATACATAGTGGTTCAGAACACAGATTCTGAAAATGGACTTCCTGAGTTTAAATCCTGGTTCTGACACTAGGCAGCTGGGAATTTGTCCTGTCAATCTAATGTCTCCGAGTTAAAACTGATATCTATGTTATAGGATTAAAGGAGGTTTAAATAAATTAATATATGTAAAATTAGTATATGTAAAGCACTTGAAACAGTGCTAAGCATTTAATAAGCGCTATATAGGTGTTAAATAATGCTATCATATTAATTTTCAATTTTCAAGGATTTAAAGTTGATACCAATAATTCAACATAAGAATTTTTTATCTCCTCAAATTGCCAGAATGCCTATACTTTTGGAAAAACATCCTTTTGAAAATAACCTGCAATTACTTGGATCTCCCTTCACTATCAAACTTGGAATTCATTTCCCTTCTTTCTTGTGTTGAATTCCCTGTTTGTGGATACCATGTTCTTCTTCCTTCTTGGTTTACGCTTCCATAATGATGGTACTCATTCTTTCATAAGTAAACTTTTTAAAACTTGCATGGTTTCAAAAGTAATTATTGATATATTTGGCTTAATAACTCTTATATTTGTTACTGTATTCTATTTGTTGTCTTGTTCTTTGTTCCCATTTTAGTCTTTCATTCATTTTCTGCCTTTTGTGGTTTTAACTGAGCATTTTATATTATTTCAATCTCTCTCTTCTCTGTGAATCAATTAAACTTGAAGAATATCATTTTAGTGGTTGCCCTAGCATTGTCATATATATTTACTGCTAATTCAAGTCCACTTTCAAATAACACTATACTGCCTCACAGGTACTATAAGCACCTTATAATAACAAAATATTCCTAATTCCTCACTCCCATCTCTTGCATCTTTGCTATCATTTATTTCACTTATAGGTAAGCCTACATACGCATATGCATATAATAAATTACATTGTTGCAATTATTACTATTTTGAAAAAACTGTTGTCTGTTAGATCGTTAAGATAAAAAACTTTTATTTTACCTTCAATAATCCTGCTACGATGCTCTTCCTTTCTTTATATAGATATGCATTTCTGATGTGTATCATTTTCCTTCTTTCTAAGGAATATTTGTGTTATATTTTGATTAGTAATTTTCCCCATCCATTAGACAGCTCCAAAAAGTTATAACTCATGTTATTTTACTACATATTTATTTACTTATTCATCTTATTATCATTTCCCAGTACTAAGTACATGGCCTGCAATAAGTTAAAATTTAGTACATGTTTCTTGAAAATAAACCACAAATGAATAAAATAATTTGTGTGAAGGGAAATAAAAAGAGTAGTAACTTTAAAGTTGGAAGACCTGTGCTCAAATCCTAGCTTTGTCATTTTTAATGGTCACATTGGCAAAATACTTAAGCTCATTAAGGTTCCATTTTCTCATCTGTAAATTGGATACAGTGTTATCTGTCATAACATATTAGAATGTTGTGAGAATATTTTGTGTGAAGATGCTAAGTCTAGTATTCAATTCATCATAAGGTCTTAATCACTGGCTGAATCTGTTGAATCATTAACTGAACCAATTTGTGAAATTTATTGCTGGAGTAACTTGGCCTAGAGCATTTTGGTCAAATGATTAATAATCCTAAACAATATGATTTATATAAATTCATTAATATACATTCACAGCTAAGCTTAAGGAAGTAACAGGCTGTTAACTGCAAATTTGTTTGCAAACTTCCAGCCCTAAGAGTCTTCAGTTAGTGGCTTTGTCAAAATATTGTTTGCTATGAAGATCATAGAACTAGAGATTCCTACTTTGTAGTCTTGACTTTTCCTACAAAAATGTAAAACAAAAAAAATTAATTTTGGCTACAAAGCCAGAAATGCATAACACAGAGAGAGGTTTACATTAGCAAGTTCAGGATTTATTTTAAGTTTGTCCAAGGAAATACCTGAATAGAGAGTATTTTGCTTGGAATAGTGTTAAGCATCCTGCTTACTAACAGCAAAATTCTGCTACATAAATGGAGTAAGAAGGTAGAGATGGAAGAATGATCATTTTTAACAAGTCACAAGGTAAATTGGAAAAGGGAAGTGTTTAAAGAGAATTGCGCTAGAAATAATAGAATTGAGAGTATATGAGAAAGACAAGAACATAAATTTCTTTTAGAAAGGGTGAAATACAAGGAGTAAAGTTTTCAATCTAAACAAAAATCCAGACACCTGAAGCTGTCCATGTGTATAAAATGCTGGTAAAGAAATGTAATATTACTAATGCACTATTTTTTAAATAGCGCTTCTAAACGTGTTTATAAAAAGTTTGAATATGTTTCTCATATTTTCACCCATAAAATTACTTCCAAAAAAGAAATTTATATAGAAGGATGTTGATCAGTGTTATTTTAAAAAGGAAAATGATGAAAAACCCTAAATATTCAACAATGAGATTGGATTATACACCCAAAGAGTATCATACTATACAATCACTAAATACCATGTTGAACAATAATACTCATTGAGAACAGCAAATGTTCATGGTGTTAAAACAAAAAACAAAAATAACATGTGCAGTGTGATAGTATATAAATGTAATCATAAATACGAACACAAACATGCTCAAAGGAAAAAGATAGGATTTACACACAAACAGTAATACAAATTATTGATAAGTTGCAAAATTCCTAGTGATTTTAAATGTATTAATATGAGTTTTATAAGTTTAAGTTTTTACAATGAGCAGGTGTCATTTTTGTAACTAGAAAAAAGGTAATGTGATATATATATATATATACTATACTTATATTTGTTCAGCAGTATTTGAAAAAGAATTTAAGCCTTATATCTGTCACACACAAAAAAATTTGTTACACAAGCTGGAATAACATCGGTGGAAATGATAAGCTTGAATAGAGGCCTCAAAGGCAGACAATAGAGAAACAGTATCTGCCTGACTTAATTGGAGTGGATCAATTTTATCACAAAATTCTGAGGGAGATTCAATTACAGATCAAGGCAATATGATTCCTACAACAGAACTTTCTACTTATCAATTTCAGAATAATCAGAGGTTTGAATCCAAAATTCCTAAGTCCACAGAGAAAGGAAAGAGAACATAGAAAAAATACAGGGCAGTAGATTTCATTGTCATCACTTTAGGTAACAAGAATGTCATGATTTTGAGAATAAGACTGCAAAAACAATGCAAAGATTTGCAAGTTACCAACATAGTAATAATCAATTGTGTGTCACTCAACTCAGTTGTGATTTTACATTTAGAAACACAAAATAAATAACTGCAACATACTTCATTGCATTTTCATCCTAGGATAAAAATAAGAATATTCTAGGATATTCTAGGCTATGAATTAGAAGCATATGCTTCTAAGGCAGGCAATTGATAAAATAAGTTACTTAGGAAAGACAAAATATTTTCCAAAAACTTTCTAGAGATGATTATTTCATCAACATATTCATTAATTTATTCACAAATTTTCACCACCAGTGATGTTCCAAATACCATCTGATGTACAAAGGGTAATAATAGTACTTAGTTTATAGGATTACTATGTTACATGAAGTTATATATGTAAATGTCTTAGTACAGTAAGAGCTCAATAAATGCTAGCTATTAATTTCTACTACTACTAGTACTGAAGTCCTAAACATATTATTTTTTAAGGGATAAAATGTCTAATAAGATATGTTTCTTAACATTATGAGGACAGCATGATCCTGATACCAAAACCTGGCAGAGATACAACAAAAAAGAAAACTTCAGGTCAGTATCCCTGATGAACATCAATGCGAAAATCCTCAATAAAGTAGTGGCAAACTGAATCCAACGTATCTTCTACTAAGATATCTTTCTTCCCTGGAGCAACTTGCTATATTGTACTCCCACGGAGATTCTTATAGAACAATCCTAGCTATCTCCATATGATGCAAAAGCTGAAAGAGCCTGACAATATAATCATTATATGAACAAAATAGCCATCCGAGTATGTTTCCTAAATGGTGTCACAACTCTAAACTGCTAACTTACAAACTAAAATGCCCCAAGGAAATCCATAATTGACATCATTTTGTCATCTTTAAACATAAAATTATGAAATTTTACATACTTTAATGTGTTGATGGCTACTTTACATATACATATATCTGTGTGTATATATATACATTTAGAAACACAAAATAAATAACTACAACATACTTCATTGCATTTTCATCTTAGGATAAAAATTAGAATATTCTAGGATTTTCTATATATATATTCTATATATATGTGTGTGTGTATATATATATATTTGATGAGGAAGGCGGAGGGAAGAAAATGATTTTCCAAGTCATGAAACCTGAACATGATTAACAAACCACTTCGGTCATTTGGTGTCTCAGCAGTAAGCATTTTCAGGAGAAATTAACAAGTTCTATACTGTGTTTCTATGAGTCTGCATGCTGAGAGGCAAATCTTCTGGCATTTCAAGGTGGCAATGTGAAAACTTGGGAGAAATTTTCTACAAAAATAATAAAATTATGAAAGTATAATTTCTATGTAATACCCTCATCACAACACTGCTTTTCTCATAGGGATTTGTTCTTGGCATGTTATTTCAAGTGTTTCTGATAGTCTCATTTTAAATAACATAAAATGGTGGTTGAGGGGCCTGCCTTCATTTCTCAGCCTAGTAAGCATACCTGGTAGAAAAATGTTTCTGGAACTGCTTTGCTTAATTTATTCCAATATATTTAGGAGATAACATATAAAAAATTGAACACTTCAAAATGATCCCAAGGTTATCTATATAATTTGTCAGATGTTTACAGAGCAATTAAAATTATGACAAAAATATCCAAACATGCCAACATTAGTTAGAACATTGTTTGTATGTTTGAAATTTGCCATTATACATTAAAAACTAGAGGAAGAAATAGCTAAAATAAATATAGTAAATAGTTGGTAGTTTTTAAAGCTGGTAAGAGGTTAAGTTTTGCTGTTATTAATTTGTTTAAGTTCTTTGTAGACTCTGGATATTAGACTGTCAAATAGATAGATTGAAAAAATTTTCTCCCATTCTGTAGGTTGTCTGTTCACTCTGATGATAGTTTCTTTTGCTGTGCAGAAGCTCTTTAGTTTAATTAGATCCCATTTGTCAATTTTTGCTTTTGTTACAATTACTTTTGACATTTTTATCATGAAATCTTTGCCCATGCCTATGTCCTGAATGATATTGCCTAGATTTTCTTCCAGAGTTTTTATAGTTTTGGGTTTTACAAATAAGTCTTTAATCTATCTTGAGTTAATTTTTAGATAAGGTGTAAGGAAGGGGTCCAGTTTCAATGTGCTGTATATGGTTAGCCAGTTCTCCCAGCACTATTTATTAAATATAAGGTCCATTCCCCATTGCTTGTTTTTGTCAGATTTGTCAAAGATCAGATGGTTGTAGATGTGCAGTCTTATTTCTGAATTCTCTTTTCTGTTGTATTGGACTATGTGTCTGTTTTAGTACCAGTACCATTCTATTTTGGTTACTGTAGCCTTGTAGTATAGCTTGAAGTCAGGTAGCATGATGCCTCCAGCTTTATTCTTTGTAGTGTGATGTCTCCAGCTTTATTCTTTTTCGTTGGAATTGCCTTGGCTATATGGGCTCTTTTTGGTTCAATGTGAATTTTAAAATTGTTTTTCTAATTCTGTGAAGAATGTCAAAGGTAATTTGATGGAAATAGCATTGAGTCTATAAGTTACTTTGGGCAGTATGGCCATTTTCACAAGAATTTCTAATTCCTTGTTCTCTCTAATTTCCTTGAGCTGTGGTTTATAGTTTTCCTTGAAGAGGTCCTTTACTTCCTTTGTTAGCTGTATTCCTAGGCATTTATTCTCTTTGTAGCAATTGAGAATGGGAATTTATTCAAGATTTGGCTCTCTGCTTGTCTGTTGTTTGTGTATAGGGATGCTTGTGATTTTTGCACGTTGATTTTGTGTCCTGAGATTTTGCTGAAGTTGCTTATCAGCTTAAGAAGTTTTTTGGCTGAGACGATGAGGTTTTCTAGATATAGGATCACATCATCTACAAATAGAGACAATCTGACTTCCTCTCTTCCTATTTGAATACCCTTTATTTATTTCTCTTGCCTGATTTCCCTGGTCGGAACTCCCAGTACTATGTTGAATAGGAGTGGTGAGAGAGGGCATCCTTGTCTTGTACCAGTTTTCAAGGGGAATGCTTCCAGCTTTTGCTCATTCAGTATGATATCGGCTGTGGGTTTGTCATAAATGGGTCTTATTATTTTGAGATATGTTTCTTCAATTCCTAGTTTATTGAGAGTTTTTAACATGAGAGAATGTTGAATTTTACCAAAAGCCTTTTCTGCATCTATTGAGATAATCATGTGTTTTTTGTCTTTAGTTCTGTTTATGTGATGAATTACCTTTATTGATTTACGTATGTTGAACCAGCCTTGTATCCCAGGGATGAAGCTGACTTGATTGTGTTGGATAAGCTTTTTGATGTGCTGCTGGATTCAGTTTGCCACTACTTTATTGAGAATTTTCGCACTGATGTTCATCAGGGATAGTGACCTGAAGTTTTCTTTTTTGTTGTATTTCTGCCAGGTTTTGGTATCAGGATCATGCTGTCCTCATAATGTTAATTAGGGAGAAGTCCCTTCTTTTTAATTGTTTGGAATACTTTCAGAAGAAATGGTACCAGCTCCTCTTTGTGCCTCTGGAAGAATTCAGCTATAAATTTGTCTGGTCCTGGGCTTTTTTGGTTGGCTATTTATTACTGCCTCAATTTCAGAACTCATTATTCATCTATTTGGGGATTCAACTTCTTCCTAGTTCAGTTTTTTGAGTATGTATGTGTCCAGGAACTTATCCTTTTCTTCTTGGTTTTCTAGTTTATTTACATAGAGTTGTTTACAGTATTCTCTGGTGGTTGTTTTTATTTCTGTCGGGTCAGTGGTGATATCTCCTTTATCATTTTTTATTGTGTCTATTTGAGTCTTTTCTCTTTTCTTCTTGATCAGTCTAGTTAGAGGTCTATCTATCTGATTTTTTTTTTTTCCAAAAAAACAGCAGCTGGATTTGTTGTTTTTTGAAGGGCATTTCATTTCTCTATCTTCATCAGTTCCACTCTGATCTTGGTTATTTCTTGTCTTCTGGTAGCTTTGGGGTTTGTTTGCTCTTGGTTCTCTAGTTCTTTTAGTTGTGATGTTAGAATGTCAATTTGAGATTTCTCTAGATTTTGATGTAAGCATTTAGTGCTATGAATTTCCCTCTGAACACTGCTTTAGCTACATGCCAGAGATTCTGGTATGCTGTCTCTTTGTTCTCATTAGTTTCAAAGAACTTCTTGATTTCTGCCTTAATTTCATTACTTACCCAGGAGTCACTCAAGAGCAAGTTGTTCAATTTCCATGTAGCTGTGTGGTTTTGAATGAGTTTCTTAAGCTTGAGTTTCAGTTTAGTCTGAGGGACTGTTATAATTTCAGTTTTTTTGCATTTGCTGAGGAGTGTTTTACTTCCAATTATGTAATCAATTTTAGAATAAGTTCCATGTGGTGCCAAGAAGAATGTATATTCTGTTGTTTCGGGGTAGTGAGTTCTGTAGATATCTATCAGGTCTACTTGATCCAGGGCTGAGTTCAAGTCCTGAATATCCTTCTTAATTTTCTGTTTCAATGATCTGTCTAATATTAACAGTGGGTTGTTAAAGTATCCCACGATTATTGTATGGGAGTCTACATCAACTTCAGAACTTGTTATTGGTCTATTCAGGGAATCAACTTCTTCCTGGTTTAGCTTGGGAGTGTGTATGTGTCCAGGAATTTATCAATTTCTTCTAGATTTGGTAGTTTACTTGCATAGAGGTGTTTACAGTATTCTCTGATGGTAGTTTGTATTTCTGTGGGATCAGTGGTAATATCCCCTTTATCATTTTTTATTGTGTCTATTTGATTCTTCTCTCTTTTCTTCTTTATTAGTCTGGCTGGCAGTCTATCTATTTTGTTAATCTTTCAAAAAACCAGCTCCTGGATTCATTGATTTTTTGAAGAGTTTTTTGTGTCTCTATCTCCTTCAGTTTTGCTCTGATCTTAGTTATTTCTTGTCTTCTGCTAGCTTTCGAATTTGTTTGCTCTTGCTTCTCTAGTTCTTTTAATTGCGATGTTAGGGTGTCGATTTTAGATTTTTCCCGCTTTCTCCTGTGGGCATTTAGTGCTATAAATTTCCCTCTAAGCACTGCTTTAAATGTGTCCCAGAGATTCTGGTACATTGTATCTTTGTTCTCATTGGTTTCAAAGAACTTATTTATTTCTGCTTTAATTTCGTTATTTACTCAGTAGTCATTCAGGAGCAGATTGTTCAGTTTTCATGTAGTTGTGTGGTTTTGAGTGAGTTTCTTAATCCTGAGTTCTAATTTGATTGCACTGTGGTCTGAGAGACTGTTTGTTATTATTTCCATTGTTTTACATTTGCTGAGGAGCATTTTACTTGTAATTACGTAGTCAATTTTAGAATAAGTGCTATGTGGTACTGAGAAGAATGTATGTTCTATTGACTTGGGGTGGAGAGTTCTGTAGATGTCTATTAGGTCCACTTGGTCCATAGCTGAGTTCAAGTCCTTAATATCCTTGTTAATTTTCTCTCTCATTGATCTAATATTGACAGTGGGGTGTTAAAATCTCCCACTATGAATGTGTAGGAATCTAAGTCTCTAAGAACTTGCTTCATGAATCTAGATGGTCCTGTATTTGGTGCATATATATTTAGGATAGTTAGCTCTTCTTGGTGCATTGATCCCTTTACCATTATGTAATGCCTTTCTTTGTCTTTTTTGATCTTTGTTGGTTTAAAGTCAGTTTTATCAGAGACTAGGATTGCAACCCCTGCTTTTTATTTATTTATTTATTATTATTATTTGCTTTCCATTTGCTTGTTACATCTTCCTCCATCCCTTTATTTTGAGCCTATGTGTGTTTTTGTACATGAGATGGGTCTCCTGAATACAGCACACCAATGGGTCTTAACTCTTTATCCAATTTGCCAGTCTTTGTCTTTTAATTGAGTCATTTAGCCCATTTACATTTAAGTTAATATTGTTATTTGTGAATTTGATCCTGTCATCGTGATGCTAGCTGGTTATTTGGCACATTAGTTGCTGCAGTTTCTTTATAGTGTCATTGGTCTTTAAATTTTGGTATGTTTTTGCAGTGGCTGGAACCAAGTTTTCCTTTCCATATTTAGTGCTTCCTTCAAGAGCTCTTGTAAGGCAGCTCTGGTGGTGAGAAAATCCTTCAGCATTTGCTTGTCTGTAAAGGATTTTATTTCTTCTTTGCTTATGAAGCTTAGTTTAGCTTGATATGAAATTCTGGGTTGAAAATTCTTTTCTTTAAGAATGTTGAATATTGGCCCCCACTCTCTTCTGGCTTATAGGGTTTCTGCAGAGAGATCTGCTGTTAGTCTGATGGGCTTCCCTTTGTAGGTAACCTGACCTTTGTCTCTGGCTACTTTTAACATTTTTTCCTTCATTTCAAACTTGCTGAATCTGACAATTACGTGTCTTGGGGTTGTTCTTCTTGAGGAGTATATTAGTGGTGTTCTCTCTATTTCCTGAATTTGAATGTTGGTCTGTCTTGCTAGGTTGGGGAAGTTCTCCTGGAAAATAACCTGAAGTGTGTTTTCCAACTTGGTTCCTTTCTCTCCATCACTTTCAGGTACACCAATCAATCGTAGGTTTGGTCTTTTCACATACTCCCATGCTTCTTGGAGGCTTTGTTCATTCCTTTTCTTTCTTTTTTCTCTAATCTTGTTTTTATGCTCTATTTCATTAATTTGATCTTCAATCTCTGATATCCTTTCTTCCACTTGATTGATTTGACTATTAATACTTGTGTATGCTTGACAAAGTTCTTGTGCTGTGTCTTTCAACACCATCAGATCATTTATGTTCTTCTCTGAACTGGTTGTTCTAGTTAGCATTTCCTTTAATCTTTTATCAAGGTTCTCAGCTTCCTCACATTTGGTTAGAATATGCTCTTTTAGCTCAGAGGAGTTTGTTATTACCCACCTTATGAAGCCTACTTCTGTCAATTTGTCAAACTCATGCTACATCCAGTTTTATTCCCTTGCTGGCGAGGAGTTGTGATTCCTTTGAAGAGAAGAACCGTTCTGGTCAGCATTTTTGCACCAGTTTTTCCTCTTCTTCATGGATTTATCTACCTTTGATCTTTGATGCTGATTACCTTTGGATGGGGTTTTGCATGGGCATCCTTTTCGTTGATGTTGATATTATTGCTGCTTGTTAGTTTTCCCTCAAACAGTCATGCCCCTCTTCTACAGGTCTGCTGGAGTTTACTGGAGGTCCAATCCAGACCCTGTTTCCTGGATATCACCAATGGAGACTGCAGAACGAAGATTGCTGCCCGCTCCTTCCTCTGGAAGCTTCGTCTCAGAATGGCACCTGCCAGATGCCAGCTGGAGCTCTCCTGTATGAGATGTCTGTTGACCCTTGCTGGGAGAGTCTCCCAGTCAGGAGGCACGGGGGTCAGGGTCCCACTTGAGGAGGTATTCTGTCCCTTAGCAGAGCTCGAGTGCTGTGCTGGGAGATCAGCTGCTCTCTTCAGAGACAGCAGGCAGGAATGTTTAAGTCTGCTGAAGCTGTGCCCACAGCCGCCCCTTCCCCCAGGTGCTCTGTCCCAGGGAGATGGAAATTTTGTCTATAAGACCTTGACTGGGGCTGCTGTCTTTCTTTCAGAGATGCCCTGCCCAGAGAGAAGGAAACTAGAGAGGCAATCTGGCTACAGCAGCTTTGCCATGCTGTGGTGGTCTTGGCCCAGTCCAAACTTCCTGGTGGCTTTGTTTACACTGTGAGGGGAAAACTGCCTACTCATGCCTCAGCAATGGTGGATGCCCCTCCCCCCACAAAGCTTCAGCATCCCAGGTCAACTTCAGACTGCTGTGCTGGCAGTGAGAATTTCAAGCCAGTGGATCTTATCTTGCCTGTCCATCAGGTCATCTGTAGGGGCTGGCCCTATTTAGCAAGACCACTTGACCCCCTGGCTTCAGCCCCCTTTCCAGGGGAGTGAACGGTTCTGTCTCTCTGGGATTCCAGGTGCCACTGGAGTATGGAAAAAATCTCCTGCAGCTAGCTTTGTTTCTGCCCAAGCGGTCACCCAGTTTTGTGCCTGAAACCCAAGACCCTGGTGGTGTAGGCACTCAAGGGAATCTCTTGGTCTGCGGGTTGTGAAAACCATGGGAAAAGCACAGTATCTGGCCCAGATAGCACCATCCCTCATGGCACTGTCCCTCACGGCTTCCCTTGGCTAGGGGGTTCCCCAACCCCTTGCACTTTCTGGGTGAAGTGACTCTCCACCCTGCTTCTGCTCGCCCTCTGTGGGCTGCACCCACTGTCTAACCAGTCCCAATGTGATGAACTGGGTACCTCAGTTGTAAATGCAGAAATCACCCGCCTTCTGCGTTGGTCTTGCTGGGAGCTGCAGACCAGAGCTGTTCCTATTTGGCCATCTTGCCAGAGGGATGACTTCAGTGTGTTTTTGTCTCGGCTGATAATTTTCCACTTTTAGTGCTTCCTTCAGGAGCTCTTGCAAGACAAGCCTGGTGGTGACAGAATCCCTCAGCATTTGCTTGTCTGGAAAGGATTTTATTTCTCCTTCACTTATGAAGCTTAGTTTGGCCAGATATGAAATTATGGGTTGGAAATTATTTTCTTTAAGAATGTTGAATATTGGCCCCCAGTTTCTTCTTGATTGTAGGGTTTCCACTGAAAGTTCTACTGTTAGTCTGATGGGTTTGCCTTTGTAGATAATCTGACCTTCCTGTGTGGCTGCCCTTATTTTTTCCTTCATATCCACCTTGGAACACTGAATATTATTTATCTTGGAGTATCTTACTGGGGTTCTCTGGATTTCCTGAATTTGAATGTTAGCCTTTCTTTCTAGGTTGGGGAATTTTCCCTGGATGATAGCCTGAAGTATGTTTTCCAGCTTGGTTCCACTCTCCCATCTGTTACAGGTTCCCTAATCAGTCTTTTTACATAATCCCACAGTTCTCAGAGGTTTTGTTAGTTCCTTTTCATTCTTTTTTCACTAATCTTGTTTGCCTGTCTTATTTGATCAAGATACTCTTCAAGCTCTGAGATTCTCTCCTCCAATTGATCTATTCGGCTATTGATACTTGTGTTTTCATTGTGAAGTTCTCATGTTGTGTTTTTCAGCTCCATCAGGTCATTTATGTTCCTCTCTAAGCTGGTTATTCTGGTTAACAACTCCTGTAATGTTTTATCATGGCTCTTAGCTTATTTGCATTGGGTTAGAACATGCTCCTTTAGTTCAGTGAAGTTTGTTATTACCAATCTTCTGAAGCCTACTTCTGTCAATTCATCCATTTCAGCCTCAGCCCAGTTCTTTGCCCTTGCTGGAGAGGTGTTGCAATTGTTTGGAGGAGAAGAGGCACTCTGGCTTTTTGAGGTTTCAGTGTTTTTTGCATTGATTTTTTTCTCATCCTTGTGGGTTTATCTACCTTCAATCTTTGAAGCTACTGATTTTTAGATGGGGTTTTTGCAGGCTCTTTTTTGTTGATGTTCTTCTTGTTGTTGCTGTTTGTTTGTTTTTCTAACAGTCAGGCCCGTCTTCCACAGGGTTGCTGCTGTTTGCTGAGGGTACACTCCAGACCCTATTCATCCAGGTCCCTCCCACACCCGATGGTATAACCAGTGGAGGCTGCAGGACAGCAGCCTACTCCCTCCTCTGGGAGCTCTGTCCCAGAGGGTCACTGGCCTGATGCCAACTGGAACTCTCCTATATGAGATGTCTGGCAACACCTGTTGGGAGGTCTCACCCAGTCAAGTGTCATGAGTTCAGGGACCCACTTGAAGAATCAGTCTGGCTGCCCCTTGAAGGGGCAAGTATGCTGCATTGAGGGTAAGTCCACTGATTTGAACTGCCTGGGATCCTCAGAGCCAGCTGAACTGGAAACCACAGCTGCCCCTTCCCTCAAGGGGCTCAGTCCCAGAAAGATCAGAGTTCTGTCCATGAACCCATGGCTGGAGTTACTGAAATTCCCACAGGAAGGCCCCACCCAGTGAGGAGGAATGGATCCAGGTCCCACCTAAAGAGGTAGTCTGGCCAGAATCTGCCATAGCCACTGTGCTGCGCTGTGGGGAATTCCTTCTGGTCCAAATCACCCAGTCTCGCCAGAACTGGCAGGGGAAATCAGCCAACTGGAGTCACAGTGATGGCAGCTGCTCCTCCCCCAGGATCTTGGTTATGTTAGGCAGTCTCCAGAATCCTGCCCCTGGCTGCAACCCATGAGACCACCAAAAGTCTGCACAGTTCTGTGCTTGGGGCCTGAGGCCCTGGTGGCATGGTGTCACAAGGGGATCTCCTGATCTGTGGGTTGCACACATCCATGGCAAAAGCATGGTTTCCCTGGAGGGGTAACACAATCACTCACTGCCTCCCTTGGCTGGGAGTGGGTGTTCCCCTTACCCCGTGCAGCTCCTAGGTGGGCTGTCACTCCACCTTGCTTTTCCTCACTCTCCATGGGTGGTGCCAATCACCTAGTCAGTCTCAGCAAGAGAACCTGGATACCTCAGCTGAAGGTGCAGTATGCCCTTGCTATTTTTGTTCTTCTCAACTGGAGCTGCTTCTAATCAGTGATCTTAAACTCTCACCCCTTACTGGGATATTTCAAAGCAAAATTTAGGCACCGTGTATATTCACCCATAAATACAACCGTATACATCTCAAAAATATGGAGAATTTTTCTGAAATAATCCAATATCATTATCACCCTTGGAAAATTAATAATGTGCTTCAATATTATCTAATACTTAGTCTACTTTCACATTATCCTTATTGAACAAAATTACTCTTGTCTAGTCAATTCATTCAAACTGTGATCTAGACAAGGTATACTCACTATATATTTGGTTCCTATACTCCTCCTAATATTTTAAGTGTCTAATAATTTAGTACAGTTGTTCTTTTCTGTTTTGCTCACCTGTTGCTATTTTTGCATGAAATATTCTTCTTTTAGAAACCACATTACATGTCTGATGAATGTCTTATATTCTGCATTTGATAGATTGCTTCCTTCACATCATTTCATTTGTCACTTCATTCCATGACTTTTCTGTCAGCCTGATTTGATTCAGATTCTTTTTGTTTTAATACTGAATACGTGCTGCAGCTTATTTCATATTACATCTTATCACTAGGCTTATATTGTCTGGTTTTCTCATGCATGTCAGTAATGCTACATTTGTTAGTGAGTTTAGGAGGTGACAGCAAGCCTACATGAAGTTAAAATTTCCAATCAACCTTTCACCTAATGGTTTTACTATCTATTGATGACTTGCCTGGATCAATTCCTTCATCATGGTTGAAAATGATGATTTTTCCAATTTTATCATTTCTTCTGCATTTATTAGATGGAATTATTTTGTATAGAAATTTTCCTCATCCATTCTATTTATTTAATTACTCCAAATTCTGTTCATAATGGATATCAGAATGAATGCAGAATTATTTTCCTGTGATTATTAAATTCTGTAATTGATGTTCATTGTATTGAGTTGCTGTTGTAGCAATTTTCAATGGTGGCCAAGAAGTTTTGTTTTATTTCTCTTTTTTCCTGTATGATTATGAGATCATTCTTTCTGTATGTACACTATTTTAATCAAATATAGTTGTTACTATTATCTGTATTATTCAAATTGCCCCATGTAGACCAGAGCACTTCAAGATTACCTCTGTATTATTTTGACACAGCCTTATTAACCTTTTTGGCTTTTTTCTTTTTCATCTTACATTCTAGGCTCATCTTATACATTTCCTAATCCATAACTATAAATAATCATTAATGTAAGTAACTCTTCTTAAGGTACAGAATGGTATTTAGAAATCATGGTCATGTTAGACATGGATTGCTAGTTTATTGTTTTTAGCATATACTTTTTCTAGTGGACAGAGATAGAAAATAAGTTTTATGAAGATTGTAATCATCAATACTTACACAGACTGATAACTCAAATTTAAACTTAAAATGAGAGGTGTTTTATTTAACTTTTAATGCTAAAAATCATTGCTCCTGAAAATATCAACTTTTAAAAATTATCTTACAATATACATATAATTATGTCTAAATAATTATACTAATATTATCACTAATAATAAGACTATTACCTACAGCTGAAGTTTCTAATGTAGCTTTCTATGATTTATAGTGAAACACTGTGTTCTAAACTTAGAAAGAATAATTCTTTTTTCTAAGTGGTTATGTCACCAAATTGATAATTATTTATGTTTGTTTTGTCTTGTTTTTAATTTTTAGGGATTCTTCATTTTGTACCAAGTTTTGTTACTTTATCATATAAAACAGTCACATGATTTCAAACACTAACTAAAAAATAGGGTATATTCCTAATCCATCTTATCCTCCTAGCTTCCTCTCCTCTCCTATGGGTAATAATTTTTATTAGGTTTTTTTTTTTTTTTTTTTGAGGCAGATTCTTGCTCTGTTGCCCAGGCTGGAGTGCAGTGGTGTGATTTTGGCTCACTTCAACCTCTGCCTCCCAGGTTCAAGCAATTTTCCTGCCTCAGCCTTCCCAGTAGCTGGGATTACAGGCATCTACCACTATGCCTGGCTAATTTTTGTGTTTTTAGTAGAGATAGGGTTTCACCATGTTGGCCAGGCTGGTCTTGAACTCCTGACCTCAAGTTATTCACCCACCTCAGCCTCCCAAAATGCTGGGATTAACAGGCATGAGCCACTGCACCCATCTAGCTTTTTTTTTAATGTCCTTTTGCAAAATAAGCAATAAAGAGTATATCTATCTATCCATCTATCTATCTCTCCTCCTTCATTTCTTACACAAAACATACCGTAACATATACAGTGTCGTGCATGTATATGATGGAGATCAGTACATATCAGTGAACAGAGATCTTCCTAATTCTGTTTTATGGACTCATAGTATTTCATCATAGAGTGTACTGTTATTACTTATTATTTTGCTATTACAAATAATTTCAAGAAACATTATACATAAATTCTTTTTTGTGGTTTGCCAGTGTACCTTTGGGGTAGATTTCTAGAAATTCCTAGAAGGGACTGTGTTATCCAAAGTTTGATATAATTTTGCTAAATATTGCAAATGTCCCCTCCATGAGTTGTGACACTGCATTTCTAGTAACAGTGTATGAGAATCTTAACACATACCTGCCAAGAAGGTGTATCGTGAAACTTTGTCTTTAATTTATTGTTTTCCTATCTGAAAGGTGAGAAATGGTATCTCGGTATTGTTTCATTTATTCTTTGCTTTTTATTAGTGATTTAAAATATCTTTCTGTTTCTTTAATGGACGTTTGTGTATTTTTTCAGTAAAGTCATTTGCAATTTTCATATTAAGTTGCTGGATTATGTTTTCTTCTCATGTTAGAAGCTTTTTATTTGTTAGAGCTATTAATGCTTTGTCATATAAGTAGCAAATATTTTTCTCACGTTGACATTTATCTTTCGACATTTTTTCTGTTCCAATGTGTACATTTATTTGATCAAACATATTATTCTTTTATTACTTATTACCAATTTTGAATCATAATTAGAAAAATTTTACTATAGCTAGGCACAAAATAATTCATCCATGTTTGTATCTAGTACTTGTGTGACTTCAATTTTTTTATTTAAATTTCTGATCCATTTGGAACTTTTCTTATACAATGTAAGAATGATACGAATTCAATTCTATTTGTTTTTTCTGAATGGTATTAATCCAAGGATTTTTTTTTTTTAATTGACTTATCCCTACTGATTTTCTTGGTCAACTTTATTATACATGACCAAATTCATTTTGGGGCCAGGTAGGGTGGCTCATGCCTGCAATCCTAGTACTTTGGGAGGCCAAGGCAGAAGGATATCTTGAGCCCAGGAATTAAAGACCAGCCTGGGTAACAGGGAGACCCTGTCTCCACTGAAAAAAAAAATAGCTGGGCATTGTGGCTCACACCTGTAGTACCAGATACTCTAGGAGGCTGAGATGGGAGGATCTTTTGAGCCCAGAAGGTTGAGGCTATAGTGAGCTGTGATTGCATCACCGTATCTGGCAATAAAGCAAGACTGGTCTCAAAAAATGAATAAATAAATAAATAAAAGATAAAAAACTTCAATACTTCAATTTAATCTATTTCTAAAATGTCCCTTCTGTTTTATTCATCCACCTGCGCATTTCCTAATTTAACCATAAAGACCTGGCTATGTATATGTATAATATTTATTAATATTGTTGCTTTTTAAAACAAATTCCTTAGCAATTTACTCTTTTTTTATTTTCTATGTAAACTTTGAAAGTAATGTGTATAGCTCCAGTTAAAAAAAGAACTGCTGATTTTGGGGGGTCATATTGAATATGTATATCAATTTGGGGAGGATTAAAGTCTTAAGGATGACAAGGTTTCCAAGAACATGGAATTTATTTCCATTTATTCAAGTCAACATTTGTGATTTTCAAGGATGTCTTAATATTTTTCCTAGGTAGTTTTGGCATATTTCTTGCTAATTTTATTCTAGAAATTTAAAATTATTTGTTACTATTATACATGCTCTTCCCTTTTTATTCTGAATGCCTATTGTCTGTATATATGAAGCTATTAATTTCTGTACATTAATTCAATACTCAGCTTTTCAAATAGATTTTCTTATTGCTTATACCAGTTATAGCATTTATTCTATGAGATTACTTGTTCTTATGCTTTCATTTGATTTTGTTCATTATTCATTTTGTTCATTGTCTGTAGTGGGCATCTCATTTACAGTAATGGTCTGATATGTGCATATATGTGTGTGTTCATTTACATATGAATGTATTCATTTTTATCTATATTCAACTGATGCTTTCATAAGAAATCTGTGTTAAATTAACACATTTTTATTGGCATCTGTGGAAATAATCATAAAATATTTCTCCTTAAATCTCTCAATAATGTATTATGTTGTCAAAGAAAAATTGCACTGAATGGAGTTAAACAGCAAAAAGGGCTTTATTCAAGACTATTCCAATAGTAGAGAAAGATTAAACTCAAGAGTGATTGAAACAAAAGACAAGAGAGTTTTTAAGAGTTGGAATGAGCTAGGGGAAAAGTACTGGAGGATACTGGAGGAGGACAGTCAATGTGATTAGGTCATCTGTTTAACTAACTAGTACTTATGGCAGTCAGGCACCTACCCTCCCAAATGATACCTTTATTGACTATTACAATGCAAAGGGATGACTCTCAGGTGATTGAGAAAGACATTTCTGGGTTTTTAAATTTTCAACAGTGTGGGAGGCAATTTATTTACATTACATAGGGGCAAAGGAAGAATTTATAATTACAATTTTTTTTAAGTGAAGGCTCTAAGAAAAGGGAGATTAGAGGCCTACAGTAGAAAGAAACCTATCTAAAGTTTCATCAAGCTGAGGGGACAGTAAGGCCATCTTGCTTAATATTAATGGATATTCTTGCCATCATGGAATAAACCTTGGACAATCTGTATTATTTTTAAATACGACGTTAGGTTTTATTGCTTAATATTTTACTTAAATTTTGGCATTGATATTCATTAGTGATATATAATTTGATTTTTATTATATTTGCTTTAAAAGTTTTTCTTCTATTAGTATTCTCTAGAATCTGTTCAGCAAACTTAGAACTACCTGATTTTTAAAGGTTTGGTATAAACATCTGGACATTGTTCTTTGATGTGGGGTATCTCTGAAAATTTTCTCTATTTTTCCCATGGAAATTGGTACATTTAGACTTTGCACCTTTACTATAATTACTTTTGGTAGATTATTATCAAAATGCTCTTGTATTTTTATGTTGTTTGATATCGGGGGAACCCACCCCCAATATTTCAAAATAGGTTCTATTTTCCATAAGTGTCGGCTGGCTTAGAAATAAAGAGAAAGAGTACAAAGAGAGGAATTTTACAGCTTGGCCGCCAGGGGTGACATCACATATTGGTAAGACTGTGATGCCCACCTGAGGCTCAAACCAGCAAGTTTTTTATTAAGGGTTTCAAAAGGGGAGGGGGTGTAAGAACAGGGAGTAGATCAAAGATCACATGCTTCAAAGGGCAAAAAGCAGAACAAAGATCACATGCTTCTGAGGGAACAGGACAAAGGCAAAGCAGAACTGGTAAGGGTCTATGTTCAGCTGTGCATGTATTGTCTTGATAAACATCTTAAACAACAGAAAACAGGGTTCAAGAGCAGAAAACCAGTCTGACCATAAATTTACCAGGGCTGGGTTTTTCCCCACCCTAGGAAGCCTGAGGGTACTGCAGGAGACCAGGGCATATCTCAGTCTTTATCTCAACCACATAGGACAGACATTCCCAGAGCAGCCATTTATAGACCTCCCCCCAGGAATGCATTCCTTCCCCAGGGTATTAATGTTAATATTCCTTGCTAGGAAAAGAATTTAGCGATATCTTCCCTACTTGCACGTCCATTTATAGACTCTCTGCAAGAAGAAAAATATGGCTCTTTTTGCCCAACCCCACAGGCAGTCAGACCTTACGGTTGTCTTCCCTTATTCCCTAAAAATCACTGTTATTCTGTTCTTTTTCAAGGTGCACTGATTTCATATTGTTCAAACACACGTTTTACAATCAATTTGTACAGTTAAGACAATTATCACAGTGGTCCTGAGGTGACGTACATCCTCAGCTTAGGAAGATAACAGGATTAAGAGATTAAAGTAAGACAGGCGTAAGACATTATAAAAGTATTATTTGGGAACTGATAAATGTCCGTATTAAAATGAAATCTTCACAATTTATGTTCCTCTGCCATGGCTCCAGCTGGTCCCTCTGTTCGGGGTCCCTGCCTTCCCGCAACAGTTCATGTTTTCAAATAACTAGGCTTTGGTTCATTCCATTTCCCTATTTTCTTACTCATTAATTTCTGCTTTTATTTTTACCAATTTTTTTTTTTTGCCTTCTTTTGGGTAAATTTTTAATATTTTTCAAGCTTTTCAAATTGGAGGTATAGTTTATTTTTCTTTTTTCTACTTGTATTGACATAAATATTTCATATGATGAATTTTCCTGTGTTATCTGCATCTTATGAATTCTATATGTTATTTTGGTTAGTATCACTTTTTAAAAACTGTAATTTCATTTATTATTTCCCCTTTGACCAAACACATGCCTTTTGCTGTGCTTTAAAATTTATTTTTCCTAATGCTGTACTTTTAACTTTCCAGGTGTAAAGCTCTTTAATATTGGTTTTATTTCATTGTGGCCAGAGAAATGGTATTTGTCTTTTTTAAAAATTTCACTGAGTTTCTAATTGTGGCCTAGTAATCAACTTTTATAAAAATGTAATATTCATTTGAAAATAATTATAACCTCCATTACTGGGGAGCAGAGATTGATACACTATTGATTATATTGTTTAGATCTTGATATCCTTTCTAAATTACTTTCCACTTAATGTGTCCAGGTATATGAGAGATATGTTAAATTCTTCTACTCTAAGTGTGTCTATCTATTTCTTTGTGCATTTTTGTATTTTCTACTTCATGAAAGCTGCTGATACATTATTTGATTAATAGATATTATTACTATAATTATGTTGATATGAATGACACCCTTTAGCATTATAGAGTTCTTCATTGTCTTGTTTCTTGTTTTTGACTATATGTCTGTCTTGCCTTATGTTTGTCTTATATTGCCTTATCTATATGTCTATTATGTCTATATTGACTGTTGTTCACCTTTTATTTGCATTTGCATGGTGTCTTTGGCTACCCCTTTCTTTAAGTAATTCTAGTTGTAATGTTCTAGACCCTTCTAAACACTTCTCAGGGTGTTCTAGAAGTGATTCTTTGTGTCTGCCAATGTATGAATTTTACTAATGAATGTTGGAAAAGTCTCCACTTTTGGGCAACCTTTCTCGTAACCATCTGTGCTCAGCCTCTGGCTTCTGGTTTCTACAGTTGTATCAACATATAATTAGCTAACATGTGCAATCAATGGATCAGGCTCTCCTTCAACTTCAAGGTCTGGTCTTTTTATAGAAAGCCATTCTTGACTGTTTCTCATTCAGAAAGAGTATCACATGGTACTGTTCCCTCTAGAGATAGATGAACTGATGACCACAGTATTTCCCACAATGTATAGTCATCACAGTAGAATGTGCAAATATAACTCATGGATATTGTTCAAGCAATTGTTTTCAGCACCGTATTGACCAAGTTAGATATGGTATAATTTGTCCCCTTGGTGTCATATCACTTGGGCTTTTGACCAAATGCCTTACATGTTTATTGAAAATAGAGGGAGGTTTCTTGCATTTCCTTACAAGTTGTCCTACTATCAACTCTTTTTGTACTTTTTTCTGTAATTTAAAATACCCTATCAATCATTGGTATTGTATCACAGGTCTACATCAACTTGACATCTCAGGCATGGCCATTGTATCCAATTATTGCTATGACTGCCACAGGTCACCCCACCCCTATCCCCATACATTTATATTTGCACGTTCTGAATCAGTTTGTTTTTAATGTATTTTATTGAAAATGCCCAATTTTGCATTTCACTTTGCAAAAATGAGTTTTTCTTAGGAGGAGATGTTAAACAAAAAACATGGAAGGCCACTATTTTGCACTGGGCCCCAAAAAAACAGACTGAACCAAAATGGAGTCACTCATACTAAATGCCACATAAGCAAACTGAAAATTTAAGGAAGCAGATAGATCCCAAAACAGACCAATTTGTCCTGAAAACAGAAGACTCCTGTCAGAATCAACTGAATAAGAAAATTCACTCTGTTAAGTCAAAAATAAAAAAAGTAGCCAGAAATAACCTGATATTAACCACTCAGCTTTTTTCTGTTCATTTTTCTCATTCTCACCTTGAAAAACTCACTGTTCTGCTATTGCCCAATGCAAGCTCTCATTCTATTTTGTAGAATGGGGGATGGCCCTGATTCATAAATCATAAATAAAAGCACAAAAGATCTATAACTAAATTTGGTGTAACTTTGTCTTTTGACAGCGAACTATTCTAATTTACATTTTTGCTAAAAATAATATATTTGGTCTTTAGTTCTGTCATATTGTTTCATGCAATATTTAATCTTTATATTAAATTTTTATTATTTGACCTTTTAATTTTGCTTTTTTTCAGAGGAAGGCTATTTCTTATTAAAGGTCATTTGCATTTTTGTCCTAGTTTGTTTTTATATTAGTATTCTTATGTAAAATTCTTAGTCAACCCTTCTTTGGATATTATATATTACCATCAAACTACAAACAACATTTTCTCCCCTCCTACCTTTTCTTTCACTCTCCAATTTTATTCACTAGTAGTATCTTGGTTAGTTGATTATTTCTATTTTTACAGAAAATATAACAGATTCTTCCATCTCTTCCTCATTTTCACATTTTAGTTTTAATTCTACTCATAAACATATTCATGAGCATATTCGGTGCTCACGCAAACTCATGTCAAAATTTATTGATTATTTTATGGTTACCTGAAATTTGTTCTCTAATAGATTTCTCAGGAGGGGATCACACAAATAACATTTCCAAAGTTTTGTATATTCATAACTATTTGTCTATGGTCTTATACTTGAAGAACAGTTGATCTGTATATAAATACTTGACTCACATTTTCTTTTTTTGAATATCTTAAAAACACTGTTCCTTTCTACAGGTAAATATTTACAGTCAAAACTGATTCCATCCTGATTTTTTTTTCCTTTTTAACATACTCATTTACCAGAATTAATTTTCCCTGTATTTAAAGTTTAATAGTTGTTAGGAATTGTCTCAGTTTTGAATATTCTGAATAGAATTTTCAAGATAGAAAATGTACATTTATAACATGCACATTCAAGTTACCTTCAAGTCTGAATTATAGTTATAACTATTATGTTTTATTGCCTTGCATTTCTTCTTTGGAGACACCATTATGCGTACATTGGATATCTTCATATGTGTATTTATGTTTAATACTTTTTCTCCAAACCTTTCTTGACTCTATTTTTATTTTGTTATTTTTTCCATTTCATTCTTTTCATTTCCTCTCTGTGATTTATTTTATGTGTATTTGCTTCATAGTTCCTATTTAGGGTTTGGTTTTGAATTTTGCTCTATTTTTTTTCTTTTCATTCTCCCCATAGGTACTTTATTCCATGATTCTTATACTTCTATTATCTAGTCAAATCATTTCTGAGCTTTTGTATTTGTGACTTCTAAAATCCACAGAGCTAATTTTCAAATATTAGATTAAATTTATCATCCTCAGGAACAATTTTTGGGGCGTGCTTTATTTATTTATTGGAATATTACTCATTTCATTTTCATCTTTTTTTCTTTTCAAATTTTATTTTAAGTTCCGGGGTACATATGCAGGATGTGCTAATTTGTTACACAGGTAAACGTTTGTCATGGGAGTTTGTTGTACAGATTATTTCATCACCCAGGTATTAATCCTAGTACCCACTACTTGTCTTTCCTGATCCTCTTCCTCCTCTCACCCCCCACCTTCTAGTAGGCCCCAGTGTGCAATTGTTCCCCTCTATGTGTCCATGTGTTCTCATCATTTAACTCCTACTTATAAGACAGAACATGCAGTATTTGGTTTTCCGTCCCTGCATTAGTTTGCTAAGGATAATGGCCTCCGGCTCCATCCGTATGCATGCATGTGCCTTTATAATAGAACAATTTATATTCCTCTGGTTATATACCTAGTAATGGGATTGTTGGGTCAAATGGTATTTCTGTCTCTAGGTCTTTGAGGAATCACCACACTGTCTTCCACAATGGCTGAACTAATTTATACTCCCACCAACAGTGTGAAAGCATTCCTTTTTTTCCACAACCTTGCCAGCATCTGTTATTTTTTGACTTTTTTATAATAGTCATTTTGACTGGCATGAGATGATATTTCATTGTGGCTTTGATTTGCATTTCTCCAATGATCAGTGATGTTTAGCTTTTCTTCATATGATTGTTGACCATATGAATATCTTCTTTTGAGAAGTGTCTTTTCATATCCTTTGCCCGCTTCTTAAAGGAGGTGTCTGTTTTCTTCTTGTAAATTTGTTTAAGTTCCTTATAGATGCTGATATTAGACCTTTGTCAGATGCAGAGTTTGCAAAAATTTTTCTCCCATTCTATAGGTTGTTTACTCTGTTGATAGTTTATTTTGCTGTGCAGAAGCCCTTTACTTTCATTGGATCCCATTTGTCAATTTTTGCTTTTGTTGCGATTGCTTTTGGTGTCTTCATCATGAAATCTTCACCCGTGCCTATGTCTTGAATGGTATTGCCTTGGTTTTCTTCTAGGGTTTTTATAGTTTTGGATTTCACATTTAAGTCTTTTTATTTTTATATTTATTTATTTATTTATTTTTGATGGAGTCTTGCTCTGAAGCTGGAGTGCAGTGGCGTGATCTCAGCTCATTGCAACCTCCACCTCCCGGGTTCAAGTGATTCTCCTGCCTCAGCCTCCTGAGTAGCTGGGAGTACAGGCAAATGCCACCATTGTTGGCTAATTTTTTATATTTTTAGTAGAGATGGGGTTTCACTGTGTTAGCCAGGATGGTCTCGATCTCCTGACCTCGTGATCCACCCTCCTCGGCCTCCCAAAGTGCTGAGGTTACAGGTGTGAGCCCCTGCACCCGGCCACATTTAAGTCTTTAATCCATCTTGAGTTGGTTTTTGTATATAGTGTAAAGAAGAGGTCCTGTTTCAATTTTCTGCATATGGCTAGGCAGCTATCACAGCACCATTTATTAAATAGGAAACCCTTACCCCATTGCTTGTTTTTGTCAAGTTTGTCAAAGATTAAATAGTTGTAAGTGTATGATCTTATTTCTGGGTTCTCTATTCTGTTCCATTGGTCTATATGTCTGTTCTTGTACCAGTACCATTCTATTTTCATCTTTTTTTTTTTCTTCCACTGTCTCAGTTTAGAGTTCAAAGACAATCCCTTTTCCCTTTGATTAAACAAGCTAGGCTTTCCCTAAGCTCTTATGAAGGGTTTCTGTAGAGGTGAGGATAGGTGAGGGTAGTTTTCCTGTTTGACAACTCAAGTCTCCCTTCTCTGTTAGAATCATGAATTATTCAAAAATATGATGTTTTTGTGTAACTGCTTTTTAGGCTTGGAGAGGTAAGCTTGTCTCAAGAAAGCTCTCACCTCCAACTCTTTTTCATTCAAAGCTTCATGGCTACATTCTGTATTATTGGACTTTTTGAGGTTTGAGCTTTATTGTAAATGTAATGGTGACCTGGATCTTCAATTTATTCCTATAGTTAATTCTTATTTTACCTCTCGGGCCTTAAAACTCTCATTACTTCCAGAGCCCAAATTCAAATCTAGATGTGACTTCTCCCAAGCCCTTAACTTTTAAGGTCTATTAATAACCTTAAATTAATAAGTTTATTAATAACCCTCTTGCAACCAGCACTACTAAGATCTCAGGGTTGCTTCCTACCCCACTAATATGCAGCCATTAGATACTCTTCCTCTTTTGCAGCATCTAATGCAAATTGAATGCAAGCCACTTTCAAAAAAGATGTCAGAAAGCAAGAGTGGAATTGATTAATGTACTGACCATTAACTGTAGAATTGTGTCTAGCTCAATTTTTGAGCATGTTCTTATATATGGCAAAGTTTAATAAATGCTGATTTTTAGCCACAAGTCAGCATATCTTACTGTCTTACTGACCTTGTTTATTATTTTTTTCTTTACTAATACTGACAAACAGGGGATCTCGTTTTCATATTTTGCAAGTTATCAGCACTTTTCTGTGAATTCAAGAGCAAGATGTTGGAGGATCTGCTTGATTTTTTAAAAATTCTTATTTCTTTATGAATCTAGTGTTGAGTAACTAATAAGGATAAGATGTTCATTTATTCATTTCTCTAGTTGCTTCACATCTGGTGTCCTTGTTATTCCACTTCAGTGAGATTCTTTCTCATCTAATTTTATTACAGCTCATAAGGGTATGCTATGATTTATAAGCTGAGCCTGATGAGATAAAGAATTTGCCACTTAATTTAGAAATAAAGAATAGGACTTCCCATTCTTTCTGATTTGTTGAGTTCTGATTACTTTTTCTATCCTATTAGTCATATATATGGAGTAAATAAAGTATCTTACATAGAAAGAGTGATGGAATATATGGAATATATATATAATTTATATATGTAAACATATACATGAAAGAAATAGAAAACATCATGATTTTGTCTGATTATTTAATAAAGCATAAAGAGGATTTTAGAGAATTGACATTAAGATTTGAGTCCTGGCTGTAGAGGTAATAAGCGATATGATCTTGAAGTTTGCTTGATTTCCTTAATTCTATTTGTTTTTCTGCAAAAGTCAGTTTAATGGTATCGATCTTGCAAAGTAGTTCTATGAAATGAGATTAACAGTACAGTTCCCAATCCACAGTACAGATGATCCCTGATTTACCATGGTTCAATGTACATTTTTCAACTTGACAGTGGTGTGAAAATAGAAACTATACTTCAAATTTTGAATATTGATTTTTGATTTTTTCCCAGGCGAGCAATATGCAGCACGATACTCTCTCATGCTGCTAGGCAACATCAGTGAACTGTAGCTCTCAGTCCACTAAGCAATCCCAAGGGTGAAAAAACAATTTTCTACAGTGTACTGTGTTGCCAGCATGATACTCTCATGTGCTGCTGGGCAACATCAGTGAGCTGTAGCTCCCAGTCAGCTAAGTAATCCCAAGGGTGAAAAAACAATATTCTACAGCATACTGTGTTGCCAGATAATTTTGCCTAACTGTAGGCCAATGTAAGTGTGCCGAGCACATTTAAGGTAAGTTAGGTTATGTTATATTTGCTAGGTTAGGTGTATTAAATGCATTCTTGACTTAATGATATTTTCAATTTATGATGGGTTTATCTGATGTAACCCCACTGTAAGTTCAGGAGAATCTACATTACTGAAGAAATGTTTGTTTCATTTCAATTTCTTTATTCTTCACCATGGTAGCATTACTGTCATCATGTGGCTTGAGATAGTTCTCAACTACTTCTGCTTGACTATTTGCGGTCTGTAAAATCCAATACACTCCCTCTATTTTCTAGTATGTGATGGGGCCACAGAAGTGGAGACTAGAGATGGGGAAAGTAATTTACTGATTGGAGTAGTTTAATGATCATCATTCCATGAAGTTAAGGTTCTGCAAATAAGAAAGAAAAGGAAAATAAATAATAAGTAAGATGCCAGCAGTCTCTGTAACATATTGTTTTAGCTTTAATAATCTTATCCTCACTGCCAGAAGGTAGAATAAGAGCAGAATAATATGAGAAAGTGGTGCTATGGTAGTATCTCCTTTAGTGGGAGCATACCAAGGTCAATGAGCCACACCTAAAAGAGGTCATAGCTGAGATGGTGCTGTCCAGGCAAAAGCAGCATAACATCCAAAAAGATGTAAGATGGAGGAAATGATCAGAATCAGGGAGAACCAAACTAGGGTAAAACTTTAATATTAAATAACAATGTTTAAACTTTCAGGAAGCAGAAAACTCATGCTTAAGACCTTGCTTTTGTTAAGTTGTACAAAAAAAAAATCTCTAAATTATGAGTAAGAAGATAAGATTTTCTCTTGAAAGTGAATTATAGCACTTTCTTATTGTCTCTTTATTCTCTCTCCTTGGTAATCTAAGTACTGCCATGCCGCTAATTCAGCAGTAGGTCCAAAACACAAAGTCAAATAGAAGACAAGATACTAGTAAGAAAAAACTCTGGGCATGTAAGAAGCATTGAAAAAAGCAGGTTAGAGTTTTGGGGATTTGAGTTAATCCTATTAAACAGTGCAAATATCTTTTAAGAACATTAACTTCAGGAAAAAACAGTGAAGGTATATGTAGTTCAAGGTTATGTGGATAGAAAAATATATTTTCTTTAAAAAAATCAATTGATGGTTTCATAGGTAATTATAATGAAAATTTTATTACAGCAGAGAAGCTATGAACTTTTTAAAGTGCTCAAAAGCATTGTTTTTAATCTTTCAGGGAGCTCAGTGTCAAGTTTCCACAGATTTAAGTATTGCAGCCTAAATGCCAGGTGGTAAAATTTCATCTGAATTAATACACACTATGATGTTGACTCCATGGTGGTTTATGACTAGGTTTAAAGAGAAGGAAAGAGACTGTTTCATTTTCTAATAGCTATAAAACAATAGACAATGTGTCTGCGTTCTAGAGAAATAGCAGAGAATCATTTGACACCATTTCTTAGGTAATGAAAGATATATTTAGCAAGTACAGCCCAAATGTCTCTTTTATCACCACATATTTTGTCAATTGTGACCCTGGCAAGCATCACTCTAGTTTTTAAGGACATTTAAAACTGTACTTCAATCATTTCCAGTTAATTATAATACTAACATGACAAATAATGGCTTCCAACTTGATGCCAAATTATAGATGGAAAAGGGAAATGTGGTGGCATGTGTCGAAATACTGAGTGTTAACAAGTACAGCCGCTCGGAGGATAACAGCTGGATAAGGGACTACTAGAGTCAAGGGTGTGAGCTTGTACAGAGAGAGAATAAATTAAGTCAGTCATTTTCTAAATGCGGGACTTTTACTGGAGACATATTGTTTAAACCATTGGAAATGGAAAATGAAGCACATCACTCAGAAGTCAATGCTAATGACAGGCCATGCATTTTAGATGCTTCCTAGACTCAGGGCCTTTGCATAAGCTGTTCCCTCTTTCTGGAACACTTGCTTTTCACCCCTCCTTGCTAACTCTTTTTCATCTTACAAATGACAAGTAGGATATCCAGCCTTTTGTTCCCACAGCACCAGCTATGGCCTTTATCCCATGATTATTATATTATATTTATTATATTATATGCCATCTCCAGTAAACTACAGACCCTTGAGAGTAGTGATAATGTGTTGTCATTCTATCTCTGCATCTACCCTAATGTCTGGTACCATTGAAGAAACCCTTGATTAATGAATGAATAAAAATAAAATACACATCAGAGACAGTTAAACACAGAAGTCTGTATACTTAAATTCAAGCCCCTTCCCATTCTCATCTCTTCAAAATCCTTTTCTGGGAAAGATTGTACCAATTTTGTATTTTATTTAGAAATCACTGTTCCTTGTCACAAAAGATTCATTTTAGAGAAATTTTAGTTTTGAAGATGACAAGTTTTCTATATCTCTTGCCTCAAAAAGATTCAAAATATTTTCTTCTTGTGGACATTTTTTTTTCTTTTCCTTTAGAGGGAAAACCCTGCCAAGTCTTCCACACATGCCACAATTTGAGGATTTTGATGTATCTGATGGCCTAGAGAATTTGCAAATAGATGTTCTAGTGTGTTGAAGTTTTTCATTTTGAAGCAAATCCATGAGTGGTACAGGGCAGATTATGTTCAATCCTGGGGAATGTGGTCATCTGCATTAGTACATCTAAAGGATGCAACAAGTAAGGATGCTAAAGAAAAGCACCTTTATAAGAACTGATTACATAGATACTGAAAGCTGGAAGACAGTAAGGAAACAAACATTTTTATTGGTCATGGCTTCTGTCCTGGGCACAGTGTTGGACACTTTGTGTAGCGTAGTGGCTAATAATACAAATTGTACACTCAGCCTGGCAAGGTTCAAATTTATCTTTGATCCTTACCGTATATATGACTTTGGAAAAACTCTTTATTCACCATTACATATCTAAGTCTTTACCTCATTGTCTTCATCTGTAAAATGGAGAGAGTTATATCTCCCAGTTCATAGAATTCTGGGGAGAATTAATGATATATGTTTGATGGTAAAATCTTAGAAAAGTGCCTGACACATAGAAAGTGTTATGTATGTATTTGCTTCAACAATTATCAGTATTATTTGAGCCCACATCAATTTTTCCCCTAACGTTTCTACACTTGAAAGTTTAGATTTTTTGTCCAACAGCCATGACATACAGATATTTTCTTTTTAAGAAATCAGCACAATCCAAAAGTCTTATGATTGATTTGAAGAAAGAAACTGAAAGCTTTGTTACTGTTTCCAAAAACACATTTTGGATAGGCATTTATTACTGACAAAAAAAATGTGGGTACTTCCTATATCTTAGCTGATAGTCATGTGTGTAAACTGAAAAGCACCAACAACTTTTTGAGTGAGATTTTATATCCAAATTGAGTTTTGAAAAATAGTGGGTAGAAAATGAAGGTGAAGAGGATTGAGGGGTTGCAATATGACTCAATCAATAGTCAAGTAGGAGGAAACACAAACAGACATGCCCTTTGTGAAAACTGTAATCAAGGAAACATGCTTCTGTCATCTAAACTTATCTATCCAAGTATGCAGTATTTTTGACAGTGATGAAAATAAGGGTTACTACCTGGAATAAATCTATTTAAGCAGCTACAATACAAAAAATATCAAGACAAGGAAGGCAGTTTCTTATGCAGTCAAAACAAAGTTACCATTGGTGATTGGCAAGAATAATTGAAAAGCCTGGCTTTTCTGATATTTTGAGCTAAACAAGTTTTATATCTATACTTCCTACTCCTTTTTTTAACAGGCAATAAATTGGAATTGTCCATTTGGTCACCATCTGTGCAGTTTTACAAGGCACACTGTAAAGTTAGGAAAAATACCTAAACACTTAGTATTTCCTGGCCCAGGTTCACAATTTTTAAAATTAGATTAATAATTTGTTGTGCTGATAGTTTTAAGATGATCTACCAGGCACCAAAATTAAAGCCTATGATAACAGCTGGGAAAAATATGTGAAATATTTATAGACTTTATAACATACTAATTGTTTAAGTAGATTACAATAGGAGTTTTTGTTGTTGTTGTTGTTGTTTCTTTTTTGATAGAGAGAAGGTCTCACTATCTCAGCATGGCCCAGCTGGTCTCAAACTCCTGCCCTCAAGAAATCCTCCTGCCTTGGCCTTCCAAAGTGCTGGGATTAGAGGCATGAGCCACTGCACCTGGCCAAAATTTTTTAAAGGGAAATTTTTATTGATGTAAATGATCAGATTCTAGCCAAATGCAATGAAGTTTCCAGTAGCACAGTAGGTGTTAATCATCTTGAGTTCATTTTGAAAATTCTAGCATATAAAATACATTAAGTTTCTTTGGTGAACTGAGACTGATTTTTTAAAATGAGTTGGATTCTACTTCGAGATACAAAATGTTACCAGAACAAAAAATATTCAAGTTAAAAGTTATGAAGATTTCAGTAAATTGTACAAATATTAATATTCAGCAGCACAGTGGGCCACGATTCAGTTTTCTGGGTTTCCATCAATGTTAGAGACAGTGAGACAATGGATCTTCAACTATGGGGCACAATGCCTGGCACTTAAAAGACTGTAAATCAAAAAGTATCTGAGACCAGTCTCAATCAATTTAGAAATTTATTTTGCCAATGTTAAGAATCGTGACGCCTAATACAGCCTCAGGAAGTTCTGAGAACATTTGCCCAAGGCGTTTGGGTTACAGCTTGATTTTAGAAAGGTGGGACATCTGCGGGTGGGGTGGGAGTTGTGATTCCAAGTCATGGGTGGATTTAAAGACTTCCTAATTGGAAATTTGTTGAAAGGATTAAACTCTGCCTGAAGAGTTTCAATCAGCTTGAGTTAAGGTAAGGTGGTGGGGGGTAGGGGGTGGAATCCAAGGCTCTTGTCATGTAGATGAAGCCTACAAGTAGCAGGCTTCAGAGGAATAGATGCGAATGTTTCTTATGGATCTTAAAAGGCTTCAGAGCTAGTAAGGGGAGATTCTCTATAGAATGCAAATTCCTCCCTTAAGAGACAGCTTTGCAGGGCCGTTTTAAAATACGTAAAAGAAATAAATTTTGGAGTAAAATACTTTGATTTCCTTCAGAGGCTGCTGTCAGGTGATGTTATACTAGAGTCAGGTTGGAATTCGGTATCTCATTGTTACAGGGAGTCTTTTTTGTTAGTCTTAAGATCTATGTTTTATTGTTAATGCTGGTCAGTTGCGTCTAAACTCCAAAGGGAGGAGAGTATAATGAGGCATGTCTGATGCCCCCTCTTCTCATGATCTGAACTCATTTTTCAGGTTTGTTTGTGTCCCCTTGACCAAGAGAAGGGTCCGTTCAGTCACCTGAGGGACTGAGAATTTTATTTTTGGCTTACACTACTAATATTCTGTTTCTGAATATTTCATCTCTATATGAGCATGTCCTCTAATAAGATATTTATATAGAGCTCTGTGTTCATGATCTATTCATACTTACAGCATCTTTTTGAGCAAAGGTGTGGCAATTATTTAGATTTTTAATTTACAGAGGGGAAACATTGCTTATACATTAATGCAAGCAGAAATTTTTCTAGTGTTTACAGATGAGAGTAGAAGCCTTAATATTGTCAGACTCGAGTGAACCAGAGCATCTCCATCTTAAATAGGAGCTGGGTAAAATGAGGCTGTGAAACCTACTGAGCTGCATTCCCAGACGGTTAAGGCATTCTAAGTCACAGGATGAGTTAGGAGGTCAGTGCAAAATACAGATTATAAGGACCTTGCTGATAAAACACGTTGTGTAAAGGAGCCAGCCAAAATCCACCAAAACCAAAATGGTGATGAGAGTGACCTCTGGTCGTCCCCACTGCTACACTCCCACTAGCACCATGACAGTTTACAAATGCCATAGCAACGTCAGGAAGTTACCCTACATGGTCTAAAAAGGCAAGGCATAAATAATCCACCCCTTGTTTAGCGTATCATCAAGAAATAACCATAAACATGGCCAACCAGCAGCCCTCAGAACTGCTCTATGGAGTAGACATTCTTTTATTCCTTTACTTTCTTAATAAACTTGCTTCCACTTTCTACTGCAGACTTGCCCTGAATTCTTTCTTGCGCAAGATCCAAGAACCTTCTCTTTGGGACTGGATTGGGACCCCTTTCCTGTAACACTATGGCACAATTATTTACTCCTCCTTTGATCTACTCATTGCTAAAGAGATCCTTCATCTTTTCATTCTAACTTAGTCATCTTTCAATAGGATTTTTACTCAGTAAAATGTCAACAGGTTATTATGGCTGTGTTAGCAGCAGCAAATTCATACAGGTCTGCAGCAACCTCAATTCTTGCCTGCTTGGAAGAATTAATTTGACTGAAGGGGCATAAGGCTGGGTGAGAGACTGAGGCAAGTTTCAGAGCTGGAGTGAAAGTTTATTAGGAAAGTTTTAGAGAGGGAATGAAAGGAAGTAAAGTACGCTTGAAAGAGGGCCAAGCTGGCAACTTGAAAGACAAGTGCATGATTTGAGCTTTGACTTGGGGTTTTATATGACAGCATATGCATCTAGAGGGGTTGCATCCCTTCTTCCCTGATTCTTCCCTTGAAGTCTGCTGTCTGCATGCACAGTGGCCTGCCAGCCCTTGGGAGGGTCCACATGCACAATGTGTTTACTGAAGTTGTATGTATGCTCACTTGAGGCATTCTTCCCTTACCAGTTGTGTGTTCCTAAAAGAAAGTCATATACCAGGTAAACTGTCATTTTTCCTCTGAGTGTGTATGCTTGAGCCCATGCACCTAACTCTTGATATCTTATCAGGAACCTATTGACCACCAGTTTCAGGTATTTTCTATCTATTGGGAGACTGCCTTCTCCTGGTGCAAGCTGCAAACAATTATTATTTTAGATAGACAGTTTAACAACCACCTGAACATCAACTGATGGTTACCTGTCATTTGTGGTTTGGGGTCCTCTCCTGCCTAGCTCATGTTTGACTAACTACTCTAACAGTTCTAAACTTTTGAATTTAGTATGAAAATATATCTTCCTGAAGGAATGTTAAAATCACTTTGCCCTATCACCTAGAAGCCCAGGACTGCAAATATAGTATATTTATCATTTTGGGGGAGAACCTTGGTCTGAGTTCAGCTGGTTGTACTTAGTGAGAAATTTATAATTATTCTTGTACAAATTTTTGCTTTACTGAGTACTGAGGTAATAGCAGAAAAGATAAGTAATAAAAATAAGTAGCAAAACTAAAACAATAGTTATTTTATATATAAATATAAAAAATATAAAGTTTTGTTTTTAAAACATAACAAGAGTCTTTTCATTTAGTAAAACCCTAGAGAGCCATATTTTCAAAAATTTCTTCCAAAGTAATATTAATCTTCTGAAAGAAAATGTGTTTCTCTTTGGGAATCATGATACTTATTGATGCAACAAATGCTATGAAACATTCTGTAGTGAATATGGTTAATTTTATTACACATAATAGCCAAAACTTTTTGTAAATCATAGAACTATTTTCTTATTCAACAGATAATATCACTTTGGTAGGTACTGATTATTTTAATTTTTTAAATGAAAATAAAATAATTAACTCCCTTCATGTGTTATGAGCACAGACAATGAACCCTGAGACTTAATTCAAAGGACTCCTCACAGGTTCTCAAGTCTGTGTGGGTGGGGCATGAGGAAACATGACAAAAGAAAAGAAAGACAAAGGAGCATCTCATTTTATCATTAAACTATATTTTAAGGATTGATCAAATACACCAATTAGAAGATTTCTTAGAGAAATATGTGCCCTACAAAATTAACACTCTTCATTCCAATTCAGCAATAACTCAACATTTTCTTGGAAATAACCTGTTCACTACAAAGTGCGAGTTAATCATTTATCTAAGAGATACTTTTAAATTCTGTCTTTTACTGAAATAGTCTCCCTAACATAACATTGGCACAGAAACTTTTTATTTTTCTTGTTATATGTATAGTTATAGTGAAAATTGAAATCATCATGCTAAAAGCTCTCTAAGATCTTTGTCTTCTCAGTTGTAAAATGATTTATACGGTAAATCTTACCACCTGTTCAAACTACAAGCAAAATCAGATATCTCAGTGCCAAAATGTATATATGTGTATATATATATATACACTATAGATATACTATATATATACACTATAGATATACTATATATATACTATATATAGTGTGTATAGATATACTATATATATACTATATATAGTGTGTATATATATACTATATATACTATATATAGTGTGTGTATATATACTATATATACTATATATAGTGTGTGTATATATACTATATATACTATATATAGTGTGTATATATACTATATATACTATATATAGTGTGTGTATATATACTATATATACTATATATACACACTATATATGAATGTTAATGTAATTCATATAGTATATATATACTATATATAGTGTGTATATATGTATATATACATATATATACTATATATGGTGTGTATATATGTATATATACATATATACTATATATAGTGTGTATATATAGTATATATATACATATATATAAATAAAATTCACTGATTGTGGAGGGGAGCAGTATGGGGAGACAAAAACCCTTTCAACTATGTATTATTGATTTTCCTGATAAGTACAGATATGATCATCTGAAGAATTTTCTTAATCTGTGCTCATTTTGAAATTGAAATAATTTTGAATTTCTTGATGACAAAAATATCACATGTGATTTCAAAGAATATTTGTCTGCGTATCTCAAGTGTAATGCTTGCCAAATACTTGATTTCAAAAATTCAATCAACCAGTTGAGGCTATTGTTTCACATATGTGGTTCCCAAAATTCTGAGTATTTAACTCTGCCTTGGCCTGTGTCTAAATTCAGATTGTTAGAAATAATCTGCTTATAAGTTGATGATTCCTACTACTTTAATTTTTCTACTATTTCTACATAACTCTTCCATAGAAGACAATCTCAGTGTATGAGGCACTTCACATAATTATTATTTGAGATAAAAATTGTATACAGTGAAATGTGCTGATCCAACAGGGCTGAGTGGCTCACACCCATAGTTCCAGAACTTTGAGAAGCTAAGGCAGGCAGATTCCTTGAGTTCAAGAGTTTGAGACCAGCCTGGGCAACATGGCAAAACCTCATCTCTACCAAAAACAAAACAAAAACCAACCCCAAAATCAGCTGGGCATGGTGGCATGCACTGGAAGTCCCAGCTACTTGGGAGGCTGAGGTGGGAATATCACTTGAGCCTGGAAGGCAGAGGTTGCAGTGAGTGGAGATTGTCCCACTGCATGCCAGCTTGGGTGACAGATCTACACAAAAAGAAGCAGAAGGAGGAGGAGGGAGAGGAGGAGGAGGAGGACGAGGGGAAGTGGAAGGGGAAGGGGAAGGGGAAGGGGAAGGGGAAGGAGAAGGAGAGGGAGAAGGAGAAGGGGAAGGGGAAGAGGAAATGAGCAGATCTTAAGTGTATAAAGCATGTGTTTTGATAAATGACCTATATATCTCCAGTAAAGATAACATTTCATTTTTGTCAATTTAGGTAGTTTATTCATGCCCTTTTCTAATCAATCCTCATCATCATCACCACATGCGTCAAACCTGAACGCTATCATCAAGATTGGTTCTAGGTAATCTTGACGTTTATATAAATAGGATCACAAATTATATATTATTTTCTGTCTAGTTTCTTATGATCAAGAGAGTATTTTTGAGCCTCATCCACAGTGGTTGTATATTTCCAGAGTTCATTCTTTTCACTGCCAAGTATTCAATTGTATATCTATATCTTAATTTGTTAATCCATTTTCTTGTTGATGGTCACTTGGATCATTTTCAACTTTGGAATATTACAAAAATAAGACTGCTTCAAACCTTTGGAGGCCTATGTAGACATCACTGTAGGTTTTCCTAGATCCTCTTTATCAGTCGGAAGATATTTCTTTCTAATGCTAGTTTGCTCAGAGTGTTTGTTCTGAATGGATGTTGAATTGTTTACAAGTGCCTTTTCTACACTATTGGTATGATCCTATAGCTTTATCTTTTTTCATGATAACATGATGAATTACATTAACATTCAAAATTTAAGCTAAACTTGCATTCCTAAACTAATTCTGTCTTGACATTATGTATTATCCTTTTCAAAAAATATATAATTGTACTTTATTTCCTAATACTTAGTTAAATATTTTTGCATCAATGCTCATAAGTGATATGAATCATTAATCTTTCTCTTGTAATGTATTTGTGAGGTTATGGTATCAAGGTTATGCCAGTTCCATAAAACAAATGTTTCTCCTCTTATTTTCTAAAAAAAGAGTTCCTATAAGGTTTACATTATTACCTCTTTACATGTTTAAAAGGAAATTCACCAAAAAAGTGACTTTTTAAAAAAAAACTTTTATAATCAATTTAAGCTCTTTAAATGATATTTAGTTATTTAGATTTTGTATATCTGCTTTAATTATTTTGGTATTTATTTCAATGAATTTGTAAATTTTATCTAAGTTATTGAATCTATTACCATAAAGTTGTTTATAGCATTATCTTGTTATCTTTATAATGCCTCTAGGATCTAGAGTGATATCTCCTCTTCCCATTTCTGTTATTACTAATTTGTGTTTTCCTTTTTGTTTTTCCTTGATGTATCTAGTCACAGCTTTAACAATTTTATTAATTTTTTTAAAAACAAAATTTGGAGTTTTTAAAAAACTTTCTCTACTATATGCCTGTTTGGGATGCTATTGCTCTCTGTTCTGTTCTCTTTAGCATTTTCTTCTCATTCCATTTCTTTAGGTGTTTTTTGTTTGTTTGTTTGTTTTCTTTTTTTCTTTTCTTGGGATGGAGTCTCACTCTGTTTCCCAGGATGGAGTGCAGTGGACAGTGGTGCACAATCATGGCTCACTGCAGCTTTGATGTCCTGGGTTCAAGTGATCCTCCTACCTCAGTCCCTCAAGTAGCTGGGACTACAGGTGTGTGCCACCACATCAAGCTAATTTTTTTGTAGAGAAAATGTCTCCCTATGTGGCCCAGGCTGGTCTCCTGGGCTCAAATGATCTCTTGGGCTCAAGTGATCCTCCAGCCTCAGCCTCCAAAAGTGCTAGGATTTCAGGCATGAGCCACCACACCTGGCCGATACTTCCTAACATTAGCAATTAAAGTATAAATTTGCCTTGAAAGGACAGTGCTAGCTGTGTTTCACAAAGTTTGATATAATGTATTTTCATTATTTTTCATAGATAAATCAAGATACATATTTTATTTCCCATATAGTTATTTCTTTGACTATGCTTTACTTACAGACTTTTTATTCCAAAATAGTTAGGACTCTTCTGAATAAGTTATTAGTATTAATCTCTAATTCAATTTTATTTTAATATCATCTGTTTTCAGTTCATTATTCTTCCTTTATTGCCATCTTTTTTGTTAAGTAGATAAAATCAGTATTTGTTTTAATTATTTCTTGATTATTTTCATGTAGTTTACTTTTGCATACATCTTTAATCTCATAATACAATGTTATAATTTTGTTTCAACCAGTCAATTGTCTTTTTAAAATAAGAAGAGAAGTAACAAATGATAATCTTTTGCTTTTAGTTTCTATATTTAACATTTCTAATGCTCATAACCTTTCCAAGTCTTATTGGTATGATTTCCTTTTCACCTGAAGCACTTCATTTTTCTTTCACACTTCTTGTAGTACAGGTCTGCTAGAGATAAGTTAATTTATCTTTTATCGTTCACTTTTCACCTCATATGTATCTGAAGATGTTTGTCATTTTGAACTCTAAAAGCTCTTTTGAATCTGCCTGCATCTCTTGATCACCTTATCACTGCCTTTACATGGCCCTCATCCTATGTCTGTGAGTCCTCCCTTCTTAAAAAGACAAGAGCTATTGGATTTAGGGCCCACTTTAACCCAGTATGACCTTCTCTTAATCACACCTGCAAAGATTCTACTTCCAAATAAGATTACATTCTGAAATCACAGGTAGACATGTATTTTGGGGAGATACTATGAAACTCATTAAACATATATTTTCTAATTTTGAATGCAATAATTACTATTTTCATAGAAACCATCCCACATTGTAATGATTTATATATTCATTTTTTGCAAATTGTACATGCACTAAAGAGTTGTGTTGATCAGTTCATCTCATCCAATGATCAGTTAATAGGATGAAGTTTTCCTAGCCAACATTTTTATGTCATTGATATGTTATCTATTATTGGTGGTGGCATTTCTGTTGTGCTGCTTTTTATTCACCAGATGATACAAAAGGCTCAAAATTGTTTTAGTGAAGTAAAAGATAGGAAGTTATTAATAGATGTGTTAAAACTCAGAGTAGCATCATAGACACAAATATGTAGTCAAAAAGATTCTGGACTTATTTTATAATGTTACTCTATTGATGTTAGGTCAAATAATCTGAAAATGTGATTATTTTCCAACAAAGCCAAAGACAAAATTGCAAATTGGAAATAATGAGATGAATATCTGAAAATTGGATTTCTTATCCTAGTGATACATTTTTCCCCAGTCTCTCATCAATAAAAGTAACACTGAAAAAGTTTCACTTTCTATAGCAAATATATAAGAAGTTCATAAAATTAAATAAAATGCTAATGGCATATATTTAAAAAAAAAAAACAACAGAAGAGCTCTTGGCAAAATCCTTCTATGAAATAGCACTGTAGAATGTTCTATAACATTAGCATCACACAGTGTGGGGAAGCAATAGCTGTTCCTTGTGCTAGTTAGCATGTTGTTTACTTCTCATGATCATGTACGTGCAAAGGTAAGAATCCTTTCTTGGCATTTTGGCATTGATTCAGAGTATAGATACATGACAGTAATGTTTCTGTATGTTACTGAGAAGCTATTCTACAAGAGACAAAGTGTTTTTAATAACTTTTTTCACATAATATACTCTGCAAAAGTATGTTGGGATCAATATAGATGAACACAATAAGAAATGGGACTAATAAGTGTATTTTTAAAATTGCAATCTTTATACAGCTTTATTAAGAGGAAATAGCTGGCCAACAATATGATTTTTGAGTTTGATTAAATATGGAATAAAACAATGAAAGTTGGGAGTCTAATCAAATTGTGGTCACCAAGGATGCATCATTTCCATATGCTATGCAAAGAAATGGTAACAAACATAAGTTTGCTTCTCTCGGTGTAGAATATAAGCTGTCAAGGGAAAGATGCACATATGAGTTTTCAAAATAAGGAACAGATTTTAAAACATGTATTTATGATCCCAATAATATCAAGGAAAGAATAACTTATAAGATTTTGAGTTGCTTTGCTAAGTGATGTGTTCCAGTATTTGGAATAGTATGAAAAAATATTTTTAAGGTTGAGTTGAGGAAACCTATTTTTTAAATACCCAATTATGGTACAACTTGCTGAGACATTGCTTTTTCTCCCCAAAGTCATGAAATTTTCACTGTCAGAGAAATTAATTAATGATATATTACTCCTGAGAATATTTAATATCATACAAGTGATAGAGTAGAACAATAAAAACACTTTCTACAGCTGAATGAATTAGGGCTTCACTTACTTCTCTCATCCAAATCAAACATGCCAATTGCTAGTATTGCATCTGACATTATTATTCCTGTCCATCTTTTTTCCAGTGGTTTATAGTGTGAAATCTCTTCTTGGTTTCTAGATATTCAGATTAAATATCCAGGACTATCTGTCACAACCATGAAACACTTGTCATCAAGTGAGTAAATTAGAAGCATCTGGGATCGATCAGTTGAAAAATGTATTTACTTCATTAAAACTTGCTTTTTCAGAGCGGCCATGGGAAATCTTCAAATTTTTTTGGTCTGTATCCAGAGGTGATTCTTCCCTGATAAGCCTGTTACAAGCAGGATATCTTGCGAACAGTTAAAATGCCTTTGTCAACTCCTCAGATTTCTTGGAGAGGTATGTCTTTTAGTCCTGCTTTCTTGAAGTCCACCTATTGCTGTTCTAGCTGAAAACTCCTTCAGAGGAAAAACTCTGTCCTCAGTTATAAAAGGGAGGAGCCTTCAATTTTGACCCGATGACACAATGTTTTTTTTTTGTTTGTTTGCTTGTTTCCTAGCACTTTATTTGTATTTTTCAGAGACATTGGTTTTGTTTTCCTTATATTTTCTGTGGACTTTATTACTATCCATGGAAATTTGTTTTTTAAAAAAAATTCGTAGTAGAATATCGTTGTTTTCACAAAATTATGTTGAACGTAAATGAGACTTGCATTGATTACATTCTGGTGCCTCAGTACATCAATTCAGAGAATACATATTCAAATACACTTCTGAATTTTTTTTAGCTCCATTTTTTAAAATTTATTTTTCAACATAAAGAGAAAGCCTGAAAACAAAATTTACTTCAACTAAAGTACTCATTATTATCGACTGATAAATCAGGAAGTCTATTAGGAAGGATTTGGAGGGATATACCTTCTAAATGGTCTCAAAGAAACAGAATGAAAAAGTGGGAGAGTTGAAGTAAGCATTCCAGGTTGGTGAAGAAGCATACAAGAGATTATACAATAATACAGAAAAACAATAATGCAGGGGTCAGAATTGTTCTGTGTGGCAGGGGAGGAATATGTCAATTGCAAGAAATACAGGAGGTATGATTTGTATTTAAGCCTTTGATTTGATTCTATCAGGCTGATTCCTCTATTTAAAGCTTACATGGTAAATTGAATGAGATACTTTGGGACTATGTGTGATATCTCCATTATATAAATTAAATTATAAGGAGAAATAATTCTAAATGAGTACTGTCATAATTATGGAGGTTCTATATTTTTGTTTCTACAAATTAGAGATGTTAGTCTGCAGTTATCTTTGCTTGCGGTGTCTTTATCTGATTTTGGTATTAGGGTAATGCAGATCTCTCAGAATAATTTAGGAAATGGTGCCCTTCTATTTTTTTAGACGATTCTGTGTAAAATTAGTATCATTTCTTCCTCAGATCATTGATAAATACATGAGTTAAACTATCTGGTCCTGGTGTTTTCTTTATAGAAGGATATTAATTATTGATGAAATTTCTTTAACAGTGATAAGCCTATTCAGATTATTTATTTTTACTTGTGTGAGTTTAGGAACAATGTGGCTTTTAAGAAATTGGTCCATTTTATCGATTATTTTGATTACTTGTATCTCTTGTTATATATATGTATACTTATGCGTTATGTTTTTGTTTTGCTCAGTGTTATACTCTCAAAGTCTAGTAATGTGTCTGTCATTTATTTATTCTACTTAATCATTTAATTCACATGCTGGTATAATACAGAACCCAACTTAAATAGGCCTATCCTGTGATGATTTTGTCTGTTTTATTGCTGTTGTTGTTGAGCACTTTTTAACCTATTAGGGTAAGGCCTATAATTGGCCACTAATAAGTTATTAAGCCACAAGTTTAGTTTGTGTTCTGCCGACACTGCCAACATGATCTTTGCCTTATGACTCTTACGAGATTTGCATTTTAATAATCCAATCATAATTATTTAAACATGCAGTGATTATTGACTTTAACCCCCAAATCAGTTAGAAGAAATATGCCTGAATATTTCCAAAGTGATATTTACTTTGTTTAATTTTATTGGTGATGTAAAAAGTGAAGAAAATAACATTTTTCTAAGTGCATTATGTACATAATTTCCTTCAGAAAAGTACATTTCACCAAAAGATTTTTTTTTTAATTTACAGATCATTGTGAAATGATTCTGGAAAATGAAATGTAATAGAATAGACATTTTCCTAAAGAAGACATACACATGGCCAAAGGGTATAATAAAAGCTGTCAACATCATTAAACATCAATAAGATATAAATCAAAACAAAAATGAGATATCACATGACATCGGTTAAGATGACTATTATCAAAAAACTGATAATGTAGTGACAAAAGTATGGAGAAACAGGAAACCTGTACAATGTTGGTGAAAGTATAAAGTGGTATACCCATTATGGAAACAACATACAGGTTCCTAAAAACATTAAAAATCCAAAGCACTTTGGGAAGCTGAGGCGGGTGGATCATGGGGTCGGGAGTCCAAGAGCAGCCTGGCCAAGATGGTTAAACCCTGTGTCTACTAAAAACATGAAACTTAGCTGGGTGTGGTGCTGAATGCCTGTAATCCCAGCTACTCGGGAGGCTGAGGCAGAGAATTGCTTGAACCCAGGAGGCGGAGGTTGCAGTGAGCTGAGATTGCGCCACTGCACTCCAGACTGAACGGCAGAGCAAGACTCCTTCTCAAAGAAAAAAAAATAAATAGAACTACCATACAATCCAGCAATCCCACTTCAGGATGTATATCCAAAGGAAATGAATTAGTATGTTGGAGAGATATCTGCACCCTCATGTTCACTGCAGTAGCCAAGACATGGAAACAACCTAAGTATCTATTGATGGATGAATAAATAAAGGATATTTGATACATTTAGGCATACTTCAGAGATATTGTGGGTTCAGTTCCAGACAACCACAATAAAGTGACTATCACAATAAAGTGAGTCACATGAATTTTTTGGTTTTCCATAGCATATAAAAGATATGTGTACACAGTATTGTAGTCTATTAGGTACAACAGTATTACGTTTTGAAAAGCAGTAAACATACCTTAATTAAAAATACTTTAGTGCTAAAAAATGCTAATGATCATCTGAGCCTCCATCCAGTCCTAATCTTTTTGCTGGTGATGGATCTTGCCTCGATGATGATGGCTGCTGACTAATCAGGGTAGTTGCAGCTCAATGTTGGGATGTTTGTGGCAATTTCTTAAAATAGGACAACAATGAAGCTTGCCACATGGATTGACTCTTCCTTCATGTAATGAAGAAGTACTCTTCATTACATACTTCTCTGTAGTATGTAATGTTGATTATAGCATTTTATCCACAGTAGAACTTCTTTCAGAATTGGAGTCAATCATCTCAAACCCTACCACTGCTTTATCAGTTAAGTTTATGTAATATTCTAAATTCTTGTTGTCATTTCAACAATGTTCATAGCATCTTCACCAAGAGTAGATTTTATCTCAAGAAGCCACTTTCCTTGTTCATCCATAAGAAGCAACTCCTCATCCATTCAAGCTTTATCATAGGATTGCAGTAATTCAGTCACATCTTCACATTCCAATTCTAATTTTAGTTGTCTTGCTATTTCTACCACATCTTCAGTTGCTTCCTCCACCGAAATCTCAAACCCCTCAAAGTCATCCAGGAGGATTAAAATAAACTGTTTCTAACCTTCTGTTAACACTAATATTATGACCTCTTCCCATGAATCACAAATGCTCTTAATGGCATCTAGATTTGTGAATCCTTCCTAGAGGTTTTTAATTTACTTTCCCCAGACCCATCAGAGAAATCAGTGTCTACAGCAGCTATAGCCTTATTAAAGATATTTCTTAAATAATAAGGCTTTTAAGTCAAAATTATTCCTTGATCCATGGGCTGTAGAATGGATGTTGTGTTAGCAGAGAGGGAAAAAACCTTAATCCGTTTGCACAGCTCCATCAGAGCTCTTGGGTGACTAGGTACATTGTCAATGAGCAGTAATCTTTTGAAAGAAATCTCTGTGTGTGTGTGTGTGTGTGTGTGTGTGTGTGTGTGTGTGTGCAGTAGCTCTCAACAGTGGGCTAAAAATATTCAGTAAACCATGCTGTAAACAGATGTGCTGTCATCCAAGTTTTCTTATTCTGCCTTTAGAGCACAGGCAGAGGAGATTTGGCATAATTCTTAAGGCCGCCTAGGGTTTTTGGAATGGTAAATGAGCATTGGCTTCAACTTAAAGTCAGCAGCTACACTATCCCTAACAGAAGAGTCATCCTGTCCTCTGAAGTTTTGAAGCCAAGCATTGACTTCTCTCTAGTTAGGAAAGTTCAAGATGTCATCTTCTTCCAATAGAAGGCTATTGTGTCTATATTAAAAATCTGTTGTTCAGTGTAGCCACCTTCATTAATGATCTTAGCTACATCTTCTGGATAACTTGGAGCAGCTTCTACATAAGTACTTCCTGTTTCACCTTGTACTTTTATTTATGGAAAAGTTATTGTTTTTCCTTAAACCTCATGAATCAACCTCTGTTGGCTTCCAACTTTTCTCCCACAGCTTCTCACCTCTCTCAGCTTTCATAGAATTATAGAGCAAAGGCCTTGCTTTGGATTAGGCTTTGACTTCAGGGAATGTTGTGACATCTTTCGTCTTTGACTCAGATCACTCAGACTTTCTCCATATCAGCAATAAGGCTGTTTTACTTTTTTATCATTTGTGTGTTCACTGGAGTAGCACTTTTAATTTCCCTCAAGAACTTTCCTTTGCATTCACCACTTGGCTGTTTGGTATAAGAGGCCTAGCTTTTGGCCTATTTTCACTTTTGATATGCCTTCTTCACTAAGCTTAATCATCTCTAGTCTTTTGATTTAAAGTAAGAGATGTGCGACTCCTCCTTTCACTTAAATGCTTAGAGGCCATTGTAGGGTTATTAACTGGCCTAAGGTTTCTCAGGGCATAGAAAGGCCCAAGGAGAAAAAGTTGTGATGGGAGAATGGCCAGTACATGGAGCAAGTCAGAACAAATACAACATTCAATGATTAAGCTCTCCATTTTATATGAGTGCAGCTTGTGGCACCTCGAAGCAATTGCAATAGTAACATCAAAGATCGATGATCACAGATTGGCAAAACAGATATAATAATAATGAAAATGTTTGCACTATTGCAAGAATTAACAAAATGTGACACAGAGACACAAAAGGAGTACATCCTGCTTTAAAAATGATTTCAGTAGACTTGCTTGATGCAAGATTGTTACAAAACTTCAATTTTTAAAAAAATGCACTATTTGGGAAGCACAATAAATCAAAGTGGTATAAAATGAGGTATGCCCTTATACATACAGTGAAATATTGGCCACAAAAAAGTGATACTTCCATTTGTGACAAAATGGGTGAAACTGGAGAAAATTATGCCAAGTGAAATAAGACAGGCACAGAAAGACTAGTATCATATGATTTCACTTACATGCAGAGTTGTAAAGAATTAAACTCATAGAAGCTGATAACAAAATAGTGGTTGACTAGTGTTCAGGGGTGGGAGAAATGGGGAGAAGTTGGTCAAAGGGTGCAAATTTTAAGTTATAAGATGAAAAAGTTCAGATCTAATGTACAGCATGGGTGGTGATTAATGTGTCAATTTGTGATAATCATTAAACAATGTATACGTATATCAAGTTATCACATTATATACCTTGAATATAAATTGTCTTTATTTGTCAATTAAAGACTTTAAAATATGAAAAATTAATAGAATAACAGTGGTGAAAAACACCAATGAGTGGCCATACAGTCATAGAATCAAGAACAAAAACCACTACTACTCTGCTATTATAGTCCAATATGCGCAGATAATTTTCCCTTTATTCTCAATAGATGCAGAGCTATGTACTCATTGGCTGTCAACAAGTTTTAAAAATTGTCTATTAGTCTGAATAACAAATGTATTATTACCTCCAGATATGTGAGACCCAGACAGTTGACAATGCCAATATCATCTACTACCAGATATTATGTATGTTTAGTTTCTATGTTAAGCCTTTTTTTTCTTAAACAATGTTATTTTCTTTTATTCAGAGTATAAAATGACATGGACTTTCTAAATAATACCTTCTTTTTCTGACTTCATTAATTCTGTTGCTGACATCTCTGTATTCCATGTCACCTATATTTAACATCTAAAGTCAAATTTAAAGCTTTATGTATAGCTACTCACATCTGTTTCTTTTAACCACACTCTCTCATTCTTTTGCTTCTCATTTTGGGTGTAGTTTTTGCTTTTTATTATTCTTTTTTCTGTTCTTTCACATTCTAATTCCCACACTGTCACTGCCCTTATTAAGACTGTTATTTCTTTATGCCTAAACTACAGTTACTGCTGCAAATTAGTCTTGTGACTTGTAGTTTTTCCCAAATTCAAATCAGTCTTCACAATATTTTCAGTCCAGTCTTTCAAAAAGGCTTGTTTTGTATTATTTTGATTAACAGTGAGTCTAACAAATGCCAGTTAACTTAATTTGGGTGCAACCTAATTTTTTTAGTTGGTGTCCTAATCTTTTCTTCAAGCCCCCTTTTTATTAATGTGTATCAACCTTACTATCTCCTAAATTATTGACTCAGAAGATATTGAATGGCTTAGCATGGTATGTATATGGATATCGATCATCCCAAAATTACCAAAGATCTACTGAACAGCACTTGATCACAAATAATTTTTTTCTTGAAAATTTTCTATTAATTAAATTTTGAAAGATTTTTTGTATTAAATAGTGAATAGATACAACCATTTTAATATTTGTAAAAGACATAAAGAACAGCACTAATCCAGCATTAAAAATGTAATGTCACCAGTGTTATTTATGAACCCCATCCCTTAATCCAACCCCTTGATTTCCCACCCTTGGAGGCATTCAGTCATGAATATTGTTAGTCATGTTCTTCTTTTCTTTATCAGTTCAGTACTTATGTATATCTATCTAAAGTTAATACTGTTCCAAACTTAGGATCTGAAACTAAATAATGAAATTGTATTTTACTTATTCTGCCTTTTCTTATCATTTGCCTTTTATGTTCAATGTTATCTTACTTCATATTCATCATTATTGGTGCCTGTATTTGCGGTTTGTTAATTTTTACTACTGTGTAGCATTTTATTGTTTGAATATACTACAATATAATTATACATTGTACTAGGGTTTTCAGATTTTTCACTGGTCTTAACATTTGTATAAATATTCAGAGAAACGGAATTGTTATGTTTGAAGTTATATACATTTCCCACTTTTATAAAGCCAGATTATTTTCTGAGTGGCTGTAAAAGTTTATCTTACTCCTATTAGTAGAATATTCTGTATTAGTAGGATAAATACAATTAATTATTCTGGTTTATCCACATTGGCAATGTTTTATTTTGTGGAATTTAGAAAATTTTGCTAGTGTGATACATCTAAATTCATGTTCTCATTGTGGTTTTAATTAGGTTTTCCTATAAATAATATTTCTGTAAATTCAGTTTTATTTTAAATATATTTTCTGTGAAAACAGTAGAAAGGACAAAAACCACTGATAGGCATTAAAATAACTGGATGCTATCTTAGGTATACAGATGTATTTCTGAGGGTATTCATCTGATCCTAAAGAGCGTCTGTGCATTCTTCTATACAATGAGTATACAGAAAAAAAAAAAAAAAAAAAAAAAAAAACTCCTTTAGCAAGAAAGTTTGGAATACTTATAAAGATTCTGCCTTAAAGACCAAAACTACCACAATGAATATATTTCCAAAATTTAAGTATTCATACAACAGCTAATATACAAAGAAACAATTTTTAAAGGAAGAATGTGTTTGTAAATTAGGAATATTTTATCTTATGATTGAAGTAGTATAGATATACCCATATTTCTTCTTTAGCAGTTCAAGTAAGCAAATTATAATATGAAAGTAAACAGGATTTTCCTCCAAGTGATGTCAAGGAAATATTAATGGCTGTTGTTCTTTTCAATGCAGAACATACGTTTCTTCAAAAAATGTAGCATGTTTTTGGTCCTGACACCAAACCTTTTATGCTGGTGGCATAGAAAATATTGAACACAGCTGTTTATGAGCTACCAACCTGGAGAAATATATAAAATATGGGCTAAATGCCGTGCTTAGGAAAAATTTGGCACATTTTCTGTTTTTGTCCAATATTCCACCTTAAAATGATGTATAACACAAGATTACTAATACAAAACATTTTCAGTGGAAGAAAATTGGCCAAGAGAAATTTAAACCATTTATTTTCCAGTGTAGAAATTGAATAGTTACCATCCTTTCTTTGTATCTTTTAATCAATCACTCTCAACTATACCAGTTAAATTATGTTTTAATTATATGAATATCAAGCATCATATACTGATCTATTGTATAATGGACTCCAGATCTAAAACAAACACACACAAACAATGACAAAACACTTTTTTCGTATCCTAGACCAACCATTTTGGCACCAGAGACTGGTTTATTAGAAGACAATTTTTCCACAGACAGCAGGTGTGTGGGGCATGGTTTTGGGATGATTCAAGCGCATTACAGTTACTGTGCACTTTATTCCTACTATTATTACAGTGTAATATATAATGAAATAATTGTACAATTCACCATAACGTAGAATCAGTGGGAGCCCTGAGTTTGTTTTCCTGCAACTAGACGGTCCCATCTGGGGGTGAAGGGAGACTGACAGATCATCAGCTATTAGATTCTCATAAGGAGGCGCAACCTAAATCCCTTGCATGCACATTTCACGGCAGGGTTCGGGCTCCTGTGATAATATAATGCAGCCACTCATCTGACAGGAGGCAGAACTCAGGCGGTAATGCTCTGTGGCCCACAGCTCATCTCCTGCTGTGTGGCAGTTTTTAACAAGCCAAGGACTGGTAGTGGTCTGTGGCCAGGGTTTGGGGGCCCTTGTCTGAAATAAATGTAAAACCAACTTTACTGTGGTAGGTCCAAAGGATTTGTTTAAACACATCATAACTGGCATCTGAACAAATGGACAAGATGGCCTTTATCAAAGCACACTTCTGATTCTGGTATTTCAACGCCCTTGTCAATACATACAAGTCTATTCTATGAACTTTGAGTTTTCATTTTGAATTCAATGCTGTTACTTGTTGAAATACTGCTTCAGAAGTCTGTCACCAACTTTCTTCTAAATTCTTCCCCAGATCAGACTTATTTACCAGCCTTTCAAACTTTATTATGTCTTTCACCAGAGGAAGAGAAGAATCTACATGATGAAATGAAAAAAGATTTCAAAGAACACCTAACCCTCACCCTTGACATTTAAAGACTTGATCTTAAATCCTTGCCAAACAAATGTGCTCAGTCTCAAGCAATTCAGAGCAGAGACTGGATAAGAAAAGATAGCTAAGGATATTCCCATATTAGCCCCTGTAGCAAACCACTGAGTATCTTTTAAAAATTCCTTTTAAATTATATATACTTTGGTTCTTCTCATTTGAGTTTTCTGAATGCTGTAATTTAAAATCCTTATCCTTTTCTTCTATTTTCAGTTTTTGTGCTTACATTTGTTTCTCTTATGGACTGTCCTATTTTTACAAAAAGGATTGATTTCATATTAATCTTACTCTTTACGTGCTCAGAACTAGGCTCTTTTTGTTGTTGTTTTTCTGTTTCTTCCTCATATGAAGTTGAACAAGTTATTTATTTAAATTTATTTATCTCAAACCTAATGTAGTAATCATAATTTTCACTCTATATACCTTACAATATTTGTTCTGTACATTATATCAGATAAAAGAAGGCTCTTTATAAAATTTATGAAGTACTATATTAAAGTAATATTCACTTCTTTCTAGATTTATCCTATTCTATCCAAAAGAAGAAGATAGAAGAAGGTGAGCAGAGAAGATAATAGTGAAAATCTTACAATGAAATAATGTTACAATATCAAGGCCAAGAAGACAGATTTTATCTAGAAATCCACATAAATAAAAAATGTTTTCTTTTTATAAAGTTTCTGACTAATGTCACCTAAAATTGATTCAACAATTATGGATAGCACATCTCAAAAGCAGAGTTTTCTAATTTAAATGGTCCTCAGAGATCATGTAATCAAGCTCCTTCATTTCACAGATGAGCAACTGAAGTCCAGAGGCATTAAGTAATTTGCTCACCATCCAGTGTCATTGCTAGAACCCACTTTTCTTAGCTTTCATTTTAGTACCCCTTTCACTATATCAACTGGCCATTTGATTGAAAGCCTGAGAAAGCTGCATTGAAAGTCAGAAGGCAATAAATCTAGCTCATCCCTACACTTTTGAAGGTCAACATTTAATTCATTGTCAAATGCTTGAGCTAAAATGTCCTAAATGTAATGTATAGATCTGCTGTCCTAGGATACATAAGCAATCATATTGGGTTGAAACCTTTACACAAATTTGAGATTATGTTAAAAATCATAACATTAATTCCATGCATCTTCATGCTAAATACTTCTTGTCATATAATGCTTTCCCACTAACACCAATCAATATAGAAAGATATTGAAAAATTGTAGGCTAGTAAAAGTTTTACGAGTAATAGCATTTTTAAGAATGTATCCATAACATTGACCTGAAGGTACAGAACTTTTCTGAGAAGTTTTATATGGCATTTAAAAATCTTGATTATGTGTAAATTTTTTATCATGCAAAATTGTGCTGCTCTCCTTTGTTTCAGGAAACCTCCACCCTTCAAGCACACTACTGGAGATTTATTAATCTGATACTTGGTTTTCAGATAGAATGAAAATAAGGAAAACACTACAAAGCTCATGCTACTATTATTGATCTTAGGCTTTTGGGGATAACAACCTAAGCTCAGAGGTAGATAATGTTGCAGACACTTTTTCCCATGACAGCTAGCCAAGATCCAGACCAGAATTTTCATCAGTAAAGAATGCTGACCTGCGAAGTATATGGAGGTGGACATGGAACACTTAAAGTATCAAGGGCCCACTTACCCTTTATTCTAGCAGTGGCTGAACTAATAAAAGTCAAGGGTTATTGAAAATATATCTTTCTATCACTAGTATTTTTCTGTAGCAGTTATCACCACTGGGCCTAAGGGCTTTGACAAAGGAGCTTTTTAACACGAAAGCAGCAAGAAGCAAGCCCAGAGCTGAGCTGGTTGGAAGCCCAAATGGTTCATTTTAAAAGCAAGCTTGGAGAGCATTAAGCATCTCTGAGCAGGCTCCCCCTTCCCCTCAGGATCACAGATGCTACCTTTTTAGACTATTTTCTCATTCCTAAGGATCCGTGGGAAATTTGGCCAAATGAGATAACTCTGCAAACAGCCATTCTGAACCCCTCAAGAGTCCCAGTTTTTGTAAGAATGGCTCTCAAAGGAAATGAAGGAGAAGTAAACAGACTCAGAAGAGGAAATGAAAAGTGCAATAAAGTAAAGCTGGGGTAGTAATGAGAAATGGAGATTAAACTTCAAATTTAAAACCTGGTAATTTTCAATATATTTCTGAAAAATTCTATTTTCAGCTATAAAATAAGAAAAACCAAGTTATCAATATTTTAATTTGTTTTAATATTTTATCATGATTTTTGAAAGTGGTAGATTGGCAGTGGAGGATGATTGGATTTAGAAAATCAGTGGGGTCAGGGTTAGTATAAAGAACAACTAGGCCTGGCTGATAATTAGCAAGGTTAGAAGAAAACATGGCTTCTGCAGGAGGTGTTGGCATTTGCATACAACAGTGGCTCTTGATTTTTCGTTAAAAATTTCAAACTAATAGAGCAGAGTTTCTTGGGAAAATTTCACGTGCTATGTATTTTGTAAACAGATGACTGTCATGGACTACTCTAGGAACCTTGTAGAATGACTAAAGCCACAATTATTTTTCTTCTTTCTAATTGTATCATGTTTATCTATTCAACATCTTCCTGAAAAAAAATTTATTAAATGCCTACCATGTACCAGGTCTGTGCCCACATGCCCTGAAGTCAGGAAAAACACAGACAAGAAACAATAATTGCACACCACATTTAGGAAGGTGGGCTTATTTATCAAATAAAATCTTTGCCTCACAATAGGATCAACTTTAGTCTTTCAAGCAATTTCCTTTTCTAAAAACAAATAAATAATGTTTATTCCATAATCTGTGTAAATACTCCATAGTATAGGCAGTCTGCAATGTTGAATTAAAACATCTCAACAAGAGGGACATAAGGAATGCCCTTTCTGACAGAACTCGTTGGTTACCTGTTAGGAATTTCTATTATTGCCTTCCTATGCATTATAGCTACATCAACCTCCCACTGATATTAATGCAATTCATAGAATTAAAGATAAAGATGCTTTTAATTCCAGAAACAAATCCTTCATTATTTAAATAACTCCACAGGCTACTATTAAGCATTTTAACAAAACAGAATTACTACATAAAGTCAAAGAGTAACAGACATCAAACTAGACCACAAACAATTTCATCTACATATATCTATGGAAGACCAATATATGGAAAACCTTAGACTTTCCTTTCCATAGGTTATGTATCATATAAATATATTTATTTTAAGGAAAAACTAATATATATTGATTACATATAATGTGCTAGGCTTTATGGAAAATATATCCCATAAAATTATCTCATTTAATTCCTGCAATTTCTCAATGAGGCTGATAGTATTTTTTTTTTTCAGAGAAAGGTAATAAACCTAGAAAAATGTATGTAACTTATCCAAGGTCATAAAGATAGAAGGCTGAAGGCAAATTTAAAACCTAGGACTAAGAGCAAACCTTCATGATCTTTGCTCCATATCATGCTGGCTGTAGTATTCTTTCATCACCAATTAACATAATGAGTGATAACGGCTAAATCTACTTTTTCCAGTTTTCATAAAGATGAACTAGTTTGTTTGTATACATTAAACAAATTACATATTTTATATGCAAGAAGCATTGACAGTTTATCTCTGAATATTTTCAGTTATTTTAGTTTTCTAAATATTTTCTTCTGTCAATTATAGGATTTTAAATGACTCATTTACTTCATTACAAGAATTATATCTTAAGGTGTTAATTATTTGCTTTAGTAATTCCACATGACACTTTAGAATGTCTGAAAAACAAAAATTGTGAAATGAGACTATTTATTAGCATACGAGTAGTAAATATTTTCATATGATAATACATTTCTTCTATACACAGGAATTACTTATGAGCTATACCTTCATTTGTGCAAATTAGGAGGTGAAAATTTGTATTTGAACAGTAGATTGATTAGGAAATGATTATTAACTTTATAAGTGATTATTGGTTTAATAATAAAATATCATTTATTTTAAATTTTTTATTCAATGATTTCTCTGGGTTTCCTTTATTAACAAGTTTAACTATTATATTTAAATATCAGTTTATTTAGAAAACGTATTTCCAAAAATTTCTTCACTCCCAAACACACTTTGCAATTCGCCTTCTAACAACATGAAGTCATTAAAAAGCTATTTTATTACATGAAATGATGAAAAAGAATAATAATGTGATTGGCAATGTGGGGTGAATATATATTTTTATGCAGTGATAGTTGGCAACCTGAATAGAGGGAATTAGTTAATATTTATCAAAAGTTTTAAGAGTGGGTAGACCTCATCCATCAATTTTACTTCTGAAAGGCATAATTCAGAAAAGCATGCATAGATGCAAGCATATGAATATTTATTGCAAGAATGCTAATAATACTGAAAAAAACTGACACCATCTAAATATCCTTTAGTAGTCAGTGAGAAAAACTTTTTGTTCATCAAAAGACACTATTAAGAGCATCAAAAGACTACCCCAGTTGGGAAGAAAATGTATCTAATAAGGGTTTAAATCCAGAATATACAAAGAATTCTTAGAACTCAAAAACAAAAAGACAAGCAACCCAAATCAAAAGTGAGCAAAGGACTTGAGTAGACATTTCTCCAAAGAAATTCAAATGGCCAATAAGCACAGAAAAAGATGCTCAGCACCCTTAGTCTTTATGGAAATGCATATCAAAGCCACAATAAGATACCATTTTATACCAACAAAGAAGGCTATAATTTTTTTTAAATAAGAGAAATAAGTAGTGTTGATGAAGACGTGGAGAAATTGGAACCCTTGTGTATTGCTGGTGGGGATGCAAAATGTTGTAGCCATTGTGAAAACAGTTTCTAGAAAGTTAAACATGGAATTACCATGTTACCCAGCAATTTCACTTTTAGATATGTACTTCCCCAAAAAATTGAGGACAAGGACTCAACAGACACTTGTAAACCAATGTTCATAGCAGTGTTATGCAGAATAGCACAAAGGTAGAAACAACTCAAGGGTCCATCAACAGATGAATGGATAAACAAAATGTGGTATGTGCATACAGTGGAATATTACTCAGCCATAAAAAGGAATAAAGTTTTTATATGTGATACAAAATGTATGAATCTTGAAAAAATTAGGCTATTGCAATAGGATAGACACGAAAGAACAAGCATTGTATGATTTCACTTTATACATTATCTAGAACTGAGAAATGCATAGAGACAGATAGACAATGAGAGGTTACCAGGCACTGGAGGAAGGGGAGAATGAGAATGGATTGTTTATTGAGTACAGCTTTCTGTCTAGGGTGATTAAAAAGTTCTAGAACTAGATAGTTCTGATGTTTGTACAACACTATGAATGTAATTAATGCCACTGAACTGGACACTTAAAAATAGTTAAAATGGCAATTTCTGTTACATCCATTTTACCACAATAAAAAAAAAAGGCAATAGGCTAAATATTCTGAATTCATTCACTATGCTAACATCAAAATGTTGATGTGTATTTAAATTGATTGATAAAGAAAGATGCACAAAATACATTGTGAAGGAAAAAACTCCACAAATCAATTCATATAGTATAATTACATTTGAATGAATAAATATCTGTGGTGTGCTTTCATGTATGTGAAAGAATGCGTGAATTTGTATGTGTATGTGTTTGCACGTATGTGATAGAGAAAAAATATTGATAAAACTGTATACATAGTGAGATTTCAGCTAATTGTGTCTTCTGAACTCTGATGTTGTGCTCTGAATTTATTTTTATATATGGAATTTTTTTAAATGGAGTCATTATTATTATTATTATTGTTTTGAGACAGAGTCTCTCCTTGTTGCCAGGCTGGAGTGCACTCGTGTGATCTCAGCTCACTGCACCCTCTGCCTCTTGGGTTCAAGTGATTCTTCTGCCTCAGCCTCCCTAGTAGCTGGGATTACAACCATCTGCCACCACACCTGGATAATTTTTTGTATTTTTAGTAGAGATGGCGTTTCACCATATTGGCCAGGCTGGTCTTGAACTTCTAACTTCAGGTGATCCACCCACCTCGGCCTCCCAAAGTGCTGGGATTACAACCATGAGCCATCGTGCCTGGCTGAGTCATTATTTTTAAAAAGAGAAGAGAAGAAAATGAAGAACAGTGTATATAAAAGTAGAAGAGGCAAAAAAAAAAAAAAAAAAAAGAAGGAAAGGGGCAGAACAAAAAGAAGAAAGAGGAGAAGAAGAACACTGAAGCCAGCTTATTAGTCTAAACTTACCTTAGAAATCAATTCTTTTTGGAAGAAAAAAACTTAGCAATCTGAGACACAGAGGAGGAAACACAAAACCCAACTTTGGCAGGTGCATCTATTTTTCTTCTATTGAGTACTTTCCATTCAATCTTTTCTCCAGGACACTTGCAGTGAGTATTTCTGTATTAATGTCCCCATATTTTAATGTGGGAAGACAGACAACAAATGATAAACATAATAAATAAAGATCTTATGCTCTTCTAGAAGATGCTAGTGCTATTGAAAAGTGGGGTGGGTTTGAATTTTAGGTAGGGTGTTTAGAGTATGTCCCACTGAAGAAATAACATTTGTGCACAGACTTGGAGGAGAGCACACTAACTTCAAGTGACTTAAGACAAGTTAAGGCTAGAGGGCTGGGGACAGTTAGTTGGTCATCAAGCTTACTCAGAATGAAAAATATAACTTAGAATGTCACTGGAGGAGAACCTCAATAGATACTGTGTTGCTCTGTAAATTACACATGGTCACATTTGCTTTTGTAATATAAAGCTATATCCTTAACTGCGCTAAAAATAGGTTCATATGCTTAAATGTAGGGAGTGTAATCTAGAACATTTCCATCTCATCATTGCTTCTTCTGGGCTATGAATTGGAGAGGGGTGCAGAAATCCTAGAAGGATCAAAGGACTCACGTTAATGATTGGAAAATAGTATTTACAGTGAAATGCTAAGAGGATTGATAGTCATTTACAACACTATATGTATGTGTACAAATATTTGCATATAATGTACATGTATAGACCAGTCACATGTACATGTATTTATTGCTTCATATACATATATATTTGTATCAGGGAATCTGCCCCGATATTCACGTAGGTTCTTTTCTATTTTCCTTAAGCGTCGGCCAGCTTGAGAAATAAATGGACAGAGTACAAAAGAGAGAAATTTAAAGCTGGGCATCTGGGGGAGACATCACATGTTGGTAGGTTCCGTGATGCCCCACAAGCCACAAAAACCAGCAAGTTTTTATTAGGGAGTTTCAAAAGGGGAGGGAGTGTGCGAATAGGTGTGGGTCACAGACATCAAGTACTTTACAAGGTAATAGAATATCACAAGGCAAGTGGAGGCAGGGCAAGATCACAGGACCACAGGACCGAAGCGAAATTAAAATTGCTAATGACGTTTCGGGCACCATTGTCATTGATAACATCAGGAGACAGGGTTTTGAGATCAACCTGTCTGACCAAAATTTATTAGGCGGGAATTTCCTCTTCCTAATAAGCCTGGGAGCGCCATGGGAGACTGGGGTCTATTTCACCCCTGCAGCCTCGACCATAAGAGACGGCCACGCCCAGGGAGGCCGTTCATAGGCCAACCTGCAGGCACGCATTCTCTTTCTCAGGGATGTTCCTTGCTGAGAAAAAGAATTCAGTGATATTTCTCCCATTTGCTTTTGAAAGAAGAGAAATATGGCTCTGTTCCACCTGGCTCACTGGTGGTCAGAGTTTAAGGTTATCTCTCTTGTTTCCTAAACATTGCTGTTATCCTGTTCTTTTTTCAAGGTGCCCAGATTTCATATTGCTCAAACACACATGCTGTATAATTTGTGCAGTTAATGCAATTATTACAGGGTCCTGAGGCGATATACATCCTCCTCAGCTGACAGGATTAAGAGATTAAAGTAAAGACAGGCATAGGAAATCACAAGGGTATTGATTGGGGAAGTGATAAGTGTCCATGAAATCTTTACAATTCATGTTTAGAGATTGCAGTAAACACAGGCATAAGAAATTATAAAAGTATTAATTTGGGGAACTAATAAATGTCCATGAAATCTTCACAATCCACGTTCTTCTGCCATGGCTTCAGCCGGTCCCTCCATTTGGGGTCCCTGACTTCCCGCAACAATTTGAATATTTTTAATGTCTCTTTGACACATAATTTCTTGGCTATATACAAGCAAAGTGTCAAGTTGCAATTGACTATGTCTATAGTTATCTGAAGTTTCCACCCAAATTTCTGAATCTAAGGTACAACATGGTCAATTTTATGACGAAAAACTAAATTGCATTAAGTTTGGCTGAATGTATAGATCTTTTAGAACAATGGCCTAAGAAATATGTGAACCATTTGTTACTTGAGATTTGCTAACTCTATCAATTAAAAACCACATACTAATCCATGAAAAAATATGTAGAAATACCTCAGTAGAAATATGACCCAAGATTCTGCTGTGGGCCTAAGTAGCTTTACATACTGAAAGAGGGACAAAATAATTGTGCAATTTTGCAATCACAGACTTTCCCAACAATTTAGTAATCCAAATCATAGCTCAGGGACTTGAGTCAAAACATCTTTCTTCACCAGTAAAGGGTCAGAAATTAAAAATTGAAAGGGTAGAAATGAAAGGACTACACATCAACAGATTATTCTTTTCCTTGATCATACAATTTCAGACAGTCACTATTGAATGCAGGGGTCAAGGGCTGTCCTGAATTAAATTTCTGCCCATCTAAAGCAGGTGGGGGGTCAGCTATTGGTATTCAATAAAATTCTATTTACTCTATATTACACTCTTCTGATGAATGCCTGCTCTTAGAGACTGAAAACTGAAAATCATAATACCTAACAACTGGGTTAATAATACCATAGTATCAGAATTTCCAGCAATTGAGTATTTTGATTGTAAACTAGGACATCATTATACTCTTTGAATAACTCAGTTAAACTTTTTTTTTCTTTCAGATGTATTCCCATGGATAAACTAGAAATGGTAGTTAAAAGGGGAAAAGAACCACGGAACTGAAGCTTTGTCCTTGGCTTTTCATTACTTAACTGGGAGAAAAGAGCTACCAGAGAGGTCAGTAACCTTACTCTGCCATATCGTTCAGAATGTCAGCTATAGTTCACCTGTGACAAGTATTTAATTCTTTGTCTCACCAGGGACAATCTGCAACCTTCTGTTGGAAGTGAGGTGTTTTGTTTCATTTTAAAGCTGCCAGCAATAGTTGTCTTTTTGGCCTTGCAGTAAGTTCTCTTCCAATTTAGTATTCCCAACTTCTTCCTCTAAAAGTTGTCAAAATCATTCCTTTTCTACAGATTTCCATGCTAAATCCTTTCAAAAGTCTATGACACACGTGACTCTTCCCACCATAACTGTGCCTTTTCTTGTTTTACCACAGAAAGCAACATCGAGCTCTTTTGCCTTTGTTTTTGCCAGCTGAACAGAATAAAATATTAAAATACAATGATTAAAGAGGCAGGGCAAATGTGTTTTAGTTATTGGGCTTCTGCTGAGAAATATATATAGAATAAAGTGAACACAGGCAAGCAGTTTTCTAGGTGATGTGCTGAAAAACATAAATTATATTCTAGTAATAGCTGATATGTACAGTAATTAGAAGGTTCATTCTACCACTAAGAAGAGAATGTATGCTATCAAATATTGCCTCACATGCCATTTTCCAGATCGCTGACAGCTGGGTATGGCTCTGTACCTGGGCCATGACAGAGTCACAGAGAAGCAAGATGGATCCTTCAACTCCGAATGGCGTCCCTCCTGACTGAATTGGAATTGCCACAGTGATGCTTATTAAAAATCAGAAATACCTAAAGTTTTCTCAATTTTATTTCAACTTTAAAAAAGTAATGCATAAAAGTGAAACATATGCCATGTTTTCTCTTATTGAAAATGTAATAAAAATATTTTTTGAATGTGTGAAAATAACAATGTTGTAGATCTATATATTTTATTATGATATGAATTTGGCCCTTGGAGATATACAAAAAAAAGTTAGTATTTAGTTTCTCTCCCAAACAGGTTCTCATTGTTGCACAGATAGTGAATTTAGAAAAGGCTAAAAACTGTTAATTTAAAATAAAAAAGAATAAGCATTTGTAGGCATTTAAATATTTTTTTAAAAACTTGGTCTTAAAGGTTGTAAAATCTCTGTCTGAACAATTAAAAATAAACTGGAAAACCATTTTTTTTGCTATAGATGTAAGCTATCTATACAAATGCAAAATAACGTGCTTACAAAATAATAAATATTTTCAGCTCATCACAGTAATTCCAGTGTAGATATTCACCAACCTGAATGGGGTCAAATTTATTCAAATTGTTTCAAGATTCTAAGTCACTGCCATTTATCAAATAAGGGCCTTTATCTATAAGCTCTCATTTGTATGTGAATCTATGAATGTATCACCTACCCTGGTTTCTTTTTATAATATAATATCTTTAAAGTAATGTGAATTTTAGAAAATAAATATAGGAAGCATAGTTTTTTAACATCTGTGTTTGTACTTACAGAGTTAGAAGTATTGCTTCTTTAATTTCATGTGCATTTTTGGTCATGTGCTATGCTTATTCCTTGCATACTGAATTGCCTGTAGGCATGTGGAAAGCTTCAGTAAACTGCATATAATAAGCTAGCTGGAAATTTGCCATAATTCCAGTGACAGTCATTTTCATATGTGCTTTCTCTGTTAAAAATTTCACAAGTGTGAAGAGACATATTTTCTGTTTGTTAGGCTCTGACTGCATTCCTGATCCAGCCATGCCAGTAAAATATATGCTGGAAAATATTATGGGATTTGTAATAATGTTTTCAAGTGGAACATATCCCTATGGGACATATTTTATGTGTGCTGTAGATATTGGGAAGATAAGCATTCAGGGGGCATGTTACTCAAAGTGAAGCTGTCGCTGGGTAATAGAGTACTACAGTAGTTGGGTGAAATGATACAGATAGACTTATTTCATTTTCCAGTGGGAACATTTTAAGCTGACTTGCTGTTAAGAATCTGTAAATTGTCTAAGCAGGGGAAAAAAGCAGCAAGGCTGATAAAATCATAAATAGCTTTTCCATCACTGCTGAAACTCTAATTTTCTTGCTTATTGCTTGAGTTAATAAAACAAATAAAAGAGGGAATCTCAGAGAGAGATTTCTCTAATATGCAAAATGAATTTCAATGTACTCTCCTGCTGGTATTTTTATGGAAAACCTGACTACATGGTACACATGGAATGTAGAAATCTGCATTTAGACAGAAATATTATAAAATGCATAGTATGGTGCAAAGTCAGTCTTTTAATGGAGATGGCAAAGTGCTGCATTATATGGTTGAGTGGAAAGACAGCATGCATATAGGTTTTCACATCTTCAGGAACCAAGTGCCCATTTTGCCCAAGAGAGGCCTACATTAGTTTGAATCTTTGACAAATATTGATGAAGCAAAAAATACCAGATGGATATATTTCTCCAAGTGAATTTTTGGTGCTATCTATAGGATATGATTGCAATATATATTTCATATTTTTTCTCAGATACTTTTGGGAAACAATAAAGATTGATTCTATTAGAAAGTATTTCATTGTATTAGCTGAATTTGACTATAAAGAACTGAGTGGTACCTAATAGTTATAGTAAAACAATAGAGGTTCGGAAATACTTGATTCTATTCCTGTAACTGTGTTGTGGGTGACCTAAGAAATTTTACAGTGCCTCATAGCTCAGATAATCTATCTGTAAATGTAAAGATAAGGTAGCCTCACACCAACTATTCCCCAGTGATAAAGGGAGAACTAATTAGTTGACATTTGTCCAGCCATTTGAAAACCTCAAATGAGAATTTCTTTATGCTATTAGTAAAATTCAGTGTTATTATTGAGCATATGTAAGAGTAGCTACTACATGAGTGAGAAAGAGCTAGTGGTATGGGGATATATAAATTATTGAAATAAAGATAATTGATTTAAAATAATTACAAGCAGAAGAGGTCATAAAAATTTGCGCTATTTCATATAAACCTTTTTTTGTGATAATACTACATTTGGATTAAGTATTTCTAATGTGTTTATAACAGAAAGGAAAAAAATGACACAAATGTGGTAGAGTGAACACTTGTATACCTATGTTCTCCTCTAGAATCTTACACAGGTAAGTATAAAAGAGACAGCATAATTCCACCAGGAACAAAGAGAATAGGATAAGAGCTGGCAGTGACAACATTTTGGAAGCTGGAAAACCTGTGTACAAATGACGCCTGATTCAGCAGCATGAAGCAAGCTGAAACTGAAGTCTAGAGGGGCCAGAGCCACGGAGTTAAGCTGTCACCAGAAACCCCTAAAAGGGCTCAGAAATTACCCCACTGAAGTAAGGGTTCAAGTTGGGCAGGAAATGGAAAAGCCTGCGTGATAAGCAGTTCAATGCTCAGAGCCTCTTCTTCACCATGACAGAGGTGTGGTAGTTGGCTGTTGTAGGGGTGACACCTTAGGAGCCCTAGATCCGAAACACAAAGTTTACTGAAGGTAGAAAGTTTCTTCTGAAAACTGCAAGTAAGTGAAAGTCTACAAGTGGTAAAACCTTCATTGAACTACATATTAATTTTTATAGTAAAAATGCAGTAATAAGTGCAGAACTGAAAAATTTAAAAACACACTATATAATTCTTATTTGGAATATGTAGCAACTACTAGGGGAAAAAGTAACTAAAATGGCTAAAAGAGGTAAGAGCCCATGTTGCATAGAACTGCAGAGAGGAAGGGAGGGGAGCAGTGAATGAATCTATCTCTTTATAAGCTTGTAGAATAATTTTACTTTAAAAACCACCTGCAAGCATAATTTAAAAAATTAAAATGAAGAGCTGATGACAATGTTTATAAAAAGAATATACACAACACACTAAGCCAAGAATGAATGAAAGAACAGCATGTAGATATATTCATAATGAGCCTTGTTTATTTAAACACAAAATCTGAAGGATCTGGCAAAATATTTTAGTAAAGTGTAAATAAATCACTTGATGGTTGGAAAGTATATTTTTCTTGCTAACCATTATTTTCCCCTACTCTAGAAAGAGTGTATTTACTTATTTTTATTTTTATTTTTTTTTGACGTGAAGTCTCGCTCTTTTCCCCTGGGCTGGAGTGCAGTGGTGCAATCTCGGCTCACTGCAACCTCCGCCTCCCAGGTTCAAGCGATTCTCCTGCCTCAGCCTCCTGAGTAGCTGGGATTACAGGTGCCTGCCACCATGCCCAGCTAATTTTTGTATCTTTAGTAGAGACGGGGTTTCACCATGGTGGCCAGGCTGGTCTCAAACTCCTGACCTCAGGTGATCCGCCCGCCACAGCCTCCCAAAGTGCTGGGATTACAGGCGTGAGCCACTGTGCCTGGCCTTATTTTTAAAATGCCTCCTCCAAGCCCATTTTTATAACTGAATGTAGTGAATGCTTTGACTTAACTTTGGGTTTGCCCCTTTACTCAGCTTTAAAACAACTAAAAAGACAATTTTAGCACAAGTACAGCACACTGTCAGGTTCATACTCATCATCTAAACAAATATATTGCTTTAACAATACAGTACACTACAGTTACATACTAAAAATAAAAAGGAAACCAAAGATTTACATAATTAAATATAAGAGAGTTTGTTTGCACTGACTCTTTGAGAGAGCTTAAAATAAATGGGATAATGTAATATGGTAGCTATAGGTGGGAATTGAACAATGAGAACACTTGGACACAGGAAGGGGAACATCACACACCGGGGCCTATTGTGGGGTGGGGGGAGGAGGAAGGGATAGTATTAGGAGATATACCTAATGTAAATGACGAGTTAATGGGTTAAGCACACCAACATGGCACATGTATACATATATAACAAACCTGCACTTGTGCACATGTACCCTAGAACTTAAAGTATAATAAAATATATAATTTTATATATATATAAATATATATTTTATAATATATATATATATAAAAGTGACACATGTTTTCTAAACTCCAGTCTCTGGATATATGGCATACTCCTAGATCATTTTGACTGAAAGGGAAATATTACAGAAGTATTACAATCCTTTGTTAGTTAACATAGGAAATGCTCTCTATAGACAGCCAAATGCAGTTTTGCTACCACCTCGTTTATTATCATCTTTTACACTTAATTAACTCAAGAGTCTTTGAATATTCCAAATATGTCTTTCTGCAAAAATCGCCAGAAGTACTTCAGGACACATTTGCATTCATTGCAGCACAGTGTCTTACCACTAAAAGTAATGGAGATATTGCATAAGGTGTGTCTTGGGCTTGCCACGGACCTCTCCTTCTCCAGAGGTTAATGGATGACTATACTCTAGATGAATTATCAAATACAATATCCCACCATAGGTACCATCACCTGGGAGGCACATCTAGGTGAATAAGCTAGTGGCTATTATTTTACTATGCTTTCAACTTTAAACATGACTTTCAAGCATTTACATATTGTACTAATGGTGGATGTTATTTACTTGAAGAACAGCTTTTTTTTCCATCCTGCTTTTATTTTCTTATCTTCTTATTTCATTTTCTACTCAGGAAAAACAAATGAAGTCTTCTCTCCTTCTACTGAAATGCTACCATTATGAAAACAATAGCAATAAAAATGTTTATGAAACATTTCATAATTTGCAAAAGAAAATTGGAAAGAATCACTATTATTAAAAACATATAGTATAAAGACAATCTTAATTAGCTGGTTCTATTCTTTACATATCAATTATATGACACTTACGTTCAGAATATAAAATGCACAGCAAGGATTTTGTAGTTATTTAAATAAAAAATAAATATAAATTTTTATAGATGTATGAAGCATATTATAAAATTAAATGTTATAGCATCCTCATGAATCTTTGACTCTGTACATATTCCTAGGCATGATTCAAGGAGTAAACCAGAACATAATCCGTGTATCTACCCAGAAAAAAGGAAGGATGAAAATGACAGATGGACCAGGTTTAATATTACAGGTATTTGCAACTAAACAGCCTGGCTTTCTGTTTAAACTACTTGGGCTTTACTCTCAGAGTTTATTATATCATCCAGATTCTTCAACTAAACTGCTGATTGTTGTTAATGCCAAACACTACCTAAGGCTATTATGAGAATCTGGTTTACCCTAACTGTCATTGGTTCTTACATTATTAAGGAAAGCAGGCTGAGTATATATGACTTAGCCAGTAATAGAAAAATGCTATGGAATTTCCTACGTTACCTTTAGGATGAGTAAACATTAGAATAACAAGGGATCTGTTTTTAGGGAATGAGTAGATCTTAGAATGCTTAATTTCTTCTATGGACATAATATCTTTCATACCCTACCACAGGATTCCTTTTAAATGTCTACATTCATTAGTATTAGGATGTGTCCTTAGATGTAATCTAATAAGATTTTATTTTTAAAACCAAAGCTCGTTAACGTATTTCACTAAATTTCCTTTCCTGTTAATGCAGCAGTTCAGTAATAATTAGGACTGTGATGGATTAATGATTGATAATTTTCCAAGTTACTATTGGAAAGCTGTAGTCAGAAACCTGCATTATTGCACTTCATCCCTGCTCTCTGGCATATTGAATGTAAGCAGACTTGCTTTCCTTCCCTCTGTTTAATGGGCTGGAAGGGATTGACTTGGACCTGCAGTCTGCTCATTTCTGTGATTGATGTATTTTCACTTAAATAGCGTAGATTTGTTTTGCAGTTTGTGTTGCTGTTGAGAATAGATTTAAGGGAGACCTGATATATCATTAATCCTTCCACTCATATTTTAGATCATATGAACATAACAAAAATCACTATAGAGAAATAACATTTCTTTATCTAATATAATGCTATAGTAAGAGGAATTATAAATAGGTTAATAGTTTTTAAAATAGATGTCTAATATTTTACTATAAAATGAGTCAACTAATATATTTCAGGTATCTATGAGTAATCCATGGAGATTAAGAATTTTAACATAAATGTTAATAAAATTTTGTACCACCATTTGGACTTTGTCTAGCAAGCAACAAGGAACCATAAATATTTTGTTTTTCTTTTATTTTTAGCATGACAGCTATACTACTAAATCTGTTTTTAAAATTATGATGCTGCTTTCTCTGTGAATGATGGATTGGAGTATAAGAGACTCTGAAGGCAGAGAGACTGGCTAAGAAGCTATTACAGTGTTCCAGGTGAGAGGTGGAGAGTGATGCTGAAAAATGGGAAGTATTGACCTATGCCAGCAGTTGTGGAGAAGCAGAGGAGGGATTGGGTGAAAGGGAGTCTGGAATCATAGAAATAGTACTTAGAAGCCAAATGATTATTTGCCTGTGAGTTTATGTGTACGGGGTTGGAGGGGAAAGGTTGAGAAGAGGAAAGAGGGTGTTAAGCATAATTATGATCACACTATTTTAGGCAGCTGAAAGAAGGATGATACACAACAGACGTCACACCAAATGCCACCAATGTCTGTTCTAAAAAGAGAGGTGTGGAGTCTTTTTTTTTTTCTTTTCTGCATGCAAACACAAGTGCATGAGATAAACAAACATTCATGGAGTACACTTTGGCAGACACTGTGTAGACCTGAGTTGTTCACAGTATGCATGATTTTTTTCCCTACCAAAAGCCTGTACTGATATCAAAGAGATAGATACCTAAAAAAAAATCGTCTTAAAATAATTTCTCTATGATACATATTTTTTTCACCAGGTTTTTAGTTGCAAATAGTACAAGAAAGCCATTTAATCTGAGTGGATATCAGAAAAATAAAAGGTGTAGGGGTCTGGGTGCGGTGGCTCACGCCTGTAATCCCAGCACTTTGGGAGGCCAAGGCGGGTGGATCACGAGATCAGGAGATCCAGACCATCCTCGCTAACACGGTGAAACCCCGTCTATACTAAAAATACAAAAAATTATCTGGGCGTGGTGGCGGGTGCCTGTACTTCCAGCTACTCAGGAGGCTGAGACAGGAGAATTGCTTGAACCTGGGAGGCAGAGGTTGCAGTGAGCAGAGGTCACGCCACCGCACTCCAGCCTGGGCAACAGAGCAAGACTACGTCTCAAAAAAAAAAAAAAAAAAAGAAATAAAAAGAAAAAAGGAAAAGAAAAATAGGAGGTATAAAGTAAAAATGGCTCCTTCTTTTGTTCTGATCTCTCCACCTCTCATCAATATCACTGATATTTGGCTTTCATGTTTCTGAAAGTTTTTCTGCCACAAGTTGATTCTTTTTTTTTTTTTTTTTTTTTGAGACGGAGTCTCGCTCTGTTGCCCAGGCTGGAGTGCAGTGGCGTGATCTCGGCTCACTGCAAGCTCCACCTCCTGGGTTTACATGATTCTCCTGCCTCTGCCTCTCGTGTAGCTGGGACTACAGGTGCCCGCCACCACGCCCGGCTAATTTTTTTTTTTTTTTTTTTTTTGTATATTTAATAGACACGGGATCTCACCGTGTTAGCCAGGATGGTGTCGATCTCCTGACCTCATGATTCGCCTGCCTCGGCCTCCCAAAGTGCAGGCATTACAGGCGTGAGCCACCGTACCCGGCCACCCCAAGCTGATTCTTTAAAAAGGAGGAGAAATTTTGAGGCTAAGCATGAACAATACGTCCAGAAACCTTCCTAACTCAATTAATAATAACTCCATCTGAACTTCAAAATAGTTATTTTGTTTACATAGTCGTATATTACCAAATTCTCGTGAGCAGCCACCTAAACTTTTTATTTAATAAAATTATCAAATCAGAACATTTTTGATGCTCTTTAACCACTTCTTAGACATCAGTAATATATCTGATTTTATTACTAGGACAGTCTACCCAACCAAAACCCAAGTATGAATACCAAGCTCTCTAGGATATCTGTTTGTGGACCTTCATTATTTGGGTTAATGCATCAATGCATTGTAATAGAAAGCAGCATCAGATCCTCCACCTTGGCAAGATAAACTATATGATTTTTTTTTTCTGTACAACTTAATTTTTAGGAATGTTTGCCCCCAACATAGCACTTTTCAGCAACAAATACCACTTAATTACAGCTTAACATACTTCAACAATTTACTACTGAAACAGTGCAAATAATTTTTTTAAAGTGAATATATTTAAATATAAAGAAAACAAAATAAAATGCCTTAAATTCTAATACTCTATATGTTTTAGAGAGAACATTTTTTCCTTGCACAAGACCAAATAGCATCAATAGTTATTCATAAAACAGATTCCAGTTTTGTGCAAATCTCTAAGTATGTACCTACAAAAGGCATAATGATTAACCTATTTAAAGAGCTCATTTCCAAATGCTACCAAGTGTTTGCAATTTTTTATTGTAATACGTAATTTTAAGAAATCCAAGAACTCTGCAGTGCAAATATCCAGCTTATTTATCCACATTTTTTCTTTCTGTATTGTCAACATCTCCTGTTAATAATTTGAAAATTATTTCTGATAACATTTACAAGAGACAAATAGTGTATTCAGGTAAAGTTTATAAGAGACAAATATCGTAAATAACCATGGGCAGAAATATTCTAAATTATTACAGCCCATTCAATAAATTATACACCAAAAATACCAAATGCTTCAAGTATAATCTATTGTGTTCTGTTTTATAATATTTCTCCTTAATTAAAATTTATTCATTGGTCTCCTAAAAGTATTAATATATTTCAAGAGACAAAAATATTGTATCTTGTTATGATGTTTACACTAAGCACATGCCTAAAAGAAATGCATAAGAAACTGTGTAATTAATGACATGAAAACTCTAAACTTCAATCAGAAGGGATTTTATACAGACAATAAGTAACAGTCTTAACTGTCAACATTCTGGTGGGTGGAATTGTTCTACTCTACTATTTTAATTGTTCCATTTATTAGGTTTGGCTTTTAAATATTTTAACAACCCAATACAGTCAAAAGTATAGAAACGATATTTTTAAAAAATTAAAAAGACAGAAAAAGGGATTGCAGATATCTCTAATGCAACACCTTTTTCAAAAAAATTAATTAAATGCTTTCAAAATTGTTTTAAGATTATAGCCAATTATGCTATTCTTTTTTCTTCCTTATTAAGTCTGCCACCTTAATAACCTGCTATTGGTGTTTTTATTAAAAGAAATGATTTTTCTTTTGTCTTAGCACATTTTATTTTACTTTACTTTCAAATGTTTCTATGACGATAATAATTTTTCTATTAGAAATATTTTGGTTCAATAATTTTATTAAATATAAATTTCGGATTTATATTAACAAGAGAAGGCTTATTAACACAGGCCCATGCAATTGAGTATTAAGGAAAATGACTACCTTGAAAACAACTGTTACAGAAAAGCAGACAGGAATTTAAAATTTTAAACCTAAACCAAAGCCATGTTTTTCTGTAAGCTAAAATACTCGCTCTTTCCTATACAGCAAAAATGAGAGTATAAGAGCCTGTGGAAATGCAATTTGTGTTTCAGTATCCCAATACTTATCATCTGTTTCCTAATGTGTTGAACATTAAAGGACTTTGACCAGTCAAAAATTGTACGTATTATACTGATTTTTGTGTGTGTGCAGTAATTTACATGCAGGAATGCAAATATATTTAGTAAACAGTCCTGTGAATTTTGAAAAGTACATATGCCCATGTAATCTAAATTTCTACCGAGACATAGAACATCTCTATCATGCTAAAAAGATCCTTCCCGATAACTTCAAATGGCTATAAGTAACATACTAAAAAAGAATTGTCAAATATGAGTGTTAAAAGAGACAAATATATTGTATATACAAAAAAAAAGTATCTATGTAACCTGGAAGTATGAAATAAGCAAACTGGCAAATATATGGAGCAGAAAATGAAATAGAGTATCCAATATTAACACTATTCAAGTTAAATATCAGGTTCTGACATCTAGTGACTATGGACCATGTTTGCTTCTAAACATCCCACAGTGCACAGGAGCCACTACCCTCAACTTCGAGTAAAGCGTTATCTGGCCTAAAATGTCAATAGTGGCAAAGATGAAGAGACACGATCCATATCAAATCTCATACCTAATACAAGAAAATACACAAAGAAAATTGTAATAATATTCTAAACTTCAGAATATATATCATACTCTCTAAATGAATTCAGCTTCAAACTCTATAAAAATTTAATAATTATCCTTTAAATGATTCCTCTGTGAATAAGAGTCAAAATAGAAACTACAGAACAATTAGAAGAAGAGTTTTAAGAATACTCTATATATCAGCAAAAGAAACAAATACTTAAATGTTCAGAAGATAAAGAATGCAAAAAAGCTAATTAGGTACCAAAAAAAGAAACAAGAAAAGGAACAAAAATAAATATACCTAAGGTGGCTAGAAAAGTGTAACTCACAAAGTAAAAGTAGAAATTAATGATTTAGAAAACAAAAGAAAAACTAAAATACAAATCAAAGAGCAGATTCTTTAAAAAGGAATCCAAATAAGATTAAAAACTACCAACTAATATAATTTGTAAAAAAACAGAGAATGCAGAAACACACAACAGAGAATGTGTTTGCAAATAACTACAGATTTCAGAAAAGACAAGAGCAATATGAGACTCTTGTCTTTATCTCTACAAAAATAGATGCAGCAACTACATGGGATGATTGATTTTCTATGTATATACAGAAATCAGCATTCATTCTTTTGTAAAAAATTTACTAATAAAATAGCATTACAATTAATAATTTAAAAAAGTAGCACTTCCATTAAAGTCAAGAAAAAGACAAGTACGTTTAATATTACTTAGTATTATTGGAAGTTATCAAAAAAAGAAACATACTATGATGTGTAGAATTTTTAAGTATTATTAGATACTTGGAAATTCTAAGAAACAACTAAAATGCTAGTAAAGATAAGAGATTTCAGTATCAGTACAGCAGTTGATTGCAACAGTGATAAAATATTACCAACATGACCATATTCAAATATGATAAATGAAAAAATACATTGGAAGAAATGACACCTGCTAAAAACAGATTTGCCAAAAATGTATAGAACTCTATCTGCACATTAAAAACTGTTTTGAGGTGCAAAGAAGTCAAAAAGTAAATTTTTTTAAAAAAAACACATTCTTAGTGTCAATATTGTAAAGATGTTATTTCCCCCAAACTGATCTATAAATGTAACTGGAGCAAGGTAAAAAATTAATAATAATAAGTTTTATTTGCATTGTAACAAACTGATTTCAATACATGTGAAAAAATAAACACAAAATAACCTGTAAAAATTTCAGAAATAGGAATAATGTGAAGGCAATGACCTAGCAGATATTAAGACGTAATGGAGTAGAGTAATTAGAACAGTTTGGTAAAGCTGTAGGAAGAGAAAGACAAATCAGTGAAATTTAATAGTCAGAAAAGCCTTAACAATTTGTTAAGTAACAAAGAAGACATTTTTTGTTGTTGTTAGATCTCTTATTTCTTTTTTTTCATTTTCTTTAACTTTTAAGTTCTATGGTACATGTGCAGGCTATGCAGATATGTTACGTAGGTAAACATGTGCCATTTTCAAGCAGTGTGGAAATAAGGAAATATTCACATGATATTGGGATAATGGACTAGCCAACTGCAAAAAAAATTATTAAATGTTGTGCCACACTTTATGCCAAAGTAATTTTTAAATGGATAAATATTTAAATGCAAAAAGTAGATGGTTAAAGTATGCAATATATAGTAAGCCCATAAAGAAAACACATAAAGGAAATTTTTTTAAATATTTGCATGGGAAAAATGTCTGAATCCAAATTACAAAAATCAAATCATAAAATATTTGTAGAACATATAGCAGACAAAGAATATATTTCCTAATAGAAAACAAACTTTTACCAATTAATAAATAAACAATTATAAAATTTAAGAAAAAATGTGGCAAATTTATGAACGCAGGTTGAATGGTGAGATATCAACAACAACACAAACAAATAGTTCATAAGTTTAAGTAAAGAATTAAACTTTTTGCCTGAACAGACCTAGAGCTACCTGGAGCAGTAACTTTGCATCTGCCATATATTCTCTGAGTATGATTCAAAGATTCACACCCTTTGAATCTTCTGAACTAAGTTAAATATGAAATATGAAATAATAACAGCCATATTTGACTGATTTGTGGATTCCACCTAGATTTTAAAAGGTATGATTTCATATGGATGTTTTGGGTTTGCATGATTATAACATAAAAACACGATGAAAACTCAAGAATGCAATTTCTCTATGTCAAGGCAAACCACTTTTATCCCATCTCCTAAAGATGAATACCCCACATGTAAAGAGGAGTTGGGTTTGAGGGGAAAAGGGAGTTGCCTACAGGGGCTGTATTATGAGGGCTCTATTAAGGAGGCTGCAGATGGGGGCTTTGTATGGAAGCTTCAGGATCTCTAACTGAAATAAAAATGTTGTGTATGTAGTATTTTCCATCCAGGATCTATCTATAAAAGCTAAACTAGCATAGTATTAAAGTTATTCTGCCTCGTCAGTTTGACTGCTAATCTGAATTTGTGTTTAGTATTAGGATGTATGTACACTAATTACTCTCAAATTAAAATGCAAATTAAAAAGAAAAATAAGAAATCATTTTTGCCTGTTATATTGGTGGGGTTTCATACTATTGGTGAAGACGTAGAAAAATAAATATTCTTATATTTTAAAAGATACTTTCTTAACATCTAAAAAATCAGAACTGCACACACCATTTTCACCAGCCATTTCACTTGTTGGAGTTAATCCCACAGAATAACTATTACATGCATGTACAAAATATATGAACAGGCATGCTGTTTTTACCATTGTTTATAATACAAAACTTTCCATCTAAAATTTTTGAAATTAATTAACTTTAATACTAATTACTAGAGTACTCTTTAAAAATTGTGATACATATATTTAACAAAATACCAAGCAAACATTTAAAATAATGAGGAAAATATTGGAACATACACATATAGAAAAGAATACTAAGAGTTATTTTATGTGAAGACAGCAAAATAGAAAACTGTATGAATTTTTTAATTTATTTTTTAAAGTATGCACAGATGCCTGTTTTCCTATGGAGAATTTCTTGTTGAACATCCCAAGACTATTGGCTATTTTGAGACATAGGGTTGAGTTTCCAGAGTGGCAAGTGTATTCCTTTATTAACCTAAAATCCTTTGATATTGTTTGTTTTTACCACATGCATAAGCTACTTGAATAATAATACATATGCATTAAATGTATACTTAAAATTTTTCTCAGAGTAGAGATTATTTTCAGAATTAGAAAGAAAATACTACATTTGAAAAATACATGTTCATTGAGACTAGTCTGTAATATACCCAACAATCTGTATTATGTATGTGGTAAATCAATTACATTAATGGATTTCATTCTTTACCCCTCCCAGCATTCATGACCTTCACCGTATGACTTAAAGCTCTTCTCTCTAAAAGGCAAGGATTTATTTCCCTACACTTCAATTCTAGCTTATTTGGTGGCTTGTTTTGGTCAATGAAATGTGGCAAAAGTATGGTGTGCTAGTTAGAAGCCTAATCACCAAGAAGTCTTGCATATTTTGGCTTGCTTGTTCTTGCCCTCTACCATGGCCGTGAAGACATTCTTAAGGTAATCTGCTGCATAAGAGACACAGAGACACATAGAAGAGAGCTAAATTGCCTCCATTGTCCCTGCTGAGGCCATTTAAATTACACAACAGCCAACTGATCCATTGAACTGTAAGTACAGCCAAGATAAGCATAACCAAGTATGTCATTGATCTACAGCTAATGGCAAATGCATGTGAGCATAGTGCTTATTTGCCCAAATCAGCTTCACATACTGGTGAACTAAGTAACTATTGTGGGGAGCCACTGAAGTTCTGTGGTTGTTTTGCAGCATTATTATACACAAAGGAATACCAAACTATTAAGGTGATTCAAGTAATTGTTTTTGTTTTTCAGGCAAATGTCTTAAATCCTTGGAATAAGAAACATTGTACAATTGAAATACAGTAATCTAAATAAAATGCCTCCCTTTGTTCTCATTTGGAACCCTGGAGAGAATTTTCTGGCTTTGTTGTTGCTTTTCTAAAGTTTTTATAACAGAAATACTTCTCAAAATGTAATTTAAAATGACTTGAATCAGAATTAACTAGAGTGTTTCAAATAACAAGGCAGGTTTTTGTTACCAGCCTACAATAAGTGAACCAGTTGATTATTTTGCACACTTACTTTGACAAAGATTTGAGAATTTCTGCCCTGGGACATCAGACAAAGACTCATCACTTTTTTTTTTTTTTCTCAAAACAGCAACAACAAAAAAGATTCTTATGAGACAATCTGAACAAGCACTTAAAGATGCTTACAGTTAATTTAGAAATAGTTGCTGCTGCTCTATATTAATACTGAGTAATGACACAACTGCAAAAATTAGAAAGAATTAGGAAATTTCTGCATTAGAAAATATCTAAATATAATAATTGATCTTATCTACAGTAGAAACAAAAGGAACTTTGATTGCATGTTCATTTAAGATTCTTTGTACCAAGAAGTATAACTAAGCATACAAATCATTTATGGTTTATCATATATTTCTACTCAAAAGACAAACAATGTGTCATTAACGTCCCAAGCAAAGTCACCAGAGGAAATCTCATTCCAATTACTTAGTAAAGAGAATAAACACAATAACTGCACTTCAACAAACTCATTGTGCTTTTTACAACAACAGATATAATGCTTCAGATGACAGATGCAGTGAATACAAAATTTCAGAATCATTCCTCTTTTGAGAATATTCCACAACAATGTGATATTTTAGTTTCTCAGATGTTTGCTCAGAAGTTGACTAAAAGCTGATATTAATCCTCACTTTCATTGATATAAAAATGAATGAAACATTAAACCCAAACTATCAACTTGTATTAGATTTCTTGCCTCTAGTGTCTCTGATAAATATTATATATAATATCTACATTTTATTTTGTGTATTATTTGGAGTCTTTTGCATCAAAAATAAAACACCTCTGAAACCCTAACAATTAAAGATGCTAGGTGTGTATGATGGATCATATTTGTTGCGAGTATTTGGTCCTGTTACTGTGAAGAAAGAAATCTCTCTAATCTGGCTCCGTATTTTATTCTGTTTTCTGCTCCAAAGGCCAATGTTGCACTTAGTTTGTAGTAGACCCTCAATTCATGCCAGTAGAATGAATGAATAATTTTTGCTCAATGGGGAAGTAAAGGAGGTTCTTTTTTTGCATATTCTATTGCAAAATGGACACACTCCAAATGGGAGGCACTTGCTGAGGAGAGGAGATGCTGGTGCAATATTGGTAAAAATCCACTAAACATACAAGGAAAGCAAGACCTGGTTAACACAAGCGTAGTTTATTCTCTGAGCACTCCAATTCTTACTGTTACTCTAGCTTTCTCTCTATACACTATGCTATTTTACTTTTATTAGAATTCTTGTAACTGTGTTTTCATATATATGAGCCTAAAAACAAATAGCTTGAGTATAAAAAACAGGTGAAACCTCATATTTATAACTCATACTACTTTTTTTTCCAAGTAGGCATTATAAATATCAAGGCCTTTAATTAGGATAGAGCACTTTATAGTCAGAAATAGTGAAATCACCTACAGAATAGTAAGTTAAAGCATTTTGTGGAAAGGCCAAAAGCTATCATTATTCACATTTTTAGGTTTGACAAACCCTTTAAATCTATTTGTATTGGGAGATATAAATTCTACAACTAGGATGGTGGCAACTTCATTGCCTAGCAACCACTTTTAATCTAGACCACACCCTGAATTATACTGTTTTCTGACTTTTTGGAATTTATTTAAACTATTATTTTATTGTTTTTTTTTCTATTCAAAGCATGTTTAATAGTACTTCATATCACCTTAACTACTTCCAAAACTACTAAGTGGTAATGAAACCAATATTTCAAACAACATTAACTTTGTAATATATGTTTTAAAATGAAATAATAGTAAAGATAGGTTTTTCAGCAATATTTATTTTCCATTTGAAAATTTCCTTTCTTCTTTTCCAGGAACCTTCTAAGGAGTTTTACTACTAAGTATTACAGAATTTCAGCTTCATATTATTACTAAACTCATTTCAGTAAAATCTCCTGAGAATGACCTTCATTTTGTCAGTGATTTAAGATAAAAATTCATTTTTCTTTAGAACAAAAAGAGTAAGCTAAAGTAGAGTTGAAACTTCTTTTTTCCACAACAAATTTTAATTTGGTGGTAGTATTGAATGTAATTTGCTTTAGTTACATGGAAGTTAGGTCTTCGAGAACACAGCATTCTCATAAGGAAATTAATTTCAGGACTGTTTTGGAATAATCAGGCAGCCAGGAGCTGTGCAGGCCTGACAATGGCTCTGTGGACTGTCTCTTACCATATCTGATAATGTGGCATCTTGCTGTGATGGTCTAAAATACAAGTGCTGATTGGGAGGAAAAAAAAGGTAGGTTAATAAACGTTTAGAAAATAATTTTTTCCATATTTTAATCTCCAAGTGATCTAAGCCAAAATCATTTTAGTGTGTTCAATGCTTTCAACTGGGCAAATGCTCTTTAGCCAACATCTGATAGATATTTGAATTTATGTGTTGATAGAAAGAGGCACCCCTGGACTCCAACTTTGAACCACTATGATGATTGCCAGCAATAGTAAATGTGTTGCTGTGTGCCATCAAGTGTGCATAAGCACCCTGAAAATTGTCTGCTGTCCAGATGTTCAGTAAGAAAGTTGTTTTATTAATTGATGATTCTCAGCACACCTTAACATTAATGGATACCAAGTGAAATTAATATTTTAATGTTGGATGTGCAACTGGGTCTTTTTACATTGTCACTAAATCCTACTTATTTTCTCATATATCTAACCACTAACCAGATTTTGTTAATTCTTTTCTGAATGTAGCACAAATTTATCCTTTTCTTCTCCACTGATATCAGAATCCTGACTCAGTCTGTCATGAGCAACCAAATAATAACTACATACCACTGAGTGTCTCCTGTGTGTCAACATTTCCCCCATTATTCATTGGATTCTTCGAACCACCCATCAAGGCAGTATTCTTGTTCAAATAGCGTGTTTCTAATAGGGTTGCATAGGCATTACATTATTATAGATATGTATTTAATATCTATAAAATGGACTTAGCAGAGTGACCAGGAAATTTAAGCACTCCACAACTGTTATCCATCATCACCAATCATCATCCTCATTATTATTACCATATTACACATGGAGAAAATAAGGTTATTAAAGGCTAAATTTTCCAAGGTCAAAAAGCTACAAAAGAACAGAGTCAGGATTTGAACCCGGATCTGCCTAATTCTAAAGCTTCTGTTCCAAATGCCTATCATATCCTGTTACTTTGCTTTCCATTTCTCTTAATAATTCAACAAATATATTTAATGCAATTGATATTTGCACAAAATGGTGAAAGCATAAAATAGATGTATTCCTTGCTTCAAGGAGCTTAGTAAGGGCTATAATGCATAAACATGTATACACTAAATCATACTAATTAGTGTATGCATGAAGCACTCCATTATAGCCTTTACTAAGTTCCTTGAAGCACTTAAAGCAAGGAATATATCTAATGTAGCAAGCCAGTGTCTTTTACCTACGGAGAAGATAATAAATAATTAAATATATGCATTTAAATATCTATAATGAAAAACAGGAAGTGAAAACATGCCATAAGAAGACAAGCATAAATGTGGGAGGTCAGAGAGGAGAGAGAATTTTCAGCAGGAAATAAGAAAGGCTTCATGTAAGAGGTAGATTGCCTTTAGAGGGATCCATTTTCCCTTCTCTTCAGCAACATATAGACAGTTTCTCGGTCCCCATATAAACACTGCTTCAAGATCGATCTTCCATTAATGCAATATTCATTGTGTCACTTTGTCATTCTAGTTCCTACACTGGGAGTGATATGGTATATTAAAGAGGTGTTGTCTCAGGAGTTAAAAAACAAACAAAAAACAAAAAACAAACAAACAAACAAACACACAAAACATGTATTCTGCTACTTCTAGCATTCCATTATTTCCTCTGTAAAGTCCAGGGGGGAGAAATAAGCTATCAGAATACACTTTCATACTATTAGTATTAGGAATTCTTCTTGTCATCAATTACAGCTAGGGAAATCACTTGGTCAAGATAAGTTAGCAAACAAATAATGGAGGATAATGCAAGGTGAATTAGTAAATATACTAGGAGTTTCAAACAAGTTTTCTGATTCTACTTCTGGTTATAGTAATTTATTGTATCTATAATCCAACCAAAGAATTTTTCTCATTCAAAACATTTCAGAATGTGGTTCTATTTACCTCTTTCAATGGTAGTATTTATGTCTCCCTACCCATTATTATTCACTTTGGTAGTCAGTCCCTTACATTTCCAAGAGCCGTGATCATTATTATTGCTAGGATTTACCCATGTTATTCTATTGGTAATTCTATTCTTTTTTACCTATATTTTTAAAAAATTAATTATTAAAAAAATTTTGGAAGTACATTGTAGGTGTGTATCTTTATGGGGTACATGAAATGTTTTGATGCAGGCATGCAATGTGAAATAAGCACATCATAGAGAATGGGATATCTGTCCCCTCAAGCATTTATCCTTTGAGTTATGAACAATCCAATTACATTAAGTTATTTCAAAATATACAATTAAGTTATTACTAACTATAGTCAACCTGTTGTGCTATCAAATAGTAGATCTCATTAATTCTTTCTAATTTTTTGTACCTATCAACCATCCCCGCCTGCCCACCAACCATCCCAGGCTATGGTAACTATCTATTACTCTCTTTTTACTTTTACTCTCTATCTCCATGAATTCAATTGTTTTCCTGGAGTAGTTTTATAGTTTGAAGTCTTAAAGTCTTTAATCCAGTTTGATCTGTTTTTTTTGTTTGTTTGTTTTTGTTTTTTGGTATAGTGAGAGATAGAGGTCTAGGTTCCTTCTTTTGCATATAGATTGATATGGTTTGGTTGTGTCCCCACCCAAATCTCATCTTGAATTGTAGTTCCCATAATCCCCACGTGTCATGGGAGGGACTAAGTGGGAGGTAATTGAATTATGGGGGAGGTTTCCCCCAATGCTATTCTCATAATAATGAATAAGTTCTCATGAGATCTGATGGTTTTATAAAGGGCTTCCATCTTCGCTTGTCTCTCAAACTTCTGTCTCCTGCCACTATGTGAAAAAGGATGTGTCTGCTTCCCCATCTGCCATGATTGTAAGTTTCCTGAGGACTTCCCAGCCATGCAGAGCTGCGAGTCAATTAAACCTCTTTCTTTTATAAATTACCCAGTCTCAGGTATTTCTTCATAGCCGTGTGAGAAGGAACTAATACAGTAAATTGGCACCTCAGAGAGTGGGGCATTGTTGTAAAGATATCTAAAAATGTGGAAGCAACCTTGGAACTGGGTAACAAGAAGCAGTTGGAACAGTTTGGAGGGCTCAGAAGACAGGAAGATGTGGGAAAGTTTGGAACTTCCTAGAGACTTGTTGCATGGCTTTGCCAAAAATGCTGATAGTGATATGGACAATGAAGTCCAATCTGAATTGGTCTCAGATGGAGATAAGAAACTTGCTGGAAACTGGAGTAAAGGTGACCCTTGCTATGCAAAGAGACTGGCTGCATTCTGCCCCTGCCCTAGAGACCTGTGGAAATTTAAATTTGAGACAGATGATTTAGGGTATCTGGGGAAAGAAATTTCTAAGTGGCAAAGCATTCAAGAGGAAGCAGAGTATAAAATTTTGGAAAACTTGAGAAAATCACATTGTCTAGGGGAGAAATTCAAGTCAACTGCAGAAATTTGCATAAGTGACGAGAAGTCAAATGTTAATCACTAAGACAATGGGAAAAATGTCTCCAGGACATGGCAGAGACCTTCATGGCAACCCCTCCCATCACAGGCCTGGAGACCTAGGAGGGAAAAACGGTTTTGTGGGACAAGCCCAGGGCTCCCAGTGCTTTATGCAGCCTCGGGACATAGTGCCGTGAATCTCAGCTGCTTCAGCTCTAGCTGTGGCTGAAAGGGGTCAATGTACTGCTCAGGCCATTGCTTCAGAGAGTGTAAACCTCAAGCCTTGGTAACTTACCTGTGGTGTTGGAACTATGGGTGCACAGAAGTCAAGAATTGAGGTTTGGGAACCTCTGCCGAGATTTCAGTGGCTGTATGGAAATGTCTGGATGTCCAGGCAGAAATTTGCTGCAGGAGCAGACCCTTCATTGAGAATCTCTGCTAGGGCAGTGTGGAAGAGAAATGTAGGGTTGGAGCCCCCACAGAAAGTTCCCACTGGAGCACTGTCTAATGGAGCTGTGAGAAGAAGGCCACCACTCTCCAGACTCCAGAATGGTAGATCAACTGACAGCTTGCATTGTGTGTCTGGAAAATCCACATATACTGTCTTTCATGACATAGGCAGTTATAGCTATAAATTTTCCTCTTAGTACTGTTTTTTCTGTATTCCATAGGTTTTGGTATGTTGTGTTTCCATTATCATTTGTTTCAATAAAATTTTCAATTTTCTTTTTAATTTCTTCTTTGATCCACTAGTCATTCAGGAGAATATTGTTTAATTTTCATGTATTTGTACAGTTTCCAACATTTCTCTTGTTATTAATTTCTAGTTTTACTTCATTCTAGTCAAACAATATGCTTGATATTATTTCAATTTTTTTAAATGTTTTAAGACTTGTTTTGTGACCTAACACGTGGTCTACCCTTGAGAATGATTTATGTGCTGAGGAAAAGAATGTTTATTTTGCAGTTCTTGTTGAACAAAATGTTTTGTAAATATCTATTAGGCCAATTTTGTCTATAGTGAAAGGAAATCTGATGTTGCTTTGTTGATTTTCTGTCTGGAAGATCTGTCCACTAGTAATAGTGGGGTGTTGAAGTCTCCAGCTATTGTTGTGTTAGGGTCTCTCTCTCTCTTTCACAGTAATAATGTTTTCTCTATATACCTGGGTGCTCCTGTGTTGGGTGCATATATATTTAAAGTTATATCCTCTTGCTGAATTGACATCTTTATCATTGTATAGAGACCTTCTTTGTCCTTTCTTGTAATTTTTATCTTGAAATCTATTTTGTCTGATATAAGTACAGCAACTCCTGATCTTTCTTGTTTCCATTGGCAAGGAAATATATTCTTCCATCCTTTTATTTTCAGTCTATGTATGTCTTTAGGGGTGAAAGATGTTTCCTGTAGGCAAGAGCTCAATGGGTGGTGTTTTTTCATCCATTCAACTCGTCTACTTTTTGGATTAGAGAGTTTAGTCCATTTATATTCAATGTTATTATTGATAACTAAAGACTTGCTCCTGACATTTTGTTATTTGTTTTCTGGTTGTTATGTGGTCTTCTCTTCCTTCTTTGTTTCGTTCCTGTCTTCCTCTAGTGAAGATGATTTTCTCTAGTGATATGAATTAGTTTCTCACTTTTTATTTTGTTTTGTATTCATTGTATGGCCTTTAGTTTGAGGTTACCATAAGGCTTGCAAATACTATCTTATAACTCATTATTTTAACCTGATGACAACACTATTTGTATAAACAAACAAACAAGCAAAAATAAAACTTTAATAAAAACTCATTTAATTTCATCTCCTGGTTTTTTAACTTTTGTTGTTTCTATTTTTATCCTATTATAGTAACCACATCTTGAAAAGTTGTTGTAATTATTACATGTTTTTAAGATTGAGTTTTGCTCTGTCACCCAGGCTGGAGTGCAGTGGCACGATCTCAGCTTGCTGCAACCTCTGCCTCTTTGGTTCAAGTGATTCGCCTGCCTCGGCCTCCCGAGTAGCTGGGGTTACAGGTGCCTACCACCACACCCAGCTAATTTTTGTACTTTTAATAGAGATGGGGTTTCACCATGTTGGCCAGGCTAGTCTCGAACTCCTGACTTCAGGTAATCTGCCCACGTTGGCCTCTCAAAGTGCTGAGAGTTACAGGCATGAGCCACCGCGACCGGCCTGTTGTTATTATTTTTGATTGGTTCATTGTTTAGTCTTTCTACTTATGATAAGAGTAGTTTACACACCACAAATACAGTGTTATAATATTCCATGTTTTTATGTACTTACTATTACCAGTAAGTTTTGTACCTTTGGGTGATAATTTATTGCTCATTAATGTCCTTTTTCTTACTCACTGAAGTACTCCCTTTCTTGTAGGACAGGTCTGGTATTGGTGAAAATCCTCAGCTTTTATTTGTCTGGGGAAGTCTCCATTTTTCCTTCAGGTTTGAAAGCACTTTTTGCTGGACATGCTATTCTAGGGTAAAAGCTTTTTTCCTTCACGACTTTAAACATGTCATGCCACTCGCTCCTGGCCTATAAGGTTTCCACTGAAAAGTCTGCTGCCAGATGTATTGGATCTCCACTGCATGTTATTTGTTTCTTTTCTCTTGCTGCTTTTAGGATCCTTTCTTTATCCTTGACCTTTAAAGTTTGATTATTAAATGCCTTGAGGTGGTCTTTGGACTAAATCTGCATGGTGTTCTATACCCTTGTTGTATTTGGATATTAATATCTTTGTCTAGATTTGGGAAGTTCTCTGTTATTATCCCTTTGAGTAAATTTTCTACCCCATCTCCTTCTCTACCTCCTCTTTGAGGCCAATAACTCTTAGATTTGCCCTTTTGAAGTTATTTTCTAGATCCCGTAGGCCTGCTTCATTGTTTTTTCTTTTGTCTTCTCTGACTGTGTATTCTCAAATAGCCTGTCTTCAAGCTCACTAATCCTTTCTTCCACTTGATTCATTCTGCTATTGAAGAACTCTGATTTATTCTTCAGTATGTCAATGTATTTTTCAACTCCAGCATTTCTGCTTGATTTTTTAAAAATTACATTACTCTCTTTGTTAAATTTACCTGATAGAATTCTGAATTCCTTCTCTTTGTTATCTTGAATTTCTTTGAGTTTCCTCCACACAGGTATATAGAATTCTCTGTTTGAAAGGTCATATATCTATGTTTCTCTGGGATTCGCCCCTGGTGGCTTATTTAGTTCATTTGGTGAGGTCATGTTTTCCTAAATAATGTTGATGCTATTAGATGTTCTTTGGTGTTTGGCATTGAAGAGTTAGGTATTTATTGTAGTCCTCACTGTGTGAGCTTATTTGTACCTATCACTCTTGGAAAGACTTTCTAGTTATTTGAGAGGACTTGGGTGTTCTTTTCTAAGCTGTTTTTGTGTTAGGGGGCACCTCAAGCCCAGTAATGCTGTGGTTCTTGCAGTCTCATAAAGTCATCACCTTAGTGGTCTTAGAAAAGATCTGGAATAATTTTCTAGATTACCAGGCAAAGACACTTGTTCTCTTCCCTTACTTTCTCCAAACTATCCAGTCTCTGTCTCTCTTCTGAGCCACCTAAAGCTGGGAGTGGGGTGATACAAGCACCCCTGTGGCCACCACTACAACTGTGCTGGGTCAGACCTGAAACCTGCACAGCACTGGTTCTCACCCAAGGCCCGCTATAACCCTCCCTGGCTACTGCCTCTGATTGCTCAAGGCCCTGGGGCTCTATGATCTGCAGGTGGCAAAGTCAGCCAGGTCTGTGTCTTCCTTGTCAGGCCAGAAAGTTACCCCAGGCCCTGTGTGGATCCAGAAGTGCCATCCAGTACTCAGAGACTACAGTCAAAAACCTTAGACATCTGCCTGGTATTCTATTGTATTGCAGCTCAGCCATAAGACACAATTCTTATGACACAGCTCAGCCATAAGTCACTCAAGCCATAAGACACAATTCTTCCCACTCTTCCCTCCTCTTTCCAAAGGCGGAGGAGCCTTACCCTATAGCTGCCACTACCCCTAGCCACAAGGAGTACTGCTGGACTACCACCAATGTTCTTTCAGGGCCCAAGTTTTCTTAAGTCATCCTGTGATTAATGCTGCCTGGCTTGGGACTCACTCTTTAGAGCAGTGAGCTCCCCTGTGGCCCATGGCAGGTCCAGAAATGCCATCCAAGAGTCAAGTCCTAGAATTGGAGACCCCAAGGGCCTGCTTGGTGCTCTACATTCCTGTAGCTGTGTCGGTACCTGAGGTATAAAACAAAGTATCCTTTACTTTTCCTTCTGCTTTTCTCAAGCAGAAGGAATTTTGCACCATAGCCACCACAGCTGGTAATGTGCTGAGTCTCACCTGAAGTCAACAAATCTCAGAGGCTCACCAAGGCCCTCGATGTGGTACCTGGGTGGCATTGCTGGTTGTTCAGAAACTAAGAAATCTTCAGTTAGCAGGTGACGAATGCTGGCAGGACTGGCTCCTTTCCTTCAAGGCAGCGAGTACCCTTCTGGCCCAGGGTGTATCTAGAAATGTTATCTAGAAGCTAGGACCTGAAACATGGGCCTCACGACTCTGACCCATGCCCTATCATGCTGTGGCTGAGTTGGTATCCAAAATGCAAAACAAAGTTATCCCCACTCTTCCCTCTCCTCTCCTCACGTAGAAGAAAGGGGTCTTTTCAAAACCTCAAGCTGTGCAGCCTGAGGTTATAGGAGAGGTAATGCCAGCACTCTCTTGACTGCCCCAGCTGGTGTCTCAGTATGTTGCATGCCCTCCCAATCCACTGTCTCTGGCCTAGCTCAGCCCTGGGACTTACTTAAAATTGCAATCCTTATGTCCCAGACTGCCTTTCAAATTTATAAGAGCACTTTGGCCCTCAGTGGCGATGTTTGTGGACACTCAAGTTCAGAGGGCTGGGATTGGCAGTTCCCCTCTGGCTAGGGCTGATTTAAACACTTCCTTTCTGGGTGGACATAGGCTGAATTTTGTCTGTTTTCTCTTTCTGCTCTAACAGGACAGCACTGAGTTTAATGCCTCACAATTGTTGTGCTCTCCCTCCTCCAGCACCCAGAGAAAATGCTCTCTGAACTGCTGCTGCTGCTGGGTTGAGGGAGTGTTGATGTCAGTGATTCAAGACTGATTTTCTATCTCTTCAGTACCTCTTTCAACGATGTGAAGTTAAAACCAGGTACTGTGAGTGTTCACTTGATTTTTGGTTCTTATGAAGGTGTTTTTTCTTTGTAGATAGTTGTTAACTTAGCGTCCTTGCTTGGGATGATCACTGGAGCTTTCTATTCCGCCACCTTGTTCTACCTCCCTCGGTAATGCTATTTTTTTCTTCTGCTAACCAGACCAGATTTTATCCATACAGATCATAACCTTCTACCAATCAAGCTTTTTCAATTTCTGATTGATCACATGCATTTCAAAATTCTTATGACTTTTTATTTCTATTATACAACTTAGTACTCTATTACATATATCCTTATCTGTTTACTATTTTAACATCTTATGTCTTTTGTATCAACAAAAATTTAAACTCCGCCTTTTGAGTCTAATGTATACTTAGGAGAACTTAAGAATATATAACTCAATTAAATAAATTTTCTTAGTGATTTGGTAATTCTTATCTGAAAGAACACAAAATACCCATTGATGTTATTATAGATCAAAAAACAGAAGGAGTATCTGTCGGTTTACTACTAACACAGGTATAATAGCTAGAATGAAAATGTTCTGCATAGTTAAATATCCAAAATAACCAATATCTTGCTCAGATAAAGTGATCAGAGCAAAAATATATTTACTCACTCACTTTTTAATGTACAATAGTTATCGAGAGTCAGGTGACAATCACTGAGTTAGATGCTATATTATCACTATAGCCCAGTTTCTAATTCAAAGAGCTTATCTGGGGGTACAAACAAGTAAAGATATAATTCAAATACATGTGACTGAGGTAAGAACAGTGGGTAGGACAGCATGTAAATAGTTGAGACTGACTCAGCCTTGGGGATTCAAGAAAGCTCCCTGGTGGAGGAACATATAATCATAGTTCCTAAAGAAAAAGATATGGGGTATATATGTAGGTGAGTCCTACAGAATATAAGTAAGAAATCTAAATGGGAAAGAGAATATAGAAAATTTGCAGATGTGTCTGTAATTCAACATGGTATATACACAGAATGACGGAGGATAGGAATGAGAATAATAAAAAAAAGGAGATGAAATGAGAGGAAATAATGTCAGAGCCTACTGAACCTAACACTATAGGACAGGTAGATTTAGTATAACTTGGTATCTGCTATTGACCAAGAAACAACAGGATAAATAAATTATCTATTTCATCAATTCTAGAGTATGTTTAATATGCTCATGTCAATATATTCATATGTTTCATGTTTACAAGGCCATAATATCTTCTCTACTTGACATTTGCTCTGTTTGGTGTTTCTCAAATTTGAAAGTAATTTTTGTTAAAAAAAAATGTGCACAGTGGCAAGGCCAAACATTTTCTCCCACATGTATACATACAACCTTATACAAATATACATAAGATTATACATACAGAGAAGAAGGCTTCAGATGATCAAATTACTCTGAGCTACGGGAGGATATTCAAACCAAAGGCAAAGAAGTTGAAAACTTTGAAAAAAATTTAGAAGAATGTATAACTAGAATAACCAATACAGAGAAGTGCTTAAAGGAGCTGATGGAGCTGAAAACCAAGGCTCGAGAACTACGTGAAGAATGCAGAAGCCTCAGGAGCCGATGCGATCAAATGGAAGAAAGGGTATCAGCCCTGGAAGACGAAATGAATGAAATGAAGCGAGAAGGGAAGTTTAGAGAAAAAAGAATAAACAGAAATGAGCAAAGCCTCCAAGAAATGTGAGACTATGTGAAAAGACCAAATCTACGTCTGATTGGTGTACCTGAAAGTGACGGGGAGAATGGAAACAAGTTGGAAAACACTCTGCAGGATATTATCCAGGAGAACTTCCCCAATCTAGCAAGGCAGGCCAACATTCAGATTCCAGAAATACAGAGAATGCCACAAAGATACTCCTCGAGAAGAGCAACTCCAAGACACATAATTGTCAGATTCACCAAAGTTGAAATGAAGGAAAAAATGTTAAGGGCAGCCAGAGAGAAAGGTTGGGTTACCATCAAAGGGAAGCCCATCAGACTAACAGCGGATCTGTCAGCAGAAACCCTACAAGCCAGATGAGAGTGGGGGCTAATATTCAACATTCTTAAAGAAAAGAATTTTCAACCCAGAATTTCATATCCTGCCAAACTAAGCTTCATAAGTGAAGGAGAAATAAAATACTTTACAGACAAGCAAATGTTGAGAGATTTTGTCACCACCAGGCCTGCCCTAAAAGAGCTCCTGAAGGAAGCGCTAAACATGGAAAGGCACAACCGGTACCAGCCACTGCAAAATCATACCGAAATGTAAAGACCATCGAGACTAGGAAGAGACTGCATCAACTAACGAGCAAAATAACCAGCTAACATCATAATGACAGGATCACATTCACACATAACAATATTAACTTTAAATATAAATGGACTAAATGCTCCAATTAAAAGACACAGACTGGCAAATTGGATAAAGACTCAAGACCCATCAGTGTGCTGTATTCAGGAAACCCATCTCACATGCAGAGACACACATAGGCTCAAAATAAAAGGATGGAGGAAGATCTACCAAGCAAATGGAAAACAAAAAAAGGCAGGGGTTGCAATCCTAGTCTCTGATAAAACGGACTTTAAACCAACAAAGATCAAAAGAGACAAAGAAGGCCATTACATAATGGTAAAGGGATTAATTCAACAAGAAGAGCTAACTATCCTAAATATATATGCACCTAATACAGGAGCACCCAGATTCATAAAGCAAGTCCTGAGTGACCTACAAAGAGACTTAGACTCCCACACATTAATAATGGGAGACTTTAACACCCCACTGTCAACATTAGACAGGTCAACGAGACAGAAAGTCAACAAGGATACCCAGGAATTGAATTCAGCTCTGCACCAGGCGGACCTAATAGACATCTACAGAACTCTCCACCCCAAATCAACAGAATATACATTTTTTTCAGCACCACACCACACCTATTCCAAAATTGACCACATACTTGGAAGTAAAGCTCTCCTCAATAAATGTAAAAGAACAGAAATTATAACAAACTATCTCTCAGATCACAGTGCAATCAAGCTAGAACTCAGGATTAAGAATCTTACTCAAAACCGCTCAACTACGTGGAAACTGAACAACCTGCTTCTGAATGACTACTGGGTACATAACGAAATGAAGGCAGAAATAAAGATGTTCTTTGAAACCGACGAGAACCAAGACACAACATACCAGAACCTCTGGGATGCATTCAAAGCAGTGTGTAGAGGGAAATTTATAGCACTAAATGTCCACAAGAGAAAGCAGGAAAGATCCAAAATTGACACCCTAACATCACAATTAAAAGAACTAGAAAAGCAAGAGCAAACACATTCAAAAGCTAGCAGAAGACAAGAAATAACTAAAATCAGAGCAGAACTGAAGGAAATAGAGACACAAAAACCCTTCAAAAAATTAATGAATCCAGGAGCTGGTTTTTTGAAAGGATCAACAAAATTGATAGACCACTAGCAAGATTAATAAAGAAAAAAGAGAGAAGAATCAAATAGATGCAATAAAAAATGATAAAGGGGATATCACCACCGATCCCACAGAAATACAAACTACCATCAGAGAATATTACAAACACCTCTACGCAAATAAACTAGAAAATCTAGAAAAAATGGATAAATTCCTCAACACATACACCCTCCCAAGACTAAACCAGGAAGAAGTTGAATCTCTGAATAGACCAATAACAGGAGCTGCAATTGTGGCAATAATCAATAGCTTACCAACCAAAAAAAGTCCAGGACCAGATGGGTTCACAGCCGAATTCTACCAGAGGTACAAGGAGGAACTGGTACCATTCCTTCTGAAACTATTCCAATCAATAGAAAAAGAGGGAATCCTCCCTAATTCATTTTATGAGGCCAGCATCATCCTGATACCAAAGCCTGGCAGAGACACAACCAAAAAAGAGAATTTTAGACCAATATCCTTGATGAACATTGATGCAAAAATCCTCAATAAAATACTGGCAAACAGAATCCAGCAGCACATCAAAAAGCTTATCCACCATGATCAAGTGGGCTTCATCCCTGGGATGCAAGGCTGGTTCAATATACGCAAATCAATAAATGTAATCCAGCATATAAACAGAACCAAAGACAAAAACCACATGATTATCTCAATAGATGCAGAAAAGGCCTTGGACAAAATTCAACAACCCTTCATGCTAAAAACTCTCAATAAATTAGGAATTGATGGGACATATCTCAAAATAATAAGAGCTATCTATGACAAACCCACAGCCAATATCATACTGAATGGGCAAAAACTGGAAGCATTCCCTTTGAAAACTGGCACAAGACAGGGATGCCCTCTCTCACCACTTCTATTCAACATAGTGTTGGAAGTTCTGGCCAGGGCAATTAGGCAGGAGAAGGAAATCAAGGGTATTCAAGTAGGAAAAGAGGAAGTCAAATTGTCCCTGTTTGCAGATGACATGATAGTATATCTAGAAAACCCCATTGTCTCAGCCCAAAATCTCCTTAAGCTGATAAGCAACTTCAGCAAAGTCTCAGGATACAAAATCAATGTACAAAAATCACAAGCATTCTTATACATCAATAACAGACAAACAGAGAGCCAAATCATGAGTGAACTCCCATTCACAATTGCTTCAAAGAGAATAAAATACCTAGGAATCCAACTTACAAGGGATGTGAAGGACCTCTTCAAGGAGAACTACAAACCACTGCTCAAGGAAATAAAAGAGGATACAAACAAATGGAAGAACATTCCATGCTCATGGGTAGGAAGAATCAATATCATGAAAATGGCCATACTGCCCAAGGTAATTTACAGATTCAATGCCATCCCCATCAAGTTACCAATGACTTTCTTCACAGAATTGGAAAAAACTACTTTAAAGTTCATATGGAACCAAAAAAGAGCCCGCATCACCAAGTCAATCCTAAGCCAAAAGAACAAAGCTGGAGGCATCACACTACCTGACTTCAAACTATACTACAAGGCTACAGTAACCAAAACAGCATGGTACTGGTACCAAAACAGAGATATAGATCAATGGAACAGAACAGAGCCGTCAGAAATAATGCCACATATCTACAAGTATCTGATCTTTGACAAACTTGACAAAAACAAGAAATGGGGAAAGGATTCCCTATTTAATAAATGGTGCTGGGAATACTGGCTAGCCATATGTAGAAAGCTGAAACTGGATCCCTTCCTTACACCTTATACAAAAATCAATTCAAGATGGATTAAAGACTTAAATGTTAGACCTAAAACCATAAAAACCCTAGAAGAAAACCAGGCATTACCATTCAGGACATAGGCATGGGCAAGGACTTCATGTCTAAAACACCAAAAGCAATGGCAACAAAAGCCAAAATAGATAAATGGGATCTAATTAAACTAAAGAGCTTCTGCACAGCAAAGGAAACTACCATCAGAGTGAACAGGCAACCTACAGAATGGGAGAAAATTTTTGCAACCTACTCATCTGACAAAGGGCTAATATCCAGAATCTACAATGAAGTCCAACAAATTTACAAGAAAAAAACAAACAACCCCATCAAAAAGTGGGCGAAGGACATGAACAGACACTTCTCAAAAGAACACATTTATGCAGCCAAAAAACATATGAAAAAATGCTCACCATCACTGGCCATCAGAGAAATGCAAATCAAAACCACAATGAGATACCATCTCACACCAGTTAGAATGGCAATCATTAAAAAGTCAGGAAACAACAGGTGCTGGAGAGGATGTGGAGAAATAGGAACACTTTTACACTGTTGGTGGGACTATAAACTAGTTCAACCCTTGTGGAAGTCAGTGTGGCGATTCCTCAGGGATCTAGAACTAGAAATTCCATTTGACCCAGCCATCCCATTACTGGTTATATACTCAGAGGACTATAAATCATGCTGCTATAAAGACACATGCACACGTATGTTTATTGCAGCATTATTCACAATAGCAAAGACTTGGAACCAACCCAAATGTCCAACAATGATAGACTGGATTAAGAAAATGTGGCACATATACACCATGGAATACTATGCAGCCATAAAAAATGATGAGTTCATGTCCTTTGTAGGGACATGGATGAAATTGGAAATCATCATTCTCAGTAAACTATCGCAAGAACAAAAAACCAAACACCGCATATTCTCACTCATAGGTGGGAATTGAACAATGAGAACACATGGACACAGGAAGGGGAACATCACACTTTGGGGACTGTTGTGGGGTGGGGGGAGGGGGGAGGGATAGCATTGGGAGATATACCTAATGCTAGATGACGAGTTGGTGGGTGCAGCGCACCAGCATGGCACATGTATACATATGTAACTTACCTGCACGTTGCGCACATGTACCATAGAGTCTAAAGTATAATAATAATAATAATAATTAAGAAAAAAAAAGATTATACATACAAATACAGAGCTTATGCTTGTTTGATGTGATTTTTTTTCACTTCATATCTCAAATGCATACTTATGTATCAGGACATATAGATCTATTTTTTTATTCAAATTCATAAAATTTTATATTCTGTGTTTTTAATAATTTTTAAAATTCTTTTTGGCTTGACTTCATAACTAATTTCTACTCTCTTTCAATTCAAGAAATATATATGTCTATGTATGTATGACTAATTTTATTCAGTGGATTAGATTCTGTGAGATTAAAAGATTTTTTATTTCTTCATATCATTTTTTAAGTAGTATCATATTAGTGTTTGAATTTTGCAGCAATTTTTAAATATAATATTCACAATGAATGTATATGTCATGTTTACTTTCTAAAGCATATATTTATGTATATAAATATATATGCAAAATCACATGAATAAGTTTCTACTCTCAGAACATCAAACTGTATTAATATAATGTGTACCTGTGTGTGTGTTGTGTACATTTACCTTAGTGTCATTTTTCTTCAGTATATTGATTTTCTTGGGAATAGTGTGCTATAGTAGTTTTTTAATATTTACTTCATAACTCTCAATCCCCTGTTGAGTGCATTGTGAAGGCTTAATCAATGCTAAAATCAAATATGATAAACTTGCAAAGTATTCAAATCAATGCTTCCTTTCCTTTTTGACTTTTGGGCTAATTATACCAGTAATTCTTATTTCTATGAACACCCTGAACTCAATGGTTCTGAGTTAGTAGTTTTGTTTCCATTTTATCTTTATAATTTCTAGATAATTTTTCTTTCGTCATTTTTTTCCCAGTTTTTACATTTTTTAATATGGGTATAAAGTATTCATATCACTTTACTTTGAAAGCACTTTATTTTAATGAGGATACTATATAAAAAACTTAAAAAGCATGAGATTTTAATAAAATTCACATGTCCTTCTATATCATTGCTATAGAAACTGACTCATTTTCATCAGAGTTAATTAAGACTTTTTTCATTGTTTTTTCCCCCAGTTAGCCTCTTCTAATAATTATGCTTCCATTCTCTAAATTTAGGAAGTTGTTAAAAAACCTCAGTGTTAAAGAAAATTGTCATTGCAAAGGAAACATATTATCATTACAAACATAAAATATCAATAGCTGTAATATAATAACAACAAATATTTGCATATCCTCTTTTTCATTGTGCAATGTGACAATCTACTATGTCAGTAGACACAAATAACAACCTTTATAATAGAAAATCAAAGTCATTTTTCAGATGATAAAATTAAGAGTCACAGACATTAGTCTCCAAAATAGCTGCTTAGTAAGAGAGGAGCCTAGGACATAGTATCCAAATCCCCAGCATTTTTTTCAAATAATTTCAAAATTCTCCAAACTCCTTGCCTATAATAGCTTTCTTTAACAGAAAATAGCCAAGAAAATCTCAGAAAAACTTTTATCATCTTTCCTAATGTATCTCTTTTTGTTTTGTTTTGTTTGTTGAGACAGAGTTTCACTGTTGCCCAGGCTGGAGTGCAGTGGTGCCATCATAGTTCACTGCAGCCTCGAACCCCTGAGCTCAGGTGATCCACCCTCCTCAGCCTCCCGAGTAGTTGGGATACAGGAACGTGCCACCAGGCCCAGATAATTTTTCTATACTTTTTCAGAGAGAGGGGTTCACTGTGGTTCCCAGGATGGTCTCAAACTCCTAGGCTCAAGTGGTATATCCACCTCAGCCTCCCAAGTAATAGGATTACAGGCATGAGCCACCATGCCCTGCCATAATGTATCTCTTAACTTTGCAATCAATTATGACATCACAATACCCATATATAAGAACAATCAATGTACATGTAAGATGAAAAATATATATTGAGCACTTCTGTATGACAGTCAGTGGTCTAACATTATATATGTTATAATACAATGTGGTACGGAATCTGACAGAGGTGCTCACCAAGTGATTTGAGAGAACAGAAGCGTCAATTAGTTTGACTTCAGAAGAATGTGCTTGTCTTGAAAGTTGGGAACAAGAACAAAAATGGCTTTAGAATCTGCATTCCATTGACTTTTAAAGATGAACAAGTAAATTCAAAAGTAAGATCTTTCCAAGTGATAAAAGAAAAATCATTTTCAATGCAGTATTCTATCACAGCTAACGTGACCATATACTTTATCAGTTATTAATCAGCACCTGAGACAACGGGTATAAACTGGGGACAGTCCTGTACAAACCCAGATTTATGGTTGCCATAGGTTCTCTCCAGAAAGAAAGACAATGAAGTAAAGATCTACAAATAACAGTACCATTATATTGCTTCTCTAAAGTCAGTCTCCTGCTCCATCCTATATATCTGACAAAGCTGCCACACTCTCACACATCCAAGACAAAAAAGTGGGAATCGACCTAGACCTTCCCTATCTGATTCTTACCCCAGTTATGATATAAATCCTTTAAAATATATCTGCTAATTCTCTTCCCTCTCTTCATCACTGTGGCCACTACATAAACCATCCTTATCTCATGCCTAGACTTTTTAATTCCAGCTACTCAGGCTCCTTTCCTTCAGCTTGCACTTTATTCTACACAATGCTCCAGATTCTGTTACCTAAAATCCATAACTAGTCATGGCACTTCCTTGGATTTTATGTCCACTACAGGTATATTCACTAACACAAAAGGCCTTTCTGGATTTGCCCTACATATCATTGTTTTTCTGGCCTTCTACATTGCTGCATGTTTCTCTTTTTTTTTTTTTTTTAACACTCTAGAGACTTAATAATATATCCCTAAACACAGCATACATTTCTTTCCACTTTTGAACTTTTTGATATGCTCCTCCCTGTGCCTGGAATTTCTCTCTTCCCTTGTCTTTACAGAGGTCTTCAAAATCCTATCAAAGGTCATTTAATTTCTCTTTTTTTTTTTCATTTCACACTCACAAACAAGAGTAAATTTCTTCCTGCTCTTTGATATGCTGGGTTTTTTGTTCGTTTGTTTGTTATACATTGGGGCCTGTCAGGTGTGGGAGGAGGAGGAAGGGAGAGCATCAGGAAGAATAGCTAATGGATACTGCCCTTAATACCTAGGTGATGGGATGGTCTGTGCGGCATACCACTATGGCACATGTAACAAACGCACATCCTACACACATACCCTTAAATTTAAAATAATAGTAAAAGAAAAAAGCAGTAATTTTAAAAAAGAAGTTTTATTCTTAATACTAGTAATCTTAAATGGCACAGGATTGGGGTGTAGGGAGGGGATGAGCAGTGCAGAGGAGACGAAGAAGCTGTTTTAATATGCAGTCATGCATTGCCTAACGATGGAAACACATTCTGAAAAATGCATCTTTAGGCAACTTTTGCTGTGTGCTAACATCATAGAGTGTACTTACATAAACCTAGATGGTATAGCCCACTTTACACCTAGGCTATATGGTTCAACCTATTGCTTTTAGGCTATAAACCTCTACAGCATGTTATTCTACTGAATACTGTAGGCAATTGTAACACAATAGTAAGTATTTGAGTATTTAAGAATAAGCATAGAAAAGATACAGAAAAAAATACAATATTATAATCTTAAGAGGTCATCATCGTATATGAATTCCATTATTGACCAAAACACCATTTTGCCATCCATGACAGTAATTTGTGGCAACTGCATATCATAATTATTTCAAAATTGAAGGGAGATGGACACTGAATTGAGTATCTGTTTCTTATTTGTTTAGAATTTTCTAAAAAGTCCTCTGTTCCTTTCTTTTTCCCTTGTGTAGATTAATCATGCAAAGTCTAGAATGTATTCTGAAACATTCAAAGGAAGTGGCCTAATATGTATATACATTATTATTATTTAACTCTTAAAAAACTGAAACTGATCCACAAACCAAAAAGTTAACTACCTCATGAAACTAACAGGTTTCAATCTGCTACATACCTTATGGAAAATTCTACAATATTTGACTTGAAAGCAGAAGAAGACTAATAGTGTCACAGCTAAGGCTGAGGAGTCTAAGGCTTTTTTTTTTTTTTTTTTTTTTTTTTTTTTGCCAAACCTAGAAACTCGCTTCCTAGAAAAACACCTTCCATTATTTATAATGCAAATATGTTGGTGGCAAGCACTCTCTCAGAATGGTTATGAAAGCCAAATTTATCATCCTCACCTAATAGCAGAAACACAGGAGAGCACCAGTATCATCTCTGACCTTGGAAAAAAACATTTACTATGAAAATAAAAGGCAGGAAGTCACCTTAACCTGTCCACTAGAAACACTAAAAATCATGTCTTCTGCTGTTCTTTAACAAAAATAGATCAAAATCACCAAACTGTATATCTACAGCAAACTTTATTTTTTTATTTTTAAAGCTTTTTTTTAATTTAATTTTTTTATTATACTTTAAGTTCTAGGGTACATGTGCACAACGTGCAGGTTTGTTACATAGGTATACGTGTGTCATGTTGGTTTGCTGCACCCATCAACTTGTCATTTACATCAGGTATTTCTCCTAATGTTATCCCTCCCCTAGTTCCCCAAACCCCCAACAGGCCTCAGTGTGTGATGTTCCCTGCCCTGTGTCCAAGGGTTCTCATTGTTCAATTCACACCTGTGAGTGAGAACACATGGTGTTTGGTTTTCTGTCCTTGCGATAGTTTGCTCAGAATAATGGTTTCCAGCTTCATCCATGTCCCTGCAAAGGACATGAATTCATCCTTTTATGGCTGCATAGTATTCCATGGTGTATACATGCCATATTTTCTTAATCCAGTCTATCATTGATGGACATTTGGGTTGGTCTTTGCTATTGTGAATAGTGCCACAATAAACATATGTGTGCATGTGTCTTTACAGTAGCATGATTTATAATCCTTTGGGTATATACCCAGTAATGAGATTGCTGGGTCTAATGGCATTTCTAGTTCTAGATCCTTGAGGAATCACCACACTGTCTTCCACAATGGTTGAATTAATTTACACTCCCACCAACAGTGTAAAAGCATTCCTATTTCTCCACATCCTCTCCAGCATCTGTTGTTTCCTGACTTTTTAATGATTTCCATTCTAACTGGTGTGAGATGGTATCTCATTGTGGTTTTGATTTGCATTTTTCTGATGACCAGTGATGATGAGCATTTTTTCATGTGTCTGTTGGCTGCATAAATGTCTTCTTTTCAGAAGTGTCTGTTCATATCCTTTTCCCACTTTTTGATGGGATTGTTTTATTCTTGTAAATTTGTTTAAGTTCTTTGTAGATTCTGGATATTGGCCCTTTGTCAGATGGGTAGATTGCAAAACTTTTCTCCCATTCTGTAGGTTGCCTGTTCACTCTGATGGTAATTTCTTTTGCCGTACAGAAGCTCTTTAGTTTAATTAGATCCCATTTATCTATTTTGGCTTTTGTTGCCATTGCTTTTGGTGTGTTACTCATGAAGTCCTTGCCCATGCCTATGTCCTGAATGATAATTGCCTAGTTTTTCTTCAAGGGTTTTTATGGTTTTAGGTCTAACATTTAAGTCTTTAATCCATCTTGAATTAATTTTTGTATAAGATGTAAGGGAGGGATCCAGTTTCAGCTTTCTACATATGGCTAGCCAGTTTTCCCAGCACCATTTATTAAATAGGGAATCCTTTCTCCATTTCTTGTTTTTGTCAGGTTTGTCAAAGATCAGATGGTTGTAGATGTGTGGTGTTATTTCTGAGGCCTCTGTTCTGTTCCATTGGTCTATATACCTGTTTTGGTACCAGTACCATGTTGTTTTGGTTACTGTAGCCATGTAGTATAGTTTGAAGTCAGGTAGCATGATGCCTTCAGCTTTGTTTTTTTTTTTTTGTTTTTGTTGTTGTTGTTGTTGTTTGTTTGCTTAGGATTGTCTTGGCAATGTGGGCTCTTTTTTGGTTCCACACGAACTTTAAATTAGTTTTTTCCAATCCTGTGAAGAAAGTCATTGGTAGCTTGATGGGGATAGCATTAATTAAATCTATAAATTATCTTGGGCCATTTTCATGATATTGATTCTTCCTATCCATGAGCATGGAATATTCTTCCATTTTTTTTGTGTCCTCTTTTACTGCATTGAGCAGTGGTTTGCAGTTCTCCTTGAAGAGGTCCTTCACATCCCTTGTAAGTTGTACTCCTAGGTATTTTATTCTCTTTGTAGCAATTGTGAATGGAAGTTCACTCATGATTTGGCTATCTGTTTGTCTGTTATTGGTGTATAGGAATGCTTGTATTTTTGCACATTGATTTTGTATCCTGAGACTTTGCTGAAGTTGCTTATCAGCTTAAGGACATTTTTGGCTGAGACGATGGGGTTTTCTAAATATACAATTATGTCATCTGCAAACAGAGAAAATTTGACTTCCTCTTTTCCTAATCAAATACCCTTTATTTCTTTCTCTTGCCTGATTGCCCTGGCCAGAACTTCCAACACTATGTTGAATAGGAGTGGTGAGAGACGGCATCCTTTTGTTGTGCCAGTTTTCAAAGGAATTGTTCCAGCTTTTGCCCGTTTAATATGATTTGGCTGTGTGTTTGTCATAAATGGCTCTTATTATTTTAAGATACATTCCATCAATACCTAGTTTATTGAGAGTTTTTAGTGTGAAGGGCTGTTGAATTTTGTTGAAGGCCTTTTCTGCATCTATTGAGATAATCATGTGGTTTTTGTCGCTGGTCCTGTTTATGTGATGGATTATGTTTATTGATTTGCATATGTTGAACCAGCCTTGCATCCCAGGGATGAAGCAGACTTGATCGTGGTGGATACACTTTTTGATGGGCTGCTGGATTTTGTTTGCCAGTATTTTATTGAGGAGTTTTGCATCGATGTTCATCAGGGATATTGGTCTAAAATGCTCTTTTTTTTTGTTGTGTCTCTGCCAGGTTTTGGTATCAGGATGATGCTTGCCTCATAAAATGACTTAGGGAAGATTCTCTGTTTTTCCATTGATTGGAATAGTTTCAGAAGGAATGGTACCAGCTCCTCTTTTTACCTCTGGTAGAATTCGGCTGTGAATCCATCTGGTCCTGGATGCTTTTTGGTTGGTAGGCTATTAATTATTGCCTCAATTTCAGAGCCTATTATTGGTCTATTCAGAGATACAACTTCTTCCTGGTTTAGTCTTGGGAGGGTGTATGTGTACAGGAATTTATCCATTTCTTCTAGATTTTCTAGTTTATTTGCGTAGAGGTGTTTATAGTATTCTCTGATGGTAGTTTGTATTTCTGTGGGATTGGTGCTGATATCCCCTTTGTCATTTTTTACTGCGTCTATTTGATTCTTCTTTCTTTTCTTCTTTGTTAGTCTTGCTAGCAGTCTATCAATTTTGTTGATCTTTTCAGAAAACCAGCTCCTAGATTAATTGATTTTTGGAAGGGTTTTTTGTGTCTCTATCTCTTTCAGTTCTGCTCTGATCTTAGTTATTTCTTGCCTTCTGCTAGCTTTTGAATTTGTTTGCTCTTGCTTCTCTAGTTCTTTTAGTTGTGATGTTAGGACATCGATTTCAGATCTTTCCTGCTTTCTCTTGTGGGCATTTAGTGCTATAAGTTTCCTTCTACACACTGCTTTAAATGTGTCCCAGAGATTCTGGTACATTGTGTTTTTGTTCTCATTGGTTTCAAAGAACTTATTTATTTCTGCCTTCATTTCATTATTTACCCAGTAGTCATTCAGAAGCAAGTAGTTCAGTTTCAATGTAGTTGTGCAGTTTTGAGTGAGTTTCTTAATCCTGAGTTCTAATTTGATTGCACTGTGGTATGAGAGACAGTTTGTTGTGATTTCTGTTCTTTTTCATTTGCTGAGGTGTGCTTTACTTTCAATTACGTGGTCAATTTTAGAATAAGTGCTATGTGGTGCTGAGAAGAATGTATATTCTGTTGATTTGGGGTGGAGAGTTCTGTAGATGTGTATTAAGTTCATTTGGCCCAGAGCTGAGTTCAAGTCCTGGATATCTTTGTTAACCTTCTGTCTCATTGACCACTGTCTAATATTGACAGTGGGGTGTTAAAATCTTCCAATATTATTGTGTGGGAGTCTAAGTCTCTTTGTAGGTCTCTAAGGACTTGCATTATTAATCTGAGTGCTCTTGTATTGGGTGCATATGTATTTAGCATAGTTAGCTTTTCTTGTTGAATTGATCCTTTTACCATTACATAATGGCCTTCTTTGTCTCTTTGATCTTTGCTGGTTTAAAGTCTGTTTTATCAGAGACTAGAACTGCAACCCCCGCTTTTTTTTTTTTTTTTTTTTTTTTGCTTTCCATTTGCTTGTTAGATCTTCCTCCATCCCTTTATTTTGAGCCTATGTGTGTCTCTGCATGTGAGATGGGTCTCCTGAATACTGCACACTGATGGGTCTTGACTTTTTATCCAATTTGCCAGTCTGTGTCTTTTAATTGGGGCATTTAGCCTATTTACATTTAAGGTTAATATTGTTGCGTGTGAATTTGATCCTGTCATTATGATGTTAGCTGGTTATTTTCCCTGCTAATTGATGCAGTTTCTTCATAGCATCAATGGTCTTTACAATTTGGCATGTTTTTGCAGTGGCTGCTATGATTTGTTCCTTTCCATGTTTAGTGCTTCCTTCAGGAACCCTTGTAAGGCAGGCCTAGTGGTGACAAAATCTCTCAGCATTTGCTTGTCTGTAAAGGTTTTTATTTCTCCTTCACTTATGAAGCTTTGTTTGGCTGAATATGAAATTCTAGGTTGAAAATTCTTTTCTTTAAGAATGTTGAATATTGGACTTCACTCTCTTCTGGCTTGTAGAGTTTCTGCCGAGAGATCTGCTGTTAGTCTGATGGGCTTCCCTTTGTGGGTAACCTGACCTTTCTCTTTGGCTATCCTTAACATTTTTTCCTTCATTTCAACCTTGGTGAAACTGAAAATTATGTGTCTTGGGGTTGCTCTTCTCAAGGAGTATCTTTGTGGCGTTCTCTGTATTTCCTGAATTTGAATGTTGGCCTGCCTTGCTAGGTTGGGGAAATTCTCCTGGATAATAACCTGAAGAGTATTTTCCAACTTGGTTCCATTCTCCCCACCACTTTGAGATACACCAATCAAACGTAGATTTTGTCTTTTCACATAGTCCCATATTCGTTGGAGGCTTTGATCATTTCTTCTTACTCTTTTTTTTCTAAACTTGTCTTCTTGCTTTATTTCAATAATTCGATCTTCAATCACTGATATCCTTTCTTCCACTTGATTGAATTGGCTATTGAAGCTTGTGCATGAGTCACAAAGTTCTCGTGCCATGGTTTTCAGCTCCATCAGGTCATTTAAGGTCTTCTCTACACTGTTTACTCTAGTTAGACATTTGTCTAACCTTTTTTCAAGGTTTTTAGCTTCCTTGCGATGGGTTAGAACATGCCTCTTTAGCTTGGAGAAATTTGTTATTACTGACCTTCTGAAGCCTACTTCTGTCAACTCATCAAAGTCATTCTCCGTCCAGCTTTGTTCTGTTGCTGGCGAGGAGCTGTGATCCTTTGGAGGAGAAGAGCCTCTCTGGTTTTTAGAATTTTCAGCTTTTCTGCTGTGGTTTCTCCCCATCTTTGTGGTTTTATCTACCTTTGGTCTTTGATGTTGGTGACCTACAGATGGAGTTTGGTTGTGGATGTCCTTTTTGTTTATGTTGACATTATTCCTTTCTGTTTGTTAGTTTTCCTTCTAACAGTCAGGTCCCTCAGCTGCAGGTCTGTTGGAATTTGCTGGAAGTCCACTCCAGACCCCATTTGCCTGGGTATCACCAGCAGAGGCTGCAGAACAGCAAATATTACAGAACAGCAAATATTGCTGCCTGATCCTTCTCTGGAAGCTTTGTCCCAGAGGCACCTGCCTGTAAGAGGTGTCTGTCAGCCCCTGCTGGGAGGTGTCTCCCAGTTAGGCTACCCAAGGTCAGGGACCCACTTGAGGAGGCAGTCTGTCTGTTCTCAGAGCTCAAATGCCATGCTGGGAGAACCACTGCTCTCTTCAGAGCTGTCAGAGAGGGACGTTTAAATCTGCAGAAGTTTCTGCTGCCTTTTCTTCACCTATGCCCTGCCCACAGAGGTGGAATCTATAGAGGCGGTAGGCCTTGCTGAGCTGCGGTGGGCTCCACCCAGTTCGAGCTTCCTGGCAGCTTTCTTTACTTACTCAAGCCTCAGCAATGGCAGACACCTCTCCCCCCACCAGTATGCAGCCTTGCAGGTCAATCTCAGACTGCTGTGCCAGCAATGAGCAAGGCTCTGTGGGCATGGGACCTGCCAAGCCAGGCATAGGAGAGGATCTCCTGGTCCACTAGTTGCTAAGACCATGGGAAAAGTGCAGGATTTGGGTGAGAGTGTCCCATTTTACCAGGTACAGTCTGTCACGGCTTCCCTTGGCTAGGAAAGGGAAATATTCTGACCCCTTGTGCTTCTTGGGTGAGGCGACACCCCACCCTGCTTCAGCTTGCCCTCCATGGGCTGCACCCACTGTCCAACCAGTCCCAATGAGATGAACCACGTACCTCAGTTGGAAAGGCAGAAATCACCTGTCTTCCGCATCAATCACACTGGGAGCTGCAGACCAGAGCTTTTCCTATTCAGCCATCTTGGAACCCAGCTCTCTACAGCAAACTTTAAATGAAGTAACGAAAATTTAATTTATATTGAATTACATCCCATAGAATATTATTTGGAAATTAAAGAATAGAGTTACAAGATTTTCCTTTGACTGTGAAACTATCTAGTAGGCCAAAATGAAATATATTCAAAACAATATTTGGAGGAAGGCAGTCTCAATTTTTTGTTAAAGTATTTTGATATTTGGTCATACAAAATTTGGGGGATCATAAACTTTCTGAAACAGTGATTTCTTTCTTCCTTCTTCCTTTTTTTCTTTCTTAAAAGAAAAAAATACAGGGCATTTTACAGTTCTCTCCCTTTAGTCCTGGATTATTTTCAACAGCCAAAAACTGAAGAAAAGAAAAAAAAGTTTGTCAGCTGGTGAATAGGTATACTAATTGTAGTACATCCATTCATACAAAGGAATACTACTTAGCAATATAATGAATATAATGAATGAATTACTCATAATATGCAATAACATGAGTGAAGCTCAGGAGAGCATATGGGATAGAAAAAAATACATTTGGGCTGGGCGCGGTGGCTCATGCCTGTAATCCCAACACTTTGGGAGGCCGAGGCGGGTAGATCATGAGGTAAGGAGATTGAGACCATCCTAGCTAACGTGGTGAAACTCCATCTCTACTAAAAATACAAAAAATTATCCAGGTGTGGTGATGGGTGCCTGTAGTCCCAGCTACTCGGGGGGCTGAGGCAGGAGAATGGCTTGAACCCGGGAGGCGGAGCTTGCAGTGAGCCGAGATCACATCACTGCACTCCAGCCTGGGTGACAAAGCAAGACTCCATCTCAAAAAAAAAAAAAAAATACATTTGAAGAAATAGTGGATTCCAAATGTAGTGAGAAACTTCACCTACAGTTCCAAAAAGTCCAGTTTATCTCAAGCAGAATACTATGAAATAAACCATACTAAAGCACATCACAGACAAATTGCTTAATATAAAGGTAAAGAGAAAATCTTAAAAGTATCCAGATTAAAATGACATATTGTATGCAAGGTTACCAGGTACAAGACCAGAGATAAAGTGTAAAGAAACTTCTCATCATAAACAATGTAGGTATAAAGACAATGGTTTAATAACATTAAAAAGCATTAACAGAAGAAAAAAACATTTTCACCAACATTTTTTATCTAGCAAAATTATCTATCAAAAGTGAATTTGTTATATTTTTAAAAAACTGATAGAATTTATTTAGCAGACCTTCAATATAAAAAATGCTAAAGGAAGTTTTTCAGGCGACAGGGCATAATTCCAAATAGAAACTCAGATCTACAGGAAGGAATGAAATTGCCAGAAATACCGTGTGTATAAATATTAAAGACTGTGAATAACTATAAACTGTTTAACAAAGCAAGCAAGAAGCAACAAATCTATCCAAGACCATCTACAGTGGTTCTAATATTCATATATTTTGCAGAGTGTGTTTTTCTTTAGCCCAATACATTCACTTATATATAAACCTTAAAACTCAATAAGCCTTTACTAGTCTCTTTAAATTATCTAATTCCACTAACTTTCTTGAGTGAATAGTGAAAGATGAAAATAGTCATTTCATTTTAATTTAATATATATTTAATTATTACTACTATTATTATTATATCCAGAATTTCCTAGGAAATTATCTAAAAATAATTTTGTTTTCATTAGCTTTTTAGGATAGTCTATGCATCTAAGACAATGGTATTAAAAAATCTTACATTTATGAAATTTTCATGGGAATTGAAAATCTCTACAAGAAATATTTCAATATCAGTACTCATTCTACTGTAAATCAAATATAGAAAGTATACAAAGAGCTACTAAGATATGTAAAATATACAGTTAATAGGTTACATAATTTATCATATATCATTGTATAATTATAGTATATTTTCTTTAGTCAGAAAATTTCTATATATATTAGGGAGACAAATTTAGCCTAAAGAGACTGACTAGCCCCTAAGCTCACTTTAACAAAAATAAAGATTGCCACCTGAATGTGTCTTATTGCAAAGGATTGGCCTAGGTTTTAACACCAAGCCCTCATTGGTATTTTATTTAGACTAAAAGAAATCATTTTTGGCCAGGTGCAGTGGCTCATGCCTGTAGTCCCAGCACTTTGGGAGGCCGAGGTGGGCGGATCATGAGGTCAGGAGTTCAAGACCAACCTGGCCACCATGGTGAAACCCCATCTCTTCTAAAAATACAAAAATTAGCTGGGTGTGGTGGTGGGCACCTGTAATCCCAGCTGCTCGGGAGGCTGAGGCAGGAGAATCACTTGAGCCCAGGAGGTGGAGGTTGCAGTGAGCCGAGATCACACCATTGCACTCCAGCCTGGGTGACAGAGCAAGACTCCATCTCAAAAAAAAAAAAAAAGAAAAAAGAAATCTTTTTTTTTCTCTACTATCATTCAAACTACTCCTCTTCCCCATGTCTGTTTTGAAAATGTTCAAAGTTTTGTGAATTTTTTTCTACATAAACATGATGATATTAACAGTAATTTTTACAATCCAATTGTTCCTAAGTGTATTAAAATTTAATGTAGTTTGGCAATGGCAATTCCAGAAAAAGCATAATCTGCATAAAACATGAGGCAGCATGAAGCAGAGTTATTCAGAGGACATTCAGGCTTCCACTGTCAATGTTCACAATTTAATTCTATGCCATGAAAACATGCACACACATACTTACAAAAATATGCTAGTTTACAGTTCAGAGTTAAGGACAGTTTCATTGTCTCAGTGGTGGATCAGACACATCTTTCTTCTCTCTAGGTGCTTCCAACTGTTCAGATCTCAGATACAGAGGGATATATCATTACAGAGCTTGCCAAATCTGACACTCCTTATTCATGGGCAGGCCAGAATTGTCATGAATCTCAAAACGTAACATCCTATTTATATGTTTTATATAGAGGTATCATAATGTTAAAATAATTTTTGTATTATTAAATGTGGGTCAAATGAATTTAGCCATAACACACACCTACAGGGAATTTGTAATATGCTATATTAACATTATTATGATCAGCATCAACTTCCACTTATTTTATTCTCAGCAATTTAGATGTGAAAAAGACGATGCTAACTTTAGGGAATTCAACTTTTATTTTAAGATCTAGAATGTGAAAAAACAAAAAGGAGTGAAAGGTAGGAGTGGACAAGTCAATTCTTGGCAATAAGAAACCTTTTAAATCCGCTAGGGTCCAATGAATCACGCAATTACATACATAGAACACGATAGCTAAATGAATGAACTTATCCACATGCCTATAGCACCAGAACAACTAGGAATTACTTGTTTCTCCCCTCTGAGATTAAGAGTAAGAAACACAAAATCAAACTCTCACTAAGTATGCTCAGCTATTTTATTTATTTGTTATTGTTTGATTGTTAGTTGGTTGGAAAGTTTATTGGGTTGGTGTTTATTACTTTCTTTTTAAACCAAACTATTATCCATACTGGAAATCAGTCACTTTCATAAATGTGATTCACTTTCTTACCATATAGGTTACTTATGTATATCATAAGCCTAATTCTTAGCTATTAGTGAATGAAATGAGTCATGAGCAAAGGCTGACTTACATCTTTTATTTTATTCCCACCGATTAATTTCCCAAATTCAGAAATATATAGATAAGAAAAAAAATCAAAGCAGTATAATCTGTTTGGTTCACCTAACTCACTCAACCCTATGCTAGAGCCAAGCCTCACTACCTTGTTCAGGAGTTAACTAGTACAGAAAACAGGCAGTAGTCATTTTTATGCACTAAAAATCTCAGTAGAATTCCTTGCAGAGATATCCAACATTTTGGATTCATTATTCAGTTGAGATGGCAATTAATTGAAACTCTCTTATTTTCCAAATTTGCCGTAAACCAGTGAACACCTGGATCAAAGTGAATTATTGTTCTTCTCTTATCTTCTGCTGCTTTATCATGGTTACCTGGAGCCAAGCTGGAGGGAGAGATTCATACTTGCCTAAATGGTAAGAGAGCACTTAGGAAGTTTAACCCAAACCTGTATTTCTAGAAAATGTACTACTATTATCTGCAGAGAAATAGATCCTTGCAATATAAAGCTGATAGTTACAATTTGCATAAGAAAACATTGTAATGTCAAAATGGAGTTTCAGCTTGGAATGAAAAAAGATACCACTGGGGCATGACAGTAATGATCATTTATTTTACAAGTCTCAAGAGGGCCTCCCTGGTGAGAACCCATGCTGATATTCTGTATCAGCTTACCTTGTACGAGTGGATATTAACTGCACACAAAGCGGAAGCCAATTTTATTGTAAATTTTTTCGTTGCTAAGATTGACTCACAAGAGGCTCATTTTCTGTGCGTCCCAAAGGATGGCAGTCATGCAGCGTCGTTTAAGCAAACTCATTACTGTTCAAGCAACGCCACATAAACCTTCCATCTAAAACAACAAATTATATAGTATAAACATGCTTCTTTAAACAAACACTCTAAAGCCAGGGGAAGCTATAGCTACAGCAGGAATCTAGACATTTCTTATTAAGACAATAAACATAGGTATCAAAACAGACTTTTTTTGGTCTATATATTTTTTAGTGGATACTATGTGATAAGTGATTTATGTTTATAATCTCATAATTGGTACCCAGACAGAACTGTCACGTGAACTGAGTCTCTCTGACTCTAAGTTCTGGACTCTTGTTCATGTGTACTGCAGTCTCTAGCTCTATGAGTTTTTAGTCCAATACTAAGAATTTTTGGACTGCTGTTTCCATATTATCTAGAATTTAACCCCATCCCCAATTTAGAATTCTTCTTGCTTCTACTTACTGGAAATTTGGAAAGCATGAAAGTTTAGTAACAATTCATGTTGGTGGTTTTAGGAACATATTATTCCCTGGCCGACATAACGATGATGTCTGGTGTCTGGACCCAACCAACCTGAAACTATCAAAAGGCCAAATTCTGTTGTCTCAACTAAGAAAACCTATGCTTTTGCTTCTTTTCAAGAGTGAACCTGTACCATACCTTATGCCCTTAGGCTCTGAACTCAGGTTACCTGGGTTAGAAACTCATCTCCATCATTTACTAGCTGTGTAAGTTTCAGCAAGTTATAAACTTCAGCTCCATATCTGTAAAATGGTGACTGTCAAAGTAAAGTTGCATTGATGGAGTTAAGCAAAGAAGACTTTATTCAAGACTATTGAAATAGAAGAAATAATTTAAGGTTAATTCCTCTGAAACAGGTAGGGGGTTTTTAAGCCTTGAGGTGAGCTGGTGGAAAAGTACTGGAGGAAACTGTGGAGGTTGGTTAATGTGATAAGGCCATCTGAGTTTAATTGGCACATGAAAATTAGGTACCCACCATCCCACAGAGACTAGGAGATAGAGGCAATATCTCCTTCCCTGATTACATTTCAAAAGATTAGCTCCCACTTCCTGGAGAAAGACATTCTGGAGTTATAAAACTGGCAAGAGGCTGGAAGAAGATTTATATCTGAAAGAGGCAGAAAATGATTCTACAATTTAAAGTTTTAAATGCTCAAAAAAAAAAAGGGACATTAGGGGCTTAGAGTCAGAAAGAAGCCTGTCTACAATTTTGTCAAGCTGAGGGGAAAGTTAAAGCTGTCTTGATCAGGAGATAATAATCATAGCTTCCATGGTTGCTGGGAGGATTGAGACTGATAATGCCTACTGACCTGTATCACCGCTGTGGTTGGTATAGGGTGAGTACTCAACATGTAGTAGTGGGTATTACCTTTATCCCCATATTAATCTCTGTTTTCTAACAACTGACTACTGCTCCTACTCCTCCCCTTGCTAGCAATCACACAGTTTGGACATTTCATTGTACCCTGTATCCTCATAATCTGCACAGGTCAATTTTACAGCATTCTCTCTGGCTGTCTCCTGAAACCATCTAGGCCAGAGGTTTTTAAACAGTCTGAGTTCATGGTGCCTTTAATGTCTCAATATTTTTTCACCACCAAATCTAAAATAAAGGAAGTACTTAACAATTCTATTTATGAATCAATTAGGTCCAAACAAATTAATAAATGGATTGGTCCTAACAATTTAGTAGCTGTTTGAAAAAATAATGGAAATAAATCTAAAAGATAACATTTTTATTCAGTCTTAACCACAGTTACTTGTTAATGGAACGTGTGCCTATGCTACTCTGTGCAACTTCTCAAACCTTGGAGTCATAGTGTACAAGTCTACCTTTATTTGTTATTCTGCATTTATTTTTAGTAATATTTGATTTTTATCACAACCACTGAAAACACAAAAATATGACATCATTGAAAGGAATGGAGCACAATCTAAGATTAAATGTGTGAACTATCTCAAGCTAGTAGTTTATTCTGTGCCCTACATATATTGCTGTGTTTCCCTCAAACATTGAAAATACTGTACAGGATCTTGTGAGTCCTTGATGGTACCCCAGGGCATGTGAGCAGTTAGTTTGGGAAATGCCAAACAGGCATGCCAAAGGTACCAGAGTAACCTTTAAATCTTTCTCCCAAACCTTTCATATCCAGTCAACAATAAAGATGTGTCTATCCTGCCATTTTAATGTCTTACATATTTATTCTTTCTTCTCTATGCCTACTGCCAGTCTATTCCTTCATCCTCTCTCAATTGGAAAGCTGAGCAAACAGTTCAACTTCTACCCCGATGTGATAGCTAATATTATGTGTCAACTTGATTGGATCAAAGGATGCCTAGATGGCTGGTGAAGTATTGTTTCTGGGTGTGTCTGGGAAGGTGATGCCAGAGAAGATTGAGATTTGATTTGGTAGACTCTAAGAGGTTCCAATGTGGGTAGGCACCATCCAATTGGCTGCCAGCAGGGTAAGAACAAAGCAGCCAGAAGAAGGGGGATAAGCAGCTCGCAGCATTTCTTGCTCTCTCTCTTCCCTTGTTACAAGCTTTTCTTCCTCTCTCCTGCCCATGGACTTCAGACTCCAGGTTCTACAGCTTTTGGACTCCGGGTCTCCCCTGGGGATCTCCTGCCTTCAGCATCAGACTGAAGGCTGTACTGTCAGCTTTCTTGGTTTTGAGGCTTTCGGACTTGGACTGAGCCTCTGCTGGCTTCTCTTTTTCCCCAGCTTGCAGATGGCCTATCGTGGGACTTTGCCTTGTAATCGTATGGGCCGATTCTCTCTAATAAACTCCCTTTAATGTGTGCATATATCCTATTGGATCTGTCTCTCTGGAGAACCCTAATATACTCAATTTTCCCTCCTCCAACTTATTTTCCATCTTTCTGCCAGTGCCAGACTTTTTATTTAAAAATCCCGATCTATCTTTGTTTCAATTGCATGACATTCTTCAGTGGCTCCTTTGATATCATGATCTGACCCCTATGAATTCTCAGCGCTCTCCACGTCCTCAACCTCTGTCCGGCTGTAGTCAGCTGCATCCATGCCACATATTCTTTCTTACTTCATTGACATTGTTGCTGCTTTATCTTACTAGAAGCCTTTCTAGCCCTTTATTCACCTGGTGAATGACTACATAATTGTCAAATATTAGTCCAAATGTCACTTTTCCTGATGTTCTTATAGTGTCTCACTTGTCTGTACCAACAACACTCCATGAATACCTTCATAAGGGCACTTTTCAAAACATGATAGTGCTTAGACCAATAGCCATCACTTATTGGACACTTCACTAATATTAAGTTGATGAAATAATATGAATAATATATGTCAGTTTAGGCAATAGATAAATGTTATGTAAAGCCATCCTATTCTATCTCCTTTTTGAGAGCCTAGACTAGAATGAAGCTACCTTTGAACCCGTTTCCAGAGAGGTTGACCGATTCTTTTTAGAGAAAACTACCCTGATACATTTTAAAGAAAACCTATAAAACTTGGAAATATGGTGCATCCTTTAAAAAGAAATTTAGATTACATACAGGAGCCCACAATTCAAGCTTGACCCCTGTTCTCATCTTGTCATACCCTGCCTATGCCAGCAATAAACCAACCCAGTCCAGTACTTCTGCAATAGAGCCCCAATAGAGTCTCTGACAATCCCCTGAAGAATGGCTTCAAACCATCAGGATGAAAGTCCTAGCAGTGCCACCTGAGAATCCCTCCTTCTGCATTGTGGTCTGTAATGACTGGCAAAATCCAGAAATCAGTGCATCAGGAACTTAGAAAAACATGAGAAGCTAGGCTTTCAGAGACTGCAAAAGCAAAAACCCATCTTAACCTAGTCTGCCTTGCATAGGGTTCAGAAAATCGCTGGGCATTTTAAAGGAAATTCTGCCCTTTGAGTCTAGGTACAATGTCATAACAATGAACTCCTATTCAATCTCATTCAGTCCACTCAACCACATAACTATGAAACATTCTTGCTTCCTTATTTCTGGGAATAGGGCCTCTGGAGAGACATGATCCACTATCACATAGACCACATATTTGATGATCTCAAACTCCTTACTACCATCATCTTGGCAGGTAATGAAATTCTAAAACATTTGTCTCATAAAAGAGTTTAATGATCTCTTTACCCCATCAGTTAAAGCCTTAGTATTCTTTACATGAAAAAAGAGGAATGAGCTTTGTAGAGTTTCTGTGAAATCACCACTGGAATTTACCCCTGATACCTCTAAATCCCAACCTGTTGAACTATTTACAAGATGTCCAGATTATTCTCAATTTCGGATTTTCAAAAAATAAATGAGAGAGTTTAAATAGAAAAACACCTTCCACCTACAATTAGGCACATCAGAGGTCCAACTAGGGACTTTGACTCTTCACATATGTCACTAACGGAGTTCCCATATGATATGGTTTGGACATTTTTCTCCTCCAAATCTCATATTGAAATGTGATTTCCAGTGTTGGAGGTAGGGCCTGGTGGGAGATATTGGGTCATGAGAGCAGATCTCTCTTGAATGATTTAGCACCATCTCCTTGCTGATTGGTGAGTTCTTGCTTAGTTAGTTTACAGTCTTGAGACCTGGTTGTTTAAAAGAGTCTGAACCTTCCCCAGTTCTCTCTTTCTTACTCCCTCTCACCATGTGATATGCCTGCACCCTCTTCACCTTCCCTCATGATGGGAAGCTTCCTGAGGCTCTCCCCAGAAGCAGATGCTGGCACCATGCTTCCTACATGGGCTACAGAACTGTAAGTCAATTAAATCTCTTTTCTTTATAAATTACTCAGCCTCAAGTATTTCTTTATAGCAACTCAAGAACAGACTAATATGCCATGTATTTATGAATGAGAGTTTTCGTAATTCAGTAAAAAAAGGGGAAAACTAACCACTTAGCCATAAATCAGAGGATGCTTATAGCAGTACTGTCTTCACATTTTGAAAACATCTGCTTTGATTGAATACAGCTGTGAACTCACTGGTACTACCCCTCCAAAAAATAATAAGATTCAGTAGCTTTACAGGTTTGTGGACAAAAGGTAATTACTAGTTTTACAGGGTGGTTGTTTGATTTCCTCAGTATCTCTTCTCAACTTCTCCCTCCAAAGGATATTTAACAAAATAGAGGAAGGTTTTGGATTGAAGAGATGTCCAAAAGTCTGGAATAACACTTCACTTATGGCTATACTGCTATACAGACAACCAAGTGGAACATGTGAGCATGTAAGCCTAGTTATAAGTGCTACGTCTTACAAAAATGTGAGATGTTAAAAGCCCCAAGTCCTAAGGTTTACCAGGTCATTTATTTATTTGATTTGCCAATATTTAAGGGCCTTCTCTGTGCAAGATGTTGTGGATACAAAAAAAAACATAAGGTCTCAGTTCTTAACAAGCTTACATTGTAATGGGCGGTTGATCAGTACCACCTTTACATATGAGCCCCATAATTCGGATGGAATCACATGTAACAAGCACAAAAACAATTCATGCTTTAAGGACTCTGACTCTCAGGTTTTGGTGTTCAGCATCAACTCAGAACAACCCATAACCCCAAACATGATTCTCAGACTCTAGGGAAACACTTTTTCACATCTTATGCTTTGTCTTCAAAACCAAAGGCCACCATGTCTGAATGATGTGAAGGTTTGTGTGTTATGTTGCCGACATTGTCAAAGGATGCTGACACTGCTATGGAGTATGGAGAACATTGGAACAGCATATGCACTTTGGTAAGAGAAAAGCAAACTTAGTTAAATTGCAAAATCCTTTCTTTCAGATAGCATGATGCTTTGGTCTATAATATAACAGAATCATTCCTAGACGAGCTGAGCACTCATTTTCTTGCTGAAGATCTGTTTCAATTCATGTTTCCAAAGGTACTCAGAATTAGTGCTGTTTTACAAGTTCCCATGGCAGCTGAGGAATATTTAGCACTGTTTAAAAAGTCTTTCACTCTTAAATATATGTCCATGTAAGCCTAAATGTAACATGCTTAGAGTATGGTTTATATTCTTCACACTAGCAAGGAGATGGATATTGAACATGAGAATTTCTAAGTTTTCTTTCCACAAAAATATAAGATTTCAGATATTTTAAAAATTAAACTAAAAATGTAGCTAAATTTAAATAATTAAACTTTAACTTTGGTTATTTATTATTGGATTACTAGATTTGCTGAAATATTTTAGAAGAAAAGTAAGTTTGAATATATCTGAAAATAGTTTAAATTTTTCAAGTTTTCATACTAACATTACATTTCTATAAAAGTATATTCAAAGCTTGTATATTTTAAATATAAATAATTTTTAACCATTTATATCATCAATAGAACACAAGTTATTTGAAATCTTCATTAAGTAATCACTGATTTTGCTGAAATAAAAAGGAACATTAATTTTAAAGAATAAATAAGACTTTAAAGAATTATATGTGTCTCCATTTAGCTAAAATTGCAGACTCATCAGCAGAAAGTAAGACATGCATAATAAAAATTCAATTTTGATTTCTAAATATGTTCCAATGTTTGGTAATATAATCATAGTATTTTGATTTTTTAAAAATCATTATGAAGGCAAGGAGGTAAAACATTTTACTCAACATTTTGGTAGTTCCATTTTTAGCTATGAATGTTTGGCATATAGTATGTGGACTTGCATTTGTATTCTTGTCCTGGAATGTCAGTGATATGATGTGTATTAGTCTGTTTTATTTGTGCCTCTCATCACAAATAAAAGCACAGAAAATTAGTTGGTATGATAGAAAAAAACTAGAAATACTCAAAATTGATAATCCCTTTTGCTAAGCAAATATATGACATAAATGACAATTTGTACACAGTTTAGAAATTTTGCCGTAATTTGTCTAAATGATTGACTTAGACAAAATAAAAAGGAACCAATGCTTCAGGTATTCTACAAACAGTTTTGCAGAAGTTATCAGTAGATTCTACAGCCTTTGCATTGGAGAGTCTCAAAGTGTAGTGATTACAGCGGAGATGCTAGAGTGACACATCAAGTCAAGCCCTGGCTGTACAAATTACCAGCCAGCTTTCCTTAGCAATATCCTTACTATCTCTGAACCATCTCCTCATCATCTGTAAAATGGGGCTAATATGATCCACCTCCTATTTTGGATTAAAAGAGATGCTGAATATAATGTGTTCTGAAAAGTGCTTGGCACTTAGAAGGGGCAGCAAGCAATGAACAGTAGTTTGTGCATAAATATTAATTTAAAATTTACCTCTGCAAAGAAATTTAGAAAATAAAAATCCATTTTGTAAGAATGCACCAGATTTCAGAACACTAGAAGAGTTTCGAAGTTTTATTTCCCAAAGTGTTTTAGTTATTACAGTTTTAATTTATGGTTGGTATTGAAAATTTGATAGCAGCAGCAAAACTATCCATTTTGTTAAATTAATTAAAGTAAAAGTCACAACACCAAGATGCACCTTAGGATACACTAAAAAATTCTCAATTTCCCATTTATTTTACTGTGGGAAAATAAATTTTCCTCATTTGTTTCAGCAAAGTAATCAGAATATTTCTGAGTTAATTATTTTTTGTTCATTAATCCACGCTTACATGTTACTAAATCCTATCTTATTAACAGATTTATTATTTTATCTTTTATAATCACTATGACTGAATATTTCTTTGAAATGGCAATGTCTGCAGTGGGAAGCTAGAACAGCATGAATGTCTCTACAACCAAGGTTGCAGATGGATTTTGAAGTTTATTCTTTTTGCATCAGTTTATAGTCACGGCTTTTGCCTAAACCTTAAAGTAACATGTTTCTAATCTTATTCTTTGACGTATTTTTTTAAATGAGCTTAAAAAATTTTTAAGAATAGATTCTGGATATTCTTTTGGTGACAGAACAAACAAACAGGCTATATATGAAAGAGATATATAAATTATCCATCTGTTTGGCACAGTTCTTGCATATTTTATGAAAATGTCTTCTTGTGTCTTTTATAATTATTTTATAGGCTATAATACAACACCTCTAGAAACATAAGTTTATATAGTATATTTCAAAAGTAGCCATACTTGATTGTAGTTCTATTAAGCTACTCCCATCAAAAAGTACAGTCGGTTTCTCTGCCCCTTAAATTAAAGTTCGCCTTGTGACTTCTTTTGACCAATAAAATGTTGTGGAAGTGATGTCCAAATATAAAGCTGGGCTTCTGAAGGTTTTAAATGCTTCTGCTCTCCCTCTTGGAATTCCTCCACCAATTAAAATATACAGAAAAGCATAAAGAATAATCTAAATTATGTCAATTTGCTTCCCCCTAAACTAGTAGTGATAACTTATTGTCAGATTTGCCAGGTTGTTTTTAATTTATATTTTTCATTATTTATTATTATTATTTTATTTTTTGAGATGGAGACTCACTCTGTTGCCCAGGCTGTGTGCAGTGGCGCAATCTTGGCTCACTGGAACCTCTGCCTCCTGGGTTCAAGTGATTCTCCTGCCTCAGCCTCTCAAGTAGCTGGGATTACAGGCACCCACCACCAAACCCAGCTAATTTTTGTATTTTTAGTAGAGACAGGGTTTCATCATGTTGGCTAGGCTGGTCTTGAATTCCTCAAGTGATTGCCTGCCTTGGCCTCCCAAAGTGCTGGGATTACAGGCATGAGCCATCACGCCCAGCCTATTTTTTAAATGTTTGTGAGTACATAGTAGGTGTATGTATTTATGGTGTACATGAGATGTTTTGATACAGGCACGCCAGGCAAAGTTGTACATGAGATGTTTTGATACAGGCACGCCAGGCAAAGTAAGCATATCATGGGGAATGAGATTTGCCAGTTTTTAAAGAACTAAAGCTTACAAATAAAGACAAAGTCCTCTTTAATCTTTCTAACATTACATCAGTTTCCATTCTTCATTGTTAGCCCTCCATAGCAGATGCTAAGAATTGTGCACCCAGTTTTCCAGTGTCTATCTATCATCTATTTACCTATTTATTCTTTCATCTATCTGTATATCTAGATGTGCATACATACATATACACATATACACAACCTCATACACACAGACATGTATATATGTAGGCATAAATGCTATATATACATATGTGATTATTGGCCAATATATACTATTTGGGGATAGTAGTTTCTATTTGCATAAATCGTTTTTTTCTTTATATATCATTCTGCACATCTTATTTCTTCTCATTATGTTTTTGAAGTACAGTCAGCCCTCCATATCAGTGGGTTCCACATCTACAGATTCAACCAACCATGAATTGAAAACAATATTCAGCAAAAAACAATAAAAATAACAATACAGCAATAAAAAATTTAAAAATAAGTATAGCAACTATTTGTATAGCATTTACATTGTATTAAGTATTATAAGTAATCTAAAGATTATTTAAAGTATCCTGGAAGTTGTACATAGGTTATATGCAAATATTAGGTCATTTTACATAAGGGACTTGAATGTCTGCGAATTATGATATTCATGGGAGTCCTGAAATCAATTCTCCTCGGGCACAGAGGGAGGACCATATATTCCTGTTGATATCTAAAAATCTGATTCACCTTTTTCAATCTTACATTGTTTGGCTTCATCATATTTTATTCATTTGTTCTCCTATTTCAGGGCACTTAAGAATGTCTCCCATTTTTGAAATAGTAGTATATAATAATGGGCATCATTGATTTATTTTTGCACGTTTTAAAGAATTTCTCTAGGTACATATCCAGAAACAGTTTTGCTTATGCAAAGGATGTGGTTGATATGTATCTTTCGTTACTGTTTCAAATGTATTGAACACTTCATTTACATTTCAGTATTTTCCAAATTGTGAGTGAATTCTTGCTTTCCAATATGGAATAAGGAAAAAATCCCCAGTCTTTCCTTCTGAAATGGTGCAGGTTTGGGAATTACATTCCACTCATCCGACACAGCTTTACTACCCTAGTATGCATAAGACAGCTACAAAAGAAAACAGAAAGCTTAAGGCATGCACTTGGCTAGCATGGGAGCAATGTTAAAGAAGCATGTGACTGGGTTCAGTGGTGTTAATGGCAGCACAGCCTCATGGCAAGGGCATCACAAGACAGTACATAACTGAACAGTAACAGTAGCTCCTATTTGGACAATTTTGCAGTGTGGTTTTGGTCCTTGTCTCTGTAACATTAGTCTAGAGTTTATTTCACCAGCTCTTCCAGCTTTTCTGTAACTGTTCTCCAATAGATTTACTTAATATTTAGGCATGTCAGGAGTCTGTATTTAGAAACAAAGAAACTGATATACAAATGCTGTTAACATTTTTACCAGATTCTGGCAAATTGCTCTCCAAAGACAATACACACTACTAATTTACAAGAATAATATTTCCCCACTGAATGATAGATATTTATATTTTTTCCAAAACTGATAAATATTGTGCTTGTCTTTTACTTCAATTTGCATTTTCCTATCAATGAGATTGAATATAGTTCTATGAGATTTATATTTCCTTTCCTATAAAGTGATTGCTCATACACTTCATCACTTGTCCTATTGAGCTGCTATAAATGTGTTAATTCATTGTTAATTCTGTGTTAATTCATTGTTATTATTAAAGGTCTAGTTAGAATTGTATTAGAATATACTACAAATAATAAATGTATATTTATTATATATTTTGTACCTGCATATATTTTTTCTCCCTCTGTTGTTTGCATGCTAATCTTGTGAATGTCATCTTTTGCAGAAGAGGTTTTGTTGTCACTGTTTAATAAGTACACGTTGTCAAATTTGTTGAGCCTTTCCAGCAGAATTTTCTTTTTTTTTTTTTTTTTAAATATATTTTAGGTTTTATGGTACATGTGCGCAATGTGCAGGTAAGTTACATATGTATACATGTGCCATGCTGGTGCGCTGCACCCACCAACTCGTCATCTAGCATTAGGTATATCTCCCAATGCTATCCCTCCCCCCTCCCCCCACCCCACAACAGTCCCCGAAGTGTGATGTTCCCCTTCCTGTGTCCATGTGTTCTCATTGTTCAGTTCCCACCTATGAGTGAGAATATGCGGTGTTTGGTTTTTTGTTCTTGCGATAGTTTACTGAGAATGATGATTTCCAATTTCATCCATGTCCCTACAAAGGACGTGAACTCATCATTTTTTATGGCTGCATAGTATTCCATGGTGTATATGTGCCACATTTTCTTAATCCAGTCTATCATTGTTGGACATTTGGGTTGGTTCCAAGTCTTTGCTATTGTGAATAATGCCGCAATAAACATACGTGTGCATGTGTCTTTATAGCAGCATGATTTATAGTCCTTTGGGTATATACCCAGTAATGGGATGGCTGGGTCGAATGGAATTTCTAGTTCTAGATCCCTGAGGAATCGCCACACTGACTTCCACAAGGGTTGAACTAGTTTACAGTCCCACCAACAGTGTAAAAGTGTTCCTATTTCTCCACATCCTCTCCAGCACCTGTTGTTTCCTGACTTTTTAATGATTGCCATTCTAACTGGTGTGAGATGGTATCTCATTGTGGTTTTGATTTGCATTTCTCTGATGGCCAGTGATGGTGAGCATTTTTTCATGTGTTTTGTGGCTGCATAAATGTCTTCTTTTGAGAAGTGTCTGTTCATGTCCTTCGCCCACTTTTTGATGGGGTTGTTTGTTTTTTTCTTGTAAATTTGTTGGAGTTCATTGTAGATTCTGGATATTAGCCCTTTGTCAGATGAGTAGGTTGTGAAAATTTTCTCCCATTTTGTAGGTTGCCTGTTCACTCTGATGGTAGTTTCTTTTGCTGTGCAGAAGCTCTTGAGTTTAATTAGATCCCATTTGTCAATTTTGGCTTTTGTTGCCATTGCTTTTGGTGTTTTAGACATGAAGTCCTTGCCCATGCCTATGTCCTGAATGGTAATGCCTAGGTTTTCTTCTAGGGTTTTTATGGTTTTAGGTCTAACGTTTAAGTCTTGAATCCATCTTGAATTGATTTTTGTATAAGGTGTAAGGAAGGGATCCAGTTTCAGCTTTCTACATATGGCTAGCCAGTTTTCCCAGCACCATTTATTAAATAGGGAATCCTTTCCCCATTTCTTGTTTTTGTCAAGTTTGTCAAAGATCAGATACTTGTAGATATGTGGCATTATTTCTGACGGCTCTGTTCTGTTCCATTGATCTATATCTCTGTTTTGGTACCAGTACCATGCTGTTTTGGTTACTGTGGCCTTGTAGTATAGTTTGAAGTCAGGTAGTGTGATGCCTCCAGCTTTCTTCTTTTGGCTTAGGATTGACTTGGCGATGCGGGCTCTTTTTTGGTTCCATATGAACTTTAAAGTAGTTTTTTCCAATTCTGTGAAGAAAGTCATTGGTAGCTTGATGGGGATGGCATTGAATCTGTAAATTACCTTGGGAAGGATGGCCATTTTCACGATATTGATTCTTCCTACCCATGAGCATGGAATGTTCTTCCATTTGTTTGTATCCTCTTTTATTTCCTTGAGCAGTGGTTTGTAGTTCTCCTTGAAGAGGTCTTTCACATCCCTTGTAAGTTGGATTCCTAGGTATTTTATTCTCTTTGAAGCAATTGTGAATGGGAGTTCACTCATGATTTGGCTCTCTGTTTGTCTGTTATTGATGTATAAGAATGCTTGTGATTTTTGTACATTGATTTTGTATCCTGAGACTTTGCTGAAGTTGCTTATCAGCTTAAGGAGATTTTGGGCTGAGACAATGGGGTTTTCTAGATATACAATCATGTCATCTGCAAACAGGGACAATTTGACTTCCTCTTTTCCTAATTGAATACCCTTGATTTCCTTCTCCTGCCTAATTGCCCTGGCCAGAACTTCCAACACTATGTTGAATAGGAGTGGTGAGAGAGGGCATCCCTGTCTTGTGCCAGTTTTCAAAGGGAATGCTTCCAGTTTTTGCCCATTCAGTATGATATTGGCTGTGGGTTTGTCATAAATAGCTCTTATTATTTTGAGATACGTCCCATCAATTCCTAATTTATTGAGAGTTTTTAGCATGAAGGGTTGTTGAATTTTGTCCAAGGCCTTTTCTGCATCTATTGAGATAATCATGTGGTTTTTGTCTTTGGTTCTGTTTACATGCTGGATTACATTTATTGATTTGCGTATATTGAACCAGCCTTGCATCCCAGGGATGAAGCCCACTTGATCGTGGTGGATTAGCTTTTTGATGTGCTGCTGGATTCTGTTTGCCAGTATTTTATTGAGGATTTTTGCATCAATGTTCATCAAGGATATTGGTCTAAAATTCTCTTTTTTTGTTGTGTCTCTGCCAGGCTTTGGTATCAGGATGATGCTGGCCTCATAAAATGAGTTAGGGAGGATTCCCTCTTTTTCTATTGATTGGAATAGTTTCAGAAGGAATGGTACCAGCTCCTCCTTGTACCTCTGGTAGAATTCGGCTGTGAACCCATCTGGTCCTGGACTTTTTTTGGTTGGTAAGCTATTGATTATTGCCACAATTGCAGCTCCTGTTATTGGTCTATTCAGAGATTCAACTTCTTCCTGGTTTAGTCTTGGGAGGGTGTATGTGTTGAGGAATTTATCCATTTCTTCTAGATTTTCTAGTTTATTTGCATAGAGGTGTTTGTAATATTCTCTGATGGTAGTTTGTATTTCTGTGGGATCGGTGGTGATATCCCCTTTATCATTTTTTATTGCATCTATTTGATTCTTCTCTCTTTTTTTCTTTATTAATCTTGCTAGCGGTCTATCAATTTTGTTGATCCTTTCAAAAAACCAGCTCCTGGATTCATTTATTTTTTGAAGGGTTTTTTGTGTCTCTATTTCCTTCAGTTCTGCTCTGATTTTAGTTATTTCTTGCCTTCTGCTAGCTTTTGAATGTGTTTGCTCTTGCTTTTCTAGTTCTTTTAATTGTGATGTTAGGGTGTCAATTTTGGATCTTTCCTGCTTTCTCTTGTGGGCATTTAGTGCTATAAATTTCCCTCTACACACTGCTTTGAATGCATCCCAGAGATTCTGGTATGTTGTGTCTTGGTTCTCGTTGGTTTCAAAGAACATCTTTATTTCTGCCTTCATTTCGTTATGTACCCAGTAGTCATTCAGGAGCAGGTTGTTCAGTTTCCATGTAGTTGAGCGGTTTTGAGTGAGATTCTTAATCCTGAGTTCTAGCTTGATTGCACTGTGATCTGAGAGACAGTTTGTTACAATTTCTGTTCTTTTACATTTATTGAGGAGAGCTTTACTTCCAAGTATATGGTCAATTTTGGAATAGGTGTGGTGTGGTGCTGAAAAAAATGTATATTCTGTTGATTTGGGGTGGAGAGTTCTGTAGATGTCTATTAGGTCCGCTTGGTGCAGAGCTGAGTTCAATTCCTGGGTATCCTTGTTGACTTTCTGTCTCATTGATCTGTCTAATGTTGACAGTGGGGTGTTAAAGTCTCCCATTATTAATGTGTGGGAGTCTATGTCTCTTTGTAGGTCACTCAGGACTTGCTTTATGAATCTGGGTGCTCCTGTATTGGGTGCATATATATTTAGGATAGTTAGCTCTTCTTGTTGAATTAATCCCTTTACCATTATGTAATGGCCTTCTTTGTCTCTTTTGATCTTTGTTGGTTTAAAGTCTGTTTTATCAGAGACTAGGATTGCAACCCCTGCCTTTTTTTGTTTTCCATTTGCTTGGTAGATCTTCCTCCATCCTTTTATTTTGAGCCTATGTGTGTCTCTGCACGTGAGATGGGTTTCCTGAATACAGCACACTGATGGGTCTTGAGTCTTTATCCAATTTGCCAGTCTGTGTCTTTTAATTGGAGCATTTAGTCCATTTACATTTAAAGTTAATATTGTTATGTGTGCATTTGATCCTGTCATTATGATGTTAGCTGGATATTTTGCTCGTTAGTTGATGCAGTCTTTTCCTAGTCTCGATGGTCTTTACATTTCGGTATGATTTTGCAGTGGCTGGTACCGGTTGTGCCTTTCCATGTTTAGTGCTTCCTTCAGGAGCTCTTTTAGGGCAGGCCTGGTGGTGACAAAATCTCTCAGCATTGGCTTGTCTGTAAAGTATTTTATTTCTCCTTCACTTATGAAGCTTAGTTTGGCAGGATATGAAATTCTGGGTTGAAAATTCTTTTCTTTAAGAATGTTGAATATTGGCCCCCACTCTCTTCTGGCTTGTAGGGTTTCTGCCGAGAGATCCGCTGTTAGTCTGATGGGCTTCCCTTTGATGGTAACCCGACCTTTCTTTCTGGCTGCTCTTAACATTTTTTCCTTCATTTCAACTTTGGTGAATCTGACAATTATGTGTCTTGGAGTTGCTCTTCTCGAGGAGTATCTTTGTGGCGTTCTCTGTATTTCCTGAATCTGAATGTTGGCCTGCCTTGCTAGATTGGGGAAGTTCTCCTGGATAATATCCTGCAGAGTGTTTTCCAACTTGTTTCCATTCTCCCCGTCACTTTCAGGTACACCAATCAGACGTAGATTTGGTCTTTTCACATAGTCCCACATTTCTTGGAGGCTTTGCTCGTTTCTTTTTATTCTTTTTTCTCTAAACTTCCCTTCTCGCTTCATTTCATTCATTTCATCTTCCAGGGCTGATACCCTTTCTTCCATTTGATCGCATCGGCTCCTGAGGCTTCTGCATTCTTCACGTAGTTCTCGAGCCTTGGTTTTCAGCTCCATCAGCTCCTTTAAGCACTTCTCTGTATTGGTTATTCTAGTTATACATTCTTCTAAATTTTTTTCAAAGTTTTCAACTTCTTTGCCTTTGGTTTGAATATCCTCCCGTAGCTCGGAGTAATTTGATCGTCTGAAGCCTTCTTCTCTCAGCTCGTCAAAGTCATTCTCCGTCCAGCTTTGTTCCGTTGCTGGTGAGGAACTGCGTTCCTTTGGAGGAGGAGAGGTACTCTGGTTTTTAGAGTTTCCAGTTTTTCTGCTCTGTTTTTTCCCCATCTTTGTGGTTTTATCTACTTTTGGTCTTTGATGATGGTGATGTACAGATGGGTTTTTGGTGTGGATGTCCTTTCTGTTAGTTTTCCTTCTAACAGACAGAACCCTCAGCTGCAGGTCTGTTGGAGTACCTGGCCGGCCGTGTGAGGTGTCAGTCTGCCCCTGCTGGGGGGTGCCTCCCAGTTAGGCTGCTCGGGGGTCAGGGGTCAGGGACCCACTTGAGGAGGCAGTCAGCCCGTTCTCAGATCTCCAGCTGCGTGCTGGGAGAACCACTGCTCTCCTCACAGCTGTCAAGACAGGGACATTTAAGTCTGCAGAGGTTACTGCTGTCTTTTTGTTTGTCTGTGCCCTGCCCCCAGAGGTGGAGCCTACAGAGGCAGGCAGGCCTCCTTGAGCTGTGGTGGGCTCCACCCAGTTCAAGCTTCCAGGCTGCTTTGTTTACCTAAGCGAGCCTGGGCAATGGCGGGCGCCCCTCCCCCAGCCTCGCTGCCGCCTTGCTGTTTGATCTCAGACTGCTGTGCTAGCAATCAGCGAGACTCCGTGGGCGTAGGACCCTCTGAGCCAGGTGTGGGCTATACTCTCCTGGGGCACCGTTTCCTAAGCCCATCGGAAAAGCACAGTATTCGGGTGGGAGTGGCCCGATTTTCCAGGTGCCATCTGTCACCCCTGGAAGGGGAACTCCCTGACCCCTTGCGCTTCCCGAGTGAGGCAATGCCTCGCCCCTGCTTCGGCTGGCGCACGGTGCGCTCACCCACTGACCTGCGCCCACTGTCTGGCACTCCCTAGTGAGATGAACACGGTACCTCAGATGGAAATGCAGAAATCACCCGTCTTCTGCGTCGCTCGCGCTGGGAGCTGTAGACCGGAGCTGTTCCTATTCGGCCATCTTGGCTCCTCCCCCCCAGAATTTTCTTGTTTACAAAATTAATTTTTGTCTATAGTTTAAGAAATTGTTTTTTAAACTGGAGTCAGGAAACATTATTTTATATTTTCTTCTGATAATTTTTAAATTTTTATTTTACATTTAGCTCTTCAAGTACTTGAAGTTATTTTGTGTGTAGTGTGAGGTTGGGACCCAATTTTATAATTTTCATAAAGATGGCCAATGCCAAGAACTGTGAAGAGCCTAATATTTTACCCTACAGGTAAGCTAAAATGTTTACCTCACACCATTATATGGATATTGGTAAAAGATGTGAGATTCCTGGGTCAATAATGACAGTTTACTAATTGTTGCAATCAACAATTTTTTTGCCCTGATTCCCAGAGTTTCAATTCCTACCAGGTAACATTAAGAGGATAAGGTGACACCTGCTCACATGCCATGGATTGTGTTATAAGAAAGGAACCCTGAGTTAAGGGAACCCAAATCTTTCATAAGGGTAGTAAGTATGCCTGCCTCTTGCTCTAGAAGGAGTCTTCCAAGTGTGTTGACTATAGAAATACTCTGAAATAAATATTGGAACAAAGAGGATGGCAGAAACACAAAGGACCTATGGAGAATGTATCTAACAACCCATTGTCTGGACAATATTTTCCTACTGAAATCTTACCTCTTTCATGAAAAGTTTCAAGATCAATATACATGAAACAAATGTATGCATACATTCTTGGCTTTATATTATGTTCTATTGATCCATGTGTTATAATGGATCCAGGTTCACATCATTTCATCATTTTAATTAAAATCCCTTGTTTAAAACTTTATGCCTGGTAATAGATGTCTATTACCCTTTTGTTTTTGTGAAAAACCAATTAGTTTTAGTTTTTTGGGAAAATTTACTCTTCCAAATTTATTTTAGAATCTGTTAAGGTTTTCGAACAACACTCGTAGATATTTTGTTTGGATGACATTAAATATAGAAATTAATTTGGAAAAAAATTATGTTTTTAGTGATGTGTCTTACCATCCACTGATATAGCATGCCTCTACATTTACTCAGGTCTTCCTTGATAGCTCTGGAAATCTTTTATTCACCACGTTATATGGTTTGGCTGTGTCCCCACTCAAAATCTCATATTGACTTATCCCCATAATCTCCACATGTTCAGGGCATGTATTAGTCTGTTCTCATGCTGCTAATAAACACAAACCCAAGACTGCATAATTTATAAGAAATTTATTATTTATAGGAAAGAATTTAATGGACTCAGTTCCATATGGCTGAAGAGGCCTCACAATCATGGCAGAAGGCAAAGGAGAAGCAAGGGAACATCCTACATGGTAGCAGGCAAGAGAACTTGTGCAGGGGAACTCCTATTTATAAAACCATCAGACCTCATGCGATTTATTCACTACCACAAGAACAATATGGGGGAAACTGCCACCATGATTCAATTATCTCCACTTGGCCCTGCCCTTGACATGTGGGAATTATTACAAATCAAGGTGAGATTTGTGTGGGAACAGGGCCAAACCATATCACGGCAGGAGCAGGTGGAGGTAATTGGACCATGGAGGTGGTTTCCCCCATGGTGTTCTCATGATAGTGAGTGACTTCTCATGAGATCTGATGATTTTATAAGCCTCTGGCACTGCCCCTGCTTGCACTCACTCTGTCCTGCCACCCTGGGAATAAGGTGCCTGTTTCTCCTTTGCTTTCCACCACGATTGTAAGTTTCCTGAAGCCTCCTCAGCAATGCGGAACAGTGAGTCAATTAAACCCCTTTTCTTTATAAATTACCCAGTCTCAGGTATTTCTTCATAGTGTGAGAATGGACTAACACAGTAAGTTGGTACCAAGGCAGTGGGGCACTGCTATAAGGATACCCAAAAATATGGAAACAGCTTTGGAACTGGGTAACTTCAAGAGGCTGGAACAGTTTGGAGGGCTCAGAAGAAGACAGAAAAATATGGAAAAGTTTGGAACTTCCCAGAGACTTGTTATATGGCTTTGACCATAATGCTGATAGTGATATGGACAATGAAGTCCAGGCTGAGATGGTCTCAGATGGAGATAAGGAACTTGTTGGGAACTAAAGTAAAGGTGACCCTTGCTATGTTTTAGCAAAGAGACTGGTGGCATTTTGCCCCTGCCCTAGAGATCTGTGGAACTTTGAACTTGAGAGAGATGATTTAGGGTATCTGGCAGAAATTTCTAAGCAGCAAAGCATTCAAGAAAAAGCAAAGTATAAAGGTTTGGAAAATTTGCAGCCTGATGATGTGACAGAAAAGGAAAACCCATTTCCTGGAAAGAAATTCAAGCCAGCTGCAGAAATTTGCATAAATAACAAGGAGCCAAATGTTAATCACCAAGACAATGGGGAAAATATCTCCAGGGCATGTCAGAGACCTTCATTACAGCCCCTCCCATCACAGGCCCAAAGACCTAGGAGGGAAAAATCATTTCGTGGATTGGGCCAACGGTCCCCTTGCTCTGTGCAGCCTCAGGGCATGGTGCCCTACATCCCAGCTGCTTCAGTTCCAGCTGTGGCTAAAAGAGGCCAACGTACAGCTGAGGCCACTGCTTCAGAGGGTGCAAGCTCCAAGCCTTGGCAGCTTACATGTGGTGTTGGGCATGTAGGTGCACAGAAGGCAAGAACTGAGATTTGGGAACCTCTGCCTGGATTTCAGAGGATGTATGGAAATGCTTGGATTGTCCAGACAGAAGTCTGCTGCCGGGGTGGATCCCTCAAGGAAAGCATCTGTTAGGGCAGTGAAAAAGGAAAATGTGGGGTGTGAGCCCCCACATGCAGTCTTCAGTGGGGCATTGCCTAGTGGAAATGTGAGAAGACGGCCACCGTCTTCCAGACCCCAGGTAGATCCACCAATAGCTTGCACCGTACGCCTGGAAAAGCCACAGGCACTCAATGCCTGCCTGTGAATGCAGCTGGTAGTGGGGCCGTATCATGCAAAGCCAGAGGGGTGGAGGTACCCACGGCTATGGGAGCCCCCCTCTTGCATCAGTGTGCCTTGAATGTGAGACATGGAGTCAAAGGAGATTATTTTGGAACTTGAAGATTTAATGACTGCCCTATTGAATTTTGGATTTGCATGGGGCCTATAGTCCCTTTGTTTTGGCCAATTTCTCCCATTTGAAATGAGTGTATTTACCCAATGCCTGTACCGCCATTGTATCCAGGAAGTAATTAATTTGCTTTTGACTTTACAGGGCATAGGTGGAAGGGACTTGCCTTGTCTCAGATGAGACTGGACTTGGACTTTTGGGTTAATGCTGGAATAAGTGAAGATTTTGGTGGACTGTTGGAAGGGTATGATTGTGTTTTGACATGTGAGACCATGAGATTTGGGAGGGGTCAGTGGCAGAATGATATGGTTTTGCTGTGTCCCCATCCAAAATCTCATCTTGAATTATAATTCCCATAATCCTCATGTGTCAAAGGTGGGACCAGGTAGAGGTAATTGGATCATGGGAGTGTTTTTCCCCATGTTGTTCTCATGATAGTGAGTGAGTCTCATGAGATCCAATGGTTTTACAAGCCTCTGGCATTTCCCCTGGTTGCACTCACGCCATCCTGACACCTTGTGAAAAGGTGTCTGCTTCTCCTTTGCATTCCACCACGATTGTAAGTTTTCTGAGGCCTCCCCAGCAATGTGGATCTGTGAGTCAATTAAACCTCTTTTCTTTGTAAATCACCCAGTCTCAAGTATTTCTTCATAGCAATGTGAGAACAGACTAATACACCATGTCAATTTGTGAACTGTATTTACTATAGTTAGCTTTATTTCTTTTTTTATATTTCTTTCTTTTTATTATATTTATCATGCCCTTTTTTCCTACATTATTTCATTCTTGTTTGTAATTTATTTATTATGGCTGGGCACGGTGGCTCACACGTGTAATGCTAGTATTTTCAGAGGCTAAAGCAGGCAGATTGCTTAAACTCAGGAGTTCGAGACCAGCCTGGGTAACATGGCAAAACCCCATCTCTACCAAAAATATGAAAAATTAGCCAGGTATAGTGGTGTGTGTCTGTGGTCCCAGCTGCTTGGGAGGCTGAGGTGGGAGGATCACTTGAGCCTGGGAGGCAGAGGCTGCAGTGAGCCGAGATCACACCACTGCACTCTGGCCTAGGTGACAGAGTGAGACCCCATCTCAAAAAAAAAAAAGAAATTTATTTATTCTGTTCTTTTTTTGCATTGCTTTTCTTGTAATAGTTTGCATATTAAATGTATTTTTCAAGCTATGTCTGGAAATAATCATGTCTATTAGCCCCTTCACAAATAAGACTTTAACCTCAGCATAGTTTAACTATTCCAACCACTCTTGCCATCTTCCTCATAAATACTATTTAGAATTTCAGTTCCAATATTTTATTTTCAGACAATACTAATTTTTGCTAATTTAAGTGCTCATCATTTGATATTGTCTGTATGTCCAAGTCTCACATCAAAACGTGATTCCTAATGTTGGAGATGGAGCCTAGTGGGAAGTATTGGATCATGGGGGCAGATCCCTTATGAATGGCTTGATGTCCTTCCCATGGTAATGAAATGAGTGCGTTCTTGACTAGTTGGTTCACATGAGATCTGGTTGTTTAAAAGAGTCTGAGACCTCCTCCTCTCTCTCTTGCCATGTGATATACCTACTCTCCTTTCCCTTTCCACCATTATTGGAAGCTTCCTCAGGCCCTCACCAGAAGCAGAAGTTGGTGCTATGCTTTTTGTACAGTCTGCAGAACCATGAGCCTAATAAACCTCTTTTCTTTCAAATTACCTGTTTCAGATATTCGTTTATAGGAATGCAAATGGACTAATATACTATCTGTGATATATTGCTACTTTCTCCGTGATTCACTTTTTCTTTATAATGGATTGTATCATCTCATTTTTTGTTGTTTTTTCAAAGAAAGTCTGAAGGTAGTTAACCCTTTGAGTGTCAGTTGGCCATACAGTGTATGTTAATCCTCTGAATCGGATAATGGTTTTTCTGGGTAAAGAATTCCAGATGTAGGCTGGGCGTGGTGGCTGACACCTTTAATTCCAGCCCACTGGGAGGCTGAGGGGAGAGAATGACTTGAGCCAAGGAGATTGAGACCAGCCAGGGCAACATAGAGAGACCTTATCTCTTTTAAAAAAAGTTTAAATTAGCCAGCATGGTGGCACATGCCTGTAGTCCCAGCTACTTGAGAGGCTGAGGTAGGAAGATTGCTTGAGCCTAGCAGGTCAAGACTACAGTGAGCTATGATTGTACCACTGCACTTTAGCCTGCATAACAGAGTGAGACACTGTCTCAGCAAAGAAAGAATTCTAGATTTAAAGTTATTGCCCCTTAGTACTTGAAAGACATGTCTCCATCATCTTGTATCTACTGTTGCTAAAGAGAATTCTAAAACCTATCTAGTTTGTGTTCCATTAAAATTAGTACACACTTATAATATGAATTGCACTACTTTAGATAAGGTGATCCTTTTCAGCTCACCACCTGGAAGGCTATGAGCAAAACTGTATGTATGCAAGAAGTAAGCAAAAGTCAAACAAGGCACCAAAGAAAGTTCATGAAAAAGAAGCAGACTCTGATAGAAAGAGCCCTAGTATACTCCTCACATTTTTTCACTTTCCCTGAAATAATTGTCCACAGGATAAGAGCAGAACATCTATGGGTGAGAGAGGGGGAAAATAAAAATTAAACAACTGGATCTGAGACTTCATGGCACTGCTGTGCCAGCTCTGGACTATAATTTTTTCCAGCCTACTTTCTTCCATTTACTTATATGCAACCAAATTCAATTCTTAGCTATTAGTTCTTTTTCAGACAGTATTTCAACAGTATTCTGTCTTCTCTTCTGGAGTCTCAATAAACACAATTATGTAAGTTTTGATCATTCTTTTTTTACTATTCATTATGTTTACACTTTTGACCTCTTCATTCTTTTCTCTTGCATTCTAGATTGATTCCCTAGGCCAATCTTCAAAGGTTACACTGATGAACTCTTTTGCTGCCTCTATTCTGCTATTTAGCTTCTCTATTGAATATTAACACAATTAAAGTTTATATTTCCAAAACTTCTACAGGTTGTTTCTTCAACAATAAAATAATCTCACTTATTTTTCTGAGGATATAAAACTTTGCTTATTTAAAGCTTGCTTCTAGTTGTTACATATGTCTGTTTCCTCAGATGTAAGTTCTGTAGTTTATCTCTCTTTCGTGATGCCAGCATGATGCAAATTTATGTCCAGTTCACTCTGATCTTATCCATGTAATATATTACCTACCATACTGGCAGCTCACTCTGCTGCACACCTGGCTTGTTGTAAGGAAGAAATCAGCTGCTAAGGTTGATTCTTTCTTTATTGAGACTAATGCATATCTAGTACACTGGCAGCTGATCTTCTAGCACTACTCTCTTTGCCACTGAAGGCCACCTAGAGTATCCCCTTACCTTGTTATATCAGGGAAATCTACTGCTTTAACCAGAACCATCCTTTCATAGTTTCTGACCAAAGGAATTGGAGTGATGTCCAGATGATCTGCCTGGCAGATCCTGCTTAATTGCCTCAATCAGCTACATTCTTGCAAGTTGCTGTTATCATATTGAACTTCCATGGCACTGCTTCTGTGAAAAACAAACTAAAAGATAACTCTTCTCTAAGCAACCTCATGTGTCTCAGTAGGCTAGTTCTCTCTTCCATCTGATCTTGATTGCTTCTATCACAGATTCTAGACATAGTTTCTCATATTTGAAACTCTTATTGGTTTTAGTGCTGAAGAGGAATAACGCAGAATACATTTTATCTTTATTCTTGAAACTATATTGGGCAAGTAACTTACTATTCAGTGATTCATTTTTCTTTAAAATTGGAATAATACTAGTACTTAGTACCAATAAGGTAGTTGTCAATTTCATGAGTGGATACCGATAGAAGTGTTTATAACATAACTTGACACACAGTAACCACACAATAACTGTTTGTGATGATGATGGTGATAATAATCTTTTAGTAAAGAAAGGATTGTGAGTAAAAAATTGAAAAATAAGAAAATAGTTTCCAAAACTCTGTGTGAAACTAAATTATTTGGGGGTGCTTCAATTTATTTTGTATTTTGGATTTTTTAAATTTTATGTAACATTTGGAATTAGTTTTATAATTAGGGAAAATAAAAAGTTTTAGGAAAAAATTAAAATTTATTCAATTAAGTTACATTTACTTTTTGAGTTAAAAAACCTTTTATTTGCAATTTTTTTCTCCTAATGTGCTATGTTATGTATATGATTTCATAAATGTAGTAATTTTTTAAATGAAGACATTTTCACCAATACCAATGCCATGATAGAATAACAGTAATAACTCTTAAATAGTAATTAGGCTTCTTATGCACGTTTGGGAACTCAGCTGAGCCATGATCTACTGCAAATGTTGCTCATAGGCCCTGGGTCCCCTCCATCATTTCCTTTAACAGATTATGACTTAAACACCTAAATCTATGACTTTCACCCCCACCAAACCCTAAGCTATTGAGGACAGGAAGCAACTTATCCACACTGGTACCCCAGTTTCTGGCACAAGTATGCCAAAACTGTTCTTTAAAAAATATATGTACTAAGTGAATTGAATTTATTAAAGTAGAAGATAACAATTCAATATTAATAAAAATGTAGGATGCCTGACATATAGTTTTACCTTTATTTGGGTCTAAAAGTAATCATGGTAATAAACATATGATCCCCTTTCATGAGAAAATAAATGGCCTCTCACACCTCTCCCTCTACTATTATACCATTTATAGTTATTGTATGTATTAACTATTATAAACATTTCATATAAAGAACTTGCTCTCATACTAATCTTTGCCAGAAGATAATAGAACATTGTTAAATAAAATAATTGAAAATGAAAACATCAAAATAATAAATAATATTGTAATTTCTTAAAAATGCATAAACTAACAGGAATAAATGTAAAGCTATTTGGGATATGAAATTAATTAATCAATTTTATAAGCTAACAATTCCTTCTTCTGTGGCATCAGCTTCATTTCACAGCTATTTATTAATACTTGAGTGATTCGTAAAATATATATGGCCAAGCCTTGATTTCCTTTATATAATCTGAAGCTAGTTTCAAAGTAAACAGGATAAAAATATTTCCAATAAGACATTTGAGGGAAATATGGTTTTTCAATCAACAGAGAGAGAACAGGTGGGAAAATTGGCATAGGAGCATGGTATAATTGGCTTATTTTAATAGCGTGAATCCCAGGTATCTAGATTTAGGCCCAGAAAGTATATTTCTGAAGACTAATTGGCATAGGACCATTTTAATGACATTTTAAAAATTCTGCTGTTACCTGCCCATACCCATGAAATCTGATTTATATTTTCCATTTGTTAAATTTAATGTGTTTATCTCTGATGAAGAAAAGTAAAAACTATTTCCTATTAAGAGGAAAATCTTGAAAACCACATGTATACATATAATCTAATATTATTAAATTAAGTGGAATGTTAGAATCTGTTTAATCATGGACATCAATAAGTGTAATTATCTCCTGCATATGTCCTGGGCAAATGGCCAATCCTTTGTTTAAAGAGTTCAAGATTTCAAGCCTTGCTTTCAACCAAAAGCAATCTAATCAATTGTTGAACATTCTGAACTGTTAAGCCAAAGTTGTGTTCTCATACATTTCATCAATTGGCCTCAATTCTTCTCTAGAAAACTCTGAGTCTACTTCTACTTCCACATTAAAGCTCCTCTTTAAAATATACATATACCCACACAGACACAGACACACACACACACACACACACAGAGGCACACACACACACACACACACACAAGATATATATATATATATATATGAAATATCCTTTTTGTGCTCTCTCCTCAAACCATTACTTTTAAAGTGTGATTTCTAAACACTAATAAACCTGGCTCACCCTCATATGTTTTGTATATGCACACACAGATTCTCACAGAATTTACCACTAGCTTGGATGAAATGTAAACCTCTTCAAAACTATAATTTTTACAGCAGATAAAAAACAAAAGATTTTTTACTTATCTAAGCTTATGCAGAGTGAGTTTTTCACTATAATTTAAAATATTCCATACAAAGGACTTTGCAGTTTTCAAATTTGTGTCTTTAGTAAATAGATTTCTTAATATATGGCAAATTAAAATAGCTACACTTGGCTGTAACCTAGGGCTTACAATGTGTCATTTTTATAGAATCTCAGTGTGTATGTGGCAAATTAAATTGTTTATTTCTCTATATTTTTTCTTTGTTTTACTTCTGGTAAAACTGAAAAAAATTAAAATTGAATTTTGATTTTTGTTTTTGAAACATGGTCACACTCTGTTGCCTAGACTGTGGTGCAGTGGCACAATCATTGCTCCCTGCAGCCTCAAACTCCTGGGCACAAGTGATTCTCATCCTATCCCAGCCTCCAGAGTAGCTGGGACTGCAGGCATGCACCATCACAACCAGCTAATTTCTTTTTTTTTTTTCTTTTATTATTATTATTATTATTATTATTATACTTTAGGTTTTAGGGTACATGTGCACAATGTGCAGGTAAGTTACACATGTATACATGTGCCATGCTGGTGCGCTGCACCCACTAACTCGTCATCTAGCATTAGGTATATCTCCCAATGCTATCCCTGCCCCCTCCCCCCACCCCACAACAGTCCCCGAAGTGTGATGTTCCCCTTCCTGTGTCCATGTGTTCTCTTTGTTCAATTCCCACCTATGAGTGAGAATATGCGGTGTTTGGTTTTTTGTTCTTGCGATAGTTTACTGAGAATGATGATTTCCAATTTCATCCGTGTCCCTACAAAGGACATGAACTCATCATTTTTTATGGCTGCATAGTATTCCATGGTATATATGTGCCACATTTTCTTAATCCAGTCTATCATTGTTGGACATTTGGGTTGGTTCCAAGTCTTTGCTATTGTGAATAATGCTGCAATAATTTCTTTTTTAAAAATTTTGTACAGATGAGATCTTGCTATGTTGCCCAAGCTTGTCTTGAACTCCAACCTGGTCTTTCTCCTCCTCCCTCAGTCTTCCACCTCCTCCCTCAGCCTTCCAAATTGTTGAGATTACAGGCATGAGCCACCACACAAGGCCGAATTTTGGTTATTTCTAAGCTAGATTCTTATGTGTGAAACATATTGAGTGTAAACCCAAGGTTTTTAAAATCACCAGCAACTCTCCCATGTTTACAATAACAAATTCTTTCTAGCCACTGTGAATAATTAAAGTTACTTATCAAGGGCTTCTGTCATTGCAGATGTTTTCTCCTCATTCTTTTTTTAACAGGCACCTAATTTTCATATGATCTCTTTTCTCATCCCCCCTGCAAAAAATAAAAATAAAAAACAAACCTAAAAACCTAGTCTCAACACACAACACTATACACTTCATATTTATATACATGTTGACAAAGTTTCACCATGCTGTTATGATCACCATGTGATTTATATTCACAATAAATATTAAAAAGCACTGCTCCAGATTTCTTTCCCAAGGATTACTTTTCTCTCTATAGTCTCTATTCTCTTCCTTAGTGGTACTTTTCAGTAAAAAGGACGAGGTTTCTTTTACTTAGCTGAAAAATCTTTCCTATTACCCTAATAACCTTCATGTTGAGGCTCTCCGCCTTTTTCCCTCCAGGTGTTTTGATAGAGTTGAGTTGCTCTATACAGGATACAACCTTTGACCAGGCTTCAACCTGGCTTCAATTCTTGATCGATTTAGTGCTTCCTACCCCAATATCCAAGTTTATGTAAAATTTCATGCAATTGTGTAGGCCTTGACATATTCCTTTTACTCTACTTATTCTACTTAGCAGACAAGGCTGGTTGCTCACCAAACATCTCTTTCTCTTTTTCTTCCTTGAGCTCAGAAACCTGGTGTTATAAAGAAATCCTTTTCCCAAAATGTAGCCAAAGGTGATCCCATACTCAAATCTGGCAGTGGACCTTGATTAACCTACACTCATTGAGCTAATTCTATTCTGCTTCTTCTAGAAACAATGGATATATACCTCAATTCTGGAAAAAGAGAAATGTGTGGATTCAAAAAACATTTTATTCAGTCATTGTAAAATGCATTTCCATTCCTAGATATTGATGTTCTGTGACACTAAACATAAAACTACTATAATCATCTTGGAACCAAAGGAAGAGTCAGACTCTCAAAAATATGGTCAAGAGAGTGAAGATGAAGAGAGAGATGAAACAATCTGGGCCTTGATGCTGAAACTGATATACTTTACCTTGTTGTTGAGAATTTTAACAAGTTTTTTACATTTTATAGGACCTTCCCTTACCTTGTCATATACTATAGTTTTCCGTCCTTTATTAGATTATAAGGTATCTGTGGGTCTTTTTTTTTTATCTCTTAGTATATGTCATAGTGTCTTACACATAGTAGATTTTTAGTACATGCTTGTTGACAAAATAAGAGTCTTAATCTACTTCTGAGTGTACCTTTGCAATACATATAAACTTTTATAAGTTCCTCCTAATTTTAAAATGTAGATGTTTAAATACTGAATAGCATGATGAACTATACCTTGAATTATAGCTCTACTTTGAATGCACTAATTACCCAATTCCAATACTGAGGACAAAATTAGCTTATGTATAGTCCTTTAACAATGAACGATAACAAAGAAGACATAAAGGTGTTATATTTCAGAGGAAAAGGAGAGCTGCCTAAATAGACAGGGTAATTCCCATGATGGAAAATATCAAATTTATAAGTTAATTATATTTACTGCATGGAAAACATGTAACATTTCATAATTCATTTCCATTTTTCCTCTTCTATGACTAGCTCATGATTATGGATATAACACCAAATCACAAAATCATACATCTAAGAAAGGACAATGAATTTTTTTTTCTTTACCATTGGCTAATTTCATTAAACTATGCAGAGGTATGTGCATATTTGAGATAACATACTCTGCAAGCCCCAGTGCTTCAGAAGCATCCGTTTTTGGGTTCAGATCTAATTACATAATTATTAAATTTAAAGCTGGGTTTAGAAACACTGTTAAATAACAATATCTACATTTTTCTAAAACATTGCTTTTGGTTCTCAGGAAAGAAAGTCACTGATTAAAATCTCTTCATGCACATTTATTTCCCAGTAAGCCATAGGAGGATTTGGTTTAATGCAAGAAGAGCTGGGTATTTTTTATTTTTTTAATTGTTGTTAAGCCTCTCAATGTCTGGGGCCACCTGTTAGCCAATCCCAATTAGAACCAGTACCTGATTAAACTGCTCTCTGTAGAACCATTTGAACAACTTCATTAGTGCTTCAGTTTATGCTCATAGAGCAAACCACTTTGCTGAAAGTCTTGACAGCTTAGAAAGAGCCTATTTGGGCACACAGGACATGGGACTCAAAATTGTGCACAGCTGTAAAGTTTTGATTGCATGAATTATACATGAGGGATGACCAGCCATTTTTGTGTTAAGAATGTTAGCCAATAAGCACAGGTGCAGGAAAAAAAGTCAACTGGGAGAGAGAGAAATCATAATATCTCAGGAAAACAATTTTTGGGCTCTGCCAACTCTACACATGACATTATAAATCTTGGCTGCATGCATTATACTGCTTGAAATTTCTCAGGTAGACTCAGAATTGAAATAAATAAACAAGGGGGGGGTGGTAAGAAAGGGGAAAGAAATCCACAAAGCTCTGCTTGCAAATTATTGCATACACAAGGGACTGTGACAGAGGAGCCTCTGAAAACTTGTCATGTCACTTTGCTGAGGACAAGTAACTTTGCATCAGTTATCTCTCTGTTCTGTCATCTGTTCATTTTATGAAAGCATAGGGGTTTTTTAATTTTTACTTTCAATGTAAGTCAAAAATTTCAAATCTTTAGGAGAGAAAGAAGTAATAATATTTATACATGATTAAGACAGTTATAGATTATTATTTTTATGGCAAATAAAAGGAAAATCTTTGGCTAGTATTATAAACCACTGCTACTTGCATTTAGATTTTTAAATAAAAATTTAATAAGGCCAACAAATTAATTTTGATAAAATATATAGTGTAGATTTTAAGGAAAAGACTCACAATAAAAATAAATTTTTCTTCCTTCTGGTCTTCTGTTCTTTGTTTACTTAAGGATAGGAAAAACGCTGTTTCTCCTCCCACCATTTTATTATTTAATAGTAGCTTTGATATCAATTCATATCACCTTCTGGGTTAAAAAACAAATTACATGAGACTAAGAAAATTGAGACCTACTTTAAAAAACATAACCACTCTCCTACCAATGTGGGAAGTAATTAAGTTATTCATAAAGAAAAATGTTCCAGGTTCACCATTAAACAAATACGCAATGCTGCTGGCTTAAGGACAAAAGGAAGCAGGAGGCCAGCAGGGGGAAACTGTATATTTGTCAGGACTGACAGTTTGCTTTATAGTGGACCCACCTCCCCTTTAAGTAATTCCCATTCAGTTTATGGTAGATTGTTATACAATGAGGTCAGGCACAGCGAATCAATTCTGATATGATTGCATTTTATCCATAGTCATATTTCTCTTGGAAATGTTGTCAGAATCAGGTATTCACTTTATAAGAACATTGATTTCCCTACCCTCACTCTCTTATTCTATTTCATCTTCTATTCAGCAGAGCTTCTCCTTTAAGGAAAATCATGTAGGTCCCAAACAACCTCCCCAAAGGGTGACTACAACCACATAACCACTGTAGTTAATCCTTCTCATTAAGTAAAAACACAGATAAAATTCCACTTCAACAAACAATATTTAAAAAGTTTCCGAGAAAGTTCCATATGCCAGTAGATGTGCCATGATAACAATATTTTGCTTTCATCTATATAATATCTTTATCATAAACAATATTAACAGTTAAAATGGTTTAACATTGTTTCCTAAGTCCTGTTCTCATTTCAACCAGCACAGCACTTTTTAGATAATACCTAATGGTGGACCACTTCCTAACAAAGAAGAAACAAACTTGTCAATGGAGAGCACTGGCATTAGAATGTCTGTATTGCCGATGCCTTCCTCCAATTTCTCTCACTGGATTAAACTGTTTGCCTGTTTTCGCCTTTGCTACCTCTAACTCTATTGATGTATTGTTTCTGGAATACTAACCTCTGTTGAGTCTCTACTCTATACCTACCATGACTCTTATACTTCTACTTGTTTCTAACCTCCATATTTTCAAACGGTCAAGAGACCTCAAGAACAGAGATCAAATTAAACATACTTCTCCTAGGATCCATTTCTGCCAGGGTCTTCTTTTATCTATTTCTTTTCTATGTAATCCCCAGTCTCAATCTTCTCAATTTCCTATAATATGCTTGGAATATATTCCTGCATTTAAACACGTCTTTGAAAAATACACACACACACACACATACACACATACACACACACACACACACATCCCTTTATTTTATGGCTTTGACCACTGCATAGTATTATTTAGTGGTTGCCCCTCCTAAGGGATATAGTTAATTTTGTCTTTATACCATCTTGGCATTAGCCCTCTGGACTATTGTGATAATTAATGCTGTTTTTTCCTCTTCACATAAAGGCAAATAGGAAAGAGTTGGGGGGGAAAGCAAACTTAAATTCTGTCCCTGACCAACCTTCCTTTTCTGGTATTCTGCTCCCTTTTATTCTGAGCTGCCAGTTAGTCCTTCCTCTCCTCCCATTTAAACACCAGAATCCAACTACGTTCTGTTTTTCTAAGATTGTTAAACAGTATATTTTTAGGTTGAAAATTCATAGATCACAGATCTTCTACAGACTTCTATATACACAGAGAGAACCAGAAGCCCACATTATTCATCTTCATGACAAGATTTAAAATATTGTATTCTTCTTATAATTTCCTTTGCATAGTAGATTACATTATTGCTTAGCAAATATTTACTCCCTCCCTCCATACCTTGGTCTGCAAAGGGAAAAAAATTCTCCCAGTCCACTTGAGGTTGGAATTGGCCATGTGACTTTCTTGGTGTAATGGGATGTCAGTGAACATGACGAAGTTTAAAACATGCATATGCCTTTGGGCAGGCATTCTTGGGTTCTGGTATTCTGCCTTGCAAAGAGTTTCCCCCAGATTGCCTCAGCCTCTTCAGTCCCAGCTCCAGAATGAGCACACTGGAGCAGACATAAGCCCAAGCACAGACTTCAAAGCCAAAGCAGCCATCTCCAGAGTCTGAAACAGAGATACACCAGCTGAATCACAGATGTATGAATAAGCAGTAAGTGCTTATTTTGTGCATCACAGAGATTTTTGCAGTCGTTTGTTATGCAACAAAAACTGATTAACACAGAATTGGTCCTAGAAGTCTGGTGTTGCCTTAATTAAAACATAAAATATGTGGCAGTAATTCTGAGAACTGGCAAGATGGTAAGAAAATTGTTAAATGAGTTTGAGAACAATAATCTGTATAATATAGTGGCAAAACATTTGGTAAAATTGACTCTAGCAGTAATATAGAAAAGAAAATATCTATGTACTGAATTGGCTGCATTAAGCTAGAAAGTTTTGAGGCAGTAACTTCAAAGTGTGAAAAGTTGACAGTAAGTATATTAGCTAAGACACTACAAGAGAAAGCTCCAAAAGGAACTGACCTGTTGGCAAGTAGAGTTCAGAGGAAATAGAGACAGCCTAGAATTTATAGAGTTGAAAAACTGAACGGTTTCTAAGTCAAAGATGAAATCAAAGTGTGTCTGTAATGTTCCTTTTAGACCTCTGAAAGAATTAACTTGACTCTAGTAGTCCCTTCAGCTAGACCAAGGAGTTTCTACAAAGTTGATGTGGGGTTTGACAAAATCAAATGCCCTCAAATTACTAGTAAGTAAATCTAAAGAGAAATACAAGTCCAGAAAGAAATTGTGGGTATAGTTTCAGGCAAATAAATTTAATTAGAAATGAATGCATAGAACACATAAATCATTTTTGAGAGAGCTCTATTGGCAAAAGTACAAGCTGCCTAGATTAAAAGAAACTGAGATGGCATGATGGATTAAAAAAAGACTGGTCCTAAAATATTTAGAGGCAGAAAGAGACTGAAAGCTATCCATTCACCAATGAATGATATATTCTAAAACTTTATTAAGAAATGACCAGATTCAAAGGTTTCTGGAGAGCTTGTAAGATGGCCAAATAGGAACAGATCCAGTCTGCAGCTGCCAGAAAGACTAATGCAGAAGACGGGTGATTTCTGCATTTCCAACTGAGGTATTCAGTTCATCTCAGTGGGACTGGGTAGACAGTGGGTGGATCCCACAGAGAGGGGGTGGAAGCAGGGTGGGACATCACCTCACCCAGGAAGTGCAAAGGGCCAGGGAAATCCCTCCCCTAGGCAAGGGAAGCCATGAGGGACTGTGCTATCTGGCCCAGATACTATGCTTTTCCCATGTTTTTTGCAACCCACAGACCAGGAGATTCCCTTGTGTGCCTACACCACCAGGACCCAGGGTTTCAAGCACAAAACTGGGCAGCTGTTCAGGCAGACACTGAGCTAGCTGCAGTTTTTTTTCAGACCCCAGTGGCGCCTGGAAGCCCAGTGAGACAGAACTATTCACTCCCCTGGAAAGGGGGCTGAAGCCAGGGAACCAAGTGATCTTGCTCCATGAGTCTCACTCCCACAGAGCTCAGCAAGCTAAGAACCAGTGGTTTGAAATTCTCACCGCCAGCATGGCAGTCTGGTCCGCCTGGGACAATAGAGCTTGGTTAGGGGAGGGGCGTCCACCATTATGGAGGCTTGAGTAGGCGAGTTTCCACTCACAGTGTTAACTCTGACTGTGCGGAACTTACTGCAGGGCGGCAAAGAGCCTGGGACCAGACTGCCTTTCTAGATTCCTCCTCACTGGGCAGGGCACCTCTGAAAGAAAGGCAGCCTCCCCAGTCCAGGGCATATAGATAAAACTCCCACCTCCCTGGGACAGAGCAACTGGGGAAGGGGAGGTGGTGGGCACAGCTTCAGCAGATTTAAGCATTTCTGCCTGACAACTCTGAAGAAAGCAGCAGATCTCCTAGCACAGCACTTGAGCTTGGCTAAGGGACAGACTACCTCCTCAAGTGGATCCCTGATCCCCATGCCTCCTGACTGGGAGACACCTCCCACAGACACCTCACACAGGACAGCTCCAGCTGGCATCAGGCAGGTAACCCACTGGGATGAAGCTTCCAGAGGAAGGAGCAGGCAGCAATCTTTGCTGTACTGCAGCCTCTGCTAGTGATACCCAGGCAAACAGCGTCTGGAGTGAACATCCAGCAAACTCCAGCAGACCAGCAGAAGAGGGGCCAGACTGTGAGAAAGAAAACTAACAGAGAAAGCAACATAAACATCAACAAAAAAGACCCCCACTCAAGAGCCTCATTCGAAGGCCACCAGCAAGAAAGATCAAATGTAGATAAATCCACTAAGATGAGGAAAAACTAGCACAAAAATGTGGAAAATTCCAAAAAACAGAATGCCTCTTCTCCTCCAAACGATTGCAACTCGTCTCCAATTAGGGCGCAAAACTGGATGGAGAATTAGTTTGATGAATTGACGGAAGTAGGCTTCCGAAGGTAGTTAATAACAAACACCTCTGAGCTAAAGGAGCATGTTCTAACCCAATGCAAGAAAGCTAAGAACCTTGGTAAAAGGCTACAGGAACTGCTAACTAGAATAACCAGTTTAGAGAAGAACATAAATGACCCGATGGAGCTGAAAAACCCAGCAAGAAAACTTTATGAAGCATACACAAGTATCAATAGCTGAATCGACTAAGCAGAAGAAAGGATATAAGAGATTGAATATCAACTTAAAGAAATAAAGCATGAAAATAAGATTAGAGAAAAAAGAATGAAAACAAACGAACAAAGCCTCCAAGAAATATGGGACTATGTAAAAAGATCAAACCTACAATTGATTGGTGTACCTGAAAGTGATGGGGAGAATGGAACCAAGGTGGAAAACACACTTCAGGATATTATCCAGGAGAACTTCCCCAACCTAGCAAGACAGGCCCACATTCAAATTCAGGAAATACAGAGAACAGCACTAAGATATTCCTTGAGAAGAGCAACCCCAAGACATAATTGTTAGATTCTCCAAGGTTGAAACGAAGGAAAAAATGTTAAGGGCAGCCAAAGAGAAAGGTCAGGTTATCAACAAAGGGAAGCCCATCAGACTAACAGCATATCTCTCTGCAGAAATCTTATAAGCCAGAAGAGAGTGGGAGTCAATATTCAACATTCTTAAAGAAAAGAATTTTCAACCCAGAATTTCATATCCAGCCAAACTAAGCTTCATAAGTGAAGGAGAAATAAAATCCTTTACAGACAAGCAAATGCTGAGGGATTTTCTCACCACCAGGCCTGCCTTACAAGACCTCCTGAAGGAAGCACTAAATATGGCAAGGAAAAATTGGTACCAGCCACTGCAAAAACATACCAAAATATAAAGACCAATGACACTGTGAAGAAACTGCATCAACTCATGTGCAAAATAAACAGCTAGCATCATAATGACAGGATCAAATTCACAAATAACAATATTAACTTGAAAAGTAAATGAGCTAAATGCCCCAATTAAAAGACACAGACTGGCAAATTGGATAGTCAAGATCCATCAGTGTGCTACATTTACGAGACCCATCTCACATGCAAAAACACACATAGGCTCAAAATAAAGAGATGGAGGAATACTTACCAAGAAAATGAAAATTTAAAAAAAAAGCAAGGGTTGCAATCCTAGTCTCTGATAAAACAGACTTTAAACCAACAAATATCAAAAAGACAAATAAAGGCATTACATAATAGTAAAGGGATCAATTCAACAAGAAGCACTAATTATCCTAAATATATGTGCACCCAATACAGGAGGACCCAGATTCATAAAGCAAGTTCTTAGAGACCTACAAAGAGATATACACTCCCACACAATAATAGTGGGAGACTTTAACACCCCACTGTCAATATTAAACAGATCAACAATAGAGAAAATTAACAAGGATAGTCAGGACTTGAACTTAGCTCTGGACCAAGCGGACCTAATAGACATCTACAGAATTCTTCATCCTGAATCAACAGAATATACATTATTCTCAGCAACACATAGCAATTATTCTAAAATTGACCACGTGATTGGAAGTAAAACACTCCTCAGCATAAGTAAAAGAATGGAAATCATAACAAACAGTCTCTGAGACCACAGTGCAATAAAATTAGAATTCAGGATTAAGAAACTCACTCAAAACTGCACAACTACATGGAAACTGAACAACCTGCTCCTGAATGACTATTGAGTAAATAACAAAATTAAGGCAAAAATAAATAACTTCTTTAGAACCAATGAGAAAAAGGCACAATGTACCAGAATCTCTGGGACACAGCTAAGGCAGTAGGAAGAGGGAAATTTATAGCACTAAATGCCCACTTCAGAAAGCAAGAAAGATTTAAAATCAACACCCTAACATCACAGGTAAAATAATTAGAGAAGCAAGAGCAAACAAATTCAAAAGCTACCAGAAGACAAGAAATAACTGAGATCAAATCAGAACTGAAGAAGCTAGAGACACAAAAACACCTTCAAAAAAATCAATTAACCTGGGAGCTGGTTTTTCTGGAAAGATTAACAAGAGAGATAGACCACTGGCCAGATTAATAAAGAAAAAAAGAGAGAAGAATCAAATAGACAAAATAAAAAATGATAAAGGGGATATCACGAGTGATCCCACAGAAATACAAACTACCATCAGAGAATACTATAAACACCTCCACACAGATAAACTAGAAAATCTAGAAAAAATGGATAAATTCCTGGACACACACACTGCCCCAAGACTAAACCAGGAAGAAGTTGAATCCCTGAATAGACCAATAACAAGTTCTGAAATTGAGGCAGTAATTAATAGCCTACCAACCAAAAACAGCCCAGGACCAGACAGATTCACAGCTGACTTCTACCGGAGGTACAAAGAGGAGCTGGTACTATTCCTTCTGACACTATTCCAAACAATAGAAAAGGTGGGACTCTTCCCAAACTCATTTTATGAGGCCAGCATCATCCTGATACTGAAACCTGGCAGAGACACAACAAAAAAAAAGAAATTTCAGGCCAATATCCCTGATGAACATCGATGTAAAAATCCTCAAGAAAATACTGGCAATCTGAATCCACCAGCACATCAAAAAGCTTATCCACCATGATCAAGTCTGCTTCATCCATGGGATGCAAGCCTGCTTTAACATATGTAAATCAATAAATGTAATCCATCACATAGACAGAACCAATGACAAAATGACATGATTATCTCAATAGATGCAGAAAAGGCTTTTGATAAAATTCAATACCCCTTCCTGCTAAAAATACTCAATAAACTAGGTGTTGATGGAACATATCTCAAAATAATCAGAGCTATTTATGACAAGCCCATAGCCAATATCACACTTAATGGGCAAAAGGTGGAAGCATTCATTCCCTTTGAAAACCGGCACAAGACAAGGATGCCCTCTCTCACCACTCCTATTCTACATGGTATTGGAAGTTCTGGCCAAGGCAATCAGGCAAGAGAAAGAAATAAAGGTATTCAAGTAGAAAGACAGGAAGTCAAATTGTCTCTGTTTACAGATGACATGATTGTATATTTAGAAAACACCATCATCTCAGCCCAAAAACTCCTTAAGCCAATAAACAACTTCAGCAAAGTCTCAGGATATAAAATCAGTGTGCAAAAATCACAAGCATTTCTTTACACAAATAATAGACAAACAGAGAGCCAAATCATGAATGAATTCCCATTCCCAATTACTACAAAAAAAAATCTAGGAATACAACTTACAAGGAACATGAAGGACCTCTTCAAGGAGAATTACAAACCATTGCTCAAGAAAATAAGGAAGGACACAAACAAATGGAAAAGCATTCCATGCTCATGGATAGGAAGAATCAATATTGTGAAAATGGCATTACTGCCCAAAGTAATTTATAGATTCAAGGCTATTCCCATCAAGCTACCATTGGCTTTCTTCACAGAACTAGAATACTACTTTAAATTTCATATGGAAACAGAAACAAGCCTGTATAGCCAATACGATCCTAAGCAAAAAGAGCAAAGCTGCATAAATCATGCTATCTGACTTGAAACTATCCTACAAGGCTACAGTAATCGAAACAGCATGGTACTGGTACCAAAACAGATATATAGACCAATGGAACAGAACAGAGACCTCAGAAATACCACCACACATCTACAACCACCTGATCTTAGACAAAACCAGACAAAAACAAGCAATAGGGAAAGAATTCCTTACTTAATAAATGGTGCTGGGGAAACTGGCCAACCATATGCAGAAAACTGAAATTAGATCCCTTCCTTTCACCTTATACAAAAACTAACTCCAGATGGAGTAAAGACTTACATGTAAAACCCAAAACCATAAAAACCCTAGAAGAAAACCTAGGCAATACCATTCAGGACATAGGCATAGGCAAAGACTTCATGAGTAAGACACCAAAAGCAATTGCAATGAAAGCCAAAATTAACAAATGGAATCTAATTAAACTAAATATCTTTTGCACAGCAAAAGAAACTATCATCAGAGGGAATAGGCAACCTAGAGAATGGGAGAAAATTTTTGCAATCCATCCATCTGACAAAGTTCTAATATTCAGAATCTACAAGGAACCTAAACAAAGTTAAAGAAAAAAACAAATAACCCCATCAAAAAGTTGGAAAAGGATATGAACAGACACTTCTCAAAATAAGATATATATGCGGCCAATAAACATGTGAAAAAAACTCATCATCACTGGTCATTAGAGTAATTCAAATCAAAACCAGAATGAGATACTATCTCATGCCACTCAGAATGGCGATCATTAAAAAGTCAGGAAACAATAGATGCTGGAGAGGATGTGGAGAAATAGCAATGCTTTTACACTGTTGATGGGAATGTAAATTAGTTCAACCATTGTGGAAGACAGTGTGGTGATTCCTCAAGGATCTAGAACCAGGAATACCATTTGACCCAGCAATTCTATTACTGAGTATATACCCAAAGAATTATAAATCATTCTACTATAAAGACACACGCACACATATGTTTACTGCAGCACTATTCACAATAGCAAACACTTGAAACCAATCCAAATGCCCATCAATAATAGACTGGATAAAGAAAATGTGGCACATATGCACCATGGAATACTATGCATCCATAAAAAAGGTTGAGTTCATGTCCTTTGCAGGGACTTGAATAAAACAGGAAACCATCATTCTCAGCAAACTAACACAGGAACAGAAAACCAAACACCATATGTTCTCAGTCGTAAATGGGAGTTGAACAACGAAAATACATGGACACAGGGAGGGCAACATCACACACTGGGGCCTGTTGGGGGGTGGGAGGCAAGGTGAGGGAGAGCATTAGGAGAAATACCTAATGCATGCAGAGTTTAAAATCTAGATGACAAGTTGATGGATTCAGCAAACCAACATGGCACATGTATACCTACATAATAAACCAGCACATTCTGCACATGTATCCCAGAACTTAAGGTATAATTAAAAAAAAAAAATTACCGAGAGAGGATGAAAAATGAAGCTGTGCTCCGACTTCCCCCCAGAAAGTGGACCCAAGAACTGTAGAAAACTGTAAATTGGAAAACCACTCCCAGGAAGGGAACTGGGGTGTAATCTAGGAAACTCTCCCTTACACTACAGGAGGAGAAGCTTATAAATATTTATCCAGTAGAACTTTAGAATTTGTTTGGATTGGGGAATGCCATAATCTCTCCTTTACAGACTGTAATGTAGTTATCCTGCCTCTGTTCCATCATTTTATGCTGGGTATATGGAGAGCAAATAACTTTTATTTTTAGTTCATCAGTTTATGGCTCAAGAGGAACAAAATCTAGGCCTGATGTAAATTACAAGATACTAGACTGTGAGCTTAACATCATGATTGAATAAGACTTTTGAATAAGACCTTTTCTGTATCTTCCTTGAAAAGAGGGTATGTGATTTCTCATGAGGAAGAGAAGTAAATATTTGTGAACAATTGGGTATACCATAAAAATTATATTTCCTTTGGAATATATTCATCCCTGACCCCCTTTCCGCCATGGAAGGAGTGTACTTTTTGCCTAATTGATGTTGGCTTAGGTGTACACTTCATTTTGGCCAATGAAATAGTAACAGATGTGATGCAAGGAAAGTTTATGTCTGTGGATTGTTGTACTCTACGATAACTACGAGAGGCATTTCCTCTGGGTATCTGTTATTCCTTCACCTGGAATGAAGACACGTGGAAGAAAATTGAACCACATCTGTAACCAGGAGTCAAGCTAGGTTGCATCCACAGTCTGAAACACAGCTGCCTTGGCTGAAGTGTATATTCACAACTTAAAGGAAATCCACCCCAAAAGAATAGCAGATGCTGAACAAGAAATAAAGGTTTCTTATTGTACACCACTGAGATGTGGCTGTTTGTTATACTGAGAATCCTGACTGATACTTTTTGTCTATCTGGATTCCAGACTTGCCTAGCATCTATCATTCAAATACTTCTCTGATAATTCCTGTGCTGAAGACACACATTACCAATTTTTCAATAAAACTTATCTGATTTCTGGCAGAAGTATCTACCTACCCAGGTGCTGTGTTATTTTCACTGTACAGGAAAAGACAAAATAATTAATTTGCTTGTGGAACTCCTTATATACATTTTGGCTTATTAGCATAATTATCCTTCAATTCTCTAAACTTCTGTATCTCAAACCAAATAAAATGTTCTCAATATAATTACTAAATTTCTACACAATGTATACTTCAATGAAATGCTATGTGTAATATCTAAGATGAAAATCTCTAACAATGACACCTATGGTTCATTATATAGAAAACATACAAAAAGTATTTTTTGAATGAATGACTGAATGATATGATTCAATATGTTTACATTAAATAACTATAAGAACATAGAGGAGGGTATAGATCATATTCAGTGAATGTACCTTTCAGCATATTCAGTATATATTTTCTCTATTTTTATTAAAAATGTGTAATATCATAGGTGTCTACCACATACATATACATACATATAGGTCTCTACCACATACCTATTAAAAAAAAACCTATTTTTAGAAAAAAAATTTATGGAAGAACTATAATTTTGCAAATTATGAGTACATTTTATCTGCATGAAAGGCTCTTAACTTTCAGTGAGGAATATGACTCTTTCATGTAAATTTGTTCTGTCTCTATACAGACCCCTAAACAATAAAGAGTAGAGTCAATGATCTATATGCTCAAATTTTTGAATGCCTGACTTTCTGAACTGGGTGGATCAGTCATGCACATAGAGTCACAGAGACATGTCAGCTATAGATCTTAGCTCTTGACACAGTGATTGATAGATGCTAGGTTGTGTCTGTTTGAATTTTCACACAGCAGAGTCAAAGGCACTGGAGTTGCTGCATTTTAAGACATTAATATCTACTTATATTGAATTATTGATATGCAATAGACTGAATTGTCCCCCAAAATTCATATGTGGAAGCCGTAACACGCAATATGATTGTGTTTGGAGATAGGGCTCTTAGGAGGGAATTGAGATTAAATGAGGTCAAAGGATAGGATCCTAATCTACTAGGATTAGTGGCCTTAGGAGAAGAGATAGAGAAAGAGCCGCTTCTCTTCAAGCGTGTTCATTAAGGACAGGTCATGTGAAGATACTGCATAAAGGCAGAGAGACCTGCAAGTCAAGGAAATAGGCCTCACTAGACACTGACTCTACAACCATCTTCATCTTAGATTTACCAACTTCCAGAATTGTAAGAAAATAAATTGTTGTTGTTTAAGCCACCCAGTCTACTGTTTATTGCTATGGCACCCCTAATTTACTAAGGTACTAATATGAGTAAATTATCACATGAAATTTTCAAAATAATTTTAAGTAGGTTTATCTTATTTAATATTAATAGTTGCTATAAAAGGAAGCCTTTTTAAAAGATACCACTTCAGAAAAGGTTAAGTTAAAAATCCAAGCGTCTAAGAGATGACAATTGCCTTAGACTATTATTTAGAATTATTTATAAACATCTGAAAATGGCAAAACCTAAGAAAGCAAGCTTGATAATACTTGTCTTATAGGAAAGCACTATATCTGAAGATTAGAAATGCTAGAATCCAATGCTTTTTATCCATATCAAAGGGAGATAGAAACATATTTCCCTAATGTTTCAAGTTTTTTTGAATTGACAAAATAAGTATTTGAACTAAGTTATTGAATGACTAATACCTCCTTTCCTTTGAGCTTGGTTTACTCAATTGGTCAAGAAGTACTTGTGAAGTGTTTACTGTGTGACAGTGTTGCTCCCAGCCCTAGGGATTCAACAGTGAATAAGATAGGCAAAGTCCCTGCCACGTGGAGTTAACATTGTAAGGAGTTGGAGCTAACAATAACCAATGAAAGAAAACTACAGGAATATATAATAAATAAAACAAAGAATTGTGTATGCTATAAAGAAGATAAAGTCAGTGTGATGAAGCACTTTCTATCCAGTGTATAAAATAAATAATAAAGTAGAATAATTAGAAGAAGGAGGACATTGCATCTATCTAAGCAAGTGATAAAAGTGATCAAGGCTTATAGATGGTGAGTAAGTCTGACAGGGATGCCTTAAAGTTGAATAACTGGAGTGTTTTGAGAGCCACAGTAGGTGAACTGTTGTTTAGAAGATATTGGTCATAGAACTGCTGTTTGAAACTGAGTTTTCAGAAGAGTGGCAGTTAATAATAATGACATGATTAAAGGTTTGAACCACAAAGTGGGACTAGTTGCGGGTAAGAAGATTGAGAACTAGAAAATCTTCATTTTATTTTGTGTAGTTTTATGATTCAGGCAATGGCAGCATCAGTACCTTATCAATATCTATAGAAATAATAGCAACAAATAAGCAAAATTTCCTAAATTAATTAACAAATTCTAACCTTTAGATAATGTTGTCATTAAGCACAACCTGAAATGAAAACAGAGCAAAGCAGAATGTGCGTAATTTTGGAACAACCAACACTAAAGAAAATAGTAAATAGTGGTAATCTAGAATAGAGTGAATACCCAGACAACTTATGAATACAAACTAAAGGGTAATGTGGAAAAGGAAAATATGTAGGAAGGAATATGTTATTGTTTAATTATTGTTTTGTGTGCATAATAAAACACTTTGTTTTGCACATATTATACAATATTTTATATAAAAGTAGTGATGAGTAGATACTTGGGATACCAATTATCAGGACCAAAAGAGCTGTACTATGAAAATCATCTTATCCAAATTTACCATCTAGGGATGATAACTGCTACTTAAATGCCTGAGATGTGAAGTGTTGCTGTGTGTTTTGTCCTTTGAGAGTCTAAACAAGAAATGCAATGCAGAATAAAGTGACTCAAATATCACAATTGATAATTAGTGAGGTTGATTGAAATATAATAGCGGAATATAATGAATTTATGGATGAAATCTATGTGAGTTTCTAATGACTATTTCTTGTTGTAGATTATGAGTAATCTTTATTTTTTCTTTATATTTCTCTCCACTTTATGATGAAATAAGCACATATAGTGAGCATTTTTCTTATTAGTCAGCCAATAATAATAGATCTGTGTAAAACTTCAATTCCAACATATATTAGCTTATGATTTTCCCAAGTGGTTGAATTCAATGAGGATTTCAATTTGTGTAGGAAAAAAAATCCCAAATAAGAGGAATTTCTCAGATGCATTGCTCCAGTTTATCAATTGAATTTTTTGTTATTGTTATTTAATAAGTTAATACCCAGTGGACAACATTTTATAGGAAAAACACTTCAATAATAAATCATTTTGCCCTAGAAATTTTGGTGCAAAGAAGATAAAACTGTGTGTGCATGTTCTTTTTTTCAAATGCTAAATGATGTACAAATGCTAAGTGATGTAAAATTTGGAACTATGATAGTAAGTTAGATATAAAGTGGTTTCAATTTACCATTTCAACTTTGTTTCTAATTAGAATTCATATTCTCTGGCTCAGTATCTCTTATCACAAACTAAAGCTTATTTGACTTCAATGTTGGCTGATGATATTGGAGGTGTGCCATTAATTTCTTTAAGGAACAAAATAAAATGGTATCTTTAGGATTCAATATGATTATAATTGAAGAAGATATGTACATTTAAACATACTGTAATTAATTTTGCCTGCGCTTAAAAATATTCATATGCTCTAATACGTTTTGTAGCTTAAATATGATATAGGCTGCATTTAAAAAATTATTATAATTGGCCATTCTCCAAAAATAAAAATAATTGCAGAAAAATTTCACTGCCTTTATGATTTCCTGATTACTTTATTCATGTCCTATTCTTAAACATTCTTTCAACTGCTAATCACTTTGTTAAGAACGTTCGCATTTTCTTACTTTTGAAGCTTTCTCTATTTGCAGTTTCGCTAAGAGGTTTTTAAGAAAATTATAAAAGTTAAGGCTGGACACAGTGGCTCACGCCTCTAATTTCAGCACTTGGTGAGGCCAAGGCCGGTGGATTACCTGAAGTCAGGAGTTCGAGACCAGCCTAGCCAACATGGTGAAACTCATCTCTACTACAAATACAAAAATTAGCATGGTGTGGTGGTGTGCGCCTGTAATCCTAGCTACTCAGGAAGCTGAGGCAGGAGAATCGCTTGAACCCGGGAGCTAGAGGTTACAGTGAGCCAGGATTGTGCCACTGCACTCCAGAGTCTCACTCTGTCTCAAAAAAAAAAAAAAAAGAAAGAAAAAAAGAAAATGATAAAAATTAGCTCCATACAAACAACATAATTTATTAAATTATGAGAGTAAATTTTGATATTTTAGCTTCTAAACTGAATATGTTACTCTCTTAAGTCATCTTACATATTATATACATAAGGTAATGAAGTTTAACAAAAAATAGCAATTTATTAAAACCTATGCTATCTTCAAGTTTCTAATGGTGTTAAGATTTGACCCTTAACAACTAAGGGAGGAAAAGAGTTCATTATACCCTAGAGAGAAAAAAATTGCAGATAAATGTTGAGATTAATGTGGGATAAGAAAGTTCCCCTTCTTCCCAAAAGCTTTTGCTCACCTAAAAGTATATCCCACAATACTAATTTTTAGTTAAAATTAACCAGATATAAACTAGAAGTCTAGAATCAGAAAATATATAAGGGGGTATATAAATATTAAGTTTTGTCACATATGAGGTCGCCATGAAGCAACAAATACATACATCATTTCAAAGGATAAAAGTTACCAAGAATAAAGATTTCCAAGCACTCTAAAATAGAACATCCAAACAAGGCAACAGTGTAATTTGATTACCTCTAAAACACATGTTTAGTGGGTTCAAACATCATCAAGTTTAAAAATCCTAGCAGATTTGTGCTGCATGCTTTCTATTAAGGTTCTATGGGTCTCTACATACTTGCACAGTTGTCACAAATTTTTCATGATTTCGTCTATGGTTATCAAAGACTGTACTGTAAATATCATATAAACTGATGGTGGAAGGCCAATTTTTTTCTATGATATCTAAGAAGAGATCTAGAAAGTAGATATTCTATACTAGGGATTCACAAACTGGAGTCTGCATACCAATTACCAATTGCAGCAGTAATTATCAATGTTATTGTATGCAATAATAATAATATATTTACTCTTATGTGGGCTTTGGGGAGGAGAAAAAAATTTCAAGATATTTTTGCCAGTCAAAATGAGTCATTGCACTCTGGAGTTTGATAATCACTACCTTGGAGTCAAATTATACTTTAAATTGTTATATTTAACCTAATCCTCCAAACTTTGGTCTTTTTCTGACATCTCCTATTACAAGGAACCATCCAACAAGATGTACAAGCCTGGAATATAGAAGTTTTTCTTGTCACCTCCCTCTCCATCCCATACCATATCATTCCATGAACAGTGCCGATCAATTTTACCTCCTACCTCTCATGTATCTGTCCACACCTATCCATCCCTACTATTATGTTCTTAGCCTGAGGACCTATGTGTCTGAAATATGACAGCTGCATTTTAACTAGTTCCCCCATATTCATCCCCCAAAATTAAAATATTTACTTCAGGCAAAAATGGCATGCGTTTATCATAAAATTCTGAGAAATACAAAAAACAGAACAAGAATTGATTAGTCTTAATTTATTTCAGTAGGTCAGATCATAGCATGTCTTTTTATATCATGCCATGTTTGTTCCTGATCTCTTTAATTTTATTATAATTATCCCTTGGTTTCCTCTAGTTTGTTATTGAGCAATACAGTTTCATTGAGAACTCAGGAAGGGATTTATCTTTCCCAAGTCTTATGAATTTGAGAATAGTGACCTGAGAGAAACTAAGTTGGATATGAGATTCTTAGATTGTCCCATGTTGTCTCCTAGCATCGTATGAAGTCTAAAGAAATCAGGCTTTCTGGCTATGTGCTTTTCAAAAGTATTATTATCAACATTTAAGTTCTAAATCTCAGAGTGTATCATGCAGTATTGCTGTTTCTGTATCAAATTTTGTGAGAGCTGAACTGCCTTTACTATTTAGAAAAGACAATTTTGTCATCCACCTAAATATCTTTTTTCACATAGTATTTTTTTCTGGAAACATAAATAATGTGTCTGTTGATTTTATTTGCATATCTTGCAGAACTATTTCCTCAAATAATATTTATTCTACTTTTTCCTTCCCTGTGTTTTTGTGACTTTTCTCATTTCTCTAATCCTTGTTTATAACTGCTTTCAGCCAAGTTCACTGTACTTTTGGAGAAATTTTCCTTTAACTCTGAAATGGTTTTATTATTCTCTTCCATTTCTTCCCGAGATATTTCAGTTCACTTTGGTTCTTTTTTGGGGGAGGGGCATCTCTTTAAACTCTTTCTGATGTCTTGTAAAATAAATATGCAAACATACATAGTCTCACAAATGCTACACGTTTGTAGAAACCTGCATTCTAAATCCTTCCTTTGAGACCAAAGCTAAAACTTGGCAGATGTTGCTTTTATCTTCCTTTCTTTCCATTTTTTTTTTGTTGTTATTGTCATACGTTTGTACGTGTTTGCTATGTTTGCTTACGTTCTTTGGTTTAGTTTCATTTGCCATATCTCTGCACTGACCCTGTACTTGTTCCTTTCTAAACTGTGAATGAAAGCATTTAGTCAAAGTCTGAAATCTAGTGAGAGGCATGAGACTCTCCTGAGGCCATCTACAATTTCATGTCAGACTTGTCATGATGAACCACAAATCTGCTATGTTCTTTGTCACTGGGTGCAGTTCTACACTAAGATTTTGCAGGTGGAGGTTTGTATGCCTCCTTGTGAAGCTCCTTTACTCACAGCTCCTCTGAGTTTGAATCTCTTAATACTATGTCATTTCCTCTCCCACCTTTCAAACATCTTTTTGTTTTCCTAGCAGGTTCGCTTATTAGAAGGGAAGCGGTTATCCTATGACAAAGGTGTCCTTTGCTACTCTCCACTCCGAAATGTGGAACTGAGCAGCACGAGTGACTGCTACTCCCTGCCTTCCCGTTGATCCCTGCAAACCCTTGGATCTTGTTCTACTAATAAAGGGAACAACAGATAAACCTTTCAGAAATGCAGCTTTTACTTTTTTTTTTTTTTTTTGAGACAGAGTCTCGCTCTGTCGCCCAGCCTGGAGTGCAGTGGCGCGATCTCGGCTCACTGCAAGCTCCGCCTCCCGGGTTCACGCCATTCTCCAGCCTCAGCCTCCCGAGTAGCTGGGACTGCAGGCGCCCGCCACCACGCCCGGCTAATTTTTTTGTATTTTTTTTAGTAGAGACAGGGTTTCACCGTGTTAGCCAGGATGGTCTCGATCTCCTGACCTCGTGATCCGCCCGCCTTGGCTTCCCAAACCATTTACTTTTAAAGACGTATGTATTCTACTTGAGATTTAGAGAAGTTAGTGTTAAATCTTAACATGCTGTCTTGTTTTGAGTATGTTATATTATTGTTAGGCAGATGTTATTCATAATTTGTCATCTTTACTGCTAGTTAATTACAAACATATGCACTTTTTTTCTTTCTGTATGTTTCAAGAAAAACAAACAAAAATACCCCAACAACTTTAAATTTATGTCTACATATTTGGACTTTTCCCTCTAATCTGATCTCTCCATGTGCCAAAACAGTCACTGCAAAATGCAAATGCTACTACCCATGGCTGTTTGTGAAACCCTCGAAAGAACCACATTTCTAATAGACAAGCACTAACATCTGTAACAAATCTACCATCGTATAATTTATCTCCCCAGCCTCAATTTGCAGTTTAGTCCCATTCTTTCTATGCTTCAAATCCATCAGCCTTTTCTTCTATTCTAATTTTTTCCATGCCTTCGTGCATGCTGGTGCTTTTAACAGAAGGTGCTTTATCCTATTCAACAAGTCTTTACCATATCAAGAGTATCTGTAATTCAGAGATCAGCCACTCCAAAGTTATTTTCTCAGGGAAAGTGTCTGACTTCCCCACTCTACCCTTGGAATATTCTCAAAATTTGCAACTTTTTTCAGAATGCTTATTAGATTTGGGACATACACACCTGTTCATTAAATGAAAAATTTAATGAAAAAAATGAGTGACAGAATAGTATGTTAGTAACTATATTTTACTATCTGAAATGGTTGATAAAAGACTTTTAAGTAAATAATATTAAGCAATATTCATTTAACAATTATCAATTAATATTATTTCGATAAAAGTATCCATTGACTAAGATTCCTATTATATTATGTTTTAGTGATTTTACTTTGATTTCTTATAAAATAATTCTTATATACTCTTTTTAAAATTTCAATAGTTTTGAGGGGAACAGATGGAGTTTGGTTGCATGGAAAAGTTCTTTAGTACTGATTTCTGAGATTTGGGTGCCTCCTTCACCTGAGCAGTGTACACTGAATCCAATGTGTAGTCTTTTATCCCTCACGCCCCTCCCACTCTTCCCCCTGAGTCTGCAAAGTCTAGTATATAATTTTTATGCCTTTGTATCCTTATAGCTTAGCTCCCACTTATAAGTGAGAATATACAATGTTTGGTTTTCCTTTCCTGAGTTACTTCACTTAGAATAATGGTATCCAACTCCATCCACGTTGCGAGAATGCCATTATTTTGTACCTTTTTATGGCTGAGTAGTAGTATTCCATGGGGTGTGTGTCTGTGTGTGTGTGTGTGTATGTGTGTTTATATACATATATCACATTTTCTCTATGCATTCATTTGTTGATGGGCATTTAGGCTGGTTCAATATTTTTGCAGTTGCAAATTGTGTTCCTGTAAACATACATGTACAAGTGTCTTCTTCATATAATGATTTTTTTCCCTCTGGGTAGATACCAAGTAGTGAGATTGCTGTATCAAATGGTAGTTCTACTTTTAATTCTTTAAGGAATATCCATAGTGTTTTCCATAGTGGTCGTACTAGTTTACATTCTCACCAGCAGTGTAAAAGTGTTCCTTTTTCACCACATCTACACCAACCACTGTTATTCTTTTATTATTTAATTATGGTCATTTTTGCAGTATGGTAGTACCTCATTGTGGTTTTGATTTGCATTCCCCTGATAATTAGTGATGTTGTGTATTTTTTCATATATTCGTTGCATATATATATATCTTCTTTTGATAATTGTCTATTCATGCCCTTTGCCCATTTTTTGATGGGATTATTATTTTTTTTCTTGCTGATTTGTTTGAGTTCCTTGTAGATTCTGGATATTAGTTCTTTGTCAGATGCATAGTTTGCAAAGATTTTCTCCCAGTCTGTGGGTTGTCTGTTTACTCTGCTAATTATTTCTTTTGCTGTACAGAAGATTTTTGTTTAATTAGGTCCCATCTATCTATCTTTGTTTTTATTGCATTTGCCTTTGGGTTCTTCATCATGAACTCTTTGCCTAAGCCAATGCCTAGAAAAGTTTTTCTCATGCTATCTTCTAGAATTTTTATGGTTTCAAGTCTTAGATTTAAGTCTTTTATCCACCTGTAGTTGATTTTTATATAAGATGAGAGAGGAGGATCTAGCTTCATTCTTCTACATTTGGCTTGCCAGTTATTCCAGCACCATTTATTGAATAGGGGTGTCCTTTCCCCATTTTACATTTTTGTTTGCTTTGTCAAAGATCAGTTGGCTGTACATATTTGGTTTTATTTCTGTGTTCTCTATTCTGTTCCAATGGTCTATGTGCCTATTTTTTATATCAGTACCATGCTGTTTTGGTAACTATAACCTTGTAGCATAGTTTGAAGTTGGGGAATGTGATGCCTTCAGATTTGTTCTTTTTGCTTAGTCTCGCTTTGGCTATGTGAGCTCTTTTTTGGTAAAATACACATTTTAGGATTGTTTCTTCTAGTTTTGTGAGAAATGATGAAGGTATTTTGATGGGATTGCATTGAATTTGTAGATTTCTTTTGACAGTATGGTCATTTTCACAGTATTGATTCTACACATCCAAGAGCATGAGATGTGTTTCTATTTGTTTGTGTCATCATATACTTTTTATTCCTGTGCTCACCCACTTTTTCTCTCTCTTTGGCTCATCCTGTCATGTATAGATAGATAGATAGACAGATAGATAGATAGATAGATAGATAGATAGATAGATACATACATACATACATACACACATACATACATACATACTGATATGGTTTGGCTGTGTCCCCACCCAAATCTCACCTTGAATTGTAAAAAATCCCCACGTGTCAAGGGCAGGATCAGGTGGAGATAATTGAATCATGGAGTCAGTTTTCCCTATACTGTTCTCATGGTAGTGAATAAGTCTTACAAGATCTGATGGTTTTATAAATGGGAGTTCCCCTGCACAAGTTCTCTTGCCTGCCGCCATGTAAGATGTGCTTTTGCCTCTCCTTGCCTTCTGCCATGATTGTGAGACCTCCCCAGCCACGTGGAACTGTGAGTTCATTAAACCTCTTTCCTTTATAAATTACCCAGTCTCAGGTATGTCTTTATTAGCAGCATGAAAACAGACTAATATACATACTCACATATATATGTGTGTGTGTGTTTGTAACCTAAATTACAATAAATTGGATTATAATTTATTATACGTTCATAATTTTTAATTCAATTTAAACTAATTTCACTTATTAAAAACAGTCAATTATTCATTTAATAAATAGCTGTCTTCTCTCCACTCATGTGGTTCCTAGCACATTACCATGCTTTTTAGTAGCAGGAAGAGAGTCTGCCTTCAGAGAAAGCTAGAAAGATCCCAATGGGTCTTGATAACTTTTCCCCTAATGGCTACTACCCTTTAATCCAGCACTCTCTCTTCCTATGTAGCCAAAACTGCTCTCAGTTCTTGCCAGATTTCTGATAAAACTCTCACAATAAACGATTACATCAGTTAACTGAAAGATTTCTCACTGAAAAATCAATTGTTGGAAGGACAGGGCTTTTCTCACTGCAATAGACTGGGCTGAATGATGAACACAAAGTGAGGCGTAGAAAGGTAGAATGTGGGTCATATATGAGTCTTCCCATCAGTGCATCAGTGCTCAAGCACATTCTTTGGTCCACCAGATGTCCCAGTCTGTTTTCCTGTTCCCTCTTTGTGAGGCAAGGCTCAACCTTACTTTAATCCACTTTTGAATCTCAACCCAACCATGTTTATGACTTTACATACTTACCTAGCATTCTGGTTCCATTTTATTGTTTTCCTTCCTAAGCCATTTCTCAGAAACACTTTGATTTTCTACTTTCTCTCCTGTCTGTTTACCGGACTGGAATTTCTCACACCCCCACCCCCCGCCTTTCTACCTGCTAACATATTCATCACTAGATATGCAAATATTAAATCTTTTCTCTCATCAAGATAGCTGGCTTCTTTGAGAAGTAGCCAAAGTTTGTCATATACAAAGTCTTGGGACAGAAAATTAGATAGGTGGGAGGGAATGAGTGGAAGCTCTCCTTTAATATGGATAATTGAGATTTCTACAGAAGAAATGACTTTATTCAGAGTTGGGGAAATATCAAAGAAATTGGTGATTTGGCTTTTTGGATGTATGAGTCAACTTCATTTTCTTTTGGTTTGAATGGAAAAATTTATGCATGTATGCATTTACTTATGGCTTTTAAAAGACTTTATTTTTTAGAGCAGTTGGGTTCACAGCAAAATTGAGGAGAAACACAGAATTCCTGTATGCTTTCTGCCCCCACAAATTTACAAGCTCCCCTATCAATAGGACCCCTCACCACACTTGTAAATTTGTTATAATCAATGAATTTACATTAACACAGCCTTATCTCCAAAAGTTCAACATTTACGTTAGTATTCACTAGATGTACAGTCTATGGGTTTTGACAAATGTATAATGGCATGTATCTACCATTTTATTATTGTAGAAAATAGTTTCAGTGCCCTCAAAATCCTCTGTACATCCTTCTTCCAATCTGTTGGCAACCATTGTTCTTTGTACTGTCTCCAAAGTTTTGCCTTTTCTAGAATGTCATGTAGTTGGAATCATATAGTATGTAGACATTTAGATTTGGCTTACTTCACTTAGTAATATACATTCGAGATTCCTCCATGTCTTTTAATTGCTTTATAACTCACTTCTTTTTAGCCTTGGGTAATCTTTCATTCTGTGAATGTACCACATTTATTTATTTATTCATGTACTGAACAATATCTGGGTTGCTTTCATGTTTTGCAATTATGAATAAAGCTGCTATAACCACTCACGTGCAAGTTTTTGTGTGCACATAAATTTTTAACTCATTTTGGTAAATAGCAAGGAGTGCAAGTGCTGGATCATATAGAAATAGTATATTTACTTTTGTAAAAAACTGCCGAACTGTCTTCCAAAGGGGCTGTACCATTTTGCATTCCCACCAGCAATAAATGAAAGTTACATTGTACACATGTACCCTAAAACTTAAAGTATAATAAAAAATAAAAAATAAGAAAGTTACTTTTGCTCCATGTTTTCACTAGAATTTGATGTTGTCAATGTTTAGGATTTTCACCATTCTAATAGGTTTTTAGTGTATCTCATAGTTTAACTGGAAATTCTCTAATGATAGATAAATAATGTGGAACATCTTTTCGTTTGCTTATTTGCCATCTGTATGTCTTCTTTGGTGAGCTGTCTCCTCAGGTGTTTTGCCCAGTTTTTAATAAGGTTGTTCCTTTCCTTATTGTTATGTTTTTGTTTGTTTGTTTGTTTGTTTTGAGATGGGGTCTCGCTCTGTTGCCAGGCTAGAGTGCAGTGGTGCAATCTCATCTCACTGCAACCTCCAACTCCATGGTTCAGCCTCCCGAGTAGCTGGGATTACAGGCACATGCCACCACTCCTAGCTAATTTTTGTATTTTTAGTAGAAATGGGTTTCACCATGTTGGCCAGGATGGTCTCAATCTCCTGATCTCGTGATCTGCCTGCCTCGGCCTCCCAAAGTGCTGGGATTACAGGTGTGAGCCACCGCGCCCAGCCATTGTTAAGTTTTAAGAGGGTTTTTTTTTTTTTTGTATCTTTTAGATAATTATCCTGTATCTATGTCTTCTGAAAACATTTTCTCCCAGTCTATAGCTTATCTTCTTATTTTCTTCACATTGTCCCTACAGAGAAGTTTTTAATTTTAATGAAGTTTAGCTCACCAATTATTTCTTTCATATTTCATGCCTTTGGTGTTGTATTTAAAAAGCCATTGTCCCCTTCCTGTGTCCATGTGTTCTCATTGTTCAATTCCCATCTATGAGTGAGAACATGCGGTGTTTGGTTTTTTGTCCTTGCGATAGTTTACTGAGAATGATGATTTCCAATTTCATCCATGTCCCTACAAAGGACATGAACTCATCATTTTTTATGGCTGCATAGTATTCCATGGTGTATATGTGCCACATTTTCTTAATCCAGTCAGTCGTTGTTGTGGGGTGTGGGGGAGGGATAGCATTAGGAGATATACCTAATGCTAAATGGCGAGTTAATGGGTGCAGCACACCAGCATGGCACATGTATACATATGTAACTAACCTGCACATTGTGCACATGTACCCTAAAACTTAAAGTATAATAATAATAATTAAAAAATAAAAAATAAAAAAAATAAAAAGCCATTGCCCTGCCCAAGATGATTTAGATTTCCTCCTATTTTATTTTCAGGGGTTTTATAGTTTTGCAGTTTACATTTAGGTCTGTGATTCATATTGAGTTAATTTTTGTGAGAGTGTAAGGTTATTATCTAGATTCTTTTTTTTTCTTTTTTGCATTTTGATATCCAGTTGTTCCTGCACCATTTGTTGAAAAGACTCTCTTTTCTCTATTGTATTGCTTTTGCTTCTTTGTCAAAGATCAACTGACAATAGTTGTATGGCTCTGTTTCTGGGCTCTCTATTCTACTCCACTCATCTATTTGTCTATTCTTTCTCTAATTAATAACTGTCTTAATTACTGTAGCTTTATAGTAAATGTTAAAGAAGACAATGTCATTCTGAATTTTATTGAGTTGATTATTCTAGGTTATTGGCCTTTCCATGTAAATTTTAGAATCAGTTTGTTGAAATCCACAAAATAAGCTCCTGGAATTTTGATTGAGATTGGATAATCAACTTCATTTTAACTATGGATATTAACTTATACCTAAGGAAAATCTAATGATGGTGATTCAGATATTACATAATTAGAGAATGAGAGTGGGACATCATTACACAGAAGTAAGAGATACTTTCTAATGATGTTCAACTTCACCATGTAACTGTATATTTGTTCTATCCAGTCATATGTTTAGTTTTCGAAAGGAAAATTGGAAAATAATTCCAGAAAAAGAGTGAACCAAAGACAATACCTAAACTCTCATCCTGTCATTGGACCCCATCTTTAACTTCAAAAATAACCTGAATTACAGGAGTTTGTTATGCTACATAAAGATTGCTATAACTATTTTAAAATAACTGAATCGGTCATAATTAGACTGACACTAAAATGCAGCCACATTACAACAAGCAGCATATGTATGGAGATATCTTAATGAAGACCAAGAAAAACATTATGAAAATTCAAAGGCAAAAATCCACGATGGATGAATATTAATGTGAAATTTAAATAATAATAGCCTAATAATGAAACCAACATATACTATTAGTCATATTTGTATCTATGCTAATTAAAATATTTCAAAGATATCATAATTTTTATTGCAAGGAGTAGCTGCAATTTAAGCTTAGTTCTTTTTATTTTCAATAATTAATCAGCCACCAAGAGTGGCCTTGTTAAACAAAGGGTGCTGCACAGAGGAAATATTTCATTGCTTTCCTTTTGTTCCCTTTATGAACATAAAACTCCACTTTAGCATATATATTTTCTTGGTTTCTTTTTAAAGGTTTATCACTAAGTATATTTTAGTATTTCAAATCACATACCAAAGAAATCAGCATCTTTTCTTTGTTTAATAAAGTGACTATATTTCATAACAACAGAGCAGCATGCAATTCAAATGCAAAGAACATGAACATGGTCATGTTTTAGACTTTAACTTATGCAAAAGTTACCTCTTTCCACACTAACAAAGAATCATTTCGAAGTAACACAGAAAAAAATTGACTTTCAATTAAGCCTAAAGCATATACAAATGAAGTCTAATTAGTCCAGTCCCCTAAATGTGATCTGCAATTATGAGATAAATCTACTCACAGAGATTTATTAAACCTTATCATTTTTGAACTGAAACTTCAATGAGTCTGCCTTTAGCTGCACCCTGCAGCGACTGGCAAGGTTTTCCTAATCCTTCTGGTTCCTCAGGTGCACTTTCCCAACAAAATTCTATGAAAAAAATTATTCTGTGGTATTATTGGCATTGAGACTAGATTTTGTCAGTTAGCCCTTTTGTATTTTCCTGTACTGTGTTTCTGCTTTTCCATTTTCCTAACCAATGACAACTAGAAATGCATGGTGGTGGCTCCATATTTATCTACCAGAGAAATGAGTTTGCTGCTTGTGACATCCAGCTAATACAATCACAAAGGTTGTTCACACAGCATAAAATAGTCACGTAGGAGCAGATCGACATAGCAAAAACTTGGTAATGAGCATACCCACTATGCTGCATTCCTATTTATACTGGTCCCAGGATGGCCCAGCCTGTGAAAGAAGCATCATCTTGAAGTAATATGCTACCCAGGGAGACAACCTTGAGAAAGAGAGGCACATGCACTGATAGAAATAATAGTTTGTTAGTTCATCTTGTCCCGAACGCACAATCTCCTTAAAACATTGTCAAATGCTTTGTTCATATTTGCTTTCATTAGGCAGGGAATAAGATTCCCTGGATTTTTAACAATGTTACCAAGGAAAAGAATATTTTTTAGTTTAATGCTGTTTTTGTTTCTATTGATATAGTCATTGAGTTGTACTCAGTTAAATATCACAAATGACTTTTTCCTCTTTAGCAGAAAAAATGATCCTCCTGCTTCATGTTTAACAAGATACAGCCTTTTAGTTGTTCTACTGGCTGCTGTGATGAAAATTTTTAGATTCATGGATACGCTCATTCTTTGTCCCCTGTGAAATGTTCACTAGGTGAGTAAGAGAAGTTAGGGTCAAAGCAAATTCAGGTGATACATAGGCATATTATGTAGTAACCCTGATTTCACTCAAAACATGAGCTTAAAAACCACATATAAGTAAATAATTAGATTGAGAACATGTATATTAATAAAAGCACTAAAACTAATTAGTACACATCCCTTGATAAGTACCAGCTTCTCTACTTTAGGGTCACACATCTATCTTTACTGTGCAAAAATTAGCCACCCTGGGGTAGCCTTCTTATCTTCTCTGTTGTATTGTAGATTTTATCTGCATACCAATCTAGCATTTGAATTTTGGGCAAGTAATGTGACACACAGAGGGGCTATTCAACAAATTTAGTTGTTGATAATGATGATAAGTTAACCAAGACAATATTAAAGCCTTGCAGACTAATATTTTTATTTCTGTCTCTCATTAACTGTCTAAATGATATATCTGAAGTTCCTGCCGCTTTTTTCAGTATACTTAGATCATTACATATTTGACCATCCCTAGATAACCTGAAAGTCTGGGTATAAATTGTGTTCACATTGTGTCCTCCTCTGCCAAAGTTGTATTAGTTTAAAAATTAGAACATGTAATGGATGTTACAGACGCTAAAGATTTTCATGTCTGCTATTACCGGTATATATTGATTGATTCCCTTGGTCTGCTTCACCAGCATTTTAAGTCTGACAAAAACTTTGGTAGAGAAAAGTGCTTAAGGAACATTCACTTCATAAATTACTAGATTAGAAAAATGAACACCTTAAAAGTGTGACTTTTTTGTTGAATTTTACAAATAGTTTATATCAACTCTGGATTTCAAAACTTATTCATTTAAATTAAAAGTATTTATTGAATAGTATGTATTGTCACTGTGCCAAGCAGTGGAGATACTGAAGATAGCAAATAAAAATAACAGATATTTAGAAAAATGCAAAGTAAAATCTTCATGAAGACAAGGATATAGTTTATTGTTTTGATCATTGTATCTTTGGTTCATACACGACACAATATTTGCTGAATAAGAAAATATGTCAGATGTTTTCTTTGATTGTGCTTATTTCGTCTCCACTAATTCTTTATAAGGTCAGCTATGTTCATTCTCATCCACTCGGAAATCAAAGTCTTTCTCATCTGTTCTGCTGTGACTCCCTCAGAATATTTACTCTCCATTTTTTTCTGTCCTCCTAGTTAGCACATGCTGCAAAGCAAAAGAACCTGATTCGACTAACCATAAGTGTGGCTCCCTAAATGCATCTTATTCTGTTATTCCATTATTGCACGTATTTTTCTGTAGAAGACATGCAGACTCAATATTACAAAACTACTAAAATCAATGCATTCGTGATATATACTTTAAGATGCTACGTGAGTAGAGAAAAGGCAGTGTTTGAGTCTCCCTGGGAAATGGGCAGGGAAGACACCACAAAGATATTGAACTGTATCTGGTAAGGGTGGGAAGAAAATGCTGTTTCACTGGATTATAGCTCAGGCTACCTGTGGGGAGTGCTGGGAGATGAAGTTGGAAAGGTGGGGAAAACCAGTCCATTACATTCCCCTCATACCCTATTAAGGGACTGAATCAAGGGAGTAGCAAAAAGAAGGGAAGCAGGAAGTAAATAGAATATTTGTTAGTGTAAGATAGACTGCAAGATGCGATGACTGATTACGTGTAGTGGGCAAAGGACCTCTAGAGAGGAATCGGAATGTTGCTGAATTTTCTGGTTAGAGTGGTAAAATGGACAGTACTCAATGATTGCAATAGGAAATTCAGAAGGCGAAGTTATACAGACTGAACTAGGATATATTTCTGACCATGTTGTTCATAGGTAAATATGTCTAGTTTTTACCTATGGCCTGTTCTGTTCTTACTTACCGCACTTTGGGTTTTATCACTTGTGTATTGGGTGCTGCCTACTAAGACCCATATGTCACTACTTGCAGATTCTAGCTACCATCTTATAGTTTCTACCATTACCCCCATCAGCAAGCACTGCAGCACAAACATGCTGTTGCTGTTTTCCTTGTGGTGGTCTTTTTAAAAACATGATTTCCAGGATAAAAATGTTAACAAATGTTAACACCTGTTAACAGGTGAACCAACTTAACCAAATTATTTGTATTTTTTTGCACTGATTTATTGTTTTTTCAAAGATATGAAACTGGAACACATAAGGTAATATTGCTGAAGTAATTACCATAAAGAAATAATGGAAGATGGTGCTGACCGAAATATAACCAAAAGGAAAAATAAAGCAATTTGGTGTCTCTGCCAGGTTGAATAGTGTTGCCATAAAATTTATGACTAACCAGAACCTCAGAATGTGACCTTATTAGGAAATACTGTCGTTGCAGATGTAATTACTTTAGTTTAAATAAGGTCATATTAGATTAAACTGGGCCCAAATTCAATGACTGGTGTCATTATAGACAAAACACAGACACAGAGAGGCACACAGGGATAGTGGAAGTAAAAAGTGAAGTGACATGTTAACAAGCCAAAGAACAGCAAGGATTGCTGCCAATCGCCAGAAACTAGGAAGAAATGAGGAGGAATTTCACCGTAGATATCTCAGAGACAATATGGCACTGCTGATACCTTGATTATGGACTTCTCATTTCCAGATCTGTGAGGGAATACATTTCTGCTGTTTTAAGCCATCTAGTTTGTGGTAATTTGTTATGGCATTCCTACAAAACTAATATAATTTATATATCATATATAATATTTGTCCAACCTAATTTCAAAACAGGTTTGACAGAACTGACAATAAAATAACATATAAAATGTAACATTGGACAAAAAGTCAATTAAATGTTAGAATTGTAATTTTGTAGTTCAGTGAAAGATTACAGATTATCAAATTAAGGAAGAGAATTTGTATTCTGAGTATGAATACACTGGCTATCACTGTTGGACAATAAGCTCCTCCCTACTCTTTCCAGTAACAAGAGATAAACAAACAAGAAAAGCATTGAAGTACAAGTGAAAGAGTGAGTATATTGCATAACACACGTTCAATGTAGATATGTTTTGTTACCAAACAGCAGGACATATTCACCTTTGTCTAGAGAGGTTATATTTTTCTTGGCAATAAATTTTAGAAGAAAACTATTTAGCTTAAGGACAAGCAACCCATATACTTCAATGACTCTTAGAACTATATAGGACAGAACAATAATTGCTGTTCATGGACATGACCCTGAGTCATCAGGGAAATGTTCTGTTCAATGTATTCTGTTTCATAAGCAGAGACTGTCTAACACATTTATAAAGTGTATATAAGTGAGCCTGAAAGAGATGACTGACAGTTACAGTCATGCCCAGTGTCAATGGGAGAAGAATTGGCAATACGACAGAGGACATTCAATGGAGTAAGGAGGGGCAGTATGACAGCTGGGTGGGGAGGGTGCAGGGGGCTGCAGATTGATGGAGAAGGGAGAGTCACCAAAAGGACCAAGACTAGAAGTGACTCTTTGCCAGAAAAAAAAAAAATGTTGTAGAGGAGTGAAAGATACTAATCTGTGGCTAGATGATGGGATCAGTAGAGGACAGGGGTGAGGAGTGGCAACAGAGAAAGAGAAAAAGTTTTATTCATTTCCTAGTTGCTTCCATGAGGTCTGTGAGCAACATCATTATCTACCACTTACCAAGTACTTTCCATGTACCAGCCACTAAGCTAAGCTTTTTTTAAAAAAATGTACACATGTCCTTTAATCTTCAAAGCAACCCAGTGAAGTGAACATCATTATACCCATTTTATAGGGTTTGGGTAACTTCTCTCAAACTACCTAACTAGTAAATGACAAGAACAGTATTGGAGGTCAATCTTCATTGTCAACCGAGAGTCTATTCTTAACCATTTCCTTCTAAAGCCAACGCAGGGAGTCAGGCACACAGCTGTGAGGGCCAGAGACATGATATATTTATCTGTGGATGTTGAAAGGTTATACCTGTAACTGAATCCTTAGGGAAGACCACAGAAGTAGAAGGGTCCAGAAAAGACATCTAAGAAAGCTGAACCAGAAAAACGTCCTGCTTATTCAACCACTTAAAGAAATGACAGATATGCTAATGAATGAGATTTTAGTGCATGTGATAGTTTGTATTTCCAAATTTCATGTACTGAATTCTTTTACTATTATATTAGTTTAACATTACTTTCTATTGATTATTTTCCCCAAATTCATGGTTATCTACTTTTTTTTTGAGTGGGCCACAGCTGTCCTTTATTTCAGATTCTTTTTTGCCAGAGTCAGGTTATAGATCTAAGGTCAAATAATTGTACTTATACTGAGCATCAGTAGGTGTTCTAAGGAGGTGGGGAGACTTCATCTCCAGACACAACTTTAAAATGATGCCTAGAGTTGTAAGTATCAGCCACCCTAGAAAGTAGTCATGTGCCATTAAGGACTATGTCCAGGAAATTTGGGATGGGTTCTCTGACAAATGTATTACAGGGATGGATGCTCTGACAGATGTATTAGAGAGATTTTTATTAAATATAATTTAGATATGACTGTATGATTAGCTATAGATTTCTTCAGGACTTTTATTCCCAGGTTATGGCAAATAAATATTGCATTGCTAAATGAACTGAGTGAAATTACATTGCCATTGAAATATTTACGAATGTATCTTTATAAGCTTACACCCCCATTAATATCAAGAAAAAAACTGAGGTCTTGTTTGAAACAAAACCAAAAAGTGACAAAACAACCAAATGCAAAGGGTTCTAATCGATATAATTAAGAAATAAAAGATTAATTAAATGTGGTTCAGATTCTAAAACACTATGACAAAATTTTGTGTGTCTTTCAAATGCTTGAAGTTGTTTGATGGATTTCCCATGTGGCATAGAAAGTTTAACAAGGTAGACCTCACAGGGTAAAATTTAAGGTATCCTATATTTGTTTAGAGAACAAGTGCATTCATAAATCCTCATTCTTGATAGACAGAATTATATGGCTCAAAGTATTTGGTTTCAGTGTTTATACTGAATGACTTATCCAGGGAATCACTGTGCTCTGCATACGTCATATAGTATTGGGCTTACATGGCATGAAGGACAGTCATTATTTGGGAGGAGGGGGAAGGGTTGAATGACTGGTCCTCCTTGACAGAATGACCTTGTTTAATGCCCTCTGTGCCATTCACTCCTCCATTCTTGATCAGCCAATTCCATTTATCATTCTAATTAGGCAGCATCTTGCCAGCTCAATCAGCCTCAATTACTTTAGGCCTCATTAGTGACTGACATTCTGTAACAAGTGCATCTTTGAAGGAGCAAGGTCAGATAAAGAAGTTCAGTGCATAGAGAGCAAGCACATTCCTATCTCTATACATTAGGCTTTCAAGTTTAGTAGGACATTCATAAGATATTCAAACTTTTATCTCACAGATTATAGCTGTCTGATCAAAAACATTTTGTTTGCATTTAGCATCATCTAATTGCTCTCAAAATTTGATGTCTGAATTTCTGGTCAGAGAATTTAAAACAATGTTATCACCTAAAGTCTACGGGTAATAGTTTTCTATAATGAAAATTGATTCTTTCATGGTGTTTACCTTTGTTTCATATAAGAGAATCAGCAAAATGAAACAAAAAGAAGAAAAATGCTGTTCAGAATTGGTGATCAATGGATGAGATTTTCAGTTTTCATTTATTTAAGCCTAGAAGAATACATGCAACATTATGAAATCATTGCATTTGCTAATGCTTATATATTGCCAATATCTGGAGGAATTTTTGTCATATGCTATTTGTAAAATATGGATACATATGATCAAGTTCTAGAAAATAATTTGAAAAAAAGTTAAAATCGTAGGATTATTATAATTTTACTTTGCTTTTGTTGTTTTTAATAGTGTTATATATATTTAAGGTTAGCATTTACTAAGGCTTTCAATGCTTTTTGTTTCTTTCTTAAATGCAAGTCAGGAACACTATACTCAAGGTAATATTTTGTTTATTTTTTAGCCTCAAAATTCTGAAAAGAATCCACATTTTGTTTGGAGAAAAGTTATTGGAACATAAATCAATTCCATTCAATAATATGTCAATAAATCCCTGCTACATGCCAAGCACCAGTGATTTAAGTGTGTACGAAACAAAATCTTTGTTTTCTGGAGCACACAGATAAACAAGAAGACCAATACACAGACACATAAACAAATAATTACAATGTAATGTTATCCATACAACAAAAGAGTGTTAACAGAAAACTGGGGAAGAGACATCTAGCTCTGTCCAAGATTACGGTGGATGACATCACAGAAGAAGAGGGGTTTACAGAAAATTTCAAAGATACAGAGTTGTTGAAAAGGTGGATAAAGGAAGTGAGAAAGAACCATGAAGAACAGCATTTCCTGTAGGGGAAGAATATAAAGAGGAGAGGAGGAGGATGAATTGTTGACCCAGCTGGACAACCATGGGACAGAATGGCTGACAAGAAGCTTTGAACAGCAGCCAGACACCAAGACCTTGGATGGGAGAATGAAATGCACATTTCCTGGGCTTTGCCCTCCAGGGTAGACAACCTCATTAATTAGCTACAGAAACCAAGGTCTGAGGTTCCAACTTTGCTCCTCAATCGTTCATCTCTTTTTCCCTGCTTTACCTGCCATCAGGTACTAACCCCTTACTTGTAGGTTTCTTGTTCTGAGTTTGAGTCCAGATATTTTATTTGTTCTACATAATTTGACTTAGGGATAAACACTGTGATATGACCTCAGCCTTGAATCCCCTGACTATGGTCCTGATGGCTGCCATATATACAATAGAGGTTCAGATATTCTCTCTTCCCAAGGCCAGCCAAGACACATTTTTCTGTTTGTACCTGTTATGATGTGTTTAGAGAAAATTATACTTTTCAATGGGACTGTACATTGTTTAATTGAATTCAATATTAATAAATAAAATTTAAAACATATTCCACAAATGAGGCTAAATAATATTCAAAGTGTTATTATAAATCCATTATAGTGTCTTCATAGAAACACTGCTCATAAACTGTTCCTTTTTCAGCAACTGCAATTTTGTTGTTGTTGCTTTAGGAAAAGTTTTATTATGGTTATAGAACAGAATTGAAGTATATTTGCAAGTTGATATAAAGATATTTTCTGAGAACAAATTCCAAATGTGAGAATTTGTAGAAACTTTCAACTGTCATATAAAAAGAGTTTAAACATACTTTCAGATTTCTTCCAACAAATGAGTTACAATATGCAATATGCACCCATGGTTAATGGAAAATTATCCTAAAATGAGAATCATTTCATGTGACTAAACAAATTCCCAATGAGAAGCTAGGCACATCTAAAAGACGTTGTCTTTTCCAACTATCAAAAGATATCAAATATATTAAAAAATGACCTCAATGATTAAGTGTACTAACCTGAATAACATTGGTTCAGTTTAATATTTAAACCTACGTACTTAGAAAATTAAGCTCGGGGAGGCTCCAAGAAGGCCAACTAGAAACAGCTGCAGTAGAAGGCTCCCACCAAGAACAACAAAAACGGAGAGTGAATCCTGCACCATCAACGGAAGTATCCAGGTTCTCTCATTAGGGCTGACTAGACAGTTGGCATGACCCACAGAGAGCGAGGAAAAGCAGGATGGTGCGACCACCCACCTGGGAGCCACATGGGGTAAGGGAGCTCCCACCCCCAGCCAAGGGAGGAAGTGATTGTGCTGTCCTGCCTGGGAAACCATGCTTTTTCATGGATCTGTGCAAGTCACGGATCAGGATATTACCCTTGTGAGCCCATGCCACCGAAGCCTTGGGTCTCAAGCACAGAACTGTACAGATTCTCAGCTGCACTCGGCTGGAGACTGCCTAAGATTACGAGTTCCCGGGGTAGGGGGAAGTGTGGCCATCGTTACTGCGGCTGCCTGCTGCTAAAGATGACTGAGCTCTTGTGGGTGAAGGGTGGCAGTCATCACTGCAGCTCCAGCCCGCTATTTTCCCCTGTGGGTGACTGGACGGATTGGACCCAGGAGGAATTTCCCACAGTGCAGCATAGCGGCTGTGGCACATCGTGGCCAGACTGCCTCATTAGGCTGGACCTGGCCCATCCCTCCTCACCGGGCAGGGCCTCCCTGCAGGAATTTCAGCTACTCCAGCCAGGAGTTTAGGGACAGAACTCTGATATCCTTGGGACTGAGCCCCTGGAGGCAGAGGTGGCCGCAGTCACCGCAGATCAGCAGACTTAGTCTCCCCCTGCTGGCTCTGAGGAATCCAGGCAGGCCGGAGGAGTGGGATTTTCCACCAGTGCAACGCACCGCCTCTGCCATTGCACCGCCTCTGCCAAGGTGCTGCCACAGTGCTTCATTAAGCAGGTCCTGGGTCCTGTACCCCCTGACTGGGTGAAACCCCTCCCAACAGGGATCGCCAGATACCTTACACAGGAGAGTTCCCGCTGGCTGGCATCAGGTAGGTGCCTCTCCGGGACAGAGATCCCAGAGGAAGGAGCAGGCAGCCATGTTTGCTGTTCTGCAGCCTCCACTGGTGACATCTCCAGGTGCAGGAGGGTCCCAGGTGACTAAGTTCTGTAGTGAACCCCCAGCAAACTGCAGCAGCCCTGTGGAAGAGGGGCCTGAGTCTTAAAAGAAAAACAAACAAACAGAAAACAACATCAACAAAAAGTCCCCACAAAAACCCCAACCATAGGTTAGCAGCCTCAAAGATCGAAGCTAAATAAACTCACAAAGATGAGAAAGAATCAACAAAAAAAGGTGAAACTCAAAAAGTCAGAGTGCCTCTTCTCCTCCAAATAATTCCAACACTTCAGCAAGGGCACAGAACTGGGCAGAGGCTAATATTGATGAATCAACAGAAGTAGGCTTCAGAAGGTGGGTAATAATGAACTTTGTTGAACTAAAGAAGCATGTTCTAACCCAATGCAAAGAAGCTAAGAACAATGATAAAACATTGCAGGAGCTGTTAACCAGAATAACCACTTTAGAGACAAACATAAATGACCTGATGGAGCTGAATAACACAACACGAGAACTTCACAATGCAACTAGAAGTATCAATAACTGAATAGACCAAGCAGAGGAAAGAATTTCAGAGCTTGAAGACTATCTTTTTGAAATAAGACAGGCAGACACGTTTAGAGAAAAAAGAATGAAAAGAAATGAACAAAAACTCTGACAGCTATGATTATGTAAATAGACTGAACTTGAGACTGATTGGGGTACCTGAAAGAGATGGGGAGAACAAACCAAGTTGGAAAACATACTTCAGAATATCATCCAGAAGAACTACCCTACCTAGCAAGACAGCCCAAAAGTCAAATTCAGGAAATCCAGAGCACTCCAGTAAGATACTCCATGAGAAGATCAACCTCAAGACACATAATTATCAGATTCTCCAAGGTCAAAATAAAGGAAAAAATATCAAGGGCAGCCAGAAAAAAAGGCCAGGCCATCTACAAAGGGAAGCCCATTAGACTAACAGTGGACCTCTCAGCAGAAACTCCACAGGCCAGAAGAGATTGGGTACCAATATTCAACATTCTTAAAGAAAAGAATTTCCAACCCAGAATTTTATATCCAGCCAAACTAAACTTCATAAGTGAAGAAAAAATAAAATCGTTTTCAGACAAGCAAATGCTGAGGGAATTTGTCACCACCAGGCCTGTCTTGGAAGAGCTCATGAAGGAAGCATTAATATGGGGGGAGGAGGGGAAGAAAAAACCATCACCAGCCACTGGAAAAACACACTGAAGTAGAAAGACCAATGGCACTATGAAGCAAATACATCAACAAATCTGCAAAATAACCAGCCAGCATCATGATGACAGGATCAAATTCACACATAACAATGTTAACCTTAAATGTTAATGGGCTAAATGCCCCAATTAAGAAACAGAATGGCTAACACAGTGAAACCCCGTCTCTACTAAAAATACAAAAAATTAGCTGGGCGTGGTGGCGGGCGCCTGTAGTCCCAGCTACTCGGGAGGCTGAGGCAGGAGAACGGCCTGAACCCGGGAGGCGGGGCTTGCAGTGAGCCGAGATTGTGCCACTGCACTCCAGCCTGGGCGACAGAGCGAGACTCCGTCTCAAAAAAAAAAAAAAAAAAGAAACAGAATGGCAAGCTTGAAAAAGAGTCAAAACTCATTGGTGTGCTATATTCCAGAGACCCATCTTAAGTGAAAAAACACACATAGGCTCAAAATAAAGGGATGGAGGAAAAATTACCAAGCAAATGGAAGACAGAAAAAAAAGGGGTTGCAATCCTACTTTCTGACAAAGCAGACTTTAAACCAACAAAGATCAGAAAAGACAAAGAAGGGCCTTACATATGGTAAAGGGATCAATTCAACAAGAAGAGCTAACTATCCTAAATATATTGCACCCAATATGGAGCACCCAGATTCATTTAAAAAAGTTCTTAGAGGCCTACACAGAGACTTAGGCTCCCACACAATAGTGGGAGACTTTAATACCCCATTGTCAACATTAGATCATCAAGACAGAAAATTAAGAAAGACATTCAGGACTTGAACTCAGCTCTGAATCAAGTCGACCTGATAGACATTTACAGAACTCTCCAGCTCAAATCAACAGAATATACATTCTTCTCAGTGCCAAATGGCACTTATTGTGAAATCGATCACATAATTGGAAGTAAAACACTCCTCAGCAAATGCAAAAGAATTGAAATCATAACAGACAGTCTCTCAGACCACAGCACAAATTAGAACTCAGAGTTAAAAAACTCACTCAAAACCACACAACTACATGAAAATTGCACAACCTGCTCCCTAATTACTCCTGGGTAAATATGAAATTAAGGGAGAAATCAAGAATCTCTTTGAAACCAATACAAACAAAGAGACAACATACCGGACTCTCTTGGACTCAGAAAAAGCAGCTTTAAGAGGGAAATTGTAAGCACCAAATGCCCACATCAAAAAGCTAGAAAGTTCTCAAATCAACACCCTAACATGACAACTAAAAGAACTAGAGAACCGAGAGCAAAAATCCCCAAAGCTGGCAGAAGACAAAAAATAACCAAGATCAAGGTGGAGCTGAAGGAGATAGAGACATGAACAACCCTTCCAGTGAATCTAGGAGCTGTTTTCTAGAAAAAATTAATAAAATAGATAGACTGCTAGCTAGATTAATAAAAAAGAAAAAAGAATCAAATAGACACAATAAAAATGATAAATGGATATCAACACTGACCCCACAGAAATACAAACAACCATCTGATAATACTATAAGCAACTCTATGCAAATAAATTTGAAAATCGAGAAGAAATGGATAAATTCCTGGACACATACATCCTCCCAAGACTGAATCATGAAGTTGAATTCCTGAATAGACCAATGAGTTCTGAAATTGAGGCAATAATAAATAGCCCACCAACCAAAAATAAGCCCAGGACCAGATGGATTTATAGCTGAATTCTACGAGAGGTACAAAGAGAAGCTGGTACCATTTCTTCTGAAATTATTCCAAACAATTGAAAAGGAGGGAATTCTCCCTAACTCATTTTATGAGGCCAGCATCATCCTACTACCAAAACCTGGCAGAGATACAACAACAAGAAAATAATAAAAACTTCAGGCCAATATCCCTGATGAATATCAATGCAAAAATCCTCAATAAAATACTGGCAAATCGAATTCAGCAGCACATCAAAAAGCTTATCTACCACGATTAAGTCAGCTTCATCCCCAGGATGCAAGGTTGGTTAAACATACGCAAATCAATAAATGTAGTTCATCATATAAACAGAACTAAAGACAAAACCACATAATTATCTCAATAGATGCAGAAAAGGCCTTTGATAAAATTCAACATTCCTTCATGTTAAAAACTCTCAAGAAACTAGGCATTGAAGGAACATACCTCAAAATAATAAGAGCCTATATAACAAACTCACCGCCAATATCATACTGAATGGGCAAAAGCTGGAAGCACTCCCCTTGAAAACTGGCACAAGACAAGGATGCTGTCTCTCATCACTCCTATTCAACATACTATTGGAAGTTCTGGTCAGGGCAATCAGGTAAAAGGAAGAAATAAAGCATATTCAAATAGGAAGACAGGAAGTCAAACTTTTTCTGTTTGCAGACGACATGACTCTATATCTAGAAAACCCCATTGTCTCAGCCCAAAAGCTTCTTAAGCTGATAAGCAACTTCAACAAAGTCTCAGAATACAAAATCAATGTGCAAATATCACAAGCATTCCTATACACCAACAACAGACAAGCAGAAAGCTAAATCATGAATGATCTCCCATTCACAATTGCTACAAAGAGAATAAAATGCCTAGGAATACAGCTAACAAGGAAAGTGAAGGAGCTCTTCAAGGAGAACTACAAACTACTGCTCAAGAAAATCACAGGACAAAAACAAATGGAAAAACATTTCATGCTCATGCATAGAAAGAATCATATTGTGAAAATGTCCATACTGCCTGAAGTAATTTATAGATTCAATATTATTCCCATTAAACTACCATTGACATTCTTCACGAAATTAGAAAAAAACTACTTTAAAATTCATATGGAACCGAAAAAACAGCCTGCATAGCCAAGACAATCCTAAGCAAAAAGAACAAAGCTGGAAGCGTCACACTACCCAACTTCAAACGATACTACAAGGCTACAGTAACCAAAACAGCCTGCTACTGGCACAAGAACAGACACACAGACCAATGTAACAGAATAAAGATCTCAGAAATAAGACTGCACATCTACAATCATCTGATCTTTGAGAAACCGAACAAAAACAAGCAATGGGGAAAGGATCCCCTATTTAATAAATAGTGCTGGGAAACTGGCTAACCACATCCAGAAAATTGAAACTGGACCTCTTCCTTACACCTTATACAAAAATTAACTCAAGATGGATTAAAGACTTAAATGTAAAACCCAAAACTAAAAATCCTGGAAGAAAATCTAGGCAATACCATACAGAACATTGTTACAGGCAAAGATTTCATGAAAAAAAAACACCAAAAGCAATTGCAACAAAAGCAAAAATTGACAAATGGGATATAATTAAACTGAAGAGCTTCTGCAAAGGAAAAGAAACTATCATCAGAGTGAACAGACAACCTACAGAATAGGAGAAAATTTTTGCAATGTATCCATCTGACAAAGGTCTATTATGCAGAATCTACAAGGAACTTAAACAAATTTACAAGAATAAACAAGCAATCCCATTAAAAAGTGGGCAAAGGACATGGATACATCAAAAGAAGACATTTATGCAACCAAGAAACATATGAAGAAAAGCTCAACATCACTGATTATTAAAGAAATGCAAATCAAAACCATGATAAGATACCATCTCATGCCAGTCAGAATGGTGATTATTAAAAAGTCAAGAAACAGCAGATGCTGGCGAGGCTGCAGAGAGATAGGAACACTTTTACACTGTTGGTGGGAATGTATATTAGTTCAACCACTGTGCAAGACAGTTTCATGATTCCTCAATTACCTAGAACCAGAAATAACCATTTGGCCCAGCAATCCCATTACTGGATATATACCCAAAGGAATATAATTCATCCTATTATGAAGACACATGCACATGTATGTTCATTGCAGCACTATTCACAATAGCAAAAATGACATGGAAGCAATCCAAGTACCCATAAATGATAGACTGGATAAAGAAAATGTGGTACGTATACACCATGGAATACCATGCAGTCATAAAAAGGAACGAGATCATGTCCTTTGCAGGGACATGGATGGAGCTGTAAGCCATTATCCTCAGCAAACTAATGCAGGAACAGAAAACCAAATACCACATGTTCCCACACATAACTGGCAGCTGAACAGTGAGAACACATGGACACAGGGAGGGGAACAACACACACTGGGCCTTGGGGGTGGAGGAAGGGAGAGCATCAGGATAAATAGCTAATGCATGTGGGGCTTAATACATAGGTGATGGGTTGATAGGTGCAGCAAACAACAATGGCACATGTTTACCTATGTAACAAATCTGCACGTCCTGCACATGTATCCCAGAACTTAAATTAAATTTTTAAAAAAGAAAATTAAGCTAGGACACATGTTGTTAAACATTTCATATTTTTCAAATAACCAGTCTACTTCATTATATTATTACACTGAAGAAAATAGAGTGCTTCTACAGATGATATAAACTTTGTTCATTTTATCCCCAACAATTCACGAGCAAGATTTGCGTACTAACAAAAGAGAACAGGTTTTATTTGCAGCCACCTTCTTCTATTGCCTCTTCTCCAATCCTTTTAATTTTCTGGGGAAATTTAATTTGCTGGGGAAGCATAATTTTCATTGTATCCATTGTTTTCCATCTTCTGCAGGACCTGTGAAGCTTAGCTGCATTCTGCTAAGTTCTTGCTAACCATTACTCAATCTCCATCCTTCATAATGTGACAGTCATTTCTTTCTTTCTGCCATGAATTGATTAATGTGATACCCACTCTTAACCTGTGCTTCTGAGACTGCTTAGTGTGTGTAACCTAGTAAACATCAGATAAAAGCCTACAGTACAGCTCATTTGCAACACTGCTTATGGTCCTGGCTGGGAAAATACACTGGAAGATATCCAGCTGTGTGTATAAATCAATTCCTTTCACACCCATGAAAAGCTGGGTATTCCTGCCAGCTGGAGCCGTTGGCAGATGGAAGGCTGTGTGTGAAAACTTCTACAGTTGTTTGCACTAGTTCTAGAAAACATAAAGAGAATTACAGCAAAGAATAGTGAAAAATATTTCAGCTTTGTGCACTACTACTCTGCTGAAAACCTATGCTTCAAAAAGTGATACATAACAACTTGTAAAGCCACATAGAGAAATTTGGATCTGCTGCAGGATTTCCATTTATCTATTTAATTTGTTTTAGCACTCAATAGCTTTTTATTTTCTTCCATCTATAGAAAGTTTCATAACCCTTTCTGCATATCTCAAAGATTAAAGTGCAAAGTGAGAATACTAAAAATTTTATTAAGCACAAAGTGCTATGCACAAGCTTGACTATTGACAGTTTAGTTGCCACCACCTGCGTATTACCTGTAGTAGAAGAATAGCCAATATTAAAATTTCCCTGGGTTATGGTGGAGCATTTGTATTTTTGGAAGAATTTTTTAATCCAAATTTCTACTACCATATACTTCTCAATTAAGAACAGAAAAAAACACTAAAATATTACAATAAACTCTAAAATAATATGAGCCTATTTACCAAAAGTACTGAGTGAACACTACCACATGTCCTTAATCTTTGTGGGTAGCTCTGAAAGAAGTCTCTGGGTAACATCATGGTTGTTGTTTATACATGCTATATTCTTTTCTTAGATGTTATTTAAACAAATTTTTAAAAATTTTTATACTTAGAAAAACAAGTGAATCACTATTAACAAAACTAAAATAAGTATCTAATGTATGTCCAGAGATCCAATAAAGATGGTCATTCAGAATGTTGAAGGAAAACAACCCCAAGAGCAGAGATGGCAAACAAACTTCATCTTTCATACCAGCTCTCATCAATTAATTGTGGCCTCCAAAGCTGTTCATGGAGCAGAATTTTGAGGCCTTACCAAATTCAGCTGGAGAAAATATGGATTTATTACTAATATCTGACAGTAACATAGCCAGGACAGTGTTGAAGATCTCCTGTCTACATATTTTTTAAATATAGTTTCACAGACCAAAGTGAAAGAAATTAAGGTATAGTAGAAATCAGAGACTAAGAAGAAAACAAATTTGAAAATGACACCAGGTACATGTGTTTGTTATTAAAAATCTGCTATTGACACTGGCAACAAGAAAATTAAAGAAAGGCTGGACAAGAAGTCAGAAGATATTTTATAAGATGATATGTTTTTTAAATAGAATTACAAGGTAACCTCAGAGTTTAGATACTGATTAAGCCCCAGAATGAAAATCGTTTGCCCTGTTATAAATGTCTGTGTCATCAGGAATTGACTGATACTAAAGTCAGTTCTCAAATACTTAATAGCTGATTGAAGGGCGTGGGAGATGCCCAAGAATATTTGATTGACTTGCTCTTCAGAGGAGGGCAGTATTAAAGATTAATTTTTAATTATGGTCTATTATAAAGTCAACCAGACAGAAAATATTGCCAATATTATCTACAGACACGTCATTATATTCATGGATTATTGAAGCAGGAAGGTACTAAGAAAAGTCTATTTTTAATTTGGATCAAATATTACTCCAATTTTGGAAGCAATAACAAGAAGAATAATAGCCTGGGAAAATTTAGAGTGCTGAGCCCAAAATACCATGGAAAATCCTACTCAATTGATTCTAGCCTGCCATTCTATTCTCTCTAGCCCATAGGACACCACTGTTTTAGTCAGAGTTCTTCAGAGAAACAGAAGAAATAGTGGGTGTGTGTGTGTGCGTGTGTGTGTGTGTGTGTGTGTGTGTGTGTGTGTAAAGAAACCTATTTTAAGGAGTTGGCTCAGGTGATTAGGGAGGCTGGTAAGTCCAAAACCTATGGGTGGACTTTGCTTTGCTTTACTCAAAGTCCATTGATTTAAATGTTAATCTCATCCAAACACACCCTCAATAAAACATCCATAATCATGTTTGACCACAGTATGTGGCTGTGTCTCAGCCAAGCTGACACATAAAATTAAGCATCACAACCATCAACCAAAGAGAAATGAAGAAACCACAAAAGTCAGTCCAAAGTTTGATATGTCCTTACTATGTGAAAGCATCATGGAAACTTAGAATGTGTCTTCTTTGCTTGAGGATTCAACTAGATTAAGTTCTTCAACTATTTGTTGCACATTATTGCAGATTGTATTCTATAAAAATGAATGCAACAATATCTCCCAGTATCCACTTTTCCATGTGACTTTGTTATTTTCCCATCAAGAGGAGGGGTCTAATTTCCTTATCTTTGAATCTGGGCTTTCCTTGGCAATTTAATTTTAACCAATAGAATTCAGTGGCAGTGACATTTCCTGACTTCTGAATGTAGGTCAGAAAAAAACAGGACCATTCCCCTTGGTCATTTGAGCACTCACTCTCAAGATGCTTTCCCGTCACAGGTGCCCTGCTGTGAGAAGTCAAAGGAGAGATTAAGCAGGGGCTTAGGTCAGCAGTTGCAGCTAAGTTCATAACTTCAGTTATCCTACCTCAGATTCCAAGCATCTGAGTGCAGATGCCCGAGACCATTTCAATCCTCAGTCATTCCAGTCACCCTCAGCCATGAGAATCTTCCAAGTTGAGGCCCTGGACGACATGCCGCAGAGATAAGCTACCCTCACTATGTTGGCCATAGAATACGTGAGTATAATGAAATAGTTGTCACTTTACACTACTGAGTTTGGAGTGTTTTGTTAAATTACATGGATAACCAGACCGGCTGGCAACTGTGTATAGGCAATATACTAGGCACCATGAAGGATAAAAATTTAAATTTGAAAAAGTTATTAATGTTGCATCTAGGAGTTAAAAATAGAAATATACAACTTCAGAAAATAATAAACAGCTCTTTTTTAAAAAATCGAAACAGACCAATTCCTAAGCCCCAAGGGTACATTACACTTGCTAAAAAGTGGCACGCACAGTATCAACATAATGGTAATATCGTTAACATAGTACTTTATTTTAAAAGTGAACAAAAATACAGTTTGTTGGATTTTTGCAACTCGGATCACTGGCTATGCGCCCTCACTGTTTCTTTGCACATTCTCTTTTGATGTTTTTTTCTTCGTTGAATAAAAGAAAACCCCAGACTGTTAGAGGCAATGGCTACCCAAGGCCACTATTAGCATAGGAGTAAGTAAGAGGAGAATCAAAGAGGTTTCTTCTTCTTTCCAGATGCCAGGGAAGTGGGAGAGCAGAAGGCAATCAAGCAGAATATTTCAATAATTCATTTTTCTATTTCATGTCCTTCATCATCTAATAGAACAGAATTTAAAAAAAATCTGTACAGAGAGTACCTTGTATTATAAATCTTGTTTCACTAGGTTGTAAACTCCTAAATGACAGGAAGTCTGTCTTTTTTCTCCTCATGTTTTGAATAGTGTCTTATATCCTGACCTCTCAAATATTAAATCAGTCAAGTCTTGGAACAAAGAGTATTCAAAAAATTGGTTTTTTTTTTCTTCATAACATACTGGGTCCTTTTGCTTCCCAGCAAAGATAATGAAAGGTCTTAATCATATCATAGGTGCCAACTTTTCATTTCTCTCGCAAGTGCCTTGGTAGTAAATCCAAATCAAACTCTTACTGCAGCAAAGTTAGGTTGCTAAAATGACCGGAGTAGCAGGTCATCTTAGCCATCTTCCCTCATCTCCCAGAGAGTGGGAGATTGCTCCATAAACCACGTTCCTCGATGCTCATCCAACCCTATTTTAAGTGATGAAGATAATGGCCTAATAGCCTTTTCTTTAAGAAGTCTGTCATGTTCTTCAGTCTGGACTTTCAAAGTCTAAAGCACAGCAGCACTCTGAGACCACTCTGACTTTCAAATTTGAGGGGCTAATAAATGTCAAATGCAGGGTCAGAACATATTAAAGTAAATAGAGCAGTTTGGTCACTCTTACACACAGAGTCATATAGCAGAAGGACAACCTTGTCACTGACAGAAGTGTCTGGATAATTATTTGACCTTTCCTGTAAGACCTTGGAGCATCTTTGCTTGCAGGCATATAGGAAGCTGTCTAAGTAGAAGCCTCTCCTCTACAAAAGAAAAATGTGTGTGTGTGTGTGTGTGTGTGATCATTTTTTAAGAAGCATAAAAGAAATGGGAATACATGTATGTATACAAAACCTGAAAGAAAAAATAGAAAAAAATAAGATGCACCACTTAAATGGTATCATCTAGTAATACAAAAGAGAAGAAAATTTTATACAAATGAATTGTGTGTATATATGTAAAAAAACAAAACTGTGATCTTTAGACTAAAATTGAGAGTGTGTGCTATGCAATATCACATCTGAAAATGCTCAAGTTGTAGTCATAACATTTCAATACTAATTAACATTTTTCCTCAACATAAAAGTTTTCACAAATTAAGAGTATTTTGAACAGACAGGGTTGTCTAGATAATTTATGGGGTCTGTAAACAAAATGAAATTCAAGACCCCTTGTTCCAAAATTGGAAAGAAGCTTTCATGTCTCTTCCGCAGTTCTTCTCCTAACCTATCATGGTATTTTTTGCTTGGGTTTATTTATCCACCTTTATATAAACAAATTATAAAATGTGCATATAAGTAAAATATAATATTTTATGTGTTTGTTCAATGTCACACACCCTTGGGCATGGAGATTCTTTCAGGGTAAGTGCAGACCCTGACAAGCACCAAGTATCTCACACTGGGACCCTAACGCTTCCCACACCCAGGTCCTAACCCTCACTCAGGGTAGAAGGTGACAGAGAACCCATCCTGGGGAAACTCAAGCCCCTGGCACATGCTCCTTCATCTCATCAGATTTCACTTACAAAACACAAATTCAAAAATACAATTATGAAGAATTGTATAACGGTGATTATATTATAGAGCAATAAACTCAAAGCATGGGGTCCTTCTGAGAGTGGGGCCCTGCGTGATTGCATTGGTGATATGCCCATAAAGCCAGCCCTACTAACAGGCAACATTTGGAAAATATAGCCTTTAAGCTTACTATGGTATTTAATGCAATTTAATATTATGCCTTATTGGTTCTAAGGTTGTGTTTTCTCTTGCTTGTATTCTGAAGGGTTCTTTTTTTTCTACTTTAAGGATTTTTTGTTTAAAACTTTTAGAAATTTTCTTTTGTAGAATAAACTCACTTAAAAGGATGTGATGACTTTCTAACAGGTCAATTTGGCTAGGTTGAATCCAACTGCCCTTTTGTTTATGTTTAGGATTAGAGTAGGCCTCTGGAGAAATTACAATGGGACATTTGGAGGGCAGGTGTGAAGTAGCCACCATTTTGGAGCTCATACACATTGTTGCTTATCTGTGGCTCATGTTGTTGATGAAGCAATGGCCAGGCCTCCAACTAACTTAAAGCTCCAACATCTGGCACAAGACAACAGCCATACAGGAGCTGCTTACTCAGACCCCATAATTGAATAAGGACAACTCCCTATAACAAATACACACACACACACACACACACACATTCTGCTTCTCTGATTGAATTCTAACTGGTACAGTGGGTTATTAACAAAACAAAAAACATTATGTGATTTGGACGCAGGATAAGTACATTTCCTAGTAATTTTATGGTTTGTATATAAAGACTGAGATAATTTCAAATAAAATTTTAAAAGTGTCCTGTGTCTTATAATCAGGCTTTAAAACATTTCTCCAGCATTTAGGACCAGATGGTTCTCAATATCCCGTCTGCCTTGGTTTCCTCTGTCCCTGTTCTTCAACTCCACCTCACATGAACTCCCTGTGTGCTAGCTATTCTCCAGAATCCTTCCCTCTACAGACTTGCATCTCTTTAATTTAGAAAATGTACCCCGACTCAAAACAACAAATGCTTTTGCAGTAATATTCTCAGCTGATATCTGCATATGATGTCATCAATTTCAAATTTTACATGTATGGAGAGTTTGTCTTTTCTGGGACACATAATTTTCCAATGAAATATTCTGCTTCATTAATACCAAAAAACAAGGGAAGACAGTTTTGAAGCCCCATGATATTATGAGAAAAATGAGCTAGTCTCCAAAGAGTTGTGTATTCCAACCATGTCAATAGATATATCAATAGTAAAAGGCCTTTTCTACATCTGCAAAAGATATTTAAACTTTGTGGGACATTTTATTCTTTTTATATATTTCCATTCAACTCCTTCATAAATATAGATTGGGCAGCATTTTATATCTCCAAGAAAAGAGCTCATAAATAAGTCTCCATTGTGAATTATTTTCCAAGAAATATAAAAGTCCCAAGATAATAGGTAATAGGCAGATAGTCAATTTTAATTTATTACATCTATTCCTTAAGTCATTTTCACTCATTTTGTGTCTGTGACTCCTCTAAGACACTTTAGTTAGCTCTAGGTGAGCACATAAAATAAAGTTGCTGCTTGTCCTCTGAAAACACTGCAAAAAATGAATTATGAATATTTAGAGAGTAGCTAGCTGATGCATTTGCATTTTTGTTTTTATTTCCTGCATTTCAGCAAAGTTACAGTTTCACTTTCAAATTCCAAATTTACTTGCAAATATGAAATTACTTTGTGATTTATAATGTCTTTCTCCAAACTGGTCCTTTACTTGTGTGGAGCCTAGAGGTCTCCACACAATGGCTAGAACTTTAGGGAATTTACATAATGCCTGGAACTTTAGGGAACACCCCTACTTTTTTTCTTAATTAATATGTATAATTTTAACGTGAATATTTTAAATAGTGTAAGGTCTCAAAATCTAAATATAACTAGAATACCTTTATTTTCACCCTGTCTCAACTTCTAGGAATTTCTGTCCCTACATTTGTTATGACCAATTTGGTATGTTAGGTTGCTAGTTTATTGGTATTTCGACATGGTTCACAAAGGAACTGTTACAAATATTTAAAACACATGTGAAAAAAGGTATGTAGAAATAAATTTTAATGACCAAATACCATACAAATAATTATAGGGGTTCATGACAAAAATGTATGTGGTGAAAGATAAGAAAAAATAAATTTCAATAGTCAAAAATATATAAATAATTGTAGAGGTTCATGACAAAAGGGGAAAATCACAAATCTTCAAGCAATAAAAACATGTAAGCAAGGCTGTGGTCACCATTTTTCCAACAGCATATGCTTAGTTCACGCTTCTGTTTCACATTTTAGTATCTTGGAATATTTCAAACGTTTTCATTATTATTTTTATATTGTATCTGTTATGATGATATGTCATCAGTGATCTCTGATATTATTGTAGCTGTTTTGGGGTACTACAAACAATGCCCATATGACAGCAAACGTAACTGACAATATGTGTGTTCTGACTACTCCAATGACTGGCTATTCCTCTGTCTTCCTCCTGCTGAGGCTGTTCTATTTCTCGAGACACAACAACATTGAAATTGGGACAATTAATAACCAGACAATAGTGTCTAAGTTTTCAAATGAAAAAGTCACACATATCTCACTTTTAAAAAAGGTTAGAAATTATTAAGCTTAGTGAAAAAACATGTAAAAAGTCAAGGCAGGCCAAAAGCTTGGCCTCTTACACCGGTTGGCCAAGATGTGAATGAAAAAGGAAAGATCCTGAAAGAAATTTAAAGTGCTACTCCAGTGAACACACAAATAATAAGAAAGCAAAACAACCTTATTGCTGATATGGAAAAAGTTTGAGAGGTGTTGATAGAGGATCAAACCAGTAACAACATTCCCTTAAACCAAAGCCTAATTCAGAGCCAGGTCCTGACACCTCAATTCTGTAGACTGAGAGAGATGAGGAAGCTACAGATGAAAAGTTGGAAGGTAGCAGAGGTTGGCTCATGGTTCAGAGTTTAAGAAAACAAGTCATTTCCATAACATAAAAGTACAAGTTGAAACAGCAAGTGTTCGTGTAGAAGCTGCGGTAAGTTATCCTAAAGATCAAGCTAATATCATTGATAAAGGTGGCTACACTAAATAGATTTTCGATGTAGACTAAACATTCTTCTCTTGGAAGAAGATGCCATCTAGGACTGTCATAGCTAGAGAAGGGAAGTCAGTACTTGGATTCAAAGCTTCGAAAGATAAGCTGACTCTTTTGTTAGGGGATAATGCAGCTGCTGACTTTATGTTGAAGCCAGTGCTCACTTGCCATTCCAAAAATCCTCGGGCCCTTACAAATTATGCTACATAGGCTGGGTGTGGTGGCTCACGCCTGTAATCTCAGTACTTTGGGAGGCTGCAGCAGGAGGATCACTTGAGCCCAGGAGTTTGAGACCAGCCTGAGCAACATAACAAAACATTGTCTTTACTACAACTAAAAATAAATACATAAGAAAAATAAAAATAAAGAATTATGCTACATCTACTCTGCCTATGCTACATAAATGGAACAACAAGGCCTAGATGACAGCACATCTCTTTACAGTCTGGTATACTAAATCTTCTGAGCCCACTATTGCAATATACTTTTCAGGAAAAAAAATTACTTTCAAAATATTACTGCTCATCGACAATGTACCTAGTCACCCAAGAGCTCTGAAAGAGATTTCCAGGGAGATTAACGTTGTTTTCATCCCTGTGAACATAATATCCATTATACAGCCCATGTTTCAAGGTGTGATTTTGACTTTCAAGTCTTATTATTTTAAAATATATTTCATAAGGATATAGCTACCATAGATAATTATTTTTCTGTTGGATCTGAACAAAGTAAAATGAAAACCTTGTGGAAAAGATTCACCATTCTAGTTTCCATTAAAAACATTTGTGAATCATGGGAAGAGGTCAAAATATAAACATTAACAGAAGTTTGGAAGAAGTTGATTTCAATGCCAATGAATGACTTTGAGGGGTTTCAGATTTTAGTGGATGAAGTAACTGCATGTGGTGGAAATAGCAAGAGAACTAGACTAGAAGTGGAGTCTGAATATGGAACTAAATTGCTGCAATTTCATGATCAAACTGAAATCGATAAGGAGTTACATTTTATAATTGAGTAAAGAACGTGGTTTCTTGAGATGGAATCTACTCCTGCGGAAGGTTCTGTGAACATGTTTAAATGATTGAAAATATTTCATAAACTTAATTGACAAGGCATCAGCAGACTTTGAGATAATTGACTCCAATTTTTAAAGCAGTTTACTGTGGGTAAATGCTATATGACAGCAGTGCATGCTGCAAAGAAATATTTCATGAAAGTAAGAGTCAATCAATGCAGCACACTTCGTCGTTGTCTTATTTTAAGAAATTGGCACAGACCTTCTACAACCTGAGCAGCCAGCAGACACACAATGGAAAATTATGACTCTGAAGGCTCAGATGCTTCTTAGCATTTTAGCTATAAAGTATTTTTTAGTTAGGGTATGTACATTAAATTTTAGACATAATGTTATTGCACACTTAATAGAATGTAGTCTAGTATAGAATAACCAACCCGAATGTCCAACAATGATAGACTGGATTAAGAAAACGTGGCACATATACACCATGGATTACTACGCAGCCATAAAAAATGATGAGTTCATGTCCTTTGTAGGGACATGGATGAAGCTGGAAACCATTATTCTCAGCAAACTATCGCAAGGACGAAAAACCAAACACCGCATGTTCTCACTCATAGGTGGAAAATGAACAATGAGAACACATGGACACAGGAAGGGGAACATCACACACCAGGGCCTGTTGTGGGGTGTGGGGAGCGGGGAGGGACAGCATTAGGAGATATACCTAATGTTAAATGACGAGTTAATGGATTCAGCACACCAACATGGCACATGTATACATACATAACAAACCTGCATGTTGTGCACGTGTACCCTAAAACTTAAAGTATAACAAAAATAAATAAATAAAATAGAATAAACAAACTTTTGTATGTACTTGAAAACCAAAAAAATTATATGATTTGCTTTATTGCAATGTTCACTTTATTGCAGTGGTCTGGAACTGAACCCACAATATCTCTGAGGTATACCTGCACATATATACAGTTTCTAAACGAATTTAAAGTGTTTCAGAAACAATTGCTCTTAAATTCCAAGTGGTATCAATTTAGGAGACTTAAGTACTGAATATAATTTTCAAAAGTACAACAAATTCAGAAGTTGTTTCTGGTAGCTTTCTTCAAATAAAATTTAGAGCATAGCCTTCAAAAACACCTCAATGGAAACAAGGTTTCAGGAAACCTGGAGACAGCTATAATTTCCAACAACTAAATTGCCGAGTTTATTTGGAAACATAGTGTTTGTATATTAAATGACTAATATATTAGTATTTTATTCATGCAATTGATGGAAAAGCCACCTTCCATGATCTGTAAATAGAAGATCTAGGGGATTTCACACACTTGAAGCTCAACATTTATAAGATATTTCCAAATGCATCCTAAATTCAAACCTGTTGCTTCCATCTGCCTTCAGGTAATTTTGTCAGAGCAATTGAGTCATTGAGTATTGTATCTATCACCCAACCTGTAAGTAAACTAAAGTTGGCTGGCTAGGAAAAAATCATATTGCAAGCAATTTTGTAGTGATTTATCCACAACAATTATAGCCTAAGATTCCTTGAATTAGACTTTCTGCTTAAAAATTGAAGATTAAGTATTTGCATATAAGAAATATTTCATTTTAGATCTTTGAAAAATACTTATTACCATCCTAGAATGGCTCTCAACATCATAATCACATCTATTTCAAATATATTTTTGGATCATGCAACTTTAAGTATTTATAACTCTCAATTATTCTTTAAAAACTTCAATTACAAATGTGTGCTTAAAACATAATATGTTTATTTAAAAATCTCCTCCAATGTTTATTTATGGAAGTGTTTTTCATGCTACACTAACCCACACTTTTCATTTATGTACTCTTATTGCATTTCTAGATCACTGGGCTTTTTTAATTCAATACATGGAGCTCTTGCCCCTGAAGTGAACAGTAAGAAAAGCAGCACTTGCAAAATTGGTTTTCAGTCCATTAAAGTGAGTTCTATGGAAGGTGCTTTCCTGATCATTTGAATCGTGTTCGTCGTTTGTTAGTGATGATGCTTGTTTCACACATGACGTCCAGGGCTGTCCCCTCTGACATTGTTAAGTCAGAAAATAACCGAAAGCAGAGTCAGATCAGGGAATCATCTAAAGGAACCCAGACATCTTCTGGCACCCTCTGCATAAAAAACACCAATTTGTATTAACTTGGGAAAAGACTTGGCTAAAAACGATTTTAGCCATTTTTAGGCTGTCACTGTCATTTTTATCTCCTGGAAATCATTTATTAATTATATTAGCTTTTTAAATGCTTGTAATTGATGATATGCACAGAGAAGAAAACATATGAAGTGTTGCATTAAACATATACTTACAATAATGCAGTAAATTATTTTGACTATATATTTTCAAATTTTATGTGACATGCTTGGATAAATTCAGACTAGTCCTCTTAGATCACAATAAAAATATAAGGCCAGGTTAAGAAAGAACAAAGTTATTTTATAATTACAAAGCAATTATGGTAGAAATTTATAGGTTTTTATATTATTTATTCAATGCCAACTGGGTACCTAATACTATATTGATTATTATATTTTATATTAGATATATTATTATATTTTAAGCATATAATAACATATAATATTATGTGTAAAGTATAGTTCTAAACAAAGGAGACGAAAGAAGGTAGAGAATATGGGCTCTGCTCCCCAAAGGAGCTAAAAATCTAGCAGCAGAGACAAGGAAAGCATGCTTAAGAAGTAATCTTATGACACAGAGCAATTAACAATTTATTATCAAATAATGAATATAAACCCAGGGTTTCCAAGGTCAGTACAAACTAAACTGATCAATCCTAGGGCAGAAGCCATTCCACATGTTTTGTTCATTCTTGGTAGATTATTGGTATTTCAAGTAGTCTACATAGAGGAAGGTTTGAAGTTCAAGATCCCACTTCCTATGCCCCACATATCAACTCCTTTACCTTCCATATACATAACAAATAGCAAGCTTTCCCTGAAAAATAAAAATAATGGATTTTCAGCCACATTAAACTGAACCTTCAAGTGGGAGCAGAATGCACAATGAATTGAGAGGATGTTCTGGGCAGAGGAAATGGTGTGAGCATAGCTCAGAGTCTGTATTCACAAGCCTTTATGGAGGGACAAAAATTAGACCAATCTGGCAAGAGCAAAAGATTCACATAGCCAGGAAGTGGGAGAAAGCAGTGAACCAGTAGATTAGGGTCAGGATGCAGAGAGCTATAAACATGTGTCTAAGGAGTGTGGTGTCCATTAAAGGATTATTTTTGAAAGAGGTGTATTAGCATAAATCAATGGAAAAAAAAATGTCGAACCTAGAATAAAGCCACACATTTTCAGCCACCTGATCTTCGACAAACTCAACAAAAATATACAATGGGGAAAAAACACCCTATTCAAGAAGTGGTGCTGGGAAAATTGGTTAGCCATATGCAGAAGAATAAAAATGGACCACTACCTCTCACCATATATAAAAATTAAGATGGATTCAAAACTTAAAATGTAAGTCTTCAAACTATTAAAATACTAGAAGGAAACCTATTAAAAACTTCTGGAAATTGGCCTTGGCAAATAATTTGACTAAGACCTCAAAAACAAATGAAGTATAAACAAAAATTGACAATTGGGACTTAATTAAAGAATTCCTGTGCAGCATAAGAAACACTCAACAGAGCAAACAAACAACTTACAGAATGGGAGAAAATATTTTTAAACTATGCATCTGACAAAAAGCTAATGTCCAAAACCTGTAAGGAACTAAAAAATATTGGTAAGAAATAAACATATAATCTCATTAAAATGTAGGCAAAAAACATGAACAAACACTTATCAAAAAAAAGACTTTGGGAGGCTGAGGCGGGAGGATCACAAGGTCAGGAGTTCGAGACCAACCTGGCCAATATGGGGAAACCCCGTTTCTATTAAAAATACAAAAAATAGTCAGGCGTGGTGGTGGGCGCCTGTAGTCCCAGCTACTCAGGAGGCTGAGGCAGGAGTATCACTTGAACCCAGGAGGCAGAGGTTGCAGTGAGCTGAGATAACGCCACTGCACTCCAGCCTGGGTGACAGAGCGAGACTCCGTCTCAAAAAAAAAAAAAAAAAAAAGACATACAAGCAGCCAATAAACATACGAAAAATGCTCAACATCGCTAATCATTAGAGAAATGCAAATCAAAACCACAATGAGATATCATCTCACACCAGTTAACAATGTCTATTTATTAAAAAGTCAAAAAATAACAGATGTTGGGGAAGATGTAGAGAAAGGCAAACACTTATACACTGTTGGTGAGAATGTAAATCAGTTCAGCCCCAATGGAAAGCAGTTTGGAGATTTCTCAAAGAGCTAAAAATGGAACCACCATTGAACTGAGCAATCTTATTACTGGGTATCTACCCAAAGGAAAATAAATCATTATATCAAAAACACACCTGCTCTCATATAGTTATCACTATTCACAATAGCAAAGTCATAGACTCAACCTAGATGCCCACAATAGTGGATTGGATGAAGAAAATGTAGTACATATACACCATGGAATATTACACAGCCATAAAAAAGAATGAAATCATGTTCTTTACAGCAACATGAATGCAGCAAGAGGCCATTATCTTAAGTGAATTATTCAAAAACAGAAAATCAATTACTGCATGTTCTCACTTATAAGTGGGAGCTAAACAATAGGTACACACAGACGTAAAGATCAAAACAATAGACACTGAGGACTTGAAAAGAGAGTAGGGAGGAGTGGGGGTAAGAGCTGAAAAAAGACCTGTTGTGTACTATGTTTACTATTTGGGTGATGGGTTCAATAGAAGCCCAAATCCCAGCATTATACAGTATATTCATGTAACAAACCTACACATGTACCCCCAGAATCTAGAATTTTAAAAATACTAAAAATAAAAAAGAGAGTGATGTATTGGGGGAAATTGTCAAATAAAGAAATTGGGGGCTAGAAAGCTAAAGAAGTCATTGCAGAAGTTCAAATAGGAGTTGCTAATAGTGTGAAGTAGGTATATCACTTCAGAATGAAAATATAGCTGTGGAATTTACTGAAAGAAAACCAAATAGAAGCTTTTTTTGGAAGATTTACTTATGGAAAGTTAAGGAGAAAAATTAAAATGTGCTTCTTGAATTTTAAGACTGGGCAGCTAAATGATACTAATATTGACAGAAAGTGGAAAGTTAATGGGAAGACTCAATTTTCACAAGGTGATAGCACATTGGAATACAGTTCTGCTTGCATTTAAAGTCAAAAATAAAAAAATTGAAATGAAAATATCTATACACAACTGGACAGCAAACTGAAGAGAAAGATTTCTCAGTCCCTAAGATGTATATTTGTGAACTCTGTAGTACGAAATCATCATAAATGAACACATGGGCATTCATAACATCTTAGAGAGCATGAAAAGAATTCTCTCCCTTGACTGAATCTAGGAGTATGACTAACTTTACTGGCACACAGAAGTCATTATTTATTGCAAATAAGAAGTCTTTCAATTTCTACTATAAACCTCATCATGAAAACCTCATCATGAATATAATCTCCCACAATAGCAACTGGAAATACCTAAGGCCTCAACATGAAAAGTTTCATAATTTAGAATAAAATCAGGCAATAGGTAATAAAAGCAACAACAAAAAAAAAGCCCTGGAGTAGATGAATTCACAGTTGATTCTATCTGATGTACAAAGAAGAGCTAGTACCTGTCCTACTGAAATTGTTCCAAAAATTGAGGAGGAGAGACTCCTCACCTCACTAACTCATTCTATGAAGCCAGTATCATTCTCATAACGAAACCCAAAAGAGACGCAACAAAGAGAGAAAACTTCCAGCCAATATCCCTGATGAATATAGATGCAAAAATCCTCAACAAAATACTAGCAAACTGAATCCAGCAGCACATAAAAAAGTTAATTCATCATGATCAAGCAGGCTTTCTTCCTGGGATGTGAGGTTGGTTCAACATACGCAAATCAATAAACGTGATTCACCAAATAAGCAGAATTTCAAAAAAACATAATTATATCAACAGAAGCAGAAAATGCTTTTGACAACATTCAACATCCCTTCATATTAAAAACCCTCAACAAATTAGGCACCAAAGGAACATACCTCAAAATCATAAGAGCCATCTATGACAAACCCACAGCCAACATCTTACTGAATGAGCAAAGGCTGGAAGCATTCCTCTTGAAGACTGGAACTACTCTGTGCATTCTGACCATATCTATTCAACATAGTACTAGAAGTCTCAGCCACAGCAATCAGGCAAGAGAAGGAAATAATAGGAATCCAAATAGAAAGAGAGGAAGTCAAACTATCTCTTTTCACAGACAATATGATTCTATACCTAGAAAACCCCATAGACTCTGCTAGAAGGCTCCTAGAACTAAGTGACTTCAGTAAAGTTTCAGAATACAAAATCAACATACAAAAATCAGTAGCATTTCTATACAATAATGTCCAAGCTGAGAGCCACATCAAAAATGCAATACCATTTACAATAGCCACAAAAAGAATAAAATACCTAGGAATACAGCATACCAAGGAGGTGAAAGTTCTCTATGATGAGAATTTTAAAACACTGCTGAAAGAAATCAGAGAAAACACAAACAAATGGAAAGACATTCCATGCTCATGGATAGGAAGAATCAATGTTGTTAAAATGGCCATACTGCTCAAAGCAATTTACAGATTCAATGCTATTTCTATCAAACTGCCAATGTCATTTTTCACAGACAGAAAAAAAAACTATTCAGAAGTTTCTATGAAACCAACCCAGAGTGCAAGTGACCAAGGCAATCCAAAGCAAAAAGAACAAAGCCAGAGGCATCACACACCCCAACTTCAAACTATACAACAAGGCTGCATTAACCAAAACAGTATATAAAAACAGATTAAAAAAAACAGACCTAATGATACATAACAGACACATAGACCAAAAGAACCTAACAGAGAACCAAGAAATAGAGCTACACATCCATAACCACTGGATCTTTGACAAAGTTGACAATAACAAACAGTGGGGAAAGGACTCCCTATTCAATTAATGGTGCTGGGATAACTGGCTAGCCATAATGCAGAAGACTGAAATTAGACTACTTTCTTACATCATACTCATAAATTACCTCAAGATGAATTAAAAACTTAAGTGTAAGACCTACAACAATAAAAACTCCAGAAGAAAACCTACAAAATACTGTTCTGGACATCAGCCTTGGCAAATAATTTATGACTAAGATCTCAAAAGCAATTGCAACAAAAACAAAATTGACAAGTGGGACCTAATTCAACTAAACAGTTTTTGCAAAGCCTAAGAAACAATCAACAGAATACGAGAAAATATTCACAAACTATGCATCCAACAAAGGTCTAATATCCAGAATCTATAAGGAACTTAAACAATTCAGCAAATAAAAAACAACCCCATTAAAAATGAGAAAAGGACACAAATAGACACTTCTCAAAAAAGACATACATGTGACCAACAAATATATATTTTTAAATGTTTATTATTACTAACCATTAGAGAAATGGAAATCAAAACCACAATGAGATACCATCTCACACCAGTCAGAATGATGACTATTAAAAAGTCAAAAAAAAAAAAAAAACAGATGCTGGTGGGGTTACAGAGAAAGGAGGACACTTATAGGCTGCTGGTGGGAAGGTAAACTAGTTCAGCCTCTGTGGAAAGCAGTGTAGTGAATTCTCAAAGAATTCAAAACAGAACTAACATTCACTCCAATTATCCCACTACTAGGCATGAGCCCAGAGAAAAATAAATCATTCTACCAAAAAGACATATGCACACATATGTTTATCATAGCACTATTCACAATAGCAAAAACATGCAGTCAACTAAGATGCTTGTTGATAGTGGAGTGGATAAAGAAAATGTGGTTCATATAAACTGTGGAATACTATGAGGCCATAAAAAAGAATGAAATCATGTCCTTTGAAGCAACATGGACATAGCTGGAGGCCATCATCCTAAATGAATTAATGCAGAAACAGAAAACCAAATATCCTATGTTCTGACTTATTAGTGGGACTAAACATTAAATACACCCAGACAAAAAGATGGGAACAGTAGACACTGGGGACTGCTCCGGCGGGAGGGTTGGAGAGGGGTGTGGGTTGAAAGGCTGCTACCTATCAGGTACTATGCTCACTGCCTGGGTGACAGGATCATTCGTACATCAAGCCTCAGTGACATGTAATTTACCCATGTAGCAAACCTACACATGCACCCCTTGAACCTAAAATTAAAACGAAGGAAAAAAATACAGTCGTTTTAATTGTAAAAGTGTTTTTTTAATCATAAAATTTTAGTTGCAAGGTTATTAATATAACTGATCCAAACCCATATTTTATAAATGAGAAAACTAAAGTCTGTGGTTAGATTATTTCAAAAGATAACCTTAACTATACCATCCAACCTTGCTTACGCTTTTGCAATTTGCCACTCTTATCAAGAAACAGAGTGCATTTTTCTTTCCCTTGGATATTGGCTTCCCTGTAAATTGTTTTGACCAAGAGAATGTGGTTGAAGTATTGCTGTGTGCCATCTAGATCTAAGTTTTAAGAGACTTTGAAGCATTCATTTATGTTGTGTTGGGACTCAGCTGCCATGCTGTAAGACAACTAGTCTAGCCTGAATGGGGAAAACAAGATCTCTCAACAACCAGTATGTGAATGCAGTTATCTTGGACAGTCCTGTGTCACCTGTTCAACTGAGCCCAGATAAGACCAGCAGAAGAACCACCATGCTAAGCACAAGCTATTCACAATATTGAGGGAAATATTCAACGATTGTTTAAGTTACAAGTCTTGGGGATGATTCATTATGCATTCTTTGATAGCTGATATAAACTCAGACCACACTGCTATATTTGATTATTGTTGTAGTCATTATTAAACTTATTCTACCTGACCCTTTCCATTAGATTGCACTATCTTAAGAAATCTCTAACACATTTTACCTTCAGGGGGCCTCCCTATTCTAGACAGCACATTATTAAAATACAAGCTAACAACTTTATAAATTTGACATACCTAAAGCAAATATACCAGGCATATGGAGCACAAAATTCCTAATGTTACATGTTTATTATTATTCTTCTTATTATTATTATAACACTTTAAGTTCTAGGGTACATGTGCACAACATGCAGGTTTGTTACATATGTATACATGTGCCATGTTGGTTTGCTGCACCCATTAACTCGTCATTTACATAAGGTATTTCTCCTAAATGTATCCCTCCCCCATCCCCCACCCCACAACAGGCCCCGGTGTGTGATGTTCCCCGCCCTGTGTCCAAGCGTTCTAATTGTTCAATTCCCACCTATGAGTGAGAACATATGGTGTTTGATTTTCTGTCCTTGTGATAGTTTGCTCAGAATGATGGTTTCCAGCTTCATCCATGTCCCTACAAAGGACATGAACTCATCCTTTTTCATGGCTGCATAGTATTCCATGGTGTATATGTGCCACATTTTCTTAATCCAGTCTATCATTGATGGACATTTGGGTTAGTTCCAAGTCTTTGCTATTGTGAATAGTGCCACAACAAACATACATGTGCAAGTGTCTTTATAGTAGCATGATTTATAATCCTTTGGGTATATACCCAGTAATGGGATTGCTGGGTCAAATGGTGTTCCTAGTTCTTGTTTTGGTACAATGTTACATGTTTTTGTACAACCTAGAAGTTTACATATTTGTATGGTCTTTGGTCCATGTCTCTTTAATAACCTAAGTTGAAAGTTTGAATTGATATCCTCTTTTATTATTGATACATTTTCCTTTAGTGAACAACACATTCTTTTCAAAAATAGTATTCACTGTATCATAATATTTGAAGGCATTATAAAAGACTGAGTGAAGTTTTAGAAAGAAAATGTCTAGGGTTTCTGGTACCCTTTTTTATGTTTTATTGTGTGCTCTTTTTAGCCTCTGCTTTTTTCACTTTCCTTCTGCTATCCCCTCCTCACTTCTTCCTGTATACGCTCCAAAAAATAAAGGAGAAAATAAGTCACAAAAGAACAGCTGGAAGGATGTGGTCAGTATTCACATACAAGAGACAGTCATATTCCTCAGCCTTAGAAGGAATGTGTTTATTATAGAGAACATTCAGGCCTTTATTTTATCAAACTCCATCTAACAGAGTCTTCTCCCTCCTTCCTATTGCCTCTGAAACCCTCTGCCCAAAAAGATTCCTCTGTGGCAAGTGAGTGAGTAAAGTTTTCCAGAAATAATGTATTGATTTAAAAGATGCTGCTAAACTGTAGAGGATCAGACCTTGCTTAATTCATCACAATATTATGATAGCTTTCTTCATTTAAAAAATTCAGTGCACACCTAAACATGAAAAGAAGTCATTTTATTTGTGACTTAATGCGTCTTTGCTCATAACTTCAATTTTCCCTGTGAAAATTGAAGCACCGGATGAGTAGGAAAATGGGGAAGTGATGAATGCTTAATTGGGTCCACTAAACATAACATAATGTTTTATAAAATTTAAATTTTTGTAATGGCAGGATACAACACAATGTCACACACACAGAAAAAAAGGCAGAACTCCTTGTTATTTAGAACTAGGCCATAGAATTTTGCACCCAGGGACAGGGTAACAGCAAGCAGGGATGATAGTGGCAACTTATGTATGGCAAGCAGGCTGGGGTTAGGTTTCTTGGGGATGCCTGTAGATTGGCTAATTTTAATTCTCCAGCTCCAAAGCACAGAGGCTGCCCCCAGTTGTCTGGTACCTGGACCCTAGGCAATTAGGGTTTTGCATAAAGGACTCTGAGTGTGAGAGTTCGTAAAGGAAGTGGCTGGAATATGAACTTAAAATCAGCCATTGTAGAAGGGGAACTGACCAGCCTCCAGTGACGCTTTCAAAACTGGGTAAAACCAGCATTTTAAGAAAAGAACATATTAAACAGTCACTACCATTTTTTTAACTATGACCTGATGGATATCATTCAAATTCTATAGAACAAATGCTCTGTTTTTCCTGCATTTTTATTTCCTCATCCTTCTGGATTGCAATGGATCTGAAGAAATCTTCCTTAATTTGGGAACATTGGAGAAAAGACTTCCGATCCTCCTGACCCACGAGGTGCCTCCTGCAGCTTGGCCTCTGCATGTTGGTCTCTGTCTTTGCTGGATTCACAGCTGTGACAACTCCTGGTCCATTCTTGGCACTGTCAAAGCCTATTGTCTCAAGGATCTGAACTTCAACTGCACACTTCCCCTTGCCAAATTTTGTTAAGTCCTGGGTATTAAGGCATCTACCTTGTAGTAGCTGATAGGCAATAGTTCTCAAAGTTGGCTTTAGATTTTCATCACCAGAGGCATTTCTAAAAATGATTTCCTGACCCCACCCAACATAATAAAATTAGAATCTCTTTGTGGGGTGGGGCCTAAGACTTTAATATACACACAGGAATGACATTATTGCACTTAAGTGGCTCTGATAGAAAAAAGGTACACATTTCTCAGTTACTGTATGTGCCCTTCCCTGGGGTCGATAGGTAAATACTCAGGTTTTCTACCCTGCCAGCATCAGTGCAGACCAAAAGAGAGGCAAGGTGGAAGGAGAAGACATGTACACCTCATCATGTAAGCTATCAAGCTACACCATCTCATTATGTGAACTTTCAAGCTACGATTTCTACTCACCCAGCGGGAATGGGGGAAGTTGATCAAAAGGGAATTCTTGGAGCTTTCATGCTCAGGGAATGCACATTACCCATGGTTCACCTCAACTGTGTACCTGGGAACTGAATTCTACCACCTTCAATTTCAGTCTCCTCCCATGCAAACCAGATTAAAGCTCGTAATAGACATCCCATGGGCTTGACAACTAAGACATAACACTCTATAAGGTTTCATAAAAAGCCTGAGTGTCTCCATGCACCAAGAGACTGTTGGAATTGATTCCCCTAAAACTTAGTATCTAAATTTCAGTGCTATGTTAAATAGCAATGTTGAGAATAAAAATATTTGCCTTGTTCCCTGTCTTAAGGAGAAATTATTCAGTCTTTCACCATTAAGTATCATGTTGGCTATAGTGTTTTTAAAAATAGATGTATTTTAACAAGTTGAGGATACTCTCCTTGATTCCTAGTTTTCTGAGAGTTTTGTGTTTTTCTTTCTTATATTTTAATAACTTTCCTTTGAGTATTTCAGTATATGTAATAATTGATTACATTTTTTCCTCTTTTATAACGGGGAAGGCTTATTTTATTTATTTATTTATTCTTTTTTGAGACAGAGTTTTGCTCTTGTTGTGCAGGCTGGAGTGCAACAGCGTGATCTCAGCTCACGGCAGCCTCCACCTCCTGGGTTCAAGCAATTCTCCTGCCTCAGCCTCCCAAGCAGCTGGGATTACAGATGCCCACCACCATGCCCAGCTAATTTTTATATTTTTAGTAGAGATGGGGTTTCACCATGTTGGCCAGACTAGTCTCGAACTCCTGCCTCAGGTGATCCACCCGCCTCAGCCTCCCAAAGTGCTGGGATTACAGGCATGAGACACCGCACCTGGTCAGCCTTATGATATTTACCAGTAGGAATATGCATTTAGAACATTATTTCTCAGCTTCCTAAAAGTTTGCCTCCCAAAAACCTTATCTCTATTTACCTTGTTGCCAGCAATACCCACTTAGAGTGTCTCATTGGGTTTAAAATACTTTGACCCTCTGATGGCTGTTATTATTATGCATTTACGTTGCCTGAAATGACAAATGTATGAATCAATGAATGACATTAAATGCATGATGATAAATTTGTTAATTAACATGAACAGATCTTGAAATTTAAAAAGATACTAGAAAAGTAATTATTGATGACAGAGGTCTAGGATAACTGTAGAGGAAAATGAGGGACTATTCCTTATCCAAAATGCTTGGAACCAACAGTACTCTGGATTCCTAATTTTTTCAGATTTTGTAATATTAGCATTTTACTTACCAGTTCAACATCCCTAATCTGAAAATCTGAAATTGGGAATGCTCCAATGAGCATTTCCTCTGAGGGACAGGTTGGTGCTCAAAAAGTTAGAATTTTGAAGCATTACAAACTGCATAGTTTTGGATTCAGGATGCTCAATCTATATTTTGAGATTGCCAGAACCCGGATAAAGAAGAATTGAAAGGCAGAGAACTTGTGCTGAGTGAAGGAGAAGTCAACTGAGAGAGGAAAGTATGCCATTCAGTTACTCTCTGACTTTGCCTGGGCCATCTGAGTTCAGTCCTTCCCTAGGTAACTCTAGATTGTGCAACACAAAGACAGTGAACTCTAGATACATGTGTTTATTTATTTATATTAAATATTTAGGTCTTCATTTGATTCATCTATATAATTTAAGCTATTATTTACTAATTGTCTTTTCAGTTTTATTCTCAATGGTGAGTATATTTCCCTTTTAAATATCACTTCACAATCCAGCATGAATTTTAAAAATTCCAGGACAGTCATGTCATCACAGCATGTTAAAGAAAAGGTATTTCCAAGACCCAACCATGTGGCCTGACTGTATAAGCAACAGTAATTGAATGTATTAAATATTTTGATCCTAACTCATTTGGCAATGCTCCTATAA